>NC_086128.1:35900593-37166507 GCF_963921235.1 Mobula hypostoma
CTATGGATGCTGCCTGGCCTGCTGCGTTCCACCAGCATTTTGTGTGTGTTGCTTGAACCAATAAACACCACTGAATCACCAGTTAAATTTATTTAGAAAAAGTAAACTTTTTACTTGCAGTTCAGGAAGATATAGAACAATGGTGCACAAATACTGTTTAAGTCTTTGACCATGGCTGAACAATGGCTAGTTCAAGCATGCCTGGGTATATTTCTGTTGCAGCCACCTGAATGGTTATCTCACAGAGCAGCTTGCTTGGGATTGTACAACTGACCTTGGCATTAAAGGCAAGTCGAATTCTGTATATTTAAAAGATTTATCATATTTATTAAAGGTTATTTGTGTGAAAGGAAACTAAATTGGGATCAGCTTACAAACTAATTTGTTCATATAAATTCTCCTGTGTTATTTGCAAGAATTTAACATTTCTGGAGTAAATCAAATTTTCTGCGAAGCACTTTGTGGTAAAAAGCAACTTGTTTATTAACAGAGGCAGCTCTATTTTTCTAGCTGACAGAATCTGTATCAAGTTTATTATTATTGACATACAGCATGTCATGAAATTTGCACATATTTACTCATCTTTTTTTTCTCCAATTGTGCTAAAGGGTCTTGGCCCGATACGTCAACTGTACTCTTTTCCAAAGATACTTCTTGGCCTGCTGAGTTCCTCCAGCATTTTGTGTGTGTTGCTTGGATTTCCAGCATCTGCAGATTTTCTCTTGTTTGTTATGAAATTTATTGTTTTGTGGCAGCTGTGGAGTGCAAGACAAAAAAATAATAAATTACAAAGTAAATAGTGCAAAAGATGAGTAATGAGGTAGTGTTCATGGGTCCATGTACCATTTAGAAATTTTATGGTAGAGAAGAAGAAGCTGTTTCTAAAATATTGAGTGTGTGTCTTCAGGTTCCAGTTCCTCCTCCTCAATGGTAGTATCGAGAAGAGGGCATGTCCTGGATGGTGAGGGTCCTTATGATGGATGCTGCCTTCTTGAGACTCTATGTCTTGAAGATCCCATTGCCTCTCGAAGAGTGTTGTGCCCATGGAGGAACTGGTTGAGTCCATAACTCTCTGCAATCTCTTGCAATCCAGTGCATTGGAGCCTCTATACCAGTTAGAATGCTCTCCACTGTACATCTCTAGAAATTTGCAAGAGTCTTTGGAGACATACCAAATCTCCTCAAATTTCTAACAAAGCATAGCTGCTGGCATGCCTTCTTCATGATTGATTCACTGTGTAGGGCACAGGATAGATCCTCAGAGATGCTGATGCCCAGGAACTTGAAGCTGCTCAACCTTTCCAAATAATCAATGCATATATGCCATAAGTCTTTGCAGGTAAGTGCAAGCTTGGCAGGAAGGTAAACTTCAGACTACTGGTCATTGTCAGAGCATGCTAAGATATGAATCAAATGCAAGCAAATGGGGCTACCTTAGATGGGCAGCTTGGTTGCTATGGACAAGTTGGGTCAAGTGGCTTGTTTCTGTGTTGCATTATAACATGACTCTAGAGTATACTAAGGTGAAAAAGAACTGCACAAAGTAGACAGAAAGACTTTTTCACTACAAGTGAGTTGTGTGGAGGAGGGCATAGTGCAGCACAGCATCCGGACAATTGTTCTTGTAGCAGTATGCATTGGCAAGCTGAGTTTCTGGGTTAAGTATTGATTACAGACACTTTTCCTATAGGGAACAGAGGAGAGATGAGGTGGTTTATTGTTCTGGTCACTGTCATACTCCCCACGTTCACCAGTTTCAGAAAGTCTTTCTTGAAGCAGTTCAAAGTCAAAGAGAATACAGAGAAGGGGAGATTGTGTAATTTTCTAGTAAACATTTTTCAAACATTTTTCATGAATTCTGTTTATTAAGTGAAAAATTTCCACTGCTTTCACTACGTAGTTCCCATGTCCATCAAATTTGGCGAGCGTACTTCTGTAAGTGACTTGGAGTGATTCTACATTTAACAAAACTTATGTTGTTCTATTGGAAAAAATGACTTGATTTTATTAGGAAGAATTACTCCCAATAAGAAAATCCCCTTAGATTTAAATTTTCTCCGGACTTTATCACGCTTAACTTTTTGAGAAAATTGACTTTGTCTGCTATATTATAGACAGTTTTCTTTGAATCTTATGACTCCAACCCTCCCATTCAGTTTCTTACATGGTATTGCCAATAAATTTAAATTTATTTAATTACCAGAAGCAAAATTCCCCAGCAACCAAGGTGGAATTTTAACTCCTGATTTAGGATCTGCAGTCCAAACTCTTAGACACTAGTAATAACCAGTAATAATACCTCTGATGTCCCGATGAAGGATCTTGACCTGTACTGTCAAATTTGCATCTCTCTCCATAGATGCTGGCTGACCTGCTGAGTTCCTACACAGTTTAATTTTTGCTCCAGATTCCAGCATCTGCAGCCTCTGATGTTTCCACCTCCATTAACTATAACTTGCTTTATGACCTTTGGAGACTGTGAATAGTGCTCAGTTAATGCTTTCACCCATTTACAGTCCAGCTTCTCTTTGTTTATAATTGACAAACTTGTATGCAGTTGTGGGGCTATTGGTTTCACTCTCACCAATACACAGATGACAAAAGGTCTCTGATCCTTTCAAAACCTTTTGAATTGAGCTCACGAAGCAGGTGAACTGTCAGTGGAAAATACTATCAATTGACATGCTGAAAAAAAAATAAAACCTTCAAAACAATATAATTGAGTTCTTTTCAGTGTATTCAATTTAATTCTTCCATGCGGCCATTAACCGCAAAACTGCCTGGAGACAGAGAGAACTTCAGGACCTTTTCAAAGTTCAGAACTGATACAGGTATTTTTCTTTTACTTCCCTTTAGCTATCATAAAGCTGACTTTACTTTTAATGCAAACATTCCTTTGTGTGATCCATACACCTTGCTGGCTCAGGTGTTATGAAATTTTACCACAGCGATACAGGAGTGACTAATTGTGCATTCATGTACCAAAGTCAATGTGCAAAGTAGAATACAAAACTAGTCCAGAGGGCAGATGATTCTGAGTTTCCACTTCACTTCTCCACCCTCCTCAGAGTCTGAACCTGGTCAGCATATTATCTTCCACTTAGCACGCCACAGCCTTCTGAATATGGCAATAAGTTCAACTATTTCGTAATACCAGCCTTTTCAGTTTGTATTAAAATGAGCAAATCTGAATGAAAGGCCATTACTTGCATCATTAACTTTGTTCCTCTTTCCACAGGTGCTACCTGACCTGCTGAGTTTGCAAACCTCTGCTTATTTCTGATTTGCAACAACTAATATTTTGCATCTTCAGTTTTTTTCCCTTGAAGTTCTAGTGGCATTTTTTCCTTTCTCCCTCACACATCCTCTGTTTCCTCATATTTACTCCTCTTCTGTACAAATTATCTATGAATAAGAACAGAGGGACTTTAGAGCTGGTTCCCTGAAAGTGGAGCCACAGGTAGACGGGGTGGAACAGCCTTGTTTAATGTGCCGTACTTGAGTTACATCCCTAAATATAACAAGATGAGAGGTTGAAGCTCTGATGTATTGGAGATGAAGTGGTACATCAAAATAGCTTGTAATCTAAGGTGATGGCATTGGAAAGAATAAATAAACAAATTAAGTCTTATGAAAAGACCACAGTAGAAAAATCGCTTATGCTTGTTATTCTGAGGAAACCTCATAGAAACCTTAAGTCTGAGGGAAAGAAATTGGTGCGAAAAGTGAGTTCCAGGTACCTATTTTTTGATAATCAGTGTCTAACCACAAACTGGCTTCAACTGTCCAATATAAAGACTACTTCCATTGATATGACACCTTTATAAATGCAACTCTAGAGTTTTATGAAAGTAGTAAGAGAGGTTTAGGGAAGGAATTCAAGAGTTTGTGCCCTTTGGAGCTGAAGGCATGGTCATGAATGGTGAAGTGGTTAAATCTGAGAGAGGCACAGATATCAGAATCAGGTTTAATATCACCAGCGTATGTTGTGAAATTTGTCATTTTTTGGCAGCAGTACAATGCAATACATAATTATAGACAAAAACATGAATTACAGTAAATATAAATTAAATAAGTAATGCAAAAATAAAAATATAAAGTAGTGAGGTAGTGTTCTTGGGTTCAATGTCCATTCAGAAATCGAATGGCAGAGGGGAAGAAACTTTTCCTGAATCATTGAGTGTGTGCCTTCAGGCTTCTGTACCTCCTTCCTGATGGTAACAATGAGGGGATTATAGGGCTGAGAAACATAGGGTGAGAACTGTATTAATAAAATTCCAGGTAAGTTAATATACATGAAGACAGAAATTTATATAATTTGCCATGAATTTATATAAGCAAAGTATTTCTTTAGTTTGGAATGCTTAGCTAAATAGGCTCCTGAATAAATTGGTGGATAAATGTTATATGGAAAATTCAGTAGCTGAACACCACTTGGTACATATGACAATAATAAACCAGCTGGTACTTGTAGCACTATATAGTCATCAACTTAGCTCATCTGATGCTCGACGAACATACGGTGAACTCTGTTACAGCCAAATTTAGACAAAGTTGGTCTGCCTCTCGTTACTGTGTTACATTGACTTGGCGAGCATTAAGAATGATAGGGCAACTTTATTGTGGTAAATGATTTTAAATGAGTGTTGTAAAGTAAAGCAAACTGCACACAGTGGGAGTCTTAGGCTCCTCCTATGCTGCAGATATGGTTCCACTCAGAACCGCAGCAGATACTGGATCATGACCTCGACATAGATCATAAACCAAAAAACTGGTGAACAGCCTTGTTTAATGTGCCGTACTTGAGTTAAATCCCTAAGTATATCAATATGAGAGGTTGAAGCTCTGTGATGTATTGGAGATGAAGTGGTACATCAAAATAGCTTGTAATCTAAGGTGACGGCATTGGAAAGAATAAACAAATTAGGTCTCATGGAGAGAAGAGATCCGTAGAAAATCCCTTATACTTGTAATTCCAAGGAAATCATAGAAATGGCAAATTTTTTTCTGAAGTTTTATTAATATAATTCTATATTTCTCAGCCCTATAACCCTCTGTGAATGAAGAGTGGAAAGGAAAATCCTATTTGCTTCAAAGGGATTTTAGAACTTCTGAGTTTCTCCAGTATTTCAATCTTTATTTCAGTCTTGTAGCATCTGCAGTTTTAGATTATCATCATTAGTTGTTGGAGGAAGTAGTTGTTGTAGCAATAATCGTCCAGAATGAAGAAAGTGATCTACCTGCGATAAAGTTGTAGACTGGAGACAGCAGGGTAGTATAATTATTTTTGAACTGCTGCAGCTAAATTGGATCCTTACCTGTGAATTTATTTCATAGATACTGTAATGATATTAGTAATAAACAAGGAGTAGGAATAAACAGATTATTTTCAGATTGGGAGGTAGTGACTAGTGCAGTTCCACAAAGCACCCAGCCATTTACAATCTCTACTGATGATTTAGATGAGGGGTATAAGTGTAATATATACAAATTTGTTGATATGAAACCAGCTGGCAGTATGGACCATGAAGTGCATAAAAGGACAGCGGTGTGGGGTTGGATATAGACAACCTAAGGGGATTGATAATGATGGAGCTGTGCAATACAATGTGGAAAAAGTGTGGTCATCCTATTTTTTCTAAGAGAGAGCTTGAAAGGTGTTGGTGGTCACAGGGACCTAGAGGTTCTTGTACTCAAGTTCCTGAAAGTTCAGCATGTATGCGCATTAGCTCAAAAGCATTTGAACACAAAGATATAGATATATTGCTCCAATTTAGATTTCAGGTGAGATTGCATCTGAAAGAGTGTTCAGTGTTGTTCTCCTTACCCAAGGATGGATATAGTGATGGAGGGATTGCTGCAAAGGTTCAAATTGATTCGTGAAATGGAGCTTGAAGTTAAGCTATCAAGTCTTAAACTCTCTAGAATTTAGAATGTGAGATCTCATTGAAAAGTACAACATTTTTACAAAGCTTGGTAGAATGGATGTGGAGTTGAAATTTCTGGTGGCTGAAGTGTCCGGTCCCAGAAATTACAGCTTCAAATTATGAGCAGGCCATTCAAGGCAGAGGTGAGAAGAAACTTCTTCACCAAAAAGGTTGCAGATATCTGCATTTCTCTACCCCAGCATTAAATATATTGAAAACAGAATGATAGCCTTTCAAGATATTGAAGAAATCAAAGGATTTGAGGTGAATGCAGCGGAGTGACACTAAAGAGAGAGGGAAAAAAACACTTGACAGGTGCTTATTGAAAGCCACAGCAGGCACAAAAATCCAAATGTCTGACTTCTTATGTTCCGAGATAAAATTTATAATATCCTTCCACTTTGTGTTTAATAGAGATATTAATCTAGTATTTATTTTTGAAAAGGCCATCTGAAGAAAACTAGAAGACAAATGTGTTAAATCCCCAACCACTTAATTTCGGAGTTCAGAATAATAGGTGACAATTTCGCGTGGGAAACATTGAACATGAACAACCAGCATCAAAATATTGATTCAGACAATGCTAATGCACCATATTTAAGTACATACAGGGACTGATACATCGACTATGGAAGTTCTATAGCACTTTCAGTTTCAAAAGTCATCTCAATTTCATTTTGTGATTAATGAGTTAACGTCCAAGTTAATTTAATATCCAGCTTGAGAGCAAGGCTCAATATCGACATTTAAATATATTCACTTTCATACAAGTTTAACAGTTTGCCATCAAGAGCAGGAACTCAAGATTATTCAATGCTTCCCTAGCTAGGGACACAGTAATTAGAATCTACCTGGTGCTATTCTGGCTGAAAGAGTTAAGGCTAAATAGACATGTGCCTGCAATGCATTTTCATTCATGGATGACTATTAAAGCAGAAACAGAAAACCTACAGCACAATACAGGCCCTGCAGCCCACAAAGCTGAGCTGAACATGTCCTTAGAAATTACCTAGGGTTACCCATGGCCCTCTTTTTCTAAGCTCCATGTACCTATCCAGGAGTCTCTCAAAAGACCCTATTGTATCTGCCTCCACCACCGTCACTGGCAGCCCATTCCACGCACTCACCACTCTCTGCGTAAAAAAAACTTACCTCTGACATCTCCTCTGTACCTACTTCTAAGCACCTTAAAACTGTGCCCTCTTGTGCTAGCCATTTCAGCCCTGGGAAAAAGCCTCTGACTATCCACACGATCAACGCCTCTCATCTTGTACACCTCTGTCAGGTCACCTCTCATCCTCTGCCGCTCCAAGGAAAAAAGGCCGAGTTCACTGAACCTTTTTTCATAAGGCATGCTCCCCAATCCCGGCAACATCTTTGTAAATCTCCTCTGCACCCTTTCTATGGTTTCCACATCCTTCCTGTAGTGAGGCGACCAGAACTGAGTACAGTACTCCAAGTGGGGTCTGACCAGGGTCCTATATAGCTGCAACATTACCTCTTGGCTCCTAAACACATTCCCACAATTGATGAAGATCAATGCACTGTATGCCTTCTTAACCACAGAGATAACCTGCACAGCAGCTTTGAGTGTCAAGCAGTTTGAAACATTAATATGGCAAAGGCAGAACAAACTAAAGAACAGCAAATAATGGTAAGAAGATAAAAATTTGCACAGGCAATCCAGCACAGCAGGTATCATGGGCATTTATCTGACCTCATGAGATTTTCTAGATTTAAATCCCAGATACATGAACTCAGGCACCAGGATTACAAGTGTATTATAAATACAGATTAGGGTCTTGATCCCTGGCATGTGATGACCTAGTAGATTGAGAAAGTTCAATGCTATATCTGACAGCCAAGTTAAATACAAATATATTACATAGCTAGTTTTTGCAATACGTTCCAACATTTGAAGTATCACAATTGGAAATGCAGCAACAATATACTGCATTCCTGCTGAAATCCAACTACATTTTGAATATTACTAGAAATGCACCAATTGGCCGATTGAATAATATTAATTTATGCATATTATTATTCAATGGTTATGGCACACCAATCAGAGATAGAGATGGGTTCTCTTCTATTCTATTTCACACTGCTTTCCAATTCTTAAGAACATCATGAGACAAGGCACTAAATACATTTCTATCTTAGACAGAGGATGTAAGCAAAGCACTCTTTTCCATGAGGCTCTACTAGTAAAATACAACATTGGACTTACTTTCAAGTTCCACAGACCAAGTTCCTTCTCGTCTGTAAATCAACCATTGACCACTGCTCACTGTTTCCTGTAAGTTGTTCAGTCTTCTGTCCACCTTGCTTCTTCTTCAGTTGACCCTCAGGGATCAGAGAATGACATATTTTCCCTCTGGCTTTGTGGGTTCTGAGGTGGCTATTGAGACCAACATGGAACCTCAAATACTTCACAGATGAGGCAGGTGGAGGCTCACGGGAAGGGTGGCTGTATACTTTGGGTAGTAATCCCCCTGTGCTTCCACTTTATAGCCTTTAAGAACTCATGCAGCTATAGAGTCTTTGGTTTTACAGATTTCAAAAATGATGACAAAGCAATGACATATGGTACTTTATCAAATGCATTTTGGAGTTTCTATATGTCATGTCAGATGCATTTCTCTCAATGAATTTCACTAAACATTTTATCAAAAACTCAGTTGGTTAGACAGTTGCCTTTCTCACTGGCTGAACACTGATTGCAAGGATTTGACTACCAATTCTGTTCCTGATTATTGTTTTTTAGAGTTTAGATTAAACTGGATGATTAGCAAATACAGAGTTAACTGTTTTTCTCTCTGCTGATTTCCAGTCTCTAGACACCACTTCTGACTACACAGATGTGTGGAACGATTATTACACACTTCCCTTCTTTATTTTCTCAGAAAACTGCAACATGTCTCTAGTAGACCTGGTGACTTATCCAGTTCAAATACAGCTGGCTTTTCTCATAACCCCACTTATCAACTTTTTAGTTTATCAGAACCTTAATGATATTTTTCTTTGCTGAGACCTCAATGACACCATCTCTCTTGGCAAAGACCATGGACATTTTTTACTTGAGCTACGCCATAGGTGTCAGGAATGTAGAGGAGGCTTAACCCAAACACAGAGCAGCAGAGAAAATTTATCAGTGAGCAATAACTTTAGTAATAAACTGCAAACTAACAAGCCACAAGGGGCCACAAAACAAGAGAGATTGGCTACTCAACAAGGTAACTGAAGGCTAGGAGCAACTGGTTGGAGCAGGCTGGTTCAATGAACAAGGACTGGGGATGAGAGCTGGGTTTAAATAGGCTGCAGGTGATGAGTTGGAAACGAGTGAGAGGTGACTCCTTTTAGCTGAGTGGAGACTGGGAGGAGCCTGCCTGTGCAGGTCTGACAATAAGACCATAAGGCCATAAGACAAAAGAGAAAAATTAGGCTATTTGGCCCAATAATTCTGCTTTGCTATTTCAGTATGGCTGATTTATTATCTCTCTCAACCCCATTCTCCTGCCTTCTCCCTGTAACCTTTGACACTATTACCAATCAAGAACCTATCAACCTCTGCTTTAATTATACCCAATGACTTGGCTTCCACAGCCAGCTGTAGCAATGAATTCCATATATTCATCACCCTCTGGCTAAAAGGGTCATCCATGTATTCTGAGGCTGTGCCCTCTGGTCCTAGACTCCTTCACCACAGGAAACATCCTCTCCACCATAGGAAACATCCTCTCCACATCTACTCTATCTAATGCCTTTCAATATTTGATAGGTTTCAATGAGATCCCCCCTCATTCTCCTAAACTCCAGCAAGTACAGGCCCAGAACCATCAAATGCTCCTCATACATTAACCTTTTAATTTCCAGGATCATTCTTGTGAAACTCCTCTGGACCTTCTCCAGTACCAGCACATCCTTTCTCAGATATGGGGCCTCAAACTGCTCACAATACTCTGCGTGATCTGACCAATGCCTTATAAAGCCTCAGCATTAAATCCTTGCTCTTATATTCTAGTCCTCTCAAAATGTATGCTAACATTGCATATGCCTTCTTTACCGCAGTCTCAATCTACAAGTTAACCTTTAGGGAGTCCTGCACAAGGGCTCCCAATTTCCTTTGCACCTCTGATTTTTGAATTTTCTCCTCATTTAGAAACTAGTCTATGCCATTAGTCCTACCAAAGTGCATGACCATAGATTTTCCTGCACTATATTCCATCTGCTACTTCTTTGCCCATTCTCTTAATCTATCCAAGTCCCTGCTTTCTCAACACTATCTTCTCCTCCACCGATTTTTGTATTGTTCACAAACTTGGTCACAAAACCATCAATTTTGTCATCCAAATCATTGACATACTGTATAATGTGAATATAGGTATCCAACACCAACCCCTGTGGAACACTGGCAGTCAACCAGAAAAGGCTGCCTTTATTTGCACTCTTTGCTTCTTGCCTGTCAGCCAATCTTCTATAAATGCTAGCAGATGCCATTTTTTTGGCTCTTCACTCACCCTTGGAACAGCTGGATAAAACTAATCATTGAGCTTCAAATCTTGGCCTCAATATCTCCTTGTGCAATTGGATCCTCTATTGCCTCACTTGCAGAACCCAGTCAGTCTGGATTGGCAACATCTCCTCCACAATCTCCATCAGCACAAATGCACCACAAGGTTGTGTGTTTAACCCTCCGCTCTACTCGCTTCACACTTATGACTGTGAGGTGAAGCACAGCTCCAAAGCCATATTTAAGTTTGCTGATGACACCACTGTTGTTGCCCAAATCAAAGGTGGTGACAAATCGGCATATAGGCTGAGTGGTGCCAGAACAGCACCCTCTCACTCAATGTCAGCAAGACCAATAGAAAAGCCTACAAAAAGTAGAGGACACAGGCCAGCCCACCTTGGGTAAAGTGCTCCTCACCACTGAGCACATCTACACGGAGCAATGTCACAGGAAAGCAGCATCCATTAGCATCCCCACCATCCAGACCATGCTCTCTTCTCAGTGTTATGATCAGGAAGAAGGTACAGGAGGCTCCGGACCCACACTACCAGGTTCACGAATAGTTATTTCCCTTCAACCATTGGGCTCTTGAACTGAAGGGATAACTTCACTCAACAGTTTGCACAACCTATGGACCCACTTTCACGGACTCTTCATCGCATGTTCTTGATATTTATTGCTTAGTTATTTATTATAACTTTTTTCCTTCTTTTTGTATTTGCACAATGGTTGATTGTCTGTCCTGTTGGGTGCGACCTTTCATTGATTCTATTGTGTTTCTTGTATTTACTGTGAACGTCTTGAAGAAAATGAATCTCATGGTTGTATATGGTGACATATACAGTATGTACTTTGATAATAAATTTACTTCGAACTTTCTTGTAACACCATGGCTCTTATCTTGTCTAGCAGCATCATGTGCAGCACCTTGTTAGAGGTCTTCTGAAAATCCAAGTAAACAACATCCACAGACTCTTTTTTGTCTATCCTGCTAGTTATTTCCTCAAAGAAGTTCAACAAATGTGTAAGGGAAAATTTCCCCTTTGGAAAATCATTCTGACTTTGGCCAATTTTATCATGTGTGTCCAAGTATCCCAAAACTTTATCCTTAACAATGGACTCCAACATCTTCCCAATCACTGAAGTCAGCCTAACTGCCCTATAATTTCCTATCTTTTACCTCCCTCCTTTCTTAGAGAGAGGAGTGACAATTTTCCATTCCTCTGGAACCATTCCAACATTTAGTGATTCTGGAAAGATTATTACTAATGCCTTCATGATCTCTTCAGCTGTCTCTTTCAGAAGCCTGGGGTGTAGTCCAGGTGATTTATCTACCTTCACCTTCCCAAGCCTCTCAAGCTTCCCAAGCACCTCCTCCTTAGTAATAGCAACTACCTGTATACTCAATTCTTCCCCCTGACACACTTGAATTTCTGGCATACTGCTGGTGTCCGCTATAGTGAAGACTGAAGCAAAATACTTACTAAGTTTGTCACCATTTATTTGTCACCCATTGCTACGTCTCCAGTGTCATTTTCAAGCTGTCTAATATCTACTCTTTCCTTTTCTTCCTCTGTACATATCTGCAAAAAAACCTTTGTTATCTTCTTTTATATTATTGGCTAGCTTATCTACATATTTCATCATTTCTACTTATTGCTTTTTTAGTTGCCTTCTGTTGATTTTTAGAAGCTTTCCAACCCTCTAACATCCCACTAATTTTGCTATATTATGTGCTCTCTCTTTTGCTTTTATGCTGTCTTTGAGTTCTCTTGTCAGCCACTGTTGCCTCATCGTCCCTTTAGAATACTTTGTCTTTGGATATATCAATTATGCACCTTCCAAATTGCTCCCAGTAGCTCTTGCCATTGCCTCTCTGCCATCATCCCTGCTAGTGTTTCCTTCCATTCAACCTTGGCCAGTTCCTCTTTCATGCCCCTGTAATTCCCTTCACTCCACAGTGATATTGATACATCTGATTTCAGCTTCTCACTCTTTCAAACTGCAGGGTGAATTCTATCATATTATGATCACTTCTCCTAAGGGTTCCTTTACCTTAAGCTTCCCAATCAAATGTCCTCTTCTTTTTGTTCCCTAATCATCTCCACTCTCTTCTTACAGTTTCCTTTTCATTTGCCTGTATAATACTTTTGTATTCCTTTTTATACTTTTTTCTGGTCTTATGTTTGCTCTTTATCGCTGTTATTTTCATTTTCACTTCTCACCACATATTTCTAACAGCTGTGTAAATTTACAAAACTCCACACAGCTGGTCTACTTGTAAAGTAATTTATCATGTAAAATCTCAGCTGATATTTCCAACTAAGTGTGTGGTCAAAATATACAATAGCAACAAGTATGTAACAGCATCTGTCATTTCCTCTCAAAGGGTCTCTGCCCGAAATGTTGACTGTACTTTTTTCCATGGATGCTTCCTGGCCTGCTGAGTTCTTCCAGCATTTTATGTGTGTTGCTTGGATTTCCAGTATCTGCAGATTTTCTCTTGTCTGTCTATTTAGTTTACTCTTTATCATTTTTGTCATTCACAAAGCTCTGGTTTGTCTCCCTACCCTTCCTCCTCCTGTAGATAGGTTTGATAGGGACTAAAATAATGCCACCTGGTTCAATTATAACCTTGACTACTAAACTTCGATTATAATTCTCTTGGACCAAACCAGTTTGGAAACTTGCCATTCTCCAAGTTACTATTTTAACCTCAAATTGTCTTCAGCTGTTCTAAGTATTATGGCATTAGGAAAGTTTGAAAAGCTGCCCACTGCCACAGTTCCCCATCTCCAGCTTCTCTGCTATCTTCTAAAACAGAAAATGCCATGGGTGCTCAGCAGGCCAGGAAGCATCCGTGTGGAGAGAAACAGAGCTTATACTTTGGATTAAAGGACCTTTATCAGAATGATTTCTGAGCCAGATTAATAAATACAGTCCAGATGAAGGGTCTCACTCTGAAACATTAACTGTCTATATCTCTCCATAGATGCTGCCTGTTCCATTGAGTTCCTCTAGCAGTTTCTTTCTCCAGATTCCAACATCTGTAAACTCTTGCGTGTTCAAAATAAATTCCTTTCAATTTAGTGATTTTCAATGACAAAGAGATTTTAACAAATGACTTCTACAAGTCCATTTATTAACATTCACCACTATTCTCTTGCCTTCTTCTTTCATCACTTCACATACATCACCTTGGTACATCAGGTAAGACTTATCCTTTACAATATCCATGTTAGCTCACTGATCACCGAAAGATTTCTATGTTCAGTTACGGAAATTTGATATTAACTTAAGAAGTAGGGGCAGGAATAAGTAACCTGGCCCTTTGAATCCCCTTCACCATTCATACCTCAGCTCTATCTTCCCATGCTGTTCCCATGTCCAAAAATCGATTGATCTTTGTTTTAATCTTTTGATCTTTGATTGTAGACTTCAGGAGAGGGAAACCAGAGGCCCATGAGCCAATAATCATCGGAGGATCTGAGGTGGAGAGGGTCAGTAACTTAAATTCCTGGGTGTCACTATTTCAGAGGACACGCCCTGGATCAATCATATAAATATAATTGCGAAGAAAGCACGACAGCGCCTCTACTTCCTCAGGAGTCTGCAGAGGTTCGGCATTGCATTGAAAACCTTGGCAAACTTCCATAGATGTGTGGTGGAAAGTGTGCTGACTGTCTGCATTACGGCCTGGTGTGGGAACACCAATTCCTTTGAGCGGAAAATCCTACAAAAGATAGTGGATTTGATCATCATGGGTAAAAATTTCCCAACCATTGAGCACATCTACATGAAACATTGTCGTAGAAAAGCATCATCCATCATCAAAGATCCTCACCACACAGGCCATGCTCTTTTCTCACTGCTGCCATCCAGTAGAAGGTACGGGTGCCTCAGGACTCTCACTACCAAGTTCAAGAGCAGTTACTACCCCTTAACCATCAGGCTCTTGAACAAAAGGAGAAAACTACACTCATTTAAGGACTCTTTTATCTTGTTATTACATGCTCGTTATTTATTGCTATTTATTTAAAACTACATTTGCACAGTTTTTTGTCCATTGATCCTGTTTGCTTTTACTGTTCTATAGATTTGCTAAGTGTGCCTGTAGAAAAAGAATCTCAGGGTTGTACATGGTGGCATGTATGTACTCTGATAATAAATTTTACTTTGAACTTTGAACTTTTAAACTTTGAAATGAATTCAAAGACTGAGTTTCCACAGCTCTTCCATCACTTTATCTTTAATTATAATTCCTATTAATAGGCAGTAAGCAAGATTGTCTTTAAATTTCTGTTTTCCTTCTTTGACCTTAATTGTATAGTGGAATGATATACCATTGTAAAAGTAATGTTCTTGAAACAAGGGAATTCTGGAAAATTATAAACTCAAGAGATTCTGCAGATGCTGGAATCTGCTCTCCATGCTCTTCATCACTCCAAGAATCAGTTTTTTTACCCTGCATCACATTGACACTAGGATCAGTATATCCTTCCTCGCAAACAGAAGGATCTTGTGTTGCTCTGGCCGTCAATCACTTCCTTCAGGTCCCTTCCAACTGAAGGGAACAATTATAGACTGCATTAAAAAATCTGAAGTGAAATCCATAATGAATGGCCACTAAAATTGAAACTAGCACTGAAGGGAAATAGTCGCTTGGTATCCACACGAACGGAAACTTGAATAAAAGCAAAACATGCTAGAGATATCAGTAGGTCAGCCAGCATATGTAGAGATACAGTTAATACTTCTTGTTTGTGACTTATCATCAGAACTAGGAAAAGCTAGAAATAAAACCCTTGTACATCTTAATAAACCCCTCCTGGTTCTTCTAAAGCCCAGCTAGTTTCCCTAGTTACATTTCATCACTCAAAGAGTCAGTGTTGTGTCATGGTGTGCGCTGACAAATGACTGAACCCAGGCACAGAGGAACGACAGACTCTCATGTTCAAGACAGAAACAAGAGTCTATTCAATTGAATTCCAACAGAATGTCGGTGGCTTGACTGAACAACACCATGAGCTGAATCATTCTTGAAACACTCACACAAGGACCCAGCGATAAGCGCTAATTGGAAGTCAGCTTTAAATAATCACAGCAGGCTGAAAACCTGTGCCGGTCAAAATAAACTTGACGAACTTAACAATTCTAGATAAATCTTAGGACATGTTGTTACCCTGTGCTACATTGAGTCCAGGAGGAGTCAAACCTTCCTCACAAATAGAAACCCAAGCTACACCATATCCAAATGTGGTTTCACAAACATCCCATGTAATCTCAAAACAAAAGTTTTTTTGCAAAACCTCAGTAGTTTCATGGTCACGGTTACTAATAGCAGCTTTTTTCTCCAGATTTTATTTTAACTTAAGATGGGAGGGTATAAATTCAAAGGAGATGTGCGGGACGAGATTTTTTACAAAGAGAATAGTGAGTGCCTGGAATGTGCAAATACAATACAGGCATTTCAGAAGCTCTCAGACAGGCACACAAATTTATGGAGAATGGAAGGATATAGGCCTTATGTAAACAGGAAGAACTAATTTAGCTCGTCATTTAATTATTCGTTCAATTAGTTTGCCATGACTTTGATTACAAAAGGACCAGTCCTATGCTGTAATGTTGTATGTTCTATGAGAGTACAGTGATAGAATTTATATAAGATTCTCATGTGCAGTTTTCACCTGTCACAATGACTAAGATGATGGCTGGCTTGGGAGTGTGTATGACCAACAGCCAGGACAACATGGTCCACATGCCCTTGCAATATTCCAAATGCAGCACTGCACAGGGAATAAGACCCATCTGACCCCAGTGTGGAAGTCACATTCTGTAGCATGGCTGACTCCTGATCAGAAGTTCTCTGTGAAGTGCACCAATTAGCAGGATTTGACCTGGAAATGGTCATGGCGTCTTCTGGATTTAATCAATTTTCCAGCTCATGACACTGAAAATGTCAGTAAAATATGACACATTTATTGATGTCTGATTTGTTCCTCATGCAATCCCCTTTTTTCCATTTAAAATTGCTTTACATTTTGTCATCAGTAAACACCTCTTCCTGAATATTGTTCTGCCCTTATTGAAGAACCTCCATGCTATTTGGCAGCAGCAAAAAGCTTTTTATGCTGTTTTCTATTATTCTACGTTGAGAGGTTTGATCTGAACTGAGTCAACACTTGAATCATAGAAGGTTACAGCACAGAGGAGGTCATTATAGTGTCCACATTAACAGAGGAAGAACTATCATCCTCCTTTCGCGCTCATCATCCATAAACTTGTAGGTTTTTTATGTCAAGTCTCTTTCCAGATAGCTTGTTAATGCATTGAGAGTTTCTACAGTAAGTACCCAGTGATATCGTGAGTTCCACATCACCATTTTTTTTGGATGAAAAAAGTTTCTTTCTCTCTCAATTTCTTTCTAATTCTTATGCCAATTAAATCCATGCCCCCAGATCATTGCAATTGACCTCTTTACAGGGGCAGTACACCATTGTTTTCTGCACTTCAGTTAAGTCTTCTCTTTTGCCAGCTACAGCTGGTGTGACTGAGTAGATAATATTACAGGGATCTGTCTGGGGACATCACTTTCCTGTATAAATATTATCATAGATCTTCCATACACTTTAACAAATATAATTAAATGCTCAGGCAATTAGAAAGTGTTCACAAATAGTTATTAAAATAAATGAAATTTAAATTGGATATGGATATGCATTTTAAAAGGACAATTAAGCCATTTTGTCTTTGAGGATTTCAAGTTCTTTGCATAATTAATCAGCCTCTTTGCATCCGTTGATATTACAATCTATTATTCCAATAGTTTTCTAATCCAATTTCTGATTGGTTATAAATAGTTTAGTATTACAATGATTCAGAAGGAAATATTTGTTAAGAAAAGGGAAGGCAGAAGCACCATCCATCTGTCTCTGTCTCCCACTTTGCTCGATCTGCCTATTATCCTTCACTCCTCCTCAGTCCACCAACCATCCACCTCTCCTTTTTATACTGGCTATCTCCCCTCCTCAATGTCAGACCTGAGACTCAAAATATTGACAATTCCACTTCCCCTCGGAGATACTGCTCGGTCCCTTGAATTCTCCAGCGGGTTGCTGCATTGGCAATACACCTGCTGCAAGTATCCAAGGGCTTTGTTTTGTATCAACACCACAATGAGTACAAATTCATTCCAAGTACAGTATCAGGTCACTGAAACAATATGAGGAAGACTGTTTGGAGATGATGCTCCACCTCTGAGTTTGAAAATCAGAAGCTGTGGATGTTCTGAGACTTCAAAAACCTGAAACAGTATCTATCTTTCCAAAGATTCTTCCTGACCGCCTGATTGTTTCCTGATTTTAGAGTCATACACTCTACAGCACAGAAACAGGCCCTTTGGCCCATCTAGTCTGTGCCAAACTATTATTCTGTCTAGCCTGATCAACCTGCACCTGGACCATAGCCCTCCGTAACCCTCCCATCTATGCGCTTATCCAAGCTTCTCTTTAATGTTGCAATCAAACCCACAACCACCACTTCCACTGGCACCTCACACCACCCTCTGAGTGAAGAAGTTCTCTCCTGTTCTGTTTTATTCCACTTCAAAGTTTAATTTTTCAATTTCAACAACTCACTTAGACTGCTACTTTTGGCTTTAAACTGTCGAGTGGGCATGTTCCTCTGATTTATCCTGAGCTCAACTACGTGGTAGACAGCTTACCTGACCAGTTCCAATGAAGAAAAATTGATTTTGTTATTTCTCATTCAGATTAGTCAGGCTTTATGATCCGCAGAAACTCAGAACACAAGATGTTTATGTTTTGTCCATTTTAATTTGTCCCAAGGGGTGGTACAGTAGCATAACGCTTTACAACGGCAGTGGAAGGGTTCAAATCCCACCACGGTCTGTAAGGAGTTTGTACATTCTCCCGTGACTGTGTGGATTTCCTCTGGGTGCTCCAGTTTCCTCCCACAGTCCAAAGACGTACTGGTTAGGATTAGTAAGTTGTAGGCATGTGATGCTGGCATCAGAAGCGTGGCAGCACTTGTGGGCTGCCCCCAACACATCCTCGGGCTGTGTTGGTCATTCATGTAGACAATGCATTTCACTGTATGTTTTGATGCGGCCACACCCCGGGCAACGGCTTCGACAAGCCGGCTAAACCAAGTGAGGGTAGCCGACGGGTCTCAAACCCTCGGTGAGATAGGGAGTTGTCCATCCCAGCATGTGAAGACAGACTCCAGTGGATTGAGCGGACGAGACCAGTGGAAGGTCCAACGGTCAAGAAGGCGGTCTCTGCAAGCGTTGTGGAACGTGTAGAGCAGGACAAGACTCAGAAGACGTCCTGGTCATCCACTGCGCCTAGTCCCATCTCCAGCCATCTAGACTCTGTCTTGCCACTGGATCCAGATAGGAATTGGGAAGAGAGAGTGAGGCTGACGCTGCGCAACTCTCCCTCACTTAAATCCAAATCACGCGCTAGTCTCGACACCATCATCATCATAATGGTGTTGAGGTCCTCATCGACGTCAATGATGGACGAACAACATGTAGAAGTAAAGTTAATCTTTAAATCTTTTTAAAAACCTGTCAAAACTGGCTCCAGTTTTAGCAAACTTATCTCATCAGTCATCAAGTCATGGGTTCAATCCAATTCCGGACACAATGACATTACTTTGGCTGCCATTTCAGTGCAGTGCAGATGGGGGGGGAATGGTATTTTTAGATGGACAGTACTGAAAGAATATTGTTTTGTTAAAAGACAATTACTGCATTTTTCTGTATGATATGAGGGAACACTACACAGTCATAGCAACAAACTGGGTTATGTCACTCAGCACTGAAGCAGGTTACACTGAAGCATGGAGCTGATGTCTCCATGATTTTAAACCAAGACCTTTCTGGCCACCTTCAGAGATATGATGATACTATTTGAAGACGACCGGAAATTGATGTTTTATTCAATGATCACTCCTCAACAAACATCACTAAAGACAGATTCAATTACTGTTGATCTTATGTTTTTAAAATTATATTTCTAGAATTACATCCTGCCTCTCATCTACTCACTTGGGAGGACCCACAGTGGCTAGCTAACCTTTCAGTTCTTTAGGATGTGAGAGGGATCTGGAGCAAAACCCTGTGGTTACAGGGAGAATGTGTGAACTTCATACAGACAGCAGCAGTGAACCAGGATCACTGGAACTGAGCTGCAGCAGTTCTATCAGCTGTGCTGCCTTGCCAGCCACAGTGAGCATGAACTAATAAAACGAGATCAGGCACAATTTTCTTATTAGATTAGATTATGAGGACATACAGTCCTCTTTTATTGTCATTTAGTAATGCATGCATTAAGAAATGATACAATGTTTTTCCAGAATGATATCACAGAAACACATGACAAACTGGCTTAAAAACTGACAAAAACCACAGAATTATAACATATAGTTACAACAGTGCAAAGCAATACCATAATTTGATAAGAACAGACCATGGGCACGGTAAAAGTCTCAAAGTCTCTCAAAAGTCCCATCATCTCACGCAGACAGTGAACCTCCAGCGCCGCCAACTTGCTGATGCAGCATCCTGGAAGCATCTGAGCACAGTCTGACTCTGAGTCCGTCCGAAAACTCCGAGCCTCCGTCCAGCTCTCCGACACCGAGCACCATCTCTGCCGAGCACTTCGACCCCGGCCCCAGCAACAGGCAATAGGCAAAGCCGAGGATTTGGGGCCTTCCCCTCCAGAGATTCTCGATCGCACAGTAGCAGCGGCAGCAAAGCAGGCATTTCAGAAGTTTCTTCAGATGTTCCTCTGCGCTTCTCACAGCCGTCTCCATCAAATCAGTATTGTGCACGGCCCTCTAGTTAACAAATATCGATATCAATTTGGAACGGCCACGCGCGCTGCGTCGCGCCGCCATCTTCTCCTCCCTCCTCAGTGGTGTTTATATTCTTCATTGTGAATTTTCTGCAAAGTGCTATCTTTAAGTCCAATAATTACAACTGCAGCGTCAAATCCACACGTTCTGAATCACATCACTAGTGAAATTGATGAGAAAACCACCACAATCAGTAAGATTATGCCCTCAAGCGAAACCAGCCAGTTTTCAAAGGTTTCAAAACACAACAGATACTGTACCTCAGGCATGCAATACCATTCCAAAAATATTTTAAAAGCTGTTGTTTAGTCAATGTTAAAAAAAACCTGAAAAATAGAAAAGTTCAATGAAACAAAAGATATTAAAAAAGAACTGAAGGATAAGATATAAATGCATTAAAAGAAGAGGCTTCTGGGAAAATGGGAGCTCCACAATCAGTACACTTAGAATCCTGAGATGGAAATATACTTCCATTCTTACATTGTCACCAGGTCTACACCCTGAAAGTTGATCCCCAACAGCTGTTGGGGTAATTTAAAAAGGGGAACTGCATTGGTTCAGGAGTTGATATTCCCAACAGCAGTTAAGGAGGGGCAATAGATGGCAGTTTACATACCACCATTGGCTGACTGTAATCAGGCACTTAAAATACTGCATGCCGTTATCACCAAACAAGAAACAGTCCACCTCAATGCATTTCAAATCATTGTCGGGGATTTCCACCAGGCTTATTTGAGTAAATCTCTGCCGAGTTACTTTTAGCCTATAACCTGAAGCAGCAGAAGTCCCAACATACTAGACCACTGCTATACCACGATTAGCAATGCCTACCATTCCATGGCCAGATCACATTTCGGGAAATCTGATCACTTGTCTGTCCTCCTACCTGCATACATGCAGACGCTAAAGAACAAAGCTCCAATGATAAGGACAACAAAGAGGTGGTCACGGGAGGCAGAGGAGCGGTGTTACACCTTCGGGTTTCGGTGAGGGTCGCATGCCCCGCTGAAGGTGTGAACTTTAAAAACTCAGATGACAGGCCGCAATAGATCAATCAGTGCAAAGGTGTTTATTGTGTGCCAAAAGGCAGAAAACTTTTTGTAAAAACTGCAAAAATACTTACAGTGGAAAAAAGGGCAAAATAGCAAAAATGACGAAAGAGAAAAATAAAGATACTGTATATACCATCAGACCTGTAGGACTACAGCTCCAAAACATCAGCCTAAAAGTAGTACACCTTACCACACTCTCTCTCGTCACTTACTAAAATAACTGTAATCAGCAATCTTCTTATGCTAGGAGAGAAGGGACAACCCATTCCTTGGAATGTGAGGGGTGTGGGGAAGTTGTTACCATAAGCCTGAACAATTACACAAAACCAAGTACAGGAATTCACATCCTTCTTCACAATCACAAATACATCATCTTAATAAGCTTGCAATGACAGTGAGCAACAAAATCATTTAACTAACCATTTTCTAGGAGCCCGCACTCTTCCCCAGCCCCAAAATGAACTCTTGCACTGAGCATGTGCACCGGATAAGCATGAAGTCAGCACTGCCAGACAGAGATAATGAGAATTATGGGGCCACTGGGGTGGGGGGGAGCAAGAAATTGCTTGTGGCAGACCTGCTCTGTCACATTTCTCTCCCTCTCTTCTAGTTTGTCCAAGTTGGGTAAACGAGAAGATAGTCCCCAACGGCATTCTTACTGCCTCTGGTTGGCCAACACCCCCCCCCCCCAGTATGCTGATCCCATGCGGGAGGTGTTTCAGGGGTAGTTCAGCTGGAAGGGAGAGAAACCTGGAGGCCAGGCCGAGAGTGGGTAATGGATCTGTAGATCGTAGGGTCCAAGGATGGGGCCAGGGTGAGCAAGAGGGATGTATGGCATGCAGAAGGGCAGGTAGTCGATCCTTTGTGCTCCAAGAGGGCAGGGCTCCTGATGAAGGATCTCGCCCAGACCCTGTTTCTGATTCCTTAACAGCCAATGAATCATTTCCTTCTCGAGCTTCTGAAGATCTTCCTGATAAACACACAGCTGAGTGTTGAGCATCAGCATCTCCTCCTGCACCTTCTCCAGTTTTCAATGTCCTCTTCATCTTGGAAAGTGGGTGTTTTTGGCTCTGTTCTGTAAGTGAGGTTTCAGAGTTTCGCAGTGGCCTCCTGCATAGAGCGTCTGGGAGCTGGTAGGCATAATCTTGTGCTGAAATTTTCTGCAGATCTTGAGTGAATGCCAGGTGACCCTATAGCAGGAATTGCACTGGTTCTCAATAGTTCGATATTTCCATTTAATATCAGAGAATTGTATGCAATATAGGTAGGTAGGTAGGTAGATATCTAAATACATACATAGCGCAAAAGGTGAATAATGAGACAGAACAAATTCAAGATGGCACTAAACGGTGACTCTTTTGCTTGCATCTTCGGAAACAGCTCGATTTCTATTTTTGATATCTCCTTTTTTTCCCTTTCAGGGTCCTTTTGAAGACCCTGACCTGGAGTTACACTCTGACTTTAGTTCTTTACGGAAATGGGACCCGCTCTCAGGGCCTTATGACCGGCCACTTTTTGACATCCAAGGACGCTGCCTGGAAGCCCAGTGTGCCTTCAGGGTGCCGGATTTTCGTGGCTCTGGAGATGGGCTGGTTCAAGGCCAGTGCCCTTGACTGAGATATCGTGGGAAACACAGAACATCAGGAGCAGCGGGTTAGCTGCTAGCTGTGTGTCCAGATTCCTAAGCCTTTCTGGGGGTGACTCTCTGGGTGCAGAGCTCAGGAAAAGCAATGAAACAGACGTTTTCACATCGTAAATCAACGAGTTGTTTGTTATGTCTACCTTTTCACTGTGAAATGGGGATACCTCTTTTATCACTTATTACGGAGAGAGAGAGAGGGGGGGGAGAGATAGAGAGAGAGGGAGAGAGAGAGAGGTGAACGTATAGTCTTTGGGGTACTGTAAGTCTGTGTCTTCATTGATGCTTTGCTGTATGCTTGAGTGCTTGGTGGGGAGACGTTGATGCTGTCTTGCTGGTGGGTGGGGGGTCATTGCCTTGCTGCTGATTGTGCGTGGCAG
Organism: Mobula hypostoma; assembly: GCF_963921235.1. NCBI lineage: Eukaryota > Metazoa > Chordata > Chondrichthyes > Myliobatiformes > Myliobatidae > Mobula > Mobula hypostoma. The sequence goes on from NC_086128.1 coordinate 35,923,987, forward strand.
GAGGAGCTGGGGCAGGCCTTTGGGGTTCTAAAGTTTTTAAATGTCATTCACTCTTTTGGGCACTCCTCTGTTTTCATGGATAGTTACGAAGAAAAAGCATTTCAGGATGTATATTATATACATTTCTCTGACATTGAATGTACCTATTGAACCTATGAGGTAATGTTCATGTGTTCAGAAATCTGATGGCAGAGGGGAAGAAACAGTCCCTAAAACATTGAGTATGGGTCTTCAGGCTCCTGTACCTCCTCCCTGGTGGTAGTATCGAGAAGAGGGCATGTGCTGGATGGTGAGGGTCCTTAATGACGGATGCTGCATTCTTCAGGCACCACCTTTTGAAGACGGGGAGGATTGTGCCTGTGATGGAACTGACTGCCGCTACAACTCCCTACAGTCTCTTTCAATCCAACACCTGGGAGTCTCCACACCAGGCAGTAAATCGACCATTAAGAACGCTTTCCACAGTACAGTTGTCTAAACATGCTTGAATCTTTGCTGACATACCAAATCTCCTCAGACTCCTCATGAGGTATAGCCAATAGTATGCCTTTCTCACGATTGCATCAATGTGATGGGCTGAAGACAGGTGTTGACGTCCTGAAACTTGAAGCTTTTCACGCTTTTCACCACTGAGCCCTCAATGAGGACTTGTGTGTGTTCCCTCGACTTCTCTTTCCTGAAGTCCATAATCAATTCTTTGGTTTTGCTGATTTTGAGTCCCAGGTTGCTTTTGCGACACCAATCAACCAGCCTAGAAATCTCACTCCTTTACACCTCCTTGTCATCTTCTGAGATTCTGTCAACAAAAGCTATGTCAATGGTGAACTCATAGATGGCATTTGAGCTGTGCTTAGCTGTACAGTCAAGAATGTAGAGAGAAAGTAGAGCAGTGGGCTAAGCACACATCTTGAGGCGCACCTGTGTTGAGGTGTGAGAAAAAGATGTTATTTCTGATCCACACAGACTGCAGCTTCCCAGTGAGGAAGTTAAGGATCCAGTTGCAGAGGGAGATACAGAGGCCCTGGTTTTAAATGTTGATCAGTACTGAGGGGATGATGGTATTGAATGTCAAGCAGTAATCAATGAACAGAAGTCTGACGTATTTATTACTGTTGCCAAGATGCTCCAAAGCTGAAATAATACTCAATGAGATTGTGTTTGCTGTAGACCTGTTGTGCTGGTAGGCAAATTGCAGAGGGTCCAGGTCCTTGATCAGGTAGGAGTTAATTCTAACCATGACAAACCTCTCAATGCAGTTTATCACAATAGATGTTAGTGCTAATGGGCGATAGTTTTTGAAGCAGTTCACCCTGTTCTTCTTGGACACTGGAATGATTGCTGCCCTTCTGAAGCACATGGGAACCTTCAAATGCATAAGTGAAAGACTAAAGATGTCCTTGAACACTCCAGACAGTTGGTTATCACTGATTTTCAGTACCCTGCCAGGTGCACCATTGGGGTCTGAAGCCCAGTGGGAGTTCACCTTCTTGACAAATGTTCTGATGTCGGCTTCTGAAACAGAGATCACAACGTCATCAATTCACACAGGTGTAGTTTTATGCTCCCTTTCAAAACATACATAAAAGGTGTTCAGTTAATTGGGGAGTGAAACTTTTAGGTTTTGCCTCATAGAAAGTAACGGTATTCAAACCGTGCCACAGTTGCCGTGCATCCGATTGTGACTCTTAACCTCACATGGAATTACCTTGACACTCTCATAGTGGTATTCTATAGGCCACATCTGGAGGCGTGTGGAGTTGTGGATCGCCAGTTTTGAATGCAACAGATCTAGCCCTCAGCAGACTGTGAATCTCCTGGTTCATCCGTGGTTTCTGGTTTGGATATAACCAGTATGTTCTTGAAAGCACACACTCACCCATGCGGGATGAAGTCAGTGACAACTGTGACATATTTATTCAGAGAAGGCAGAGAAGGAGTGCCAGGGTGGGGGTGCATGGGGAGGGACGGCGCAGGTGCAGAGACACCAGGAAAGGTCATTTGATTCCAAACAATTGGTTTATTGATCATTACAAAATGTTCCCTAGTGCTTTCTGCTCCCTCCCCTCTCCCTTCTCTTTTTCCCAACCATGATTCCTCTCTCCCTGCCCCCTTCTCACTCTCAGTCTGTAATAGAGGCCTGTTATCAGAATCAGATTTATCATCACTCAGATCTAACATGAAATTAGTTTTCTTGCGGCAGCATTACAGTGCAATACATGAAATCACTTTATTAGGTACGCCCTGTAACTAATAAAGTGGTCACTGAGTGTATGTTTGTGGTCTTCTGCTGTTGTAGCCCATCTGCTTCAAGGTTTGACGTGTTGTGCATTCAGAGATGTTCTTCTGCACACCACTTTTGTAAAGCGTGGTTATTTGAGTTACTGTCACCTTCCCGTCAGCTTGAACTGCTCTGGATATTCTCCTCTGACCTCTCTCATTAACAAGGCACTTGCATCCACAGAACTGCCACTCACTAGATGTTTTTTGTTTTTCACACCACTTTCTGTAAACTCTAGACACTGTTGTGCGTGAAAATCCCAGGCGATCAGCAGTTTCTGGGATACTCAAACCACCCCATCTGGCACCAACAATCATTCCATGGTCAAAGTCACTTAGATTGCATTTCTTCCCCATTCTGATGTTTGGTCTGAACAACAACTGAACCCCTTGACCATGTCTGCATGCTTTTATGCTTTGAGTTTCTGCCACAAGATTGTCTGATTAGATATTCGCATTAACGAGTCGCGTACATGTGTACCTAATAAAGTAGCCACTGAGTGTATATACGTAAATATTAGATGTAAAAAAAATCTGAATAGATAATGAAAAAGATATTAATTTATTTTTAATAAGGAGTCTAAAACTGTGTGTGATATGCTCGGTGTGAACAGATCAGTAAAACCATGTAGAATTGTAACAAAATTTCCCTATCTTGAAATATTACACTAAAGATCAATATGCCATTTGTCTTTTAACTACTTGCTGCACCTACCTTCTAACTTTATTTTGATTCATGCAGAAGAATGTCTCCCTCTGAGCGTCATTCAGTTGCAATTTCGTTCCATTCTGATTATAATGCACCTTTTGATTCCTCTCGCCGAACTGCATGACCTCACACTTTCCTACATGAGACTCCATTTGCCAACTGTTCATTCAAGCTATCTTTATCCTGTTACAGAATCATGATATCCTCATCATAAAATTCACAATGAGTCTCACAATATTCCCATTCTGGAAGATCACTTACCATCCACTGTCTGATAGATCCCAGCCCATTTTTGTTGTATGACGCAGATTGCAAATTGGAGATATCAAGTTTTCCAATGGTTTCTTTATAAACACAATCCTGTCTGTTTATAGGCACAGTTCTAATGTTTTTACAATATGATTGTTATATGAATTTTATCATAAATGCTTGACTGAGCAATTAATCATTCCCCTTGTAGATTTTACAAGACATCTCTGCTGCCTTTTCTTTATGTTTAGGCAAAGTTCCAGCATGTTCTCCACTGACAGGTTTAATCTCTGTCAGGCTCTCTTCTCCTTGAATCTAATCGGTGTCACACTGCTCTCTAATGTGCTCTAAATTGTTTAAATTCTTCAGAAGCTTTGTACTGAAGCCTACTTTTATTACAGGCTGTAGGACATTACTGAGTTTCCTATATTCACCTCATGTCCAAGTAATTTGTCATTAAGGAGAGCTGGCTGTCTGCTCTTAAAGTGTAATTCTGAGTGCATTGTAATGAATTAGTAAAAACAAGTTATGTGCACTCTCCTTGGAACCGATGATGGCGTGCATATTCAGTGGACAAAATGATATTGCTTAAATCTAAAAATAGTCAATAAAAATCTGTAGCTGTACAGCATCGTAGGATTATAGGAAGAGGGAAAGGCCTTCTCACTTCTCAAAGCTGTTCTACTACTTAATCTGATCATGGCTGGCTGCCCATATTCCTTAATGTCATTAGTTAACAATAATCAATTCTTCAGATTTAAATTTATTCATTGTTAAACCATGAATTGACTTTTGCAGAAGAAAATTGTGTACATTTCTGGCTTCTGGATGTGGTGGCTTTGGAGAGGGCGCAGAACTGGTTCGCCAGGATGTTGCCTGGCTTGGAGAGTATTAACTACAATAAGAAGTTGGACAAATTTGGATTGTTTTCTCTGGAGAGTTGGAGGCTGAGGTGTGGGTGGGTTGATATGATAGCAGTGTATAAAATTCTGAGAGGCAGTGATAGTCACAGACATTTTCCCAGGATAGGAGAGTCTGAAGCGAGTATGCATCGGTTCAATGTGAGAGAAGAAGGATTTAAAGGGGGTATGAGGGGCAGGTTTTTCACTCTGAGGCTGGTGGGCATTTGGAACAGGCTGCCAGAGGAGGTGCTGGAAGTGGGTATAATTCCAACACTTTTTCCTAGGATAGCAATGTCAAATATGAGAGGCATAAAAATAGAAACATAAGAGACTATGGATGCTGGAATCTAGAGTCCTAATGCAGGGTTAATCAAAAATGTCAACTATCCCTCTGTTCCCACAGATCCACTATCCAATTGCTCAGAAATCCCATGCACTCTACAAATTCACCAGGGCCCTGTCACTCTTACTTCCTTGAACTTCATTTGATTCTGTTTCCCGCACACTTGAAGCTTACTGGGTTGACTGGAAATTGTATTGTACTATGTAACTACGTAAATATGAAACACCTTAAAAGAGTGGATTAAAGACCTTGGAGCATTAATTGGGAATAACATCCAATAGTCCAGAAGCTCTGCCAGTCCAGTCCCAGCAAGGTCTCGAGCATGCCAGGATAAAGTTTCACTGTAACTATTTTCAAAGTAAACTCATCACTTTTCTGATGTAGGTCACTGGAGTCAGAATAATTTACATTCTACTGAATGTACGTGTTTACAAAATACACTGCTGTAACTTAGCTGTTCTGTTTTAAGTAAGCATGAGAAATAATGGTGCATAACCTTTAATAGAGTTGTAGAGACCCTTCTGCGTATCAAGTCTGTACCAACCACTTATTTACACCAGTCCTAGACTATTCCTATTTTATTCTACCCTTTACTGACATATAAGGAGCAATTTACAGGGCTAATTAACCTACTAACCTGTAATTCTTTCTGATATGGAAAGAAATTGGAGCAGACATAAAAAACGTGCAAATTCCACACAGACAGCACCGGAGATCAGAATTGAACCCAAGTCAATGGAGTTGTGAGGCTGTGGCCTTACAAGCTATTTTATTTCCAAGGCAATATATATGCCTTTAGCACAAGACAAGAGCTTTAATGCCCTTCTTTCATTCAATGGAAATTTTAACCAAACTGTTCGAAATAAAACCACGCAGCAAAAATATGAACAAACAAGAAAGAAAGTCTTCTACACATTTTGGAATACCCAGTCAAATGCAAGCCAGGACCAAACACAAGTTATTTTTTCTGCGATGATGTGTCATTTGTTAGTTTCTTTAAAAGCACTAGTGTCCACTTGACAAAGCTGATCACCTATTTAAACTGAACTGTGAGAGCAAAATGTAGTGAATTATTTTTCAGAAGTTGATACTGAAGTCCATTTCATTTTTACTGGAATTAGTGCTGCTCCTCCTTTTGCTTGTAAAAGAGGTGACTCCTTGCCAGGTTCCAGCTCCATTGGGTTAAGGTTAGGTTAGGTTAAGGTTGGGTTAAGCACTGAGTGTCAAGGGTCAAAATACATCTCCTATCTCTAGATGCATTATGAACCTTCCCAAGCTCTCAGGTTGTCTGGGGCAGGTCTGCTACCATCCCCAGGGTCAAACTAAACACGAAGCAGCTTTTAGTTAACGCAGCAGGCCAGGCAGCATCTCTAGGAAGAGGTACAGTCGATGTTTCGGGCCGAGACTCTTCGTCAGGACTAACTGAAGGAAGAGTTAGTAAGAAGTTTGAAAGTGGGAGGGGAGGGGGAGATCTGAAATGATAGGAGAAGACAGGAGGGGGAGGGATGGAGCCAAGAGCTGGACAGGTGATTAGCAAAAGGGATATGAGAGGATCATGGGACAGGAGGCCCAGGGAGAAGGAAAAGGGGGAGGGGGGAAAATCCCAGAGGATGGGCAAGGGGTATAGTGTGAGGGACAGAGGGAGAAAAAGGAGAGAGAGAGAAAGAATGTGTGTATATAAATAAATAACGGATGGGGTATGAGGGGGAGGTGGGGTATTAGCGGAAGTTTGAGAAGTCAATGTTCATGCCATCAGGTTGGAGGCTAGCCAAACCCCACCAGCCTCCGGGTCCAACATAGAATTCGCCCCAACTTCCACCACCTCCAACGGGATCCCACCACTAAGCTCATCTTTCCCTCCCCACCGCGCTGCTTTCCGCAGGGATCACTCCCTAGGCGACTCCCTTGTCCATTCGTTTCCCCCCCCATCCCTCCCCACCGATCTCCTTCCTGGCACTTATCCTTGTAAGCGGAACAAGTGCTACACATGTCCTTACACTTCCTCCCTTACCACCATTCAGGGCCCCAGACAGTCCTTCCAGGTGAGGCGACACTTCATCTGTGAGTCGGCTGGGGTGATATACTGTGTCCGGTGCTCCCAATGTGGCCTTCTATATATTGGCGAGACCTGACGCAGACTGGGAGACTGTTTTGCTGAATACCTACGCTCTGTCCACCAGAGAAAGCAGGATCTCCCAGTGGCCACACATTTTAATTCCACGTTCCATTCTCATTCTGATATGTCTACCCACGGCCTCCTCTACTGTAAAGATGAAGCCACACTCAGGTTGGAGGAACAACACCTTATATTCCGTCTGGGTAGCCTCCAACCTGATGGCATGAACATTGAGTTCTCAAACTTCTGCTAATGCCCACCTCCCCCTCGTACCCCATCCGTTATTTATTTATATACACACATTCTTTTTCTCTCCCTCCTTTTTCTCCATCTATCCCCCTCACTATACCCCTTGCCCATCCTCTGGGTTCCCCCCCCCCACCTTTTCCTTCTCCCTAGGCCTCCTGTCCCATGATCCTCTCATAACCCTTTTGCCAATCAACTGTCCAGCTCTTGGCTCCATCCCTCCCCCTCCTGTCTTCTCCCATCATTTCGGATCTCTCCCTCCCCCTCCCACTTTCAAATCTCTTACTAACTCTTCATTCAGTTAGTCCTGACGAAGGGTCTCGGCCCAAAACATCGACTGTACCTCTTCCTAGAGATGCTGCTTGGCCTGCTGCGTTCACCAGCAACTTTTATGTGTGTTGCTTGAAATTCCAGCATCTGCAGATTTCCTCGTGTTTGCAGCTCTTAGTTCCTATGCTCCACATATCTGGAATTACCTTCCAGAGAGTCTGAAGTTTGCCCCAACTTTAAGCTCTTTTAAATTGAGGCTTAAAACTTTTCTTTTCGCTGCAGCTTTTAATTAGAATCTCTTGCACTGTAACTTCTATTTATCATATCTATTTTTGTATGATTTTATTCTCTTTCATATTGTCTGAAATTTGATGTTTGATTTTTAAATCTTGTTCTATATAAGGCACTTTGAACTGCCTTGTGTTTGAAAAGTGCTATACAAAAAAACTTGCCTGCTTGCTTACTGACAGTAATGAATACACTTAGTGGCCACTTTATTAAGTAACTCCTGTACCTAATAAAGTGGCCACTGAGTGTATGTTTGTCGTCTTCTGCTGCTGTTATTTGAGTTACTGTTGCCTTTCTATCAGTTTGAATCAGTCTGTACATTCTCCTCTGACCTCTCTCATTAACAAGGTGTTTTCACCCACAGAACTGCCACTCACTGGGTGTTGCTGTTTTCATTTTTTTGCACCATTCTCTGTAAACTCTAGAGACTGTTGTCCATGAAAATCCCAGGAGATCATCAATTTTGAGATACTCAAACCACCCTGTCTGGCACCAGAAATCATTCCATGGTCAAAGTCACTTAGATCACATATTTTCCCCATTCTGATGTTTGGTCAGAACAACAACTGAACCTCTTGACCATGTCTGCATGCTATTATGTACTGAGTTGCTGCCACATGTTTGGATGATTACATATTTGCATTAATGAGGTGTACAAGTCTACAAATAACTTGGCCATTGAAGCCTTGACAATGCCAAGTTGTTGCCAGGCTATTTAAACAGGGAGGAACTATCCAAATCTAATCTTGTTCTCAGTCTGTAGCTAGATTTACCCTACCTGCATTGTTACTGACTTGTGATTAAGAATGGGACATTATGCACTCTGTTTTCGTCCTTCAAGAAACCAAGAGCTTAGAACCAACATTCTAATGTTCTGTCATTAGTTTTGCTGAGATTGCATACGGTCTGAGTCACTGAGGGAGCCCGTACCCTTTTGTTGCTGACAGTGGCTAGCTTCAAATTGTTCCATGGCCAACTGATTTTTATTCCCCAACATAACATGATTTCCATGATGTTAGTTCTACCACATAACATCATAACTAGTTCAAAGTTAACAGTTCTTCTGCTCCCTTTCTCCCTACGAGTCCATCTTGAACAAGCACTGCCTTGCAAAACTACTGTACGTTCATCATTGTGTCTTGTTACATGTGATAATAATCAAATTCCAATTCAGCAAGAACAGCCAGGCAGTGAGTTGATTGTGGTTACACAAGCTAAGAAGAATTTAGTGCTTTGCTTTCCCATCTCCTAAGGATAGTTAATAATGCAATTCCAATGACATTTTACAGTCTTTTGAAGTTGATATTCTGTTGGGAATGGCCCATGAGGTGACAACATAAGGGAGAGTGGCAACTTCTTGTGCGCTCTCCAAGGGTATTATCAAGTATTTCTGTTCAGAACCACTACAACTGAAACCAGACACGGCAGTAAACAACATTGTTTCAAGTTGTTTTTTAAAAAAGTGAGCTATCTTCAGAATCAGCAAACTCGGGACTGTAGAGCAACCAGGGAACAAGTGTATTAGCTGGATGCTCAGAGAACATTTTCATTGTCACAGGAAATGTGACTGCTGGGGAGGGCTCCAGGTAAAACTGAAATGCAGGGACCTAAGTCCCTCCCTTCTCAACCACCCCCCCCCCCACCCTGCCCCCGGCTAATGTTCAGTCTCTGGAAAATAAAATTGAAGACTTCAGAGCAAGATTTCAGTACCAGAGGAACATCAGAGACTGTCGTGTACTTTGCTTCACAGGGGCTTTGCTCACTCCCAGCGCTCTGGACACAGAACACCGGCCCAAGAGCTTCACTTTCACTGCATAGACTGGACAGTGGTATCAGGTAAAGGAGAAAACAAAGATGCTTGAGTCAAGATTAACTCATTATGGTGAACGGATGTGGCAGTTCTGTCTCAGTCCCACTCCCCCAACCTGGAACATCTGTAGCTCAAATGCTAACCATTCTACCTGCTGAGGGAGTTCTTTGCTTTCATCTTGGTTGCAGTGTGCATTCCACCCCTTGCAACCATCAGGCTGACACTGGAGTAACTGATACTGTGATCAACAGTGCACCCTGATATCTTCTCAATCATTGCAGGAGACTTCAACCAGGCCGATCTGAAGAAGTCCACACTTGACCACTGTTACACCACCATCAAGAATAATTAATGCACCAGGCAAGCCAGCACTTTGGCAAACCCTGATCACCTGGTTGTACCTTTACTCCTGCATACAGGCAGAGACTGGGCACTGCAGTACCAGGGGTGAGGGCCACAAAGGTCTGATCATGGGTGGCAGAAGAACACTTACAGGACTGCTTTGAATTGGTGGACTGGACCAAATTCAGCCATTCATCTTCAGATAGATAGATATAGACAGATAAACAGAGATTCAGGTATAGATATATAGCTTTTTGTGTTCTATGGTTCAAAATCTTACCCAACATCAGCACTGCTTCAGAATACCAGTTCGTGCTCAGGCCTCTGAAATGGGATTTGGACCCACAGCCTATTGCGAGTGCTCATGCAGAGTTTCAACCTGAAATATCAAACACAGACGCTGTTTGGCCTGCTGAGCTCTTCCAGCAGTTTGTTTTCTCACTTGAGATTCTAGCATCTGCAGTTTCTTATGTCTCTGTTGAGAAGTGAGATAGCTATCAATTGAGTGATAGCTTGATAATGCATCACATATGGCCTTCTGAATATTTATGCACCAGTAAGTGGAAGGTGTGTGGTGCAGTAGCATAGGGAATGGGGGGCATACGGACTGTACAATGTTGTTTGTACATTTGGCTTAACTGTTCATGTCTGAACTTCTCTTAGTAAGTAGGGTCATAAAGAAAACTTTTGTCACATTGGCCTTCATATGTATTGAGTACAGGAGATGGGATGTTATGTTGAAGTTGTATAATATATTGGTGAGGCCTAATTTGGAGTATTGTGTGCAGCTTTGGTTACCTACCTTCAGGAAAGATATAAATAAGGTTGAAAGAGTACAGAGGAAACTTACAAGGATGTTGTCTAGTCTGGAGAACCTGAATTAAGTGGAAAGATTGAGTAGGTTAGGACTTTATTCCTTGTAGCATAGAAGATTTTGAGGAGATTTGATCGAAGTTTACGAAAATATGAGGGGTATAGATAGGGTAAATGCAAAAAGGCTTTTTCCAAGGTTGGGTGGGATTACAACTAAACTATGAGTCAAAGGTGAAAAGTGAAAAGTTTAAGGGGAACATGAGAGGAAATGTTTTCACTCAGAAGGTCATGAGAGTGTGGAATGAGCTGCCAGTGCAAGTGGTGCATGTGAGCTCAATTTCAACATATATGAGAAGTTTGGATAGATATGTTGATGGTAGGGGTAGTGGATAACTATGGTCTCAATACAGGTTGATGGGAGTAGACTGTTTAAATGGTTTGACATGGACTAGTTGGGCCAAAGGGCCTGTTTCGGTGTTGTATTTTTTAATGATTCTATGACTCTATTCTGCTTTGTGGGTCACAAACTATTTTCAACTTGGATACCAATTTCCATATTATTTGTGAAATGCGTTATGTGGTTATCATGTGCATATGTTAAGAAGTTATATGTATGTATCTTGGTATGGTTGTGAGTACATTGTTATGCTCAGCTATGACCAATTAGTTGTGAGTCACTGTCTTCTGTTTATAGCCCTTTCTTCGTCATTTGCTTATGCAAACAGTGACACAAAGAAACTGTGGCAACCTGGAAAACTAGCAAAAGCTGACAAGTTAAATATATCCTCCAAATAAAAACACTTAATTATCTCTGAACTTAATACTGCCAGACACAACATTCCCCTGTTTATCCTGGAGGACCAAAATAACAGAGTAAGTAAACCTGTGAAAGGTAAATCTCTCTCTTAAATGCAACATTGATATAAGTTCAAACAACAGGAATTCTGCAGATGCTGGAAATTCAAGCAGCACACATCAAAGTTGCTGGTGAACGCAGCAGGCCAGGCAGCATCTCTAGGAAGAGGTGCAGTCGACGTTTCAGGCCGAGACCCTTCATCAGGACTAACAGGACTAAATTGATATAAGTTTATCAGAGGAACTAGGGTTTTTGCGCTTTATAGAAAATATTGAATACTGACAATGAAATTAACTGTTGTGGTTAATTTTAAGCACCACTATACTTCATAAATAACTGAAGCTTTTGAGATAAACCGGAATCCTATTCAACTTTCAGCAGTCCAACTAGACCATCATGAATTTGGATGTTATCTTTCTTATCACTGTCCCACATCCATCCAACTATTGCCCTCATTATTCCAGGACACAAAAGCAGCTGAACTTCTTTGGGTGGGCCCTGTTTACAAATGCAGTTAAAAATCAAACTCACCACAGGGACTCCTCCTTCATTAGCCCTTGCTGTTTAATTAAACTTTCCCCTTTTCAAATCTATTTTTCTGATCTCATCCATTCAATACACACTCACACACACACAGAGGAAAATACTGGAAATACTTAACAGATCAGGTAAGAGGAACAAAGGTGATGTTACATGTTGCCCTGAAATAATATTTACAATAAACTTATTATTCTGAATCTTAGGTTTTGAAACTATGATCAATAAACCAAAGAATAGATGCTTCTCCATTTGCTATAAAGATGGTACAATATTCTGCATTCTAGAATTTTCCTGCTTTAGGGGACTTATTTGCATGTTACTTATTTACATGTTATACCCACAACCACATGCTAATAGAATGCCTTCATCAATATCACAACTATTTGTTTTTGTATATCTGATGCTCCTATTGGAAGCTGGACAATTTGTCTCTGTAACCTCGTGACAATGAACTCCTGGGAAGGTGTCAGTGTTTACCTGGATGGACAGTGGAGGCCAAACAGAGGGGTTTGTCAGCAATAGATCTGAAAATTTCCCTTTTCTGAACAGAAAACTACTTGTCCTCTCACACAAGAAGAGCAGAGGTGCATTTTCTGCACTCTTCAATGTGCTTATCATCATCAGAGAGAGACTTTGTTTAAACAGTTTCCTGTTGTGGGCCAACTGATGCATTGTCCCTCATCACTGCTGCCATGTGATACTCAGAGATATTTCTGAGGTAAACATTAGCCAAAGCTTTTATCTCCTGTGTTTGTATGCTGCATGTGGCACAGTAACTAACTTGACAGGTTTCATGTAAAGATATCGCATAATTAACTCTGTGGTTTTCCAGCTTTGGGGAGTTTAAGAGCATGTAGGTACAGAAACAGGCCATTAAGGCCTACACCTGTCCTTATTCACTTCATTAAGGCCATGGCTGATCAGTGCTTAACTTTAACTCTATTTTTCCAGCCATATTTACCTATTTCAGCCTGGAATATCCCAAATGTAGGAAATTCCAAAGATTTACAATGTGGACGCTACAGCCAAGGAAGCACGCCGGTGCCTCTACTTCCTCAGAAGGCTAAGGAAATTGAGCATCCATAGAAATCATCCTATCCAGATGCTTCACAGCTTGGTACAGCAACTGCTCTGCCTAAGATGGCAAGGAATCGCAGGGAGATGTGAGCGTAGCCCAGTCCATCACACAGACGTACCATCAGTCTCAAAGACAGCTTCTGTCCTACTGTTATAAGACTCTTGAACAGACCCCCTTGTACGATAAGGATGAACCTTTGAAGTCTATCTGCTGTGCACTTTCTCTGTAACCATGGCACTATATGCTACATTTTGGTTTTTTTTCCCCTTTTGTACTACTGCAATGTACTTACGGAATGTTTCAAATGATCTGTCTGGATGGCTTGCATACAAAAGTTCTTCACTGTATATCATAACATGTGACAATAATAAGCCAATTACCAGCTATCCTCTGACAGAAAAAAAGTTACTGCTCACTTCAGCGGTGTGCACTTCATCCTGAATCTATTGCCTCCTAGCTCCAGATTGCCCTATTGGAGAAAACATACTCTCAGCATTTGTCCTGTTAAATCCCCTCAGTAAGTTCACCTCTCAGTCTTCCAATGGGCAGAGAGTATTGCTAAATTCGTCCAGTAAATTATCCTCTCAACCCAGGAACTAAACGAGCGAAATTCAAAGGCAAGTAAATCCCTTATGTTGATTCCACCTTCTTCTTCCATTCTATAGCAGTCCCTCAGGATTGAGGATGTCTTGAGAATGAGCGTGAGTTCAATGGATCTCAGGTGACTCATAAGTCAACGTGGACTGACAGATATTGCCAGAAATGGGGCAGGAGATGCATGATGTGGTTGCCTTGGGAGATAGTAAGCTCCTTCTCTCCTTTATGCTGTGCCTCTGTATCCTCACATTCCATGAATTTTCTCCTCTTGGAACAGTCATGGGCCAGGGGATTCCCTAGTATTTGATAAGAATGTTGCAGTTATTAAGTCTTGGGATTTTGGAAAATTAAAACCAATGCACTATCTTTCCAAATGGGCACTTTTTAAAAACGCTGATGTAAAGTTCACAAGACCCAAAAATGTATCACCAACCCATCTCAAGCAATTTATTGTATCCTCTATGGAAAAGGCTAAAAGAAAATGCTAGCAAAATTCATCTGCCATCTCCTTATGATTCATTATTAATTCCCCACACTCATTTTCTACAGGGTAACTGCTCACTTTGTTCACTATTTTCTTTGATTTAAATATCTGTTCACTCTCTAATAACCTGTTTCATTTTTTCTGGCTAGCTCTACATTTAAAAAATCTTTTCTTATTAATCTTTTTCAGTCATTCTTTGATTTAAAAAAATTCTGTCCATTCTTTCTTGACAGCATCTTTCCAAAATCATAGGCCTTTTCTTAAAGCTTGGTACAATCTTTAACTCTGTACTCTTTCCTTAAATCTCTGAAATTCTTTTCCTTCATGTATTTTATCTAGTTTTCGACTTCAAACTACAATTAAATGTGTCTCCAGACTATGCCTGGTCATGCATTCCAGACCCTAACTACTCACTGCCTAAAAATAAATTATTTTCCTAACACTCTTGATCTTTTAGCTAAACGCCTTTAATTGATGTGTCCTAGTTATTGACCCTCTTCTGATGGGACCATTTCCTCTCTATCTACCCTTTGTTGGTTTGGGGTGTAGAGTTGTTATTTGTCTTGTAGTTTAACTTTCCTACGCTTGCTTGTATTTTTATACATGATACGGTTGCTTCTGTATTTTTCCTAGAAACTTCTTCATCTTCAATAGCAGGTGTCATGCAACTTGAATCTGGCTATTTTATGGGTTGAAGGTTCAAAGGTTCACTTATTATCAAAGCATGTATCCATTTACAAAAAACGAACATGAAAGTTGTTCGGAGAGAAACATCAAACCCACCCCACCCTGCACAAAAAAGAATGGCATCCGAATCATCAACCCCCAAAACTCTTTCCCCTCACAGAATACAACAGAACATCAAACCCCAAAACCCCCTCCCCATGCACAAAACAGAACAGGAACCTCAACCCCCAGAAAACAACCTGTCGCCCGCACAAAATAAACTAACAGAACACCACCCCCGAAACCCCTCCCCTCGCACAACAAAACAGAAAAGGAATGGCTGCAAAAAACACAGACTATAAAAACCATGAGTCTGAAAAAGTCCACAGTCCATAAAAGCAATAGTCCAATCCATAAATACAGAACAACGATACCATCCTCCGATATCACTGACACTCATAGAAAAACAGAGACATCACACGAAGCAGAGAGGCCTACCTGCCTGCCACAATGAGCCATACGGCAATAGGCCTCTCACAGACTCCTTCTCTGGCAGCGATCAAAAGGAAGGCTGTCGATGCTGAACTCTCACTCGTTCTCCTCATTCGCCTCAATCTTCCCTGATGCTTTAGTCAGCAATTAATGGATGCTTTAACTGGTGAACTGGAGTACCTTTGAAATGTTGTTACGACACGCACCCAACTGTGCCAGCTTCCGGGGTTTAGACACTCTAACTCTCCAGGATATAGATAGGTGGCACCCCTTTAAAGATTCAGGACCATCTCACTAGTTGGCAATCATGTTTCGGGTGCTAAGAATCGAGTATTTGAAGAACACCTGAACGAAGCCTCAGTGCTCAATCGTAAGCTCAACCAGCGATATCATCTAGCGTTTTGTTTTGTGCTCTGCTTTCCATCCAGTTTAATTCTGCATCTCGATCCTAGCCTCAGGTACTCCAGCATTTGAGTCCAAACCATCCTCGTCCAGGACTCTCATCACAGTACGAATGAGCCAGTATGGACCCGGCGGGGTATCAGAGACTTTTGACCAGCCACGGCGAGAGGATTTCCAGACAGAGCCTGGAGATACACAACCTCCATGATTCCGTTCACCAGCTTTCGCAAGGAGGAAGCCAGAGTCACTTGGGAGAGCCAGTCAGTTGCTCTGTAGAGCCTGTACATCTTACAACCCCGGAGAAGTTCGACGGTGACCTGGGGTCTTGCCGTGGCTTCCTCATCCAATGCTCATTAGTGTTCAAACTTCAGCCATCCCAGTTCCTTTCCGAGCGTGGAAAGGTAGATTTCATTATCTCTTTACTGATTGGAAGAGCCCTGGACTGGGCCACCGTGCATTGGAAATGAAGGTTGGAGGTTCCCTTACTTTGGGAGAGCCAGCAGAGATTCTGATTGACCAGTCCATTCGTCTCGATAATCGTCTGGCAGAGCTTAAGTGGGACTACATCAAGAGGTTGAAGAGAGCTAGCTTGAACCTGGCCTCAATTCATTGTGGTTCCACCCCCTGTTCTCAGACAATGACCACACATCTCCTGCTCAGGATCCTATCAAACCCAGGCAAATTGGTCACATAAGAATCTTCGCTAATGAGAGGTTTCAGCATTGGAGTCAAGGTTGCTGCTATTACTAAGGGAAAGCATGTCACCTGTGGACTGAATGTCTGAAGCTGCAGCTGTCGGGAGAACTGTTCAGACCGTCTGGTGTTGGGAGGACTGTGACGGTAGCAGCCACTAACTCCAACCTCACAGATTTTGGAGGGTGGAGATCTCCTGAGGTATGAACCAACGAGAGGTGAATGCTTTTTTGGACTCTGGGGCAGCTGGAAATTTCCTAGACTTGGGGACCGCTGGTTGGCACAACATACCATTGCAGGAGTTGAGCCAGCCCTTGCCTGCCCTCGTCTTGGACAGCTGTCCGCTTGGTTCCGGACAGATCCGGCAGCAGACATTGGTCTTGTGGATGAGGATCGAGGATCCTGTGGAAGACATTAGTTTCTATTTCATTGAGTCTCCTCACATACCCCGATCCTCGAACACCCTTGGCTGTCCCAGCATAACCCTTCCGTGAACTGGAAGGAAGGGAGGATCATTACATGGTCCAGTCACTGCAAGAAGGTATGTTTTTGGTTTGGTATTCCGACCACCAGACTCTCCCGAGACCAGAGGCTGATGAGGGGGAAGACTTCTGTTTGGGGTAACCTGGAGCCTTCAGGAAACACAGTCCAGCCTATAAGGGCAAACAAGCTGTCTCCAGCCATCAGGCCCATGCGAGTCCTGACCCTGTCCAGTCAGGGGTGCTCTGGAATAAGCCAAGGAGGTGCCCAAACAGCGTGGAACTCTAGCAGCTAAGCCAAAGGGCTCCAGTTGCCAGGTCCCATCTAAGGGGAAAGCTCCAAAATGGAGACCCTTGGACCCTAGTTCCAGGAGCACAAGGACCATTTGTTGTGCCTAGCTGCTGATGTCTGAGGATACAGATGAAGATTTGGACTGTGATTTGGCCTCTGTTTTCACTAAAGACTCTTGTGAGCCTATGAAGGAGATTCCGGGGTCTGCCAAATCACCCCCACTACCAAAGGAGCCTCAGGAGTCACCCTCGGAGGAAGGTTTGTGGATAATTGCAGCACCCAAACTGGTAGAAATTCCCTCCATCGACAAGGATTTGGAAGAGGTCTTCAGCAAGGGGAAGGCCTCGACTCTTCCACTGCACTGACCCCACGACTGTGCAATAGACCTACTGTCTGGTACTCGTCCTCTGCGGGGTCGATTATACCCGCTCTCAGGCCCAGAGAGAAGTGCTATGGAGGAGTACATAAAGGGGGCTCTATCTCTGGGATTCATTTGGCCTCTGCCTCACCAGCCAGTGCTGGCTTCTTCTTCGTACAGTACAAGGACTGGAGCTTGCGGCCATGCATTGGACGACCGAAGCTGAGGCTGCTTTTGCAGAGCTCAAACAGAAGTTCACAACAGCTCCCATTTTGGTTGCACCTACCTAACCCGGTCCTGCCCTTCACCATGGAGGTGGACACCTCAGGTGTCGGGGTGAGTGCAGTGTCGTATCAACAGACACCTTCAGACAATAAACTGCACCCGTGTGCATTCTTTTCCAGGTGGCTGTCCCCGGCAGAGGTGAACTACGACATTGGAAATAGAGAGCTGCTCACAGTCAAGTTGGCTGTGAAGGAATGGTGCCCCTGGCCAAGAACCCTTTTATCGTACGGATGGAATAAAAGAACTTGGCTTATATTCAGGAGGCAAAGAGAATGAATTCCAGGCAAGCCAGGTGATCTCTTTTCATTAACAATAATTTCATCCTGACCTATCGATCGGGGTCAAAGAACCAGATGCCTTATCCCTTCAGTTCAATGAGCCCGAATGAAAGGAACAGCCTACCACCATTTTGCCCCGAGCCAAGGTGAGAGTGCCAATTCACTGAGGAATCAGCACACTTGTTTGCAAGGCCCAGGCGCAAGTGGAGATTCCTCAGAATGGCCTTCCGGGTCGGCTGTTCATCCTAGTTACGTCCAGTCTCAGGTTCTTCAAAGGGGTCATGCATCTCAAATGACCCGCTCACCCAGGGATTGCCAGGACCCTCGAGTTCACTAAGAGAAGGTATTGGTGGCCTGGGATGGCAAGGGAGGTCTGACAATACGTGTTAGCATGCAAGGTGTGTGCCCGGAACAAGGAGCCCTGCACCCAACCTCAAGGGCTCTTTCACCCTCTGCCTGTTCTGGACAGACCATGGGCGCACATCTCCATGGACTTTGTCACGGGTCTTCCTCCTTCCAAGGGGAAGACCGTTATCATGGCAATTGTGAATCATTTTTCAAAGGCCTGCAAATTCATCGCCTTGAACAGACTACCATCTGCGGCCAATATAG
This sequence comes from Mobula hypostoma, assembly GCF_963921235.1. NCBI lineage: Eukaryota > Metazoa > Chordata > Chondrichthyes > Myliobatiformes > Myliobatidae > Mobula > Mobula hypostoma. Next base: position 35,942,464 of record NC_086128.1, read on the forward strand.
TCCTGCATCAGGTCTTCGGGATCCATGGTTTTCCCGTGGACATTGTGTCCGATTGCGGTCCTCCTAGCCTCATATACTCCAGCATTTGGGCCCAGACCATTCTCCTCAAGGGCTCTTGTCAGAGTTGTTAATGTACCTGCTTCAATCACTTCCTCTGGCAGCTCATTCCATATGCTGACCACTCTCTGGGTGAAAAATTTGCCCCTTAGGTTCCTATTAAATCTCTCCCCTTTCATCTTAAACTTATGCCCTCTAGTCCTTGATTCCCTAACCCTGGGAAAAAGACTGCACATTCACCCTATCTATACCCCTCATAATTTTATACACCTCTATAAGATCACCCCCTCCATTCTCCTGTACTCTAATAAAAAAGTCCTAACCTGCTCAACCTCCCTCCATAATTTTCCCTTGAAGCATCTTCTTTGAAGTCCTGTGCAATCTTTCTAGTTTAGTGGCATCTTTCCTATAGTAAGAATGAGGGGGATCTCATTGAAATCTATCATATATTGAAAGGGTTAGACAGAGTGGATTTGGAGAGGTCCTTTCCTCTATTGAGTGAGCCTAGGACCAGAGGGCACAGCCTCAGAATACAGGGACGTTCATTTAGAACAGAGATTAAGAGAAATTTATTTAGCCAGAGGGTGGTGAATCTGTGGAACTTATTGCCTCAGACAGCTGTGGAGGCCAAGTCACTGGGTATATTTAAAGTGGAGGTTGATAGGTTCTTAATTGGTAAGGGTGTCAAAGAGTATGTGGAGAAGGTAGGAGAATGGGGTTGAGAAGGATAATAAATTAGCCATGATGGAATGACAGAGCAGACTTGATGGTTTAATTCTGCTTCTATGTCTTATAGTCTTATTCCAGTTCAAGTTAAAATGTCATTCAACCACACATGAATTCAGTGAAACAAAACAGCGTTCCCCTGGGACCAAGGTGAAAAATACATTACTAACAATCATACATAGCGCAAGGCACATACACCACATATAAGAGAGCAAGCACATATAAGATAGCAGTAAAATACAGTGATACAAAACAACGTAGTCCAAGTCCTTGAGTCCATGAATGCTGCAGCAGTCTGCAGTCGAACACAATACGGCTTGTCTTCTGCCAGCTAAATAGTGGGGAACAGTACTGACTCCAGCACGCCCAGACCGCCAGCCCGCCTCCAGCACTCCGGTGGAGCGCCAACTCCGATGCCTCCCCCTGGATGGCTGCAGCTTGAGACCTAGTCCTTGCTACGATGTTAGCGACCCTATAGGTAGTAGTCTTGCTATTGTGTCATTATTAGGTCAATTTGGAGCCTTCTCTGGCTATAAACTGAACTTTCAAAAAAGCAAATGCTTTCCCATTAATAACTTGGCCCTACAGATCCGACAGGAATCCTTGCCCTTTCCTTTATCTCAAGATGGTTTTGTATACCTAGGAATACATATTACTCGCTCTTTTACATCTCTGTTTGAAGCTAACTACAGGCCTCAGGTTAGCCAAATGAAGGCTGATTTCGAGAGATGGCGCAGTTTACCCCTTACTATAGCTGGGAGAATTCAGTCAGTGAAAATGACTATACTTCCTAGATTTCTCTATTTGTTTCAGTGTTTGCCAGTTTTCTTATCTAAGTTATTTTTTAAATCAGTTGATCAAGCTATAACCTCCTTTATTTGGGAAAATAAGGTCCCAAGGGTTAATAAGCGCATTCTTCAAAGAGGTCGTGACGTAGGTGGAATGGGTCTTCCCAGCTTTATTCATTATTACTGGGCATCGAACATTCAAAAAGTATTATTTTGGCTTCACCGGCCAGATATAATCTGGTGCCTGCTTGAGTCACGGTCTTGCCACTCCTCGTCTCTCCCAGCTTTGGTGTATTCTTCCTTACCATCGAAATCCTCTCAATTCACATCTAACCCAGTCGTGCTCTCCACCCTCAAAATTCTTAATCAATTTCGCTGCCACTATAAGTTCATATCAGCTTCAGTTTTGGGCCCCATTCATGAAAACCATTTATTTCCTCCCTCCACATTCGATTCAGCTTTTAGACAATGGGGTTTGAATGGTCTTATGCACATTAAGGATTTGTATACTGATAACATATTTGATAGTTTTGATAACCTGCGCGGTAAGTATGGCCTTCTGCATAATCATTTTTTTAAATACCTGCAGATTCGCCACTTTGTCAAGGAAAAATTTCCCTCTTTTCCTGTTCTACCACCTGCTATGTTATGGGAAAAATTCACTCTTTCTTAGCTTTAACAATAAGGGGCTGATTTCTGAACTATACTCTCAGCTGATGTCTTTGGGAGTTCAAGATCTAAACAAAACTAAGAGTAGGTGGGAGGACGACCTCGGTATGGACCTTGCGGAAGAATATTGGGCAAAAGTATTGAATAGGGTTCATTTCTCATCATCATGTGCTAGACTGGGGCTCATACAATTCAAAGTTTTACACAGGGTACATTTAATTAAAGCCAGACTGGCAGACATATACCCTGGGACAGACGCTGGCTGTGAGAGGTGTTCCTTCTCTCCGGCTGGTTTAATACATGCATTTTGGTCATGCCCTCGGCTTGATGACTATTGGGCACTGGTTTTTAAAATTATCAGTGAGGTTTTGGGGGTGACACTGAGACCTTGCCCGCTTATAGTTGTATTTGGTGTGGCAGATGATGATTTGGGTTTAAATGCAAGCCAGTCGGATATCATTGCATTTACATCGCTATTGGCCCGTAGGAGAATTTTGCTGGTTTGGAAATCTGCCACTCCCCCAACTGCTGCTGCTTGGTTAGAAGATGTAATGTTTTTTCTGAAATTAGAAAAGATTAAATTCACTTTGAGGGGGTCTGTGAAAAAGTTCTATTCGAAATGGGGACCTTTCTTATCATATTTTGGGAGTTGATTGTACTTAGAAAGTTGCCTCCCATTTAACACACTTATAATTTACCTCACAGGGTGGTTGATGAATTGTAAATACGAGTGTATTTTGGATCATCTGACATGTTGCAGATGTGTATGAGCTGTCGTATTGAAGCAGTGTGGGGGTACGGTTGTGAAATGTCTGTACTTGTATTTGTGAATTGTTGTGTTGTAGATATATTAGCCGCCATGATATGTTCGAGGAGGGCGGGTGGGGGGGAGGTTTGTTTTGGGGGTACGATACTAAAGCAAAATAGAGGAAAATGTAACCCATTATATATTCTGTATTGTGTCATTCCTTCAATAAAAATAAAAATTTAATAATAAAAAAAACACATTACTAACAATCATACACAGCACAAGGCACATACACCACATATAAGAGAGCAAGCACATATAAGATAGCAGTAAAATACAGTGATACAAAACAACGTAGTCCAAGTCCTTGAGTCCATGAATGCTGCAGCAGTCTGCAGTCGAACACAATACGGCTTGTCTTCTGCCAGCTAAATAGTGGGGGACAGTACTGACTCCAGCACGCCCAGACCGCCAGCCCGCCTCCAGCACTCCGGTGGAGCGCCAACTCCAATGCCTCCCCCTGGATGGCTGCAGCTTGAGACCTAGTCCTTGCTACAACTGAGGCCATACAGATTCCTCATTGTTTGCCAATAAACCGATGAATTAATTAAACTTGCAGCATTCCACACCACCAATGACCAACAGGGTCTTGCAATCACAGGAAAAGTGACTAAGACGGTCACTCGCTGTTAGACCGCATACTTCCTTTGCACATCAATGCCCCTCCGTCGCAGGCAGCATCAGAGTCTGCACCAAGTCCAGCTCCTTCAGTTTCTTGCCAACGAGCAACTCGCTGATGGGGTAGACCTGCATTACTTTAAGCTCTCGATGTCCAGCAGGGTCTTGCGATCGTAAAAAATATGTTAAAAAGGAGACAACAACACCCTTGGTTGACTCTGTAGAAGCCGTTGTGCCTGAGTGTGATGCCATCTTACTGGATGGCCAAACCAGTGTTTTCGCCTCCATTTCTCGCTGACTTCTCCTTCATAAAACCACAATGATGTTGACTAATCACACAACCATTTTCGAAGTGGCGTGTTCTTACTGCCTCAGCAATGAATTGCAAGTCTGCCTCGTAAACTATGACAAGCTAAATGCATAAATTTTCCTGCTTTTTCTCTTCCTCCTTTCTTGAATAGGCATATCAAAAAGAAAGGGTGTTAGAGAAATGTGGAGCTAAATATAATTGAATGCAAGTGGAAAGCAAGTCCAGAGAAAATGGGAATTAAAAATCGGAATTTAAAGTCTATTTTTGATCTATGAACCTTTAATAAAAAAAGAGTAAAAAAAAAGATTTAAAAAAATTGAATCATTTCCTTCTGGTCATAGAAAGTTTGTGAAAGCTTGTGAAAGTTTGTGACTTCAAAGAAAATGTGTCATGAAGGAAATCAAAAGGATGCTGGATATCTGAAACAAAAACAAAAAGTATTAGACATATTCAGAAGTCAAGAAGCATCTATAGAGAGAGAGAAATAATTTTAATAGTTTTAAATGGTGATAATGGCAGTACTGTGCAAAAGCCTTCAGCACAATTATATAGCTAGGGTGCCTAAGACTTTTGCACAGTACTGTATTTTTCAACGTGGAGCTCCTGTAGCCCTGAGACAATCTTTCTCACATATCTATCAACCACCACTTGATTCTTCGGTGCCTTCCCAACAATAAGTGATAAGTTACGGCAATCAATTAACCAACCAGTACACTTTTAAGACGTGGGTGGAAACCAAAGCACACAGCAGAAACTCATGTGGTTACAGAGAAACATGCAAACTCCAAACAGGGAGCACCCGAGATCCGATAGCGCCCTGGAGCTATGGAACTGAGAGGCAGCAGTATAAACTCTTCTCATCCCAGAGAATGAACATCTGGATAAAGGAAAGAGATCCCTCCCTGCCCCCGAGAAATTTGCTCTTACGTCATGGGAGAACAAGTGCTGCACAGCTCCAAACAGATGTAACCCAAAGGGCAGCAAAATCGTTCCTGATGCTGAACTGCTCTGCTCCTGGTAGGGAGCTGAATTCCTGAATTTCCAGCGGATATTTTTGTTGGCACTGGAAAATGAGAAACTCCCTCAAGTAATATCAACAATAGTGCAACAATCATGTTAGTTTAATGAACCAACACCCAAACTATATTTTTTGGAATGTTCCCCAGTTCTGCACGTCCTGTACAATGCCTGCACTTTGGTTTGAACTTGCAACTTCAGTGATATTTCTGCAGACCTTGCTTTTAATGCAAGTAACACAGGCCCTGACGGGCACCATGAGGAAGGATGTCTGGAAGGGCTTAACACCCAAGACTTTGTCCATACCTCACATAGGATGCTCAGGATGTGTTCTAAGAAACGAGAGCACGAATGGAATCTGGTAAGAGCAGTCAGTACAACATTATATACGGAGAGGAGCTGGGCCTCTCCTGTCACTCCTTGCACTTCAGGGTCAGAGATGTGGTGTGCATCCCTGCCTGCTGGCACTGCCACTGTAATGAATCACACCCAGCCCACCCTCAGATAAGTGGGCAGGGGCTGCTATTGGGCAGGCTGGAGCAAGAAGTGTAGCAGCCTAGTATTCCGTTCAGTTATCCTTTCCAGTCCTGATGAAGAGTCTCAGCCTGAAATACTGACTGTTTATTACTCCCTCCCACCTTATAAATCTGGCTTCTGCTCTCTTTCTTTCCAGTCCTGATGAAGGGTCTCAGTCCAAAGCGTTAACTGTCTGTTCTTCTCCCTAGATACTGCCTGACCTGCTGAGCTCCTCCAGCATTTTGTGTGTTGCTCCAGATTGCTGTAATTGTTCAGACTGGAGGATGTAAAGTGCCACAATAAGTGGGTACACAGCAGGGTAACACTAGACAGGATGTGGTTGGTCAGTTTACTGACTCTCATACTTGTCATGAGTCCACTATCGCTATGTAAGATCTGTAATTGCAAATACAAGTACAGACTGCTCTCACCTTTGAGGGCAAGGTCACTGCTGCTCACAGCTATCTACCCTGGGGGTCAACGCAGCCAGCTAACCCTGATTTATGCCACATCCAACAAGCTTACAGCTCTCTGCTGCATGAGGGAGGTCAGCAAAGCCCCTTACTCAGGGGAAGCAAACCACCTTTGCTTCAGCCCACAGGCCCAGGGGGAGGAATCACTTTCACTGCAAGTTTTCCCAAGATACCCACTGAGTAAGCATTCCGAGCCCATGGATTGTGTCTTAGAGATCTCCCTGACAACATTCAGGGAGGAATTGTTGGAAGTTGCCCAGACTAGTCTTCTTGATGCCCTAGCACATAGCCTATGTGCTCTGTGTGTAATGGTCTCTACCAGTCTTTCAGGGACCCTGGAAGCACTCTCCATATCTTCATTGACGAGGCAGCACTCTTTACCTGTGATGGACTGAGCCATATCCACTACTTTTTGCAGGCGTTTCCATTCAAGGGCTTTGGTGTTTCCGTACCAGGCTGTGATGCAACCAGTCAATATACTCTCCACTGTGCATCTACAGAAGCTTGTCAAAGTTTTAGATGACATGCTGAATCTTCACAAACTTCGAAGGAAGTAGAGATGCTGCCTTGCTTTCTTCATAATGACACTTACTTGCTGGACCCAGGATAGATCCTCTCAAATGATAACTCTGATGAATTTAAAGTTGTTGACCTGCTCCACTTCTGATCCCCTGATGAGGGCTGGCTCAAGGACCTCTGAGCTGTCTCTAAAACTTCCACATCCTCCCTACAATAAGGTGAGCAGAACTGAACACAATACTCTGAGCATGGTCTGACCAAAGTTTTATAGAGCAGCAACATAACCTGGCAGCTCTTGAACTTAATCCCTGACTGATGAGGGTCAACACACCATAGTACATCTTCTTAGCCACCCTACTTACTTGCGTGGCAGCTTTGAGAGATCTATGGATGTGGACTCCAAGATCTCTCTATTCTTCCTCAGTGCAGTTGGAAAACAGGAAAGGAATTGCCAGGCTAACTACTTTTGTGACCATTAGAATTGGGATGACTGGGTGATAAGCTACATTGCAACTCACTTAAGCATAGTTCAAGGGCTTGGTGTCTGTCCCTCGGTTGGATGTAATGTATCAAAAAATTCCTAAAGCTGGAAAACCAGAATTGATTCTGAGGTATCTCTGTGTGAAAATTGTCAAGTTAGTTACTCAGACACAATAGCTTGTCAAAGAATGAGATAAGTAGTTGGCTGATGTACACCTCAGAAATATCTTTGTGTATCACACTTAGCTTTGAACATCAGTTAGGCCACAACAGGAAATTGGCTGTTTAAACAAAGGTTTCCCTTTCTCTCTCTCTCTCTCTCTCTCTCTCTCTCTCTCTCTCTCTCTCCCCCCCCTCTTTCTCTCTGTCTGTCTGTCTCTCCCTCTCCCTCTCCCTCTACCCCCTATCTCTATCTCCCCCTCTCTCTCCCTCTCTCTCTAACTCTATGCCCTCTCACTCTCTCTCTGTCTCTCCCTCTTCCTTTCTCTCTCTATCTCCTTTTCTCTCTCCCCCCTCTCTGTCTGTCTGTCTCTCCCTCTGTCTCTCCCTCCCCCTCTCTCTCTGTATCTCTATCTCCCCTCTCTCTCTCTCCAACTCGATCTCTCTCTCACTCTCTGTCTCTCTCTCCATCTCCTCCTCTCTTTCTCTCTCTCCCCCCTCTCTGTTTGTCTCTCTCTCCCTCTCCCTCTCTCCCTTTCTCTCTTCCTCTCCCTACCTCTCTCTCCCTCTCTCTCCCCCTCTCTCTTCCCTCTCCCTCCACCTCTCTCTAACTATCTCCCTCTGCCTCTTTCACTCTCTGTGTCCCCCTCTCCCTCCCTCTCTCTTATCATCTCCTTCTCTCTCTTTCTATCTCTATCTCCATCTCCCTCTCACATTCTCTCTCTCTGTCTCCCTCCCCCTCCCTTTCTCTCTCTATCTCCCCTCTCTCTATCTCTATCTCCCCCTCTCTCTATCTCTATCTCCCTCTCTCTTCCCTCTCTCCTGCTCTCTAACTCTACCTCCCTCTCCCTCTCCCCCTCTCTCTCCCTCTCTCTCTCTTTCTCCCTCTCCCCTCTCTCTATCTCTATCTCCCCTCTCTCTTCCCTCTCCCTCTCCCCCTCCCCCCTCTCTCCCTCCCTCTCCCCTTCTCCCTCTATCTCTATCTCCCCTCTCTCTCTTCCCTCTCTCTCCCGCTCTCTAATTCTACTTCCCTCTCTCACTCTCTCCCTCTCTCTCTCCCCCCCTCCCCTCTCTCTCTATCTCTATCTCCCCCCCTCTCTTCCCTCTCTCTCCTGCTCTCTCCCCTCTCTCTCTCTCCCTCTCCCCTCTCTCTCTATCTCTATCTCCCCCTCTCTCTCTCTCTATCTCTACCTCCCCCTCTCTCTCTTCCCTCTCTCTCCCACTCTCTAACTCTACCTCCCTCTCCCTCTCCCCCTCTCTCTCTTCCCTCTCTCCCGCTCTCTAACTCTACCTCCCTCTCCCTCTCCCCCTCTCTCTCTTCCCTCTCTCCCCCTCTCTAACTCTATCTCCCTCTCACTCTCTCCCTCTCCCTCTTCCCTCTCTCCCCATCTTTATTTCCCTCTCTCTCTCCTTCTCCCTTTCTCTCTCCCTCTCTCTCTCCCTCTCCCTTTCTCTCTCCCTCTCTATCTCTAACTCTCCTCCTCTCTCTCTCTCCCTGATGTGCCGTAGTCTACTCTATTTGCATTTATTCTTCTGCTGACACTGAGGATCTTGTCAACCCTTTGTTATAATTATATAGGTGCTTATTCTAAAGTTCCATGAATGCAGCCAGTGGGTTTCCTTTTCCCTCTCCTCTCGCCGACCTTAACCCCTCTTACTCCACCCCCTCCACTTTCTCTCCCTCATATCCCCTCCAGTCCTTTCCTTCCCTCCCCTCGATCTCTTCCATTCACCTCCACACCAAGCAGGCAAAGCAGGTGTTGAGCAGTAGCCTGGCCTCGGTGTGCACATCCTCAGGCATATCCTGGGAACATTATGACACCCTTCGGCAGTGGTCTGACTGTCTAAGGCTTACAACCATTTAAAAATCTTTTAGATGGAGGCTTCAAACTTTACTGAAGTAAAGAGGAGATCTGTAGAGTGTGTCAAGCAGTCAGGTGACAATGGAGATGCTACGCCGAGCATGCACCTCTCTGGCACGGAACTAATGTGCATAGAAATTTCGAACCCCACCTGAATTTGAAATCACATGAAATGAAATGAAAACCTGAATAAGTTCAATCCCTGAGTTGAACGTACTGAGTATTATTGTTTCTTCACCGGCACCAGGTTTAAATTCTGGAACGCTACTTCCCAACCCCACTGTGCAAGAAGGCACCACACTGTACCCTCTCTTGAGAATTCAGAGATGGGCAATGTTGGGTTTGCCAATGGTACGCAGATCCTGTGCTTGAGTGAAAAGGAGGCTAAGATTTAATGCAGACAAGTGCGAGGTTTTTCACTTTGGTAGGACCAACCAGGGTTGGCCTTACACAGTGAACGGTAGGGCACTGAGGAGTGAGGGAGAATGAAGGGATCTGGGAATACAGGTCCATAATTCATTTACAGTGGCATCACAGGGAGATAGGGTTGTAAAGAAAACTTTCGGCACATTGGCCTTCATAGGTCAAAGTACTGAGTACAGGAGATGTTATGTTGAAGCTGTACAAGATGTTGGTGAGGCCTAATTGGAGTATTGTGTGCGGTTTTAGTCACCTACCTACAGAAAAGATGTGAACAACATTGAAAGAGTGCAGAGAAAATTTACAGGGATATTGTCGGGTCTGGAGGACCTGAGTCATATGGAAAGATTGAATAGGTTAGGACTGTAGAAGATTGAGAGGAGATTTGATAGAATCGTACAAAATTATGAGGAGTGTAGATAGGGTAAATGCAAACAAGCTTTGTCCACTGAGGTTGGGGGGGGGGGTGGGGAACTACAACCAGAGGTCATGGGTCAAGGATGAAAGGTGAAAGGTGAGAAGTTTAAGGGGAAACTTCTTCACCCAGAGGGTCGTGAGAGTGTGGAATGAGCTGCCAGCACAAGTAGTGCATGCGAGCTCAATTTCAATGTTTAAGAGAAACTTTGATAGGTACATGGATAGTAGGGGTATGGAAGGCTATGGTCCTGGTGCAGGTCGATGGGAGTAGGCAGTATAAATTGTTTGGCATGGACTAGATGGGCTGAACAGCCTGTTTTTGTGCTGTTCTTCCCTTTGGCTCAAAACAATTTTATGGAAATGAATCACTTATAACTCTTTTTTCAAAATTTAGGGTCAATCTCATGTGACTGCGATATGAGAATCAAGAGTGACATGACAATCTTAACAACCTTGATGTTGGCACTGCTTTTATGGGGTTGTAACATTTAATCGCTTCAACAAACGATTTACTGTTTGTTCCTTTCATCCGCTGGGTACAGATACAAGATTGCTGACCCTTGTTATTTTATTAAACATTTACATTCCCAATAGTTGCAAGGACATTGGCAATTACCTGAACAGTTAGTGACCAAAAAGGTCATTCAGCTGGTTTCATCTCTCCCCTACTTCAAAAGTTCAAAGTACATTTATTATCAAAGTATGTATACCATAGCAACACACACAAAACACTGGAGGAACTCAGCAGGTCAGGCAGCATCCATAGAAGTGAATAAACAGTCAAGGCCTTTCTTCAGGACTGGAATGGAAGGGGGAAGCCACCAAAATTAAAAAGGGGAGGGGGGTGGGAAGGCTAGCTAGAAGGTGATAGGTGAAGCCAGGTGGGTGGGAAAGGTCAAGGGCTGGAGAGAAAGGAATCTGAAAGGTGAGGAAGGTGGACCAGAGGAGAAAGAGCAGGAGGAGGGGAGCCAGGGGGAAGTGAAGGGCAGATGAGAAGAGGTAAGAGGCCAGAGTGGGGAAAAGAAGAAGTGGGGAGGAGGAGGGAATTAAAATTTACTGGAAGGAGAAATTAATACTCATGCCATCAGGTTGGAGGCTACCCAGACGGAATATAAACTGTTGGTCCTCCACCCTGAGTGTGGCCTCAAGAGGAGACCATGGATCGGCATGTCGGAACAAGATTGGGAATTGGAATTAAAGTGGAATTAAAGTGGAATTAAAGAAGTCCCGCTTATGGTGGATGGAGTGGAGGTGCTCAACGAAACAGTCCTCTAATTTACGTTGGGCCTCACTAATGTAGAGGAGGCTGCATCGGGAGCACCGGACGCAATAGAAGACATCAGCAGATTCACAGGTGAAGTGTTGCCTCACCTGGAAGGACTATTTGGTTCCCTGAATGGAGGTGAGGGAGGAGGTGAATGGGCAGGTGTAGCACTTAGGCAGCTTGTAGGGTTAAGCGCCAGGAGGGTGATTACTGGGGAGGGACAAGTGGACAAGGGAATCACGGAGGGTGTGAAGCCTGTGGAAAGTGGAGGGATGAGGGAGGTAAAGATATGTTTGGTAGTAGGATTCCTTTGGAGATGGTGGAATTTGTGGAGGATGATGCATTAGATGTGGAAGCTCGTGGGGTGGTAGGTAAGGATAAGAGGAACTCTATCACTGTTAAGGTAGCAGGAAGATGGGGTGAGCATGGATGTCAGGGAAATGGAGGAAGTATAGGTGAGGGCAGCATCAATGGTGGAGGAAAGGAAACCGTGTTCTTTGAAGAAAGAGGACATCTCTGATGTCCTGGAAAGGAAAACGACATCCTGGGAACAGATGCGGCGGAGGCGAAGGAACTGAGAAAAGTGAATAATATTTTTACAGGAAACAGGGTAGGAAAAGGTGTGGTCAAGATAAACCTGGGAATTGGCAGTATTATAAAAGTTATCAGTTGACAGTTTGTCTCCAGAGATGGAGACAAAGAGATTGAGAAGGGGAGAGGAGGTGTCAGAGGTGGACCAAGTGAGTTTAAGGGCAAGATGGAAGTTAGAGGCAAAGTTGATGAAATTGATGAGCTCAGCATGGGTGCATGAATCAGCACCAATGCAGTCGTCAATGTAGCAGAGAAAGGGTTGGGGAGTATAACCTGGGAAGGCTTCGAACATGGACTGTTCTATGTAGCCAACAAAGAGGCAGGCATAGCTGGGGCCCTTGCGGGTGCCCCTCCAGTTTGGAGAAAATGGGAGGAGCCAAAGGAGAAATTGTTACGGGTGAGGACCAGTTCTGCCAGACGGAGGAGGGTGATGGTGGAGGAGGACTGGTTGGTTCTTTTATTGCATACCATATACAACCTTGAGATTCGTTTTCCTGTAGGCAGCCACAAAACAAAGAAACACACTAGAACCCACAAAAAAATTCCACACAACAATGATGGTCAAGCACCCAATGTGCGATAAAAGAACAGGTCGTGCAAACAATAAAAATAATAAAGAAGTAACACACAGAACATGATCCACAGAGTCTCCGAAAGTCAGCCACAGAGCCAGTTCAGTGCTGAGGTGAGTACCGATGCCTGCAGGCCCCAGCTACAGAGCCAGTTCAGTGCTGAAACAAGTTAAGCCTCACAGAATAGTGAGTTGAACACTGGTTCATCCTTCAACCTTGGCCTTGATGGCATTAATCTTTTTAATCTGGCTCAATGCTTAAATCATTTTCCGCTCTCGGGCCTGGGCCCCATCGAATCAACTTGGCCCAAAGTTTCAATCCGGCTGGAGTCTACTGTAGCAATGGCCGCCACGACTGTACCTGCATTCTCAAGAGTCCAGTTCACCGAGTCCTTCAGGATACCATAAAAACGCCAGGTCTTACAGACAATTCCAAAGCACAACTCCCAAAGGATTGCCGTGATTGTGGTCCAGAAAAGTATTATTTAGTAGAATAGTTAGTAGCTTTGTTTGCTGCCTGCAAAACATCACCATATATCGTCAACACCATCTTGGCTTTTGCCAGTGGTTCAATTTAAAATGAGTGGGGGTGGGGGTGGGGGAGGTGGAGAGTGAAGGAGGGAAAAAAGGAAGGAGGGCAGTGTATGGAGTGGAGAGGAAATGAGAAGCAAGTAGAGGAGGGGAGGGTGGAGTGATACGGAGGACAAAGAGAGTGAAGGGGAAAGAGTAGTTGGAGTGCAGGAAGTGTGTGGGGAGAAGGATAATGGAGGGCAGAGAGGAGAGAGTGAAGGTGATGGGAGGGTGGAAGGCGGAGGAGAAGAGAGCAAGAGAAAGAAAAATAGGGAGGTAAAGGGGTAGAGAGAAGAATGGGGTGGGGGAAAGAGGGATAGGAGAAGAAATGGAAGCGGAGTGGATCGAGGGAGAGAATAGTCAAGGAGATGGGGAGGGAAGGTTGGGAGAAGGAGGAATAACCTCTGGATAGGGGTGCGTTGTTCAGGCACTGTATAGCTTGCAGTCTCTGGGTCACCGAATCCACATTCCCAGCAGACACTCACAGCACAGAAAGGCTAAGTTAGAGTGCATGTGATGTTTCTAATAATGGGAGAGTCTAGAACCAGAGGTCACAACCTCAAAATAGAAGGATGTCTCTTTAGAACAGAGATGAGGAGGAATTTCTTTGGTAAGAGGGTGAAGAATCTGTGGAATTCATTGCCACAGATGGCTGCAAAGGCCAAGTCATTGGGTATATTTCAGGCAGAGGTTGATCGTTTCTTAATTAGTAAGGGTGTAAAAGGTTACAGGAGGAAGGCAGGAAAATGGAGTTAAGAGGGAAATTAAATCAGCCATGATCGAATGATGGAGCAGACTTGATGGGCCAAATTGCCTAATTCTGCTCCTGTATCTTATGGCCTTCCAGTCACCACCTCCACTGACACAGCTTGGGAGCTCACTATGTGATAGATATTTGCTTCTATCTCATATTTGCTAAGCTTGTATAGCAGCTGCCGTTTGAAAGGTCACAAACAGTTTGAAGTAAACTTTCATTTATATTGCTTTGTTTAACTTCTGGTTGTAAATGGAAGTCAGTCTTCACTCTTCAAATGTAAATGGAAAGCAGCTTGAAGTTGAAAAATCACTCTTTATAGAACAGCTGTGTATAGAAGACACTCTGTCTGTAAGGAGTCAGTGCACCTGTTTTATTGTTACTCAAGAGCAGAGTGTAAGGAAATGGGTTGTTTAATTTAGGTTGTTTCAAACAGTCAAACTGAATCTTAAGTTGCTTAGTTCAAGGAAGCTTGCAGACAGATGAAAAATATCATGTCGGTGGTTGTCTCTCGGGGTCCAAGGGAGACTAAACATTGTACAGTCATCTGTGGATACGCATGTGGTTTCGGAGGCCGTAGGCCGAAGTACACATGCGGTTGCAGGTTGGACATGGAATGGCGGTTGTTAGAACAGGTGCATACACAGCTTTGTGGTGTCGGTCTCGTGCTGCGGTCATCCTCAAAGTCAGATGCAGTTTTTCTGGTCAGGGCGCACCACGCAGCCCTGTCGGCTGCGGACTCCTCAAGTTGTCGAGGCTGGAGGTCTGCCCATTTGATGTATGATTTCAGATTGTCTTTGAATCCTTTTTTTGGGGCGGCCCGGATTGCGACTGCCATGCTCAAGCTCACGGTAGAGCAGCTGCCTGGGGATTCTTGTTTCACCCATGCGGATTACATGGCCAGTCCAGCGTATTGGGCCTGGAGGATCCTTGCCTCAGTGCTTGTGCTGTTGGCTCTGTCATAGTCGGTTCTTGAACCTTTAATTTTTGTAGGGGGCGATTATCGTTGTGTCTCTGAGGTCAGGGAGCATCTCTTCTTCTTCCCAAATGCTAGTCAGGTTGCTGTGGAAAGCCTCAAGTGATTCCTTGCTGAGTGCCTTGTACAATTCAGCAGGTATTCCATCCTTGCCCGGCACCTTGCCACTGCTCATCTGCAAAATGGCCTTCTTGACTTCATCTATCGAGGGAGGATCATCTAGTTCCTCGTGAATAAGCTGTTGGGGATTTGGTCCAGAGCAGACTGGTTGACCGATGAAGGGCGGTTCAGGAGCTCACTGAAGTGCTCTTTCCATCTGTGTTGGGTGCTCTCTTTGTCCTTTAGCAGTGTGGTTCCATCAGCGGATAACAGTGGAGATGAGCCAGACCTTGAGGGGTCGAAGATCACCTTGATGGAGTTGAAGAGCAGCTTTGAGTTGTTGATGTTGGCGAAGCGTTGCACCTCTTCAGCTTTCCTATCCCACCACAGGTCATGCATCTTGCAAATTGCCCGTTGGACATGGGCCTGAAGGGACTTGAACCGCTCTTTTTTGGGAATGGAGCTTGGGTCGTTTTGCCGCTCCATGAATGCTTTGTTCTTCCTGGCCAGGAGATCTTTGATGGCACTGTCATTCTCGTTGAACCAATCTTGGTGGATCCAGTCCTTGGGGCCGAAGACTGATTTTGCTGTCTCCGTCACCATCTCTCTAAACTGGTTCCACTTCTGGGTTGGCCCACCAGTTAGTGGTCCGTTGGCAGACAGCTTCTCATCAAGGGTGGTCTGGAACTTGTGAAGATACAGCGGCTCTTGGAGTCTGGCGGTGTTAAAAGCTGTTCTGATGAACTTAGGGCACTTGGGATGGTGGGGAGCAATGCGTAACTTCAATGTGGTGCGGACAAGCCGGTGGTCAGGTCAGCACTCCGCTCCTCGCACGGCTCTGGTGATGAGGACATCCTGGATGTCTCGGCAACGTACTATAAAGTAGTCAATCACGTGCCAATGTTTGGATCTTGGGTGCATCCATGTTGTCTTGTACTTGTTCGCCAGCCTGAACACTGCGTTTGTGATGAGGTAGCCAATGGGTCTGAAACCCTTGGTGAGATAGGAACTTGCTCATCCCAGCATGTGAAGACTGCTTCGGTGGATCAGGCGGAGGAAACCCCAGGGGTTCAGCGACTGAGAGGGTGTTGCAGTTGCGCATTGTGGAGTGCGTAGGGCGCAGCAGAGCACTTAAGAATATCATGTAACATATCAATAACTGATGTGATTATAGTTGGAAGAGTTTTTATATACAGTACTCAGAAGTTAGCTTTACAACATTAATGGTAGCTAGCTAAGATCTATGCCTCCAAAAATACTTTTAGACCGTTTGTGTTGTAAGGATATCTGAGGAAGTATCACACGTTTGTGAATTCACTTGAGTGGGAGAAAAAGGGCATAAATGTGGAGAGCAGTTCAGGCTTATTAGGAATAGGGTAAAGAACATCAAGAAGAAACATGAAAAAACTAGAATCCATTCCTCCAGGTTTGGCTTCTGCGATGGACGACTTGCTCATCTGCATCATGGTACTTATTATTAGTTTGTAGGAATTGCACCTGTGTTTTGGAAATCCTTAATCCTTTATGTTTGAGAAGTGCTTTGTGCTTTTGAACTGTTTTGTGTTTTAGAAACGGTTTGTAATTGGGAAATGTTTAAGCTAGAAATCCTCTGTGAGTTTTAAATGTGTTTTAAGAATGTCGGATTCAAATGAGTATCACTGTGAATAAATGAACTGTGTTTTGAACTTCTTTGTTAGCAGGAACGATCTTCTCCTTGGTAAGGAGGGGGACCCATCGCTCAAATAGTGGGCATTGGCAGCTAAACTTGCTGTGGAGAATAAACAGGGAAGTGAACTAGTCTTTAAAGATTGTGTAATTACAGTATAATCTCTCCTTAGTGAGAGAATTCATGGCTGTTTATATCCAATAGGGCTTAAGGTCTTTCTTTGAGTTTAGAACACTTGCGGTCAATATTCACCAGGGAAAAAGACCTTGGCAATTGTGGGTATGACTTACAGCAGACCGACACGTTTGAGCATATAGTCATTAAAAAAGAGGATGTGCTGGAGACTTTGAAAAGCATTAAGTTAGATAAGTCACCGGGACCAGATTAGATACACCCCAGGCTACTGTGGGAAGCAATTGAGGAGATTGATGAGGCTCTTGCAATGATCTTTGTGTCATCAATAGGGATGGGAGAAGTACCAGAGGATTGGAGGGTTGCAAATGTTGTTCCCTTGTTCAAGAAAGGGAGTAGAGATAACCCAGGAAATTATAGGCCAGTGAGTTTGACTCCAGTGGTGGGCAAGTTGTTGGAGAAGATCCTGAGAGGCAGGATTTATGAGCATTTGGAGAGACTTAACCTGATTAGGGATAGTCAGTATGGCTTTGTCAAGGGCAGGTTGTGCCTTACGTGACTGATTGAATTCTTTGAGGATATAACAAAACACATTGATGAAGGTAGAGCAGTGGATGTAGTGTATATGGATTCCAGTAAGGCACTTCATAAGGCTCCCCATGCAAGGCTCCTTCAGAAAGTAAGGAAGCATGGGATCCAAGGAGATCTTGCTTTGTGGATCCAGAATTAGCTTGTCCACAGAAGGCAAAGGGTGGTTGTGGATGGTTTGTACTCTGCATGGAGGTCGGTGACCAGTGGTGTTCCACAGGGATCTGATCTGGGACTCCTCGTCTTTGTGACTTTTATAAATGACCTGGATGAGGAAGTGGAGGGATGGGTTAGTAAGTTTGCTGATGACAGGTTAGGGGTGTTGTGGATACTGTGGAGGGTTGTCAGAGGTTACAGCGGGACATTGATAGGATGCAGAACTGGGCTGAGAAGTGGCAGGTGGAGTTCAACCCGGATAAGTATGAAGTGGTTCATTTTAGTAGGTCAAATTTGAAGACAGAATATAATATAAATGGTAAAACTCCTGGCAGTGTGGAGGATCTGAAAGATCTTGGGGTCCATGTCAATTGGACACTTAAAGCTGCTGCGCAGGTTGACAGTGTTGTTAAGAAGGTGTATGGTGCGTTGGCATTCATCAACTGTGGGATTGAGTTCAACAGCTATATAAGACCTTGGTCAGACCCCACTTGGAGTACTGTGTTCATTTCTGGTCACCTCACTACAGGAAGGATGTGGATACTATAGAGAGAGTGCAGAGGAGATTTACAAAGATGTTGCCTGGATTGGAGAACGTACCTTATGAGAATAGGTTGAGTGTACTTGGCCTTTTCTCCTTGGAGCGATGGAGGATGACAGGTGACCTGACAAAGGTGTATAAGATGATGAGAGGCATTGATCATGTGGATGGTCAGAGGCTTTCTTCCCAGGGCTGAAATGGCTAACACAAGGGGACATAGTTTTAAGGTGCTTGAAAATGTGTACGAAGGGGATGTCAGGGGTATGTTTTTCACACAGAGAGTGGTGGGTGTGTGGAATGCACTGCTGGTGGTGGTGGTGGAAGCGGATACAGTAGGGTCCTTTAAGAGCCTCTTAGATAGGTACATGCAGCTTCGAAAAATAGAGGGCTATGCCCTAGGGAAATTCTAGGCAGTCTCTGGAGTAGGTTACATGGTTGGTACAACATTGTTGGCCGAAGGGCCTGTAATGTGCTGTAGATTTCTATGTTCTATGTTCTATGTCAACAAGCTCAATACCATCACAACTAACACCTGTAGAGATTGCTTCCTTTCATTTCAGTTTTTTCCCTCATTTTCATTCTTCTTGCCCCTGGAGAAAGGCCATTTTTTCTACTTTCCAAATAACAAGAGGTCACTTGATTTACTTTGCAAGTTTCCATTAATTTCCTGTATGCCCTTAAATTCACAAGCAATTCTTTCATTAAATGTGCATAAGCTATTGCTCCCGTGGTGTCGCTGGTCCTCCTGAGTGACAAGTTCTGGATTAAAGTCACGCTTCAGGCACTGAAATACAACAGTTTAGGTGGACTCCCCAGTGCTGTACAACAGGAGTTTTGTACTGCTAGGTATGTTACATTCAGGTGAGATGTAAATGAGCCCATGGTTTTCAGAATCAGAATGAGCTTTATTATCACTGACATAGGTCATGAAATCTGTTGTTTTGTGGCAGTAGTACAGTGCAAGACAAAAAAATTACAGGCTACAAAAATAAATAGTGCAACACTATTGTAGTGTTCATGGATTCACGGACTGCTCAGAATTCTGATAGCAGAAGGGAAGAATCTGTTCCTAAAAAGTTGAGCATGGGTTTCAGGCTCCTGTACCTGATGGTAGGAGTGAGAAGAGGACATGTCCTGGATAGTGAGGGATGATGATGGATTATGCCTTCTTGAGGTATTACTTTTTGAAGCTGTCCTCGATGTTGGAGCTGTCTGAGTTCACAATCCTCTGTAGTATCTTTTACAATGCAGTGCAGTGCCTCTCCATACCAATGGTGATGCAACCAGTTGGAATGCTCTCCATGGCTCATTTGTAGAAATTTGCGAGTGTCTTTGGTGACATACCAAATCTCCTCAAACTCCTAATGAAATAAAGCTGCTGTCATGCTTTCTTCATGATTGCATCAATATGTTGGGCCTAGGACAGATTCTCCAAGATGTCGTGTTCTCTTTTCCTATTCAGTATTTCCAAAGCATACCCTGGGAGCATGTGACACTGTCTGTCACATGCTACATCACAGCAGTGACTCCACTTCAGGCTGTCAAAGTTCACCACATAATTTCAAGTCTTTCCTTCTGAACTGCACACTCAGCTGTTGTGAAAACTAACTGCCACACAGACACTTACTGTTGTTAACATAGTAAAACTCTCAGGGGTTCTCAATCAGTAGCAAATCAATTTTTGGTGGTTAAGAACGAGATGCTTTTACTCTAAAGATTAGAAAAGTAGACCAGCTCATTGGTTCATTGCAAGAGGAGAGATGAAGTGGGATATTACCACTGGAATGTGGAAGACAAGGTTCTCACAGCCTCAGAATTCAGGATTGAGATGAAGAGATTTCTTCATGCTGGGGGTAGTAAATCTTTCGAGTTTTCTACCTGAGTGGGCCGAGGGGACCGAGTTGCTGAGGATATTCGAGCCAGGGATCGATATCAAGCACATCAGGATAAAGTGCAGACAAGTCATGCAGATGTACGGTCAGCTCTAATCTTCCTGAATGCTGCTAGAAGTATGAGGGGCCGAATGACCTCAGCCTGATTCAATTTATTGTGCTCATAATTAAAAAGGAGAAATTAGGAAAATAATAAAGGAAGTAGTAATGGAAGGGGAAGAGAAACAGAACTGTTTTAAAAATAGTCTCAATGACATTTTGTATAAATGTTTTATATAACAGAAAGCTTGATATTAAATTGATGACACTGCCAAATTTAGACATGCTGATGCTTATCAAAATACCAAGGCACGCGTTGAACTTCCTGCAGAGAGGGGAGGAGATTCCTGTGAGAATGTAGTTTTTTCTCAGTCACCAGGCTAAAGTTTGAGCTGCAGCAAGAGTAATTCATCTTGGCGCGAGGTGTAACAGAGGAAAAGGGGGAAAGTAACAGAGAGTGAAAGAGAACAAAAGAGAAAGAAGGTGGAAAGGGGAACAGAATGGGAGCGAAATTTATCAGAGCCAATGACAGAAAGTGGGTGGCTATTGGGCTGGGTGTCTGTTGTATGGTATACAGTGCCCAATAACCAGAGAATAGAACTGAATATCATACCTTACATGAATCAAAATTAGATTTATTATTACTGACATGTGTTGTAATGTGAGCATTACTAAAAGTAAGTTAATACTAATTAGGATAATAGGGGGTTTCTACTTCCGTTCTTTTTACTTCCAGTGTGTTTTGTATATAGTGTCCCTGCCATGCTGTACGGGTTGTGAAAGCTTCTGTATATACATAACCGTTTTGAAGTTCGAGATAAAGTTGTTTCTTTGGCATGAAGTTGTCGAGTGTGCCGTTTTCAAGGTAGAAGTTACCACATATTTTTGGCGACGAGGTGAACTGGTTTTGTGAATGTATCGGCACATTTTTCGAACGGGAGCTTCGCGTTTCAGATGGTGACGTTTGGAACTATCAATGAATTTATGGAAGGAAACAAGGACTGGCCGGAGTATGAGGAAAGGTTGGGACACATTTTCTGTGCTAATGGAATTACTGAGGAGGCTAAGAAGCGCTCTATTCTCCTGAGTGTGTGTGGGGCAAAGACTTACAAGCTAATAAGGAATTTAGCCACACCGCGGAAACCGGGGGACATTCCATGTGACGAACTGGTCAAGCTCGTGGGGAACCATTACAATCCGAAACCTTCTGTGATAGTCCAACGGTGTAAGTTTCACAGCCATTTCAGGAAGCCAGGTCAGTCTGTGGCCAATTTCATGGCCGAGCTTCGGCAGCTGTCGGAGCATTGTGATTTCGGTGCGGTGTTGGATGACATGCTCTGTGATAGATTGGTATGCGGCATTGATAATGACGGCATACAACACCACCTGTTAGGGGAAACCCCACCGTTGACTTTCAAGAAAGCCTTAGAGATTGCCCAAGGCATGGAGATGGCTGCTAATAATGTCAAGGATATCCAGAAAGGACATGGGGGGTCGCAGTCGGCGGCAGTGCACCAAGTCAGGAGGGAGACTGGTAAACAGGCAAAGCGGGTGAAATGTTTCCGGTGTGGAGGGACGCACTATACAAATGATTGCAAATTCAAAGACACTGTCTGCCATGCTTGTAGCAAAAAGGGACACTTAGCTAAAAAGTGCAGGAGTTCAAAGGGTAAGATTAAGCCTGGGCAGGGGAAAGCTCAATAGCCTCAGGCAGCCACACACCATCTAGAAGATGCAGATGAAGAGGCAGTGTATGTCTACAACATGTTTGGGTGGAAATAGAGGAGGAACCATTGAACCATATTATGTCACAGTCACTGTCAGGGGAAAGGACATTAAGTTTGAGGTTGACTCAGGGGCTAATGCGTCGGTCATTAGTGAGGAGACCTACAGGAGGACATGGGGGTCCAACCTGCCTCCCATCCGACCATCAAAGCTCAAACTTAGGACCTATACGGGGCAGCCCATACCTCATTTAGGGGTATTATATGTGGACATTTCAGCCGGGGGTCAGAAGGCTGAAGCCAGGCTAGTGATAGCTAAGGGAAGGGGGCCCAGTCTTTTGGGTCATGATTGGCTTCGCAAAATCCAGCTAAACTGGCATGAAATTAAGTATGCACACACAACAGGGGACATTCTGCAGCGGTACAGTGACATTTTCAGGGACGGGCTGGGAACACTGAGGGACGTGACAGTGAAACTCCATGTTGACCCTGAGGCTACACCATGTTTTTTTAAGCCCAGGTCAGTGCCCTATGCCATGAAAGGCAAAGTCGAGGAGGAGCTGGAACGTCTACAGAGGCTGGGCATTACTGAGCCCGTCCAGTTTTCAAGGTGGGCAGCTCCCATTGTTCCAGTTTTGAAGGCAGACAAAATGGTGAGGATATGTGGGGATTATAAGCTTACGGTGAATCAGGTCTCTAGGCTGGAGGAGTACCCATTGCCATGGGTGGATGACCGGTTTGCGACCCTGTCAGGGGGTAAACTGTTCACAAAGCTGGATATGAGCCACGCCTACCAACAGCTGCTGCTCGACGAGGATTCAAAGGAGTACATCACAATTAATACGCACAAGGGATTATTCAAATACAATCGCCTGGTGTATGGAGTGGCGTCCAGCCCTGCCATTTTCCAAAGGACAATGGCACTTTGCTGCAGGGGATTCTGCACGTAACAGTGTACCTTGATGATATTTTGATCATGGGGGCTACGGAGGTGGAGCATCTGGCAAATTTAGAACGGGTGCTGAAGAGGCTCTCAGACGCAGGGCTCCGACTGAAACGCGGAAAATGTGTGTTCCTGGCATCGAGTGTGACTTACCTGGGTGAAGAGCAGGAGAAAGCTTTCAAGGAAGTGAAAGAATTCCTTCACTCAGTGAAGCTGCTTGTTCACTATGACCCAGACAAGGAGATCACCATTGCATGCGATGTCTCGCCCTATGGAGTCGGGGCAGTTCTCTCACATGTAATGGAGGACCGTTCAGAGAAGCCTATTGGTTTTACTTCACGTACTCTGACGGCTGCTGAGAAGGGATATTCACAGCTAGACAAAGAAGGTCTGACCATTGTTTTTTGCGGTCAAACGCTTTCATCAATATCTTTATGGACGCGTATTTACAATTTACACAGACCATAACCCACTGATGAGCCTGTTCAGTGAGACTAGATGCATCTCACCGCTAGCCTCAGCCAGGATACAGCGTTGGGCTCTTACATTGTCAGTCTACCAGTATACTATAGTGTACAGAGCGGGTGGGGATAATGCCAACGCCGATGCACTGAGTCGACTACCTTTACCTGAGACACCTGTTACTACATATGTGCCTCCAGAGACTGTGTTTTCATTGGAGAGGCTGTCAGAGACACCTGTAAAGGCGACCCAGATCAGGCAGTGGACAGAGAGGGACCCAGTCCTGTCCCAAGTCAAGACTTTTCTATTACAAGGTTGGCCCAGAGTAGTGGAAGGAGAGGATCTGAGGCCTTATGCCAAACGCAAGACAGAACTCAGTCTGCAGGATGGCTGCATTTTCTGGGGGGCGAGGGTCATCGTGTCTCCCCCTGGCCGTTCACAGATTGTGGAGGAAATTCATGAGACTCATCCAGGGGTGTCTCGAATGAAAAGCCTTGCAAGATCCTATGTTTAGTGGCCAGGAATGGATCAGGATCTGGAGAACAAGGTAAAATCATGCATGCAATGTCAGACTAATCAGAATATGTCACCACCAGCTCCTTTGCACCCATGGGAGTGGCCAGACCACCCCTGGTCTAGGCTACATTTGGACTTTGCTGGCCCTTTTATGGGGCAGATGTTTCTTGTAATGGTAGATGCGCCTTCTAGATGGATCGAAGCTCACATCATGAGCAACATCACAGTCCCCTCAACTATAGACAAACTCAGGCAAGTGTTTGCAGTCACAGGTTGCCTGACACTCTGGTCACTGATAATGGCCCAATGTTCACCAGTGATTTTCAGTGAGTTCATGCAGCGGAATGGCATTCATCACATTCAGACGACCCTTTTCCACCCAGCCTCCAATGGTTTGGCTGAGCGGGCTGTTCAGACAGTGAAGGAAGGCCTAAAGCGGATGACAGGGGACTCTCACAGCATTTGGCTTTCACGTTTCCTGTTTAAATACCGCCTCACGCCACAGACTATGACTGCCCACACTCCAGCAGAGATGCTGATGGGGCATAGGTCCAAGTCAAGATTGGACCTGCTGTGCCCGGACATGAAGACAAAAGTGAAGAGAAAGCAGGGAAAGCAGAAGGAGGGACATGATCAACATGCGCGAGAGAGACAGTTAAAACCGGATGACAATGTCTATGTGAGAAACAATCAGCAATGGCTGCCTGGGGTTATTCTTAAGCAGAGTGGTCCCTTCTCCTATGTTGTTAAGCTGACTGATGGGCGTGTTTTCCGCAGACATCAGGACCATGTGCGCCTGCGTCATGATACCGGCTCAGAGGCAGACAGTTCCATGGAGTTTCCATTTGTGAGACAGACTGCGGTGGAAGCATGTCCACCAGTGACTTTGCCAGAGGGAGAGACGCTGGCAGAGGGGTCGGGTTCCCCTGAGGAGGATGGACATTCTCACACAGACACACAGACCCCTCTCATGCCCCCAAAACCAGATCCACCCAAAACACCCTCACCAGCGGTGCCTGCAGGGTCACCGGGGGTAGTGTGCAGATTACAGCGCGCTCGTAAAACTCCTGACAGACTGAATCTTTGACAGGACAGTTCTTTTTTGTTGTTGTTAGATTGAATGTTGAATCTGTCACGTCTTCCAGATGTTTTGTATTGATAAACTGTTGCTGAGATACTAGTATAAGTTTCCAGGGGTGCACAAGTTAATAACACCGCTGTTTTTATTTCCTAGTTTTTACATTTGGGGAATGTTGGATTTTAAAGGGGGAGAAGTGTTGTAATGTAAGCATTACTAAAAGTAAGTTAATACTAATTAGGATAATGGGGGGGGTTTCTACTTCCATTCTCTTTACTTCCGGGGTGCTCTGTATATAGTGTTCCTGCCATGTTGCATGGGTTGTGAAAGCCTCTGTATATACATAATGGTTTTGAAGCTCGAGATAAAGTTGTTTCTTTGGCATGAAGTTGTCGAGTGTGCCTTTTTCAAAGTAGAAGTTACTACAACATGGGTGATGTGAAATCTGTTGTTTTATGGCAGTGCAGACATAGAATCACAATACATTACAAAATTTTTTAAAGTGCCAAAAAAAGGAATATCGAGGTCGTATTTATGGATTCGTGGACTGTTCAGAAATCTGATGATGGCGTTTGGGGGAAGAAGCTGTTTCTGAATCGTTGAATGTGGGTCTTCAGGTAACAGAAAGGGTGGAGTGATTTGATCTTGTCTCAGATTGAAAGAAGGGCAGCAGACCCTCTCTCAAAGAGACTGTCACGCACTTTGGACAAGTAGGAGAGGCATTTAAGAGGGGTGAGTAGCAGGATTTTGTGGGTGTTCAGTGAAAAAGGAATCCCAAGAAATGCAGTGTGAGTCAGACACCATTTTAAGTCCAGGCCCATCCCAGAACCAACCTCATCTCTGTTCTAAATGGATGTCCCTCTTTTCTGAGGCTCTGCCTGCTGGTTGTAGACTCCCCAACTATAGGAAACATCCTCTCCGCACCTACTCTTTCTAGGCCTTTCAACATTTGATAGGTTTCATTGAGATCTCTTCTCATTCTTCTAAATTTCAGCAAGCACAGGCCCAGGGCCATCAAATTCTCCTTATACATTAACACTTTAATTCCTGGGATTATTCTCATGAACCTCCTCTGAACCCTCTCCAATGTTAGCACATTCCTTTCTTAGATAAAGGGCCCAAAACTGCTCACAATACTCCAAGTGAGGCCTCAGCAATGCTTTATAAAGCCTCAGCATTACATCCTTGCATTTATATTCTAGTCCTCTCAAAATGAATGCTAACAATGCATTTGGCTTCCTTACCACTGACTAAACCTGCCAGTTAATCTTTAGAGAATCCTGCACAAGGACGCCCAAGTCCCTTTGAACCACGGATTTTTGAATCCTCTCCGTTTAGAAAATAGTCTATGTTTTTAAGTCCTTCTACCAAAATGCATGATCAAACACTTCACAACACAGTATTCCATCTGCTGCTTCTTTGCCTATTCTCCTAATCTGTCTAATTCCCTCTGCAGCCTTCCTGCTTCCTCAACACTACCTGCCCTTCCATTTATCTTTGTATCATCTGCAAGCTTGGCCACAAAGCCATCAATTCTGTCATCCAAATCATTGACATATAATGTAAAAAGAAGAGGTCCCAACATCGACCCCTGTGGAACACCACTACTCTCCAGCAACTAACCAGAAAAGGATCCCTTTATTCCCACTCATTACCTCCTGCCAATCAGCCAATCCCCTATCCATGCTAGTATCTTTCCTGCAATACCATGAGCTCTTACACTGCCTATAAAAAGTATTCACCCCCCTTGGAAGCTTTCATGTTTTATTGTTTTATAACATTGAATCACAGTGGATTTAATTTGTTTTTTTTTACACTAACCAACAGAAAAAGACTCTTTTGTGTCAAAGTGAAAACAGATCTCTACAAAGTAATCTAGATTAATTACAAATATAAAACACAAAATAGTTGATTGCATAAGTATTCACCCCTTTTACTATGACACACCAATTCATTACTGGTGAGCCGATTGGTTTTAGAAGTCACATAATTAATTAAGATGTCCTAGCTATATATAAACCCATGTGCAGTCAAGGTGTTTCAATTGATTGTAGTAAAAGTACACCAGTATCTGGAAGGCCCAACTGCTAGTGAGTCAATATCCTGGCAAAAACTACACCATGAAGACCATGAAGACCATCAAGCAACTCTGTAAAAAGGTTGTTGAAAAGCACAAATCAGGCGATAGATACAAGAAAATTTCCAAGTCACTGAATATCCCTTGGAGTACAGTTAAGTCAATCATCAAGAAATGGAAAGAATATGGCACAGCTGTAAATCTGCCCAGAGCAGACTGAGTGACTCAAAAACTGAGTGACCGTGCAAGAGTGAGGGAATCCACCAAGAGACCTATGACAACTCTGGTGGGGTTACAAGCTTCAGTGGCTGAGATGGGAGAGACTGCACATACAACAACTGTTGCCCGGGTGCTTCACCAGTTGCAGCTTTATGGGAGAGTGGCAAAGAGAAAGCCATTGTTGAAAAAAAAACTCACATGAAATCTCAGCTGGAGTTTGCCAGAAGGCAGGTGGGAGACTCTGAAGTCAGCTGGAAGAAAGTTCTATGGTCTGATGAAACCAAAATTCACTTTTTTGGCATTCAGACTAAACGCTGTGTTTGGCATAAGCCAAACACCGCACATCATCAAAAACACCCCATCCCTACCGTGAAGCATGTGGTGGCTGCATCATGCTGTGAGGATGCTTCACTGCAGCAGGCCCTGGAAGGCTTGGGAAGGTAGAGGGTAAAATGAATGCAACAAAATACAGGGAAATCCTGGAGTAAAACCTGATGCAGTCTGTAAGAGAACTGCGAGTTGGGAGAAGATTTGTTTTCCAGCAAGACAATGACCCCAAGCATAAAACCAAAGCTACACAGGAATGGCTTAAAAACAACAAAATTAATGTCCTGGAGTGGCCAAGTCAGAGTCCAGACCTCAATCCAATTGAGAATTTGTGGCTGGACTTGAAAAGGGATGTTCACTCATGATCCCTATGCAATCTGACAGAACTTGAGCAGTTTTGTAAAGAAGAATGGGTAAAAATTGCAGTGTCCAGATGTGCAAAGCTGATAGAAAACTATCCACACAGACTTAAGGCTGTAATTGCTGCCAAAGGTGCATCTACTAAATACTGACTTGAAGGGGGTGAATAATAATACAATCAATTATTTTGTGTTTAGTAATTGTAATAAATTAAGACCAATTTGTAGAAATTTGTTTTCACTTTGACACGGAAGAGTCTTCTCTGTCGATCAGGGCCAAAAAAGCCAAATTAAATTGACAATTGACAATCAGGTTTATTATCACTGGTATGAGACGTGAAATTTGTTAAATTAGCAGCAGCAGTTAAATGCAATACATAATCTAGCTTAGAGAGAAAAAAATAAATAAAATAAAACATAATAATAAAAAACAAGTAAATCAATTACATACATTGAATAGATTTTAAAAAACGTGCAAAAACAGAAATACTGTATATTTTTTAAAAAGTGAGGTAGTGTCCAAAGATTCAATGACCATTTAGGAATTGGATGGCAGAGGGGAAGAAGCTGTTCCTGAATCACTGAGTGTGTGCCTTCAGGCTTCTGTATCTCCTACCTGATGGTAACAGTGAGAAAAGGGCATGTCCTGGGTGATGGGGGTCCTTAATAATGGACGCTGCCTTTCTGAGACACCGCTCCTTGAAGATTTCCTGGGTACTTTGTAGGCTAGTACCCAAGATGGAGCTGACTAAATTTACAACCTTCTGCAGCTTCTTTCTGCCCTGTGCAGTAGCCCCTCCATACCAGACAGTGAAGCAGCCTGTCAGAATGCTCTCCATGGTACAACTATAGAAGTTTTTGAGTGTATTTGTTGACATGCCAAATCTCTTCAAACTCCTAATAAAGTATAGCCGCTGTCTTGTCTTCTTTATAGCTACATCGATATGTTGGGACCAGGTTAGATCCTCAGAGATCTTGACACCCAGGAACTTGAAGCTGCTTACTCTCTCCACTTCTGATCCCTCTATGAGGATTGGTATGTGTTCCTTCATCTTACCCTTCCTGACGTCCACAGTCAGCTCTTTTGTCTTACTGACGTTGAGTGCCAGGTTGTTGCTGTGACACCACCTCACTAGTTGGCATATCTCACTCCTGTACGCCCTCTCGTCACCACCTGAGATTCTACCAACAATGGTTGTATCATCAGCAGATTTATAGATGGTATTTGAGCTATGCCGAGCCACACAGTCATGGGTATATAGAGAGAGTAGAGCAATGGGCTAAGCACACACCCCTGAGGTGTGCCAGTGTTGATCGTCAGCGAGGAGGATATGTTATCACCAATCCACACAGACTGTGGTCTTCTGGTTAGGAAGTCGCGGATCCAATTGCAGAGGGAGGTACAGAGGCCCAGGTTCTGCAGCTTCTCAATCAGGATTGTGGGAATGATGGTATTAAATGCTGAACTATAGTCGATGAATAGCATCCTGAGGTAGGTCCACTGTGATTCAATGTTGTAAGGAAATAAAGCATGAAAACTTCCAGGTCGGGTGGTGAATACTTTTTATAGGCACTGTATCTTGTTAAGCAGCCTCATGTGTGGCACATTGTTAAGGGCCTTCTGAAATTCCAAGTACACCACATCCATTGACTCTCCTTTGTCTATCCTGCTTGTTATTTCCTCAAAGAATTCCAACAGAGATGTATTTTATCGTGTGCCTTTCAAGTACCCTCTCCCATTATTACCCTTAATAATGGACTCCAACACCTTCCCACCCACTGAGGTCAGGCTAGCTGGCCTATAATTTCATTTCTTCTGCCTCCTTCCCTTCTTGAAGTGTGAAGTGACATTTGTAATTTTCCAGTCCTCCGAAACCATGCCAGCATCTAGTGATTCTTGAAGGATTATTCCTAATGCCTAGTCAATCTCTTCAGTTACCTCTTTCAAAACCCTGGGGTGTGCCCCATCTGGTTCAGGTGACATCCACCTTCAGACAATTCAGTTTCTCAAGCATCTTCTGCCTAGTAATAGCAACTACACTCACCTCAGCCGCCTGACACTCTCAAATTTCCAGCATAGTGCTAGTGTCTTCCACAGTGAAGACAGATTCCCTCTCTTTTGCTAATATGTTGTTTTTCACTTCCCTTGTCAGCCATGGTTGCGTCATCCGGCCTTTAGAATACTTCTTCTTTGGGATGTATCTATCCTGCATCTTCTGAGTTGCTCCCAGAAATTCCAGCCATTGGTGTTCTGCTGTCATCCTTGCTAGTGTCTCCTTGCAATCAACTTTGGCCAGCTTCTCTCTCATGTCTATGTAATTCCCGTTACTGCACTGTAATACTGATACATCTGGCTTTAGCTTCTCCCTCGCAAACTGCAGGGTGAATTTTATCATATTATGATCATTGGCTCCTATGGGTTCCATTACCTTTAAGCTCGCTAATCAAATCCAGTTCATTAGACAACACCCAATCCACAATAGCCTTTCCCCTAGTGGGCTCAAACACAAGCTGCTCTAAAAAGCCATCTTGTAGGCATTCCACAAATTCTCTCTCGGGATCCAGCACCAACCTGATTTTTCCCAATCTACTTGCATATTGAAATCCCCCAAGACTATTGTAACATCACCCTTTTTACATGCCTGTTCTATCTCCTGTTATAACTTGTAGGCCATATCCTTGCTACTGTTCGGTGACCTGTCTATAATCTCCATCAGGGTCTTTTTACTCTTGCAGTTTCCTAACTCTACCCACAAGGTTTCTACATCTTCTGACCCTATGTCATCTCCTTCTAAGGATTTTTGATTTCATTTTTTACCAGCAGAGCCACATTGCCCCCTCTTTCTACCTGCCTAACCTTTCAATACAATGTGTATCCTTGGATGTTCAGCTCCCAACTATAATCTTCCTTCAGCCACAACTCAGTGATGACCACAACTTCATACCTATCAACCTCAAACTGAGATACAAGTTTATCTACCTTATTTCGTATATTACATGCATTCAGATATATACCTTCCATCCCGTGTTCATCTCCCTTTCTAATTTTGCCCCCATGTTATACTTCAACTCATTCCACTGACTGCAACTTTGATCTTTCATCTGCCTGTCCTTCCTTACAGTCTCGGTACACACTACACCTGCTTTTATACCAACTGCCCCATCCTCAGCCCTGTCACTCCAGTTCCCATACCCCTGCCAAATCAGTTTAAACCCTTCCCAACAGTTCTGCCAAACCTGCCTGCAAGGATATTGGTCCCCCTCGGGTTCAGGTGTAACCCATCCCTTTTGTACTGGTCATGCCTTCCCCATAAGAGAGCCCAATGATCTAGAAATCTGAAACACTGCCCACTGTACCAATTCCTCAGCCATCTATTTATCTGCCAAAGCACCCTATTCTTGCCCTCACTGGCACATGGCACAGGCAGCAATCCAGAGACTACAACCCTGGAGATCCTGCTTTTCAGCTTTCTACCTAACTCCCTAAAATCTCTCTTCAGGACCTCTTCCCTTTTCCTACCTATATACCAGGACTTCTTGCTGCTCACTCCCCACTCCTTTAGAATGCTATGGACCTAATCTGAGATGTCCCAGACCCCGGCACCTGGGAGCCAACATACCATCCGGGTGTCTCTTTCAAGTCCACAGAATCTCTTGTCTACTCCTCTACGTAATCCCAGCACTACTGCATTCCTCTTCTTATCACCTCCCTTCTGAGCCACAATGCCAGACTCAGTACCAGAGACCCAATCATTGTGACTCCCCTCAAAGTATGCAGAGCAGTGTGCTTGTTACTGTAGGGAATGGCCGCAGGGGTACTCTGTACTGGCTGGCTATTCCCTTTCTCTCTTCTGGCAGTGACCCGCGTACCTGCCCCCTGCAGCTTAGGGATGACTACCTCCCTATCACCTCCTCGGTTTCCCATATGTGCCGAAGGTCACTGAGCTGCAGCTTCAGTTCTTTCACGTGTTCTCTGAGGAGCTGCAGCTGGTGAGGCTATCCGGACTCCCAGAATTCCCACAGCTCACACACAGAACACAAGGGAGCCCCTGAAGCCATTCTCACTGCACTAACTATACACTATGGAGCAAAACAAAACAACAAAACTCCAGATTGTGGCTGAAATAAAGCAGAAATTTCTGGACACGAGAGATCCTGCAGATACCAAAAATTCAGAGCAACACACACAAAATGCTGGAGAAACTCAGCAGGTGAGGCAACAACTATGGAGAAGAATAAACATTTCAGGCTGAGACCCTTCATTAGGGCAGGAAAGGAAGGGGGAAGAGCCAGAATAAGAAGATGAATAAGAATAAGAAGAATTTTCTGGAAATATCAGCAGAAGCTAAGGAGAAAGAATCAGGTTAATGAAATCTCACCAGACTGAGAAAAGTTAGAAATTCAATAGGATTGAAGGGGAAGGGGAGGAGCGGAGAGGAGACTCAGAGACTGACAGTGGAAGTGTCAGCTGAGAGTGATGTAGGCTTGTTAGCTGCAGTTGATTGTATCAGAGGAGGGGAAGTAGAACGCAATAAATAAAAACAGGGGAGAAAGAAAAACCGAAACAACCTGGAACTGAGTGTGGAAAACAAAACTGCAGTTACTGGAAGTCTGAAACTAGCTATTCCAATGAAAGAAATCATCATCTTGAAACATTCATTCTGTTTTTCTCTCCACATTTGCAGCCTGACCAGATGAGTATTCCTAGCATTTGCTATTTTAGAATACAAGCTGCCACCTCCCCCTGTGGGTTAGAGACTAGTGTGTGGCCTTCTCTGATGTCATGATAAAATCACATTGCAAAGGTATGGGTACCGTGGTAGTGTAGTGGTTAGCACAGTGCTATTACAGTTCCGGGGTTCAGAGTTCGATTCTGGCACCATTCTGTAAGAAGTCTCTGTATCTCCTCCCCGTGGAATGCATGGGTTTTCCCCAGGTGCTCCTGTCTCCACCCACAATCCAAAAACGTACCAGGTCGGTTAGTTGGACATTGTGAACTATACCATGATTAGACTAGGGTTAATTGGGTTTGTTGGGGATTGCTGGGGCAGCGTGACTCAAAGGGCAACAAACCACAACACTGGGGCTTAGAGTAACCAGTGCAGGGAGAACTGAAACAACCTTAGGTTCTAAAACTGTCACAGCCTAATAGTGATGTGTCCCACAGACCATTGTTGCAGGGATGAGGAGGGTTGAATCCGAGGCCAGGAAGGGAATAAATGAAAGAAGGTTGTTGACACTCGAGTGTGATGGAACCAGACGCCGATCACAACCCAGAGGAAGGTGGTAAGTAGACCTTGTCTGAAAATATTTGTGGGCAGAGCACAAACACAGTTTTCAGAAATATGCCACAAAATTGGATTCAGATGGAATATGTAAACTAGTGAACTACACTTGAGTGTCCATTCCACTCTGAAACTTCAACTGCACCAAAGGCTTTCAAGGCTCTAAACAGCTGGATGACTCATTTTAATGACAACTGGTAGGTGATACCTCACTATCTTCTGTGAATAAACTGATGATCCCACTGGTGATAGCACAGGACAGTTAACATCTTAGTCCACGTGTATTTTTAACTCTACCTATCAACAAATGATGCTAATAGGAAGGCTGGTACATGGCTGGAGCTGTGATTTCCATGAGGGATTTCAGAGCCACACCAACTCAGAGGCAGAAGCAATGGGAGAGTGACCGAGCCCATTTGCCATTGCTCTGGAGTCTGCTCATCCTCAGCTCTTCCCTCAGCCAAGGTTTCCTAAATCCAGTGAGACCCATGTGTTTGGTCTGATTTTATGTTTGGTTGCAAGGTAGATTGAAACATCATTGTCCCTAAGTCGGAAGCACAGGTCTAGCTGAAGAAATGGGATTATACATCTCTGCAAGATGTTACAGATCTGGCAAAGGAGCCATTGATTATCTGTCCAGATTCAATAAAATGACTCTTGACTTCACAATCTACCTCACTATGGCCTTGCACCTTATTGCCTATGTGCACTGCACTTTCTCTGCAGCTGTAATGATCTGATCTGTATGAACAGTATGGAATACAAGCTTTTCACTGTATCTCAGTACATGTGAGATTAATAAACCAATTCCAATTCCAGTTTCAGATTCTGCTTAAGATGCACATGGTGTCAAATGGAAAAGATATTCAGGGGATTAACACTTCTTAGCTCCTCAAAGTCTTCCTTACTTTTTTCACTATAATCTGCCTCTTGTATTACATACACTTTCTTCTCCTTGGACTCACTTTGCATTGCCTTCTGTCCAACATACAGTCAGTGACGCTGCTTTCAATATCACCAGCATCTTGAAGTCATTGAGCATCTGACATATAAGAAAATGGTTCATGATCCTTTAAGGCACTTTATAGAAAGTTTTTTTTATAGCAGGAGAGACATCTGTAAAAGTATTGGGAAGGAAATTTTTGGAGTGCCACAACAAAAAGCAGCCTCTGGCCTTTCTCTCTTCTTCTACATACTTCTCTAATCCTTTACCCATGCTCAGACTTGCTGCCCTCTCCACCACACCATGTGCTTTCACATTGCTTGTCCATTGTCCAGCCTTGGACAGCCCACTGCAGTCTCCCAAAATTCCCTCTTCAATTGGCAGCAATTCCTTCAAGCATCTGCCACATCCTATGGAGAAAATTCAAACATCAGAGGTGCAGAAGAACTTAGGAGTCCTCATGCAAGACACCTAGAAGGTTGCTTTACAGGTTGAGTCTGTGATAAAGAAGGAAAATGCAATGTAGGCATTTATTTCAAGTGGAATAGAATATAAAAGCAAGGAGGTAATGCTGAGGCTTTATAAGACACTAGTCAGGCTGCACTTGGAGTATTGTCAACTGTTTTGGGCCCCATATCTCTGAAAGGATGCGTTGTCATTGGCCAGAGTCCAGAGGAGGTTTACGAGGATTATTCTGGGAATGAAGGGGTTAACATATGAGGAGCATTTGGCAGCTTTGGGCCTGTACTCACCGGAATTTAGAAGAATTTTGGGGGGGGGGGGTCTCTTTGAAACCAACCGAATGTTGAAAGGGCTAGATAGGGTGGATGTGGAGAGGATGTTTCCTATGGTGGGGGTATCCAGAACTCGAGGGCACAGCCTCAAAATTGAGGAGTGACCATTTAGAACAGAGGTAAGGAGGAATTTTTCTAGCTAGAGAGTAGTGAATCTGTGGAATGGTCTGCCACAGACTGTGGTGGAGGCCAAGTCCGTGGGTGTATTTAACGCAGAAGTTGATAGTTTCCTGTTCGATCAGGGTATCAAAGGGTATGGCGAGAAGGCAGGTGTATGGGGTTGAGTGTGATCCTGGATCAGCCATGAGGGCAGTTTGCTGTTCTCGGTGTCGGATGTGGGAGGCCCAGGAGTCTCCAAGCCTCCCGGACGTCTACATCTGCGCCAAGTGCATCGAGATGCAGGTCCTAAGGGACCGCGTTACGGAACTGGAGCTGCAGCTCGATGACCTTCGTCTGGTCAGGGAGAGCGAGGAGGTGATAGAGAGGAGTGGAAGGCAGGTGGTCACGCCGGGGCCACGGGAGGCAGACAAGTGGGTCACGGTTAGGAGGGGGAAGGGGAAAAGGCAGGTGATGGGGAGTACCCCGGTGGCTGTGCCCCTTAACAACAGGTACTCCTGTTTGAGTACTGTTGGAGGGGACAGCTTACCCGGGGGAAGCGACAGTGGCCCTGCCTCCGGCACAGAGTCTGGCCCTGTAGCTCAGAAGGGTAGGGCAAGGAAGAGGAGGGCAGTTGTGATAGGGGACTCGATAGTAAGGGGGTCAGATAGGCGATTCTGTGGACGCAGTCCAGAGACCCGGATGGTAGTTTGCCTCCCTGGTGCCAGGGTCCGGGATATTTCTGATCGTGTCCAAGATATCCTGAAGTGGGAGAGTGAGGAGCCAGAGGTCGTGGTACATATAGGTACCAATGACATAGGTAGGAAAAGGGATGAGGTCCTGAAAGAAGAATATAGGGAGCTAGGAAGGGAGTTGAGAAAAAGGACCGCAAAGGTAGTAATCTCGGGATTACTGCCTGTGCCACGCGACAGTGAGAGTAGGAATGCGATGAGGTGGAGGATAAATGCGTGGCTGAGGGATTGGAGCAGGGGGCAGGGATTCAAGTTTTTGGATCATTGGGACCTCTATTGGTGCAGGCGTGACCTGTACAAAAAGGACGGGTTACACTTAAATCCTAGGGGGACCAATATCCTGGCAGGGAGATTAGCGGGGGCTACTGAGGTGACTTTAAACTAGAATGGTTGGGGGGTGGAAATCAAATTAAAGAGGCTAGGCGTGAGGAGGTTAGTTCACAACAGAGGGATGGGAACCAGTGCAGAGAGACAGAGGGGTGTAAAGTGAGGGTAGAAGCAAAAAGTACAAAGGAGAAAAGTAAAAGTGGCAGGCCGACAAATCCAGGGCAAGCATTAAAAAGGGCTAAGAGAGTTGTAAAAGAGCGCCTGAAGGCTTTATGTGTCAATGCAAGGAGCATTCGTAATAAGGTGGATGAATTGAAAGTGCAGATTGTTATTAATGATTATGATATAGTTGGGATCACAGAGACATGGCTCCAGGGTGACCAGGGATGGGAGCTCAACGTTCAGGGATATTCAATATTCAGGAGGGATAGACATGAAGGAAGGGGAGGTGGGGTGGCGTTGCTGGTTAAAGAAGAGATTAACGCAATAGAAAGGAAGGACATAAGCCGGGAAGATGTGGAATCGATATGGGTAGAGCTGCGTAACACTAAGGGGCAGAAGACGCTGGTGGGAGTTGTGTACAGGCCACCTAACAGTAGTAGTGAGGTCGGAG
Source organism: Mobula hypostoma (assembly GCF_963921235.1). Lineage (NCBI taxonomy): Eukaryota > Metazoa > Chordata > Chondrichthyes > Myliobatiformes > Myliobatidae > Mobula > Mobula hypostoma. The sequence continues at coordinate 35,978,657 of NC_086128.1, forward strand.
ATGGTATTAAACAGGAAATTAGAAATGTGTGCAATAAAGGAACAGCAGTTATAATGGGTGACTTCAATCTACATGTAGACTGGGTGAACCAAATTGGTAAAGGTGCTGAGGAAGAGGATTTCTTGGAATGTATGCGGGATGGTTTTTTGAACCAACATGTCGAGGAACCGACTAGAGAGCAGGCTATTCTGGACTGGGTTTTGAGCAATGAGGAAGGGTTAATTAGCGATCTTGTCGTGAGAGGCCCCTTGGGTAAGAGTGACCATAATATGGTGGAATTCTTCATTAACATGGAGAGTGACATAGTTAATTCAGAAACAAAGGTTCTGAACTTAAAGAGGGGTAACTTTGAAGGTATGAGTCGTGAATTAGCTAAGATAGACTGGCAAATGACACTTAAAGGATTGACGGTGGATATGCAATGGCAGGCATTTAAAGGTTGCATGGATGAACTACAACAATTGTTCATCCCAGTTTGGCAAAAGAATAAATCAAGGAAGGTAGTGCACCTGTGGCTGACAAGAGAAATTAGGGATAGTATCAATTCCAAAGAAGTAGCATACAAATTAGCCAGAGAAAGTGGCTCACCTGAGGACTGGGAGAAATTCAGAGTTCAGCAGAGGAGGACAAAGGGCTTAATTAGGAAGGGGAAAAAAGATTATGAGAGAAAACTGGCAGAGAACATAAAAACGGACTGTAAAAGCTTTTATAGATATGTAAAAAGGAAAAGACTGATAAAGACAAATGTAGGTCCCCTGCAGACAGAAACAGGTGAATTGATTATGGGGAGCAAGGACATGGCAGACCAATTGAATAATTACTTTGGTTCTGTCTTCACTAAGGAGGACATAAATAATCTTCCAGAAATAGTAAGGGACAGAGGGTCCAGTGAGATGGAGGAACTGAGTGAAATACATGTTAGTAGGGAAGTGGTGTTAGGTAAATTGAAGGGATTGAAGGCAGATAAATCCCCAGGACCAGATGGTCTGCATCCCAGAGTGCTTAAGGAAGTAGCCCAAGAAATAGTGGATGCATTGGTGATAATTTTTCAAAACTCGTTAGATTCTGGACTAGTTCCTGAGGATTGGAGGGTGGCTAATGTAACCCCACTTTTTAAAAAAGGAGGGAGAGAGAAACCGGGGAATTATAGGCCGGTTAGCCTAACGTCGGTGGTGGGGAAACTGCTGGAGTCAGTTATCAAGGATGTGATAACAGCACATTTGGAAAGCGGTGAAATGATCGGACAAAGTCAGCATGGATTTGTGAAAGGAAAATCATGTCTGACGAATCTCATAGAATTTTTTGAGGATGTAACTAGTAGAGTGGATAGGGGAGAACCAGTGGATGTGGTATATTTGGATTTTCAAAAGGCTTTTGACAAGGTCCCACACAGGAGATTAGTGTGCAAACTTAAAGCACACGGTATTAGGGGTAAGGTATTGGTGTGGGTGGAGAATTGGTTAGCAGACAGGAAGCAAAGAGTGGGAATAAACGGGACCTTTTCAGAATGGCAGGCGGTGACTAGTGGGGTACCGCAAGGCTCAGTGCTGGGACCCCAGTTGTTTACAATATATATTAATGACTTGGATGAGGGAATTAAATGCAGCATCTCCAAGTTTGCGGATGACACGAAGCTGGGTGGCAGTGTTAGCAGTGAGGAGGATGCTAAGAGGATGCAGGGTGACTTGGATAGGTTGGGTGAGTGGGCAAACTCATGGCAGATGCAATTTAATGTGGATAAATGTGAAGTTATCCACTTTGGTGGCAAAAATAGGAAAACAGATTATTATCTGAATGGTGGCCGATTAGGAAAAGGGGAGGTGCAACGAGACCTGGGTGTCATTATACACCAGTCATTGAAAGTGGGCATGCAGGTACAGCAGGCGGTGAAAAAGGCAAATGGTATGCTGGCATTTATAGCGAGAGGATTCGAGTACAGGAGCAGGGAGGTACTACTGCAGTTGGACAAGGCCTTGGTGAGACCACACCTGGAGTATTGTGTGCAGTTTTGGTCCCCTAATCTGAGGAAAGACATCTTTGCCATAGAGGGAGTACAAAGAAGGTTCACCAGATTGATTCCTGGGATGGCAGGTCTTTCATATGAAGAAAGACTGGATGAACTGGGCTTGTACTCGTTGGAATTTAGAAGATTGAGGGGGGATCTGATTGAAACGTATAAGATCCAAAAGGGATTGGACAGGCTAGATGCGGGAAGATTGTTCCCGATGTTGGGGAGGTCCAGAACGAGGGGTCACAGTTTGAGGATAGAGGAGAAGCCTTTTAGGACCGAGATTAGGAAAAACTTCTTCACACAGAGAGTGGTGAATCTGTGGAATTCTCTGCCACAGCAAACTGTTGAGGCCAGTTCATTGGCTATGTTTAAGAGAAAGTTAGATATGGCCCTTGTGGCTACAGGGGTCAGTGGGTATGGAGGGAAGGCTGGGTTCTGAGTTGGATGATCAGCCATGATCATAATAAATGGCGGTGCAGGCTCGAAGGGCCGAATGGCCTACTCCTGCACCTATTTTCTATGTTTCTATGTTTCTATGATGGAATGACCGAGAAGACTTGATGGGCTGAATGGCCTAATTCTGCTCCTATGTCTTATTGTCTTTCCCTGAACGCCTTCTCAAAAGCTGAGTGTTGGGTTTCTCCTCTCTACATCCTCTGTCTCACATCGTAAATACATGCTGTTGTTTCAGTATTTATGTGCATTTTATTCCATATCCGTACTTCTGACTTTACTTTTATGTAATTCTCTATTCATTATAATTGTTGAATCTTGCTTCTTTTGTTGCATGTTGCAATTGATAACTTGAACTCTGGAGCAACAAACCATCTCCTGGAGGAATTCAACTGGTCTGGCAGAGTCCATGGGAGGAAAATAATTGTCAGCACTTCTGGTCAACGCCTTTCCTCCCACATGTGCTGTTCGACCTGTAAAATTCCTCCAGTAGGTTGTATCTTGCTCCAGCATCCGGCATCTGCAGTGCCTTGTGTCTCCATCTGACCTGACTGAGTTGTGGAAACTGGTCAAGAGAAATACTTTGTTTTAAACACCATTTAAATGCTTAATACGAGAGCGTGTGCATTTGAGGTGAGAGGAGCTGTGCAGGATGAATAGTTCATACAGAGAGTGGTGGGTGTCTGGAATGCACTTTCTGGGTCGTGGTGGAGGCAAATACGATAGGCTCTTAGATAGGCACGTGAATGTGCTGGAACTGGAAGGATATCAATATTGTGTAGGTAGAAGGGTTCAGTTGGGTATTTGATTACTAATGGAATTAGTTTGGCACAACTTTGTTGGGTGAATGACTTGTTTCTGTACTGCAACACACATAAAAGTTGCTGGTGAATGCAGCAGGCCAGGCAACATCTCTAGGAAGAGGTACAGTCGACGTTTCGGGCCGAAACCCCGAAGCGTCGACTGCACCTCTTCCTAGAGATGCTGCCTGGCCTGCTGCGTTCACCAGCAACTTTGATGTGTGTTGCTTGAAATTCCAGTATCTGCAGATTTCCTCGTGTTTGCATTGTTTCTGTACTGTTCTGTTCTACCTATATTCTATGTTTACACAGCCAGCGATCAAAATACTTTGAGTAATCCTGTCTCCCAGGGACAGAGAATTGATAAAATATCTATTCTCATAGATCAGTCTCCTGATTTTACACACTGTAGGTCATTCTACACCATCTGCTTTTTTCTGCAGAAGTTCAGTGGTACCTGTTGCAGTAGCATTCAATACCCAGTAGGTGGTGGCATTGAGTGATATTTTTATTTAGCGATGAATATCCCAACCTGGCTCTCCCTCTCTGACCTGTTTAGCATTTCTGAAACTGGGTCATCAAAATCTATACACTTGCTTTAAATCATCTGATGAGTACTTCAATCCTTTCCTGGCAAACTTTCCCTCTGTCTCAGCTTGCAGCCTTTATTCAATGAAGAAGAAACTCTAATCTCAGTTCAAGTCCAAGAGGATGAGATCTTCAGAGCTCTGTCCAAGAGGATCAGAGAAGAGGGAGGAGGGCTTTCAAGATGAGTCTGGGCCTGACAGATGGGTGTTCAGTTCTAGTGAGGGAAGAGGTTGGAACCCAATTTTACATCTGGATTCAAGATTCAAGATTTTTTATTGTCATTCTTTTATTGCCGCACAATTGGACGGAGACTGCTGTTGCTTGGATTAAGTGCAAAAGGTTGAAAGTACTTCCAATACTCTAAGCAACACTTGAATGCACCCTTTCATTGACATCACCTTTGCAGAATGTACCCTCTCCAAAACCTTCACCTCCTTTTTGTAATGTGGCACACAGAATTACATACAATACTGCAAATGTAGCCTAATCAAAGTATTATAAAGATGCAACATGAATTGCCAACTTGAAACAATGCAATGAGGCATATTTCAGATAATTTCCATATTTTATTTAATGGTATTTATTCTACTGTATTGCTTATAATATTCCTTAGTGTAATTTTCCATTTTTGAATTTAAAATGTATTTTTATTAATTTTTAAAGTTGTTAACTCACTTTCAAGGACTCTTCAACTCAGGTTCTCAATATTTATTGCTTATTTATTTTTTTTGCTTTTTTTTTCTTCCTTTTTTGTATTTGCACAGTTCATGTTGGTTGTTTGTCCATCTTTGTTGTGTGTGTTTTCTTTGATTCTACCGTGTATCTTTGTATTTGCTGTGAATGTCTGCAAGAAGGTGAATCTCAGGAAAGTATATGGCAATGTATATTTACAAACGTTTGTACATTGAAAATAAATTTACTTTGCACTATGAACTTTTTTGTTTTGGTGAATGTTGAAAGGTTGATTAAATGCAAAATAGGATAAATGTTTCCAAGCTTTATGATAATTCATTTACTCTTGGCCAATGGATTAACCGACTGTTGAGGTGTGCTGGAATATTTACAAACAAAAGTTCCCACCCAGTAGGTGGGGGCTAACTTCCTGGAAGAAGTCATGCAACAGGATCTACTTACAGCAAGAAGAGGTTCTGTAGGAAGAGTGGAAGCGAGTTTGGCGATGATGTATTTGGAAGAAATTCAGGATAACTATTGGCAGTGAGGTTCAGAAATTAGTTGCTGAGCTGTATGTATTCAGCAATAGCAGTGGCATATAATGAATACTGTAATATGTGGATATATTTCTTTTAGAGCAATGACACCCCCCTTAGTTCTACATATTGATCTGTTGTCTACGCATGTACATTGTTCTCTCTCTCTCTCTCTCTCTCGCTCACTGCAATACGGATACGTTTTCCAAAGGTTAATTGGTCATTGTAAATTATCATGGGATTAGGCTAGGGTTAAATAGGCGCATGGCTCATTTGGGCTGGAACGACCGGTTCTGTATTGTATCTCTAAGCAAGTAAATTAAACTTTCAAGTATAAAGGTATAGAAGAATAAGTGTGAGTTATCTTCTCTTTTCATGATTATACTGAGAAATCTTTAATATTTAAATACTTTTTATCTCTCAGTTATTCCTAGTAAAGCAGTAAATACTTGCCACACTATTAAATAGAGACTGCTGTTGTTTGGGTTAAATGCAAAAGCTTGAAAGTATTACCAATACTCTATGCAACACTGGAATATATCCGATCATTGACATCACCTTTGGAGAATGTAAGCAGTAACTTGGGTAATAAAAGCACAAAATCATCCTTGAAATAGGAAATGTAAAGGAACTAATCAATGGACACTTGCTGGCCAATCTCATCCCAGACCAACCCAAGAGAGATCAATGGCATCGAACCCGAGCTGAATTTGGTTTTCCTTCTGATATCCCTATTACTGTGTTCTGCAGGCCTGTATTCATGTGCTCCAAACAGCAGCAGAGATGAGTTTCCAGGTAATCTTTGGAATGGCTTGGGACCAACAAAGTTTAAAGTAAAGAGAATTCACCATATACTACTGAGGTTCATTTTCTTGCAGACATTAACAGTGAAATAGAGAAATACAATAGAGTGTATGAAAAGCTACACACAAAGACTGACAAATAACCACTATGCAAAAGAGGACAAACTGTGCAACTGAAAAAAGTAAATTAATAATACTGAGAACATAAATTGCAAAGTCCTTGAAAGTGAGTCCATAGGTTGTGGATTCAGTTCAGCGTTGAGGTGTGTGAACACACACAAAATGCTGGAGGAACTTAGCAAGTCAGGCAGCATCTATGGAAATGAATAAACAGTCGAAGTTTCAGGCCAAGACCCTTCATCAGGACTGAAAAAGAAGGGAGAAGATACCAGAATAAAAAGGTGGATGGAGAAGAAGGAGGCTAACTGGAAGGTGATGGGGGGAACCAGATGGGTTGGAAAGGTAAAGGGCCGTTGAGGAAGGAATCTGATAGGAAAGGAGGGTGGACCCTAGGAGAAAGAGAAGGGGGAGGGGACCCTGGGGATATGATTGGCAGGTGAGAAGATGTGAAAGGCCAGAGTGGGGATAGAGGAAAAGGGGAGGGGTAGGGATTTTTTTTTACTGGAAGTAGAAAATGATATTTGTGCTATGAGGTTGGAGGCTACCCAGACAGGTGTTGCTCCTCCACCCTGAGGGTGGCCTCATCTTGGTACAAGAGGCGGCCATGGACTGACATTTCAGAATGGGAATGGGAATTGGGTTTAAAATGTTTGGCCACCAGGAAGTCCTGCTTTTGGTGGATGGAGCGGAGGTGCTCGATGAAGTGGTCCCCCAGTCTACGATGGGTCTCACCAATGTGGAGAAGGGTGCATCGGGAGCACCAGACACAATAGATGACGCCAGCAGATTCACATGTGAGATGTTGCCTTACCTGGAAGAACTGTTTGGGGTCCTGAATGGAGGTGAGCGAGGAGGTGAATGGGCAGTGTAGCACTTAGGCCACTTGGAGGGAAAAGTGCCAGCAGGGAGATTAGTGGGGAGGGATGAATGGATGAGGGAATCATGGAAGGAGCGATCCCTGTGGAAAGTGGAGGGAGAAGAAGGTAAAGATATGTTTAGTTTTAGGATACCCTTGGAGATAGTGGAAGTTGTGGATATGTTGGATGCAGAGGCTCGTGGGGTGGTAGGTAAGGACAGGTGGAGCTCTATCCCTGTTAAGGCGTTGGGAAGATGGAGTGTGTGCGGACATACAGGAAAATGAAGAGATGTGGCTGAGGGCAACATTAATGGTGGAGGAAGGAAAACCAAGTTCTTTGAAGAAGGACATCTGAAAGTCGTGTCCTGGAAACAGATGTGGCGGAGGTGAAAGAACTGAGAAAAGGGAATAGCATTTTTTACAGGAGACGGGGTGAGAAGAGGTATAGTGAAGATAACCATGGGAATAGATAGATTTATAAAAGTTGTCGGTTAACAGTTTGTCTCCGAGATGGAGGCAGAGATCGAGAAAGGGGAGAGAGGTGTCAGAGATAGACCATGCAAATTTAAGGGCAGGGTGGAAGTTAGAGGCAAAGTTGATAAAACTGACAAGCTCAGCATGGGTGCATGAAGCAACACCAATGTAGTCGTCAATGTAGCACAGAAAGAGTTGGGGAGTATTACCAGGGAAGGCTTGGACCATGAACTGTTCTACGTAGCCAACATAGAGGCAGGCATACAGTAGCTGGGGCCCATGGCTACCCCTCGAGTCTGGAGAAAGTGGGAGGAGCTGAAGGAAAAATTGTTGAGGGTGAGGACCAGTTCTAGCAGATGGAGGAAGGTTGTGTGGGTTATCCACATTGTTTCAGGAGCCTGATGGTTGAAGGGTAATGACTGTTCCTGAACCTGGTGGTGTGGGACCTAAGGCTCCTGTACCTCCTTCCTGATAGCAGTAGTGAGGAGAGAGCTGGTCTGGATGGTGGGGATCTATGAAGATGGATGCTGCTTTCTTGTGGCAGCGTTGCTTGTAAATGCACTCAATGGTGGGGAGAGCTTTGCTTGAGATGGACTGGGCCATATCCACCACTTTTGTAAGCTTTTCCATTTTTGGGCTAGTGTTTCCATACCGGGCCGTGATGCTACCAGTCATAATACTCCCCACCCAATTCACCAACAATGGTGCTCCCTGAGGTAATTAGCCTGCTGATTACCTCAGGGAGCATGTTGAGTGTGTGCTAGGACAGGTGGAGTGAGTGCTTCATCGTCTGTCAAAAGCCACACTCGCTTTAAGAGTCAATTGTAGCGCAGGTGGGGCTTGTCAGCCTTGGACGGCAGCCCGCCTAGGAGAAGGAAAACTCTGATTTTAAACCTCTGCTGCCTTGTGGCCACACCCACCCATGGGAAAGGCTTCGGGAGTAAACCCCGAGAAAGAGATCCCGAGCCAGGGTCCCGCAGGCAGTTTGATGTTGTTTACAACTTCACTCTGGCAACCTCTGCGACGACACTGGTGCCAAGCTGTATCAGTGTTTGCCCTTTCCTTGGACTACATCAGTGACATGGAGAGGGGGATCCCACTGCATGGGCAACAGCCGGTTCTTCAAATCTCCCCACCCAGGCTTACGCCCTGGAGAGGACACGGTCCACCAGAGGCACAAACCCATGATCCCCTGGGATCGATGGCTGCCTACTACTGCTAGCACAGGTGAGAGCCAAAGTTCCAAGTGAGGGAGAGAGTTAAGCAAGGCTGAATTGTCTGAAAGAAATTCATCATCCGCTCAGACAGGAGACAGCTCAAAGCTGGTGAAGTTTCAGTGAGAGTGACCTGGGCCAAATCAGAATGTGCTTCGGCTTCCCTCCGGTGAGTCGACCCATATCCCTTTGGGAAGAAAGGTTGTCATTCTTGGATCTTCTCCCTCACAATCTGCCGTGCCACTGACTGACTGACCTTGCAGAATTGCTGTTGATCTACCACAATGCTGAGTGGTTTCTCTTCAGTGGTCCAGGGGCTTGTAGTTCACTCTCTCGCCAAGAGGAGGAAAGTCAAAATGGATTCATGTTCCTAATTGTTATCTGGTTCCCCTTTGAATGGCAGGTAGGAACAGGAATGAATGATGCACTTACTAAAATCCCAAAGTAGTTGTGTGTTTATGAGTCAGCAGTAAGAGGCGCTATTAATCCACTAATAATTCAGGCACTGTTAATCCAGTAAGAACTGAGTGACTGGTCTCCTGTCTCCTTAATAATTAGTTTCCCAGCAACAGGCTGCCAACCTTTTCCATCATTAAAAGACTCTTCTTGATAAATGTTAAACTACATGAAAGTTTGACACCCTCTAGAAGAAAACGGAAGGAAGAGAAAGAGGAAATAAACACAACCTAAGGATATTGTGGCTGAAGGAGAACTGCTTAGCACACAATAGCTATTCAACAGAATCTGGCTAACACCCTGACTCAAGAAGAGAATGACTTCTTTGGCCAGCAAATAAGACAAAGTGTTACTGGAATTAATGTGGGAGATTCCCTGTAATATATAAGCAGAGATACCATTTACACAATACATAACTTCTATCATCGTACAACAACCCCCATCTGACCCAAACTTCACCATCATCACCACTTAAATCTCAAGCAGAATATTCCTTTACAGTCATAGAGCCATAGAAAAGTACACCACAGAAACAGACCCTTCAGCCCATCTAATCTGCTGACTCCCATTGGCCTGCACCTGGACTATAGCCCTCCAGACCCCTACCATCCATGTACCTATTACAAACTTCTCTTAAACATTGAAATCTAGCTCACATGCACTGGCGTTCCACACTCTTATGACCCTCTGAATGAAGAAGGTTCCCCTCATGTTCCTCTTAAACTTTTCACCTTTCATCCTTAACCCATGACCTTTAGTTGTAGTCCCACCCAACCTCAGTGGAAAAAGCCTGCTTGATTTACCCTATCTCTACCCCTCATAATTTTGAATGCCTCTATCAAATCTCCCCTTGAACTTCTACACTCCAAGGAATAAAGTCCTAATCTATTCAATCTTTTCTTACACGTAACTCAGATCCTTCAGACCTGGCAACATCCTTGTAAATTTTCTCTGTACTCTTTCAACTTTCTTTACATCTTTCTGGTAGGTAGGTGACCAAAGCTGTACACAGTACTCCAAATTGGACCTCACTAATGTCTTATACAACTTCAACATAACATCCCATCTCCTGTACTCAATACTTCGATTTATGAAGGCTGATATGCCAAAAGCTTTCTTAACAACTATATCTACCTGTGCTGCCACTTTCAAGGAATTATGGATCTGTATTCCCAGATCCCTCTGTTCTACCCCACTCCTCAGTGCCCTACCACTCACTGTGTAAGACCTACCCTGTTTGGTCCTCCCGAAGTGCAAGACCTTGCACTTGTCCTCATTAAGTTCCATCTGCCATTCTTCAGCCCATTTTTCCAGCTGGTCCAGATCCTGCTGCAAGCTATGATAGTCTTCCTTGCTGCCCACTACACCACCAATCTTGGTGTCATCTGCAAATTTGCTGATCCAACTAAACACATTATCTTCCATTCATTGATACAGATGACTAACAACAACAGACCCAGCACCGATCCCTGCAGCACTCCACTCGTCATAGGCCTCCAGTCAGAGAGGCAACCATCTCTCTGGCTCTCTCTGGTTTCCCCCACAAAGCCAATGTCTAATCCAATTTATTACCTTATTATGAATACCAAGCAACTGAACCTTCCCGACCAACCTCCCACGCGGAACCTTGTCAAATGCCTTGTTAATGTCCATGTAGACAACATCTAATGCCTTGCTTTCATCAACTTTCCTGGTAACTTCCTCGAAAAACTCTATAAGATTAGTTAGTCATAACCTACCACACACAAAGCCATGCTGACTATCCCAAATCAGTCCCTGTCTATCCAAGTACTCATATATCCAGTCCTTTAAAATACCTTCCTATAACTTTCCCACTGCTAATGCCAGGTTCATCAGCCTATAATTGCCTGATTTATTTTTAGCGCCTTTCTTAAACAGCGGAACAACATCAGCTATCCTCCAATCCTCCGGCACTTCACTTGTTGCTAAGGATGATTTAACTATCTCTGCTATGGCCCCTGCAATTTCTGCACTTGCCTCCCATAGGGTCCAAGGGAGCACATTGTCAGGCCCCAGGGATTTAATCACCCTAATTTGCCTCAATACAGTCAACCCCTCCTCCTCTGAAATCTATATAGTGTCCATGACTTCGCTGCTGCTTTGCCTCACTTCTATAGACTCTGTATCTGTCTCCTAAATAAATGCAGATGCAAAAACATCCAGTTAAGATCTCCCCCATGTCTTTAGGCTCCACGCATAGTGAATGGATCCATTCTGATCTCCCAGAGGACAAATTTTGTCCCTTTGAATCCTTTTGCTCTTAACTTATCCGTAGAATCCCTTAGGGTTATTCATCACCTTGTCTGCTAGAGCAACCTCATGCCTTCTTTTAGCCCTCCTGATTTCTTTCTTAAGCGTTCTCTTGCATTTTTATACTCCATACCTCATAAGTACCTCATTTGTTCCTACCTGCCTCTTCCTGCTATACACCTCCTTTCTTTCTTAATCAGGGCCTCAATACCTCTTGCAAACTAAGGTTCCCTAAACCTGTTATCTTTACCTTTTGTTCTGACAGACACATACAAGATTTGTACTCTCAAAATTTCACCTTTGAAGGCCTCCCACTTAGCAAGTACACTTTTACCAGAAACAGCCTGTCCTAATCTACATAGCCAGATCCTTTCTGATAGCATCAAAATTGGCCTTTCTCCATTTCGAATCTCAATCCATGGACCAGACCTGTCCTTTTCCATAATTGCTTTGAAACTAATGGCGTTATGATAGCTGCACGCAAAGTGTTTGCCTACTCAAACTTCAGTCACCTGCGTTGTCACATTCTCTACCAGCAGATCAAGTATCACACACTCTCTCATTGGGACTGCTAGGAACTGATTGAGAAAACTTTCCTGAACACATTTGACAAACCCTATCCCATCGAGTCCATTTACAGTATGAGAGTCCCGGACAATATGTGGAAAGTTAAAATCGGCTACTATAACAACCTTATGTTTCTTGCAGCAATCCGTGATCTCTCTACAAATTTGTTCCTCTAAATCCCACGGACTGTTGGGTGGTCTGTAATATAGCCCCATTGACATGGTCCTTTTTGCCCATTTGGTTTTATCTGTCAGTCTGTTTAATAGATTCAGGATTCAGACACATCGACTAGACAACTCAAGTCAAAGAAAATTGAAAAGAAAAATAGTTTTTCTTAAATACCACTACATAACTACACTCACAAATAGAATTACAGAGACTGGATAAGATAAAGATCCCAAGCAAGCCTCTGAACATATTTTCCACCCCCTTTAACTCCAGAAGCACAAATCTATTCCTTTATTTTAATCTCAAACTGGGAATACCATTTCAGATTACTTTGCATGGTAAAACTTAAATGATTCCATGCAAAAATATTCCTGTGGTAAGGAAACCAGGAGACTGGTCAGTTTGGTTACAATTAGCTCTTTAATTGGCAATCAGACATAGCTGTGTCCCTCGTCACTTTTGCACCCAGTGCTGTCAGAGAATGACAAGTTTAATTATTCTTAATGTTGTTCTTTACTGCTTGGCAAAAGCTTCTTATCAATTTTTTCTCTGTTCATTTGATTCTTTAATAACTATTAGGTCCCAAAGTCAAATTCATTGAAGACGTTCTGCTGAATAACTCTCTCATTTTCTGATCTGTGGAAAACAACACTGTTGGACGGCGATCGACGTTCATTTATAGCTCGCCTTGAAGCAGGCTGGTACGTGAACTTTGATCAGCTTCCACTACCAGTGAAGTTCCTGCAGCTGCTTTGCTGGTCTCAGTGGTTTTTAAAGATAAAAGATTTGCTTTATACATGTGCTGTACATCAAAACATACTATACAATGAAATGTGTTGTTCGCATCAAATTAAATAAATGAGTTGTGCTGGGTGCAGCCCGCAAGAGTTCCAACGCTGCCGGCGTCAACATAGCATGCCCACAACTCACGAACCCTAACTGTATGTCTTTGGAATGTGGGAGGAAACTGGAGCACCCGGAGGAAACCCATGTAGTCTCGGGGGAGAATGTTCAAATTCCTACAGACAGCGGCGGGAATTGAACTCTGATCAGTGATCACTGGTGATATAATAGCGCCAGGCTACCATGCCACCCACCCACGCTGCAAAAATCTAGATGAGACAGAACAATACAATGAGCGTGACAGCAATTTATTCACGTGACAAGGCACAGAAGAAGTCATGGTCATCTACTGCAACCAAGGAAGATCCCAGTTGTGATGTCTACTCGTACCACTGGACCCAGACTTCCAAGGTCTAGAGAGTGGAACTGCCCAGTGCAACGGCTGTTCCACTTTAGAAAAACTCCTGTGCAGGTTTTTACATGCAGTTCACATCATTTAAGAAGAACTGCACAGATCTAATTGTCATCATTGAATACGATGGCAACCAATCATCCCAAATCAATTTCTGGTTATTTTTCTGTAGCAATATAGTTGCATCAGTACTTTGTGGTCTCTGGTAAAAATCTAGTGTAACTGTACCATCTCTAATCTAAGTTCTCCAATGTTTTGGGGTTCTGTGCCTTTATAAATGCTTCCACCTTTTCTTTAAATGATTACAATCCATTCACATTCATTTTTAGCTCAAGATAAGCTATATCGTTCTGTATGAGTATATACCTGCTTCTTTTAAACTTTACATTGTGTTAATCTTAGCCAGTTGAACACTTAGAGAGTTCAAAGAATTCCTTTTTTTTGTTTTTGTGGATATTAGTACATCTATTTAAAAGCAAAGACTGTGATCTATATATTATGGTAACTTGTCCACAGTAACTTAAAATATATTTAATTAAAATTTCACACAATAAGATAGTTTTATGTAGAACTTGCTTAAGGGTATTAATTGTCAAATATGGTTGACTCTCCTTGTCTATATTTGTATGCAGTGACAGATCTAATTTGGTAAACACTTTAGCTCCTGCCATCCTAACATATAAATCAGGGGATGTCATCAACTGCTTTGTTCAAGATCACCTTGTAATCATAATATAGTTATACACTCAAGCTTCTTTTAAGTACGACTACAATTGGTTTGCTCGGCTTATGTTCATTGGAATTTTATTTGCTTTAGTTTAATCACGGCTTAGAGTGGACTGATTTTACATTGGACTTGATATGGATAGGAGCCCAAGCTATCTGCTACTCCTGTGTAGTATCGTTGAAGTTTTCTGACAACTTTTTTCTAAATATGATTTTGGAGCATCCATTCCAAGCAGCTTTTTCTATACTGGCAAAAAAAAAAATTGAAGCTAACTTTGTCCATCAATACAACGTATGTTGGGACCCTTAACATTTGTGATCTACAACTTGGGTGTGAACTTGGGAGAGATAATAAGAAAGTTTGTTGACGCTATAAAAGTTGGTGGTGTTGTAGACAATGAGAATGATTGTTACAGCAAGATATAGATCTGCTGAAAATTTGGGTGCAGCAATGACAAAATGTGGTGCCTCAAGAAGGTGACACCCATCATTAAGAATCCTCATCCAGGGCATGCCCTCTTCTCATTACTGCCATCAGGAAGGCGGTCCAGGAGCCTGAAGACCCATGTTCATTGCTCAATGTTTTAGGAACGGCTTCTTCCCCTCTGCCATCAGATTTCTGAATGGTCCATGAACCCATGAATACGACCTCATCATTCTTTTTTTATGCTCTATTTATTTGGTTAAGCCACAGATGGAGAATTGTGTGCAGTTCTGTTTGCCACATAGTACAAAGAATTGGATTGCACTGGAGAGGGTGTGGAGGAGATTCAGCAGAACGTTTCCTGCCTTGGAGCATTTCAGCTTTAAGGAGAAATTGTATAGGCTGTGTTTGCTTTCTCTGGAGTGAGGGGTGACCCGATAGAGGGACCCTGAGAGGGACTGGCATGGCAAATGGTCCAAATTTATTTCCCATGGTTACAATATCTAAGAGGCCGAGGTTTAAGATGACATATAAAAGAATTAGCAGGGATTTTGAGAGGGAGTTTTTATCACCGAGAGGGTGATGTTTGTCCTGAAAAGACTGTGAAGGCATCTTGGAAAGTACTTGAATCACCAAAGGATCAAAGAATTTGGACCAGATTAAATAGATACAGTAAGTAACATAGACACAATAGGTCAAAGGGCCTGTTTCTGTACTGATATCTTTATGTTATTCTACTTCTCACCATTATGGCTGCTTAGCTTTAAGTTTGCATGTTAGGGATATGTGCTCTTTAGTATTGGTTTATTATTGTTGCTGTGGGCACGTGGCCAAGTGGTTAAGGCATTCGACTAACGATCTGAAGGTCGTGAGTTTGAGCCCCAGCCGAGGCAGCATATTGTGTCTTTGAGCAAGGCACTTAACCACACGGTGCTCTGCGACGACACTGGTGCCAAGCTGTATGGGTCCTAATGCCCTTCCCTTGGACAACATCAGTGTCATGGAGAGGGGAGACTTGCACCATGGGCAACTGCTGGTCTTCCATACAACCTTGCCCAGGCCTGCACCCTGGAGAGTGAAGACTTTCCAGGCGCAGATCCATGGTCTCACAAGACTAACAGATGCCTTTATTATTATTGTTACATGTAGCAAGATACAGTGAAAAGCTTGTCTTTCATACTGTTCCTACAAATCAAATCATTACACAGTGCATTGATCCAGAATAAAGTGCAAAAGCTACCAAAGAGTGTAGAGCAGATGAAGCACTCAAGAGTCTGATAACACTGGGATAGAAGTTGTTCTTAAGCCTTCTGCTACGTGCTTTCAAGCTTTTGCGTCTTCTGCCTGATGGGAGAAGGGCGAAGAGAAAATGTCCAGGGTGGATGGGGTCTTTGATGATGCTGGCTGCTTTACTGAGGCAGTGGGAAATATAGACAGAGTCTATAGAGGGGAGGCTGGTTCCTGTGATGGGCTGAATTGTGTCTACAGCTCTCTATAATTTCTTGCAGTCATGTGCAGAGCAGATGCCATACCAAGCTGTGATGCATTCAGACAGAATGCTTTCTACGGTGCATCGATAAACATTGATTAAGAGTTGACGGGGACTTGCCAAATTTCTTTACTCTCCTTCCTTCCTTCAAAAAAAATATTTTGCTCTTTTGAAATGTCATATGGTGGTGGATAGCTTCCATTACATTCACAGGAGTGTTACACACTAGTCCCACCCACCTCAGATTTCATCCCTTGGCGTCATTCTGCAATTGTATCTGCACTTTCATCAGATGGAATTCCTTGTTGCTATTCAGTGCCATCTAAAGAGGGGCTGTAATTTTGAGGCAAAAACACCAGTGATCTTAAAAACTTCCATTGAATTTCTTCATTTATTAAACCACAAACCAGTTATGCAGTGTGCATTCAAAAAAGCCATCTAAATAGCAGTATTGAAAGAGAACCTTTAACAAGGCAATTCATTTCAGTGACAATCTCATCTGGCTTCTGTTTCCTAATTTCACATATGCAGCTCTCTATAATTTCAGATGGTTTCAGCTAGAAATGATCCTGATACTTTTTTTTTACCACCTCACTATAGGAAGGATGTGGCCAAACTGGAGAGGGTGCAGAGAAGGTTCATTAGGAGATTGTCTGGGATGGACTGTTTCAGTTATGAGGACAGAGTAGATTTATTTCCCTTGGAATGATGGAGGCTAAGGGGAGACCTGATAGAGGTATGAGGGGCATCTGGTGGGAAACGTTTTCCAATAATAGCTAAAGGACATTGATTGAGAGTAAGGGGGTTTACAGGGGATCTGAAGAACTTTTTCAGCTACAAGTTGATTCTACGTCGGTGTAACCAAGCACAGACTAGGTGACTGCTTTGCTGAGTACCTGAGATCTGTGAGCAGCGGCCGTCTGGAGGCCCCGTAGCAGGCTATTTTAATTGACCTTAGCATCCCTCTTCCAGCCTATCTGTCCTTGGTGTCCTCCAATGCCAGACTGAGGCCAAAAACACACTAGATTCTAAATCCAAGCTGTACGAACACTTGTGCTCTAATTTCAGGTAGCCTGCTCAGTCTGTGTCCATTTCTCTCTCCTAATCTACCCTAGTCCTCCCACACACACCCTGCTTTCCAGCCCACCACTCCATTCCCCTATCTCACAGTTTCTTTCCCCCTCTCACATCTATTCCACCTGCCTATCAGCCACACACTCCTCCCACTGGCTTCCCCATCCCCTCCCCTGACTGTCAGCTTTTCTGCACCATCGCATCTCACCAGCAACAGTCCATTGAATATATCGGGGTACTAATGAATCAGGAGAGATGGTCCCCTCTCTCCCACCCACCTTATCTCCACTGCATAAACTTACTCCATACTAAAAGGTTGTGCAATTCTGAAATATGTCTAACTATAACAGTTTGCATTCATCACTATTATAGTATCATGAAAGTCTAAGCCATCTTTTTTTAAGAAGAATAATCAAAACAACATGTTTGTTTAAAATTCAGGAGGATTACTGGATATGGATCATCAATGTGACACAGTAAACTATTGCTTAAGACTTCCCGACAACAATGATACTCTTGCCAAAAGCCATCATGCATATCCTTGCCAGATTTTGATCCAGCAACACCTTTGCAAAACGATTATTTGATTTGCTGTGTACCCTTGAAACGTTTATTGCAACATGCAGGCGGTTACATTATGCAATTTGATACACTAGTGAGGATGAGCTATATTTTACTTTGTAGACTAGTATAAGTTTATTTTTGAAGAATATTCACCCTCCAAATATGCCTCCCACTTTATTCTCAGACTGCCCGTTGCTGAGTTGGGGAAGGGTAATATGTTCCCTTATCACAACAGTCTTGTAGTCAGCAGGAGGTGTACTGAGCAATAAGCAAAGTTGTACACTTTTTTAAAAATGTTATTTATAGATACAGCATAGTAACAGGCTCTTCTGGCTCAACGAGCCCCCGCCACCCAATTACACTCATGTGACCAATTAACCTACTAACCCTTACGTCTTTGGAATGTGGGAGGAAACCAGTGCACCCGGAGGAAACCCACACAGTCACGGGGAGAACGTACAAACTCCTCACAGACAGTGCCGGGAAATGAGCCCAGGTCACTAAAGTCACTTTAGGTTAGCTTTATTTGTCACATGAACATTGAAACATCAAACCATACACTGAAATGCATCATTTACCTCATTGTTTGAGGCAGCCCTAGAGGGTTGCTATGCTTCCGGCACCAACATAACATGCCAACAACTTACTAACCCTAACCTGTCCATCTTTTTGGAATGGTAGAAAACCAGAGCACCCAGAGGAAACCCACGTGGTCACATGAAGAAGGTACAAACTCATTCCAAAAAGCGGCAGGAATTAAAATCTGGGCTGTTGCCATGTCTGTTCAGATTATTCAGTTTTAGTCAAAATGATTCAGTTTTAGTCTAAACCTTATATATGAGATATTTCCATTATATGCAAGTGTCCCATAAGGAAAGAAAGGATTGGTGGGCTTGTGCTGAGAGCCTCTTGGACTCCTTTAATTGTATAGCTTCCTTCTGTATTTCAAGAAAATACAAATAATATGTTTAGGAGCATGTGTGGGCTCGAAAGCCGGATCTGCTCCTTGAACTTTGTCATGATGCACTGTCATCTGCTTCACATGGGGAGTTCTTTAAAAGCCCAAGGCCACGTACAGGGGGATTGAGGCCAAAGATAATGGGTCTCCTCTGAACTTTCTTGCAGACCTTTGCACTCGGGGAATGTGTTTTTAGTCATTTGACCCACACAAGAGAATTGCAAGAGTCAGTCAGTTGAGACACTGAAAAATGTTTTTAAAAAATGGTTGGCAAAAAGACTGTCGACAATCTCAGGAAAATAACAGGAAGCAGTGACTGTGGTTGGCTTTATCATATGTTATGGCGGCAGTAGGAAACAGCAGGAACAAAGATTATTTTTTTTTTGGTGGATCTCTTGAGATTATATTCAATCGCTTTTCTTAACAGTCAATAGAACAGTATTACTCCATCTTAGAAAGTAATGTACCAGCCTTTTACATCTAAGTTCAACTTTTATATTTAGATGGTTTGCATCTTGTCAAGGAATCTTTGCAAAATAGCTTAAAGCGTTTATTTTTCAGGATTTGAGCTCTGCAGGCAAGGCAGCAATTGTTACACAAGGAAGAACATAAGCCACACTGCCCTTATGTCTGTTCTACCATTCAGCAAAGTTAGAACTACCTCAGTACCGTCCTCCAGCAGTATCTCTGTATCGCCAGTTGGCCGTGAATCCTATGATCTGTTTCCAATAAGTGCAGCGACCAAGTTTCCACAGGCTGTCTCTGAACGATAAAATTTCTCATCTTGGTTCTAATTCTTATTCTGAATCTATGCCTTCTGATCATAGGCTCTTCAGTCAAGGAGAACAGCTTTCCTCATCTAGCCCTGTAACAATATTGCAAATTTTAGTAAGATCACTTCTCAATCTTCTTAACTGCAAAGAATAATCTCTCCTCAAAGAACAACCTGCCATCCCTACAACCAGCCTAATGAGCCTCCCTCAATGGCAATTAGTCCATTCTCAGGCAATGAAACCAAAACTATCCACAATAATCCTGGTGCAGTCTTACCTGGAGCCAATACAATTGTAATAAGACTTCCAGTAATCAAACCCTCTTGTAATAAGCAGAATCATACCAGTTGTCCTCCTAATGGCTGACAACAGTTACATGTACAGTGCCTTGTAAAAGTATTGAGCCTCCAACCCTTTGTTCACGTAAATGAGCATTACTACCAGCGATTTTGATTAATTTAACTGAGAGTTTTTATTTGTAATTCACAGTAGAGCCCAAAAAACAGGGAAAATTCTAAAGCATGGAAATTAAAAATTCAAAAACTGAAATGTCAGCAGTTCAATAGTATTCATCCCACTTTGCTTTAGTAAATAGTTGAACCACCTCTCGCAACTATTACAGCTATTACAGTCTTTTTGGATAGGTCTCTATTAGCTTTGCACAATGTGATGGAGCAAGATTTACCCATTTCTCCTTGAAGAATTGCTCAAGCTGTGCCACGTTAGTTGGGGAGTTGTGGTGGACAGTAGTCTTGAAGTCTTGCCAGAGATGTTTGATCAGGTTCAGGCCAGAACTTTGACTGGGCTGCTCAAGGACATCAATTTTCTTGTTTTGAACCCACTCCATGGTTGCTCTGGCTCTGTGCTTTGGTTCATTGTCCTGCTGAAAGAAAAACTTCCTCCCCAGTTTAAGCGTTCTGACAGAGGCTAACAGGTTTTAATCCAAGATCTCTCTGAATTTAGCTGCATTCATCTTCCCATCAATCCTAACCAGATTTCCAGTCCCTGCTACTGAGAAGTATCCCCATAGTATGATGCTACCTCCACCATGCTTTACAGTAGAGATGGTATTATCTGGCTGATGCACAGTATTAGATTTACACCACACATACCACTAAGAAAAAGCATATCCTTGCTTGTAAAGACTTTGCAAAGCGTCACTTAGAAAATACTGTAAAACTGTGGAAGAAGACCTTGTAGTCAGATGAGACCAAAGTGAAACATTTTGGCCTCAACCCCTAGTGGTACATGTGGCGTAAGTCTAATACTGCGCATCAGTCAGATAACATCATCCCTACTGTGAGGTAGTAGTGGTAGTCATACTTTATTGATCCCAGGGGAAATTGGTTTTCGTTACAGTTGCACCATAAATGATAAATAGTAATAAAACCATACATAATTAAATAGTAATATGTAAATTATGCTAGGAAATAAGTCCAGGACCAGCCTATTGGCTCAGGGTGTTTGACCCTCCAAGGGAGGAGTTGTAAAGTTTGATGGCCACAGGCAGGAATGACTTCCTATGACGCTCTGTGTTGCATCTCGGTGGAGGTAGCATCATGAGGGAACATCTTGTAACAACAGGATCACCAGATGCTGCAGGGATTCACACAGGTATAGTTTTATTTTCCCTTTTAAAGCATACATAAAAGGCATTGAGCTCATCTGGGAGTGAAGCACCACAGACATTCATGATGTTAGGCTTCGCCTTGTAGGAATTAATGATCTGCAAATCCTGCCAGAGTTGACGTGCATCCGATTCCATCTACAACCTCAACTGGAATTGTCTGTTTGCCCTTTAAATCACCTTCCATAGGTCATATCTGGACTTCTTGTATAGTTCTGGATCACCGGTCTTGAATGCCACAGATCTTGTCCTCAGCAGACAATGAATCTCCTGGTTCATTCATGGCATTTGGTTTGGGTATGTCCAGTATGTTCTGGAAGGCAGACGCACATCTACACAGGTCTATGTGAAGTCAGTGACCACTGTGGTGTATTCATTCAGACTCAAAGATGAATTCCTGAGTATTGTCCAGTCCACTGATTCAAAGCAGTCCTTTAATAGAAACTTAGAAACAGAGAAAACCTGCAGCATAATACAGGCCCTTCAGCTCAAAAAGCTGTGCTGAACATGTCACTCCTCTTCCTCCCTTGACCACACCTTCTTGATCCTCACCGCTGGTGCTGTGGTCTTTAGTCTCTGCCTATATGCTAGAAGTAGAAGTATAGCCAGTTCATCGGACTTTCCAAAGTGTGGGTGTGGGATGGCACGTTGTGTTCTTGATGGTGGTATAACAGTGGTCAAGTACGTTTGGCTCCTCTGGTTCCACAGGTGATATGTTGGTGGTTGTTGTTCAGAGGCTTCTTCAAGCTGGCCTGGTTGAAATCTCCCACGAATGGGAAGACATCTGGGTGAGCAATTTCATGCCTACTGATTATGTTGCTCAGCTCGTCCAGACGCTGGCCTGAGGTGGAATGTACACAGCTACCAGGATGATGGTGGAAAACTCCCTCAGCAGGTAAAAAGGATGACATTTGACCGCTTGGTGTTCCAGGTCGGGTGAGCACGATTGAGACAGAACCCAACCACGAACCACAGCCACTACCTATTCTTGCCCACACTGCACTAGAATATGTGGATCCTGGATCGGCCTATACGTCCACCTGAGGACCCACCAATAGACAATCATACTGGACTCGAGTGATCACACTACTACTAGTTCAGATGAGGAACTGGGGTGCATTTTGTAGGTGGTATTCATTGTAAACATTGTGCAATTGTGGAGAGAATGAAGTTTTAAGCTGGGCTACCAACAGGAAGACAAATTTGTCCAGGCTGATGCTGCCCTTCTTGAGCGCCATCAGAGCTGAATTCAAAAGGAGAATCAGGTTTATTATCACTGATATATGTCATGAAATTTGTTGCTTTGCAAGAGCAGTTCAGTGCAATATGTGAAGAATTACTATCCAACTAAGCAGAGGGTATTTCATGGGTGGCATGGTAGCGTAACGCTTCCTAGTGCCAGTGACTCGGGTTCAATTCTGTGCTACGTGCAAGGAGTTTGTACATTCTCCTTATGATTGTGTGAGTTTCCTCTGGGTGCTCTGGTTTTCTCCCACATTCCAAAGGTGTACATGTTAGTAGGTTCATTGGTCACATGGTTGTCAACAGGCACCACGGGCTCACTGGGCTGAGGAGGGGATGCGGGGGGTGGTGGGCCTGTTACTGTGCTATATCTCTAAATAATGCATGATACTCCTGACTTACATCCTTGAGAAAGATTTGTGGGTGGCAGTATAGAGACAATTTTCCACAGCTTCTGCTCTTTTAGCCACAGTACTTGTGACAAATTTCTAGTCAGTGGTAACCCCCAGGATGCTTTTGTTGGGATATAATCGAATATTGTACGTGGTTTGAAATAGTCACTCACTGGCAGCTTTGTTGCCTTATAGTTACCCGCCACATAGCATTCTATGCCCAATTTTTTTTGATGCACTGCAGGCATGAACTAGTTCACGGGTTGAGGAGTTGCAAATGGAATTGTACATTGTGCAATCGTCAGCAAACAGCACAGTCTCTAACCCAATCATAGCAGATCGATTGAACGACTACTAGGCCTAGGACACTGTCCTGAGGAACTTCTGTAAAGGCTTCCCAGTGGTTGGGATAATTGATCTCCAACTATCTTCCTTCTTGTGAGGTACTGTACATCTGCAACATTAAGGGAATATTTTCCCTTGATGCTCATTGATCTCAGCATAAATGATACATCACTTGGTCAAAAACTGTCTTGACAAACCTTGACAACTACCTAGTCACTTGCCCCTCATCTGCGGAATCTACTTCTTTAGTCTATGCATATTATTGGAGAATGGTTGCCACTTAATAGAAGTATTGAAAACACTCTTCTTCATCACTTGACAGGTGATTGACGAATGGTTAATTGAGTAGTAATGACCTAGATTAAGAATTGTCTTGTTTTTATGAAGAAGAAAAGTCAAAAGTCAATCTCAGAGTAGAATTTATTGTCAAAGTATGTATATATGACTATGTATTATTTTGAGATTCTTTTTTTGCAGGCACTTACAGGAAAATAAATACAATAGAACTGACAAAAAGTATACATAAACAAAGACTGATAAGCAACAAATGTGCAAAAGAAGACAAGTTGTGCATATAAAAGAATTAATCTTGAGAACACGAGTTGGAACAGGGCACACCTACGTAATCTTTTACATTGTTGATGTCAGTACAAATTTTGTAATATACAGCTCATCCTGGAGTGCTTGTCTTCGGTGCTACAGTTGGGTTGTTGTCTGATTTATTTCAGAATCAGATTTATTATCATTGTCTTATATGATGCAAAATGCATTGCTTTACAACAGCAGTACAGTACAAAGACATTTCATACACAATTAGGGGTAAATAGTATAAAAAGGACGACTGAGGTATTGTTCATGTATTCATGAGCCTTTCATAAATCTGACTGTAGAGGGGAAGAAGCTGTTTGTGAATCTTCCCTGTGAGTATGGATCTTCCCTGATGGTACTAATGAGAAGAAGGCATGATTTAGATGGTGAATGTTATTAATGCTGTATGCTGCCTCCTTGAGGCACCAGCTCTTGAAGCTGTTTCTTAATATTATATGGGGTGCATTGAACTAACTGAAGGCTGGCTCCTGTAGCAGTGATGTCTGGGAGAAGCTATTTGGGCTGAGTATGGTTGCAAAGGTTTCAGCCTGGTCTTTTGCACTCTTGTTGGGATCTACCATTATTGAATACATAGATATTCTTGAAGCCTCTTCCTCCCATTTGCTGTGTAATTGCCCACTGTTATTCACAGCTAGATTATAGCCTGCAAAACGTTGATTTGATTGGTTGGTAACAAGATTCTTCAGTTCAGTCTATTATATTTCTGCAGTTTAGCACATCTTGTGTTGAAACATGTCATGTTGACACTTCATTTTTAGGTATGCCTTGTGCAGCTTCCAGCAGGCTTATCTCTCATGTTGGTTCATGTGCTATTTGCTGCTGACCTCATTTGGGAACTATGTACTGCAGACCTCAGCCAGCCCGGTCAATGATCTCACCACTGATCCACTCTTGGTCATGGATACTGAAATTCTCACCCGCAGTGCATTCTGTGTGCTTACGGTTTTCAATACTTCTTCTTTCATGAAACCCATAAGTGAACTGGATGAGGTACTTTCCTCTTGACTGATTGAGCGCAGTTGCAATATCAAACCAGTTGTCCTGAGTGACAAGTTAGCTGATCCCTACATCGTCTGCATGACTACTTCGATTACTTCCAGACTTACAGCATCACCGAACTTGCCTTTGTTTATATCACTATAGTGGTTTCATCCCAACCAATCTACTCAGCAAAATTCTCCACCTTGTGTTCTGTGTCCCTCTCTCCCTTAACAACATTTTTAAAAATTGATCTGCTTGGTCCTAAAAATCTTTGAGCCTTTCAGCTTTAAGGGTTGAATGCCAAGAGTAACTACCATCTGATAACAACTGGCACTTCCCAAGTGCATGGGATACCTACGGCAGAAGAAAACTGCAATACGCTATAGTGGTCTAGTTTGCATTTAAGGAAGTACTTTCTGACCAAACAGAAGGCAGTCCCAAGAACATGAGTGCGGACATATCTGTATACTACACCAAGTCAGTTTAGGTCAATGGTACAGCCAAGTCCCTTCAATATTTAACTTACTGTTCCTCTTTTCTCAAACAAAAATATGGGTTGTTAACATTTAAAAATTATCACCAATGACAAATGACAGTTTTACTAAAATGCAATATTTTATTAACAGCATTCAATTTTTAAATTGATTAATACCCACTTCTTCATTTCCTACTTGGAGAAATAGGTGCATATCAATTTTGTTGATGTTTATGCTGCTCAAAACTTGATAAAAAGGCAAGCAATCCATTTCTGTGGAAACATTTTTAAAAATGCATACTACCTACAATTGCTGCAATTCACCAAAACTCCTTTGAAAGGACTTTTCAAACCCATGATCTCTACCAGCTAGACAAGGGCAGCGAAAGCTTGGGAATGTCATCAGCTAGAAGTTGCACTCCAAGCTGCATACCACCCTAACTTGGAATTGTATTACTTTTCCTTCACAGTAGCTGGGTCAAAATGCAGGAACTCTCTTCAAAGCCCTGTGAGTATACCCACACCTCGAGAACTGCAGTGGTTCAGGGAGGTAACTCGCCACAACCTTCTCAAGGACAATTCAATGCTGGCTAAGCCTGTAAAGCCATACCCATAAAATGAATTTAATATTTACAGCACCTGCAGAATAATGCTAATATTAAAATACTCAATATTACAAACCATATGACTTCAGGAAGTTGATTGTTAATGTATATTTCTTGTTCTGTGCTCATCTAAAACCAGCAAAAGTGGGTTATATATTAATGGGGCAGGCAAGACAAGAGTAGGAAAATCATTGCTAAATCATTTACCATGCAACTAAATCCTTCAATCGACTTCACCCACTCTTTAAGAAGGGAAGGAGGCAGAAGTAAGGAAATTATAGGCCAGTTAGCTTGACTTTAGTGGGTGGGAAGACGTTGGACTCCATTATTAAGGATGAGGTTTTGGGGTACTTGGAGGCACATGATATAGGTCAAAGTCAGTATGGTTTCCTTAAGGGGATATCTTGCCTGATATATCTATTGGAATTCTTTGATGAAAAACAAGTAGGATAGATAAAGGATAGTCAGTGGATGTTGTATACTTGGATTTTCAGAAGGCCTTTCACAATGTGATAACATGAGACTGCTGAACAAGGTAAGAGCCCATGGTGTTCCAGAGCCCATGGAAAGATTCCAGCATGGACAGATGATTGGCTGGCTGGCAGAGGTCAAAGAGTGGGAATAAACTGGTTGGCTACCAATGACTAGTGGTGTTCCAGTGGGGTCAGTGTTGGGGAAGCTGCTTTTTACGTTTTACGTCAATGATTCGGATGACAGAATTGATTATTTTGTGGCCAAGTTTGGGGATTATATGAAGTTAGGTGGAGGGGCAGAGAATGTTGAGGAAGCAGGGAGTCTACAGAATGACTTGGATTTGGGGATTAGGCAAAGAGGCAGATGGGATATAGTGCAGGGAAATGTATGGTCATGCACTTTGGTAGAAGGAATAAAGGTGTGGACTACTTTCTAAATGGGGAGAAATTCAAAAATCAGAGGTGTAGAGGGACTTGGGAGTCCTTGTGCAGGACTCCCTAAGAGTTAATTTGCAGGTTGAGTTGGTGGTAAGGAAGGCAAATGTAATGTTAGCATTTGTTTCGAGAGGACTAGAGTATAAAAGCAAGGATGTAATGCTGAGACTTTATAAGGCATTGGTCAGACTACATCTGGAATACTGTAAGCAGTTTTTCCCCCTTTATCTCAGAAAATGTGCTGGCATTGGAGAGGGTTCACAAGAATTATTCTGAAATGAAAAGGTTGATGTTTGTGGAGTGTTTTATGGCTCTGGGGCTGTATTTGCTCGAGCTTATAAGAACTTGGGGGGGGTGTGGGGGAATCTTATTGAAACCTATCAAATATTGAAAGGGCAATGTAAAA
Organism: Mobula hypostoma; assembly: GCF_963921235.1. Classification (NCBI taxonomy): domain Eukaryota; kingdom Metazoa; phylum Chordata; class Chondrichthyes; order Myliobatiformes; family Myliobatidae; genus Mobula; species Mobula hypostoma. Next base: position 36,005,499 of record NC_086128.1, read on the forward strand.
TGGATGTGGAGAGGGTATTTCCTATAGTGGGGGAGTCTATGATCTTAGGGCACAGCCTCAGGATAGAGGGACTCTCATTTGGAACAGAGATGAGGAAGAATTTCTTTAGCCAGAGGGTAGTAAATCTGTGGAATTCATTGCTAGTATTTTGCACATGGTTAATCTTTTAATCAAAGCTGGACATCACCAGACAGATGCAGAATCAGAATTAAGCTTATAATCACTGACTTATATGATGTGAATTTTGTCTTTTTGCGGTAGCAGGATAATGTAACCACATAAAAATGCATCATTAATTACAAAAATAAATAATAAGTGCAGAGAAAGAAAGGAAGTGTTCATGGGTCCATGGACTGTACATAAATCTCATAGTGAAGGGGAAGAACCTGTTCCTAAAGCACTGAGTGTGGGTCTTCAGGCTCTTGGACTTCTTCTCTGATGGTAGCAATGAGAAGAAAGTATGTCTTGGGTGGAGAGCCCTTAATGGTGGATGCCACCTTCTTAAGGCACTGCCTCCTGAAGATAGCCTTGATAGTGGGGAAGGTTGTTGCGATGATGGAGATGACTGAGTCTACAACCCTCTCGAGCCTTTTTCAATCTTGTGCATTTTTTTGCCTCCATTGCAGGCTGTTTTGCAGCAGTCAGAATGCTCTTCCTTCCACATCTATAGAAATTTGTAAGTCTTTGTTGACATACCGAATGTCCTCAAACTCCAAATGAAGTATAGCCACTGGCGTGTCTTTTCGTCATTACATCAATGTATTGGACCGAGGGTACATTTTCCAAGATGCTGGCACCCAGGTACTTGAAGCTGCTCACCCTTTCTACCACTGACCCCTTAATGAGGACTGGGGTGTGCTCTCCCAACTTCTCCTTCCTGAAGTTCATAATCAAATCCTCAGTTTTGTTGACATTGAGTGCTGTTGCGACACGACTCAATAAGCCAATCTATTTCACTCCTGTAAGCCTCTTTGTTGTCATCTGAATTTATAAATGGCGCAGGATCTGTGCCTCGCCTCACAGTCACATGTACAGAGTGAGCAGAACAGTGGGCTAAGCATATATTCTTGAGGTGCACCTGTGTTGATTGTCAGTGAGGAGGGTACGTCATTGCCTGTCTGCACTGACTGTGGCCTGATGGTTAGGAAGTCAAGGATCCAGTTGTAAAGGGGGGTACACTTAATCACAGATAACTTCTGTGGTGTCACTGAAATGCTCCTTTAAATAAAAAAATTACCGTAGCAATTTTGTTCTATCCCAACTCTTGGCTTCTGAGACCTCGTGTGACATCCTACAATGGTGGTTGAAAATAGTTTAATAATTCCAAAGAAGGGCATGAATATCGACAGCAACCATTAGTCAATCTTATTTTGAGCTTTTGAATTTGGAAGGATGGAGATTATTTTAGATGGCAATATACATACTTCACTATGACTGGCTAACTATTCATATTAAAATTACTGAGTTTGTTTAGGATCTGCGAAACCAGACATAAAACAGAAATGTGGCAAGCTCTCTGGTAAAAGTTAATTCTTAATCTACAAAAAGGTCTTGAGTCAAACATTGGCAGAATATTTATTTTATACTGTATATGCAGTATATAGGGCTTAAATTAAATATACATTACCTTTTAAGGCAACAACATCAACCATGCAAGGCCCTAACATTAAAATCTCTCACATATTTAGATTGTGGACCTATGCCAGACTGTAAAGAAGCATTGCCAACAAACTCCATTTGTGGAGAGTGTTAGTCTAAGACTAATAAATTCCACTGAGCAAATATCCAAATGAAGATAAACACAAAATATTTAATTTGGAAGAATCTTCTCACAGCGTATTTAACAAAGAAAGTTTATAGTGACTTCAACTTGCTATTAAGTTCAAAGATGTCCATTGCTTGCAGAGTCACACAAAGATGGTGAAACCCTCCTCTTTAACTGCTAGATTATATTTTGGATTTGTAATAAAATTCAGCGTGACTGGACATGACTCATATTTCCCAAAGGCACATTAGGAAAAGAAAATGTTTATTAGACTAAAGTTCTGCCATTGGAGTATTTGACTGAATTTGGATGAAAAAAATGTGAGATATAAAATGCTTTCTCCTAATGTGCAAATATGTTCCTAAATCACACTGCAAATGAATGTAGTCTTGATTCAGATGTATTTATCACATGTACATCAAAAAATAAAGTGAAATGCATCACTTGCATTAACAACCACACAATGCCCTCAATGTTCTGTATAACAACAGTAAAACAAGCCATTTTCCCATCCTTTCCACTCACACACAGGCCTTCAGGCCCAAGACAGGCCACCTCGAAGCCCTCGGCCCTGGATTCACAGACATTGGGCCCCAAACCTCACCCCAGAACACTATGTTTATGGGTTTGACTTCCAGACTCATATGGGCCTCCAGCCCCTTGTGCCTCAACCTTCAGTTTATGAAAATAAAGTAATAGAATTTAGAAATAGTTTTAGAATGGTAGTTCCAATGCTCACATTTTGTCAAATAAGCCTTTTACAATTGTTATTGACTGGAAACCTAGTAATATTAATTCACAACGTGACCTTGCTCTGGCATGTCTCATTATTCAAAGATCAAATATGAAAGTTCCTCAACTGTGTTGACGTACAGAGGAAATCTTGGAATCCCAGTCCATAGCTCCCTGAATGCGACTGTAGAAGTTGACAGACTGGTAAAGATGGTGCATGGCTTGTTTGTCTTTATTAGTGAGGCACTGAATTTAGAAGTCAGGTGGTTATGTTGCAGCTTTATAAAACGCTGGTTACTGAAAGATTTGGAGACTTTGGAGAGGATGCAGATTAGGCTCATCAGGATGCTGCCTGGATTGGAGGGCATGTGCTATAATGAGTGGTTTGACAACAGGTTGTTTTATCAAGAGCAGTGGGAGCTGAGAGGAGAACTAATTTAAGTTTAAGATCATGCAAAGCATAGATACACAGCCAGTATCCTATTCGCAGAGTTGAAAAGTCTAATATTAGAGAACTTGCATTTTAGGTGAGAGGGGATTTTCAAAGGAGATGTGCAACTTTCAGTAATTTTTCCCCCTTCCATTACCCTCTTCAAATCCTCCCTCCAACCTCTTCACTTCTTATCTGCCTATCACCTCTCCCTGGTGCCCCCCTCCTTCCTTTTCTCCCACGGTTCACTCTCCTCTATCAGATTCCTCCTTCACCAGTCCTTTACCACCTATCACCTCCCAGCTTCTTACTTCATCTCCCTCCCCCCACCCCCTGGCTACACACCCATCACCTTCAATCCCCTCCTCCCACTTTATTCTGGCTTCTTCTTTCCTTTCCAGCCCTGATGAAGGTCTCAGCCCAAAACTTTGATTGTTTATTCATTTCCATAAACGGTACCTGACCCACCAAGTTCCTCCAGCATTTTGTGTTGCAAGCGGGCACATGAATGCAGAGAATGGAGGGCTATGAACATTGTGTAGGCAGAAGGAACTAGCTTAATTAGAAGTTTGATTACTAGATTAGGTGGTTCAGCACAAGTGTGGGCTGTACTGTTCTATTTAAACACAGTTTTATAACGATGTAACTGGAAAGATGCATTTTGAGTTAGCTGAACCATTGCACACAATACAAAAACAAATTTTAAACAACAAAACTGACACCATAGGACAATTAAAGCTCAGCTTTTAATCAGTAAAAGGGGAAGGAAACATTTTTCAGTAGTACAGCAATAAAATTTACAGCAAATGAATGCTGCCTGTTTATACACTTTTCATATACACAGTCAAACCATACATTTCACAAATGAAATTAATCCATTGAGCATTTCAATTTGATGCACTGTAGTAGATTGCTTTATAGTTTAATGGTGATTATTAACCAGTTTTAGAATTAATTGTGTTCCGCTATTTCTCTTTATCCAATATACAATGGAAGGGATTAAAAACATGCCTCTGCTTTTGAAATACACTTTAGAAGTTAATATTTGAGCTACACAGAACTGCCTTAGTACTGAACCATTTAAATTGGAAATGGTTTACTCTATCACAAAATGAGTCATAACTCCATTTGGACATCTTTGAAGCTCCCTGATATAGGTTACTCTTTTCCCATGCCCTGTGATAAACTGAAATCTTTCTACCCAAAACCAGTTTTAAATGTAGTATATTCTCCCCATCTCTCCCACAAGGCTTTTGGAAAACTTCTAAAAATGTCACATAATACTGCTTGTGAGGCCCAATTGTGGACTTCTGAACCGAGCTGGTGAAATATTGTGATAATGCAGTCTAAGTCAACTTTCCCCATGTGTAGCATAATGTAGGCTCACTGATAGTAAAACATTATATTACATATCACTGATAGTAAAACTTCATTAGTATGACCTTCTAAGGGTTTGCATAGGGATGAGAAATAAAACATGCTAATAGACTACCTTTTCAAATTGGATTTCTAGTTCTCTCCCCACTGACTTGAACAACAGAACTAAAAATGGCTCAGTAGACCTTTGCTAAATTTGCAAGATGTTGGCTCGACATTTTACTTGCATATTCCGTTTATTTCAAGCAGCCTCAAGCATTTGGGCAGCATCAAAAAAAAAATCTTAAAAATGCATTGCCACTTTTTCCTGTATATACTTTTGTCAATAATAAAGAGCTTTACTGAAATAGGATGGTTTCAGACCTTAAATTCTTAGTTAAATGCAATTGCAAAATTTGAATCTGGCTCTGACCACGGCTGATACAAGCAGTTTCCATTATTCATCTCTACCACACAAACAATATGCCTCAAAGTTCAAAAATCACTGACAACTCCCTGCAGCAAAATGCAACTTGTTTTCAAATATTTCCAAATTTTAGTAAACTTGGATTGTTCTCTCCTCAGTGGTAGCATACCACATGGATAGTTTTAACTTCTGAATCCCAAAAGGTGTTTTAAAAAAAGTGCTTTTAATATAAAAACAATTTTAAGGGCTTTACATGTACTTGACAATCAGCCTCATTAACATTTCACTGTACTGCTAAATTCAGCATTGCACAATATCCATTCAATCATAGCAGACTATTGTAATTATACACTGAACATGTCGTGGCCACCAATCTGTTTCTCCTTTAGGAGAAAGCCGAGCTGATCAGCAGAGAGACCAATATTATTTTCCTTTGGTCTATCTTTAGGAACAGTCAGAGCTCCATTCAGTATAAGTAATTAAGAGGCCTGGATTGATGATCCAAAGCATGCAAATTCAATTCCCATTATGCCAGCTTGAGAAACTAAAAAAGAAAAATCTTGAAATAATAAACCATTTTCATTTAAAATCCATCTTTGGTCTGTTATACAAACCCAATTATATACTGATATCCTTTGAAAAGGACCATCCGCAGACTGATCATTTTCTGACCTGTATGACGCGAAATTTGTTGTTTTGTGGCAGCAGCACAGTGCAAAGACATAAAAGTGACTAACAGGCTACTCAGCTCAAAGTTCGGCAACAGCTTAAGAGAAAATTCTCTACCACCACCTTGGCAGTAACAACTACTTCCCACATCATCACATGCCCTGTATGAATAAAACACAATTCAAACACTGGTCATATATCAACAGCTTGTTTCTGCACAACCAAGATTCATTTTCTAAAGCAGGTGCACTGCAGCCAAAACATCTCAAAGTGCATCATCTATGAATTTAAACCAAGAATTTACTTTTAACCCCAGATTGTGCTTGAAGCTGTTAATAATCTACTAAATCCACATGATAAAGGACCAAGAAAAGAGCACATTTTCCCCACAGTGTACCAGGTTTTCTTTTGAACCATCTGCAAAGGAATGATAGGACCCAAGTTGAAACATGAGACTGGTATGATACAAAGCCTTTTGTTGGGTTAAATTTAAATCAAGCAGTCAGAAAATGAGGTGACAATGCAGTAAAAGCATTATATGCAAAAGTAACTTAAGGTACTAGTTCTCAAAAGACAAACATAAACAATTACTTGTAAACCACTGTAATTAGTTGTTCATCATATTGGAATAATAATTGAGACAGGACCCCACATTGGCTAATGCGCACAGAATTTACATCGGAGAGGCAGCACACTCTGTGCCAAATTCCATGTCCAGAGTGATGGATTCTACAAAACCAAAGAGGAAAAGACAAGTAAATTTGACAGCATTTTTTCAGATCAGAGTATCACTCTTGGTATTTTTATTTTAATATACACTTACCAAGGCCACCTGCTGCTCCTTGTTCATTTCCCTCATTGTTGCTCCCACAATGCATTAATGAGTCCAGCGTGCGAGGAGACATTGGAAACAAGTCACTGGTGTTACCAGAATTTGTTCTGTGCAGATTACATGCATGAAAAACAGATTTTCTAATTATCCAATTTTCAATGCAAATGAAATTTACATAATAATTACCAATTGAATTCTTGATGCAACTTAGAAGACATTTCAATATATTCTAACACTGTTGGTATAAAGTTATTCAAGCAACACAATTTAATTACAAATTTGGCAGCAAAATATACACAGCAAATTACTAGGACAAAATAATGCATCTAGCATTACTTACGGTGTCACACAAATGAATTTTCTCTTCAGGTATGCAAATGTTTCTACAACACAAAATAAGTTGAATATTAAGTAACATTAAATGAGGCAGATTTGGTCAATTAATAATAAAATTATATAGATCTAGCAGACAAGCTAAAAGGGAAATTAAAATAGAATACTCAGAACTAAAAGAATGCATAGTCTTCTACTGTGATATTCAGCTTAGAAAGATCAGCAATCTTGCTAAGTTGAGAAATTCTTTGGTTTCTCAGTTGTTCTGTTGATCAAGAAATTCACAAATGGCAGTCCAGCCATTTCTTAGAACAAAGGAAGACCTGTGGCTCTGCCTGACAGTGAACTCCAGCATGGGAAACAAAAGTGCTGCTAAATTAACTGATGGAGAATTCTCTGCAATTGTCTGATCCAGAACATCTGGTTGGAGAATTTGGCTGTGCCGAAATAAATGATACATATGCAATTTCAAGTTTCTGATGTTTCAGCTTAAAAAACGTATGGTTATAATTTCTCTGGCTTGTCTCTTTAGAGTTTGAATAATTATGTCCTGAGTTTGGACTATTGAGCAAGCTCACAATAACAGCGCCTTCTCAAAATTCCAAACATAGCATTTCAAAATGAGTGATTAAAAATTCACCTGGATCATTGGGATCAATAGCTTCTGAAGGTTCACTGCAGCAATATTTTCCAAATGCCTCTTCTTTTGGAATGTCAGGATATAAATACACCAGTGGTGACACAAGAATGTTGGTGGCATCCATGATCTTGTAGCTTATAATAATGTCAGCAAAGGACATGTTGGTCAGCTGTTGCTTGGTGTATGGCTCCACAGACTGGATTTGGGTTTTTCCTGACAGAGAGGTCAAAGAAGCAAAAAGCCACAGATAAGATATGAAAGGGCTTATTGTGCTGGAATATTTTCTTTAACAACATTTACATCATGGAGTTCTCAAATCTTGTGGTTTGGCAACATTTTGGCCCAACCCACATGCTCCACATCACATCTTGGAAATAAAATAGTTGTGCTTTATACACCAGGTGCAAGTGCCAATCAATTATTAAAGCTTCAAGAATGATTCCACCTTGTGTGCCATAATGTGCACCATTGCCAAGTTCAGAACAGCATTTCTGGTGGAACCAGTTTGAATATTCAGTCTTTACGCCAATTATAACCATGCCTTCGGATGTAGTGGGAGTCGTAGGGCAAAGTACAGTGTGGGGGGGGGGGGGACCCACAATGCTTACTTGTTGAAACTGAGCAAAATGCTTTTACATAGCGACAATTTGCTATCTTGTAAGTTGTGATCCATTTCCAACACAGAAAACAGCTTTCATTTTATCTCAAGGCCAGCATCTTAAATTGGACACAATCTGCCAAAAGTACTGAAACAATGCTGCTTAAAAAGTTGAGTAAACCACAGCACTTTTGATCAGACTTGCAACTACAAGAACTATGTTTAATCTAGCATCCAAACACCATGTGGCGAATAGCTTGGCATAATTAAATCCAAATTAACTTTAGTGTGACTCTGCTCTAAAATTAAACAGATTGGGATTCAATTTAAAAAGGCTAGCAACACCAGCTGTGTAAATCACTTATGGCTCCTACTCTAATTTCTCTAATAGAGTCTTCACTTCAATTTTACTCAGAACATCAGAACTTTGCAACACTTTCCCAATTAAAATGAGTAAAAGCTAACTGACATGGATTTTAAGATCTTTCCAAATATTTTTTCTCTGTACTTAGTTTAAGAAAAGTACACAACTAAATAAGATTGCATTATTCCATGACTGGGAAACGTCACGGTACATCTTAATTGAATAATTTTTTAAAAAACACTGAGTGTGCAGAGACAAGGGCAAGTCCAGTATTTACTACCAATCCCTTCCTGATCATGAAACAGTAATTAGAAGATGGGCTGCTTTCTTGAATAACAGCATGGATTGCAGACCGATTACAATAGGCATAACTTCAAATGGAACTCAGCTTAGTCAGGTTAATGCGAAGCTAGAGTCATACATGGACCCTACTGGGCAAAGCAAGCTTCCTCTGTTCTAGGACGATACTCAGTTGAGTTCAACACTAACTGTTTCACAGTAATGTCTGATATCAGCCCTTTATCAGAGCAGTTCTAACAAAGGATTCTGGATCTGAAATATTAACTATTTCTCTCTTGATAATTGCTGCCTGACCAGCTGAGTGTTCCATAATTTTTTGTTTTAAACTTTATATTTCCCACAAATGTGGTTTTTAATTTTCAAGTAGCAAGCTAGTATCGAAAGCTTATATAATTTTCTTCATACTGACAAGATGAATTTCTCCAGCTACTGAAATTATTTTGTAGTCAAAAGCAGCTACATACCATTGATATCCTTTTCCACCCAAGTAAATGTGATACCCCCTTCTTTGTTGCTCTCACTAAAACGAAGGAGGAATGTGCCCGGGGGTTTCACGTTCAGCAAGGCTCTCTCTCGTTCTTTACTTATGAAACCCATGATATATCTGAATGGATAAAAATACACATCATACAAATTTATTAAAAGTTGGTTAAAATTTGGGCACAATGTTACATTCAGAACATTTCCAAGATCAATATAAAAGTACTAGTAAATTTTCATTATCTGCATGAATCATTCTCAACATGGGTGCCCTCCACCTCACAGAGCTGTGTGCTGAGCCCACTGCTGTACACTCTGCTCACACACCAGTGCTCAGCCAAACACCTGAGTAATCACATTGTCAATTTTGATGACGTGACAGTGGTGGGGCTCATCATCACTGCTTGGTACAGAAAATGCAATGCAGTGGACAGAAAAGTTCTACAACAGGTAATCAAAACTGCCCAATGCATCACCAGCACCCACCTACCAACCAAGACATATATACAGAAAGGTGACAGAAAAGGACCAGTAACATCATGAAGGGTCCCACCTACCCTGCTCATGGATTGTTTGTCCCACTTCCATCAGGGACTAGGTTACATAGCATCCATGCCAGAACCACTAGACTTAAAAACAATTTCTTTCCCCAAGCAGCAAGGCTGATCAACATGTTTACCCACTAACTCCCACTACTTTATTATTTCCTGTCAGTCACCTTATACGCAGCCTAGTGTCACTTTATGGACATGCAATGTACACAAGCTTTTTTATTTATATTTATTATGTTTTCTTTTATTATTGTGTTCTTTATATTTTATGTCTTTTCTGTGCTGCATTGGATCAGGATTAACAATTATTTCATTCTCCTTTACACGTGTGTACAAGAAATGACATTAAACAATCTTGAATTTAAACAAAAACAGGTGCCTATTAAATTATGGACTTTGTGTTGCACAAAAAGCATGTAAAGAGTTAAATATACTATAGATGCATGTCAGAACAAACACTTACCCATCATTCCAGAGAGAAAGAATGAATTTCTTCACCAAGTCTATAATGTTGTCCAGCCACACCCAGAATGAAAATGCTTTGCCAGGCATATTTTCCTTGATTAATTAGAATTGAGGGGGAAAAAAAGGTTATGCAAGTCATTGAAAACATTCACAGTTTCCTCATCAAAACCTTTTTATTGGTTTGTATTATAAAAAAATTTTAACCTGAAAATGCTCAATCATTTACACTGTTGAAGTACCATATTCATCTGCCCGACAAAACATTACGCCGAACAACATGTCACCAATAACACAAAAATTGTTGGAGACTTCAGACAGCAAGTTGCAGCAAGGATTCTGCTCAGTTATTTTACAAGGCGGCAAGATGTTGCTTAATTCAAAACAAACCCAAGTCATTTTCACTGAACAAATGAGGTGGAGGTTTAAAGATTACTGCAAGTATTTGGATTTAAAAAAAACTGGGAAAAGAAAGGTTTACTCACTTTACAGAATTTTGCCCAGGTGATTTGGCACCCAGAATAGGTGACACCAGGACCTTAAAAACAAAACATATATTACAATAAGAGATCAAGTATATACAAGTAGAAATAAAAGACTTCAGATTTTCCAGTACACCATGTATTCACCATTGTAATATTTATATTTCCCATATTGGTCAGAACAGTGTTTTAGGATAACTGGAAATGGCTGTAAATGACATATTTGACAGTAACCAATTGCCAGAGAGAGTAAATATTAATAATGAACTTCAAGTCTCATTGAAAGTTCTAGTTTTGAAAATAAAATTTTCTTTAAATAAAAATAAATATAATAAATTTATTGCTAAACAGAAACTGTCCCTGAATATTTCCAACTGAATTATACTTTATATTATGGAGTTTCATTTTGTAGCCAAAAAGACAGCTTACAACATTATGATCCAACATCACAATAAAGATGGAGAGGTATGTTATCTGAACAACAGAAAATCTTTAGGCATTTAAGTTGTGTCTGAGGGACTTTATTACAGCACAGATAGAATTTGATTTCACATTTCATCAGAAACGATATTTCCAACAAGAACAGAACTCCAGTAAGTTATAAATTATAGTGCTTGGTATAGTACTTAGTACTCATGGAATAACTCCCATGACAAGTTTTCTATGACTCACCAAGTAGCTTCTCAGCCAATGTTGCCAGCTGTTCCATATTGAGTCCTCTTTTTGTGGTGGAAGAGAATTGCCAGCTCAGAATCTCTGCTACTTGGTCCCATGTGGCAACTGGAGGTTTTGTGAAAAAGTTCACATTCTGCTTCAAAACAATAAATAATAAATAACTCCACAATGCAAAACAGCAAATTGACTGTCATTAATTAGCAATAATATTGGCTTAAATGTAAATTGCTATTTCTTTAACACTAAAATTTATCACATGCAACTGCATTACCTAAGGCTGGACTGAGTAATAATCCTTATTTAATTCAAGAATATGAAAATATACAGAGTAATGCAAAATTTAATTCAAACATTATCCTTTGAATTTGGAAAATTACATTACCATCATTGTGTTTAGTCCATAATTTATTCTACCACAAAAAAATTACAAAAGAGAAAAATCAACATAAAATCTTCCATCCTTCTCCTTCAGAAAGCTTGCTGAGAGATAACATCACAAGGATAATCAGATTTTACATGCCAAATTGCATCTTTCTGAATTTTTTTCTCATTAACTTAATTCTACATTTAGCATTCAAGTCTTTAGAATGTCACAAACTCATCTTTTTTTGCAGATTAACCTTGGTAACTGAACATATCCAAATAGCTCTAACTTTATCTTATCGTATTAGAAAATGCATGAACAACATTAGACATTGTCCTAAATGGGCCATATTAGAAATTTCTACTTTATTACTCAATTAAACATTGCTCCAAATGTTCCTTTCCAGAGAAGATTGGATAACATTAAATTTAAGAACAAGGCAATTTCATACCTTTGGATTATTGGTTAACATATTGTACCAAAGGATTGAGGCCCAAGCATTAGGCATCTGGCAGATGTTAGAGATTACAACAACTGGCAGTGAAGAGGTCTGTTGGAAAAAAAATTTAAAAGTTACAAAACATTGCACACTATAGGAAAAATGGTATTCTCATTTGTTCATTCAACATGATACAAACATCTAAAAAAAATTTTCAAAAACGCATGCAATAGTTTTCTTCTGCATTGCTCTGTACCATTGACAATGCAGGAAATAATGTTGCTACATCAATGCATGGCATCTAAAACAAGTAATCTACAAGTAAAGATGAAAGTAATCTGAGTGTGAAGACTGCTTAATCCATCAACACACAAAGAGAATGCAAAGCATTTTTCACAAAATGATGGCATCAGTTACGTAGTTGCTTGCACCATCACAAATATTGGTACAGTTACTCCCCGAGTTACGAACATCCTAATTACGAACAACTTGTACTTACGAAAGGCCTGCCATAAAGCCTATATTAAAAATTCGTCGGCTCGAGGAAGGAGAACGCTGTCCGCCATTTTAAGTTGGATCACGTTGCCATTAACACTGTGTAACTTTGTATTTGGCTTTAAGTTTTTCTTAGCAAGATTCATCCTGACCCCCCTTTTCCAGTCAGCACCGCCCCCACTTGTCCCTTATTTAACCTGTCTCAGTGTGGGTGGACTTTAGGACCCGGGGGAGCTCAGGACCTGCCACCCGCGGCTGCTGCTGAATCCGCAGTGTTTCTGTTCCGTTGACAGAAAACGATCACGATTGAAAATAAAGTGAAAATAATAAAGTGATCGGAAAGAGGTGAAACGCCATCAGCGTTAGGCTACAGTTGGTCAACGATCGGAACAATTTTAAAGGATAAATGAGAATAATGGAGCATGTGAAAGGCCCTGCCCCGATGAAAGCTACAATTATTACTAAGCAATGCAGTGGTTTAATTATTGAAATACATACGTTTCTTAAGTGTTTTATATGCATAGAAAGGTAAAATATATACTATATATTAAGACAAATGTTTGACGAACGGACGCTAAATAAGACTGGATGTACCTGTTCCGACCTACGTATAAATCCGACTTAAAGACAGACTTAGAAACGGCACTCGTTTGTAACCCGGGGACTGCATGTACACTGTTTTGCCATGAAAGTACATTATGATTTAGGTTTGTCAAATACACTTAAATGGCTGCAAGTAAAAGGTAAAAAGAAATGCCATGGAAGGAAGGTAGATGGCACAACACACCTCCAAATCAATTTTAAGTCCTTGATGGTAAACTTCTGTCTCAAAAGTTATCAGATGTAGCTCTTCAGTAACGATGAGGGAAGCCTAAAACAATATTGAACAGTATTATCTCAAATGAAGGTCATTACAGGTGGATAAACTACATAAACATGCATCTTCACCAAAGCACAGAAAGATAAATAAAACATCCCCTACATCTTCCTCTATACCAATTCTACAAATTGTACTACATCAATATGAAATGCTTGTTACTAAGGGGTGTAGTAACTATGACAGCTTTTATCCATGATTCGGAAAAGCTTCTGACAGAGAATGCCGAAAATAATCCACTACACTTTGAAGTACATGAAGCAGGTCTAAGACCACCTATAAACAAATTTGAGATACTAGTAACTTCATAAAATCTGATGCACAAACTTCACTTGGATGCACTTGGAAAGTGATATTGAAAATGTAGTTTCTTTAAAAAAAGCGGATTTTAAATTTGTACCTACATCACTACTTGCTCTCCCTCCATTTCCACACCTCTGCTCTCTCAGTGTCTAAAATGAAAACAAAACTGATTAGCACAGTCATCACTTAGAAAAAAACATTGTACTGCAGTTTCAGTTTAAGAGCTCAATAAGAAGTAGTATACATAAAATAACTGAATATATTCCACAATGCCAAACACTAATCAAGATTTTTTAATTGTTATGATTTATCACGAAATAAGAATGCAAGTAAATGGAAATTAATTTACGAGTGATGAGTTTATCTGGGCAACCATACCCATTCCAGCCATCTGGTATCCATCTAAATTAATACCCTTTGCCAGCACCTGGTCCAAAACATTTTACTCTTTGGCAATTCAAGTGCTCATCAAGATAATTAATCATTGTGAGTACCTGCCTCCACTACTTCTCAGTCATAACTTTCCAGACTGCAACCGTTCTCTGGATGAAACTAAAATCTCAGATCCCCACTTTCCCCTCTTTTTAAAATCTATATCCTCTGATTTCAGTTGTTTCCCTTATGGGAAAACATTTCTTACAGCATGCTCCTCAAATTTTGTAGGCCTCCCTCAGGCTTCTCTGTTCCAAGGAAAGCGGAGCAGCTTTTTAACAAATTACAGTCAACAAATTTCACGACACATGCCGGTGACAATAAATCCGATTCTGAACTCTCTTCATAATTGGAAGTGTCGCATCCGAAGCAGCATTCTAGTAAGTCTCCTCTGCATTCCCTCACATACATTCACATTCTTTCTATATTGTGACAACCAGAACTGCACACAATACCTCAGCTGTGGCTGAACCAAAGTTCTGTAAAGTCACACCTTCACGAAATATCTTTATTTCTTTAATGACCCAACTAATGAAGGCAAACATTTTGTATAGGTTCTTTAACCCTTTATCCATGCACAACCTTTAAGAATCTATGGATGTGTACTTGGATCCCCTGTCCTTCTAAGCTCCCTCAGGTCCTACCATTTATAAAACATGTGCTACTCGGAATCCATTACCTCAGTTATCAAGATTTAATTCCATCTACCATTGCCCCACCCAATTTCCCATCTGATTAACATTGTCTGTAACTTAAGACCTTGCTCTTTATGATTAAAACAACCAATCTAACATTTATAATTTATTTCCTTTTAACTTATGTTGTTGGATACTCTATAAATTGCATTTGAAGGGCAATACCAACAGCTGTATTTTATGTTGAGAAAATGTTACTAAGTTCATATATATAGAGATCCAGGTTTATACTCACTAGCAAAATTATCTCAATTTTAGATACTTAGCTAAAAATGCAAATCTAATACTTAAGTATACATAGGCAGCCTTTAAGTACATACCGATATCACAGAGAATAATGAGCAAGCATCGTAAATCAATATTAGAGTATTCAACATCTCTCCATAATACTAACCAAATGCTTAAATTCTGCTGAAAGACTTCCATTGTTTGATTCTTCCATATTCATAACTTTTGTATTGGTTCCCAGTATGTTGAATTTCCGTGATCTAATTATAAGAAACAATGAAACCATAACTGCCGTTCAAGCTGGTAATCTACTAGGACATTCCTTACAACTAATTTCAATTCTCTAACAAATTACTTGTTCAGGCTTCTTCAGTTAATCCAGAATTTAACAAACAATTATCAATTAGTTATGGTTGTGATACAGCTGAGATGGTAATCCATATTGTACTTGAATTTGTAGTTGTAGACCAGACAGGGAATTAAAATCAATTTATGCAGCATCTTTATGACTTGAAAGTTTACTAAAACTTCCAAACACAAGTTTTACTAAACCAACAGCTGATTGTTCAGAAATCCTGCTGGTCCAATTAGTTCAGAATGTGAGCTGGGAGCCCAGAGTGAAGAGGGCTAGAGCTGGGGGTCCACAACTCTGACGGTCAAGAATGTGGGTAACTTTGCAGTTGGCACTGGGGTCCAGAATGCCTGCATATATTCCATTCCTTTTAAACGCCCCAGTTTCTCCAGAAAATGTGTTGTGCTACTTTGTAACAATGGGGGGGGGGGCAGGGGAGAAAATGAAATCAATATTTTGGTTTAGAGGCAACATCCAATTGACTGGAAGATCCACCAACCTGCACTACCAAATTTCCAATGGTGCTCGGTTTTACTAGATTACAAACACACAAATTCTGCATTAAAATTCAGGATTTTTCCAAGCATTTAAGATGTTGGAAATGAAAATAAACATGTACTATTAATCCGCAATTCATCTATACACCAAACAAAATTCATAGATGAATACATGATTCATACTGGATCTGGAAATAAATGCTTAATACACATTTGCCTAAAGTTTTTCTAAAAACTTAAAATTGTAGTCTACAATTTCTATACCTTATTTTCACTTCTTTTTGCTAAAGTAATAGAAGTAATAATTTTAAACAGAACTTACTTAGTAGGGCTTCAAAATAAGATTTCTGCACCCTCAGAAGTGCATTTGGATTCAACCGACTGAAAACCTAACTAACCATATTATGAAACAGAAAGCTCATTGCATGATAACAATTTGAGATCTCTCATTCTAAAGTAGCCCACTAAGCTATACAGTTCTTGCACATTAGAGATGGGTATTGAGAGCAGCTCTCTGACCATAACCCACATCCCAAGAATAAATTTTAGTACAACTTTTGTAATGCAGAGGCTGGAATAGCGTTGACCTTGAGCAGATTCACATTTGGCTATCAGACGATATTTTAAAGATTCAGAGTTATAGAGTAATTACCTTGCATACATCTTCAGTTTAATTATATCATAAGCAAATGGCAAAGCAAGAACAATATTCATTGTACAAAGGAGTCTTCTAAAATATTGAAGTGATTGAATCTAATTTTCCTGTGCATAAACAATGGTTTATATTTTTAGCCTGAATAATATAGGTGGCCTATCCTGCACACCCCTTCCATGGCCAGGTGTGCATGGTAGGCTGTCTATTTAACTTACAATGTTAAGTATTGTTGTAAGTTTCTAGTTCTATGACATACTATTAAAATGGTGCTTGGAAGTAGGTACTGAGGAGATGTCAGGGGTAAGTTTTTTTATGCAGAGAGTGGTGAGTACGTGCAGTGGGCTGCCAGCGGTGCTGGTGGAGGTGAAAATGATAGGGTCTTTTAAGAGACTCCTGGATAGGTACATGGAGCTTAGAAAAATAGAGAGCTATGGGTAACCCTAGTAATTTCTAAGGTAAGGACATGTTTGGCACAGTTTTGTGGGCTGAAGGGCCTGTATTGCGCTGCAAGTTTTCTATGTTTCTAAATTATAAGGAGTAAAGTTACAGTTTGATAGAGAATATAGAGAATGGTGTACAAACAAAAAATTGTCAATATATCTTCCAGTATAAAGAGAAGAGCTGAAAAAGGTAAAACAAAAACTCACCCCCTCAGTGCAGAACCATCTCCAGAATCCCTGAAACAAGAGTGACAGAAAACATTAGTACAAATCTTGTTAAGGTCTGTAGTGCTAGAAATTCAGAGGAAATTAACTGAAGCTAAAAGGATTTTCCTTCTGCAATTTTAATTAGGTGAAGGTATTTTTTTTCTTTTCTCTCCCCACCCCATAAAAGAATGGGGCAAACCAGCCACACTTATGTAACTTCTCGTATATCCTTACAATTTGCATTTTCTTGATTTTCACACAAGTGCTTTTTCCAGAACACAAAACAGCATTCTAGATACACCAAGGCTCTGTGAAAGTGAACTACAATTCGCTCCCCTTTGCTTTCCAGCCCTGATAATTCTACTGCCATTCAACTGTTAAAAAAATCTGGATCACCTCTACTATCTTAAACAATAAACTCTGCCGATTTATTGGTGCCAATGGTGTCTTCATGTACTGACTGCAGGAGGTTCTATCTATAGTCTCAATACAATTGCAAATACATTATATCGTATGGGAGAACATTTTCAAATTACATCAATACACTAATCCTATACTACCGGCAGGATCAACAGTCATTTTTAGGTACTATTGGGTAATAAGGTCTAATATTTCATTGTCTCTTGATAAACAAGACTAAAAACATGACAGAATAACATACATAAAAGTGAAACAGAGTGGAGGAGAAGGGACACTCAAACATACAGAATGGAAAAAGGATGTTACTTAAAACATATGCATCATTATAAACACATGGACAAAGCATATTATCATTTACTTGTTTAAAAAAGTTATGTACACGAATTGGAAACAGAGTGAAAGGAATTACATTTGTATAATGGAAAGGCACATTTGTTAGAAAATACAGCAAGTATTCCCAGCAAAATAAAACATATGTAACGGTTTAGTCAATAATTTGCACTCACTTGTCAATGGCAACCTTTATCTTTAGCTGATAATTTAATTCAGGAAATTTAACCAGCAACCTGCGAATGGAAAGCATATATTAGTTACAATGCAAAAGGAATGGCAGACTGAAGTGCAAATGTCATTACTATATTACACATATGAAAAATACATTGTGCTTTAAATGCAGGAAATCTTTAAGACAAATAATGCTGCAAATAATTAGCAGCAGGAAGCTACTCAATGCTACAAGATCTTGAGGGAAATTACCTCAGTTTAGTACCAAATTAAGGTTGCTCAGTCTACTTGCAAGATGATTCAATATTCATGCTGTAATTGTCATTTCATTAAAGTGATTTAACTGTTTACAGACACATAGTTGAGTGTGACAATCTGACATGAACACAAGGCACATATGTGAAATCTATTTAAAGGGAGCACTTCACTTTCTAGGGGTTTACATCAATTGATGAAAACTTCTCCTTCGGGATTGAGGGTGACATGCTTCCATTCCGGTTTTGTGGGTTCTGAGATAATTAACGAAGGTCACAATGAGAACCACAGACTCTTCCACAGATGGGGAAGGAGGTGGCTGATGCAACAGGTGGCAGGATGGTTTGTGAGGTGATACTCTCTTCTTGCTTACACAAGGCTGCATGCTCCTAACAGACAGCCTCAGAAGTTCTCAGTACAATCACAAATGCACCTTGGCTGATTGTGGGTCAGTTTGCTGCTAGGGCAAGTGGTACTCTATATTTGCATACAGCTAGATGGGACTGAAACTCAAATCAGCGTGTAATACGAATTGATAATTGCATTTTACTGGCCAAAACAGAATTGCAAATTCAGATTCCTGCTTTGCATTTTGAACCCAATCATTCAGCATTCAGTGCTCCAGAACTGCAGGAAGACTGAGCAAGCACAATGGTGCCTGGCAATTCTACTTAAAAAAAGTGTCCCCCACACAAGCATCCAACAACTTGGCGGGGGGCGGGGGGGGGAGAGAAGTTTTCCCATAAATTAAGCCATTTCTGGCTTTCCTATATCACATTCATTCCACCACACACTTACATGATGTCTTTATTAGGGCAGCAAATAATTGTGCCATCATTAAAAATAAAGCTTGCTTTGCAGCACTGCCAGGGAACATATTTTGTCCTCGGCACCAGTCATATGGCATTTCCGGGACACTAGAAGACCTACATCAATTTAAATCCTTGCCTTCATCCTTTAGCCCCTTCTCCCTCTGATTCCCAAATCTCAGCCAAAACCCCTAACAGATAACCCGTCACTTGAACCTCAATTCCATTCTAAAACCTTCACCCCATAACCCTAAAACCCCATACCTACCAGGAATCTATCAATCACTGCCTTAAATACACCCAGTGACTTGGCCTCAATAGCTCTCCATGGCAACAAATACATCACTCCATCTGAAGAAATTCCTCATCTCAGTTCTAAAGGGATGTACCTTTGTGAGGTTGAGCTCTCATGTCCTAGATTCTCCTACTAATGGAAACAACATCTTGACATTGAAACGTAATGAATACTTAATTGCCTGGATAGAGTCATTGAGATTCCCCCCCCCCCCAATTCTTCTGAGCTCAAAGTACAGGCTCAGAGCCATTAAACTTGGAGGCCTGTATACAACCCCCAGAGTCTTGGCTGGCTCATTATACATGTTCTGATCCATAATGAGTTGTTATCAACTTAGTTTTTTAATAAACAGAGCCACAACTCCCCCTCTGCCCACCTGTTTGTCTTTTCAATAAGATGCTCCCTGCTCTGGCTCTCTTTTACCCATATCACCATGATGCCCATGACACTGTACCAATCAATTTTGATCTGCACTAAAACTTATTTATCTTGTTATGTATGCTGAGCAGTCAAGTGCAACAACTTCAGTCCTATACTCATGTCTCATGGTTGAGCACTCAGTGTACACAATATTTTTGAAGCAGTCTCACCAGACCTTTATACAAATAGAGCAAGACATTTCTACCCCTGCAGTCGAACTAAAACCTCATGCAATAAACACCAACACACATTTGGTCCCCCTAATCACTTACTAAACCTGGGCGTTAACTTCCAGTGCACAAGGACACCCAGGTCCTTCTGAACACAAAAACACCTTTCAGTCTCTTGTCATTTAAAAAGATACACTGCAATTTGCTTAAATCTCAAATTCCAGAACATGAGATTGCTACAGATACATTTAATTGCACAGAGGAAATTAAGCAAAACTTTTGAATATTCCATGATATTTAGTGGCATTGGCAGTTTTAAAAAAGAAATATTTACAGTACAAATCCTACTAATGATTACTCTAAATATCAACTCTAAAAATTTATGTAAGCTAATCAATTAGCAACCAGCCACAATAGCAGAATAGGTAACCAATAATTCAGGTGAGTATTTTGCCAATATAATCCTATTTTATTGTAGTGGTGCATTACCAGGACAGCTCTGCTACTTACCTCACTTTAGTCGTGAATTGCACACCTGTCTTGATCACTAAGGGACGATCTGGATGCATTGGCATGCAAGGCTGTCTCTCCACAACAAAAGCACTAAGAACGAACAGACACATTAGATAAATCAGAAGCTCTATAAATGTTATGAATTAACTATATCTGATAGTATCTGTTACCACAGTACGACTTACTTAAATTAAAAACTTGGCTTATGTTGGTTAATCACTGCTAATCTGAAAATGGACAAGTGCACTATTGGGTGACTGCAATTGACTAATACATGTTAAAAACTGCAAATACAAGTTTGCTGTATTGATATGTGGCACGTACTTCATAACCTGAGTTTACATTTATTTCAAGGTAACCCGATAACACATATGTTTTGAAATAGATAATTTTGCGCCAAATACAAAAAAAGGCAAAACACTTGGCAGTAAAGGCTGCAGGTAAAGAAATGGGAGCAGTAACTCAATCGTATGCGTTATAACGATCATCTAACTACAACAAATGGCCTGATAAAAAAAAATGCAGATGTACTATTGTCACCAAATTGTCCTCTCAATTTGCATTTGGATGTTGCAAAGCTGCACAAGAGGCACAAAGACACAAAAATTAAATGGAGCTTGTGTAGTTCTATTTTATCAAGTTCCATTGTGGAAAATTACTTCATTATTTTCTGTGAAAAAATGTCATTCCTTGTAAGTTGTACGTACAAATAAATGAACTAGATTGCACGCACAAAATAACACAGAATAATGGTAGAGCAACGGTTACCAGATCAAAGGTTTGTATAAATGCAAAGGATCAACATGCACAAAACTCAAAGTACCTTTTAATTAAGCTCCTAAATAATTCAACAATCCTCTCTTCCAGCACAGGTCTGTGGTGAACAATAGGATCACCTTTGTACGAAACTTTTTGCTGCAGTTCTTCCAGTTTTTTAATCTGTTGTCTTGTCTGAAGCTGAGACTCGGCCAAAGATGTAATCCTGATACATTGAGAAACAAAAAACATTATGCCAAATAGACATTTGATCTGCATCTTAGATTCTCCTGCCATGGTTTTTTTAAAAATTTCAAATAAGATTTATACTGTGCCAGAGCAAAATCCTGTAGATGCTAGAAGTCCGAAATAACAGAAGGCTGTAAGTATTCAGAAAGTCACAAAATATGTGTGTTGAAAGGTTATTGACCCAAAACATTAATTTAGCTCCTTGCTTGATAGCTGCTCCTGAATTTATATTGCAGTTTCCTAGAATTTTATTGGGCTTGGCTGAAGGCTGATCTGAAACTTTTACCAAGGCAGTGATATAAAGACAACAACTACGTAAATGAGAAAATACTACTTTGCATTCAAAATTTGTTTAATACAGGCTGGTAATCTCCCAAAAAATCAGTGAAAGCTAATTGCATATTAATACAACCAACTGTTCCAGAAAATACGGCACCATTAACTAAACTGTCTTTTAACTAATACGAGTTACAGCCTGCCAACCCCAGAAAGACTTGTTTATTCCTATTGTTCTATTTGTTAATTAAGTCCAGTAGAATGTGCACCCTTTCCATGCCCTGAAATTTACTTGTCAGCTTCCAATGTGATAACTTAGTGAAAGCTTTTCAGAAATCCAAATACACATCTGCATCCTTGAAGAATTGCAACAGATTAGCTAAACAATTCCAGTTTCATAAATCCATGCTGTCTCTACTCTCATTCTATTGTATAAGAAAAGAATAATCTTTCAGTTACTATATGATTTTATACCAGTTCTCAAGACGGTCAAGGCAGATGTTGGGGGGACCTCCTATACATGCTACTTGTTGCCGCCTTTTCCAGTCAGCCAGTTCCTCATCCATTAATGTCTTCTGCACAAACTCCACAGTAGACAGCAGGGCAGCTAAGTCAGTGACTATTTGCTGTTTAAAAGTAAAGGTTTATGGTAAGAATAATCATTTTAAATTTTGAACAACAGGCAAACAATTTTTTTTTAAAAAAACCTTACCCTTCTCATTTGATCTAAAGCAGTCAACATCTGTTCCAACTGTGCCATCTTCTGTCTTGTCGCCGCTTGTGAATTCCCATTTAAATCTTGCACATCTGTTAACATTTAGAATAAGTTTCTTTTACTTGAAAAAAACATGTGATGGTTAAATTAACTATTTTCAATTTATAATGCCTTGAAAAGTTACTTTGCTATCATAGATCTTTTCAAAATAGCATATAGTACAACTCACCTCCTTGGCTCTTTAAGGTCTTGTAGTTGAAATCAAAATCATCCTGTAGGTTTTCCAAAACTTTAATTTTGTGTTCAAGATCCTGAAGAACAATTGAAAATTATTGTTTCTGTGATATGATCATTTACAGTCAGGATGCTCAACTACTCCTCCCTCCTCATTATCATCAACAATGGGTGAACCCCCGCCCCCACCCCCAAGGGCTGTGTGCTGAGCTCACTGCTGTACACTCCACTCACACGACTGCATGGCCAAACACCCGAGTAATCACATTGTCAAGCTTACCGATGACATGACAGTGGTGGGGCTTGCCCCCAACAATGTGATGGTCTACACAGAAGAGATGAAAGAGCTCAGGGCCTGGTACCAGGCAAATAACCTGTTCCTCAATGTCAACAAAACAAAGACAGTTATTGACTTCAGGAGAACTCGCACCACTCACACCCCACCCTTACATCAGTGGCACAGTAGTAGAAACTGCAAGCAGTTTCAAACTCCTGAGAGTGCAGATCACACAACCTCTTATGGTCTCAGAACACATCCTACACAGTGAAGAAAGCTCATCAGCAACTCTACATTCTGAGGAGGCTGAAGAAAGCAGGACTATGCACATCCATACTTACGTCATTGTACAGATGCACAGTAGAGAGCATCCCCACAGGCTGCACCACTGCTTAGTACAGAAACTGCACTGCAATGGATAGCCAGAACTGCCCAACGCACCACAGGTACCAGCCTACCCGCCATCAAGGACATATATATAGAAAGGTGCCAGAAGAGGACCAGTAACATCTTGAAGGATCCCACACCCACCCTGCTCATGGACTCCCATCAAGAAGGTTACGTAGCATCGATACCAGGGCCACCAGACTCGAAAACAGTTACTTTCTCCAAGCTGCTCAACATGTCTACCCACTAACTCAACCACTACTTTATTATTTCATGTCAGTCACCTCATGTACAGCCTGGCATCACTTTATGGATATACAATCAATGTACACAAGCTATCTTATTTATACTTATTGTGCTTTCTTTTATAATTATTATTATTGTGTTCTTTATCTTGTTTTTTTTTGTGCTGCATTGGACCCATAGTAACAATTATTTCATTTTCCTTTGCACTTGTGTACAGGAAATTACATTAAACAATTCAATCTTGAATTTGCAAATTTCACTTAAAGCAAAAATAACTTCAAGCTACATGTTTTTGAAACCATTCGAATTAAATTTATGCTATAAAGCTTCAAGATAAAATACACTTAAGAACCACTGAGTATCAGGTGGTTGAAGTAAATAAGGCTTGGGAACATGAATTTCAGCATGTTAAACAGAATGTAAACATACTGAGCAACAACAAAGCAACTTGAGTGGCTTAACAGTAAACCCAAATTCTAAATTTGACATTAGCTGAGGATTCTCAGGTACACCTGTCTAGCCATACACTCGACAATTTTGCATTGCCAATCACCCTGTACTGCTTGGCAGTCCCAAGCGATCACAGCAATTATTCAGGTTTACAAAACTGATTTTAATCTACATAAATAGTTTAGTAAAAATCTTCAATGAAGAAATTTATTTATAATATTTTTGCCAAATGCCAAGTACAAATGTCTAAATAAGAATTTCTACACCAAACTCCAACCTATTATACCATAATCTGATACATTTCTACATGACCAACCATCTTTGTCAGACCCTTTTTAACTAGAATATTTATAAGCAATAATATTCAGAGGAAAGAAATTAATTTACTTCCATGTAGCCAGTTCAAATAAATGCTAAGATACAATTTGTATTGTTTTGAAAATTCAAATGGACTCACCTGCACTCTTTTCCTTACATCCTGCAGATTATGTTCAAGGATTTGCTGCTTCTCAGTTACTACAGAACTGTGATGTGGTGACTGTCCAGGTTGCTTTAGAAACAAAATGCATACATTTTCAAAGCAATGAAAAGGTAAATGTGTGGAATATGTAGAATGCACAATTGAATCCCGGAATAAATGCGAAATAACAAGACCAAGCGTAATTAAGGTTGTTAGTTCTTTAAGACAATTGAGAAAAACAATAGGGGTGAATAGACAGAATCCTGCTTTTCCTCCAATAACAATTATGTCAAGTTCTGATAAAGCCAGTCACTCTTAAATAGCTGTGAATATATTTTACTTGCACCCTTCAGGACACATTTCTGGAAAAAACAAATAGAAGCTCATTCTGCCATTCAAAATGACCACATGGCTGATCTTTCACTACAGCACCACTCCAAGTATGGTCAAACCAGAGTTTTGGAGAGCTGCAACATTACCTTGTGGCTGTTGATCCTCACACCATACACCTTCTTAACCATCCTGTCACACGGCAACTTTGAAGGATCTATAGACTTCAACTCCATGATCCCTCTCTGTTCCTCCACACCACAAGAATCCTGCACTTTTCCAAGTGCATCACATCATCCTTTTCCAGATTAAATTCCATCTACCACTCTCTGTCCAGCTCTGCATCCTGATTATATCCCATGTAACCTATGAAAAACTTCCACGCTATCCACAACACCACCAATCTTAGTGTCATCTGAAAACTTACTAACTCATCCTTCTGCTTCCTCATCCAAGTCATTTATATTTTCCCCAATCCCATGTATTCTAATTGAATAACTTCCAAAGTTGCACCTTATTAAAAATTGAAAGTTCAACTCACCAGGCCCATTGGCTCCCCTATGTAATGTTCATTATAATCCCAAAAATCGACCGATTTACCAAAAAGATTTACCATTCATTAATCACTGCTACATCCTATTACTATCTTCCAAATGCCCTGTAATGACTTCCACAATAAAAGACTATGTGATCTCTTCTTCTGACATCAGGCAAACTGGGCTACGGTTCCACATTTTTTCCCTCGCCCACATATTTTTCTTTTTAAAATGTCACAGTGATACATTTGCTAATTTCCAATCTGTGGCACTGCAGCAAATTTATGAAGGCTTGGAGGATGATAATCAGTCTCCTCAAATTTTATCTCTTTCAAAGCCTTGGGATCAAGATAATCAGACACTAGGAATTATATATAATATTGAAGAATTTATTTTCTCTTTTCCAATACTATTGTCATAATAATGCTAATTAACTTCTGTTCTTTGCTCAATCGCGACCTGTTGTTCTTAACTATTTCCAGGAAGGTTTCTGCAGTTTCTTTAATGAAGATAGAAAATGTGTTTAATTTCTCCTCCTTTTTCTTAATGCACTTTCTCCTTCTCTTAAGGGACCCACATTAACTTTTGCTTCTCTTTCCATCTATAGAAGCTTTTACTGTCTGTTTTTACATCTTTGCTCTGGCTAGAATAGTCTCATATTCTACTTTACTTTCCCTATGAATTCCTTGGTCCTCCTTTGATCATATCCTAGATTTTCTCAATCCTTTGGCTTACTGATTTGCTTTCACAAACAAAACTTAACTTGTGCTTTTCTTTAGCTTTTCAGTAGCTATGGATAAGCCTCTTGGGTTTTGTACTTTAGAAACAGGATTATTTATTTGCTATAAACAGTATAAACTCTTGAAATAATTTTAATGTAGTTAACTCGTGCATTTAAAAAAAAATTTCTCCTTTGCTTTCATCCTATCTACATTGGAGGTTCTGTCACAGACCACAATAAACTGCTCTTTTTCCTCCTACTCCAAGATTCCCTTCAGCCCCAAAGGAGACTCTGGATATGACACCAGACATGCAAACAGCCTTCAAGAATCCCACTTCTGAGCTGCAAATAACAGAGCACATCCTGCTAACTATAAAATTCTCTATCACCAGTATATTGTTTCATTCTTTCTCCCAGTTTCAGTTGAACACGGAAGTACATTGTATAAAATGTGAATGCTGCTGCTAAAGAATACATTTATATTACTATTTGAGGGCAAAATATTTCAACAACTTTATTTAGACAGTTTACCTGCGAGACAGATGCAGCGACTTGAAGGAGACGAGCTTCTTCCCATAGACATCTTGCTATGATTCGCGCAATTTCCATTGGCCTCTCCAAATACCGATTCTGGAAAAAAAGGGAATAATTATTAGCAAATTACACTGGACAACAAAGATTTTGCATCCTGAATACTTTTGGGTGCGTCTTATGGAATGTGGGCTACTGATCATGAAAATCACCATGAAATTTCCCTATCATGCACCGATGTTTTTTTAAAATCGCCGATATTTGTTATTTCAATTCATAATTCTGTCAATTAAAATGTTGCCCACAATGTAAGCTGAAAAGTTTTCTACTTGTCCAGGCATGCCTGGGCAGACTTAGTCAGGGTGGATTCTGCATGGCAGGATAAGTTTCAGAGAGGCTATAAAAGCATCACAACCACACCATTCTATACATTGCATTTACACGTATATCAGTTTGCGATCATGTTGATGAGCATGCTCTACGCGCATAGCATATTGTGCATATCTATTATAATAAAGTATTGTATTTTCAGGAGTATTTGTCACAGCAAGATGTTTTGCCAATGTTGCGACAGCCGCGATGCTTTCTGGTATATTTGTGGTGAGTATACGCTTAAATCTCAAAGACGGAGCATGACCCTTATTAAGAAAACCTTAAAGCTCTACTTGCATGTAAATTTGGCGACCAAGACAAAACCTGGGCTGCTCACATTTGTTGTGCAACACGCGCTGTCAATCTTAGAGCTTGGCTCAAAGGTACTTGGAAAGCAGTGTCGTTTGCTGTTCTGATGATATGGCAAGTGCAAAAGGATCATGCGACAGACTGCTACTTCTATCTGACTAGCGTGCCTGGTTTCTCTGCTAAAAACAAGAAATCCATTGAATACTCCAATCTTCCTTCAGCCATGAGACCTCTGCTGCATGACGATAGTCTTCCAGTGCTGAAGCCAAGAGAGACGTGAAGCCTCGAGGAGGCAGACGAAGATGCCACCATGTACAAGCCAGGAATGGAAAAACAACACTGATACAGATTTTGAACCATTTCTGTTGAGGGAGCCTCATCTGATAACTCAAACTGAGTTAAATGATCTGGTCAGAGACTTGTGTTTGTCAAAAGCAAAAGCAGAATTACTGGGTTCAAGACTGCAAGGATGGAATCTGCTGTCACCAGGCACAAAAACCTCCATGTGGGTTTTCGATATTTGAGACAGACGTTTCCCAGAATAACTGATGCCAAGATTTCGGAAGGCAATTTTGTTGGTCCACAAGTTAAACAGGTCATCATAGGCAATTCGAAGACCAGAGAAGGACATTCAAGGACGTTGTTGAAGATTTTCTTGGCAACTACAGAGTACCAAGCTACGTGCAGCTGGTTGACAACATGCTTCAAGCATACAAAACCATGAGGTGCAACATGTCAGTAAAGCTTCATTTTCTGTGTTCCCATTTAGACTTCTTCCCTGCAAGTCTTGGCATTGCCAGTGATGAGCATGGTGAAAGGTTTCACCAGGACATTGCGGTCATGGAGAAAAGGTATCAGGGCAACTGGAAACCCTGCTTGGGTGATTATTGTTCGACACTGAAGCAAGAAGCCTCAGACACGGAGTACAAACAAAAATCATTAACAAAACATATTTAGCTTAGTTAGCAAAGCATCAGCACCATTATGCAATTAAACACATTATATTCAATAAAACTTAACTTCATTTCTCCAAATTCCTATTGATACAAGTAGTCTGAAATTAAATTTGTGTTCAGCTTCAAGCAGGCTATCATAAACAAAAAATATTTCAGAGGAAGCAACATTTGCGAAAAAATTTGCTGTCCAGTGTTATTTTCCACAAGGCAAGACAGTTCTTGTGAGGCTTTAGGGTTCTGACTTTTATTGCCCCTCATTCTTTGGGGAAACCTTCGGTTTTCATGGATGTTTGCAAAGAGCAAGAATTGCAGATTGCATATTGCATACATTCTCTGGTATTAAATGGAACTATTGAAAAAAATGAAGCAATCAAAAACTTCGTTTTGGTGGTTTATTAAAGTGATTTTTAAAAACTGATGGTCACAATGAATATCCAATGAAAACTTAAAGACAGATAAAGCAAGTTAAGTGACAAATTTCCAGATGACTAACTACGGCAGCATCAGGAACCTCTTACTAGATTCTTTCCACTTCAACCTTGACAATTTACTAGTGTAACCCCATGAAAGTGTTAAAGCAACTGGATATGCTAAGCAGGAACCTTGGAAATCTTAATTACCAAAAGTTAGCATCACTGTCTCAAATACACTTCATTTCCTCTACAAACTTCTACTACACTGGAAAAGTATAACATTAATCATAAATAGAAGCCATTCAAGGCAAGTATCAACGAAGCTTGCAAATGGCATCATTCTATGTTACATTTAAAGGAAAAAAAGCTTGTTAAGTTTTAACCAAGTCTTTGCAGGGATTCATTGTTGAAGCTCAACATATGCTTAAGGGAATTAAATATGGGCTGTGTTATTCAGGCCATAAAGTACAGGCCTAATCAGCATCAGTTATTCACTGCAAAGAATATCAGCTATTATTATATTGAAACTATCCACACTCATCTTTAATTACATATTCATTCACCAACAGTAGATAAATACCTGGAGGTACTGCTTGATCTTCCGCAGATTATGCTGATACAAAACATTGGATTCTTGCAAAAATCTGCTGTACTGTTGGTCAATCTCACCCAACAGATTGTGGAATACCAGTGTAGCATGTGATTCCTTACTGGCAGCATATGCCCTAGAATGTTAAACAGTTATTTCAATGGCAAAATTAACTCGTCATCACCACATTGGCATCTTCATTATAAAATTAATATTCTGGATAACAGCAACCAAAATAAATTAAAACAAATTCAGAGAAATCTAAAACTAAAATCAAGACAAATTTATTGAGAGATGTGCAAAAGAAAATCAAAGTATACTGCAAAATTTCAAAACTGCATGAAAAGGAGTTTTCCAGATATTTGACTTTCTATAACATTCACATGCTTTTGATGATACAAAGGTGTTGCCTGTGATTTTCCACAGAACTGCTCCTGGTTTGTGCAGTATTTTGGTCTTCCCCTGTTCCAGCCTACACCCCACCCCCCCCCAAACCATGCACACACAAATTGAGTTTCTAAACAAGTTCCACAATGATTAAGCACGTAGAATAAGAGATTTAAAAAAAAATCCCAG
This sequence comes from Mobula hypostoma, assembly GCF_963921235.1. NCBI lineage: Eukaryota > Metazoa > Chordata > Chondrichthyes > Myliobatiformes > Myliobatidae > Mobula > Mobula hypostoma. Next base: position 36,035,348 of record NC_086128.1, read on the forward strand.
ATTGCATTTTAGTAGCATAAATGATAAATCAAAGATCAACTTTATTTGCTATATACACATTTACATCTATTAGGAATTTGCTAAAGAATTATATATAAACAATTTAGAAGTTAGTGTAGACATGGAATAAAATGTGCATAAATACATAAATACTAGCATGTATTCACAATGTAAACAGCATTATAAAAAGAGGTTTAAAGTGTTTACAATGCAGTGCCTGAGGTAATAGGTAGAGGTGCTGGGGTGGGGGGGGGGGTGGAGGAGGGCTAACTAGCATAGTTGATCAGAAAAACTGCTTGAGTGGAGAAGCTTTTAGATGGTGTGAAGTTTTTGTTTTAATACTCCTTTCCAGAAGGGAGCTTTTGGAAAAGGCAGTTCACTGGGTGGGTAGTGTCCGTAATGATTTGTCCTGCTCACATACAAGTTCTGCAGTGATGGAAGACTGCAGCTAATGACCTGCTGTCCTGTCAGGTCACTGTCGTTTTCACACACTGTGAGAGGATGTTGCACCAAACCAGACAGTAATGGCTGATGTGAGGATGCTCTGAATGATGGCAGTGTAGAATTGCACCAGTATGTGCTGGGGAAGATGGAATTTTACCAACTGCCACAAGAAGTACATCCTCTGCCAAGCCTTCTTTTAAATGAAAGAGATATGGTTCTCCCAATGAGATCATGCAAAATAACGATGCCCAGGAATCAGAATGTTGAAACATGCTAACTTTATAGTTGTTGTTGATGAGAGGATTGAGAAGAGACATTTCTCCTGAGGTCAATTTGCAATCTGCGCAGTTTTGAGGGCATTCAGCTCCAAGTTGTTGTGATTGCACCAGGACACAAGCTTGCTAATGGAAGCCGCAGTGGAGTATTAAAAACATTAATCTTTAAATAACAATAGATATTCAATCACTCAGTGTGTAATCACGGCAAAAAGCATACTTGCAAAAGGCAGCAGGCCCTAGACCAAAGAATTGGCAGCAGAGTCAATTGATCTGTGTTTATCTTTAAAATATTTTTAACGCATTTGGTTTGATAACCTCAACCCTTAACAGTCCTCAACAGTTGTCATACATACCAATCCTGAGTTTCAATCCAGGCTGCCAGAAACTGCCTCAGCTCCATAGGAAAGCTGTCACTATAAAGTTGGTGCAGTTGCTCCAGATACCTGGTATCCAACTGTTGTAATTGATTCCACTGTGCCATTGTATGAAGGTATTATAGAAAGCTGAAATAAACGCAAGAAGTTAGAAAAGGTGACAAGTGGCAAGTTAACAAGTTTTCCCATAAATTCAGCAAGTCCTGTCCCTAAAGTACATTTCTCTCAGAACATTCAGAATGCAAGTTGCAGTTCAAAGAAATACCTCTTTTAAGGCTTAAGGCGTCTTAATGCCCGTATTTTCAATTTTCCTAGAATAGTGCAATCATCTCCTTCAGCCAGTTTTGCAAACCCATAGATATATTTTAATTTACAAAATCCATGACATGGAATTGCAGAAACACTGAACATCCTGGAAATGATGCAAGCCTTCAAACAGAACTGTAGGCACTATGTATATTGTGTATATTTCCAAACAACTGTCATTTTAAGGAAATGTTAAACTTAACTGATGGTTTCCCATCTTCATACACAAAAGGTTGTGTGTATTCCAAATAAAATTCCTACTACTTTAGCAGAATTAAATCTATCACTGACATATGATGTGAAATGTGTTCTTTTGTAGCAGCAGTACAAAGTTGTAAACAATCTAAATTACAAAGCTAAATAGTGAAAAGGAAAAAATTAGTAGTTTTCATGGATTCATGGACCTTCTAGAAATTTGATGGCAAAAGGGAAGAAGCTGTTCCTAAAATCACTGATTGTGTGTCTTCAGGCTCCTGAACATCCATCCTGATGGCAAAAATGAGGAGGGCATGTCCCGGGTGTCAAGGTTACTTAATAACGGATGCTGCCTTAAGGCGCCACCTCAAAAATGTCCTCAATGGTGGAGAGGGTTGTGCCCATAATGGAGCTGGTTGAGTCCACAATCTTCTGCAGCCTCTTACTATCCTATGCAATGAAGCCTCCATATTAGAATGTGATGCAACCAAGTATTTTGCTCTCCATCTATAAAAAACTTGCAAGAGTCTTTGGTGACATACCAAATCTCCTCAAACAACTTGACGCTGCACATCCTTTCTGTCACTGACCCTCAATGAGGATTGGTGCATGTTCTCCCAACTTCCCCTTCCTGAAGTCCCTGACCTCTCTTGGTCTTGCTAACACTGAGTGCAAAGTTGTTGTAACACAACTCAGCCAGCTGATCTATCTCACTCTTGTACGCCTCCTCATTGCCATCTGGAGATTTAAGTAATGACAATTGTGTCACTCACAAATTTAGAGGTGGCATTTGAGCTTAGCCACAGTCATGGATGCAGAGTGACAGTAGGTCAAGTACACATCCTTGAGATGTGCCTTTGTTGATTGTCAGCGAGGAAATGTTATCATTTAGATCCATACTGACTGGTCTCCTGATTAGCAAGTCAACAACCCAGCTGAAGAAGGTGGTACAGAGGCCCAGGTTTAGAAGATTCATAATTAATACTGAGGGGATGATGGTATTGAATGCTGAGCTATAATAAATGGCATCATGACACGCTTCGCTATTGTTCAGATGCTCCAAAGCAGAATGGAGAGCCAGTCAGACTGTGTCCACTGTAGAGCTTTGGCAGTAAGCTTATGATAATTTAATCACAATTAGTTTCCAGTTATTTCAATATCAAGATTTAAATATGTCAGAAATTGATACGATAGTGTAATTGTGGAGTTCAATGACTTGTTGCTTTTTGTCATTACAGAAAATTACTAAATAATTCTGCAATATGGTTACAGGAAATAAGCTTTTAAGTGAACAAATAATTCTTTACAATTTATTTTTCAAAATGCAGGAGATGATAACAACCTAGTCTGTTTCAAAGGCAAAGAACAAATATAATGCTGTAACTGAGAAAGAAACCAGCAATTTTCAAATACCGTGTGGTATTCCCTACAGAATATTTGATAATTCACTAGTTTTTCCAAAATTCTAAGATACACAAATGGTTTCAATTGCTAATAGTAGAAATAGACAAGTCTTGTATGCTTCAACATGCAAAAATATATACATTTTTGATTTGTCAAGAATACTAAGTTCTGTCAGATTCTTGTAGTGAGAGTAAACCCTACCATTTACAATTTCAAAATGAAACCCAAGTTATTCAAAGGACAAATTTTTTGTTTGCATTTTGTTCTGTCTGGTGTTGTGCTTTTCATTTAGACTAGTTTTACACCTTTGTTTTAAGAAAAGTGTTCTCACTATTAAGGGCCATTGAGAAAGTAGAATGTTTTGGATTTTAGTGCCATTCTAAAGTTAAGCAAAAATATCTTGGTTTCACTAAGGGATCACTGATGTCAGAGGTGGCAATTTTCAGAAGGCTTGCTAAATTCAAGTTCCCTCCATATACTCAAATGGATACAAATGATTATGTGGCACTTAATCTTGGCCAATATTTTTCCATTCAGTAAAATTCTTCTGACTTGTACAAACTTACTGCATCCAAAATGACTGAACTGTTCCCTACAACAGTATCACTTTGAAAAGTAATGCATTTTCTGTAAACACTTTTGCATATCCTGAGACTGCAGAAGACCTTATAGAATTGCAATTCTTCATAAAAAAAATTACCTACAAAAAGTTCACCCTCTCCATCTTGTTTTAAATATTTAACTTCCTACGTTTTCACTCATTTCCAGCACTAGTGACAATGAAAGAAAAACTGCTAACAACTAAACAAAATGTACCCATGCAATTACTAAACCACAGACAGAAGTCTAGCATAACCACACAAAAAAATCCTCACAATGGTGCTACACTATTCCATAGTTTCTTCAGAAGGTTTTAAAGTAGTCATTCGAAAATTGGTCCTGAATAAAAAGGTATACCCAAAATGACGTGACAAAAGTTAAATAGTACTAGACCCAGATTCATTCTATTTATAAATAGGAAATAAGTCTGAAAACTTTTGATCTTGCAAAGCCACAGGAAAATAACCCGTGAATCACAAAGTACAGTGATGTGTCAACTAATTAAAACCAAAACCAAGGGCAGTCGTCAGATCCATAACAGAGAATTTTTTTTATACATCAAGATGCACAAGTATGAATCCTTATTTTAAAACTGTGTAATCTCCTATTCCCTCAGGTAGGGGGCAGATATTTAGGGTGAAAAGGGCAAGAATTTAAAGGGACCTAAAGGGAAAGCTTCTTCCCATATAGAGGGTGGTGAGAATATGGAATGAGACAGGTATAATAGTATAATTTGAATAGGTACTTGGAGAGGGAAGGCAGGGCTTAGAGGGATATAGGCAAAATGCAGAAAATTGGGACTAGCTGGTTGGTCATCGTGGTCAGCATGGACTCTGAGCTGAAGGACCTGTATCCATGCTGTAATGCTCTATGACTCTATAGAAGAAATCAAATTTACAGCAAAATGTTTGTCCCACAGTACAAATACGTACTGCTTAGTAAGTTAATTGGTCAGTGTAAATTGCCCTGTGATTAGGCTAGTGTTAAAATTGGTGGGTACATGGGTGGCGTGGCTCATTTGGGCCGGAAAGGACTGCTTAACGCTGATCTCTAAATAGATAAATACATTTAAAGAAACACATGCAAAAGAACTCGTGCAGCATTAGCCAAAGGACAGGAGACTCCAATGAAGAGTTGAACTACAACCTTAAAACAGGAAAGTATAAGGTAACTTAACACAATTCTCATTGTCAGAAATTCATTTAGACTGCAAAGATTCAGATGCAGGGCACTAGCATAGCTTCTGAGAAATCGATATCAAAGCGTTTCTTTTCTGCCCCTGGTTGTTGGGGATGGAGAGCAGACTTCATGTCTAAACTAAGATGAAACTGATAATCAAGTAACTAAATAATGTCCGTTTCAAATGCCAACTAAAAACAGCACAAAGTAAAACTTTGACATGAAAAACTAAAATAAAACACTGCCCAGTGAAACACAAGCTTTTTCGAAATGTTCTTATTATGCTGTACAAATGCTTATAAAATTTCATATGAAAACAAAACAGCTTAATAGGTCAGAATTGACTGCAACTTCCTGTTAGAAAGGTAAATTCCCCAGCTAACGTATGTTTACAGCTATTTTCCATGATATTTACATCATTCTGAGTAGGCAAATAAGTTTCTTAAAGTCCTTTGAAAAATACCTACACCCAAAGACAATCGAAATTCCCAAATCAGCAATGTGAACATTTTAAAATAATTTACTACCCAAGATGTAGGGTTCTGGGGAAAACCCCCACTAATGCAGAAAGAATGCTAATGAAACCAACAGCAGGTTGTGTTTTCCCAGTGGGTGACATTAAAAATCACATAATTCATAGTCATGCAACAAAAAGATACATAATGTGTATGTACTAGGGTCAAATTAAAGTATTCCTGGAAATTTGCAATGTTAGAAATTCATTTGTGGAATGCAGATGTTATTAGCAAAGCCAGATCTTACTGCCCATCTTTAACTGACCCTTTGAATTTAGCTGCTTACCAAACCACCTTGGAAGGCAATATGGAGTTGATTTGTGTCCCCAGATCCATCAAATAGCCAGACTAGTTAAATGGTGTATTTCCTTCAAAAGAAATTAGTGAATCTGGCTGTTTTAAAAACAATATAGTAAGTTCATGATCACCATTATACCAGCTTCTTTCTTTAAAAAACTATTCTGAATTTAAATTACTTGAATTTAATTTGTTTTACTGATTTTGAGAGATTCAAATACATCCTTTATCAATAGCCCAGGCCTCTGGATGCTAATACAGTAAGCTAACCGTAATGTTACTGTCAATGATACCCAATATGAACTGTCCAGAATTTGATCTACAGAAGGGATACAGGCCAAGTCAGAATATTGACCCATTTACAGGGATCATGGACAAAAGCAATATATATGCCAGGCTACTACTCATCGATTACAGGTAAAAAAAAACATTATCCTCTCAGTACTAATTAGTAAACTTCAAAACCTAGGTCTCTTTACCTCCCTATGCATCTAGATCCTCGACTTCAAGTATAGATTGTTATCATCTCCTCCAATGGTAATCGACACAGGTGCACCTCAAGGATGTGTGCTTAGCCCACTACTTTACTCTCTCGACACACAATTGTGTGGTTAGGCACAGCTCAAACTGCACCCAACACATTTGTCAATGACACCACTGTTGTTAGTAGAATCCCAGTTGACAACGAGGAGGAATACAGGAGTGAGATAGATCAGCTGGTTGAGTAGTGTCACAACAACATCAGCAAGACCAAAGAATTAATTATAGACTTCAGAAAGGGGAAGTTGGGAGAACACCCACAAGCCCTAATTGAGGTGTCAGTGGCAGTAAGGGTGAGCAGCTTCAAGTTCTGAGCAACATCAAGATCTATCCTAGGTCCAACACACTAATGCAATCACAAAGGAGGCATCCAGCAGGTCTACTTCATGAGGAGATTTGGTATGTTACCAAAGACTCTAGCAAACTTCTACAGATGTACGATGAAGAGCATTCTGACCAGTTGTATCAAAGCCTAGTATGAAGTCCCCAATGTGGAGGATTGAAGGAGGCTACAGATAATTGTAGACTCAGCCAGCTCCATCAAGGACATCTTAAAAAGGTGGCGCCTCAAGGTGGCAGCATTCATCTTTAAGGACTTTCACCATCTGGGACATACCCTCTTCGCATTACTATCATTGACGGGTATTGGAGTCTGAAGACCACACTCAACATTTTACGCTCTCCTTTGCCATCAGATTTCTGAACACCCTTGTTACTCCTCTTTTGCATTATTTATGTACTTGAGTAATTTTATGTCCTGCACTGCTGCTCCACAAAGCAACAAAGCAATAGAAAACATGCAACCATGAAACAGACATCAATGACATTGCCCCAATCCACACTGATTGCATCACTTTATTTTTAATTGTGAACTCAAACAAATTCATGCATCATGTGCCATTAAGAGATTTGTTGATTCCTTGTATATATTAGATCCCAAATTAAATTACACAACATTTTAAAAAGGTAATTTGCCAGGCTTCTATCAGTTAACTCAACTTTAAATCCCAAAATTGAAATACCAATCTTTCTCATTTGTTATGAGCAATTTGATGTGACCTTCAGTTTCAATTTTGACATACAAAACTAAGTCAAGAGTAATTCAGTGAGGGCAATACCTACTTCACTTTCTGTGAATTAAAGGAAGAAAACCTTAAAATTACTCAGCTCTGATTCACCAATGACAAAGATACCTACAGTCTAAAAGCAGCAATACCATTGCACTATTTGAAGTGGGACTTTTTTTTTAATAAAAGGGAAATTCTAAAACCATACAAACTTTTGAAGAACTATTTAACATTCACATAAGACATACTATATAAGCAGACCAAGTGCAAGGTCACCAAACATCAAAATACAATGCATCTTGCAATAAAAGCCATAAACAAAATGCTCTAATGCATAATGAAACTATATGTGATACAACCGAAGTATTATAGAGTCCAAAACAGGGGAAGAAATTTTTAACTACACAGAAGTTCAACATAATTAAGTTTCAAATTTCCAAATAATACTTGATATGGATTAAACCCATTTGTGCCCTTTGCATTTTCTGATTTATGCATTTCCAGTAACTACACCATTTCTGCACTGTACCCCAAATGATCAAATCCCAAATTCAGTACATTAACAGTTCAATATTCCAGCATGGATAGTTTCCAACAACACAACCTCTGTGCTTTATTCATAATCATCCCTCATAGGAGGTTTCTTGAAAGCTGTTGAACATGGGATAGAGTAAAAACAAACAATGCAATTATTTTTTGTCTGAATTAAGAATGTGCACTCGTCCTGCATTTTAATAAGGCAATATTGGGAATACTAGCAACTTTTAAATTTCACAAGGAGGCAGGTGATAGGTCATGACGCTGTCAATTACTAGTTTCTGGTTCCACCACAAACCAGAGCATCACAAAACAGTTACAGAGTGGAAATTGATGAGACAAATTTCTTCCTCTTATAGAGGGGCAATCCAAATACCCATTTTGTTCACTGGAATCTCAATCTTTATTACTTTTCTTAATGTTTGCCTCCAATTCAGAAATACTAATTCAATTTTATTCCTTGCTAGGACTTCCAAGTTACTTATCCTGAGTTAACAGACTACTGTACACATCACAACCAGTTATTCATGTACTCTTACTCCCTTTCCCCAAAATCACCAACACATCTTTTTAAAACAGTATTTCACACCTTAAATTTTAATTTCTACAAGATAAAAGCATTTACCAAAATTAACATATGCAGACAAACTTACAATGTTATCATTGTTATTTTCACTTGTGCTGAAGCACAAGTTAAGAAATGAAAATTCACATCTGAAAATTCTACTCAAAACTATTTCATATTATGCATGAACAAGATTGGATTTAGAGTCTACAGAGAAAGTGACCAATTGTCAGTGACAATTTTAAACGCAAGCACAGCTGGAACAATTGATCAAAGACAAATTGATTGAAATTGAAAAACATAAATTGGTGCCTCCAGCAAAGGTACAGACATAAGACTGAAGTGCTGGTTCCTTTGCCACTCCTGTTATCTGCTGATCAACAAGTGTTTTTTTGTGTGTGCAAGGACAGACAAGCCTTAAGGCTTGCAGTTTCTAGCCACCTTCCCATGAACTGCATCAGAATTAGTTACACTACCAACCCAGATCCATGACAGTTAAGCCTTAAGCAAGCACATTCAGAGAATTTTCACAGATCTTAATCAATACGCCAGCATCTGATGTATGGAGAAATGGAAGGGAGTGGGGGAAAGAGAGAAAAAAAAAATTTGGGCTGATTTTACTACTTTAAAAACAAACCCATAACCAAGCTGGCAATCTACAAACATGATTGTCAAATTGAAAGAGAATAGATGTCCATGGTTCACATGAAAGCAGACAAAAAGCAGTCGGCCTACTCCAACTGGCATTGTGGCAACACATTTCTAAGTTATTTCCCTATTTTTAATCTCAGAAGATGAGACACACAAGCAACCCAAAGGCAACATTGTGCAACAACTCTTGGAGCGTTTCTATACATTACTTTTGCTGACACTATGCAATCAGTTGAACTAAATGGAGAAATAAAAACAAACTAAGCTGTAACTCTACAAGAAATCAGTACTTACAAATGCAAACTATGTGAGAGAGAACAGAATTTCACAGAAAAAAAGACAAATATAATAGGGTGAAAATGTATAAATTTGAAAACTTTCATCCATTTAACAATTCAACATTAGCAAAAACACAGATGCAAAGATTTTCCTTTATTTACCGCGGGACTAGACATTGCCAACAGTGATCAACATATTTTGTTTTACTTCTGTAATTACAGAGAGGAATGCAAGTTTAGACATTAAACTTTAGGAGTGCAGGTGAGGAGAGGAAAACAGGGTTAGGACAAAAAAAAGGAAGCAATTGAACTGAAGACAGAGGTAGGAGGTATGAATTTGCTATGGTGTTTACGAAATGAGTACTAAAAATGTCAGCAACACACATCAAAGTTGCTGGTGAACGCAGCAGGCCAAGCAGCATCTGTAGGAAGAGGTGCAGTTGACGTTTCAGGCCGAGACCCTTCGTCAGGACTAGATTGCATTTTGATATAATGAAATAGAAAATTAAATGTAACAAGACCCACACCAATGAAGGAAGCATATAAATATACGAAGGTAAGTGGAGAGAATCAGCTTCATATTTGTAGATTTTGTTGAATGAAGTGTTTAAGAGTGATTAAGGTCATCAACTCAAAAGATATGCTTCTCCACAGAACATGCACAACTCAGTTATTTCCAAAATGTTCTTTATATTTCATAATTTCACGGCCTACATTATACTTTGCATTCCAAAAAGGTACTAGATACAGACAATCGTCAAAGGGGCTTTGGATGCTTCAACCTGAGATGCCCTAGGCTATGGTAAAACCTTTGAACACACACACACACGCGCCCCCCCCACAAGAAAACAAGTCACATGTAATAATTATTTGGGAACTGGGAGCACTTCCTTAAACACAAATTTAGAAATCTGTGCAGATAATCCAAGACATTCTATATACCAAAAGAAATCAATGGCCTTTGGCTTGATAGGGCCTCATTCTTTGCTTGGTTTCCTTTTTTATCTATCTCTGGGCTTGCCAGAACTAGAAATTCTATCCAAACCCTTTTCTTTATCTTCTGACCCATAGTCATTCATTTCACACACATTTAAAGGTGAAGGTGAAAAAAAAAGTAATGAAAATAAGTTTATGCACTGCATTTGCAAACAACAGCATAAAGCTGATAGGTTTTAATTATGTTTGTTTTGTTAAAAATAAACTATATAAAAGAAGTATTTTCCCCCAGGGTAAGAGTGCTAAAATGGATCAATGCCCTTTAGCAGAGCACCAGTATACACAGTTATTCCACAACAGCAGTGAAAACAAACCTGCTGCTATGTCTAGAAAAATTATCTTTCATAAGAAAATTTGACTTGGCCATAATTATTTTATCCTTAAAAAAAATTTAAAAAGTTAATCAACTTTGTTCAAACCATTCTGGTTAACACCATCACAGTACCAAAAGCATCCTTCTCAAAATCACAATGACAAAACTGTTTTCACTTTCCTTGCCTTTTGGGTCATCTGCAGCTTGACACAATAACCACCCCATCCTCTAAAACTTCTAAGTTCAGGGGTTCCCAACCTTTTTTATGCCATGGAAGCTTACCATTAACTGAGAGGTTTGTGGACCCCAGGTTGGGGACCCCTACTCTAACTGTTCAGGAATACTTTGGTTCCATTCTCATCCATAAAGTCATCTACCGGCGGTGGGAAATCACCAGAAATTGCTTCTTTATTACTGGTGCTCCTCAACAACTTTTCTTCAGCCCCCTTCAATTTCGCATTCACATCCACCTTCTTAACAACATCAGGAAACATGAAATCAGTTTCAATACACATTCTCTTCACCCCTCCAGCTTCAAATTATTAAACTCGTTAACTCAATATTCTGGTCTGTGAGAACATGGACAAGGAAAGTTTGGAGGGGCAAGAGCCAAATGAAGACATACGGGATTAGCTCAGTAAGGCATCTTGATCAGTTTAGACAAATTAGATCAAAGGACCTGCTTACAAGCTGCACAACTCTATGCCTTGACAGACACCATGCAAATGGCAGTAGTTTTAATCTCCAAGAGCTTATAATGGTGCTCCTGAAGAGGCCATGAAGAACCATCTATTTGCTACCTTACATTAATCCAAGTACAAATTTTATGGGGTATTAAAGGAAATCCACTGAGAATAAAGTGAAACTTTCAAAACTCACCCTCTTTTCCTACTTAACTTTCTCCAAATTACTTCAGGAAGACATTTGAATTTCAAGGGGGGAAAAACTCAATCTTTCAGTGCCATGGAAGGCAAAACAAATGACTTAGCTATTGTATTTTATTTTAATTTTAATAAAACAGTACAAAAAAAAACAGGTGTCAATAGAATCATTTCCACATTTAGAAAAACTGCAAATAGGGCAAAGTTCATATTTAGCATCAACAGCCAAATATGTGCAAATATAGTTGCAAATTGCAATCAATGCTATACACCTAAACAGGCAGCGTTGTGTTAATAATCGGCAATTTAATTCTCCTCTGTAATCACATCTTTAAGAATATAATTAATGCTTTACTGGTATACATTTAGAAAGGTTCTCCAAGTTTACTGGTTGATCTAATGAGATCTTATCACCACCCTCTCTGCAATTTAACACACTTTTTTCTGTCTTTTCCAGTTTTCACAAATAGTCTTCAACCTGAAACATTAACATTTACCACAGATGCTGCCTGAAATGCTGAATGCTTTAAGTGTTTTGCTTTTTTCATATTTCCAGCACCTATAGTTTTTGATTGTCATAACGAAACTTGTATTGTGTGTAACCATATTCTTTCATACTTGACTCTCTACCAAAGGGTCATGTGGGCCACTCAATTTGAAAGTTCAACTCTAATCTCTTGCAATTAATTCTATGCCCAATACAATGGTGAATATCTAAACAGTTCACTCTTCACCCCCCCCCATTTCCATGACCAGATACATAAAGCACAAGACCTTTCCCCCCATATATCAATAGACTACAGAATAACTAGGTAAAATAAAGCACCAGATTTACAAAATACATTGAAATCAATCCTACTTTTCTCTTATTCTCTAAAGGGTGTAGAATTAAGTTTAAGCAGTCAGTAATCACAAGATAGAAAGATCAAAAACTGAACAATCCAGTGGTATAGAAGGTAAGGTTTATAATATGATGTATAATTGGATCAGTAACACGATCTCCAAATAATTTTAATTGCAACTGGGTTTGTTACTGTGCTAGTTTTAATGACATTGCCAGTGAGTTGGTTGATGGTAAGGCTATTTTTTGTGCACTGATTTTTGGAGTTGCAGATTTTGTAATTATGCCACTTTCTTATTCTGGTTTCTGTCCCCTTCCCCTTCCTTCCAGTTCCAACTGTTTATTCCCCTCCATAGATGCTGCCTGATTTGTTGAGTTCCTCTAGCATTTCTGTGATACTCAAGATTTTCAAAATCTGCAGAACCTCGTGTTGATGTCTAATGGATCTCCTTAATATCTGCAATTCGTGCTATAATCTGGGTAAAGCCCCTGAACAGTGGAAGGAACATTACCTCACAAGCCACTCACTTGACGGCATCTTCTGCCCCATTTGTGGAAGAGAATGTGATTTCCACATTGGCCTAGTTAGCCACCTCAGAATCCACAAAACTAGAGTACAAATTATCCTTGATTCTGAGTCGGGGATTTAGACGCAAAAATCACTTCATGGAGCAAGATGTTTAATAGCTGAACAAGTCATTTTTAGAACTCATAGAATTGTTTTTGAACATAGACCAATACACACGATGTTGTGCCAACCTTATAACCTACTTCAAGAAGTGCTATATTCTAATTATTTTTGGATCAGTGGCTGAGTGAAAAGAAAAAGAGAAATTTAGGATCAATCTTATTTGTCTTTCTGCAGAGAAGCTATCTAATCTGATCCCTTGATAAGGACTGGTGTGTTTTCCTTTGACTTCCCCTTCCTGAAGTCTACAATCAATTCCTTAGTCTGAATGATGTTCAAGACAAGGTTGCTGCTGCAACATCACTCAACCAGCTAATCTGTCTCACTCCTGTACACCTCCTCATCACCATCTGAAATTCTGCCCAATACAGCATAAAATAACACAATTCTTTAAAACAAATCTCTGCTGCTATCAACCTTTTGCTCAATATTACTCTAGTTAAGTAGTGTGATTAAAAACCTCAAAAGGATGAAGTTAAATTACGTGCTGTTTATTTTTAAATGATTATGAAATCTTTTCATTCCACAAGAGTAATGACAATGCAAAACTCAGAATCAAGTTTAATATCACTGGTGAGCATCGTGAAATTTGTTGTTTTGCAGCAACGGTACATTGCAAGACATAATATAACTAAAATATTATATATATATATATATATATATATATATTAAATTAAATAAGTAGTGCAAAAAGAGAGCAAAAAAAATTGAGGTAGTGCTCATTGTCCATTCAGAAATCTGATGGCACAGGGAAAGAAGCTGTTCCTGAAGCAGTGAGTTTGTCTCTTCAAGCTCTTGTACCTCCTTGTTAATTGTAGTAATGAAAAGAGGACATGTCCTGGGTGGCAGGGGTCCTTAATGATGGATGCCGTCTTTTTGAGGAATCGCCTATTGAAGGTGTCCTTGATGCTGTGGAGGCTAGTGTCCATGATAGAGCTGGTTGAGTTTACAACTTTCTACAGCTTTTTCCAATCCTCTGCAGAGGCCTCTCCATACCAGACAGTGATACAACCAATAAGGAATGATCTCTGCAGTATATCTGTAGAAATTTGCAAGAGTCTTTGGAGTCATACCAAGTCTCCTCAAACTCCAAATAAAATATAGCCTCTGTTGTGCTTCTTTCTAATTCCATCAATATGTTGGGCCCAATATGATGTTGACACCCAGGAACTTGAAACTACTCACCCCTTCCAGTGCTGATCCCTTGATAAGGACTGGTGTGTTTTCCTTTGACTTCCCCTTCCTGAAGTCTACAATCAATTCCTTAGTCTGAATGATGTTGAAGGCAAGGTTATTGCTGCAACATCACTCAACCAGCTAATCTGTCTCACTCCTGTACACCTCCTCATCACCATCTGAAATTCTGCCCAATACAGTTGTGGCTTCAGCAAATTTATAGATGGTGTTTAAGCAGTACCTAGCCACACAGCCACGGGTGTAGAGAGAGTAGAGGAGTGGGTTATGCACGTGTTGATTGTCAGCGAGATGTTATTTCCAATCCGTAGTGACTGTGGTCTCCCGATGAGGAAGTTAAGGATCCAGTTGCAGAAACCTAGGTTTTCGAGCTTGTTGATTAGAACTGAGGGAATGTTAAACTGTATTGTCCATTTACATTTCAAAGCACGGAATGACTCTAGTTACCACATTTGTTTCCCTCCTTCACTCACCTGCACCCACACCACACCCCAATACAAGATGCCATTAACATTCACAAAACTTGATCATGCCACTAGCGTATCCAAGGGAACTGATTAGTTACTTACTAGTTTATAAGATCCGAATATGATCGTATGAACTCGTCCCCACACCACTCCCCTTAAAAGGTACCTGCAGCAAACGCTACCTTTCCAAAAATTATTTAAAACTGAAGCAAATACAAGTGAATACAAGTGAAGCAACTTAAGTGAATACAAGACCTTAATTTCAGCAGGATTAAAGTGTTTACCAATTCAAATTCTATGGCTTAAAAATAGGACTTTAAATCAAGTATAATTACAGGGTGTGGAAATGATGAATGATACATGACATAAGAGCACAAGGAAAGCAAATTAAAAACACTCAGCAGGCCAGGCAACATCTGAAAGGATGGAAACGGGAGATAATGCTTCTGGCCAAAGTCAGTCAGTCAGCGGGTGCCGTCCCGAATCCGGGGTTGGCGGCTATGCACCTCCATCTTCTTCAATCTTGCGACAGCACCGAGTACAGCTTCTCCTCCAGTTTGTTCTCACTGGCCACCTTGGCACCACCCGCCGCCGCCCCCGCCGAACTCCAGCCCGAGGCCGTGTCGGCCTCCAGCCACGGCCGCTTCTTCGAGCTTGGCCCTTCCTTAGGCCTTGGGCAGGCCCAGGCACACGGTGCAGCACCCAAGTTCATCATGTCTCTTTTAACTAGGGGCATAGCATACGATTCGAAGGTACATGGTGAGGCTTTAATCTCTTCCACAGAAGACGGCCGTTGGCTCACAAGGAGCTCATCCACCCTTTGTCAGGTCTAGTTGTTGTTTTTTTTAAGTCCTGCTGGGTGTTCTCACACCCTCCTCACCAGACTAAGTCCAGTGGGGGAGCCGGCCCAAGTTGCCGTCCACTCGACCAAGTTCCCTGGCCAAGTGCCCGCCCCCCCGCCAAATCTCTCTGAGCGCCCGGCGCCCGACTGAAAACCATGGTCAAAGATCTTTCATCAAAACCAAGAAAATAGTTAGAAATCGAGTAAGTTTAACATTTCATAAATAGAGCAGTCTGTGATAGGGAAGAGAACAGAACAAGTGACAAATGCTGAAGGGCTGTTAAAATTGTTGAGATTAAGTCCAGTGAGCTATAACAGTTGGGAGCAGAATGGCTTGTTCTGATGAAAGGCTTACTGCCTGTATATGTCACAATTTTTGTCTCCTCTCCACCATACTACCAATCTGCTTAGCATTCACATATTTCAGATTTCCAGCAACTGCAATGTTTCATATTTCATCATTCTAGTGTTGTACCCCCACTACTTTTCTAGTTGTCTCATCTAAATAATGGAGCTGAAATTCACCAGCCTTCACACCTTCCTTCAGCCAGCATCACTATTTCTGCCAGCTCTGTTTGTCTCCTCACACATGCTGCATGATCTGCTGAGTATTTCCAGAACATTTCATTTTAATTTCAAATTTTCAACATCTGCTGATTTCTTGAGTTTTGATGGTAAAATTGAAGCAGCAAAATGTCTATTCTAGAGCCATAACCACCTTATTTTACAAGTTCAATATGAAATCAACAAATACCATTTGATACACTATCTTTAATGAACTAGCTGCAGATTTTTAAAATCATTTTGGGCAATGCATCTCACTTTAGCTAAAGTGTTATGAAGAAACATGTAATATACTCAAATTCCCAGGACTTTTTGCAATTTGATGAACGGGGAATGCTGTGGTATTCCTGCTCACGAGAAAGTGAACTTGTGGCACTACCAGCAAACGACTGCTAAAATCAGAATATCCTTCCTCATTCTTGTAAACTGAAGCAAAATACTACACTTCATGTTTTTTTGTTTTAGTTTCAAAATCATTTTACAATATTCACCTTCAACTGTGGACTAAATGAAATTATATTCAACTTGCATTGCCCAGATAGCTTGTTTGAAATGTCAAATTCTGAATTGCACTTCCTCTGACTGACATGTGATACTTCTTCCAAACTGAGTTTGCTGCTCTGAGATTAATTAGCATGAGAATACCATACAAACCTGTTCATCTATTAGCAATAGATTTAATACAAAAGTTAACAACAGAAACGTGGTGGTGGAGGGTGCATCATTGTAATAGTTTGGGCCCACATGTAATAATCATTTTTAAGAACAGAACCAACCCCATGTGAAATGGAGATGGAGAAAAATTACTCACTGATTTAAAGAAATGTTACTTCACTTGATCTCCTCAAATGACTAATCAAAATGATCTTCTCTCCACGGCTTTCTCGAGAGACAGGATATCTTTTCGGTACTCTAATACTGAAAAACAAAATGATTAACAGGGAATCAGATAACAGGAATGAAAATTGATTGGCAGGGGGAAGAGAGGGAGGTGGGAAATGTAATGGCTTAGATTAAGGGGAAATCACTAAAGATCTTGGAAATTCCAAAGACATCTAAATCAACTGAAAAGCAAAAAAAACTGACAAAAAAGTGTCATTTTCAAAGCATTAAGTAGTAAGGATTTTTTTAAACCAGCTCATTTATGCACAAAATCCCTTTAACGAACTGCAGCAAGTGTTTCATCAGTTATTCTGCAAGATGGACACAGGCAAAGTACTGCTTTTTTTTGATCAAAATCATTGAGGGATTATAATGCTAATAAATTTCTCAGATGCACATGAAACACAGTAGAATTTTGCTTGATATTCAAATAATTAACATTTCCTAACTTTAATAACTGAGTTATTTTGTGAGAAGCCATTTTCAGTCAGCTGTGTATAACACTCTTTGGTTAGATGGCACCGTACATAAATAAAAACAGTATGGAAAACACAACCAAGGGTTAAGGTTAGTAAAATCGTAGATTTGTTTAACCATGAAGTTACAAAACTAATTCATCTTTGATTACTTCCAGTTAAATCTCCAGATCACACGATCAAAATAGGTTATTTCTACATTAAAATGCCAACACTTGTTGAAGCAGCTGTTTCTATCATGAAAGCGCACAAATGCCAAAACAGTTCCATCCTTTCTGTATAACTTTTAACACACACAAACATTACTGAAATATTTATATGTAATAGATTAAAAACAGACCAATAAACTGAAGATCAAACATGCACTTTCACAACACACTGGATTCTCTGAAATTCTGCAGCATTTACTATGCAGTTAAGATAGCCGACCTTCATCACGGAAGTAAACTACCTCTGGGGTTTCTTTTCATATCTAAAATAATTCAAAAAATAGCCCAAATTGGATTTGCAAATCTAAAAATATTTTACATAATATAGTGAAGGCAAGTAATCTACTGAACAGGAATACAATTGTGTTGATTTAGAATGCATAAGGCCTCCAACAAATTCCAGATTAGCCCTCCACAACCTGCTCCAAGCATCAGAAGCTACTTCCTGGAGACAAACAGAATTTACATTTAATTGCGCTCCTCTGTATTATGATACATTTGTATTTTTTAAAAAAGCTATTATTCACCAAAAAGTTAGTCCAACAGAACTAAGCTATAAATGATAAACTGCAGCTCGCATAAACGAACTTCCTTTCACATAAAAATAGCCATTACTCTTCCTGTAACCGATGGCCGAATGAAAACATTTCAGTTAGTGTTATCCATAATCAAAGTGCAGCGATTTTCAGAAACCAGTAGTCTATCGTTTGTACATAAAATAGCTGATTTGAACATGATTAATTGCGATTGGGGAGGGGGTGTTAGAGTTTTCTGTATGTCAAATTCCAAGTATCAAAATATAAATAAATCCTCAGAAAATAATTTATATTTCTCATGCAATTATCACCTCATACCCCTTCCAGAACCACCTTTAGTGGTGATAAGGGAACATCAGGTCTCAGGCCTGTACCAGCACCTACC
This sequence comes from Mobula hypostoma, assembly GCF_963921235.1. NCBI lineage: Eukaryota > Metazoa > Chordata > Chondrichthyes > Myliobatiformes > Myliobatidae > Mobula > Mobula hypostoma. The sequence goes on from NC_086128.1 coordinate 36,053,851, forward strand.
GGTAGCTCCCGACAAGAGCAACAAAAGTTTCCAGCCTGTCAATCCCAACTTTCTGACACCTCGCACTAGGGCTGAAACATCTTTGCCTCGGTCCACTCGCCGACCAGCTAATATTTTGTCACACAATTGATCCTTTTCGTCTCCAAAAAATTCCTGGAAAACCGTTGAATCACAGGTTTCAATGAATATTTTTGACGCAGTTTCCCTCCCCCCTTTACAAACTTCACTCACAACCTAGCCTGCTCGCCTTGATTGACAGTCGAACCGACCGCTTGAGAGCAAGTATCTGCATCCTCCCACGAAGTATGACGTAGAATGATAACCAATCGGCGAAGGGAAGAGGCGGGACCAAGGTTGGTTGAGAGGTGCCGAGCATTGGACCCGCCCCCGCGGCTGTTCCTTTGTGCCTGCTCCCTCCCTCAACAAGTTGCAGGAAGACGCATACACTCGCGCTTTTGAAAAGGAACTCGAACGGAGGGAGGAACGAAAGGTTTCTGTAATCACCTCAACTGCGAAATCATCTGAGTTCCTGGCAGCGATGACGTATTCGCCTGATCGCCAGTGCCAGAGAACAAATTGATGGGAGTTTTGCTGTCAATCAAATGAGTAACCTTTTTCATCTGACGAAAAGAGAAAGTTAATTGCATGTGCCTTTATACAGCATAATGAATTTTATTAAAGCTAGATTTTAAGCTTCTGACTCGAATTGAGAAGATTGGAAATCTTTTTGCGACTTAAGTATTGACTATTTGGATAGAATTATTTTATTTGATAAATTTTGCAAAGCAAAAGAAGAACAAGGCTACATTGATAACTAAGTATGTGAAAATACTAAATTATGTGATCAACAATACCCTATTAATGATTACTCGGCAAATGAAACAATAACATGGCTCTATTACCACGTTTCTGCAATTATTTCTATAAGGGAATTAAATTAAACTTTTATACATGGTACACTAGTCAATTAATTATCATTTCTAAACAGAAAATAGAACTCTTAAATTGGAAATATGTTGATTTTCTGCAGAAAAAAACATTTTCAATAGAATGTCTTTAACGTATTTTCATTTTCACTGATATTAAATATCTGGCTTGACAGGTTTGGGAGATAATTATAGAGCTGGTAGTCTCATATCAGATCTTGATTACATGTGAAATTATGCATTATATAAGCTTATATAAACTAATTTCTGCAGCACATCCTGCAGTATTTGAGCTGAATTCTCAAAATAGGGTCATAACCTACCTAAAGACAATCCACATGGCTAATATCTCTTTACAAACATACCTATGACACAGAACAGAACGAAAACAAATCATTTGCCAATTGCTGAAAGTGACTGAGTAAATTGACAAACCCCACCCTGCCTTTGCATTGTTTCTGAACCAACTGCCTTTGTCTCACTCATTTTGGGATGTATTTGCTGGTAAACTCATCTGGCTTCAATCCCTGCATTGCTTGGAATTTGAGAGCCAGTTACAGTATTGCAGTTTGCTGCCTCTTCAGCAGAACAGTGGCTATGGTTATAGAGACTGCCAACTAGTTATGCAATCAGCAACCTATATTTAGGTTTAGAGATATTTTATTGAGGGAAATTGATGGTGCAACAATATGAATAAACAACTATGTACTAGAATTTAATTACTTAATAGAACATGATCAGTCAAGCATAAGTTGACAGGCTTCTCCAAAAATTTTGAATCAACTTTATTATGTACTGAGACAAGGTATATCATTCCCACAATTTTCTTTCCTGGAAGCAGTTTGTGGAGTATGGCCTCGGAGAATCACATTGGTTCAGTGTCACTAACCACACAAATCAATCATGTATTCCACTAATGACTCTGAGAGCATATTTTCCTACTCAGTTTCCAGCTTTGCAATAGCTGGATGTGAACGGTGTTCGTGTTAAAGCAGCAATTCGATGTGATATAACTTCATATATCAAAAATTAAATATACCATAATTCTTTACTCTGAACATAAAGTAAAGCAATTGTTTACTTTTTACCTTGAAACATACAGCATGTGTATAAATTAGGACACAAAGCTTCACAGAGAATGATTTTTGCAGTTCTATCAAAATTTTAAAATGTATTCAGTCTGTGAGAGAAAAACATACATGCAGCAACATAAACAAATTTTCTTGTGAGATGTAGCCATATTTCATTATCCCTGAGAAAGTAGCTAAGAGCTGCCTTCCCATTCCATTGGTGATGGAGCCATAATGATGTTGTTTTTCATGGAGTTGCGGTATTTTGAAGGATGAGTGATATGTCTCCAGGTTGGAATGATGTGTGACTTGTAGGGGATATTGGAGGGGGTAATACTACTATAAACTTCTGGTGCTTCTTCTTCTAGAGGTGGCAATATTATTGAAGAAGGCTTGGCAAGTAACTTCAAAATTAAAAGTAAATTATTATCAAAGAACAAATATGTCACCAAATACTACCCTGAGATTCATTTTCTTGCAGACATTCACAGTAGAACAAAGAAATACAATAGAGCCAATGAAAAACTCCTGCTTGGTGGCACAATAATATCAGCGCCGGACTCCAGAGTGAAGGTTCCCGAGTTCGAATCCAAGTCGGGTTGAGCGTCGAGCTAACAACTCGGCCTCATAAAAAAAGAATAGCTTGCTACGGAAACACTGTCATGACGGTGCCCCAATAACTCCACTGCCGAGTTAAGGGCCATTCTTCTTCTTCTTCCTTAACAAAAAACTACACACAGCAACCATCAAACAACCAATGTGCAAAAGAAGACAAATTGTGCAAATGCAAAATAAAACAAATAATAATAATTAATAAATTAGTAGATAAATAATATTGAGAACACGAGTTGTAGAATCCATAGCTTGTGTTCAGTGATCATTTCAGGTTTGAAGTGAGTGAAGTTATCCATTTTGGTTCAGGAGCCTGATGGTTGAAGGGTAATAATCGTTTCTGAACCTGGTGGTGTGAGACCTAAGGCTATTGTACCTCCTTCCCAATGGCCGCAGTGAAAAGTAACTCAGTGCTCTTTGTACATGCTCTGCTCTGAAACTATGGCTAGCTAGTTGAAGAGAGTAAAGGCCTAGAGTATACCAATTTACTAATTTAGTATAAATTAACTAGACTGGTGGTCCTGGATGGTGCTGGATTTTTAATGGTTTTGTAGCTGTATCACACTCCTGACCCTTGTCTTGTAAATAGTGGAATAACTTTGGGGAGCCAGAAAGTGTCTGAGGTATGCTTTTAGCCAGAGTATTATGTGACTGATCCAGTTAACTTTCTGGTTGACAGTGAGTAGAGAACATTATTGGTGAAGGATTCACTTGGGGATGTCCTGCAGTGATGGCTCTAGGTCAGTGATGAATGGTTTAAGATTATTGTAAACCATTGACATTTTCCTTTTTACTAAATATGACTCCGGGTATGGAAAAAATCTCCCCTCTTGGTTCTCATTAACTTTATCTTTACTATGGCTAATAATTACTAACAATTGTCCATCCTTAGTTATTCCTGAGAAAAACGGTGGCAAGCCATTTGCTTTGATATAGTCGTAAAGTGAGCTTTTGACACATCAGTCTTCATAAATCAAAGCACTGAGTACAGGAGATGGGTGATATGTTGAAATTGTATAAGACATTGATGAGGCTTAATTTGGAGTATTGTATGCAGTTCTGGTCACCTACATGCAGGAAAGAGATCAATAAAATTGAAAGAGTGCAGAGAAAATTTAGAAGGATGTTCCCAAGACTTGAGGACCTGAGTTATAAGAGAAGGTTGAATAGCTTAGAAATGTACTCCGTAAACTGCAGAAAAATGAGAAGAGATTTGATAGAGGTGTACAAAATTATGAGGGTCATAGATAGGGTCAATGCAAGTAGGCTTTTTCAACTGAGCTTGGGTGAGACTAGAACTAATTGGGTTAAGGGTGAAAGGTGAAATGTTTAAGGGAAACCTGAGGGGAAACCTCTTCTCTCGGCGGGTGGTGAGAGTGTGGAACGAGCTGCCAGCAGAAGTGATGGATGTGGGTTTGATTTCAACATTTAAGAGAAATTTGGAGAGAAAAATGGGAGAGGTTTGGAGAGCTATGGTCCAGGTGCAGGTAAGTAGAACTAGGCAGAATAATAGTTCGGCATGGAGTAGATGGGCTGAAGGGCATGTTTCTGTGCTGTAGTGTTTTATGACTCTATTTAGAGATACAGCACTGTAACAAGCACATCCTACCCTGAGTCTACCCTGACTCAATGAGTCTACCCTGCCCAATTACACCCATGTGACCAATTAACCCGCTAATCCGTATGTCTTTGGAATGTGGGAGGAAACCGGAGCACCCAAAGGAAACCAATGCTGTCATGAGGAGAATGTACAAACTCCTTATAGACAGTGGTGGACTGAACCTGCGTTGCTGGCACTGAAATGGTGCTATGCAAAATGCTACACTACGTGCCATCTTTCCTTTACAATTGTCCTACAATTTTTTACATGTAAGGTAATGTGATTGCTCATAGCTGGCATAAAACCAATGGGCAGAATGTTTATAAGGAAATATGGAACTACCTTTTACAAACTTTCAAGATTACTTGCTAGATTTTGGCTTGTGTCCATAGCACTTCAGGTAACTACAATAAAAAGCCTTAGGTCATGGGAACCTTGTGTGTAACCATTGTACTCCTATTGTTCTCAGCAACCTGTACAGAAGTTGTGGGAGAATTATAAAAAAGATCAGTATTTTACACAGCTGTGCAAAGCTACCTTCAAAGTAAATGCTATTGTTGTGTTTGAATCCATTGAACAGTGCTGTTATGCAACACACAAAGGACTCAGTCCAGTCAGAGCAAAGCTGAGCATGACTTCTTGGGATTTCAGCTCAACTTTTTAGGGATACACAAGTTTTTACACAGGGTGAAAAGATTCTAATTCATGAAACTTGGCCATGGGGAGCACAGTTAGTTGGATTATGATTAATTTTAAAATGTCAAGTCAGTTCAGAAGCTGCTGCACAGTTGGGCATGTTAGATCCTACAGCCCTTCTCCAGTCTGTCTGAGGAATGTATGATTATGGCCCAAGTACAGCGAGAGGTACTAAACCGGATGAACAGTTTATTGACTTTAATAAGAACTGTGTCAAATTAAAGGGAAAATGAAACAATAAACATTTGGCCAACAGGATAGTGACCTAAAACTCTCAGACTGAAAGCTAACACTGACATTGTGGTTCGGATGCAATAACTTTATACTAGATAAATACCGCTCCTTTACAGCATCAATCTAAATGGCAGTCTTCTTTCCTGGAACAAGGACAAAGGTAAACAGGGAGCATTGATGTTGCTGTGCTTACGGTCAAGATTTGACAAGACTGAGACAAGAGGAAGGGAGTTAAATACAATCACAATGAGACAACAGTTGGTTTGAGCATGCATACTCACGAGCATGATTGCTGACCCCGTTACACAGCCCACCTGGGAGGGTGCTCAGATGGCTGAGTTTGTGGCTGTGACAGGGACCCCTCCCTTGGCGCAGCTCCAAGGCACCAGAGGTTTGTGCCCACTGGTGGTCCTAGATGAGAGATTTGTCCGGGCTTCGTGGGCCAGAACCCAAGAACGTTCCTCAGGGCCATACCCCACTGAATCCATGAGATATTGGACCCTGCCTTGCACCCTGTTAAATGGCAGGAGGTGCCATACAGCATAGACCAGAGGCGCATCCACCAAGCAGGGAGGAGGGGAAGCAGGGTGACTGGAGCAAGGCAGGAGGTAGCCATTGGCTTAAGCTGGGAAACATGGAGCACTGGGTGAACCTTCATTGATGATGGTAGGCAGAGTCTATATGAGAATCTGTTGATAGCCTTCTCCACTACAAATGGTCCCATGTAGTGCTGGGCCAACTTGCAGCTCTCAACTTTCAAAGGAAGATTTCTAAACACGAACCAGACTTTCTCCCCTGGATTGAGAGGAGGAATTGATCAGCCTGTCGGGCATATTGTTTTTGAGTATGCAGCAGAGAAGCCCTGGCTGGTCTCCACGTGCACTTGTGGCATTGGACTAGTTGTTCAGCAGCAGGAACTACCACATTAACCTCTCAGTCAGGAAAGAGTGATGGCTGGTATCCCTACTGGCATTCAAAGGGGGATATGCCAGTGGAGGGCGACTGGAGGTTACTGTGGGCAGTCTCTGCTCAAACCAGTTGGGAGCTCCAGGTCATGGGGTTGGAAGAGACAAGGCAGCTCAGGGTTGTCTCCAGCTCCTGATTCAGCCTCTCAGTCTGGCTGTTGGATTGGGGGAAGAAAATCTGATGAGAGGCTGCCTGTGGCTCCCTAAAGAGAACAGAAAGCCTTCCAAAAATAGAACGTGGTCCTTTTTCAGATAGCATGTTCTGAGGGATGTAGGCTGAACACATTTTGAACCATGAGGGTGGCATTCTCACGAGCCGACGGATGCTTGGGGAGAGCAATGAAGTGGACAGCCTTGGAGAACAGGTTCACAACTACCAGAATGGTAGTGTTTCCATCAGATTGGAGCAAACCAGTGATGAAATCCAACGAGAGGTGGGACCGGGGATGGTGAGTCACAGGCAGTGAGCAGAGCAGACCAGCAGTACGCTGACATGAAGTCTTGTTCTGGCCACAGTGGGACAGGCAGAGAAAAGGTTCTGGACATCCTGGGACATAGACGGCCATCAATATCATCTCTTTATAAATTCTAGGGTCTATTGAATTTCTGGATGACCAACTCTGGGTGCAAACAGTTGGTTGAGAGGTCCCCCATCTGGACCTGGATCCAACTGTTGGGCAGCCCTCACCTCTGCCTCTATTCCTCAAGTCACTGGAGCAGCATTGCACGAGCGAGGAAGGATTGTCTCTGGATTGTCGATGTCCTCAGAGATGTCAAACTGGTGGGTGAGAACATCGGCCTTACTATTCTTGCTGCTGAGATGGTAGGTGAAGGTGAAATTAAACCGGGTGAAGAAGAGGGTTCAATGGGCTTGACGGGAGTTGAGCCTCTTGATATCCCAAACGTAGAAGAGGTTCTTGTAATTTATCCATACCAGAAAGGGGTGCTCTGCCCCCTCCAGCCAGTGTCGCCATGTTTTCAGGGCCCCCTTGACAGCCAGAAGTTCTTGGTTCCTGACATTGTAATTACACTTGGCAGGGAAAGAAAAACACAAAGGTGAAAGCTGATTATCTACTGAAGAGCACAAGGAGAGTACAGCTCCAGTGACAACATCCGATGCATCAATCTCAGCAACGAATGGAAGGGATGTTTCTGGATGTCGCAGTACTGGGGTAGTGGTGAAGTATCAATTAAGTTCTAAGAATGCTTGGTCTGCTTCACTTGCCTATAGGAATCCTGCAGAGATGAGTGCATTTATAGGGACTGCAATGGAACTGAAGTTCCTGATGAAGTGGTGATAAAAGTTTGCAAACCCCTGAAGTGCCTCACCTGCTTGACGTAGATGGTTTGTCTCACTCTGTGACTGCCTGAACTTTACATAGGTCATTTCAAACACTGGAAGGGGTGAGGCTACAGCCAAAGAATAACGCCTGCTCTTTGTGGAGCTCACACTCATTCAGCTTCGCATAAAGGTTGTTCTTGAGGAGGCACCTAAGAACCTTTGGACATACTGGATGTGTTCCTGGTGATAGTGGGAATAGATAAGAATGTCATCCAAGTACACAAAAACAATCTGATTCAGCACGTCCCGGAGCACATAATTGACCAGGGCCTGAAAAACAGCAGGGGCGTTGGCCAGACTAAAATGCATCACGAGATACTCATAGTGGCCAGTGAAGGTGTTGAATGCTGTCTTCCGCTTGTCCCCTTCTCCTGAGCCAGGTTGTAAGCATTGCACAGATCTACCTTGGAAAATATGGTTGTACCCTGGAGATGTTCAAATGCAGAGGCAAGCAGGGGAAGAAGGTAACGGTTCTTCACCATGATGTTGTTGAGGGGCTGATAATCAATGCAGGGATGGAGATTACCATCCTTCTTGCTCATAAAAAAGAAGCCTGCCCCTGCTGCTGAGGTTGACAGATAGATAAGTCCTAAGGCCAATTCCTCTGATATATTCTTCCACGGCCACCATTTCAGGACAAGAGAGGGAAGAGGGCCTGCCCCGGGGAGGGCTAGTGCTGGGTAAGAGGTCAATGGTACAATCATATGGCAGGTGTGGAGACAGGGATGTGGCCTTCTTACTGAAAATCTCAGGAAGGTCAGCATATTCAGCCAGGACACGAGACAGGTCCGCGCTAGCAGCTTGCTCAGGAGGGGATTTGCTGACAGGGCTTGAGCTTGACACAGATAGGTGGACAGACAAGCTGGTTCCCACTCTTGCGATGAATCGATCCACAGGTTGTATCGAGATAGCCAGGAAGGACAAGTACCAGCGGCAGATCAGGCAAATTAACAAGCCAGAAGGCATTGAGCTGTTCCCTGTTGTTGCCTTCTAACACAAGTTGGAGGAGTTCTGTAGAAAGGTGAATTTCGCCTGTGCCCAGAGGCTGAGCATCCAGAGCCTCAACACTGAAATATTCTCAATTGCTGAGTCGGAACTTTCCATCTTTGATCCGGATATATCCATGTGATTCCCGGTTGCCCCAGAGTCAATAAATGCCTGAAGCTCATGGATCTGGGACCCCCCTCCCCCATGGCGAGGAAGCTGGGAGCATTACGTGATTAGGCGAAGATAGATAGTTGCAGGAAGAATCAACCCATCAGAATTCCTCTTCCTGCTGATGGGTATCTCTTTTTACCTCCTTTCACTGGGCATAGAACATGATGCCCAGAAGTGTCCTGGATTGCCATAGTAAAGGTAGAAATCTGTTCTGCATCAGTCTCATTCCTCCTGTGATAGGTGCATGCGCACCACCTGCATAGGCTCCTCCATGGACTGGGTAGTGGGTGGCGAGGGACGGGGTGAAGACTGACGGTGATCTAATAGGCAATAGACTTGAGGCATTCGTTCTCCATGCCACTCAGTTGCATGGTTATCAATTCAAATGGCCATATTTATCAGGCCATCCAGGCTGTCTTGCTTCTCACGCAGTGCGATTTCATGTCGAACCCCTCCACTCAGCCCACGGTGGAAAGCAATGATGAGGGATCTCTCATTCCACCCCATCTCAACTGCAAGCATGCGGAACTTTACTGCATAGTCCCTCACTGTCCCTTTCCTTTGGTGCAGGTCTAGGAGTCGGTGGGCTGCCTCGTGACCCCATACTAGAAGATCAAACACTCTCTTGAACTCAACCACGAATTGTCGGAAGGACTGGGCTGCACGAGAATCTTGTTCTCGTAGACCATTGAAAAGACTAAGTGGCAGGGTCCGTCTAAGAGATTCAACACGTACACCAGTTTATGCGCATCATCACCGAGCCAATCTGGCTAGGCTTGGAAAGTCAGCTCACATTGGGTAATAAAATTCCTGCAGCCCTTGGGGTCACCAGAGTATCTGACAGGTGGAGGAATATTTGGTTCTGATCCAGACATTGGCATGAGTGGCCGAGGCTGATGAGACTGTTAAAGAGGAGGATGGGGGAGATGTTGGGAGTGGGACTGACATGGCTGCAGGCTGCTGAAGTGCAGTAGGGAGAGCGGCAATGGCTGTCACCTGATTCTGACTGTCAGTAGGTAGTAAGCTGCTGGAGTGTGGCCGTGTGAGCAGTAAGTGACATCAACTGATTCCAGCTGTCTGTGGTGAGAAGCTGAAATGTCACACTGTGAGCTGGCACCTGCTCTTCCTGCTTGGACTGGGTTTGCCAGTCTGAAAGTAGCTGTCCCACTGCGTGAGTCACCTCTGCCAATGCAGCCTCCACTGACTGTAACTTCTCTCTTTTCTGACTAAAGAGTGTCAGGGCCATGGTCAGCTGTTTGCTCTCTGCTGGGTCAATTTTCTTTGTGATCAAATCTTGCTGACTGGAATGTGCGGTTATGGTCCAAGTGCAGGGACATTGGAGTAGATGAACAGTTCACTGACTTTTAATAAGAACTGTGCAGAATTAAAGAATGAAAAAGCAATAAATGCTAGGTCAACAAGGATGTTGACTAAAACTCTCAAACTGAAAGCTAATGCTGACATTTTGGTTCAGAAGCAGTAACTTAATACTAAATTAATGCTTCCCCTTTACAGCTTCAGTCTAAATGGTAGTCTTCCTTCCCCAGAACGAGGACAAAGGTAAGTGGGGAGTGTTGACGATGCTGTGCTTATTGTCAAGATTCAACAAGACTGAAATGAGAGGAAAGGAGTTAAATACCACCAGAATGAACACTTATTGGCTGGAATGTGCATAGTCATGAGCATGATTGCAGAACCTGTTCCACAGCCCGCCTGTAAGGGCGTGCAGACCCCACGGCTGAGTCCGTGGTTGTGACAGAGGTGAATTGAGTTACTTGGCATCATGGGTGATCCTTTGACAGAGTAACCTGATGACAATCAGCTTCTTTCCAGGCAAGGATGGCCATTAGGCTCACAGGGAGCTGGTTTGTCCTTTGACAGGTCTTGTTTTCAGTCCTGCTAGTTGTCAAGTAAGAAATCAATTCTGTTCTAAGTTGCAGAAAGGAGGAGGGAACAAAGGAATACCTGTTTTAGGGTGGAGACCAACATTGTCCAAATGACAATATGATATTAGTATCAATTGATGGAGGCAGGTGAATGTTTGTTAATCGTAGCTGTGCTGTGTATTAAGAGTGTTTGGGTGCCTAAGGGAAAACAAGTGGTGGAATTGTGAAATGCAGAACACAACATTTGCTGAAAATCTGAAATAAAACTAAATGATACTCAGTAGATTAGACATCATCTGTGGAGAAAGAAATATTACCCATATTACAGATGGGTAAACACTGCCCTGTTCTGACATGAGCAAGGAAGGCTGTATTGCAATCAATACTGAGCAACACACTCAAAATGCTTGAGGATCCCAGCAAATTAGTTAGATCTATGATAGAGAATAAACTGTTGACGTTTTGGTCTGAGACCCTTCATCAGAACTGGCAAAGAAGGGGGAAGAAGCCACCTTAGGAAGGACGGGAGGGGTAAGAAATACAAGTTGGCAGGTGGTAAATAAGAGGGCGGGGTAACGTGGGTGGGTGGGGGTGAGGGGATGAAGTAAGAAGCTAGAAAGTGAAAGGTGGAAGAGGTAAGGGGGCAAAGAAGAAGGAATCTTGTAGAAAAGGACAGTAAACCATGGAATAAAGGGAAGGAGGAGGGGGAACCAAAGGGAGATGATGGGCACGTAAGGAGAAGAGAAGGCATAAAAGAGTAGCTCGAATCGGGAACAGAAAAAGAGAGAAGTGGGGAAGAGAATGTAACTACTGGTGGTTAGATAAATTGATGTTCGTGCTGTCAGGTTGGAGACTACCCAGACACTCACCCAGCCCTAGTGTGGCCTCATTGTGGCAATAGAGGAAGCCATGGATATGTCAGAATGGGAATGGGAAGTTGGATTGAAATGAGTAGCTGCCGGGACATCTTGCCTTTTGTGGCAACCAGAACAAAGGTGCTTGATGAAGCAGTCTGACTGATGTAAATGAGGCCACACTGGGAGTGCCCAATACAATAGATGACCCTGAAACATTTGCAATCTGTCCTGCATCCTATGGGTTGAAATGCTAGAGGATGAAGTGCTGTGACAGAGCTGGAGTGAAACAGTTAATATTTCAGATCAATGACCCTTCATCAGAAATCTACTATGGACTAAGCTGTACCGATACCAGATGGCATGCCATGAGAGACTTGGCCTGACATATCTTATTAAGAAGCCAAAGATTAATGTGAGGAATAATTCTTGTACATAATTTATGGCACTAGCCTTTAAGGTATAGACCTTTGCACAATTCCATTCACTGAATGAACAGATGAAAATGTAACATGGTGGAATAGGTGCCAAGAATGCTCACTGAGTCCATAACAAGTCCCAGAGTTTCATCTATTTACCATTCCAGACAATAATTTTGTTTTTAATTTGAAGAACACAAGTATTTCAGGCCAAAAGTTTTCCTTTTCCTTCATAAATCTTAAGCCTTACATGCGTCAGAAGCAAAGATTTGTAAATTAAATATTGACTGCACATAGAAGAAATCAAGCTCTGTTTCAAATCATATTGAAAAAACAAGAACCAAGAACTTTGTTTCTGATAAATCAGATCTGCAGTTCTCTAAGTGGATGAATCATAGTTATATTTGCTTTGTTACCAAGCCATATGTTTCAGGAAAATGTCAAGTTTAATCCCGGTTGTGCGCTGAATCGATCGACAATTGAATCCAGGCCGGGAATAGAATAAAGAGCCTTCAATGATTCTACCCTTAATGGCTGTTCATAAATAGTCACTTGAAAGCCCACGTGTACAGGCTTTAGCTGTGATCAAGAATCTGCTGTTTAATAAACTGGTCAGTGCTCACTGTCTTGTCTCACAAGTGAAAAATTTCCTTTTAGCTGAGTTGAAGGAAAAGTGCTTGCATGATAGGGCACACAGGCCCTGTCTTCAGGAAATGGCATTAGAGGGGAAGGAAAGATCATATGACAAAAATACTTTTCTCCTTGCCCTGACTAATTAGTGATCTTTACATAGTTATAAATTACCTGCAATGAAACTTCAAAAATCTGACACAGGATTTTGTTGGAGCTGGATTAGCAATTTTTTTGGATTATTGTATGTTATTTCTATTATTACCTAAGCATTTTAAAAATTCACTTTCTCTGTGCTGCTATAAAGTATGATAATACATTTTCCAGGCAACCAGGTAAGTAAACAGGGAGGACAGAAACCAAGGTCCAGGTGAATAGAAAGTGAGTATGGGAACAGGGCTGGGTTGAGTTGAACTGGGGACCTAAGAGGAAACAGAGAAATGTAAGCCAATGATGATTTTGTACATAAAAGAGGCTAAACATTGAGTCATTACCATCATGGAGTCTCCCACCTTCAATTAAGAGATGTTTGGATAAGTACATGAATGGGATGGGTTTAGATGGATATGGTCTGGGTGCAGGTAGATGGGACTATGCAGAAGATCATGTCGGCATGGACTAGATGGGCCAAAAGGACCTGTTTCTATGCTGTGGTGATCTAAGACTCTATAAAAATAACAGGCATGGTAGAAATGTGAATATTCAAAGTTATTATCCCTGGTAGAGATATTAACATTTTGTGGGCTATATTTATGAAAGGGATTATAATTAGTAATACACTTAGCATTCTGTTTATATTGACAAAGCCAGCATTTATTGCTTGCCTCTAACTGCCCTTGAGAAGTGGTGTGGTGAGGCAAGTTCATAACCTGCTGCAGTCCGTCTGTTGAAGGTATTCCCATAATGGACTGGGTGGAGAATTTCAGGAATTCAGATAACGTCATCCATTCGAAAACGACTGGAGGATGTGCTGCTTGTGATAAAAGCTCTGTGAAAAGTCTGTTGAGGAAATTAGTAGCTTCAGTAGTGAAGCTTTTCATTGATTGCCTGCAATAATTACCTTCCAAGTTCCCGCAGGCTGAAGATGAGTAGACAAAAGCCATTATGGATAATGTCAATACTCAATGGTAGTGATGTATTTATTCAGGGAATCATCGTCAGCTCAAGCACTGAAATAAACACCAATTTTCTCCAACCGCATTTCCAAACTGCTCTAAACCATAAAAAGAATTATAAGATGAGTTGTTGTTAAGTGATTACTTTTAATAGGTGCTTTCCATTCAGTGTTCGGTATCCATTTCATTCAAACAAAAGTAATATTAATTAAAGCTGTGCAGATAAAAATTGATGGTTTATGAAAATAAAACTCACTTGATAATTTATTATAAACACAGATGCTGGAAATGCAGAGTAACACACACAAAATGCTGGAGGATTTCAACAGGTTAGGCAGCATCAATGGAGAGGAACGAAGAGTCAATGTTTTGGGCCGAGACCCTTCATCAGGATGAAAATGAAGGGGGAGGGAGCCAGAATAAGAAGGTGGGGGAAGAGAAGGAGTGCAAGCTAGAAGGTGATAGGTGAAAGCAGGCGAGGGGGAACGTAGGTGGGTGAGGGAGGGGTTATTCATTTGAGGGGGAAGATAGATGAGTACCATCTACCTTCCCCCTCACCTGGTTTCACTTACTGTTTCTCCTTCTAGTTGTATTCCTTCCTCTCCCCCACCTGGCCCAAAACATCAGTGTTTATTCCGCTCCGTTGATAATTCCTTACAAGTTTTTACTTGGAGTCTAACTATGACTAGCTGAAGCTTTTGTCTGCAAATGATTGCACAATCTTGTAAACCCTTTATTGTCTTGTGGTCAGTCGCTGCTTACTGTTATTTTCGAAATGGACAACAGAGTGTAAGCACTATCAAAACTCCAGCATGGCCAATGAAATTCCCTGTGAAGTAATTAGAAAGAAACTTCAAGTGGCAAAGTATTCATGGTTCTCCTGACGACACTGAATCAAAGATGTTCAGACCTCAAGGTGAACTGTGGGGAAGAAGAGCAGGAGGTGTAGAAGTCTGGAGCCCCACACCACCAGGTTCAAGAACAGCTCCTTCCCTTCAACTATTTGTTTCTTGAAACAACTAGCAAAACCCTAATCACTGCAATTTGGGAACACTTTGATCATTTGACCCCTTGCACTAAAAATAGACTTATTTTTGTTTTTTTTGTAAAAAAAAATGTGTGCTGTATAATTTATATTCAGGTTTTTTCTTGCGAATGATGATGATGCGTGCCTGTGATGTTGCTGCAAGACAAAAATTAATATTGCAGCTGGGCATGCATGTACTTGTACATATGACAGTAAACTCCACTTGGATTTGTCTTTGGGATAGAAATTGTTTTGCATAAGCAACATTTAAAATGTTATTTGACTTTTGTATTACAAAACTAATTGTTGCAACTCCATGCATGTTTTAGGAAATAATCGTGCAGGTCACTTTAAATATGATGACTGAATATTCTTCAGTTGCCTGGATAAGTGCAGCTCCAACAACCCTCAAGGAGATCATTATGATCCAGGACAGAGTAATGCTTTTGATTGGTAGCTTATTGAGCACTCTAAATCTTTATTTTGCATAGCATAAGTGCAAGCAACTGCATTTTATGCCACCTACAAATGCACTGACAACATCTTCCAAACCAATCCTCGTTGGGTGGATATGGGATTCCAATAATTACTGCAGTCAGTATCCAATGCCTCATTATTTTGGTGTAAATATGCTTTGGAAATGCTCCAGGCTCTTAATGAAGAACCAGAAAATCTGCTTTTGAATAAGTTAAATGGCTTGTTCTTACTCTGCAGTTGTTAAAATGTCTGGGAAGGAAGCAAGGTCTGATATCTTCAAGAATCTCCCAACATCTTCTGTTTTCCAGAATAGCCCTTCTTATTTCTGACTGTGGGAAATCCTGGATGATTCTTGCCCATAGTATTAACATCTAAAGATGCAAAGTTTTATTGCATATTTGAACACTGTGCTGAGTCTTCTTCAAGGAAGATAACTGTGCTATGATGGGTGATAACATGAGAGAGCTCTCACTTCACCTACATCTTTTTTCTTCCTTTTCAAAGTGGCTGGGGCCCTGTCAGACCCCGTGATCTACAGCTACACTCAAACTGTGGTTCTACACAGCGGTGGGATTCCCATTTCTGGAGTTCGCCGAACGGCCTAGCATTTTCGATATCTCCAGGAGTGGCCTGGAAGGCATGTGTCTTTGGGGCCTTCAGCATGCAGCCTCGGGCAGCCCCCGTGAATGACTCGATTCCTTGCCAGTGTTGCCAACTGGAATGCCGCGAGGCTCGGAGCATCGAGGTACTGTGTGTGGCTGTCAGAAGCCTCTCTATTCGATTGTGGTGGGGGAAGAGTCTGCTGTTTCTCGAGTCAGGTGAGCTCAAATAAGCATCACTTCAGATTGTAACATCAAAACAGTGATCTGTTGGTCTTCCTCTCGCTGTGGAAAGGGTGACACCTCTCACCCCTTATTAATGAGAGAGAGAGCCTGTGGCATGTCAATGTGCTGGGTCATGGACTGTAGTTTTTGTTGGACTGCAGATCATGGGCTTCTTGGGGGCTTTGCTATTGCTTGCTTGATGGGTGGTGGGGGCTGGTGCTTCCTGCTGTAACAAGTGGGGGGAAGAGGATAAGGGAGGGCTGATGCTTTGTTGCTGCTTGTTTGTGGGAGGGGTGGGGGCTTTTTGAGGTTCTAATGTTTTTCAGTCATTCATTCTTTGGGGTTTTCTTCTGTTTTGTGGATGTCTGCGAAGAGTAAGAATTTCAGGTTGTATACTGCAAATATTCTCTGATATTAAATTGAACCATTGAACTAATGGAGACACAAGAGACAACAAATTTTGTCATCAGGAGCAAAAACAAACTGCTGGAAGAACTTAATGGATCAGACAGCATCCGGGGAGGCAAAGGGTCAACAGCATTTCAAATCGAGATTCTGATTAAAGGTCTTGACTCGAAACATTGACCATCCCTCCATGGATGCTGCCCAACTTGTTGAGGTCCTCCAGTTTGTTAGTAACTAATGTGCTGCTTCTATACATAATTGCATAGATATTGCAGGATTTGTGATTCTAATGTTTGTGGCACATTTAATTTATAGGCAGATATTAAATGCAAGAACATGTAGATGGAAACGGAATGAGAACAACACAGGGAAAGACTGTAATGTTCTATTTCTCCTAAATTTCTTTCATAAAATGGTCACTGCGCTAGCTGTTGGAAGGTGATGAAACTGTATGTCATTAATGAGCTATCAGTTTCAAAATGGAAAATGTTGGAAATAAAATTTCAAAATAACTAACAAGTTTTTGACTATTTATTATTTTGGCAGGCAATTCTATTTCCTTTAATATATTATTAACCTAGCAATCTAAAATAACTGTGGTTAATTAATTCAGCTGAGACAATTATTAAATCTCAGATGCTTGAGAGCTTTTGTACTGGATAGAGGATTTATCTTTGTTAAATCAATCAAGGCAAAACGACAGGAATCGATTTGACCTGCGTTTGTGGAGGAAAATCCTTCCAGCTTGATGCTTATAGAAAGAATGTGGAGAGGAGATTTACCAGGACGCTGTCTAGATTAGAGAGAGCAGGTTTTACCAGGAAAGGCTCAAAGATTCAAAGTACATTTATTATCAAAGTCTGTATGCAGTATACAACCCTGAGATTTGTTTTCCCCACAGACAGCCACAAAACAAAGAAAACCTGTTCAAAGAAAAACATCAATCCCAACCCCCATGCGCAAAAAAGAATCATGCAAATGGCAACAAAAAAAACAAGTGAAAAAGCACAGAATATAAAACACAAAATCGAAAGAGCACAGGCATATTCGGTACAGCTAATGTTCATTATCTGCAGGCTGCCCCAATTCGAAGCTGCCCAAAATAAAAGGAGCGACCAGAAACACATCATAACGGGAACTATAGAGTCCAATCCACAAACCGCATTGATTAAACCTTGCCTAAGCCCCAAACTCCTGCACCATCCTCTGACAGCATCGAGGAAGAGAAATAGAGAGCATTCGAATGCAGAGATCCTCCTCCGGCAAGAGACTGGTACACAGCGCTGAACACCAGCTCACTCTCCACTCTCGCCTCGATAATCTCAATCTTCCTCGGTGCTTTAATCAGCGAGATCAGCGAGAAATTGAGTTGATCACGGGCTTGTGCCCTGCCTCCAGGTTTCTTAGCCTCAAGGCCGCACCCTTTGCTTGAAACCTCATGGAACACCCGCAGAGACACCAGAGCGCCAGATTGCTCAATCGGCCCGAAAACACACCACCAAACTATAAATCACGGGCTCCAACAGTAGCAGAACCATATTTGAAAGAAGAAGACATAAAAGAAGTGAAAGAAGTAGTTTCATGAACTATCTGGAGGATGTCTCTCTTGGTTGCGTTGTTTGCTGGCGCCATCTTCTTCGCCATCAGTTGACCGAGCTATGGCTTTTCTCTTTGGAGTGAAGAAGGATGAGAGGTGACTTGACAGAGGTGTATAAGACAATAAGAGGCATAGATAGTCAGTGCCTTTCTCCCAGGGTGGTACTAACTAATATGAGAGGACAACCTTTTAAGGTGAGTGGAGGAAAGTTTAGGGGAGATGTCAGAGGTAGGTTTTTCACACAGAGAGTGGTAAGTGTATGGAATGCACTGCCGGAGATGGTGGTAGAGGCAGACAGATTCGGGCACATTAAAGAGGCTTTTAGATAGGCACATGGATTCAAGGAAAATGGAAGGCTACGCATGAGGGAAGGGTTAGATTGATCTTGGAAGAGTTAAAAAGTCAGTACAACATTGTGGGCTGAAGGGCCTGTAATGTACTGTATTGTTCTATGTTCGATATTGAAATTCAGAAGGTATCAAGCCAAGATTACAATTAAAATAAAAACATCTTGTTTCAATTGCCTGCCCACCTATTTTCTGTAGTGAGGTTTGAATAAGGAGGCAAGTCTTACAGTAACTGAGGGATGAAAGCCTCGCAAACACCCCACTTCATTGGGAATGCCTTACTCATTCTTTGCATCTGCGTATAATTTTAAGACGTGGAGGCAGAGACATTGCAGCTGCTGTAAAGAACTGGGGGCACCATTTAGAGGTGATGACTCAATAAAGAGAATCTGTTCGGTTGATAATTAGTCAGAAAATTAACAATTGCTCAATGAACATGAGTGATTCATTATAGGCTACTTCTGCATTCCTTCTTTAGGCTCCATGGGAGATATTTTTGAAGGCTAACTGATTTGTACCACAGCTAGAGTATGAACAATATGGTGAAGGTAGATTTGGAAGTTTGATTTTACTTCTGAATGTCATCGAGGATGATAAAACTGACCTGGGAGAAATAATGCTTGCGAACCTATTGCTTTAATTTGTCAATCACTATCAATTATTTGGCTTTGGCAGCTAATAGAGGGGCTGGTGAATGGAATATTGAGGACCTGGACAGTTACTTGTAACATTCCTTTCCTTTTACAGTTCCTCCATATACATACAATTTGAGTGCAGAGGGCAGCACCATAGCATAGGGGTTAGCACAATTCTATTATGGTGCCAACGGTATGGGCTCAATTCTGCATTGTCTGCAAGGAGTTTTGTTCATTATCCCTGTGGCTGCTTGGGTTTCCTCCAGGTGCTCCGGTTTCCTCCCACATTCCAAAGACATACGGGCTAGTAGGTGAATTGCTCACGTTGGTGTAATTGGTTAGCACAGGATCATTGGGCCGGAAGGGCCACTACTATGCTGTATCTCTAAATAAAAATAAAAGGTAAATAATTAAGAATTATTGACATTTATTGCCAGAAGAAAAGCTTTTGCCCCCATTGAGCTCATGCCACCAAGAACTGGACTTCAGGTTAAATCCATTTCCCAGCTCTTGGCTCTTGGCCTTGCAGGTTTTAGTTCTTCCAACACTCATCCAAATACTTGAAATCTTGTGAAGGTTTCTGCCTCTATCACCTTTTCAGGCAATGAGTGTCTGACCTGACCAGTGCTGAGTGGGTTAACTATTTCTAAACATCTTTCTGAATTGTCTTCCAACAAACTTAACTCACTGTGCTGCAGTTATTACCCTCTCTAGCAAAGGAAATATGTTCTTAATGTTTTGCTTCTCCAAGCTTTTGGTAATTTTATGCATACCAGTGACACCCTGTTTCAGTTTCCTTTGGTTCAAAGAAAACAACACCAGTCTAGTTTGTCTCATCCCATTCTCCACTCCTAGCAATATTCTCATCAATCTCTTTCACACCCTTCCTGGTGCTATCACATCCTTGTTGTAGCTTGATGTCCAGAACTCGATGCATTACTCATGCTGCAGCTTAATTAACTAATGCCGTATACAGTTCCAGCATGACCTCCCTGCCCTTCCAACTCTATGCCATAGCTAATAAATGTGAACAACCTTCTTAAATATCTCATGCTTGGGCCTGACTTAAATTAAACTGAAAGGAAATAAGTTATGTCACTGTTTAAGCTTCTGTTGTTAATGTTTGATAAAAAACTAAAGTGCTGGGATTACATAATGTGACAGGACTTTTCCCCAGGAATCATTGTTTCTTTATTTATTCCACAGCCCTGGACAATGATTTTGAATTTTCATGGTCTACGGCAATATGGCAGCCATGTCTTCATTTTTAATCTCTCCCTCTCCCAGTGTAGAGTGCCAATCTGCATCAAAACATTGACTATTGTCCTTGTACCTAAAAAGACCAAGGTAATATGTCTGAATGACTGGCGTCCTGTTGAACCCACCTCAATGATAAGTAAATGCTTTGAGAGGCTGGTCAAGGACTACATCTGCAGCTTGCTACCACCCACACTGGATCCCCTACAATTCACCTGCCGACACAACCGATCAACAGATGACGCAATAGCCACAGCTCTACACACTATTCTTACCCATCTGGAGAAGGGAGATGCTTATGTGAGAATTCTGTTCTTGGACTACAGTTCAGCATTCAACACCATAATTCCCTCCAGGCTCGACAAGAAGCTCAGAGACCTCGGTCTTCACCCTGCCTTGTGCAGCTGGATCCTGGACTTCCTGTCAGATCACCGGCAGGTGGTAAGAGTGGGCTCCCTCACCTCTGCCCCTCTGACCCTCAACACAGGTGCCCCTCAGGGCTGCATCCTAAGCCCCCCACCTTTACTTTCTGTATACCCATGACAGGGTCGCCACCCACAGGTCCAACCTGCTAATTAAATTTGTTGACGATACTACATTGATTGGCCTTATCTCAAGTAATAACGAGGCAGCCTAAAGAGAAGAAGTCTTCACCCTGACACAGTGGTGTCAAGAAAACAACCTTTCCCTCAATGTCACAAAAGTAAAGGAGCTGGTTGTGAACTACAACGGGAATGGAGATGGGCTAACCCGTATTGATATCAATGGATCTGAGGTTGAGAGGGTGAACAGCTTTATGTTCCTTGGCATACACATCACTGAGGATCTCATGTGGTCTGTACATACCAACTGTGTGGTAGAAAAGCACAACAGTGCCTCTTTCACCTCAGACTGTTGAAGAAGTTTGGTATAAGCCCCCAGTTCTTGAGAACTTTCTACAGGGGCACAACTGAGAACATCCTGACTGGCTGCATCACTGCCTGGTATGGGAACTGTACTTCCCTTAATCACAGGACTCTGCAGGGAGTGGTGCGGACAGCCCAGCACATCTGTAGATGTGAACTTCCCACTATTCAGGACATTTACATAGACAGGTGTATAAAAGGGGCCTGGAGGATTATTGGGGACTCAAGACACCCCAACCATAAACTGTTCCAGCTGCTACCATCCGGGAAATGGTACCACAGCATAAAAGCCAGGACCAACAGGCTCTGGGACAGCTTCTTCCACCAGGTCATCAGACTGATTAATTCACAATTGTATGTCTATGCTATATTGATTGTGCTGTTGTATATACTATTTTTTTACAAATTACTATAAATTGCAATTGCACATTTAGACGGAGACGTAACGTAAAAATTTTTACTCCTCATGTATGTGAAGGATGTAAGTAAAAAAGTAATAAATAAATAATGTAAGGTCCATCAAAAATACTTCTATGTTCTTTCACGATGTTGGATTCGAGTGTATTCTTAAATTTTTCTCGTAGTTTAACTTTTCTTCCAGTTGCTTGTTTTTTTATATAATCACTTACATATGTGTAATTGTTCAGTGATTTATTTTTAGTAATTATAGAGTAGCTGATTCTGATTTTTCTAGAAGTTTCTCTGCAGCAGGTGTCATACCACTGAATCTGGCTATTTCATATGTTATTCTGGTCACTGGTATGTTTGTTATCTGGCTAGTCTGAGCTAGTTTTTTTGTTAGAAGACAACCACAACTTTTTTTTTCCTTCTGCACTTTTTTCTCTTGGCTTTTCTTCATTCTTTGTCTTATAGAACTGAATAAAGCAATGGTAACTACCAGGTTTATGCCTCATTCTTGACTTCTGAAGAACATCTCCAGATCCAAGAGCAACCAAGAACCTCATTCTCAATGAACCCCCATGAGATGAATTCATGACAATGCATACTGTGATTAGTAAGGTTTAAATTAAAAGACTTTCAAGAGCCAAAAACCTATTTCATCATCAATAGAAGCCCTCTGAAGGATGGAGATGGACGTGGGATTTTGCTGGTTGAGGGACTGTTGTGCATCTTTCATTATAAGACCATAGGAACATAAGACATAGGAACAGAATTAGGCCATTTGGCTCATTAGGTCTGATCTGCCATTCCACCATGGCTGATTTATTGTCCTTCTCTACCTCATTCTCCTGCCTTCTCCACCCCATTCTCTTGCCTTCTCCCTGTAACCTTTGATACACTTGCTAATGAAGAACCTATCATTAGTTCTACTATCAGCCTCTGCTTTAAATACATCTGATGACTTGGCCTCCACAACAGTCTGTGGCAATGAATTCCACAGACTTACCACCCTCTGGCTGAAGAAATTCCTCCTCATCTCTGTCCTAAAGGGAGGACCTTCTTTTCTGAGGTTGTGCCCTCTAGTCCTAGACTCACCCACTGCAGGAAACATCTTCTCCACAGCCATTCTATCATTGCCTTTCAATATTCGATATTCGGTTATTCTTGAGAAGATGGCAGTGAGTGGCCTTACTGTCGTTTGTTGATGGCACTCTCACAGCACTGTAAAGTAACAATCTTAAATTGTTATCTGCATATTCACTGATGACATTTCTGTTGTTGGTAGAATCACTGACGGTAATTATTACATACCTCATGGATATCTTGTGACGGTCTTGTGAGGATGATATAATGGTCTTTTGGAGGTCACCTGATGTAATTTTCCCGCTGATGTGAGGTCACATGATGACATGTTCACCACAGGTATAAAAGGAGACCTCTGTGGTGACGCAGTTAGTTTTCCAGTTAGAACGTTAGCCAGTTACTCCGCTCCACTGCGTATTTGCTTTATGACACAGTTTCGATTTAAAATGGAGTTTTACATTCTATTGTAAAGTACGAAAGTGCTGGACCGGCAGTTTAACTAATTTCTGCCAGGTTTGTTGATGTATCTTTTCAGTAGTATTGGAGAGTGAAGACGGGAACCTGAAGGAGTCTTTTGACAGTTGAAAGGATCGACCATTATTGAATTCGTTCAAGAAAGAGTGATCTGCATGAGATAGCCTCTGCTAAAAGCAGCAGAAAAGGCTGTGCAGTATCTAGTATCCAGAGGGAAAGATCAGTGCCCTTAAAGCGTTCTATTTCCGTCGTCGTGAATCCTGCGAACAAGGCAGGATCCGGCTGGGATTGGTTTGATGTTGTGTCTTCAAGGAATTCTTTACTTCAGGAAAGTCTCTCCTAATTGACTGTATAAATATCTTGGACTTCTGAATTTACCATTCTAAGAACTGTGTTTGAACTTACCACTTTAAGAACTGTTTTTGCATTTACCGCTTTAAGAACTAGTACTGAGTGGCGGTTTGTTTAATGGCTGCATAGCAGTTTACTTCCGGTTAAGATTTTCATTTGTTTTTTTTATATATTGAGCAGAGTTTAATAAATCTTCGATTGTTTTTGATAAAGCTTCACTCAATTCAATTCTATATTCATTGTTGCCGGTCACGTGAAAGTGATAAGGAGGTGTACAGGAGTGAGATAGGTCAGCTGGCTGAATGGTGTCATAACAACAGCCTTATGCTTAGCGTCTGCAAAACCAATGAACTGGCAGTGGACTTCAGGAATGGAAAGTTAGGTGAAGTCATGCCATTTCTTATTGAAAGGTCTGTGGTGGAAAGGGTAAACAACCACAAGTTCCTGTGTACTGGCATCTCAGAGGAAGTGTTGTGGACCTAGCATATAAATGCAAGCATGAAGAAGGTGCTCCAAAGTCTCTACTTTCTTAGAATTTCAAGGAGATTTGGTATGTCATTTAAGAATCTGACAAACTTTGAGATACAGTGAAAAGCATTTTGACTAGTTGTATCACAGCCTGGTATGGAAATTACAAGCACAGGAATGGAAAGCAATGGACTCAGCCAGTTCCACCAGAAGCACAGGTCTCCCCATTTACAAAAGGGTTTTAGGACTACTAGGGCTGAAATTCACAGTAACAGCCTTGGGTACCTCAGTAAACAGCATTGTTTTAAGCTGTTTAAAACATCTTTGATACTCAAAATTGGACTGCAGAATTGAGTCGTAAGTGCAGTTGCCTGGAGGTGGGGAAAATGAGCCAGTCTACAGGCACGTCTGAAACACAGGAGGCCTTACACCTCCACTCTAGACTATCCTGCTCTCTGGAAAATAAAATTGAAGACTTCAGAGAAAGATTGCAGCATCAGAGGCTCTTTAGGGACTGCAGTATACTTTGCTTCATGGAAACATGGCTCACTGTTCCCATTTTGAATGCAGCACTGCAGCCCAATGGCTTAACCATTCTCCACAAACACAATACAACTCAGTCTATTAAAGGTAGAGGAGGTGGAGTATGCTTAATGATTAATTCATTATAGTGCACAGATGTGATGGTTCTGTCTCAATCCTGCTCACCAAACCTGGAATGTCTAATGATGAAATGTTGTTCATTTAATCTGCTGAGGGAGTTTTTCTGCCGTCATCCTGGTAGAGGCATACATTCCACCTCAGGCCAACATTAGGCAGGCACGGAGGAACTGAGCAATGTAATCAGCAGTCACAAAACAGCGCACCCAGATGACTTCCCTATCATTGCGGGGGATTTCAACCTGGCCATCTTGAAGATGTCTCTGAACAGCTACCACCAACATATCACCTGTGGAAACAGCGGAGCCAACACACTTGACCACTTGATCAAGAACACTTACCGTGCCATTCATGCCCACACATTGGAAAGTTCGATCACCTGGCTGTGTTTCTACTTGCAGCATATTGTCAGAGTCTAAAGAATCCAGTACCAGTGGTGAGGACCAAGAGGGTGGAGGAGTGCTTATAGGATTGCTTTGAGTTGATGGACTGGACAATCCTCAGGAATTCATTTTCAAGCTGGCCTCGTTGAAATCCTCCTCAATGATAAGGAAGGCATCTGGGTGTGCTGTCCCAGCTACTAGGAGGCAGAGCGAAGTTAAGATGGCGCTATAAGGAGACTCCTTTGCTTGCATTTTTGGAAACAGCTCTATTCCATCTTTGATATCTTTATTTTCTCCTTTCAGAGTTCTTTTGAAGTCTCTGACCTGGAGTTACACCCTGACTTCGGTTCTTTGCAAGAATGGGACCCGTTCTTGGGGTTTCAGGACCAGTCGATGTTCGGCACGCCAAGGGTTCAGCCTGAGAGCCCAGCTTGGATTTGGAAGCCTAAGATCTCGGAGCCTCTAGAGACGGGCGGATCGAGGGTCGGTGTCACAGCAGGAGACCTGTGTGTCATTGGGGGAGTCAGAAAATCTACTGCGGTGGTGTCCAAAGACCTGGGATCTTTGAGATCTTCAGGAACAGAGCTCAGGAAAAAGAGACGTAACGGACTTTTAACATCGTAAACCAGCGAGTTGTTTGTTATGTCTCCCCTCTTGCTGTGAAACGGAGACATCTCCTTCTCCCTTATTAGGGAGAGAGAGAGCCTGTGGTATGTTGAATGCCAGGTGAAACTCAAAGTCTTTGGGGTAACTGCAAGTCTGTGTCTTTTCTATTGCTTTACTCACGCTTGAGTGCTCAGTGGCAGTGCCAATGCTTGTGTTTTTTTTGCTGGTGGGGGGAGGGGGGATTGTTGCTCGCTGCCGCTTACGCGCGGGAGAGGGGAGCTAGGGGGCAGGACTTTGAGATTCTTATGTTTAACTGTCGTTCTTTCGTTGGGGCACTCCTCTGTTTTTGTGAATGGTTGCGTAGGAAAAGCATTTCAGGATGTATATTGTATACATTACTCTGCCATTAAATTTGACCTTTGAACCTTTGAACCTTTGTGACAGCTGATCACAGTGCTCAGCTCCTCCAGTGACTACCTGACATGGCCTGAGGTGGAATGTACACAGCTACCAGGATGATAGCAGAAAACTCCCTCAGCAGATAATAAGGACAACATTTGACCACTCGATGTTCCAGCTGGGGTGAACAGAACTGATACAGAACTGCCACGTCTGTGCACCACGATGAGTTAATCACAAAAGAATGCTCCACCTCCTCTGCCTTTAAAAGATTTAACTGACCTGTCTTTAAGGTGAATAGTGAAGCCATCAGGCTGCAGCACTACATCAGAAAGAACGGCGGTGAGCCACGTTTTCATGAAGTGAAGTACACAGCAGTCTCTTATGTCCCTTTGATAGTGCAATCTTGTTCTAAGATATTCAATTTTATTTTCCAGAGATCATACATTTGCCAGCAGAGTAATCAGGAGTGGGGGTCTAAAATCTTCTGCATTTCAACTGTACCTACAGATTGGTTCAGCTTCCGTGCTTCTGTTTTCTTAAAGGGGAACTGCACTCGCTACCTGAGTTTGCCATCCAGTTTCCACATTTTAAATATTGATCAGTTTTTTAAACATCTTAAAATGATGCTGTTTACCGAAGTACCCATAGCTGTGACTGTGGATTTCAGCTACAGTAGTCCTAAATGTTACATAAATGTTCAGTAATACTGAAATGTTACGTTTATCCAGTTATGTTATATGGCTCAGAATGTTGGACAATATCTAGCAACACGAGGAAACGAATTGAAGCAGCAGAGATGTGGTTTTTGAGGAGGATGCAAAGAATATCATGGATGAAAGGAATATCTGATGAGGATGTCATGAGCAGAACAAGCACAAAAAGAGAAATAATGTATGAGATCATGAAAAGGCAACGTAACTTCATTGGACATGTGATTAGGAAAAAGGAGTTAGAATGCACGGTAATTACGGGAAAGATTGAAGGGAAGAAAACAAGAGGAAGACAAAGACAAATGATGATGGAGACAGCAGCCAGAGAACTGGAAATGAATACCAATGAATTGATCCACTTGACCCAAAACAGGAGTGTGTGGGCCATGGCAGTCAAAGCTCAAACTGGGCACGGCACCTGATGATGATGATGATGATGAGTCCTAAATGGGAATACTTGATTGTTCCCTTTGGAGCTGCACACTAAGACTCATCACTTATCAGCACCATCTTAATTAGTTTATGGCAATAAACTTGTACTTGAGTAATACTGTTGGGATCCCATGAGCAATCAGGTACATATTTGTCTTACAGAAATTTCCTGGAATCCTATTTTTTTCTACTTTATTTATTTACTTTGAGAGAGATATAAATCATGGCAAAGGGCCTGACGTCCCACACCACCAAGTTCAAGAACAGCTAATATCCTTCAATCATTTGGTTCTTGAACCAACCAAAATACCCTTAGTCCCTAGTCTAACAACACTATGACTACTTTGCACTAAAATGATTCTTTTTATCTAGTTGTGTTTTCTTGTAAAAATCATATATAATTCATGTTTCACTTGTGAATGGTACTTATATGATGCTATGTGACAGTGATGCTGCTGTCAGTAATTCTTTCATGGTACCTGTACTTGTGCATATGACAGTCAACTCAGATCATTAATTTTCATCTGATAATCTCCAGTCCATTGTGACAAACATTTGTGAACAAAAGTTTACATGAGAGAATGGGGAAGTAAAACTTCAACTCTGACAAAGTACATCACCAAACGTTAGTTATGCAGGATGTTCTTGTGAAATAGGGAAAATTCTATTGTAGCGTGTTAATTATTCTCCTGAATTTTCTTTACCATGCAGTTATGTATGTGGTTTCCCCTAAATGTGTACATTTTCAGGTGTCGTAAGTGAGTGCTATTCTGCAACTTAATTGAAACTCTTTGCCATTAATCATGTGGATTACGTTTATCCAAAGAGGGATCTTGCCATGAGCACCAAGAAACCTAAACCATTGACAGATCAGTCTTGAACAGTTGAAGAATGGAGTATGCTTTCCCTTTTGAATCAGTTGTTCTCCCACCACAAAACACCATGAATACATCCTATCAGTATTTCCTGGACTCCAGCTGCTCATTTGATCCTTACGTTTATGTTGTAGAGTTGTAATGTCCTCCTCTCCTAAGAGTATATATGATAGGTTCAGAGTTACTGCAAAAGGTGATGGTATACATTATTGATAATCATTAATTAATCATCATATAAAATTTATATTGACTATCAGTATGAAATATTTTGATATTACAAAATGTAGATGTGCTTAATAGTGGGGAGGGCTTTACTATGATGGACCGGTCAGTATCCACAACTTTTTGTAGGATTTTTCATTCAAGGACATTGATGTTTCCATGCCAGGCCATGATGCAACCAGTCAATAAAATCTCCACCATACATCTACAGAAGTTTGTCGAAGTTTTATATGTCGCGCTGAATCTTTGCAAACTTCTGAGGAGGTAGAGAGGCTGTTGTGCTTTCTCCATAATGGCACTTATGTGCTGGGCACAGGACAGATCCTCTGAAATGATAGCACTGAGGAATTTAAAGTTGCTGATCCTGTCTAGCTCTGATCCTTTGATGAAAACTGACTCGTGTACCTCTGGCTTCCCCCTCCTGAAATCAATAATGAGCTCCTTGGTCTTGCTGACATTGAGTGAGAGGGTGTTGTTGTGGCATCACTCAGCCAGATTTTCAATTTCCCCCATCTACTGATTCGTTACCACATTTGATTTGAGCAACAACAGTGGTATTGTCAGCATTGGAGTTGTGCTTAGCCTCACAGTCATAAATATAAAGTGAGCAGAACAGGGGACTAAGCACACAGCCTTCTGGTGCACCTGTGCTGATGGACATTGTGGAGATGTTGCTGCCAATCCGAACTGACTGGGGTCTGCAAGTGAGGTTGTCAAGGATCCAATTGCATAAGGAGCCCAAGGACTTGAAACTTATTGATTAGTTTTGAGGGGATGATAGTGTTGAATGCTGAGAAAGAGCATAAAGAACAGTAGTCGATAAAGAGCATCCTGATGTATGTATCTTTGCTGTACAGATGTTCCAGGGTTGAGTGAAGAGCCAATAAGATGGCATCAATGAAATTTCATCAGTTAAAAGTATCATATTTCAGTTTTCGACAGTTTTAACACAGAGAATTGATTGAAGAGTAACATTATAACTTCATTCCCAGTGGAGAGAAAAAAATTGCATTATGACAATTTTAGTTGGGCTATATTGCTATTAGCTTAGGTCTTTCATGCTAATTCTTTGAGGATATCAGCTCCCCTTTGTTCTCCTCATTCTTTCTGGTTCTACCCTCTATCTATTGGTATGTGTCTTCCTCCGGCACTGTTCTTTAGCTGGTTACTGGATGGCTCTCTAATTTCTCATGTGACTAGAGAGGAGATGCTTAGTTCATAGTCAGGACTCTCGCTGAATGGGGAACCAGGCTGTATCCTGTACTTTGGGGATCGTGTGATTCCTCCCATAGATGTCAGATTGTTAACCACTTTTAAGTCTACCAATATTCTTATAATAATGTTCATTGGAATGGTTGGATTGGTCCTGAGTTGGGTTTATCTATGAGCCAATTGGCAGAGAGGAGGGCTTTTCTCTGTGCCAATGTATACGACTGGCTGCTCTTGAAGGTACACGGAGTGATCTCTAACTTTGTTTGTATTTATTCTTTTGCATACAAAGCTAACCAAAAGGAAAAAAAAATGAAGGATTTATGCAGTTCAATGACACTCTGTTGACACAGATAGATTACGAGATTTTACAGGATGAGGTACCGCAGAAGTACAAGTTCTATCACAATAGTTTTCAACAAATAATGATCCATTGAATTGTTCAAATTTCATTGATGATTGTTTCAAATAAAATTTAAGTGAGCTTGGATTTCTTAAAATTAAATTTTACATGCTTGAAAGAACGTGTGGCTGCTTTAATATAATTGAGGTCAAAAATGGAAAGTCTTTTTACAGAATGAGGCAATGCTGGTGTCGATTAACTCTGACAAGAATATTGGTAAGCTGCTTGGTTAGGGAGACTCAATAACTTCCAGTAAGTGACAAGTCCCTAAATCAATGTCTGACTTGGAGAGGAATTGTAGCACCATGTACCAGCAGACTCAGGCTAGTTAGGTGATGGAAGTTGTGAGTTTCGGCAATGGTGGAAGAAACCTTGGGGAGTTGTTGCAATAAATCTTGTACACTGGAACCATGGTGTGCTATTAGTAGAGGGTGCTAAGGGTGGAGGATAAGAAAGTTATTTTCTCTTGTTGAGTAAGTTAATGGCTGTTAAAGTGTTAGAAAATTTTTGGGTGGCAGGAGGTGAGCTAACCTCTACACTGCTTTTTTAGATTATGAGAACACTCGGTCCTTGTTTATTGTCATTTAGAAATGAATACATGCATTAGGAAATGATGCAGCCAGGTGGTTAATGTGGCCAACCCAGTTAAGTTATCAGGCAATTGCAAGGATGTTAATAGTACGTGAATGAGAAGTGTCCTTGGATATTAAGAGTAGATATTTTAAGTATGTTGTATCTTGCTGCGTTGGAGTTCATATGTTGGACTGAGGTTTCAGATTAAGCCAAGGTTTATTAAGTTAGACCAAAAGACTTGGATGCAGAATTAGGCCATTTGGCCCATCGAGTCTGCTCCAACATTTTATTACGCAAGATCAAAAGATATAGAAGCAGAATTAGGCCATTCGAGTCTCCTTCGCCAATCATGGGGGCTGGTTGATTTTCCCTCTCCTACTTTCACCCCATAAACCTTGATACCCTTTAAGGGACAAAAGCAAAATATTTACCAATGGCCAGTAGGTTAGGAAGGAAGCTTTGTTTTTATATCTGTGCTCCCAAATTATTCTGGGGCATGACTTTTGTCCAATCTTGTAATATTTTCTTCACTGCAGTCGTACTTCTCAGACATAGGTTAATTGTCTACTGTAAATTGCTCCTCGTGTATAGTTAGCGATAGAAACTGTGGGGGGGGGGTAGTTGCTGGGAATGTGGGGAGAATAAAATGTGATAAGTACAGATTGGTGCTTGAAGGTCAGCATGGATTCAATGGGCTGAAAGGCACACTGCACGACTCTGCATGTCAGAAGATGTCCTGATTCCTCTCAATTTAAATGTGCCATGGTTACAAATCTATAGTCTTCATGTGGAATTCACATGACAATTCACTATTACTTTTCTCTGTAAACCCTCTGTTCAATTGGTCCTGCTTTTCCAGTGTGACATTCCATTCTTCCTGTAGACCTTCCATCTCGAGCAATTGCAAATACTCCATTTGACAGGCACAATTGGTCAAGTGCTCCAATTCATTCTTGTTTGGAATCTTCCTAATATTAAATAGGCAACTGGATAAAAATGCTACTTTAACAAAGAGATAATTATATTTCTTCTCAGGTTTGCAAAATCTTCTCAGGAAATTATGAAACCAAAAGATCTTTATCACAGTTAACAGAAATACCAGTTCATGTACAATCATGCATTAGCTATACAATTTTTAACCCTTAATTTACTTACTTAAGCTTTCCATCATGTTTTAGAATTATAGCTGGGTAACTACTTACAAATAAAAGATCGTGGGATTTATTCCATTTCAACAGATTGTACCTGTTGAAAATGGCTATTTTAGCCACCTGTTTGGCATGGTCAGTGGTGTCATAGTCTACTACAGCACAGTTCTAGGAAATACAGTTCTAACCTATTCAATCTTTCCTTATGAATCAGGTCCTCCAGTCCCAGCAAAATCCTTGTAATTTTTCTCTATATTCTTACAAACTTACTTACATCTTTCCTGTAGGTAGGTGACCAAAACTGCACACAATATTCCAAATTGGGCATCACCAATGTCTGGTACAACTTCAACATAACATCTCAACTCCTGTACTCAGTACTTTGATTTATAAAGACCTATTTATCAAAAGCTCTCTTTACAACCCTATCTACCTGTAATGCACTTTCAATGAATTATGGAACTATTTTCAGATCCCTTTGTTCTACTGCACTCCTCAGTTCCTTACCATTCACTGATTGGTCCTACAAAAGTGCAACACCTCACACTTGTCTGCATTAAATTCCATCTGCCATTTTTCCAGCTGGTTCAGAGCCAGCTGCAAGTTTTCATAATCTTCCTCGCCGTCCACTACACCCCCAATCTTGTTGTCATCCACAAATTTGCTGATTCAGTTAACCACGTTATCATCCAGATCATTGATATAGATGACAAACAACAATGGGCCCAGCACTGATCCCTGTGGCACTACACTAGTCACAGGCCTCCAGCCAGAGGCAACCATCTACTACCCCTCTCTGGCTTCTCCTGCAAAGTCAATGTCCAATCCAATTTACTACCTTATCTTGAATGCCAAGCGACTGAACCTTCTTGACCAACCTCCCATGCGGCACCTTGTCAAATGCCTTGTAAAAGTCCATGTAGACAACATTCACTGCCTTGCCTTCATCAACTTTCCTGGTAAATTTAAGAGACTACTATACAGGTATATGGAGGAATTTAAGGTGGGGAGTTATATGGGAGGCAAGGTTTGAGGGTCGGCACAACATTGTGGGCTGAAGGGCCTGTACTGTGCTGTACTATTCTATGTAACTTCTCCGAAAAACTCTATAAGATTGGATAGACACAACCTACCATGCACAAAGCCATGTTGACTATCCCTAATCAGTCCCTGTCCATCCAAATACCCATATATTCAGCCCCTTAGAATACCTTCCAATAACTTTCCAACTACTGATGTCAAGCTCACCAACCTATAATTTCCTGGTTTATCTTTCGAGCCTTTCTTAAGCAGCGGAACACCATCAGCTATCCATCAATCCTCCAGTACCTCACATCTCACCAAGGATGATTTAAATATCTCTGCTATGGCCCCTTCAGTTTCTGCACTTGCCTCCCACTGAATCCAAGAGAGCACCTTGTGGGGCTCTGGGGATTTATTCACCCTAATTTGTCTCAAGACATCTAAAACCTCCTCCTCTGTAATCCATATAGAGTCCATAACCTCTTTGCTGCTTTACCTCACATTTATAGGCTCCGTATCTGTCTCTCGAGTAAATACAGATGCAAAAAATCCACTTGAGATCTCTCTATCTTTTTTGGTTCCATGCATAGATTACCATTCTGATCTTCCAGAGGTCCAGTTTCGACCCTTGCAATCCTTTGACTCTTAAAATACGTGTAGAAGCCCTTAGGATTCTCCTTCATCCTGTCTGCTAGAGCAACCTCATGCCTTCTTTTAGCCCTCCCAATTTCTTTTGTAAGAACTTTCACCATGGATAACCAGTCGCTATACACTTCTATCCCCCATCAAGAAGGCCTTAATGCTCTCTACTTGTTTCTGAAATAAAGAATCAACCATTTCCCCTCCACCACCACCCTTCTCCATCTAGGAGATCTGGTCCTCACCCTCAACAATTTTTCCTTTGGCTCCTCCCAATTTCTCCAGACTGGAGGGGTAGCCATGGGCACCCGCATGGGTCCCAGCTATGCCTGCCTATTTGTAGGCTTTGTAGAACAATCCATGTTCCAAGCATTCCCCAGTAATGCTTCCCAACTCTTCCTATGCTACATCGATGACTACATTGGTGCTGCTTCTTGCACCCATGCTGAGCTCATCAATTTCATCAACTTTGCCTCCAACTTCCACCCTGCTCTTAAATTCACTTGGTCCATTTCTGACACATCCCTCCCTTTCTCGATCTCTCTGTCTCCATTTCTGGAGACAAGCTGTCAACCACATCTTTTATAAACCTGCTGACTCCCATGGTTATCTTGACTATACCTCTTCACCTCAAGCTCCTGCAAAAATGCTATTCCTTTTTCTCAGTTCCTTCATCTCTGCCACATCTGTTCCCAGGATGCAGCTTTCCTTTCTGGGACATCAGAGGTGTCCTCCTTCCTCAAAGAATGAGGTTTCCCTCCCTCCACACTGGATCTACCCTCACCCACATCTCCTCCATTTCTCAAACATCTACGTTCACCACATCTTCCCGCTGCCTTAACCGTGAAAGAGTTCTTCTTTTCCTTACCTACCACCCCATGAGTCTCTGCTTCCAACGCATCATTCTCTGCAACTTCCACCATCTTCAACGGGATCCTACACCAAACATATCTTTACCTCACCCTCCTCTCTCCACTTTCCGCAGGGATTGCTCTCTCCGTGATCCCCTTGTCCATTTGTCCCTCCCCACTAATCTCCTTCCCAGCACTTATCCCTACAAGTGGCCAAAATGCTATACCTGCCCATTCACCTCCATTCAGAGTCCTAAACAGTCCTTCCAGGTGAGGCAACACTTCATATTGGAATCTGCTGGGGTCAGCTATTGTGCTCGGTGCTCCCGAAGCAACCTCCTCTACATTGGTGAGAACCATCGTAAATTGGGGGACCGCTTTGTCACACACCCCGCTCCATCTGCCAAAAGTGGAACTTCTTGATTGTCAAATATTTTAACTTTTATTCTCATTCCCATTCCGATATGTTGGTCCATGGTCCCCTCATGTGCCATGATGAAGCCACCCTCAAGGTAGAGGAGCAACACCTTATATTTTGCCTATGTAGCCTCCAACCTGATGGCATGAATATCGATTTCTCTTTCTGGTATAAAAAAATTTCCTTCCCCTCCCCTCTTCTTCTATTCCCCACTCTGGCCTCTTACCTCTTCTCACTTGCTTTTCATTTACCCCCGGGTCCCTTCCTCTTTCTCTTTCTTGTATGGTCCACTCTTCTCTCCTATCAGATTCCTTCATCTCCAATCCTTTACTTTTCCTACCAGCCTGGCTTTACCTATCACCTTCCAGCTACCTTCTTTCCCATCCCCCACCTTTTTATTCTGGCATTTTCCCCTTCCATTCCAGTCCTGAAGAAAGGCCTTGGCCCTAAACTTTGACTGTTTATTCATTTCCATAGATGCTGCCTGGCCTGCTGTGTTCCTTCAGCATTTTGTGTGTTACACTTCGGTTTTTCAGCATCTGCAGAGTTTCTTATGTTAATTCTTTCGTAAGAGTTCTCTTGCATTTATTATACTCTGTACACACCTCATTTTTTCCTACCTGCCTATACCTGCTATGCATCTCCTTTTTTCCTGAACCAGGGCCTCAATATCTCTTGAAAACTAAGGGTCCTTAAATCTGTTAACCTTGCCTGTTATTCTGACAAGAACATACAAACTCTGTACTCTAAATTTCACTTTCGAAGGCCTCCCACTTACCAAGTGTAACCTGTCCTGTCTCATTCCTAACAGTAGATCAAGTATCACACACTCTCTCATTGGGACTTCTTGGAACTGATTAAGGAAATTTTCCTAAACACATTTGACAAAATCTATCCCATCCAGTCCTTTTTACAGTATGGGAGTCCCAATTAATATGTGGAAAGTTAAAATCACCTACAATCACAACCCTATATTTCTTGCAACGGTCTGTCTGTGATCTCGCTACATATTTGTTCCTCTAAATTCCGTGGACTGTTGGTTGGTCTATAATATAGCCCTATTAATGTGGACATACCTTTCTTATTCCTCAGTTCCACCAATAAAGCCCCACTAGATGAGTTCTCCAGTCTGTCCTGAGTGAGGACTGTCATGACATTTTCTCTGAATAGTAATACCACCCCCCTTCCCTGAATCCCCCCTGTTCTATCACGTCTAAAACAATGGAACCCCAGAATATTGAGCTGCCAATCCTACCCCTCCTGCAACCAAGTCTCACTAATGGCTACAATATCATAATTCCATGTGTTGATCCATCCCTGAGCTTATCTGTATTTCCTATGATACTTCTTATGTTGAAATATATGCAGTTCAGGACATAAGTCACACCATGTTCAAACTGCTGATTCCTGACTTTTTTGAGATCTTAACAACAACTGTCTCCACAACCTCTCCACTATTTGTTCTGGCACTCTAGTTTCTATCCCCCTCCCCGTGCAGTACAAGCAAACCTTCCCTATAGGATATTTGTTCCCGCCCCCCGCCCCCAGTTTAGGTGCGAACTGTCCCTTCTGTACAGGTCTCGTCATCCCTGGAAGAGAGCCCGATGATTCAAAATCTGAAGTCCTCCCTCCTACACCAACTCCTTAGCCACGTGTTAAACTGTATAATCTTCCTATTTCTGGCCTCACTGGCACGTGGCATAGGCAGCAATCCTGAGATCACAAATGTGGAAAGTGTTAGCACCTAACTCCCAGAACTCAGTTTGCAGAATCTCGTCCCTCTTCCTTCCTATATCATTGGTCCCTATATGGATCATGACCTCTGGCCTCTCACCCTCTCATTTAAGTATGCTGAGAACCCATTCTGAGATGTCCCTGACCCTAGCACCCAAGAGGCAACATACTATCCCAGAATCTCTTTCTTGTCCAGAGAACCTCCTTTCTGTTCCCCTATCTAACAAATCCCCTATCACCACAGCTGACCTCTTCTCCCCCTTCCCTTCTGAGTCATAGAGCCAGACTCAGTGCCAAAGACCTGACCACTGTGACTTTCACCTGTTAGATCATTCCCCACCCCCACCCCCATTAGTATCCAAAGTGGTATACCTGTTGTTGAGGGGGATGGCCACAGGGTTACTCTGCACTGGTTGTTTAACCATTTTCCTTTTCCTCACTGTCACCCCAGTGTCCTGTGTCCTGCACCCTGGATGTAACTGCCTTCCTATATGTCCCTTAGCCTCCCACATGATGTGGAGTTCATGCAGTTCCAGCTCCAACTCCTTAACGCGGAATGTTAGAACCTGCAGCTGGATGCAGCTCTTGCAGATTAAGTCATTGGGGGACGATGGAGGTCTCCCTGCTTTCCCACATCCTGCAAGAGGAGCATTCAACTATCTTGCCTGCCACCCCTACTGCTCTAACTGTGCAATTATAAAGAAGGAAACAATAAATAAACTGAAAAAAAATCTACCTACAGCTCTTTGCCTTCTCTCACTCCAGCCTCTCCTCGCTGAAGTCTTAAGGAGCTAAAGCTTCAAATCCCCACTCTATCACTATCCACACCAACAATAGCCGCTCAAACAAAGGCTGCTTCATTTGCCCCTGTCTTTTTTTAAATTTGGTCTTACTAATGAATCCGATCTCTGATTGGCCACTATTGAAATGCCGAAACTCCCGCGAAGCGCTGCTTTTTAATGCACACTCGCCGACTGAGTGAGTCACCTCTTCTCTCACTCCCGATCTCTGGTCGCTGTTCAAATGCCGAAACTCCCGCGAAGCGCTGCTGTTTAATGTGCATTCACCAACCTGTGTGAGTCACCTCTTTAACCCTAGTCTAATCACAGGACAAATTATAATGACCAATTAACCTACTAACCAGTATGTATTTGGACTGTGGGAAGAAAGACACATTCTTCATGGGAAGGACATACAAACTTTCTTACAGAGGATGCCAGAATTGAACTCTGAACTCCGATGCCCCTAGCTGTAATAATGTCGCGCTAACTGCTACACCGCCATAGAACCCATCTTGTGCAGTTTTCCTCTGAATGTTGTGGCTTCTTCCAACAGTACGTCAACTGTATAGCTGTGTTTTAGCATTGCAGTTGTGCAGCTATCAATAAATAAATGCAAGTTCGTGGCAAAAAGGATCAAAAGGGAGTTGCTATGCATGTAAAGGGAGAATAAATTGCTGGTGTCCAGGGGAATGAGACTAATTGCATTGTACTACTGGGAGCTGGAATGGACCAACACGTGCAGAGTGTTGGAGCATCTATGGAGAGTTCAAAGTTCATAGTTCAAAGTAAATTTATCATCAAAGTGCATTTGTGTCACCCTGAGATTCATTTTCTTGTGGGCACACTTAGTAAATCCAAGAAAACTAATAGAATCACTGAAAGACCACAGCCAAAAGGACAGACAAACAACCAACATGCAAAGGACAACAAACTGTGAAACTACAAATGAGAAAAATAAGCAATAAGGGAAGAACATGAGATAAAGGGTGTTTGAACATTTGTGGTGGATTCTGTACGTAGTGAAAGAGTTCAGTGATTGGGCGAGTGAGGTTGAGTGAAGTCATCCCCTCTGGTTTAAGAGTCTGATGGCTGGGGGGTAATAACTGTTCCTGAATCTAGTGGTGTGGGTCCTGAGGCTCTAGTACCTCCTTATGATGGCAGCAGTGAGAAGAGAGCACGGCCTGGGTGGTGGGGGTCCCTGATGATGGATGCTGCTTTCCTGCGACAGCGCTCCATGTAGATATTCTCAATGGATAGGAAGGCTTTACCTGTGAAATTCACAGGCTTTACCTGTGAATTTTTGTAGGATTTTCTGTTCAAGGGAACTATTGTTTGCATACCAGGCTGTGATGCAGCTTGTCAAAATAGTTTCCACTACACATCTATAGAAGTTTGTCAGAGTTTTAGATCGCATGCCAAATCTTCACAAACTCCTAAGAAAGTAGAGGCACTGCCCTGCTTTCTTCATAATGGCACTTATGTGCTGGGCTCAGGGCAGGTCCTCTGAAATAACACCGAGGAATTTAAAGTTGCTGACCCTCTCCACCTCTGATCCCCTGATGAGGACTAGCTCATGGACCTCTGGCTTCCTCCTCCTGAAGTCAATAATCAGATTAGTCCAGAGGAATTAAACAATTGGTGTTTTGGGCCGAGATCCTCCATCAGGACTTTAAAAGGGTGTCGGCCCGAAACATCAAATGTTTGTTCCTCTCCACAGACACTGCTTGACCTGCTGAGATCTTCCAGCAGCTTGTGTGTGTTGCTTTGGATTTTCGGCATGTGCAGAATCTTTTGTGTTTATGATTTGCTGGCGTGGACGAAGTGGATTGATAGCCTCCTTCTGTAGTGTTACGTAAGGTAGGAAATCACATAAAATCCATCAACATTAAGAAAAGATGCAATAGATATGACATGGCATCGCTTTTAACTCTTTTAACTCAAGTGGTGTTTATAGTTTTATATTATATCCATCAGCGCAAAGGAATAATAACAGCCCACAAACAATAAATTTCTGTCTATGAGACTGATTTTTATTATGAATTGTTAAGCAAAACGAAAGTACAGTATATAGTAGGCAAATATTAGAAGTCTGCTGCATAATGTTTATTCATAATTGCTATTGCTGTACTGACAAAATTGTAAGCTAAATATAAATTCAGTTTTTATATGCCTTAACATTCAGATATTCGATATGCCATTTACTTTCTTGTTTCATGCTGATATCCAGAATACAGTCATACATTTAAGGAAACTATTCAAAATGAAGTCAACACTTTATAGAAATATACATTTTGGAAGTTTATATTCTGTTGAAAAAATACATACTGCAAACATAAAACTACTCTCTTCATTCTGCATCAGCCCTTTTGCATTCAGGTGTGACAGTATTTGAAGAAAATTGCAGTTTCGTTTCACAAAGACATCTTTAAAGAGGAAGTTATAAGTTGCATGACTTTCAAAGCAAAAGGAAGAATGTCTCTAAACATGTGGATTGGCAGAAAATGAGGATATATCATTGAAAGAAACAACAAATTTGTGGAAAAATGAATTTGGTAAGCTTCTCCTGAGTAAAGACATTGCAGAAATGCTGAAAAGCATAATGAGTGATTGACTTACTGAGATGGAACATGTTAAATGGTCAAAAACCATTTATCTCTTCACTCTCAACCACATGCTCTAATGATCACACACTGTTACTAACTACCGGTACGCATTTGGATCTCAGGTGTACAGTATAATGTCCAATTTCTAAAGTATGGTACTTGGAAAGTTTTTATACTTATTCCAAAAATATGTCATACCAAAATATTTTAATTGCAGATTTCCAAGTGTCATTGAAAAACAGCAGATGTGTTTATGGAATCCAAGCTAATCAATAATTGGTACATTAACCATGATATTGTATTGTATAGTAACTATGAGAATTTAATACATTTGTATAAAATGCTATTTCTACTAATTGAACAGAGTCAATGACCCTTATATTTCAAACAAGCATTTATTATAATCACAGACAGTACTTCATATAAATGTTTAAATGTTAAGAGTTTATATTTTAATACATATGATATATTTCTGTGGTCATTAACTATCAGAAACTTGAAAGTTTTTTTCATCGGTTTGTAAAATATTACTTATCAATCTCCAATAATTTTACTTATGGGCAAATAAATCTAAATAGGAGCAAAAGGCAGAGGCTATTTAAATCAGAAAGCACAGGCATAACCCATTTTAAGGTTATACATTTTGCCTTTGTATTTGAAATTGGTCTGTCCACATTTACAATGGACATTGGCCAGGTGGATTTGTTTTGCTCTTTATGAGTTCGTTCTTGCCAGTGGTGACTCTATAGCACCTCTGTTGGCAGGAATATGCAATTACAGTACTACTAAATTTATAACAGTAAATCTAGTGATAATATTGCATATATAATTACTTTAATATACTGATAAATGCAAAAATCCCTTGTATATTACTGCATAGTGTTAAAAAATTATAGTGTAGGACTGCTTTTCAGTAAAATCGTATACTGTTAGAAATTCCTTGATGAACTGCAAAATCTCCTTTCCAAAGTTCAAGGTGTTACTTATGCAACTCATCAACTATCTTCTATTACTTATAAGCAGCTGCTACAGCAGGTAAATGCAATAAGTACATAAATTCTTAAAATGAATTTTTATTATTATACAATAGTGATGCAGCTTTAATGCCTGTGTCATGCAAGACTCTACAACTCTGCCTGCTAATCTGGTTACTGCGTGTAAAAGCAAATTACTAAAAGCTGGAAAGGTAAAATGTATCCAGTAATTGATTTATCTGCTATGCATGGATGCAAAAGATATTTCATTTTATATAGACAAAAGCACTGATGTCATACAAAGTCTCTTTTTTCACCCATTGGCAAGAGCAACATTTCATTCTACTTTTATCATGTTCCATTGCCATAGCTATAACAAAGCACATTAACCTTCTGAATCGTTCCCCATTCTCTGGCCTTCTTTTCACATCCTTACTGGACCAAGTTTAACCCTTCTAAATAACAAGCCTTAATGTTATCTTTTCCCTGCCTCGGTTATAATATGAATAAAATATTTTTTACCTTTTAAACCTTCCATTATACAGGTATATTCTTTTCTCCAAAGCAGAAACTAATTGCATAAACTTTAGGTATCCTCTTGATTACAATTCTCCACTTCACTTTGGAATTAATATTTCTCACACACTTAGTTCTGAACACACTTTACATTTGATCCTTGGCCTAGATTTTGCTGGGTTTTGCCAAAAGTTACACAGAAAACCATCAGCATATCCACTATCAGGTTCGGGGATTCAGAAATCTTTATTTAAATGCTGAAAACTGCTGCAGGATCCATAAGCCTATTTATTTGAAAGGGATCCGTGGAAGATATGGATAAGATTACAATGTTTCTTTTTGAATTGGTTTAATGATTTAATTATTCAAAATTATTTGGAAGTTAGCTTATTTGCCTTTCTAAACTTTAGTGGTCATTTTTTATTTGTTTCAGTTTATTTTTTCAAGATGTCTGAAGTTCAGATACACTATAAAACAGTTTTGACAGCCAACAGAATTGGAGCATAGCCAAATGAAGAAGACTTGATGGGCAGGGCTTATTCTGGCTCACCCATGTGACTTAAATATGTCACATCACATCTTGGTGTGACCCTGAGTTTAGTCCCTTGAGTTGGTGAAGTTGACCTTTAGGATCTAGGGGAGGGTTGGCAATTCCAAGTGGTGAGTGAAGGTCATAGGTCCCACTCAGGAAAATCTAGCTTATTATTTAATGTACTCATAATGTAACTTATAAAGTCATAAGTACATTTTTAAATGGCTGTTTCCCAAAAGTGATTTGACTGGGAAATGAAATCCTGTTCAGTATTCTAGTGATGAAATGACAAACAGCTTGCTTTATTCATCAATGAAATGCTTACTGGCAGTGTCCTTAGATTAACTAAGACAAGAGGGTAACGAAGTTGTGCAATATAAATTTCTTAATGCATTCAAACTTTATGATCTACTGTTCCAAAAACATTTCACTCCTTCCTTTCTATTTGCCTCAGCCAACTAGCAAGAGCCAATTGACATCTCTTCCACTAAATAGTCATTACTCAATTCTTCTTTTCTGCAGCAGGTGTTCGGTCTCATTATCTGGATCCTCCTCCAGTGATTCCTCATGGATTTCTTCAATAAGGAGGTCGGTGTGGTCTTCATCTTCTGCAGTATGATCTTCTCCCTGACCTTCCATCATCTCCACCTCTTGCACCACCACATCCCCATCTCTCATCTTTTTAACCCAGAATGTAAATGGTGGGATCCTGTAGACAGTTGTTCGACACCGTGCTGGTTTTTGATGATTTGGTGTGAAGGACTTCCTCAGCCTTGATCTGGAGTCCCTAATCTTCTCCCTTCGCTCCTGTGTTACTATCTTGCTGCCAAGCTTGTTCATTTTCTTTTCAAGTGTAGTCTTTGTCTTTTGCAGATTTTCCCTCGTTGCTTGCCTGGTCCTCTCCATGTTCTCCTTTGTTCTTATCCGAGTCCTCTGCAGATTTTCCCTTGTCCTTTGCTTGGCCTTTTCCATGGATTCCTTGGAGAATGCTTTCTTGAAGTCATCCATTCGCTTCAGGCTGCTCTTCTTCAGACGAACAGCTGTTGTTTCCTCTTCAATGACTTCGAGTTCAATTTCTTCATCAGAGGAGAGCGAGATGGCTTCACCTTCAGGTTTCTGCTCATCAGACACAACCTCTTTCCCTTCCTCACTTTCCTCAGGTGCTTTCAGACTTTCTTTTACAGACTTCCCAAGGCTCAACTTCGCAGGCATTGGCGTTTCATCCTGAAAAATACAAAATGCAACATTATGATTTTTTGACTAAATTCATTTAAGCATATTCAGACATTGTATTTGGTTATATATTTTTGTAATTAGCTGCATGAGTACTGAGTGAGTACCTTTCATTCAGATTAGCTTATGTTCATAGACACCAGGGAGCAATAAAACTCCTTGTTCACATGTTACTCACAGAATAAATAGTATACATGATAATATTAAACACAATGAATAACACAAAGTAGCAGAATTGTGCAAAGATTGATAGGGAATATTCTACTACACTTGAACCAATGGTCCAATAACTTGACCTGCAATACCTTATGCTCTACCTCAAAATCAAAACGATAACAATGCGTTATTTGTGTCAAAGCAAATCAGCGAGGATTATGCTGGGCAGCCTGCAAATGTTGCTATGCTTCTAGCGCTAACATACCAACTGTGGCAGGAATCAAACCTGAATGGTGATTGTCAGTGCTGTTAATGTGTTACTCCAACCGCTATATTACCATGCCACCCAACGTGATCACAATAATTTTAACTCTGTAGATGAGAGACCTACACCTTGCCAGCATTACGCACTCTTCTGGCTATTGGGCGTGTACCAACAATGCAAGGAGCAACACAATTATTACAGTGAAACAGCTGCCCAGAATATAGGGCCCATACAAGACTGAGAATGTGTCTCTCCAATGGTGCTAGAAAATAACCAGCAAACTGAATGTCATTCTTGGAGGTCCCCAAAAATCCCATGACAGCATAACGTTTTACAGTGCCAGTGACTGGGGCTTAATTCCCACCGCTGTTTATACATTCTCCGTGACTGCGTGTGCTTTGATTTCCTTCCACGTTCCAACAACGTATGAGTTAGTAAATTGTGGGCATGCTATGTGAGCGACGGTTGCAGGCTGCCCCCAGCACATCCATATGTTGGTCACTGATGTAAAAAAAATGACAGTCTATTTCACTGTATGTTTCAATGTGACAAATAAGGCTAATCTTTTAACTTTAATCTTTATAAGAAAAGGCAGACTATGCCCAAGCAGAATCATCAGTCTCTTATGACTTTCTTCCAGCATTTCAACATTAGTCAAACACTTTGACAGCTAATAGCTGACTTGCAACTTTATTGTCCAAGATGTATTTGGTCGAAGGACTGACCACTGAATCTCAGGATTCTAGCCTTCTGCCAACAATGCAAATATTGGAACATATTGAATGCGATATGGAAAATGTACCTCGTCATTGAACAGAGGGGGCATCGAGATGTTCCAAGTTATCGAGAAGAGCAGTCAATGAGCTATGTTGCAACTTCCTGCCCTGAACTTGCATTTCATGGGGTAGTGAAGTAGTTCTCAAAATTATTCAGACAACAGACCTCTAAACCTCAATGTATTCCTTTCACCTTCACCTTATCTGCTGTTGCTTGTCACCACCACACAAAAGAAGAAACATGAATCACTTAGAAGAGATCATTCAGCCATCAGGTCTGTCAGGTCAAATTAAAACAATCTTGTCAGTGCATTGCCCAGCCCTGCAAATCATTCTATCTTGACTTCCAATCCAATTCCCTTAAGAAGGCATTGTTTAATCTTATTTTCACCATCATACAATAATTAATGTCACATCATAAATGACTTCTATGTAAATTTCTTTTTCTTAAATCCCCCTTGTATCTTTTGCTCAAAATTTTAACCTGTTCCCTCTGCTTCAATCATTTGTTAATAGGATCAGTTTCCTTCCATCTAAAACAATCATGTTCTTGCACACCTGAAAAAGAAATTAACCAGCAAATGATTCACTGCAGTCAACAAAAATGCCTTTCTCGTGCATTTATTTCAGCTGCCTGAATTATCTGTCTCATAATCATGAAAAGAAAGTACAATATAACTCAGGAATTCCTGATGCTTGATCAGTAGGACAAGCAGACGTTCAGCATGGGGAGCTGAATTCACTGAACACACTGAACAAATTACATAGTAGCAGCCCTGGCTTTGCAGTTAAAACCCCGTTGCTAACTCGGGAGGAATGTGTTCAAGATCCATTCCAGAGAAATGAGCAGATATTCTATCTAGGGTGACATTTCAGTGT
Organism: Mobula hypostoma; assembly: GCF_963921235.1. Taxonomy (NCBI): domain Eukaryota; kingdom Metazoa; phylum Chordata; class Chondrichthyes; order Myliobatiformes; family Myliobatidae; genus Mobula; species Mobula hypostoma. The sequence continues at coordinate 36,098,614 of NC_086128.1, forward strand.
AGTAGCCCTGAAGGTGTCAGTTTTCAAGTGACACATTAAACTGAAGTCCTGTTTATCTCTTGTGCTGTGTGAGTATTCAAAATAGACCAGTAGAGTTCTCAGGTCCTGTGGATTATTTCTAACTTACCCAATGCCACCAATAACATATTATCTGGTCACTACTCTCATTGCTATTTTATATTCATATTTCAGTTTTCCTTCTTATAAGACAGCATCCATTATTCAGGACCTTCATCACCCAGGGCATGCCCTTTTCTCATTGCTACCATCAGGTAGGAGGTACGGAGGCCTGAAGGCACACACTCAGCGATTCAGGAACAGCTTCTTCCCCTGTGCCATCCGATTCCTAAATGGACATTGAACCCGTGAACACTACCTCACCTTTTTAATACATATCATTTCTGTTTTTGTACGCTTTTTAATCTATTCATTATACCTATACTGCAATTGATTGATTGATTGTTTATTATTTTTTTCTTCTTCTATACTGTTGCTACTAAGTTTACAAATTTCACGACACATGCTGGTGATAATAAACCTGAGTCTGATTCTGATTTTGATTTAAACAGCAGATGGAGGGAGGATATTGAGTGAAAATTGTACAGTTTTAAATGCTTATTTTCACTGAAATCTCAGGGCACGTGAAATATGGTTCTTTGCAATCAGAGTCTACATTAATGCTCTTTCTTTCATGATGTAGCATAAAGTAAAAGCATCAGACAAAATCTCTGACCTTCATCAACTATAAATAGTGTGTGATACGGGGAGTCTGAAATAAATCTTCAAGGAGATTTACAAAATACAGCAATTTCCACACAATTTGGGGTGGGATTTTCCCTAGAGTAGGCAAGACCAGATTTACTACCAATGACTGTGTTATACTGATGGGGAAATCCTACCCCCATCTGCATTTGATCAAACTGTTTCAGAACATCTGCGTGCAAAGATGCTGTGTTTTATACTGTACTTGAACCTCTAATTTGGCAGCAAGAGGAATTGGATTTGCGGGCTCAGTTGTATTCAACTACACATGTTGCACAGACTGACCAGAAGTCTTCAAAGCAGTTGGCTTAACTTTTACCCAAATGGAAAGGGGCCTCACAGTTCATCCTGCAAATATTCTGTGCGAGAAGGACTGTATTGCATCATTTTTAAATTTCCACTTCCTGTATCCATATTAACTGAATTACCCAGAACCTGTGATAGAGGAGATTCCCCAACTGTGACATTTTTCGCATTGTTTATATTGGCCAGGATGTCCACCTTGATCTCCAGCATGAGCAAGAAGGAACGCACTGTCACTGAGGCAACAAAATAGCATGGAGCCCATTTACAGGGCAGTGGGACCTTTACTTTTGTGGAAAGAAAAGTTTGCATTTTCGCATGAAAGCTACAGAAGAAACCGAAACACCCACCTTGTAGTTAATTAAGTGCCTCCGAAGTGTAGTCACTTTTGAAAAAGAATAAGAATTACACCCAATTTATGCACAGCAAGCAATGACAAACAATTACCTGATATTAGACACATAATCTGCTTTTAACGATGTTAAGTGATTCCTAGACTCCTAAACCTGGTACACAATACCTCTCTTTGCAACTACATTCTTGTTTCCCGAACAGATCACAATCAATAAGGATAGGCAGTAACACCTCCTCCACAATTATCCTCAATAGTGGTGCTCACAAAGCTTCTCAGCCCCCGACACTTCCCCCTCTACACTCAGGACTGTGCTGCGGCATTCTACTCCAATTCCACCTATAAATTTGCAGGTGACAGCACTGTAGTAGGCCAAATCTCAAATGACAATGAATTGTGGTACAGGAAGGAGATAGAGTGCCCAGTATCATGGTATCATGACAACAACCATTCCCTCAGTGTCATTAAAACAGAAGAGCTGGTCTATGACTCCAGGAAGGGGAGTGGTGCACAATCTCCTGTTTACATCAATGATAATGAGGTCAAAACAGTTGAGAGCTTCAAGCTCTTAGAACATCACCAAAGGCATGTCCTGGTCCAACCACATTGATGCCACAGCCAAGAAAGCTCACCAGCACCCTTATTTCCTCAGGAGGCTAAATAAATTTGGTATGTCGTTTCTGACTCTTCTCAATTTTATCGATGCATCACAGGAAGCATCTTATCCCAATGCATCACAACTTGATATGGCAACTGCTCTACCCATGACTGCAAAAGACTGCAGGGAGTTATGGACTCATCTCAGCATATCAGAGAACACAACCTCCCTCCATGGACTTTACACTTCTCCTTACCTCGGTAAAGTAGCCTGCATGATCAAAGACCCCACCTACCTTGGACATTCTCTCTTCTTCCCTCACCTCCTATCAGGCAGAAGACACAAAAGCCTGAAAGCTCGTACCATCAGGTTCAAGGACTGCTTCTATTCTGTTGCTATAAGACTATTGGATGGTTTCCTAGTACGATAAGATGGACACTTGACCTCACAGTGGGTCTTCTTATTGTCTGCCTGCACTATATGTTCTTTGTAACTGAAACACTTTATTCTGCGTTCTACTATTGTTTCACTTTGTACTACCTCGATACATTGGTGCAATGAATTGATCTGTAGAAACGGTGTGCGAGACAAGTTTTCCACTGTACTTCAGGACATGTGACAACAATAAACCAATTTACCAATTTAATTGAAGGATAAATTGACAAAATTGTGCTATTGTATCTTTGACATTTAATTGAGACAGCAGAAGAACCAGCTTAATAGCTAATCCAAGGGAATCTCTGAAAGTATAGCACTCCCTCAGTGGTGTACAGAAACATCAGCCAAGACTTCTGTGTTCAGGTCTTTAGAAGGGAAACCTTCTGATTCATGGCAGAATGAAAGTCCTACAAAGCTGAGTGAGTACTTTCACGGTAACTGAGGGAGATGAGATGGCAATGGTCTTTGTAAATGGATGGAGACCATTTATAGCCTTAACCTCTAAAAAATTTCACCAACCATGGGTCTTGCCACCAGTATCAAAGGTCCACCACAACTTCTGATTTTCCTGGTACCAGTGGATATTGAGCTGAGTAATGCCAGGGGGCAGAGACTTTGCATTGGAATTTCTTTTCATATTCATTTTAGGATGTAGGCAGCACCAGCTTTTATTAACCTAATCTAATTCCCTGTGAGAAGGTGGAGCAATTGAGGTAATGAGCCTTCTTGAGTTGCAACCTCTGTAATATTGGCTAGTGGTTCCAAGAGTTAGATCCAGCAATTATGCACATATCTGTTGCAAATACATGACTCTGGCCTGTGAGTACCTCTGGAATCTAGGGGTGAGTGGGAAGAACAAACTTATACTGCCAGCTGTGTATTCTGATAGCTAACACTCCAGCAAGCTACAGTGGAGCTCTCTGCTTGCCTAATTCTTAATGTTGAGTCTATCTAATTTGGAATTGTTTGAATGCAATACAAAAACCCTTGAAAACTGAGCTGTTTTGTAGATACAACTATTCTTAATTTCCACCAAGATGGAATTACACTGCAACCATCTGAGGAACCCATCTGGAATCATTAAGGACCTCCATCACCCAGGACATGCCCTCTTCTCATTGCTACCATCAGAGAGGGGATACAGGAGCCTGAAGACACACACTCAATGTTTTAGGAACAGATTCTTCCCTGCCACCATCAGATTTCTGAACAGACAATGAACCTATGTACACTACCTCACTAATTTTTTGCTCTCTATTTGCGCTATTTATTTATTTTAATATAGACATATATCTTATTGTAATTTATAGTTTGTTTTTATGTACTACAATGTACTGATGCCACAAAACAACAAATTTCACAACATATGACTCTGATTCTGAATAAGTTCCTCTGTGTCTCGTGTACTCCGGAGTCAGGCTGAGATCTGACTCCTTTGCACTTACTGTGAAATATGAAAGTGACGGGATAATTACAAATGTTCTTGCAGATGTTTGTGTTTTAAGAATATTATTTAATTATTTTAAAATTGCAGATGTTTAAAATTCTTAAAGGTTATTTTACTACTTAGCTACTTATTGTGTTGTGCCTTCAGTCTAAAGCTATAGGCTCTGCTACATCCAGAACAATTACAATTGCAAAGTCTTTGAATAGCTTGCTGGTGCCCTCTGATGACAGCCACTGTGTACTTCACAGCACAAACACAGAAAGATAGGATCAAGAAGCTTCTCATCCAAAGACTCGTACGGCAGGGCTGTTTTCCAGTTTGTTTTGTGAACAATTTTTGATTTTTATTTTGGCAGACAAGATGGAAATGGTTGCATAATATTTCAAAGATTTTGGCTCTGATGTTAATACAACAGCAATTATGGTGAGTCATTTAATGTCAAGATCCAGAAGTGACGTTTAAAGTTTGGATTTAATCGCTATACTGATCATTGAGAAAATACCGGGATCATTCCATGCACTCTCCAGAAATAATTGAAGGCTTTAGTGAAATATATAAATGAAGAGTGTGTGAAGGATTCAGTTTATAAGTGAGTGTGGAACAATCATGAAGTGAAATGTTGGAATGTCCACAACTGAAGGTTTTTAAAGGTTTTAAAGATTTCTCCATAAAAGGCATAAACAAGCACTGATATTGCAATCAGTGTCTGTGTGGCAGCAAAATACCAGGGGTAGGGAATGTGAAATATCTATGCTTGCATAAAGCCAAAAGTAGGTTGGAAAATTACTTTTAATGCTCCATGTGGTTGAGAAGAGCCAATTTTAAACCTATTGGTTAAACTTAAAACTCACACAAAAGCAGTTGTTGGAAGTAGAACCTCAGGGGATTATAATAAAAGGTAATATAATATCTTCTTAGGGATTAAGTCAATGATACAGGCAGAAGCCTTGGCCACAACACCTAAATGTGACAATTTAGAAGGAATGGTGATTAAGGGAGCCTCCCCAATGTTACCTGATACTTAGGAAACTCCTTTCCAAATATTTAGGCTAAACATTGGAAGGAATTCGAAGCTCTGATTCAATTCAAATAAAAATATCACATTTCTATAGTGCACTGAATCCATCCTGGTGTTTTGCATGGAATTATGTGGAATTTGCTTCACAGTAACTTTCCATTTGGCCCAATCTATGCTGGTGTTTACACTTACGTATCCTTCTATCCTTCTTCACCTCATCTCTTCTGTCTTTGTCATAGAATCACAGAATAGCTACGATAAAAGGGAAGGCCATTCAGTGTGTTGAGTTCATACAGTTCTACATAATGTAGCTAATCCCACTTCTCAGTCCTCTCTCCACAGCACTTTCTGATATTGGTTCAGCTTTCTTTTGTACGCAGCAATTGAACCTGCCTCCACTAATAAAAGCAGAGCGCTTGCTGTTTAAATGTTGTTTCTTGTGTCACTTTTAGAGATGTTTCTCCTCATGGGGCACGTGATGCAGCAGCTGGCTGCGTCCTCATACTTCTGGTGGCTTGGGTTTGATGCTGACGCATACTGTGGTATACCTTGTGGGTTTCTGTTGGATGCTCCAGTTTTCCCCCACAGTTGTGCTGCTTGGTTAATTAGTTACTGTAAAAAAATGTCCTTAGTGTTTGTAAGTGACAAAAAGAATCAAAAGGAGAGTATTGAGGGATAAGTTGCAATGGTTCAAGAGAAAATATGGAACGGATGGGACTACTCTGCTCAGAACTGCCATGGACCTGATGGACTTTTTTAGCTTTTGAAAAACAACACTCTCATTATCTTCTCAAGCAACACACACAAAATGCTGAAGGAACCCAGCAGGCCAGGTAGCGTCTATGGAAAAGAGTCCAGTTGACTTTTTGGGCCCAGCAGGACTCATGTTCTCATTCCCTGTATCTATTAACCACATCATTTATCTAGCATCCCCATAAATACCATAAAAAAACAGAAATATAAATGTTGGAAACACTCAGCAAGTTAGGCAGCATCTATGGAGAGAGAATCAAAGATCATGTTTCAGGCCAACGACTGTTCACTGGATCTATTGAAAGGTCTCGTCCTGAAATATTAACTATAATTTTCATATTTCCAGTACCTGCAGCATGTTGCTTTAATATATTTTTATCTGATTCCTCTGCCAGGAGATTATCTGAGAAGAACTTTCTCTGCATTCCTTATTGGATTGGTTTGTTGCTTCGTCCACTGTTGATTCAACTAAATTTATTGTATTAGAAAGACAACATCACTGTACTTCTAACTATGGATAAATGGGATCAGAAGAGCAATGCAGTGTATGGCACTGGATAGTAAACTAGAATTGGGCGAACAGTTATGTCATGCTATAGCATGGGAGGATGTAGGATTGAGCCTCTGATTACTTACAAGCTCCCAAGTGAATGGTTTAATGACTTGGAAGAATATCTGAGGAAAAATCTTCAACAGTAGAATCTCAGAATGCAGCTCCAGAGCAAGACGGGACCGGGATCGTATTGTTCCTTGAGTGAAAGATGGGGCTTTGAGTCAGGAGACCATAAAGAGAAAAGGGAAAATTTGAAATGAATTAGTTGGGAAAAAACTAAAACTTAGCAGTGGATGTATTATCTTCAGGATGTATTGGGACAAAGCACATATCAATCCAAAGAGACAGTGTGCTGTCTTGTACGTAACTCTTGTTTAAACTCTTGGTGCAAACTGAATATCTGTAAAGCTATTGTTTGAGAAACTGGCAAAGGACACACTATCCAGTATGATTGCAATGCTAACATACCAGTGAATACAGGGAAACAGTATTTTCCATGCCGAAGGAGATATGAGGTAGATAAGCCTAAGAATACTTATATTTACCATAAGCACATTTACTTAACAGTTAAGCCTTTCCTTCAACATCAAAAGGTTCTAAATACTGGACCCCACTAACAATATAGGCTGCAATAAGGAGGAGGTATTTAAGAATGGCATTAAATGTTGCCCTTGCCAGCTAGCCCACCCCTGACAATCAAGTATAAACAAAATAATCTATTCCTGTTAAGCAATTTGAGGAAACTCATTTTGGAAGTGAAGCCAAATAGATGCTACTGTAGGTGAGAATTGCTTTTCTGCTCATCTCCGAAATCTTGAGAGGTTCAAACAATTTATGGCACATACAATTTTCTTAGTATAAAGTATACGATAATGACTTAGCTTCTTCTTCAAATGAGTCAGATGTCAAATAGCTGAGTCTACAATACCTGGGTACTGAGAATATTCAATCCCCGATAATTAAAGTGAATAATAATAGTTTAAAGTACCATACTTCTACTCCCTTAACTGATAAGCAACCATTCTGTGAGATCTGGAGGAGGGATGAGGAAGCCATAAATCCTTTTAGAAGTGAGATTCTTTCAGTTTACAATCTAGTGGTTGTGATGAATAGCTGTCAGATCAAAGTTAATTCAAACTCTTAGCAGCATGGGTTATCTTTTTTATATTTATTCACTTACAGGATGTGGGCATTGCCCGCTTTATTGCCTATCTTAATAAGCTGCAATTGGCTTTAACAAGTGGTATAGGTAAAAAAAAGGTGGGGAAATGGAAGGAAAAAGGTCTGCACTTAAATTCAGATGAAAAACAACTGAATCTTTACACCTGGGCTTTCTGGTTTGTCCTATGAAGCATGAAGTGCTGAGAAAGGTCGTCCCACACTTACAGAAAAATGAATGGTGATGCAAATGGAACTTCTGAAGGTTATTGACAGGATGGATGCAGAGAATCTAAAAATAGGAGGCACAATCAGAATAAGAGGTTGGTCATTCAGGACCAAGATGAAAGGAAATTCCTTTATTCAGATGATAGGAATTTTTGGAATTCTTTCTACAGATGTTCACTTATCAAGTCAATTCAAGATCAACAGACTTTTGGATTTTCAGTTGGGTGATACAGGATGAGACATTAAGATCAGTCAAAAGCATATTACTGAAAACAGAAGCCAGTTTGAAGACCCTTATTCCAGGCTCTGTTTCTTACGTCACTCAGGTGAGAAACTGCTAGAAAGTTCAGCAGTCTAATGAACAAGGAGGCAATTAAAAGAGAAAGAGAGTACGGCGCAAGCTGGGACACGAGCTGGGAAGTCACCGTGGTAACAGCTCAGAGCAGTTGAGCTAACGGACACTGGAATTTTGGATGGAATATAAAAAGTTGATCCTTTGGTCTGATAACGGCAGAGGAGACATGATGCGAGAGAACTGGGGAAGCTACCCAAGAAACTACTGGTGGAGTTTAAGACCACCGCGAGGGTGGAGGCGACGGACTGATTAATTTCCACCCGTGATTACCAGTGCGGGTGACATCTTGCCCGTGGGGGTCTGCTGGTGGTGAACCCGTGCCGCGGGTTAGTAGACCATTCCCTAGAAGGGGCTCTGCCCATCTGTGTCTGTGTGGGGATCACACGAAGTGACTCTGAAGACTTCAGAAGCAAGAACAACTAAAGCTGCCAACTTGAACATCAACTCAATTAACTCTCTCTTTCTCCATCAATTCAGCTCGACGCAACACAAGGTGAACTGAACTGCTTAAACTTACCTGACACCGTAACAGTAAGTCTGATATCCACCTCCTGGACTATTATTTTTTGTATCCACACACACGTTTACGGATATATATATACACACACACACATATATATATATATATATATATATATATATATATATATATAATAGTTTATAACCTGTATTGTATTATTCGGTTTAATGATATTAATTCGTAGTAGTAATAAATATAGTCTTAATTTATAGTAAACCAGACTCCAGGTGTGTTCCATTTCTGCTGGTCCTTTTCAACCCGTCACGGGGTTCGTGACACTTACACGTAGTACATGAGATGTTACAAATCAGCTGAGTTCCGAGAAGGAAGGGTGGGCGCATGGGAGAGGAGGGAAGCACATTCTATTGGCTAATAGTTAACTGTAGCATTTTTGCTGATCTCAACCTCAACATTTAAATGGAGTTGGCACAATGGATTTTTAAGCAACCTCTCAGTTGAAAAAAAGCAGATTAAATAAGAGGCCATTTCTAGTTTGTCATCACATGGGTCTTGGATTCCAAGGAGCAGTTAAGGATCCCAACAGTCTCAGGTGTCTGTCCTTCTCAAAACAGTTAAATATTACCTGGTTCCTATCACAGTGGTGCACTCAGTTGCTTTGTAATGCAGGGCTAAAAGCAGACACTACACACTAAATTTACCTTTTGAAATATCTGGACATCCTGAAATACCTTCCAGCTAATGAAATTATTTTTCACATTAGTCCTCACACGCAGAGCAGCCAAAATGCGCATAGCAAGGTCCTACCAACAGCAATGAGATAAGCTCCATTTATAAAAGGGGTAGTGAGCACACTTTATTCAGATCATGCTGATCTGAATAAAGTAATTGGATCATTTCCTTTTACCTTGTTTCAGCATTTCAAAAACTAGATGCTGTCACAGTGTCGAGAGAGTGCGGAGAGAATTGACAAGGACGATGATGAGGACCTGAGTTATAGGGAAAGCTTGAATAGGTTAGGAATTTATTTCCTGGGGTGTAGGAGAATGAGGGGAGATCTTATAGAGGTAAACAAAATTATGGGGCTTATAGTGTGAAAAGTGAAATGTTTAAGGGGAATCCGAGGGGGAACTTCTTCACTCAGAGGGTGGTGCGAGTGTGGAATGAGCTGTTAGCAGAAATGGCAGATGTGGGTTCGATTGTAACATAAGAAACAAGTTTGGATAGGTACATAGATGGAAGTAGTATGGAGAGCCATATGGTGCAGATAGATGGGACTATGCAGACCTGGCCAGCATAGACTAGATGGTCTGAAGGGCTTGTGATGCTTCTAGTGTTTCATGATTCTATTTTTAAATCTTTAAATGTGGTTCGAACACTTGATCTTCTGATTTAGGCATGAGAGCAACTTCTTAATCAAGACAATTGTCAATTAGAATTAAAGATTTTTCTACTAAAATTATGAATGCCATTCAAATTCAACCTGATTCCCACACAATAGATATAAGCCTGAAATCAATGTTTGTGCATCAGCTGGAAACTCTTGTCTGCAGTTGCAAGGGTTTTGACTGTTTTAAACCATCTATCTGGAGGTGGACATACCAATCAATGTTCCACCCATGGGAGTAGAATTCTGGACAATGTCCAACAATCCCTCCCATCAAATCAGGGCGTAGAGTTGGTGCGAGTCACGGAACAATCTCTCCATTTCTGCTGGTGGAGGGCAAATGCTGGGGAGAACGCATTGAAAAAATACAAATGAAAAACAGTTCTGTGAAATACATTCAGCATAGAATGTTGGAAAAAGGAAGTCTGACAGAAGGAGTGTCCTAGGGGCAAGTCTATTAGAAGTGGTATATACTAAAAGACAAAGGCTCAGCTTAATATTGCCCCAATTTACAATTAAATTTTGTTTTATTTTTCCAAAGCTTTGCCCACACTTAGAACTAAACCATAAAATGGATAGCTTTAGTTCAATGCACAGAGAGATTAACTTTAACTACTTGCAAAGAGCTAATCAGAAGCAGAGGGGATAAGAAACCAAGTTAACCACAGAGGGAATGTACATTCCAACATTCACAGCCATCTTAACTGCACACTCTCTAAGATGGATAGCATCTGAGTATGGATAGAATGCCCATGCTAGAGTGAAACTGAAAGCCGACAAATGTAATAACGCAATTTCTTAATTAATCGTAACTAAGTTCCACTGCACTGTTGGGTTTGACTCAAGCTCATTTCATAATGCAGTCCACTCACATTCTGATCCATGAAGTCAATGGAAAGTAACGTGGCAGAAAATTCCTCAGTTAAAAATTCTATGGTACGTTTCAACTCTTATGTGTACTACATTAGAGAATTCCATTGGAAAATCAACTGGAAGGCATGATCAGTGATTTACTGAAATTCTGAAACATATTTTGTTCATTAGGAGACACAAGAGACTGCGGATGCCAGAATGCGGAACAAAAAAAACAAACTACATGAAGAATTGAGTGGGTCATGTGGCATCAGTGGAGGTAGGGGGACAGTCAATGTTGCAGATCGAGACCCTGCATCAGGATACATTCTATGTTGATGTGTGTGACTGAAATACAAGTTTTGACTGTGCTTTTGTAACTTATCACTACTATTTAAAGATTATTTGAAAGATTGATACTTTTCAAACAGTACTGCATAATCTTTCAAGTGATTGTATATATAGAACTACTGTCAGTATTTACAATAGAGCCAAATGTGGAACCAAACAAAAACTAATAATTTGGAAAATATGCAGAGCTCCCTCAAAATCCTCAAAATCTGCTCTGAGGTAGTTAGCTCCAGAGTAGTGAACATTCTCTACAGAAGGGAAAATTACCTTGGAATAGCTTTTAAAAGGTATGCCCTGGGAGACCTGCCTGTCCTGTAGAATTGGGATAAACACTCATTTAAATGTTCCGCTAAATATTGTGGGCATGCTATGTTTTGCGCCTGAACGTGTGGCAACATTTTACAGGCTGCCCCAGCATATCCTTGAGTGTGTGGCTGTTAATGCAAACAGCGCATTTCACCATATGTTTTGATGTATAGTACATGGGATAAATAAATCTGATTCTGAAGCATTTTGAAGAAATTTGCAAATTCTGATTCTCCCTCTTTCTCTCACAGTTTGGAATGTGTTCTGAGAAGTGATTCCAAGCTACAATCCTGACTTTCCCTGGCACAGGGAGATACCGTGACAACTGGTAACATAGCACTGCCATATCGTAAAATTCCCAAAACAGCTCTCTGCTCTGTTTTGTCTCTGCTTTTTTCACTGGAGTTCTGCGGGCAATTTGCCCACATCCCTAATGAGCAGTGTTCCACGTTTCACAAACAAGAGGGAAATTCTCTGGGAAGTTGTCAGCAAAACAGACTCTAATAGCAGTAAAATGCAGAAGAATGCTCACTCTGTTCAAACTTTCCAGTCACTTCCACCCTGTTGACATGTTATTTTGGCAGTTGTCTTAGCAACAGTATGCTCATCTCCCCTCCCCCATATGATTTTATCTGTGGATGAGTCATGAGATTAAAATCAAAAGCTTTGGAAACACATTAACAGTCCAGTGTTGAATATCAATGCCATCCCTTAAACTCTGTTGGATGTGTCCTCTTTTAAACTCTATCCACCTCCTACAGTTTAGATCAGGGTGTGCCCTGGTATTTGCTTGCATTTTACACAGTATCACAAAATAAAATCCTACTTCTGTGCTCAAATCCATCCATGACCTTGATCCTTTTTTCCTCTGTTACATCTTCCATTTTACAATTGTCTGAGACACAAGACACCACAGGTGCTTGATTATGGAGAAAATAATGAGGAATCAGTGGTAGCATCCACGTTGGGAAATCCTGGGCCCAAGAGAGTCTGTCTTGGGCCCAAGATGTTGATGCAATCATGAAAAGGGCATGCTGGCCACTATACTTCATTTGGAGATTTGGTATATCATCAAAGACTCCAGCAAATCTTCACACTGGAGAATGTTGTGACTGGTTGCATCACTACCTGGTATAGAGGCTCCTATGCACAGGTCAAAAGAGGCTGCAGAGGGCTGTAGACTCAGCCGACCCTATTACAGGCACAAGCCTCCCCACCATTGAGAAGATCTTCAGAAGGTGATGCCTCAAAAAGCTGGCATTCATGATTAAGAACTGTCACCACCCGGGACATCTTCATTTCTCATTACTACCACCAGGGAGGAGGTACAGGAGCCTGAAGGTACACACTCAGCATTTTAGGAACAGTTTCTTACACTCCACCATTCAGATTTCAGGACCAGTGCAATGGTGATCCCCAACTCACTTTTTCCTCCCTCACTCTGATGGCACAGAGGTGAGATAAGTGTCAGCGTGTGTCTCAGTACCTGGTTATTGCTCCAGGGATATAGTCACTGTGGCTACAAGCATCCATGAGAAGGAACTGGGACACTTGGCAACATTGTGAAGGGACTCATGAAGAGCCCTGTTGATTGGTCAGAACTTGTAGCACTGAAAGGTGTTACCTGGGAAAAATTCAAACATGTTGGGCTACATTATTACTAAATTATTCATTATACCTCAGAATTTCCTTGCATGAATAAAGACCTTTTGGAAACCTAACTGCGCTTACTTTCTTTCATCTTCAAAGTCTGTTCTATTCAAAGAATTAGGACACCAAAACAACCCAAGCTTTTTTTGTGAGATGGTTGTGGTGGGCCATGATTATAAATGTAAGTATTTACTTTTATCTATCAGTCTTGTCATTAACAACTCTTTCCGATTCTTGCATCCTTCCAACAGTGCTGTAGTGGTCAGCGGAACACTTTACAGCACCAGCTGTAAGATCGGGGTTCAATTTCTGCCATTGTCTGTAAGGAGTTAGTATGTTCTCCCCATGACTGTGTGGGTTCCCTCGGGTGCTTCAGTTTCCTCCCATATTCTAAAGATGTATGAGTTAGTGCTAGTAAGTTGTGGGCATGCTATGTTGGAACCGGAAGCATGGCGACACTTGTGGCTGCCCCAGCACATACCGTTGCAAACAACACATTTCACTGTATTTTTCGATGTACATATGACAAATAAAGCTTATTTTTTAATCTTTATCTTTAAACTGGCTGGCTGCCTTTGCGATCCTTATAAACAGGATGAGGAGTAGCTTGATTCCACGTCGGTCATTTTGCAAAGAAGACCACACAGGAATGGAGCGCTTTGCTCTGTACGGCCACACCCATACTGCTGAAGGAATTCTCTGCAGCAAATAGGGCAGCCGAAATTCTCCCCTGGAAATTAAACTTTCTGTCTGCAAGGATGCACCAGATGGAAAAACTCAGCATAAATTCTTTTGCCCCTTTGTGACTGACTGCTGGACTGCGTACTTGCTGATAATATGCATAGCAATATATAAGCCATTACTGTGCGATTGCCAGCATTCTTCATTTTAATAAATTGTTTGCATTAATTTATAGAGCTGACTATGGAAAAGCCAGAAAATGATCTCTCACTACTCTATATTTGGGAATCCCATATACTTAAGCAATGGCGCAAATTCATCTAATGACTGTATTTAGGAGGTCATGAAACATTGGCAGTGTGCTGTTTGGTTTGCAGATTAAAGTTAATAAAATCTTCATTTTGCACTTACAAAGTGAACATTCTTTTTTGATTCTTCACCTCCCAGCAGCTTGGGACTACCCCACCCAAGACAGCTGCAACCTGATCTGACTGATATTCACATGTCCCTGACGGAAGATCACAGGAAAATTCAATGTGCATCTGCCACAAAGCCGATCTTTGTCTGTACTTACACCTTTATCTCAAAGGTTCCTCTACAGTGATTTTTTAACTGATGGTCTTTATTAGTATTCCTCCTGCAGGTGGTCTGACAGAGCAGTACTAGGAACCATTAGTCCCTTCCAGTACCATTCTGTGATTGGTGCAGATGAGGAAGTCTTGAGGGAAATGACCCAAGGGTCTGTATTCACAGGGCGGGCCTTTGGGGACCTCAAACCCAATCACTGAGATGAATCATGAGAGAAAGATAAGCAGACCTAGGGCAGGGTGCTGACCCTCAGAAGAAGGAACAAGATAGGGAGGTTAGAAAATTTTCTTTGTTCACTTAGAATAGAGTCAAATCTGATTCTAAAAGGACAATATTTTGGGAGAAGAGTACCACTCACAGCTGCTGCTTTCGTATGAGTAAAATGAAGCACAAATACTCAGTGGCCACTTTATTAGTACTTCTTATGGTATACTTAATAAAGTTGCCACTGAATGTGTGTTTATGGTTTTCTGCTGCTGCAGCCCATCCACTTCAAGGTTCAATGTGTTGTGCATTCAGAGATGCTCTTCTGTACACCACTGTTGCAACACGTGGTTATTTGAGTTACTGTCACCTTCCTGTCAGCTTGAACCAATCTGGCTATTTTCCTCTAACTTCTCTTGTTAATAAGGCTTTTTTACCCACAGAACTGCCACCCACTGGATATTTTATTTTTGTTTTTCCACACCATTCTCTAGACTCTAGAGTCCCTAGAGAGTCTTTAGAAGATCAGCAGTTTCTGCGATACTCAAACCACCCTGTCTGGCACCAAGAATCATTCCATGGTCAAAGGCACTTAGATCACATTTCTTCCCCAATTTGATGTTTGGTCTGAACAACAACTGAACCTCTTGACCATGTCTGCATGCTTTTATGCATTGAGTTGGTGCCACATGATTGGCTAATTAGATACTTGCATTAACATGCAGTTGTACAGGCGTACCTAATAAAGTGGCCACTGAGTATCGTACTCATTATGAACTGGTTGATCTTCTGAAGTGTGAAGAAGGTGCTGGACTGTTGATTTAACTTCAAGAACCATGAGATAATAACCCTGGTTAGACCATACTTGGAATATTGTGTTCGGTTCTGGTTACCTCATCATAGGAAGGATGCAAAAGCTTTAGAGAGGGCTCAGAGCAGATTTAACAGGATGCTGTCTTATTAGTGAGCATGTCTTATGAGGATAGACTTTGCAACCTTGGGCTTTTCTCTCTGGAGCAAAAGAGGTGACTTGACAGAGGTGGACAAGATGATGAGAGGCACAGATCGAGTGAATAGCCAGAGACTTTTTTCGCAGGGAGGAAATGGCTAATAAGAGGGGGCATAATTTCAATGTGATTGGAGGAAAGCATAGGGGGGATGTCAGAGGTAAGTTTTTACATAGAGAGTGGTGAGTGCATGGAATACCCTGCCAGAGATTGTGGCAGAAGCAGATATATTAGGGGCATTTAAGGAACTCTTAAATAGGCATATGGATGGCAGAAAAATGAAGGGTTATGCAGGAGGGAATCTTAGAATAGGTTAAAAGGTCAGATTAACATTGTGGGCTGAAGGGCCTGTATTGTGCTGTAATGCTCTATGTTCTATAAACATTTACAAAGCATTTGTAGAGTAATAAATACTGAACGTCATTCCAGACCTGCCATCTGCTTTTAACATTCACAGAATTCTATTTTTGTGGAGATAGTTTTCTTTAAATTATCCGAAATGTTTAGAATATCAAACAGAGTTTGACAAGTGACTTGATTAAGTCTTTTAAAATTGCATTTGTTTATTTCTTGTCTGTTTGTTTAGTAAATGAACTGATAATTGGACTAAGCAAAAAAAATCTATGAAGCTGTACTTGAAATTGAATTCAGTGGGAGTGGGAGTACACTACCTGGAATGAATATCTTTACTGTATATCATGTTGCAGTGGGGTTGGCTTCTCTGGGACGTGACCCGTATCTGTCATTTGGGGGAGATAATTGAAGCAGCTGATAAAGCAAAGCTTCAGTAATTCCATTCATCAGCTGACGTTCCTATTTGATTAATGTCAGCTTTGAAATCTCAATCCCACACAACCATTCAATCCATCAGATTTAACTCCATTGCTACTGAGGCCTAACAATTAGGTGTGGCGATGTTTGCTCCTTTGCAGGAAAATAGCTGCTCACAAGCCTCCCTTGATGATGTGGCCTGGTCCCCTACTAAACGCAAGTGGTTGCCCACCGGTGAATGTAGGGATTGAAGACTAACCTCCAAAACACTCTTGCAAGCTCTTTAGGAGAAACTCATGACAAAACGTGTCCATCTTCTTTAATCAATTTACTAATTCACAAAAATTATAGATGGTGGAAGGAATAGAAAACGTCGGGGCGGTGAGAGGTTGCTGTTAATGGTGGGGTGGCTGACAGGTAATCGTCAGCATAGGGAAGATCAAAGCTTTATTTGTGAGAAATTGAGAGCCAATCCTGCTTCTCTTGGCCCGGGAGAACCTCCCAGATATTGTAAAACAAAACAACTATACTGGGCATTTCTGTGTCGACAACGCCCAGTAAGTTTGCCCAGGCAAGGAAACTACAAGTCCTCCCCACTAAGGCCTCAGGTGAAAATAACCTACTGTATAAGTCCCAATGATATTACTGAAGCATGACTGACATTTAAAAACGTCCTTACCGGCCTGGGTGAGGATCCGTTGCATCTGCAATTTAAAATGGTAGTTTGCCAAATGTGGCAAGGAATCAAGTGTTTAAATCTATCATCTATTGAAACAGCTAAGAGGTCACTGGGTTAAAGGTTGTTCACGTTTCCTCAAAGATTTATCAATCAAATCAAAAAATATCAGTTGCAATAAACCAGTCAAAAGGATTTTTAAGAAGTCTTTCAGCATACAACTCTAGTAGCTACTTAACTTGATCTCCCCTTCCCCAGACTGAACCCAGGGTTGCCAAACTTCAGGGATTCTCCGGGGGAATCTAAGGATTGAATTCCAGAATACTCCTGCAAACAACTTAGGAGAAAATCATAACAAAATGCATTCATCTCCTTTGATCACACCGAGTTATTATTTTAAAAATAGAGATGATGGAGAAAACTCCCACTCAGAAATAACCCAATTACTAAACAGATTCAGTTCCCCTTTGAATTTAAAAATTTACCATTGATAGCTAGTACAGCAACAGTGAGGTCCAAGTTCAATTTCCAAAATTCGGTTCAGCTGAAGTCAATAGTTTGAATGCATCTTTCCAAGACTTAACTTGTCTTTTGATATCCCTGCAGCTAAATGGTAATCATACAAAAGCCAGATCAAGTAAAGATTGCGGTTACCTTACCGAAAGGATGTTCAGTGAAGTGGATTGATTTTTATTAGAACAAGCATGTTCGCCACTACCAATATTGCTGCTTCAAATCGAGATTACTGAATTAACTGATTTCACCTTCCTCAGCTGCCATGACAGCAATTTGAACACATCTCCAAATCCTCAATCCAGAACCCCAGACTATTTGAACAATAACTTAAAGCAATAAATTTGCAAATTGCAAGAAAGACTGTGGGCTAAAGGTAGCTTGCAGATTGGAGTTTTTTTTAGGGGGGAGGTGATAAACTCTGCACAGAACTTTGAAAACTTGAGGATATGTTCAATTTGGAAGTGAAGCATTTGGTACTTGGAGAACAAGAAAGGGAAATTTGGAGGGACAATTACTTTGGTGGAGCGTAAGATATATTGTGACTGAGAAAGGGAGGCTACAGATAAGGGAAGGTTCACTAATTGTTTGACAAGCTGCCTGAACTTTCTATTTTGTGCAAAGCAGAGCACTAGGTATGTTGCAAAAGGGTGGAATAACATCTGATGGGAAATACTAAAAACAGATGCGTGATCCCAAAGTGGGTGGAAGAGACACAGTTTTTCATTAATCCCCATCTGAAAATAGTATTCAGTCACTGCTTGTAGCACATCTTGTTTCAGATAAATTAAGCAGTAGTAACACAATAGCATGAGACTGCATGATCACACCAAAATTCCATCTGGAGTAAGTATAGACCAACCTCCATCCTGAAGCCTCTAACAGAGCATATTCAAAGCAAAGCCTGCGCTGTATTGGATATATGTTTAATGGTTTAGAACAACAAATGCAGTTAAGCTCCACAGCTGTGAAATTTGTTGATGAAGTGCTTTGAAGTTAACTTCAACATTACAGTTTGATGTCTGGTTTTGGTTTTAATATTCTTTTAAACATATCCTAAGCAAATCCCTGAAAAATGTCCCTTTAAGGGAGAATCTTTGCTGGGAGTTTTTTTGGCAATGCCTTAAACTAAACAGTCTCACTCATAGCATGGAAAAAATTACTGCTCTTGCATCCCCTGGGCCCCTTTGATAGTCTGATGGAAATAGAATTTGCAGCCGGCATACAAAGGACGTGTAGTTTTTTAAGCTGAGGTTTAGTACTGGAAACAGTGAAGAGACTTGGCATTAAACAGCAGTGCTTGATGTGTTTGTACTTGAGGTGGCTGCTGGGCAGATGAAATCACAAGGAAAAAATTATACACCTACTATTTCATCAAAGTGTTCAATTTTTGACATGCACTGTTTAATACAATTCCTCAATCTTACTTCTCTACTGAATGCAAAGCGCCATTATCTGGCTGACAAACTATTTTCTGCTTATTACTGCTTCTCTTCTCATGAAGCCACAGACTTCTGCTTGGTTATAGTGTCATGGCCTAACCATTAGCTGCTATGTTGGGTGTGAAACTGGAGAATGGGTGTTGATAGCTGTGAGTGTGAGAGAAAAATATTTGATTTTCTGAAGCCACATTTAGGTCATTCCCAATGTACCTTACAGCTAATTAGTGACACTGAAGTGTGGTTGTATTGTGGGAAACATCACAGCTGCTTAGTGCACAGCAAGCTCCCACAAAGAGCCTCATGATAATGATCAGATAAACTGCTTTAGTGATTGTGGGAAGCAAGGAGAGAATTTATAGGAGCCCTGGCTGTGATAGAGTGTTGTGCTTTTACTTAAGAAGGGCTGCAAAGAAAAACCTAGGAACTATAGACCAGTAAGCCTAACATCTGTTGTAAGTAATTTACCATTGGTGGTTCTGAATAAGATATAGAAGCATTTAGGAAGACAGGGGATGATTAGAGACAGTCATCATGGCTTTGTGTATGGGAGATCATGTCTCAGAAATTTGATTGAAGTTTTTGAAAAGGCATCCAGGAAGGTCAATGATGGCAGGGTGGTAGATGTGTTCCAAATAGACTTCAGAAATGTCTTGAATAAAGTTCGGCTTGGTAAGCTATAATGGGAAGTTAGATCACATGGGATCTAAGGAGAAGTAGCTAATTGGATACAGAATTAATTTGCTGATTGGAAGCAGAAGGTAACAGTGGAAGGTTACTTTTTCAGACTTGTGCCGCATGACTGTTGGTGTTCCTCAGTGCTAGGTACAATGTTTTTTGTCATCTCTGTCAAAGATTTGGATGAAAATGTACAAGGCATGGTTAGTAAGATTGCAAATAACACTAAAATAGGAGATGTCATTGACTATGAAGATGGTTATCACTATTTACAGAGGCTTATTTGATCAATTGGACAAGCGGTCTGAGGAATGGCAAATGGAGTTTAATTTGGACAAGTGCAGTGTTGCATTTTCAGAAGACAAGTAAGGGTAGGACTTTCTTGCTGAATGATGGGGTCCTGGGGACTGTTGTAGAACAGAAGGACCTGGGAGTACAAGTACATAATTTCCTGAAAGTGACATTGCAGGTAGACAGGGTGCTGAAGAATGTTTTGGTTTCCTGCCCTTCACAGGTCAGGGTATTGAATATAGAAGTTGGGGTGATATGTTGCAGTTGCACAAAATGTTCATGTGGCTATATTGTAAATATTGTGTTTAGTTGTGGTCACCTTAGTGGAGGAAAGATGCCATTAAGCTGCAACAAGAACAGAGGAGATTTATGAGGATGTTGTTTGGACTTGAGGGACTGAGTTATCCTTGAGCAGGTTGGGACATTTTCATTAGAGTATAGGAGAATGAAGGGTGATTTTACAGAGGTGTATAAAATTATCAAAGGGATAAATAGAGAGAAGGTGCACAGTCTTTTTCCTAGGGTTGGGGAAATCAAGAACCAGAGGACATAGGTTTAAGGTGAGTGGGGTGAGATTTAATAGGAAACTGAGGGTCAACTTTTTCATCTATAGAGTCATCAGTATATAGTCAGAGGAAGTGGTTGAGACCGGCACATTATCAACGTTCCAAAGCTACTTAGACAGGTACATGGATAGGAAAAGTTTAGAGGGAAGTGGCCTAAATGCAAGCAAATGGGACTTGCTGAGATGAGAATTTTAGTCAGCATGGACCAACTGGGCCAAAGGTCCTGTTTCCGTGCTGCATAACTCAATGACTGAAGGGTAAAATTCAGCAACTATCTTGAAACTAACTTCCTGCTCTTCTATAAAATACAGGGTGATGTGCTGTGCTTTCTATTTCTCCATTGTATTTTTGAGTACATTGGCTTTGTCTTCTTTGCAACAGGTTATTTGCTTTGAGCTTATTTGCAACAAGTCAACTAAATAATTGTTGTCAATAAATTCTTTGTTTTCTTTCAGTGTCTGATGAGATTATATATTTTAATGATTTCTTTTAAGGAGCTCTAAGCTTATATTGTAACGGCTCTTACAAGAGTAAGTGTGATAATCCCCAAGATCAGAGGGAGGGATATTGATAGGCATTGATCGTAATGTAGGAAAACTTGCGCTGCCTGGTCATTATAATATTGTCAGCATTCAGCTGAAGTTCAAACAAGGTACTGATTGACAGATCAGGTAGAGGTCAATGTTGCAAGTGCTTTCTTCAGTTAAAGCTATCTAGCAGCTCTTAAAGGGATGGCTGAGTCCGTAGCAGGTATCATAAATTAATTCAACCTGGAAAACGATGAAGCATGTAACAATATGGGGAAGAGAAAGCTCTATAGTTTACAGATGCAAACACGAGGAATTCTGCAGACGCTGGAAATTCAAGCACACACATCAAATTGGCTGGTGAACGCAGCAGGCCAGGCAGCATCTCTAAGAAGAGGTACAGTCGACGTTTTGGGCCAAGACCTCCTGACGAAGGGTCTCGGCCCAAAACGTCGACTGTACCTCTTCCTAGAGATGCTGTCTGGCCTGCTGCGTTCACCAGCAACTTTGATGTGTGTTGCATAGTTTACAGAAGATGCTTTGAAGTTTTGGAGAAGGTGTAAAGCAAATTAGATGTTCTGATCAGAAAGCTATGGGAGGAGGTAACCTTGGAGATCAATAAAAGGAGTGAAACCCTTATCAGAATTTGCACATGGACTTGAGGAACCATTATCTGCAGGGCAATGGACATGACTCTTGGAAACTGGGTCAGCAGAGAGCTGACACATATGTGATGGACTGAATAGACTCCTCCTGCATTGTAAACTTCCAATGAGTGCTGTTTTACTAGGAGCCGAGAGTTGTCATCATTCTTTTGACAGTTTTGGTAATCCTCAACATCTGTTGGCCACACTAGTTTGCAGAGCTTGGAGATTCACTGGAATCGGGGCTTTGGCACACTTTTAGACCGAACCCTGACGCAATAACTGATGGCTGACATCGGAACTGCCATTGCAGCACAAGCAAAGGCTGCCTACCCTCGGATCACTGCAACAGAAACTCTGACTGTTCCAGTGTGGCTGTGGACTGCATGGTGCAAAGAGGCTTTGAGGGGGTCACAGTAGTTCAGAAGACCGTCCAACAGGCCTCTTCACAATGTTGAGTTCCTGACTCAGGGGACCTAAGAGTCTGTTCAGGACTGCAGGATAGAGGCTATCCTTGAGCCTGGTAGTGTGTACTGGACGGTCTGATGGTTGAGGTATAGCTGCAGCAAGGGCTGTCCTCTCCTACAGAGGGCTGACGCAGCAGACAGACTCCGATCTCGCCTTCTGATGACTACTAAAGGCTTCTCCAGTTGTATGCCTGTCTCATCAGACTACATGTAGCAGCATGAATTCGTCTGTACGCACACAACACATTCATACATCTGGGGGCTTCAATGGAAATCCCTTGTCATTAAAAATCCGCCATCTGGCTTTCTGTAGCTTGCACGGCAGCTGTTGCAGAATGGAGGCATTGAGACCGTGGCCAAAGTGCCAGATGGCGATCAGAATGATTCACTACCTGTGGCCAGAGAGCAGCTGCCTTTGGTGTTCTTGGTGCCAACACACATGGCAGAGTTGGCATGAGTTACTCGCAAAACAAAATGACGAGATTAATGACACCCTCAACCTGGAATCTCAGTAAGGCTGTGTGCCTTCTTCATCTGTTGGTCTATACAGCTTATGACACCTAACTTATGTACAGCCTGCAGAGACAAAGGAGTGCTTGGGAGACCAGTGGGATGGATTTGCCAGCTGTTGCAAGGCTGCAGTCGTCTTTGGCTGCGTGGGAGCTCGGTTCGTGGCCACATTTCTGATTTGTACCCTGTCTGGATTACGAATAATTCACAGGAATCAAATCCTACCCGTAATTTGGGAATGACCTGTCTAACTAACTCTCTTTGAATGGAGAGGCTTAGTGACCTGGCTTGTGAAACTTTGATCACAAAATGGCAGGTTATTGCAAATGTCTCCCAAGGAAGGGTCAAGACCAATATGCTTGCACTGCTAAAACCTGCTTGACAAGCAAGCACTGATAATGCTGTCCTGGTTCTGCCCTAAAGCTTTAATCGCAGCTGCAGCATCTGGAACATCACAATGGGGATGTCCTTTGTCAACTGCTGACACCTCACATGTTGTTCATTACTATAAGTTCAGAGAGGAGAATGAGTCACTAAACGCTTTGGGTCAAAATGGTGCCTTATCTTCTTCCCTCTTCTGTGGTGGTCCTGCTCATTTTCCTAGCCATGCTATATTCTAAAGGCGATGCCAACTAATACACTTGGATATGGGTGAGGATGATTTGTATTGAAGCTTTGGAGCCACCAAAAAGTCCTTCAGCCCCTGCCACAAAATAAAAAACGCATTACAACAGTGATGTGCAGAAGAGCATCTCTGAATGCACAACACGTTGCACCTTGAAGTGGATGAACTATGGGCTACAGCAGCAGAAGTCCATGAGCATACACTCAGTGGCCACTTTATTAGGTACAGCGTGCATATCTCTATCACAATGCCCCGCCCGCACTTAACCTCCTCCACTCCAGGGTTCTCATCACTGAACTGCTCCAACCCAACATCCAGGTGAATCTTCTCTGAATCTCCAGTGCTATCACATCCCTCCTATATGTTGGTGACCTGAAATGTACACAGAACTCCAGTTGAGATCTTACACAGTTGGAGCATAACCTGTCAACCTCTATATTCAATGCCCTGACTAATAAAGGCAAATATCTTGTATAACTTCCTAACCATGTTGTCTACCTGCATTGCCACCTTCAAGAAATTCTACTTTCATGATGAATATCCTAGCCTCATTAGTGCTCCCAATATGCATCATCTTACATTGGTCATTCTCTTGCAAAACAAAATGCAGCTTCTCCTTCTGTGAGCTGTTTCTAGGAAATGTGTGATGTCACTGCATTGCTGCTAGTCTTTTCATCTGCAGACAGGACTGACTAATATGGTACCAAATTACAATCAAACACTACATCCCTCACTTTGCCCACAACCAGACAGCATCAAACTCAGGAGCAAAAGAGTCATCTTAGATCTTTAGGTTCATTAGGTTACTAAACTACACATTTGAAGGTAGCAATAAAAGCAGTTTCATTAAACCATTTCTCAGGATAACTCAAAGTGCTCTCAAAGCATTTTTAATCCCTGTCAAGAACAAATCCTCAGTTGTCTTTATAATCCTGTAGTTCGATAAAATATCGCACTGTTTGAAAATTAGAATGGACAAATTTATCCATATTCTGTACTACTATTCATGAAAATGGTAGTAATTTTGACTTTGGCTGATTTTCATTGAAGTCAATCAATATTTAAAATCAGGAAAGAAGGGAGGACATTATCAAGACAACAAAATCAATGCCAGACACATTACAAAGGTTGACGTTTTCCTTAGTATCATTTCAAAGCCAAAGTAATCAAGATAATGCAAGACTAGGCAAAATCCAGGAAACTGTTTTGTAAAATGCAATGTTCCCCGGTCTCTTGACTTTGGTGGAAACACATTGAAATCAATTGTATTTGTCAGTCGTTTTACATCAACATGAATTTCCAAAAGTAAAGCCAATAAATTGGATTGTTTGCCAGATTGTGTGCTTATGTCCAGGTCTTGCCAAACATAGAAGCAAACATTCCCTGCTTGCATTTGTGTTAATTATCTGGACTGTAAAGGTGGAAATCAGCCATTATCTTTCCATGCCTGGTGCCTCAGACACGATGAGTCGCAGCATGGGACTGGGTATATAGCACAGAGAAAGGCCATTTCACCCAGCCAGCCAATAACTGTCTTTATATTCCACTCGAACCTTCTTCTGTCCAGTAGTGTAATCTTCCAACTATTTTTCCCTCATGAGCTTATCTCCCTAAATGTTCAAGTTTATTATCATCAGCATACACACCCAGGGTATGAATGCCATGAACATTAGTGTTCTGCAGCAGCAGCAGCACAGTACATTACAAACATGACAACACAAGTTAACATAAATTTAAATCGACATAAATTATGCGAAGTTTATTTATTTATTTATTGGGATACAGCATGGAATACGCCCTTCTGGCTCTTTGAACTACGACGCCCAGCAATCCCCTGATTCAATCTGAGCCTTATCATGGGAAAATTTACAATGACCAAATAACCTTCCAATCTGGAATGCCTTTCGACTGTAGGAGGAAACCAGAGCACCCGGTTTCATATCTTTATTGTTTCATATTTAACAGTCTGATTCACTCTTGAGACCAGAATCTCTGGATTTCATCCCTGCCCACTCAATGCCATTCCTCAGACTCACCTATTTCAGCAGCAGAATCCATGAAACAAACCAATCACATCCCCGAAATGGGGTCATGAGCTACTTTCTGTCAAGGGATAGATGTTAAAAAAAAAATGGCTACTGAATTAAAACTCTCCACAATCAGGAGATACTGGAATGATTAACAATTAACAAAGTAATTTAAGCTGTTTTCTTCCCAGAGTTACCACAGTTGCTGAATTTTTGAATTGACCATGGATGGTAAGAGAAAATATTCCTTTTCTGCAACTCTGTTCTGTCTGCAAATGAGCTGCTGTTTTTTTTGAAAGTTATCCTCAAATTGAGGCGGGCCATATCTGGAATGCATTTGCATCAAACATCACAGAACCACTTGATTTTGTGGTGCTCCTGTGCATGTGATCTTGTGCACACATCAGTGGCAGTGATCCGTGTGCAATGCACACCTGACATTATGCCTGCGGCATTCGAGTTGAAATCAAGGCTTGATGGAAGGAAGCACCCTTAAAGGGACAGGCCTTTGTGGCGAATACAATACAGAAAGCACCAATGGATGCAACAATGCATCAAATTTCCTGAAACTTAAAAGGCACCATCATGTTTTGTGTGTTCGTGTGTGTGTGTGTGTGTGTGTGTAGGGCCGGTAGAGTCAGGGGATGAAGTAGGCTGGGGGATGAGTTCTGTTCTTTTTCCCGGTGAACACTTCTGCTATCACTATATTCGGACGAGTGTCAGTGAAGTGGGATGCCTGCTCCTGCTTAATTCTTCTACTCTTCATTTACTCCTACATGAAGGTGCCAACTACTTTCAGTTGAGAATCATCACATTAAAAGCTCTAGGCATGACAGGATGCATGTTGGGCCTCATTGCAACAGTGCAGGGGGGCTACTAGTATCAGATTGCATGATTTTAGTACCAAGAAATTTCTTCAGTGTTTTGTTAATGACTACATTGTTGCATGTGGCACTGAACCACACCAACTCAGGGGCAGGGGAAGGGGTGAAGTAAAGAGCATCTGTAATGCCCCCTTCACCATTCCCCATTCCCATTTCCCTCTCTCACCTTATCTCCTTACCTGCCCATCGCCTCCCTCTAGTGCTCCTCTCCCTTTTCTTTCTTCCATGGCCTTTTGTCCTCTCCTATGACACTCCCCCTTCACCAGCCCTGTATCTCTTTCACCAATCGACTTCCTAGCTCTTAACTTCACCTCTCCCCACTCCCGATTTCACCTATTACCTTGTGTTTCTTCCTTCCCTCCCCCCCCCCCAATCTTCTTAATCTGACTCCTCATCATTTTTCTCCAGTCCTGATGAAGGGTCTCAGCCCAAAACGTCGACTGTACTTTTTTTCACAGATGCTGCCTGGCCTGCCGAGTTTCTCCAGCATTTTGTGTGTGTTGCTTGGATTTCCAGCATCTGCAGATTTTCTCTTGTTTGTGATGGGACAAAAAGTAAATAACCAACAGGACAAGGAAAGAGAATAGAGCCTCACTGCAACCTCAGTCCCTTTGGAATCAAGATAAAAGCAATGTTGGTCTATGTATATTGAAATCCTTGGCAAAAACCAGCCAGCTTTACCAAACCTTTTGAAATGGAACATCCTTTCATTTTTGCACAGAGAAATTGTGCTATATGCTTGCATATTTTATGGCAATTTTTTTTGCAGATGTGCATCTGTTTGTAAGTTTAAATTATTTTATGGGGAACTTTTCAAAGAATTTCAAAGGGCTACCTCTTTAACCTGCTCCATAGTATAACCTGCAGAATGAGCGGGCTCTCTTGCTATGAATAATTTCTTCCATCTTATTCACTGATAATTTAAAGATGAATTTTACATATGCTCAGTGGCCACTTTATTAGGTACCTCCTGCACCTAATAATGTGGTCACTGAGTATATGTTCATGATCTTCTGCTGCTGTAGATCAACCTCTTCACAGTTTGACATGTTGTGCATTCACACCACTATTGCAACGTGTGGATATTTGAGCTATTGTCAGCTTGAACCATTGTAGCCATTCTCCTCTGACCTCTGTCATAACAAGATGTTTTCACCCACAGAACAGCCACTCACTGGATGTTTTTTGTTTGTTGCACCATTCTCTGTAAACTCTAGAGATGGCTGTGGGTGAAAATCCCAGGAGATTAGCTGTTTCTGAGATACTCAAACCACCCCTGCCTGGCGCCAGCAATCATTCCATGGTCAAAGTCACTTAGAGCACATCTCTCCCCCATTCTGATGTTTAGTCTGAATAACAACTGAACCTCTTGAGCATGTCTACATGGTTTTATTCATTGAGTTGCTGCCGCATGATCAGCTGATTAGATATTTGCATTAACATGCAGGTGTACAAGTGCACCGAATAAAGTGGCCACTGGGTATTCACAAACTCTTTCTGTGCTCACAACTTGCATTCTGATCCATTTTTGCATTGTCAGAGAATCTGACCATAGTACACTCAACACTTTTTTGTAAGTCAGCAATATAACATAAGTAGCTGAAGCCAAAGCAATGATCCCTATAAATTACAGCTTGGCAACCTGAAAGTGATCTGTTTATTCTGACTCTCTATTTTCTGTTGTTTGGCTAATCCTCTAACCATGCTACTATCCTAGCAACAGTGCCATGAGCTCTTGTACACTCAAACACTATAATCAAACATATACAAGAACCATCAAGTATTCCCAAGTTCAAAGTCAAGCAAATGCATTTATTATCAGAAAGGGTTGGACAATATTTGTCCATTTCTTAGCTTATCAATCCATCTTATAATATATTGGCCAATTCAAAGGATGAACAATGTTGGAGCAGTTCCTGAATTTTATCCTTGCTCTACAGAGGAAGTGCAAGGAGGGTGTAGATAGCTTCTCTAATGCCTTTACTCTCTGTGCAACCTGAAACCAGATGAGTGGAGAAAACTGGATATGGTCCACAAAAAGCACATCTCAGGAGTCTTTTAAAAAGAATTTTAAAAAAACAACTGTAAGCCACAGAAATAGTATAAACTGAAGAATCTACAGATAATATGTCACAACCACGAATTCAGCAATTGCGCTCGTGAATACGCATATGTCAGCTAATTATTATTTCAGTGTGATAGTACTTAACTCCTTTCTTTTCGTCGTAGTGTTTGTCGAGACTTGAACAAAGCACAGCAATGCTTCACTGTCTGCTTGCATATGGCCTTGCCTGAGAAATTGGTCTGTCAAGTCAACTGACTCTGAAGACTAGCAGTATTCATTTTATATTTAGCTATTCTTTTCAGCCACAGTGTTGGCTTCATTTTTCATCTCAGAGTTTTAGATAACAGCCTTGTTTGGCCTAGTGTTTATGGTCTTCTTTTCCCTCTAACTTTGTTCGCATTAAAGTCTGTGAACTATCGACCCACTTCAGTTTTTCTCGCTCCTCACTTGGGCCGTATCTAAACGTAGTGACAGCATGACATTAGCTGCTGTGTGAAATCATTGACATATAATATATAAAGCTTCAAGCTATTGTACTCTATGTATTTTGTACACATCTTTAAACCTTAACTGTAAACCTCATTCTTTGCAAGCCATTCTTTAACTTTAATTATTACTTGCTCTTTAATTTTCAATGTTTTTAGACACAACTCACCCTGACAACCATTCTGAATATGCAATACTGCGTCTAAGTTGCTTTCTTTCTCTGAGTTTCTATCACCCATGCTAACTTCATTGATTCAGCCTTCCCTTTAGATTGTCCCAACTCCACCCTGTTTGTTTACTACAAGACCATGAATTTTCTGCTGTCTAATACAACAAAGATGTTTGATGGAGGTAAAGGTTTAAATTTATCAGCATTCTACTCATTATGAACAATTGTCTCCCCTGCTGCACCAAAGCCAATTTGTATTGTTTGCAAGAGTTTTCACTTCAGTCAATTTATCATACAGCAAAGGTCCAGAAGTAAAGTGTACGACTATAAAATCAAATATTGCAAGCTTTCCTTTCCAGCTTTTAGCATGTTTGTAAAGTTCAGGACTGACACCGGATAGTTAATATGGGAATGGTGGTGGTAGTGGCCCTCAGTTGGTCGAGGTCAACCATGAACGTTGCGTAATAGCTGTCAAATTCAATACGCAAACCAGGGCAGTACGATATGGAGAGCAAGCTGTGGCCCATGCAGCAGGCTTCCTGGCTCCGCACAGCTGGTGAATCCAAAGGAACGGCAGAGACTGATACAGTTCGGCACCAGTGGTGTCGCAGGAGTTGCCAGCCAGCAATTAACTCAGTGTAGGACTGCTTTAGGAAGCCCAGCTTTGGATTTTTCCTCGGGGTTTACGCCCAAAGCCTTCCCCATGAGTGGGTATAGTTGCAAGGCAGCAGAGATTTGAGAATGGTTTTCCTTCTCCTCAGTGAGCTGCCAACCACGGCTGATGAGCCCCATCTGCCCGAAATACGGGGGTGGGGGGAGCTAGGCTGGGAAAAACTTCTGTATGCACTTCAGATTTTAGGTATTCTATGCTGGATCACTCAAGGGTATCTGGCTTCCTTGGAATCTGCAATAACTAGTTTCAAAGAGATACAGGATCACAAACATGGCTTCATTAGAAGAGTTGGACTCAGCAAAACCACGCGTTCATCAGAAGACAATGAATCATCAAGATCAATCTCAGACCAAATAATATCTGCTTCATAATAATAAAGCAGATTAAGGCATCTTTGATAATCCATCTGCTCTAATTGCATGGAAGCTACTATTCTCCTATTTTTGTCCTAAAATAAACGTCATTTTATTTGACACAATATATTGCTTTCATTTGCATCGTGGAAAAACATCTCATGATGGGAAGAAATAATTTTGTCAATTTGGCCTGCTTCTTTAAAAGCAATCACATGCAAGGGCACTAGATTTATGGTAAATATACTTAAAATTGTTCATTGTTGGAGATGAGTCATCCTGTACAATAACCATCAATTTTCCTAAACAGGTTAATGTATGCCTACTAGATCCTGGTGAGATGCCAGCATGTTTTTGCTTAACTGGCTGCTCCTACTTGTGGAAGTGGTTAATGCAGCGACAGAGAATAGTATAATTTGCCTGATAGCTTACTGGAATGCTTGAAGTCTATTTCTGTGTAGTCATGTAATGAGTGCAGTCGTGAAGGATACCTACGGTAAGTGGCAGAGTGTGGAAGGAACGGCTAGAGTTTACTGTCATGCATGTGGTATTTTGTTCTGAGAGCAGACAACTCCAGGAAAGATTGCAAATGATTTGTTCTGGGAAGAAGCACATTGTGTGTTCCTGTTAATACTTTAATTACTTTTAAAATAAATTAAATGATCTTTCCGAAATGCCATAATTAGTTGCTTATCTTGATAGGAGTGTGATATTCACAGAAAATATAAGATAAGGGAGTTTACAAGTAGCAGAGAGCATGCACAGTAGGATTTTAGGGAATCAAAGTTAGGAGGCAGAGGGAAAAGGGTGAGGGAGAGATTATGAGCCTCAGTCTGACCTAAAATGCTATGTGTATTGCTATGTTGAACCTAGGCTGTTTAGATCAGTATTGTCAAAGATTTCACCCTGCAGCCAAGAAATTAAGTCGAGCTACATTCATTTTTGGATGCTAAATCTCTAATAACCAGCCCCCCCATGGCCAGTACATTGTTATACTGGTAAAATCAAAATATACTGTACCACTAATAGTGCCCACATCTTAATTTGGCCTCATGTTTTTTGCACATGCTATATCTGTGATGTCTTCCACTTTTAATTAGCTCACTGACACTCAGTAGGTAGCTTCAGTGAGTGGTCAAAACTTTGGCAGATGAAGAACATATGAGGAGTGGAACACACTCACACACAGAACAGTAGGAAGAATAGAAAAGTAAATATTGCTTAAATAGAAAAGGATCTACAGAATGCTGTCACAGAGATGGTTCTCATGCAGGGAACACTGAGAGTCAGCATGCAGGTATAACAGGTAATCAGAAATGCAAGTGGAATTTTGCAAACCCCTTACAATTGTAGGGGCATCGGGTGATACATCTGCTTACAAATTTGGTCACTTTATTTCATGGGGAATATAGGTGCATTAGATGATATTCATTAAAAGTCCATGAGTTGATTTCTAGGATGCAAGGCTTGCCCAGTGAAGAATGCTTCAGTAGATTTGTACTCATTGGCATTTAAAAGAGTGTGAAGTGATCTCATTAAGCATGCAAGATGTTGATGGGGCTTAACAGGGTAGATGATGAAGAATATTTCTCCTCATAGGGGAATCTGGATCTTTGGAGTACCTCAGAGTACTTAAGATAGAGCTGAGGAGGAACTTCTTCTTTTTGTGGGTTGTGAATATTCAGAACTCTCTACTGAAGAGAGCTGTGGAGGCTGAATCATTGAATATATCAAGGCTGAGATTGCCAGATTCTTAGTTCGTAGGGTAGTTGAGGGGTAGCAGGGAAGCGGATCTGAGACCAAGGTCTTATTGAATGTGAAACTAGGCTCAGGGTCCAGAGGAACTGGCCCCATTGCTTGATGCTTAGGCTCTTGACCAAAGCTTGCAAGACAATCATTTCCTAATTTAAACATCTTCTTAATTCCAAGAATGTTCCATATAAAATCAATTCTAATAAGATTTTACAATTTCTGATTTGCATATCATAAACTTTCTCATCTTATCCTGCTGCTGAGTACAGCAGGGCAGGGCAAAACTACCATACAAACTAGACTTGAGCATGTGGACCCCACAGAGGAATGAAGGGGTTCCAAGGTTCGTAACAAGAGTCAGGTTCTGTTCTGCAACCCACTGAAACACAATATAAAATGGTTTGCTTCCATTGAGAAGCCTGCATTTATTTGGGGGGGGGGGAATTGATTTTTTTTTGAATGTTCACTTGCAATGATCAAAATTTGAAAGTCGCTTTAAATTCCCCTTGTCTCTTGTTTGTTGTCTCTCTTACAGGGGTCATGCTGATAGGCTAGTGCAAATGCTTTTCTGACAACTGAAATTTTATTTTAGTCTGGCTGAACTAAAGCTCGATTTTACATCTGGGGTGAACCACGTATTCTGTGCAGTGCAAAGGCTCCAAAGGCCAGCTGCAAAAGGACGGTTGCCCATGGGGCTAGCGACCCCACCCCATAAAAACCCAGAGCTACAGAAATTCCGAAAGAAGCACCAAAGGCCTCATCCATGGGAGAAGAAGATTATAAGATGGGCTACACCTGGGGACAACTTAAAGGACTGGCCCAGGACAAAGGACTCTGGCAAGCTGCTGACAGTGGTCTATGCCACAGTAGGGCTGAAGGCTTAAACTAAGCTCTGAACAGAGGTTTCTAGGTATTCTATCTGGATACACAGCCTGTTTATAAGGATAAAAAGTCTTGCATTTCTACTGCACTCTCCACTTCAGTTTCAATACGTCCAAAATCTCTGTCATTGAAGGATATTTGAAGTGTAATCACTGTTGGGATATATGAATTATTGTAATTAACTACCATGACTACCAGATAACCTGATTCAGTGGTGTTAATTGTGAGAGAAATATTGCCTGTCAAAGAAATTGCTCCCCTGTTTCTTTTTTGAGATTATGGAATCTATTCAATGATCAATAATCAGGGATTAACTTTATTCGTCATATACAATTACATATATTAGGAATTTGCTGTGGTGTATTGGTCAGGGTGAGACATGCAACAAAAAACAACAACATTCCACAACTATAAAGAATAAGAAAAATAAAAAATGAATTATATATAATTAAAAGCTATCAAAGTTAGAGGTTAAAGTACGGATATGGAAATAATCTCCACCTGAAAAAATACGTGTAGCTTTGATTGATGTCTCATTGAAAGGACAAGATCATTTCAATGCCATATCAACCTTTGTACTTAGGTCTCTGGAGTTGAATGTAACTGGAAAATTCTGATTCAGGATTGATAGTGCTGTCAACTGAGCTGGACCCTGACCCCAACAAACCTACAAATTTGATATTGGGACACACCTGTGGAAAATCACAAAGATTCTCTCAAGCACAGCTTGAGATCCTCCAGATAAAGTTCACCCCTGGCTTCCACATGATCCTGCATTTCAAAGATAAACTAAGCAGCCACAAAGAAACAAAGTACAAACCCTTTATTTAATGAGCAAGAATGAAAGGGTACATTCCTTAAAAGAACAATATCAGGAACAGGCAAGTGTTTTGTTGGAAAATACAAGTTACTTCAGAGAGGAATTGATTGTTTTAGCTTTTAATCAGCCTGTTTTTTTTCCACAGCTTGTAACAGGAGCTGTGCCACAGTGTTATGGCGACCAACTGAAAACTCTCAGAATAGGAAACAACACTGCACGCAGGGGCCTGTTCGCTGACTGGTCTGTGAGGTCCCCTGTTGCTCATTGTTTTACTAACAACAATGGAAATTGGGTGTGAGTCTGAACACTTCCTTTTCAGAAAATGTGGTGCTAAGTGCCCGAATATTTTGCACAGTTACATTTACACGTTCACTTTCAAAATTGCTTTCCCCCACTAATACTTCTGTCTTTGATCACTGAAATAAACGGGATGCAAATTCCTGTTGATATTAATTTTCACATGAGCAGCAAATACCATCTGTCAGACCCCAATGAATCACTTGAGCCTGAGCCAGGCTACAAATAGACTGCTCTTGGATGGGATCTGCAGCTGTAAGTGAGTCTATGCAAAGGACTGGCCCTGGGATTTATTAGTCATGCACATTTCCACTAGGGAGGGAGGGCCTGGTGAATAATAGAGGACAAATCTGGAACGCAAGAGCTGGACCGTGGCTTTGCTTATTGAACCAGAGGAAATATTTGTTGGAACTGGAGTCTGTTAATGGGTTGTTGCACCATATCCAAAGAAAATAGAAGAGTAGGATTTTCTAATTTTCTCAGGCATTACCCCAAAAAAACCATGTCAAGTGTGAAGTCTAACTGTTTGCTAGAATAGTTGTCTCATGTCTGTAAAGGAGAGGAAAGGAAGAAACTATTCTGCTATGCCGTGATTGAAAAATACACTTTGAGACACTGCACAGAGATTGGCTATTGATGAAAATCGGCTAGATGATTTTGAGATAAACACTGCATATGGGTGAGGAACAGCATCCAGATAATCAATGCAAGCAATAGATGTAGTGTGGAGAGCATTCTGACAGGCTGCATCACTGTCTGGTATTGGTCAGGGGGAGGGGGACTACTGCACAGGACTGAAAGAAGCTGCAGAGGGGTGTAAATCTAGTCAGCTCCATCTTGGGTACTAGCCTACAAAGTACCCAGGACATCTTCAAGGAGCAGTGTCTCAAAAAGGCAGCGTCCATTATTATGAACCTCCAGCACCCAGGGCATGCCCTTTTCTCACTGTTACCATCAGATAGGAGGTACAGAAGCCTGAAGGCACACACTCAGTGACTCAGGAACAGCTTCTTCCCCTCTGCCATCCGATTCCTAAATGGACATTGAACCCGTGAACACTACCTCACTTTTTAAATATATATTATTTCTATTTTTGCACGTTTTAAAAATCTATTCAATATATGCATATTGTAATCAATTATTTATTTATTTCTTCTTCTTCTTCTTCTTCTATATTTATGTATTGCATTGAACTGCTGCTGCTAAGTTAACAAATTTCACGACAACGCCAGTGATTCTGAAAGGTGTGAGCATTGGGGAATATTATGGCTGGCTCTAGAATGATTGGGAGGAAATGATTTACAGTATTTTAGAATGATTGAGGACAGGACCGGGTATGGATGTTAGACCTATACCTTCATGAATATCCCCACGTCTGCATCTTTTAGAGGAATGACCAAGCTCAGAAACCAGTTAATATCTACTACTTTTATAATTACGGTAAAATATGACTTTATTTACTTATTGAGATACAGCGCGAAGTAGGCCCTTACTGCCCTTCAAGCTATCCTCCCAGCAACTCCTGATTTAATCCAAGCCTAATCGAAAGACAATTTGTAATGACCAATTAACCTACCAACTGTTACGTCTTTGTACTGTACTTTGTACCTGGAGGAAACCCACGTGGTCACATGGAGAACAAAGTCATTACAGGCAGCAGTCGGAGTTGAACCTGGGTCGCTGGTACTGTAAAGCATCGTGCTTACCACTAAGCTACTGTAAAACCTCTGACTCGGTGGCAGGAAACTGTTGATATAAACCTGTATGCGTGAATAAGAGCTCACTACTATATTCTTACTCAACCACAGGTTCCCTAAAGAGCTAACTGCAGTGTGCTTCCCTTTGAACCAGTGCTCAGTGTGTGGTTTTCAAGTATGGTGCTAGTGTTTTCCTCCAACCTAAGGGGGTTATGGTCGAGACCAGAAAGAAACTTAATATGGAACTGAAAGTGGAGGCAGATACGGGATGGTCTCTTACTTGAGAAATGGCAAGAGGTGGCTAAACAGGTTGGCCTTCAAAATCCTGAGGTAAATGTACTAGAAGGATTGCCACAGACTGTATCCACATAATTGAGTGGATGAACCATATCTTCTACTTCTTGAAAGTTTAAAGTAAATTTATTATTGAAGAATCTATAATGTATGTCACCATATACAACCCTGAGATTCACTTTCTTGTGGGCAATCACAGGAAATACAAGAAGCGTAACAGAATTTTTCTGGGGGAATTAGGAATGGGCAATAAATGCTCACCTTGTCAATAATGCCAGCATGCCATGTACAAATAGATAATAAAATTATAATCTGTTTATTTGCCTAAATGATAATCTGTTAGTAGTCAATGCTAGATGAATGTTAGCTGGACACTGTTTGGAAAAGTAACATCAACCTAAGAGGCAGATATGGCCTATGTCATCTGAAGGATGAAATCTTCAATAGTGCAGCAGCTGTCCAGTCTCTGTTTGTTATGTTAAACACTTCAATTATAATATAAATATATTTGTGAACCCAGGATTACAGGAACAATGACGACAGCTATCAAGTCTTGAGTCAATTGGTTATCACAAACTGAAGAATCACGAGAACATTTGAACTACCTTGTGAAGAAGTCTTAAAGGGGGGTTTATGATCCAAAACCAGGATCTGATGCTTGAACCAGAGGGGATGACTTCACAAAACTTGACTTGCCCCATCACTGAACTGTTCCCTCAACCATAGACTCACTTTCAAGAACTCTTCATCTCATGTTCTCTATATTTATTAATTACTTATTTACTATTATTATTACTTTTTCACTTTGTTTTTGTATTTGCACAGTTTGTTTTTTTTTGCACATTGCTTGTTGTCCATCCCTTTGGGTGTGGTCTTTCATTGATTCTATTGTGTTTTGCTTGTGTCTCAACCTGGCTGGATCATTTCACCGGAATGGGAATCTTCCAACTGTTTATTGACTGTTCGTTTCCACGGATGCTGCCCAACCTGCTGAGTTCCTCCAGCGTGTTGTGCGTGTTTACTACTCCCTTAGTATGTTTAGACCTCCAGAGGGGACTTGAGATAGTAAAACACTGATCCACCTAAGTAGAACATATAAGATTTAACTTTGGAATGGCTGAAGACAACAAATACATTATCAGGGGCAACCCACAAAAAGCTAAAGGAACTGAAAGTGTTAGATAGCATCTGCTGAGGTAAATGGACAGTTGATGTTTCAGACTGAGATCCTTCACCTGGTTTGAAAAATGGAGAGGAGGTAACCCATATAAAGGGAGGAGAGAAAGGTTGGATCAACAGCTGGCACGTGATGGGTAGATCCAGGTGATAGGAGGAGGGGTAGATATGCAGAAGCAGTAAGGGGAGAGTGGGAAGTCATCAGAAGCTGGGAGGTGATTGATAGGGATGGAAGTGACAAAGAGCTGAAGATGATGGAGTCTGATACGAGAGGAAGGTGAAGCATTGAATAAAGGGAAGGAGGTGGGGAGGGGAACCAGTAGGGGGAGTGTGGGGGTGATAGGCAGATGGAAATGGTGAAGGAGAAGAAAGAGACGTGGCAACTGATGCCAGGGATTACATTATCAGCCTTGCTAGCTGATTCCTCTTTACCCTGGCATGTTTACACCAGTGCCCAAACCTAAGAGACAAGCATATAACCTACAAAATCCGTGATATAAAAACCCTAAATAAGCTGGCCTATATCAGTAAACAGATGAAGTAGTGGTTATGGAGTCAGACGGAATCTGGTGCTTCTGCATGGAATCTGCTGGCAGTTTACAATTGTGGGAGGCACAGTTTCTTGGCAGTTTGCATTGCTACTTCACCGCACCAGCAGTTCAGGTTCGAACCTGACCTCCAGTACTGTTCATATGGGGAGTTTCTACATTTTCCCTGTGACCAAATGGATTTCCCCGGGTGTCTGGTATCCTCCCACTTTCCAAAGGCATGCAAGTTGGTAAGTTAATAAATTACTTTAAAAATCCCCAAATGTGGGTGGATGATAGGAAAATCAGGATGAAGTGGTGGGAACGGTGGATTGATTATGGGCTACAGGGAAGTATGTGAAAAAAAGTTTGATGGAATTTATCTGAGAGCTGGCACGTACTTAATGGGCCAAGTGGCCTCATACATGGTAAGGAAACGAAGTTTTTTTTGAACCATAGAGGTTGATGACAAAGGCTGCGGTAACAATACTGGACTCTGTCCTACTTTGTTGTTGATTTTTCAATGCTATTTTGTAGTTGAAACCAGGTAAATGTTTAACAGTTTGCCATGACCTACAATGTTTAGATGGAAATCTGTGTACCGGCAAGTCAGTGAGTATAATACATCGGAATTTTTAAATGTGGCTCAGTGTTATGTTTGGATTATGCAGACTTTTATCTGGACAAGTCTGTACCAGTCTACAAACCCCACAAAAACAGAGATTTGATAGATGTCCTTATCTATGATATGAAAGAGGCTCCCTGAAGCCAAAAGAGAACTTAAAGGAGTGAGTTTGAATAAATTTTGTTCCTAAACTACCCAATTCTATAAACTCAGACAGGAAGAAAACAAGCTTACAAACCTGGAAATTGGCAATCTAAATAGAAATGGTGAAAGGAGAGGGGAGATCCATCAACATCTGGAAACAACACAGGACACGGCCAGCTCCTTCAATCAATAAGATCATGGCTAATCTACCTTCATTCCACTTTCCTGCCAGATCATCATAATGATTGGTTGTGATAGTGTCTAAAATAAATGAAGGAATGTGCTCTTTATTTTGAAATACAAGTAATTATAACAAAGAAAGGGGTACATCAGCTAGACAATGCATCTTTTCACTGGAGGTGGCTTCCTGTCGCCAACTTAAAACAGAACATTTCTTCAGCAACAAGAGAAAATCTATCTGCTCTTTTTTGATGTTCAAATGTCTCGACACCACCGAACTGTTCAACAACAATATCCTAATATTATAATTAACTAAAAATCAGGGCTCCTGCAGTGAGTGACTCACTTCCTGATATCCTCCCCAAACATTCCACCATCTACAAAGTACAAGTCAAGAGTAAAAACAGGAAATAATGGAATTACTAAGTAAGCCAGGCAGCACCCGTGGAGAGAGAGAGAAGTTAATGATTTAAGGTTGCTAGAACAGAAAAACAAGTTGTTTTTACTTTGTGGAGGGCAGCGGGGGTGGTTTGGGGCTGCATTGGGGAGATGGGTTGGAAAATAGGAGTATCTGTGATGGGATGAGACCGGGATTGCCATGGGGATAAGTAGTGGTTATTGGGTTATGGCAGTAGTCTGCAGGTGATAACAAAGACAAAAGGAGTACAACATGTTACACAATGCACAGCTGTCAGGCTGCACTAATGGTGTAAGAAAAATGAGCCAATATGTTATGTCACCCATCACTAAGTCTGCCACAAACTTCAACTTTTATTTTTATAAGGATTTCTATGCAGTAAAATGTTCACAGGAATGCAATTGAGTAAAATATAGCTCTGAAATAAGAACAACAAATGCTGGAAGCATTAACAGAGACCTGAAATGTTAACTCTTTTCCCACAGATGCTGCCTGACCTACTGAGTGTCTCTAGCATTTGCTGGTTTTATCTCATATTTCCAGCATTTGCTGTTTTCAACAGAAAATTTCAGAATGTGGCACTGAGCTACGTAACCAGAGGCTCAGATTTGTGGAACTCTTTAATGGAAAGAGCGATAGAGAGAAAATTCCAAACATCATGCACCAAGCAGCTGAAGGCCTTGGTATCAATATTGAACTGGAGGGTCAGAGATTGCAGAGGTTATTCACTGTTGTATTGCGATCCAGTGACTACTTGGGTCATGTATGTTTTTATTACACCTTGACTAATTCTAGATGTAGGATCCAGTTATGGAACGTCATTTTCTGTCTAGCATTAGCAATCCGGTCTGTGCCC
Source organism: Mobula hypostoma (assembly GCF_963921235.1). Lineage (NCBI taxonomy): Eukaryota > Metazoa > Chordata > Chondrichthyes > Myliobatiformes > Myliobatidae > Mobula > Mobula hypostoma. The sequence continues at coordinate 36,138,115 of NC_086128.1, forward strand.
GAGGTAAGAGAACAAGTATACATAGCAAACTTTGAAAAGTACAAGATGGAAATAAATCTTACAAAAAGAACCACATATCACTAACATGTTCCTAAATAAGTAATAGTTGTGTACTGCCTGACCCTGTTTGAATAAGTGCAAGCCTTAATTTTCAGCTTTGACAAACATTGTGTAACTGATTCCAGCTACTTGCTTGAAGACATGACTGGAAAAAGATAGGAGAAAGAAGAGATGGGAGTTCCTTTATGAATGGGTGACCTGAGGGGATTTTGACTTTATGTTGAAGGATGGTGAATTGACCAACTCAAACACACCATTAAGGTGAGCTAAGTGAACTCTATCTCAAAACTAGGCACACAACCATTTATTTAATCTTCAAACTGCCCATAAATTGGCACCAACTTCTCAAGCTTGCTCGACAGTCCAATGACTCTCTGGGAATTTCTGACTCAGTAATGACTAACGTTTTTGTGACTGCAGCCAAGCTACCATCGTAAAAACAAAAGTCACAAAATAAGAATGCATAGAGATGAATACAGCTTTGTAAATGCACTCACACAAAGACTATAGGTTCAAATTCTGGTGAGAAGGTAGAAGACACTTTCAGTGGATTTTTGTTGAGTATATTTTTTTCACAATCTGACTGCATGGAAACTTCACAAACAAGAAGCCTGAAACAATCTTGACATAAGGATTAAGTATTCGGAAATGCCTTGATTCTGACTATGATATCCAGCATGATGCTGCTTTATTAAGGATAAACCAATCTGACATGACATCTAATTTATTTTTTAAAATTAAAGTCTCCTGATAAATAACTGAATAAATCAGTTTATTGCATTGCGTCAGGCAGCAGACACCACTGCTTAGACGAGCTGGAAGAACGAACCAGTCCCAATACTTACTGCCCGGCTGTTATTGCAGTCTGCACCTCAGCTCCTGAAGAACATTCCATTCCCTTAATCTCTCCATAGAACGTGGTATATTTTATAATACTTGCAAGTTTCTGACATATTATCAAGTTGTAACATCTCCAGCATGAATTATTTTTGAAGTGCTTTTACTGTCGTTACGTAGGCAAAGCTTTCAACACAATAAAGAAATTGTTTTCTCCGAGCAATAAAATTATCAATAAATGTATGTCTCTGAAATTATGTATCTGTTTACATGTGTCTGTAAGTTAATGTGCTTCTGTGCGTCTGCTGCATAGTGTCTGTTCGCCTATCTATAAGATAGTGTCTTGTGTTCTTGTTGGGTCGCGTGTGAAGTTTTATGTGTCTGTTTGCTTATTTGTATTTTAGTGTATCCGTATCTGTTGAATTGAGTCTTTCTGTGCATCTGTTAGTTCATGTGTGTGTGAGAGAGCCTGTCTTTTGCATCTTGTGCATGTTCCTACTGGATGATATACTGTATGTCAATTGGATTGGGTGTATTTCTGTATATTTGTTGAATCTTCAGTATATAGCTAATGTGTGCTATTTTGCATTGTGCGTTTGTGTGTCTTTGTTTCTCTGTTAGCTCATTTTTTGGGACCCATGTACTTGTGCATGTCTGATGGATCATATGCGTTTGACATATCATCTGTATGACATATGTCACTTTACAGCTACACATTCCAGCAACTATGCAAAATCCCACAAATATCCAATCTGCCAGAGTAGTAACAACATCATATATTCTGTAGTTCAATAACCATATAAACACATACAGTATAGCCTAACAAACACAGAAAGTACTCAAATAAGTCAGTCTGACTTAAGCATTTACTACAATAAATACAAATGCAATCTTGCGCATACAGTATATATATATATATATATATATACATATATAAAATCAAACACACATACTAATCCATCCATAAAAGGAAAAGGTTAATTATAGTTGCATAACTTTCTTATGACTTGGTTTCCTAAGTTAGCTTTTAGCAATTAAGGATTGAAAAATCCTTGGACACTGAACTGAGGAGCTTGGTAACTTATTAATAGCATCTGCATAATAATGTGAAACAATTTAAAAGGATCAACACAGCAGATGTGCATAATGTTACCATCCTCTTCAGTATTGTCCGAGGGTCTTTATTGCAGATTAATCCAATGCCAAGCCTTGAGGTGACTGACCCTCTGAAATAAATCTATTATCTTGTTTTATTATAACCTAGCTGTTGAAAGGAAACCTCACTTATGGCCAAAATGACAGATGATATTTACAATTGAGGGAACCAAAGAAAATCTGTTCACTTCTGTGGGAAGCGAAGAAGTGGGTGCATCAATCAATATAGAGTACTGTGCAAAAGTCTTAGGCACATGTAAAAAAATCCTGTAAAGCAAAGATGCTTTCAAAAATAATGAAATGAAAAGTTTCTAAAAATCCACAAAATTACTATAAAGAGCAGTGAACAGTAAAAAACTAAAGCAAATCAATATTTGGTGTGACCACCCTTTGCCTTTAAATCTGCATCAATTCTCTTAGGTACATTGTCATGCAGTTGTATAAGAAAATCAGCTGACAGGTTGTTCCAAGCATCTTGGAGAACTTGCCACAGTTCTGCTTCTGTCCCTCCAGGTAATTCCAGACAACCTCAATAATGTTGAGATCAGGCCTATATGGAGGCCATACTATCTGAAACCATATAAAAAATCTGGGGTGCACAGTACTGTAACCCACCAGTCATCAAAACTCGCAAATGCTTCACTTGGTATGTAACTTAATATACATTTGGAATACTCAGTGATTGGGGGTTAAGAGTGAGGGCAGAAGGTTGAAATGAGCATGAATGAGTGAAATTCAGCTTTAGGGATAGAACAATATAAGTAGCAACTTGTTAGTTGTCTTTATGGGCCTTTTCATTATTTCATCTACATACTTTGCATTAACTTCAGTCAGAAAGAAAAATTATGGAGGTTTGTAATGATTGGTTGATCCAAGATCACAAGTCACATAACTACCAGCACTGAATTTCACTCTTTTTCTCATTCATTCGCTGTTTTATTGGTGAAACTGCATCATAGTTTTTTCGGTCTTCTTTTGCTGTCACTACCTTGCTTCCTCTCTAGCCATGGTATCCAGGTAACCGTCAAAAAACTACATCAGGCTGTTTGCAAACTGATATTGTCTGTGGCACCAATATTGCCACCTGTGAGATTGCCTACCATGACTCCTACAATACTTTGTCCTGTGCTTTCATTGTCCATGGTTGACTCTTCCTTCTCACTTTCTGCTGGCATCCCACAATCTACAATCTGCAAACCTCAGCTCACCTTCACCCAAGGCTTTGCTATAAAGGTCCTAATTTGTATTAGAACTGGTAAAATCATCAGCTTCCCCCAACAACATTAGCTCCCTTGAGCTTCCCAACCTGCACTACCCAGACCCCAACCCACTGAGCGCACTCACACTACAATGATTGACTGAGCAGAAAAAAAGGTCTTTGAGCATGTTGACCATGCTAAATTGCTTCAGTTATGCCCTGGACCCCTTTATATGATAGGATTTTACACTGGTAAGCCCTTGAAGATACTTTAGATGAGGAAGATTAACGTGCCATTCCAGGTACAGAAGACTTTCTCCGCCACTAAATATTTTAAACATTTTTCATGACAGAACCATGCATAGTGAGTAACCATGTACAGTCAAGTCAGATAGATTCTTGGAATATAGGCAAATCCAGGATCATACAGGGAAACTTGCGTTGATACTAAGGTGAACCCAACCATGATTTAATTGAATGGTGGAACAGTTCCAAGGGAGATTATGGCTTACTCCTGCTCATTGGTAGACTATGTGAAGGATGATTTTCTTTGGGGCTCTTCCAGCTGAGAGTGGGTGCTCACCATCCAAAAATGTAAATAATGGCAAGTCCAACTCCCTGCCCATGTGGGAGGACAATCCAAGAATACATCAGAGTGTGGCAACTCCTTGTGAGTTGACTTCAACACATCTCTTCGTAACATTTATTATAATCATTCTACTTCTAACTAATAACTAAATCCAGAGAATTTAAGAATAAATTGAAGCACCCTGTAACAGATTTAAAAAGTCAGCAATCCTAGTCCTGTATTTCTTACTTCCAGCATTCAGATTGACCTTTCTCTCCTGGTATTTCAGGTTTCCTTCAGCTTCTCCTCCTGAACCCTTCCTGAGGCACACCTTATCCCCCTCTTTCAGCCAGTAGCACCTTCAGTTGTGAGGTTCAAGTTTCCCTACTCTCTACCGTATCACACACTTTCCCTTTTCTCCTCCTTTCTGCCTCATTGTTTTTCTCGCCACATCTGCTGACTATTCCCAATAACTTTTGTTGCTAATTGTGAGCTTTAGAACAGGTTTGCAAAGGACACAACTTAGGGACATTTCTCATTGGTCAACTAGCTTTTACCATACCACACCAGCAAAGAACAGTTATCTCCCCGCAGGTCAGTCTTAGAGTTAAACAGATACAGTATACAGCACAGAAACTTTCAAAGCTCAGATTGCTCATTGCGATGCCTTTCTACGCTTGTCACATTTGCCCATATAAGGCCTGTGTCTCTCTACTTCTCTTCAATCCAGTACCTGTCCACATACTTTTCATATACTGTAATTGTATCTGCCTCTCCTCTTCCTCTGACAGCTCGTTCCATGCAATTACCACCCTCTGTGCAGAAATCCTAGCTCACAACTTTTGAGCTTGGACCAACCAATGCTTCTGAGCAATTGTTTTCAAAGGCATCCAGAATAAAGTGGGAAGAGTCCCGCATCTCAGATCACAGTAATGTGTCAGTTTGTTCTCTCAATTATTAGGGCAGACCAGAGGATATGAATGTATCTGACTCGGATAATCACCGGCTCCGTCACAAGGGACAGGCTCAGTCCTGATGTTCCATCTGCAAACACGACAAAGATAGTACTTGGAGTAAGCTGGGGACCTTCATAACCTCAGCAGTGCAAATGGTACAATAATTCTCTGCATGGTTCAGAAGCTGAGGCTTGTGATAACAAGCACATAAGAAATTGTAGGTGGAGACTGCAAAACAGCTTAGATCTATTCACCATTCAATAAAACATTGGTTGCTTATCTACCTCAGCTCCTACCCTTCACCATTATCTTTTGATACTTTTAGTCTCTGTAAGTTTATCACATTCAACTTGGTCAACAGTCACAGAAAATCCTGTGTGAAGGCAGCAACTCTCATTCTCTCTTCAAAGCATTGGGTGGATTGTTCAATGTGGCAAGAGAGGTTAATGAAAGAATTGTTAGATTGAAAGGCCATAGTAAACTGACTTTTAAGCGGAATGTTTTGGCATCTCTGCTGAAGGTGGGTGTCTGATTTAGGCCCTTGTTTTAAAGCTTGGCTCCAATCTTGCTGTTATGTCCAAACCCAGCACATTCTTTTCTCCATAGCAGTACATTAATCCCTTTTGTCTATAGTGACACAGAGGGAGCAAAGAAATCTGAAGCAAACTCCCACTCCCACTGAGCCTAAGTCCAAAAGATGAAAATCACTGCATGTTCAGCCCAATCTTTTTCTCTGGAACAGTGTGTTTTCTCCAATAAAATTTTGAAGTACTGCAGACTCTGCATCATCAGCAGTCATATAAAATAAAGCCATTGCTGAAATGGGGACTGGCTGTGTGCAAATTTCGGAAAAGAATCTCACATGTGTTTTTTATGGATTCTGACAAAGCTCCAGCAGCTCTTTTGAACTCTTTCAGTCCCAATAAGACTTTAAAAAAATCAAGCCAAAACCAAGTTTAACCAAGAACATATTATACAATAAATATTACTGATCATTAATATTACTGATTATTATGTATACTCTGCTATTTCTAAGCAAGGTGAGTGTAGATCATACAGGAAAGCTGAGGGTACAACTGAATAGGTACTGTTAAAATTGCTGTGCTCTAGGGTTGTGTGGGACTTTATAAGACTCTGGTGAGATTTGATGATGTGGAAGGAATTACATTACTGGATGTCAACTGAACATTCATCCCAACAATTCTGTGCTGTTGTTTGTTCCACAGAATCCTTTCCTATCTTAATTTATACTCCTGAACTTGCCTTTCTAGTTCTTTAGACTGGAGAGTAGCTGGACAACCGGAGCCTTCAGCATGTGTCAATATGCACCGGGTTAGGTTTAGGTTAGGTCCAGTCATCCCATATTGACCTGGTCCAGTATTTTATCCAGGTCATGATTAAATACTGAGTTTTACTGCATGTGCAGTCTGCTCTTCATCAGTTGCAGTGTATGTGTGACATAGAAAATGGGATTTTTTCCCCACTTTTTTGCAAATGCCTCTGAGTCAGATTGGCTGTGGAGAAGTTAAAACAGCGCTGGGCAGGGGTTAGATTTGGACTGACTGCTGTTAGAGCAGAGTGTGCAAGTTTTAATTTTATACCCAAACAGATCCCAATTTTCTGCCATATGATCTTATCTAGCTCATGTGGAAATCTATCTTCACTAATCATCACAAGTACTCCCCATGTTGCAGTCTCCACAGTTTTCTAAATTAAGGAGTGATTCTTGATTCTCTATTGACAATTATGTGATATCTACAACTCTGGGCTTTGGGCTCCCCTCATCAATGGAAGAGATCCTATCATCAAATAACAAAAGTAAGTGTATTGTTTTCAAGATTACGTAAAGTATAACTGTGAATAGGTACGTCCCCACTTGGCCTGTTAGGGGATAGTTGCAAATACCTACAAACTGTTAACAATTAGAAGTTATTTCCTGCAGTTGGTAATTTTTTCTGGCAGATGTTAATGAACTGCTGGTGTGTTCTCATAGGCTAATGTAACTGGTTTTTCTTTGTTGCTATCTGCATTGACACAAAACTTTGTATATGTGGCAACAAAAATGTGAAATTTTCACTTAGAAGCCACTTTATGAGGTACCTCCTGCACCTAATAAAGTGGCTATGAGTGTATGTTTGTGGTCTTCTGTTGTAGCCCATCCACTTCAAGGTTTGATGTGTTGTGCATTCAGAGATGCTCTTCTGCACACCACTGTTGTAATGTGTGGTTAGTTGAGTTACTGTCACCCTCCTGTCAGCTTGAACCAGTCTGGCCGTTATCCTCTGACCTCTCTCATTACAAGGCATTTTTGCCCACAGAACTGCCGCTCACTGGATGTTTTTTGCTCTTCTCTCCATTCTCTGTAAACTCTGGAGACTCTGTGTGAAAATCCCAAGAGATTAGCTGTTTCTGACATAGTCAAACCACCCTGTCCGGCACCAAAGTCAAAGTCACTTAGGTTACACTTCTTCCACATTTTGATGTTTGGTCTCAACCTCTTGACCATGTCTGCATGCTTTTATGGGTTAAGTTGTTGCCACATGAATGGCCGATTAGATATTTGCATTAACGAACGGGTACAGGTATTTGTCTCAGAGTTTGTCTTTATAAATCAAAAGTACAAATGCAAGGAAATCATCCAAGTTAAGCCAGCTCTTTCAAATCCCCTTTCCACTTGGTGATGGCATATTCTCAAACCCTTAATCTTACCTCTTCTGTTATTGTCGCATTAAGGTATCTTTCTGCAATACTTCAGTTTGCATCACTGTAGTTTGCGCCATTCTGCTTCGCACCCATCACTATCTCTATTGCTGCATTTATTATTACCATATATATATTGTTTACTTTGTGAGCTTCACACAAGCTAATAATCTGAAAAGTTAAAGTGTAGAAAGAAGTTGCCTGGCATATTCTAAGTTGTCTTATCCAATTGCATTCTCCTTTCCTTTCCGCCCTATCCACATAAGCATGCTGTTTCTTTTAAATGGTCTTTTTTTTTCTCCTTATGCTATGTCAAAAGCTGTTTGAATAAAGGAGTTATATTTGCTTACTTGTCCAATTTCTTCCATTTCCCTTCTCTGATATGTCTAAGTATATGTTCAGAGTTGAGGATTTATCAAAACACTGAAAACAAGCTTTTGCATTGCTGCATTTCAAAATATTTTGCCATTTTAAAAGATATTATTACTTTCTCTCTTAAACTTTGATGAAATTCCTGGTTTCTGAGCTTTCCTTCATAACTACAATCTTATATTTTTGATAGCAAGATAGTGAATCTTCACAGGTCATTCCCGGGCTCAGTTATCAGTCCTATCAGAGATGCGCACAGAACCACATACGATACTCTAACTGTGATCCAATAAATGCCTTGCACCAATTTAACAATCCTTTTCTTTCATAGTCTACACCCTCGCGAATAAATCCTACGGCCACACTCACTTTTATTTCCCTTAATTTTAATTTTAAAATTTTTGAATTCCATAAAAGTTAAAATTGAATTTCAGCTTGTTAAGTTTAGTTTGTTTGACTGCTTCTCAAAGGCTTTGGATGTTTTAAGGAATAAACCTGAGGAAATGTTTAACAAAACTACTTGAGTTGCACCTGAATTCCTTAATATTTTTATCCTTTTTTTTTGGGCCCCTCCCAGATCAAGTATTGCTGTCAGTTGCGGACAACTCCCACTCCCACTATCTGCCCTCTGCCACTCTCTAACTGAAGTTGTGCTGAACATGGACAAGTATTTCCCTTTTACTGATGTGCAGGAGCAAAACTCAACATAGAGGCTGTGAAATTTGATTCTTTTATCATTAATATTACATGTGATTTCTAGTCTGCATCAGATTGACCGAAAATATATTCCTAGCCAAGAAAAAATATTTGTAATATCCTTATTGCAGCACCAATTACTAACATGTAGGCAAGATAACTGTGCAGAAATAGATGTTTGAGGTATTTTGGAAAGAGTTCCCTCAGTATGCTATATTAGTGATGCTAAGTGAAGCAGCCACCTTAGAACACCTTTAGAGTTTCACTTTAATAAGATTGGAAATAATTGCTTCTAATACAGAGACAGACAATACCAGACAATATCTTCCAGTTTATAATTTGCTCACTGCTCTTTGCATCTTAAGTTGAATTGTCTGATGCGCAGTGAGGACCTGAGCTTTATTTGAGTGCAAACTGGAGTCTGGTTATACGCCGGGGAGGTCGCTGTGAAAATAGTTCAAGTAACTTGTTACACCAAAGAGGTTATCGATCAGCATTCCTCCCAGTACAGATACAGTTAGCTCTCACCCCAGATAACAAGCAATCCCACCCCATTCTTGTCTACTTCTGAATGAAGTTTACTGTGATTACTCTTTATTAACATTAAAACAGTAAGCCTCAGGTGAAAATAGACTCTTTGATGGCTAGATACATGCACGAACTCTCATCGCAAACCACCCCCCCCACACACACACACACACACACACACACACACACACACTCTTCAAATCAGCAAACATCTTACCTGATAAACCATTACTTTGAAGTTATTCCGTTTCAGTAGCACGGCCTCATTCGCTTCGAGTTTCTTGATCTGCGCTGCCTGCTTCTCCATGTTGTGCTTGATGGTCTTGACGTTGACACTGACTTTCCGAATCTTCTCCAGCATCTTGTTGACGCTGTTGCTGGAGGTTGCCTGCGACTTGGTGAGCTTGCTCAGCTCGTTCTGAATGGTGAAGACGGCGTTCTCCATCTCCAGATGCCGCTGCTCCAGCTGCTGTTGGCTGCTTTGGATCTGATCGACCATGCCCACCACTTTGTCCAGGAGAGTGAGCACCAGCACGCCATTGAACTGAGGGTCTGGCTTTGAGCTCTCCTTCTGCTTCTCTGGCTCCGGGACATCAGGGATGTTCTGCTCCCACTCCTGCTCTTGCTCCTGCTCCTGCTCCTGCTCCTGCTCTTCAGTCTGCATGATGTCTGCCATGGTTGCAAATATCAAACTAGGACTGAAAATACTGATTGAACCTAGGTTCACTGTGCTGGGATGGAAGCCAGTCCCGTGAAGAGAGAGAGAGAGAGAGAGAGAGAGAGAGAGAGAAAGGAGCCTGTACGTATGTGCTCTCACTCCAGTTACACAGCTGCTCAAGAAGTGTCCAAAAAAAAATCTGCAAGCTTAAAAGGACATCAGCTACTCCACCTAGCTGCACAGAGCGAGACTGCTGGAGTTCATGCCAGCCCCCTCCTTAAATTGTTTGAATAGTTGGGAGGGAGTTGAAGGCTTCCAATGCAAGCACAGGCAAATCTAACGAGGAATGCACACTGCCAACAAAGAAAAAATCCCAGACCTGAGATAGGAATGTTCAGAGAATTGGGCTCTACACTTTGCATGCAGACTCTGGAAATACTGCTGGATGAATCCGGCTTCGAAACAGACTGCTGCACAAACCAGCTACGCATGCCTACTCATACAAAGGGACAGCTGTAGTAAATTTACTAGTCTAAGCTATTTTGCTTTATAAAGAAAGGCAGTTTCTAGTACAGACAGTAAAATTCAGCAGCAGTTAACATCAATTTCCATACTTAGCAGAATGAGCACAAATCTGCATGTACAATAGATTCTCACTATTATCTGCATTTCTCTGAAGATGATAACACTTCTCATCTGTGGAACATTCTGCTCATGAAGCAGGCTAGAAACAGCTGGAAACAATTCCCGAAAGAGGTTTTTCTTTGAATCAGCATGCTAAAATGACATCAAGCACGTAGGACTAGATGCAAAAGGGAATCTTTTTAATGATGTCTTTATGCAAAGCATCAGAGTGAGTGCAGAACATGGAGAATGCTTTCTTTGCTTGATTACACTCAGTGGCCAGTTTATTAAGTAAACCTGTACACTTGCTTATTAATGCAAATATCTAAGCAGCCAATCATGTCACAGCAACTCAATGCGTAAAAGCATGCAGACATGGTCAAGAGGTTCAGTTGTTGTTCAGACCAAACATCAGAATGGGGGAAGAAATGCGATCTAAGTGACTTTGACCGTGGAATGATTGCTGGTGCCAGACAAAGTGGTTTGCATTTCTCAGAAACCGCTGATCTCCTGAGATTTCCATGCACAACAGTCTCTAGAGTTTACAGAAAATGGTGTGAAGAACCAAAAAACATCCAGGGAGCAGCAGATCTGTGGGCGAAAATGAGGCAGGTCAGAGGAGAATGGCCAGACCGGTTCAAGCTGACTGTAACTCAAATAAGCACGTGTTACAACAATGGTGTGCAGAAAGCATCTCTGAACACATAACGCATCGAACCTTGAAGTGGATGGGCCATAGCAGCAGAAGATCATGAACATACACTCAGTGATCAGATACTTCTTAATGCATTTCAAGCATCTTGGAATGAGTTTATTATATTTTTCTTCATCTATCTGCTCTGCTGCAGAGAGGGCATTTTCTCACTGGTTCCATCTTTGAGTGTTCTTCCAGGTGACCATTTTCATGGAAAATAGCATTTAGGAGAGGAATTAGGGAGTGTTTTCTATATGCTCTAATAAATCAGCCATGATGGAATGGCAGAGCAGACTCGACGGGCTGAATGGCCTAATTCTGCTCCTATGTCTTATGGTCTTATTCAACCGCAAAAAAAATCACATGAGCAGTTAAGACCATTCCTTTTCTTCCTTAAGGGAAAGGTTTAAATACACACTTAAGCCCATTTCTCTTACTGGGGCATAGGCCGCTGACAGCAGCTCACCAGAGTCTTCTGTCCTGGGCCAATCTTCCAAGTTGTCCCCTGTTGTAACCCATCTTTGAAGATCCTTCCCCTCCCAGGGATGAGGTCTTTGGCATTTCTGTAGCTCTGGGTTTTTATGGGATGGGGTTGCTAGCTGTGTGCCCAATCCTCCTCCTTTCACAGACGGGCTTGGAACCGTCCATGGTAGAGTTAAGGGAAGGGTTTGCTGTGTTATTATTTGTGACAGCATCCTATCATGTACGATATGCTTGAATACTTTCAATTCATATACAAATAAGGATCAAAGTCCTGAGGTTAATTATTCTTGACTGGGCAAGGGATAGTTACATTGTCCTCATCGTATGCTGCCACCCACACAATTTGACTTTTGATAGCTTAATCCAATGGTCCCCAACCTCCGGGCTGCAGACCGATACCAGGCCGCGAAGCATGCAGGGGTGCAGTGGTAGCCGGGACGCATCCAGCACATCTTTAAGAAAAAAGCCAAAATAAACAAGTGCGTCCTGGCTACCACTGCACCACTGCATGCTTCGCGGCCCGGAGGTTGGGGACCACTGGCTTAATCCATGAAAAGGGCCTTGGTCTGAGGAATGGGATTTGGAGAGTGGAGCACATCTAAGAACAGCCAGGCAACAAATAATTGGTACAGTGCTGGAAAAAGCATGGGGTGGAAGGGTCTCAGTTAGCTTTAGCTTACTGTTTGTCTCCTGGTGTGAAGGGTCTCAATGCGCCAATCAAATAATTTTCATGGATGTATCCTTTGACAAAATAAAACAAGGAAATGATTACAGGAATAAAAAGAAGGTATGAAACACAGAATTTAGAAGAGATCCCCATCTGAGCAGGATAGTCAGGATTAGTACTTCTGAACAGGGGAGATCATTAAAATGAGCAAATGTGGACAGTATTTCTCTTTGGGTGGAAAAAGAACTAGATGCCATCAACATAAGAAAAGGACTAAGATTTACAAAGGTCATTAAAAAATAATTCTTTCCCAGAGAGTGGTGCAGATGAGGGACTCTGGATAAAGTGAATAGCATTGATCGACATAAGGGTGGGCTGGGTAGACACTAGAAGTGAAGGCTCATACACACTCAATGGCTACTTTAGTAGATACACCTGTACACCTGCATATCAATACAAATATCTAATCAGTCATCAATCATGTGGCAGCAACTCAAAGCATAAAAACATACAGACATGGCCAAGAGGTTCAGTTGTTGTTCAGATCAAACATCAGAATGGGGAAAAAATATTATCTAAGTGACCTTGAACATGGGATGATTGTTGGTACCCAATGGGGTGGTATGAGTATCTCAGAAACTGCTGACCTCCTGGGATTTTCATTCACAACAGACTAGAGTTTACAGAGAGTGGTGCAAAAAACGACAATAAACATCCAGTGGCAGTTCTGTGGGCAAAAATACCTCGTTAATGAGAAAGGTCAGAGGAGAATGGCCAGACTGGTTCAAGCTGACAGGAAGGCGTCAGTAACTCAAATAACCACGTGCTACAACAGTGGTGTGTAGAAGAGCATCTCTGAATGCACAACATGTTGAACCTTGAAGTGGTTGGGTTACAGCAGCAGAAGATCACAAACATACACTCAGTGGCTACTCTATTAGGTGCAGGAGGCAGGTGGTGCAGGGTGATGAAAGACAGCTAGAGGCTTGAGTTAATTCCAATTACCAGCATGGCCTGGTTCTGTGAGTGCCACCTAAAACTATGACGGCAGAATTTGAAATGGCTTCCTGCTCCTCGCTAGCATAATAATGTTCCTGACACCTTTGCAAGTCCAAACTCTGCTCTGTGCATAAAAGTCCCAGAAAAACATACAAGGACAAACAACTGGTATTGCAAGGGGCAATTCATAATGAGGTTACCACAGTTTTACAGAACAATAGCCAATAGATGAGCATCAATAATTAACACAGAAAATGTGTGTCATTACCTCACATTACAAAAAACACTATTGTTACTTCTGCATTCATTTAACATTGATTGCCAATGTCACTGGAAGTCAACCTACCTTATCATTTTGCCATCCCTCTGGTCACACTGCTTATCAGAGCACACTAAACATGGACAAGCATTGCTGGGATTTCAAGCCCTTGGAGCATTGGGAACTGAGATATTTTGCAATGTTTAAAAATTCAATTAATAGGTTGACTCAACAAAAGTTAATGTTTTTCTCTGTTTTCACAGCTGCTCTGACAAGATGTGCTGATGTTGGATGGTGGAAATTTTTCATAGTTTACAGTTGTCAAAGGGTAATAGTTACAGAGGAATTTTTCTAATATCTCCAATAAAACTGACATAGTGTCCCCTATAGGTAGTTGGTGGAATCAGCAAGAGGCAGCTACAGTTATTAACGAAGGGTTGAAATGATCTATTTCATGATCAGTGTTGTACATCAAAGCTGGGTCAATCAACATGCCAATTCAGAATATAACTAGTGATAAACACAAGGGATTCTGCAGATGCTGCAAATCTTAAGCAACGCACACAAGAACTCAGCAGGCCAGGAATGAGAGCAGAATAAACAGTCAATATTTTGGGCTGAGATATATTCAAGGCTCAGGTAGATTGTTGCATAGAGGAGAATTAAGGGTTATGGGGAAAAGGCAGGTAGGTGAACCTGAGTCCATGGCCAGATCAGCCATTATCTTATTGAATAGTGGATCAGGCTTTTTGCTCCTATTTCTTATGTTTGTTGTCTCCACATTAGAAGACTTCAGTTCTGTTTTTCTGTTCTGTTCCTCTTTTTGCAATCATTCTGCTTCTTCAAATTTGGTCTGTTACTTGAAGAAGCAGAATTAGAGGCCTGGTGGGATTCGAGAGAGCAACAGCTCACTGCATCTGCATTCTTGCTTGAGCTTCTTACTGGTCCAGGTAGAATTGTAAATTCTGATTGGATGTGTTCCTGGAGGTTATAGTTCATGACTACCTGTATTGTGTCACCTGGGCTTCATTCTTCCACTACTTGTTCATCCTCCATAAGGTACAATTTAATTAAAAAGGGAACAGATTATATGAGGGAAAATTTAATAAACGTAGTTGTTTGCATAGTATCAGGTCTTAGTGGGGATTGTGTGAAAAGGAGGGAAATTCCAGATGCATCAGTGTTTCCAACTCAGCAACTTTGATATTGGCAGATGGATACATGAGTGGGCTGCCAATCTGTGCCCACAAGCCAAGGTAGAATTTTAAAGATGTCAGTATGGATGGAAACTTCTGTTTTAACCTGTTTAACACAAGCCTCTGGAATTCCAGCATATGAAAGGATGTGAGGATAGTCTAGAGTTGAAGCTAAGTGCCTTTTCAGCTGTGCTTGTGGCTCAGAAAAAGTATGAGTCTCTCCTTCCAACTCCCCCAAGCTCTTCTTCATCATAAACCCACCAGAGCTGTCCTGTGGTCCCCCATGAGTCTGGAATTGCAGTCCAATTGAATGGTTCTTCCCCTAAGTCACAGAATAGGCCTAAATGGTCCTACAATCTATACAGAAGTCCTAAACCTGCCAATCGAGCTAACTTTCAGCTGGGTTTACCATCCACATAATTTGGCCCATTGAACCCACCATTCCTCTGCTATCCAAATAAATATCCAGGTCATTGGAGTCCTCTTGGATTAATTGTGACCATTAATGAAGCACCTCTTTCCTCCACCATCACCAACATGTTTGCAATTGGTCAAAAATAAATTCCCTGAGATTTTCTTCCTGGGTCACTCAAAGCAATTTTATTCCCAGAGACTCCAAGATATTTTGCAAAATTCCACATGATCCCACATGACTTGATAAGATACAGTATATACATGGATGAGGTTTGCCTTGGCTGTGATGACAAGAACCAAGGGTTGCAGACTCAAAATAAGTGTCAGCCAGTCAGGTCTGAGAAACAAAGACATTTCTTCACCGGGAGTGAATTCATGATCTTACTGACTGACCAAACTAGATGACCAGTGCGGACCATTGGCAAATGATAGGAGAGCACACATAACCAAAGCTCAGATGAGGGTTGCTAGCTCTTGACCCTTTCAAAATATAAAGAGGTTGTAAATTCATCTTAAGTGGCTCATATCAAAGGTATACCAGAATCCCTGACTACTCAAAGTTCAAAGTGAATATCAAAGTACGTATACGCTCATTGGCCACTTTATTAGGTAGAGGAGGTTCGTGGTTTTCTGCTGCTGTAGCCCATCCACTTCAAGGTTTGCCATGTTGTGCACTCAAAGATGCTCTTCCACACACCACTGCTGTAAGCTGTGGTTGTTTGAATTATTATTCAAAGTAAATTTGTTAACAAAGTACATATACTGTACATCGCCATATATAACCCGGAGATCAATTTAATTGCAGACATACACAGTAAATCCAAAAAACATTATAGAATCAATGAAAGATCGTACCCAACATGACGGACAAACAACTGATGTGCAAAAGACAAACTGCAAATACAAAGGAAAAAAAAGAAATAATAATAATAAATAAAAAAGCAATAAATATTGAAAACATGAGATGAAGAGTCATTGAAAGTGAGTCCATTGGTTGTGGGAACATTTCAATGATGGGGCAAGTGAAATTATCCCCTCTGGTTCCTGTTGGTTGAGGGTTAATAACTATTCCTGAACCTGGTGGTGTGAACCCTGAGGCTCCTGTACTTTCTTCCTGATGGCAGCAGCGAGAAGAGAGCATGCTCTGGCAAGTGGAGGTCCTTAATGATGGATGCTGCTTTTCTGAAACAGCGCCCCATTTCAATGTGCCCAACTGTTGCCTTCCTGTCAGCTTGAACCAGTCTGACCATTTTCCTCTGACCACTCTCATTAACAGAGCAAATCCCAGGAGATCAGCAAAAAGCTATTCATAAACAGACAAAGACTGACAAACAACCAATGTGCAAAAGAAGACAATCTGTGCAAATATATAAAAAATAATACTGAGAACATGAGTTACAAAGAGTTTTTGAAAGTGAATCTGTAGGTAGTAAAAGTAGTTCAGAGTAGTGGTGATTGAAGTGATTCACACTGGTTCAGGAGCCTGATGGTTATAGGGTAATAACTGCTCCTGAACCTGGTGGTGTGGGGCCTAAGGCTTCTGTATCTCCTTCCCAATGGTGACAGCGAGAAGAAAGCATTGCCTGAATGCTGGAAGTCCTTGATGATGGAAGCAGCTTTCTTGTAGGAGCACTCCATGTAAATGTAATCAATGGTGGGGAGGGCTTTGCCTGTGATGGAGATGAGCTGTATCCACCGCTTTCTGTAATCTTTCCCATTCCTGGGCGTTGGTGTTTCCATACCAGGCCATGATCAACCAGTTAGGATATTCTCCACTGTGCAGCTATGGAAGTTTATCAACGTGTAATACCCTGGGAAAGGTTTCACTGCCAATGTAATGGTCTTTCTGTAGCACCGGTGTTTGGGTTATGGCTAGAGATAACGGGGGCTTTGGAATATTCGCTGTCCAATGAAGGGAATGTTTTTTTTCTGGCTGTGTGCCTGAGACCGGGGTGAGCTGGGTCTTTTGTTCGGTGGAAGATGAAGAGAGAAGGTGCCAGAACAGGGAGGCCGTAGACACCAGGAAGGAGTGGACTTGGAGTGGGGCCGGGAGTCGATGAAGCCCAGGGAACTCGATGGAGGACCAGCGGAAGGGAAACCGTGAGCTCCAACTTGTGCACATTAGACATTTCATTAAAATAGGCCCTTTTCTTTTTGTTTTACTTTACTAACCCTTTAGTGAAATTAAAAGCTATAAAGCTGAATTGTTTAATTGTATATGGTGCATAGTCTGTTACTTCATGGTACTGATTTGTAACACTTTGGGCTGTGGTAGCTGAAGGTTTGGCTGCCAGTAGTAGAGACATTAAATACTAGTATCAGTATGGGGAACGCAGGTATAGGGCTGTGCAAAAGGCTTAGGCACACATACTGTACAGTATATAGCTAGGGTGCCTAAGACTTTTGCACAGTACTAAATTTGTCAACGTGGAGTGGAGACTGAGTTTGTAAATCTGGTGGAGCAAAGGATGCTGTGAATGGCGAGGTTGAGGCAATGTGGGAAGGGTGTGGGACAGGTGGCGGGGAAGGAGTGTCAGGGGCGGCGGTTAGCATGAACACAGACACACCCCACCTGAGACACCAGAAAAGGTAATTTGATTCCAAACAATTGGTTTATTGATCATTACAGAATGTCTCTCTGGTGCTTCCCGCTCCCACTCCTTCCCCTTTCCCCACCATGATTCTCCTCCCCCTGCCCCCTTCCCACTCTCAGTCCACAATAGAGACCCATATCAGAATCAAGTTTATCATTTCTCACGTATGTCTTGAAATTTTGTTTTTTTTTGGGTCAACAGTACAGTGCAATACATAAAATCAGTACAGTACTGTGCAAAGGTTTCAGTCACCCTACCTATATATATGTGCCTGAGACTTTTGCACAGTACCTTTTGGGTTAGGGTTAAACTGTGGGCATGCTATGTTGGCACCAAAAGCACAGCAATACTATATCTCAGAAATGGAGGAAGTAATAGGCACAGGAAGCAGAGAACAAAGATGAATAAATCTGAAATGGACCAGGATCCAGAGCAGTTCAAGTGAATGGGACATGTACCTGCTAAGAATTGACAGCAGATTTTTGGATACATAGTTTTCTGGAGAGCAGGACAAGGGAGCACAACAGATACAATATCATATGGCCAAGATTTTTTGCCATCACAAGGCTGCACGACTATGAGCCTTGCTACATAGAGCAATGGACAAAATAGTTACCATTGTGATCAAGGGACTGGTTGGCAGATGAGGAAATGAAACAGAATAAACGTCACCCATTAGGGAACATTGGCTGGTTTCTGATTCAGGTGAACGTATCTGGGAAGATTTGTAGTTAGCTGATTTGGAAAACCCACAGGCCACTGGTTTCAGCTTGTCATAAAAGCAAATTACCACACCAGGTATGCTCATGTGCTTGGAGGAGGGCACTGCGTCCTTTGAACCTGGAGTGACCTGGGGGCTCAGATCCCCAGAGCTCTGGAGATTATCACAAGAACCCAAGTCAAATCCGGAGCATGTGGCTCATGACCTGGACTTTGGAAGTCTGGTAACAGTGTCACTGCAAAGTCAAAGTATTTTTCTTTTAATTCACAATTACCACATGAATCCAATCTTAAGCAGCAAAAGCAAACATTGAATTCATTGGGAAAAAATTGTATCTGATGGAATGCATCATCAAGCATATCTGGCTAACTTTAATTCAATCCACACTGTCTACGACAGATACAACAGCCTGTTGAACTAAATATTGTTGCTGTATTTAATTGTGAATCTGAGAAAGATAGGTATAAGATTTAGAGCTGATTCCATCATCAATATGCTTGTGGTGAATCTATTGGCAACTCTTTGCCTTGTCAACATAACATAGCTTTTATTTTTAAAATTGCTTATACAGCAGGCAGTGGAAAACTGATTTCCTCTACTTCCTCTTTGCTGCTGATGGATTAACCTTGGATTAACGTCACTTCCTGTCCTGATTTTTGTTGGAAATGTGATCAGATGTAAAATCATGCTAAACTACAGAACCGACAAACAGAGAAAATGATGAAGTAAATATGTAAAATACTCCCAACAAATGCTAACTTTTTAACTGGAACACTTTGCAAAAATGTCCTTGTTGCATTGCACCGCTGTTGAATAGATTAAGATTTTATTTCCTGGAATGTAGGAAAATGAGGGGAGATTTGATAAAGGTATGCAAAATTACAAGGGGTAGAGATAGGATAAGTACAAGCAGTCTTTTCCCACTGAGGTTGTGTGAGACTAGAACTGGAGGTCATAGGTTAAGAGTGAAAGGTGAAATATTAAAGGGGAACCTGAGGGGAAATTTCTTCACTCAGAGGGTGGTGAGAGTGTGGAACGAGCTGCCAGCACAAGTGTTGGATGCGGGTTTGATCTCAATATTTAAGAGAAGGTTGGATAAGAACATTGATGGAAGGGGTATAAAGGGCTCTGTCCAGGTGTGGCCTGATGGGATTAGGCAGAATAACAGTTTGGCTGGTCTGAACAACAAAAGATGGGCAGAAGGGCCTGTTTTTGTGTTGTAGTGCTCTATGACTCTATGACTTTCTGGGAACTCAACTAGGAAATCCAGTAAACAACAGGAATTCTGCAGATGCCGGAAATTCAAGCAACACACATAAAAGTTGCTGGTGAACGCAGCAGGCCAGGCAGCATCTCTAGGAAGAGGTGCAGTCGATGTTTCAGGCCGAGACCCTTCGTCAGGACTAACTGAAGGAAGAGTGAGTAAGGGATTTGAAAGTTGGAGGGGGAGGGTTCTTTGGTTCTTCAGATAGCTCTATTAATTGCACAATTGCATAATTGCATAAATTCCTTTGTGCAAGGATTACCCAAGTGGAATAACGAAAGGAAATTAAACAGGTAATTCATGGCCACACAACAGAAGGTGATCACCTTATCTGTGTACAGGGTATGAGCAAAGCCACTTATCATTTGTTTACTCTTCAGTTGACCTGGAAATCTGGACTCAAAGCACTGTTGTAGATTGTACTAGTCATCTGAAAATTGATTTCTTCTGGAGTGGAATCTAATTGCATACATTGCTGTTTGAATTGCCCCTCCCCCTCCAACTTTTAGATCCCTTACTCACTCTTCCTTCAGTTAGTCCTGACAAAGGGTCTCGGCCTGAAACGTCGACTGCATCTCTTCCTAGAGATGCTGCCTGGCCTGCTGCGTTCACCAGCAACTTTTATGTGTGTTGCTAGGAAATCCAGTTCCAGCAGAGGGTTTAGGGCCTGACATGTTCATTGTTTTCTCTCCACAGATGATGCCTGAGCTGCTGACCTGCTGAGAGTTTCAAACACTTTACGTTTTGATTTCATATTTTCAGCATCTTAGTTTTTTAAAATACTGTATTCATTTACTGCAAGACAGTTTTGCTGTTCTCCCTATCACCAGGAGAGGGAGATTGCAAACCTCTATCAGCTGTCATAATTTATAACAAAATTAGGTTTATTACTAGCATTGTAATATATTCCCTTAATCTTCAGATTTTCTTGCATTTGGAAAGCAGTTTCTATTATGATCCCACTCATTGACAGATAAATAATGTAACAGTTTCTAAATATACTGAGTTAATTATAACCCTAGCGTCAAATTCTGGACTGTGATAGTGATTCCTGGAGGAGCTCAGCTATTAAAATCCTCCACATCATAATGTGAAAAACTAATTTCCTTTGGTTCTTCAGATAGCTCTATTAATTGGCTAACAATTCCTTTGTGCAAGGATTACCCAAGTGAAATAACGAAAGGAAATTAAACAGGTAATTCATGGCCACACAACAGAAGGTGATCACCTTATCTGTGTACAGGGTATGAGCAAAGCCACTTATCATTTGTTTACTCTTCAGTTGACCTGGAAATCTGGACTCAAAGCACTGTTGTAGATTGTACTAGTCATCTGAAAATTGATTTCTTCTGGAGTGGAATCTAATTGCATACATTGCTGTTTGAATTGCACCTCTATGGGAACTCAACCGGACATTTTGGAGTAGATTCTCGCTACTGTATTTGACATGATTTCTATATCAAACACGCATGGAGTGATACCATACCCTGAGCAGTGCTCGAGGAAAATTAGTTCTCATTTTATCAAGAGTGTCCAGTGGTGGGCCTTCCCAGGAAAACCTGGTTTTACTGACACTCTTCTGGCCTGAGATCTCATTCAGCATGGTTCTCCCTTCCACCCTCAGCCTTCATATTTAACAAATCATCCTCTGCCATTCCCAAATTTTCACTGAAAGAATTTCTTACCCCTCCCTAACAAACATTCAGAAGAGAGTGGTTCCTCTGGCTTACTCTGCTAAACTCCTTATTCATCGCTGACGACGTGGCACCCACTCATACAGTCGCAGGTGCAACCCTATTGGTTAAATGTGTGGGGGAGATGGGAGTCTGCAGGCAGTAGATGTTGTGGGAGAGTAGTCTGTCAACTCAGACAGCTTATGATAGACCCCTCTTGTAGACTCCTTCAAATCTCAAGTTGCTTTGCTTCTTCACTTGTTGTACTGTCATCTTCTTTGGTCTTGTACTATTAGAACTGAAGTCAGTGCGTATCACTGAAAAAAATAATTCAAATGGTTGGAATCAAACTCCATGCCAAGAAAGGTGGACTGTGGTTGTCACAGGTCAATTCTCCCAGCCCCAAGACTTCACTGCAGGAGTTCCTCTGCCCGGTATCTCCTGTCTGACCATCTTCAGCTGCTTCATTTGTGACCTACCTTCCATCAAGGCCAGAGTTGGGAATGTTTACTAATGACTGTACAATTTTAAGTTCAACTCACAATAGACAGCAGTTAGCATAGCGACCGGGTTTAATTCTGCCACTGTCAGTTATGAGTTTGTACGTTCTCCCCAACACCATGTGGGTTTCCTCTGGATACTCTGGCTTCCACTCATATTCCAAACAACTACTGGTTAGTTGGTTAACTGGTCACATGAGTGTAATTGGGTGATGAGGGCTCATTGGGCCAGAAGGGACTGTTACTGTTCTCTATTTCTAAAAATAAATTAATAAGTATCTCACAATTCCTCAGCAAATTAAGCACCCCATTCCTGCATATAGCAAGCCTCAGTAAACACTTGGGCCTGGGCTGAAAAGTGGCAGTAACAACTGCAGGAAATGGTCATCTTCAAGGAGAGAAGATCTAACCACCTAACCTTGGCATTCAATGGCTACTATCACTGTGTCCTCTACCATAATATTGTGATGACAAGAGTAGGTCAGAGGTTGTCTCCTACACCTCAGAGTCTCTCACCATCAACCACGCAAGAGCACCCTGGATGAGTACAATACCAGTAGCTCTCAAGAAACTCTGTCACATTATCCACAGCAAAACAGCCTTCTTGATGGAAACCCCATTAATTACCCTGAATATTCATTCCCTCTGCCATGGCCTCTTGGTGTGCACTGTCTACAAAATGGCCTACAGTTACCAGCTCAGGCTACTCTAATAGAACCACCCAAACCTATTACCTCTATCAGAATGAAAGGCAATGGCAGCAGACAGATGGGAACATCTTTTCCTCCGTGCCCCTCTCCAAACTGCACACCATCCTAACTTGTTACTAAATCACCTCTCATTTGCCCTTGCACTGTGAGGGTACCTTCAGCAAAAAGGAAAACAGCACTTTAAGAAGGCAATACACACAAAATGCCGGTGGACCGCAGCAGGCCAGGCAGCATCTCTAGGAAGAGGTACAGTCGACGTTTCGGGTTGAGACCCTTCGTCAGGACGAATGGAAAAAAGAGATAGTAAGAGACTTGAAAGTGGGACGGGGAGGACACACACAAAATGCTGGAGGAACTCAGCCGACCAGAGAGCATCTATGGAAAATAGTAAGCAGTTGATGTTTCGGGCCGTGGCCCTTCATCAGGACTGGAGAAAAAAGGTGAGAAGTCAGAATAAGAAGGTGGGGGGAGGGGATGAAAAACACAAGGTAGTGGGTGATAGGTGAAGCCGGGAGGGGTGAAGTAAAGAGCTAGAAAGTCAATTGGTGAAAGAGATAAAGGGCTGGAAAAGAGGGAATCTGATAGGAGAGGATAGAAGGCCATGGAAGAAAGGGTAGGGGTGGAGCACCAGAGGGTAATGATGGGTAGGTAAGGAGATAAGGTGAGAGAGAGAGATGGGAATGGGGAATGGTGAAAAAGAAGAGGGGAACCGTTACCGGAAGTTCAAGAAATCGATGTTCATGCCATCAGGTTGGAGGCTACCCAGGCGGAATATAAGGTGTTGCTCCTCCAACCTGAGTGTGGCCTTATTGTGGCAGCAGAGGAGGCCAGGAACTGACATGTCAGAATGGGAATGGGAAGTGGAATTAAAATGGGTGGCCACCGGGAGATCTTGCTTTTTCTGGCAGAGCACAGATGCTCAGCAAAGCAGTCTCCCAATGTACATCGGGTCTCACCAATATACAGAAGGCCACACCGGGAGCACCAGATACTGTAGATGACCCCAACAGACTCACAGGTGAAGTGTCACCTCAGCTGGAAGGACTGTTTAGGGCCCCGAATGGTAGTGAGGGAGGAGGTGTAGGGGCAGGCATAGCATTTTGTATCGCTTGCAAGGGTAAGTGTCAGGAGGGAGATCAGTGGGGAGGGATGAATGGACAAGGGAGCCGAGTAGGGATCGTTCCTCTCCCCCACTTTCTGTTAACTCAGTTTTTATTCTCTCCACAGATGTTGTGTAGTTGAGTATACAAGCTGGGATGTCATGTTGCAGTTGTACAAGATGTTGTCGAGGCTGCGTTTTAATTATTATGTTTAGCTTTGGTCACCCTATTAGAGGAAGATGGTACTGTATGCTGGAAAAGTGTGTGGAAGAGATTTATAAGGATGTTGCCGGAATTCCAGGGATTGAATTGTGGAGAAAGGTTAAGTAGGTAGGGACATTTCCCACTGGAATGTAGGAGAATGAAGAGTGATCTTATTGAGGTATATAGCATTACGAGGAGCATAGATCAGGTGAATGTACAGTATATGATCTTTTCCCAGGGTTGAAGAATGAAGAACTAGAGGGCATAAGTTTAAGGTTTGGAGGGGAGAGATTTAATTGAACCTGAGGGGCAACTTCTTCATCCAGAGGGTGGTCAATATATGCTGGAGGGAGTGGTTAAAGCAAGTACATTAACAATACTTCATAGATATTTGGATCGATAACTGAAAAGGAAAGGATTAGAGCAGTGGTTCCCAAAATATTTTAGATTAACATCCCTTTGGCTCCCAGACCACATCCCCAGTGCCCCCTCCTCCCTTTCTGGCTATTACATAAAAACTAAAGAATTTTGATTTTCGATACACAGAGAAAGAAAATAAGAACTGCAAATTCAAAGCAGTGACAAATACAGGTTATTGTAAAAATTATTTAAATCTATTTAAAGCCACAAATAAAGTTATTTCTTTATTTAATTACAGTAAGAGCAATTTTCCTCAACAATTTTAGAGCCTACATTAGTAGTCCAACTACTTCATTGCTTTTTCACCTTTCGATGAGATGGATGGGCTTGGTGCCGTGATATCAGCTTCTCAACATCAGGCTGAATGTCGCTCAGAAGGAGTCTCAGATCCCCAGGTTCGGTAATTTGCAGTCTGTTTCGTTGCCTTGAAAGAAATTGGGTGACCGCCCTGAAAACGCACTCCAATAAATATGATATTGGAAAGACAATAAGGAGCATCTTGACCTTTTGCTATAGTACAGGATAGCATTCAGAGATCTGTTTGTGCAAGCAAAAGTCTCAATATGACTTTCTGACCCTCAGCTTCAGTTCAGTCATTTTATAGCAAGATCAGTTCTTCCTCCATCCTTCCTGTTAATTCCTCATCACAATTGTTCAGGAATGGATTTATTACCCAATCTGCAATTTGGATCAAGAGAAGATCCTGAAATCTCTCTGACATGTCTTTATGCTGTTCACCCAGATGGACACAGTATACTTGAAGACCATCATATGGTATTTTTTCTTTCTCTTTCAACTCAGAGAGGCTCGGAAATTGAAAAAGGTTGTGACTGCTAATGTTGCGCCTAATTGAATTATACAGTGAATGGTAAATATGTTGGGTACAGCTTTTATTCAAGAAAGTAGTAACCCAATGGTAGCATCCTGTTGTTGATGATGTTCCATATGTTGCACAAGACCATAAGATATAGGAGCAGAATTAGGCTTTTTAGCCCATCGAGTCTACTCCATCATTTTGTCATGATCAAGACCATTCGAAAAGGCAGATTCTGAACGTTACCCTATTGAATGGCATACCCTAATTCATTGGAATTACATCACTGCGTGATTAGAGTGTGGGAGTGTACATACTAGCTAACAATATGCTACATTAGTGAACAGCAATAATGTGCAGGTTTTCAGTACAGATTACTCATGTTATGTCAAATACAGAAGAGTTGCATTGATTTTCAGCAACTATAATGTGCCTCGAGCGAAGTCTCAGAGAACAGTGGGCTAGCAAGAGATGAGGTAATTACGTGATCATTGCAATCAATTATGAGGCAGAGCATCAAATACTTATAATAAGTAATTCATTTCTTAAATTAAGCCTGTAACCGTTCACCTGACCCCCTTGCTACTGAGCGTCCCCACTACCTCTTTTATCTTTATCTTTTAGAAACTCTCACTGGCCCCGGGGGGAGGGTGATACCCATTTTGGGAACCACCGCTTTCGAGGGATATGGATCAAACACAGGCAAATGGAACCCTCTTAGATGGGAATCTTAGTCAGCATGGACCAATTAGGACGAGGGGCCTGTTTCCTGTTTCCATGCTTGCATGCCTCCATGACTCTCTGAGATGACCTGCCAAGTATGTCTGGCAATGTCTGTATTTATATTAGGTTCACAGTATCTGCAGTATTTTGCTTTGGGATGGAGTATTTCAGATGTGTCTCACGATATGTGCAATATTTTAAGGACTGTGATGTAAGTAACATGGTGATTAATGACAAGAACATCTAAATGCTTGACATATTCATCTTGTGAATGAGGAGGCCAGCTGCACAGCTTGCTTATGAGACAGGTACTAAATTTGGCAAAGAATTATAACACATTCAGTGAGAGAAACCAACCCCTGCACTGGAGACATAGCTAGCTAACAGCAGATGTCTGAAATACTTGCTATGGTCTATCACAAACCGTGCTCTCACTACCATCCTTCCCTTTTGTTTTTCTCTGCAGTTTAACTAAATGAAACTCCTGCCCTTGCTAATCAAAACCAATAAATAAATGAACCTCAATCAGCCAAAGTCAGACCTGAAACAAAACCAATGTCTAGGCAGCATCATTTCTGACTAATCTTGAACTTATTTTAGAGCTGTGTCCTTAAAGAGGCATTGAATACGTCATTAACTTATGAAAGTGACTGGTGAGCTCTTTAAGATCACTGGCAGAAGTGAGATAACATTGTGTTTTTGTACAGGATATTGCACTGCTAAATTAGACATTTTCTCTTTCCTTCATATCCACCACCTCCACCGCTGCAAATGAGTTGCACGCCCTCTCCCTGTTGCCATATGTAAAATTGGAAAGGTTGGGTACGGGCCAAAACATGGCAACATGGTCCAAGCCCAGAGCTATCAATGTGACAGAGCCCAGGTCTTAGAGCAAGGAACGACCCAATGTTTGGACGATTTAAATGCTGGGCCAGATGGATTGAAAAGGCAGGGTGTCGGGGTGAGAGGTGAGGGTTGAGCCAGTTTTCCTCATTGCTCTGTAATGTCTACTCTGCTCTGCACTGCACTGAAGCTGAGGCTGAGGCTGTGGCCTTCCATAGCTGCTCTGGGCTTCGCGTCTGAGGACTCACTTTCATTTGTTTACTTTTATTGTTCGCACAATCTTCTTTTCTCTTTGTTCATCGGGTGTTTAACTGTTTTCTTTTTATGTAGGTTCTTTTCGGTTTCTTTGTTTCGTGGCTGCCTGTAAGGAGACGAATTTCAAGGTTGTATAATGTATACATGCGAAGATAATAAATGTCCTTTGAACTTCAGTGTAAGTCAAGGGTTGAGGCTGACATCATTGTGATCTGTCCAGCACCAAGGACATATCATTTGGTTCATGTCCAGTGTGTCATCAGTGATGTGAGAGAGAAAGGAATGTTGCGCAGCTTATATTAAATTTTAGTTTAGACTTATTGCACCATTTCCCATCTTTCATTCATTCACAAAATTTGGAAACACAAGAGATTCTGCAGGTGTTGGACATCTGGAGGAGCACATACAAAATGCTGGAGGAACTCAGCAGGTGAGGCAGCACCTATGGAAAGGAATAAACTGTTTGATGTTTCGGACCAAGGCCCTTCATCAGGACTGGCTGAAACATCGACTGCTTATTCATTTCCATATTGGTTGCCTGACCTGCTGAATTCCTCCAGCATTTTGTGTGTGTTACTTGGGATAGGCCCCATTTATTAGCCATTCAGAGCTCTCCACGAACTGAGTGACTGTAAGGCATTGCAGAGGGTAGTTAAGAGTCGGTTTGGAGAAGTGGATAGGCCAGACTCTGAGGACACAACACCTGACCTTTTACATTTTCGCTTTTTCCTTTCTCATTATCCAGGGAGGCAGCTAATCACTTGCACGTCTTCCAATCTAATGCATTGGATTCAATGTTCAAGATGAGGTCTTCTCTGCATTGGAGAAATCAAATGCAGATTGAGTGACCAGCATGCAGAATACCTTCACTTAGTCTGAAAGGAGAACCCAGAGCTTTCATTCACTTGTAACTTTATTTCTCCACTTTTCCACCTTCATCCTCCTATGTTCCTCAAGTAGTGTACGACCTAAGCTCAAGGAACAGCATTCCTCTCTCTGTGGGCAGATGGCAAATGCTGACACAATACTCTATTTAAAATTGTCAGGTACCACAACTTTAAAAAAAATATTATCGTGACAAAATTTGGTCAATGCCCTCTAATGCTAGAGCCATTCCATCTGTTTTCTCTACACCCACTCCACACTCCACCATTCTGTATAAAGTAAGCATGCACATTTTGCTCACTTTCCCAGTTCTGATGAAGGGACCTTGACTGAAAGACTGACTTTGCTTCTCTCCCAGTGGCTGCTCCTCCACCTGTCATACATTCCCACCATTTTCTCTTTCTCAGCATCTACAGCTTTTTTGCTTCGGCATGTCAATTAAATGTATATCCTTGTACCTTACTCATAAGGGAAAACGTGATCAGAAAAATGAACCATTTGTTATCAAGTAAGCCCATTTTAGAGCATAAACTTACATGCTAAGAATACATTCTAACTCCACTGAGATAGTCATAAATTTATTGCTGTACCGTTTGCCATTTTGAACTCTGTACTTCCTTTGTCACACTGTTTTTAATGGGTCAAGTGGACCTCTGGTTGTGACTTCAATCAATGTACAGCCTTTGAAGGGCAGAGAAAAGAATGCATCATACATGATAGCCATTGTATTAACATTCAAGCTATAACTCCCACTAATCCAATGAGAATGATTTACATGGCCTTTGTTGGCATCATTGTGCCACTTCCTTTTGATGTGCACAAATGTAAGTTCAATATTATTTCTTTTGTGCCTAATACCTAATACATCTACAGAGATGACTTCTGTATTGTATTTAATATTAGATTAGATTAGATTATGAGGACACTCAGTCTTTGTTTGTTGTCATTTAGAAATGCATGCATTAAAAAATGATACTATGTTCCTCCAGAATGATATCACAAGAAACACAGGACAAACCAAGACTAAAACTGATAAAACCACATAATTATAACATATAGTTACAACAGTGCAAAGCAATACCATAATTTGATAAAGAGCAGACCATGGGCACGGTAAAAAAAAGTCTCAAAGTCCTGATAGCCTCATCATCTCACGCAGACGGTAGAAGGGAGAAACTCTCCCTGTCATGAACCTCCAAGCGCCGCAAACTTGCTGATGCAGCACCATTGGAAGCACCCGACCGCAGTGGACTCTGAGTCCGTCCAAAAGCTTTGAGCCTCCGACCAACCCTTCGACACCGAGCACCAAGCACCATCCTCTGCCGAGCGCTTCGACCCCACCCCGGCCGCCAAGCAAACAAATAAGATATATTTCAGTTATATTTGAGTAATATTGTAAATATAGTGTTTGATTAAGCATTCTCTGTTTTTATAATTCATTATGGGTTATATTCATTGGAGTGGAACAGTAGCACGACACTTTACAGTACCAGCAACTCGGGTTCAATTGCCTGTAAGGAGTTTGTACGCTCTCCACGTGACCACATGGGTTTCCTCTGGGTGCTCTGGTTTCCTCCCACAGTCCAAAAGTGTACCGGTTGGTAAGTGATTAGGTCAGGATTGCTGGGTGGCCTTGGCTCAAAGGGCCAGGAGGGCCTATTCCATACCGTATCTCAATAAATAAATAAATTTGTAAGAATTATGTGAATGCCATACGTTATTACACTTTCATTTACCTTGTTGCCTGTGAGTTTAGTACCTGTTCTCGCTTGTTTTGTGGCTCTTCATGGCTTGTAATTCTGCAGTTGGTTAGTAAAGTTATTGCTCATTACTAAATGGAGACAGACGTGAGAAGCACAGAGGAACATCTGGAGAAACTTCTGAAATGCCTGCTTTGCTGCCACTGTTACTGTGCGATCCAGAACCTCCGGAGGGAAAGCCTCAAAATCCCCGGCTTTGTCTGCTGCTGGCAACCGAGGCTGGGGTCGAAGCGTTCGGCAGAGATGGTGCTCGGTACTCGGTGTCGGAGGGCTGGTCGGAGGCTTGAAGTTTTCAGACAACTCAACGTCGGACTGTGGTCAGGCATGGCAGGGAGAGTTTTCTTCCTTCTCCCGTCTGCGTGAGATGTGGGACTTTTGAGAGACTTTGAACTTTTTTACTGTGCCCACGGCCTGTTCTTCATCAAGTTACAGTATTGTTGCACTGTTGTAACTATATGTTATAATTATGTGGTTTTTGTTAGTTTTTCAGTCTTGGTCTGTCCTGTGTTTCTGTAATATCACACCGGAGGAATATTGCATCATTTCTTAAAGCATGCATTACTAAATGATAATAAAAGAGGACTGCGTGTCCTCATAATCTAATCTAATCTAATCTAAATTGTCTCTGCAGCTCTGCATTTGGATCAACCCTCCTCTACATTTCCTGAAAGGATGAGTGAACCAATTTGATTGACCCAGCAGAGTATGCTCACCATCTGCTTGCCAATCTATTCAACTCTCTGTCTCGATACAGCCACCCTGCGACCTCCAAACTGCTCCATCAAAGCCCTGGTTTCCAGGGCCCAAACACTTTGATGGATCCCCAAACCGATGGCACAACTTCCCATCATCGTGCATCTTGCACTTCAACTTCAGCTATCTCTGTATTTTATAGACTGATCCAAGGTTGCCTTTGTCATCTCTCTCTCTGACCTGAACTGCTGTTAACTGGGACAATAGGACAACCATTTGCAATAAATGTGAAGAATTCACCATTGAGATGCACCGGATTTTCGACCATCTGGCAAGTGGAAGGGAGGCAGCAGATCAAGGCTCACTCTTGGTGCTGAATTGCACCATGGAATTCAGGACCCTTGCGGTAGAGTACGGCTGGAAGGTGGAAGCACTGCTGGCCCATTACCATCACAGAATCTCAGAGCACTTGAAAGATGAACTGGCTTCCTGGGAGATGCTCACCGACCTCAAAAACCTCATTACTCTGGCCCTCCTAATTGACAAACGTCATATGGAACAACCCCTCAGATCACCAGTCAGAGACCCAGTTCCTCAGCAATGCCTCCAGATCTCATGCAGTTAGGGAGATCTCTCTTAACGCCCCTCCCTCCCCTGCAAGAGCATCAACATCAGGGGATAAAATGACTTGTGTGCTTACTGCAAAGCAGCTGATTACCCATACATCAAATGCTCAATGCAAAATGGCACCACCAGGTAGAGATGAGGGACCTTCTATCTGGGAAGCTCGCCTAGCCCCTCGTTCCAGCACCATAGCCCAACCCTATCTCTCCACCCTCCTCCACACCCCGACAACTCCCTATGAACACAGGAGGCTCCGATGGATTCCAGCACAGCAGGCAACTTTCTAGACCATATTCTGTGTGTGCAGCTAGGACACCCTACCAAGCCTATCTCTCACCCCTTCTGCATCTCAGGGACGAATCTCAGCGTTTGTGCCTGAGGAGAGCTGTCAAAGCAACCTGAACCTTAGTCCTCTCTGAGGCTGAAGTATGCAGGTGTTTCCAATGAGTGGACAGTCGCAAGGCCGCGGGACCGGACGGCATCCCAGGGCGAGTACCCAGGATGTGCGTGGTACAACTGGCAGGTGTGCTTACAGACATTTTTAATCTCTCCCTCTCCCAGTGTAGAGTGCCCTCCTGCTTCAAAACATCCACCATTGTCCCCGTAGCTAAAAAGACCAAGGTAACATGCCTGACTGACTAGCGTCCTGTTTCACTCACCTCAATAATAAGCAAATGCTTTGAGAGGCTGGTCAAGGACTACATCTGCAGCTTGCTACCACCCAAACTGGACCCCCTACAATCCGCTCACCAACACAACCGATTGACAGATGACACAATAGCCACAGCTCTACATACCGTCCTTACACACCTGGAGAAGAAGGATGCTTATGTGTGAATGCTGTTCTTGGACTACAGTTCAGCATTCAACAGCATAATTCCCTCCAGGCTCGACAAGAAGCTCAGAGACCTCGGTCTTCACCCTGCCTTGTGCAGCTGGATCCTGGACTTCCTGTCAGATCACCGGCAGGTGGTAAGAGTGGGCTCCCTCACCTCTGCCCCCTCTGACCCTCAACACAGGTGCCCCTCAGGGCTGTGTACTAAGCCCCCTCCTTTACTCTCTGTACACCCGTGACTGTGTTGCCACCCACAGCTCCAAACTGATAATTAAATTTGCTGATGATACTACTTTGATTGGCCTTATCTCAAATAATAATGAGGCAGCCTACAGAGGAGTCATTACCCTGACACAATGGTGTCAAGAAGACAACCTCTCCCTCAATGTCGCAAAAACAAAGGAGCTGGTTGTGGATTACAGGAGGAATGGAGACAGGCTAACCCCTATCAACATCAATGGATCTGGAGTTGAGAGGGTGAACAGCTTTAAGTTCCTTAAACATCACTGAGGATCTCACGTAGTCTGTACACACCAGCTGTGTGGTGAATAAAGCACAACAGCGCCTCTTTCACCTCAGATGGTTGAAGAAGTTTGGCATGATGAGTCCCCAAATCCTAAGAACTTTCTACAGGGGCACAATTGAGAGCATCCTGACTGGCTGCATCACTGCCTGGTATGGGAACTGTACCTCCCTTAATCATATGGCTCTGCAGAGAGTGGTGCAGACAGCCCAGCGCATCTGTAGATGTGAACTTCCCACTATTCATGACACTTACAGAGACAGGGGTGTAAAAAGGGCCCGAAGGATCACTGGTGACCCGAGTCACCCCAACCACAAACTGTTCCAGCTGCTACCATCTGGGAAATGGTACTGCAAAATAAGAGCCAGGACCGACAGGCTCCGGGACAGCTTCTTCCACCAGGCCATCAGACTGATTAATTCACCCTGATACAATTGTATTTCTAAGCTATATTGACTGTCCTGTTATACATACTATTTATTACAAATTACTATAAATTGCACATTGCACATTCTGACAGAGACGTAAATTAAAGATTTTTACTCCTCATGTATGTGAAGGATGTAAGAAATAAAGTCAATTTGATTCAATACACTGCATATGTACTTTGACAATAAATGTACCTTGAATTTTTGAATCATGGCCATTAGCGGACATCTCTTGGGGTCTGGATGGTTGGAGCACACACACAGCCTGTGAACATGAGCATTGGAGAGCACCACGAGTCCCCAACACTTATCAATTCACCCAACACCCCTCTCATCTTGGGTTACCCCTGGCTCTCCACTCACGGCCCTCACTTCACCTGGTCATCTGGTTCTCTGCTAAGTTGGGGACCCATCAGCTAGATCACCTGCCTGCAACCTCAGTTGATTTCACCCCATAAATCTGTGGTGACGGAGGAAACTCTTGACCTCTCCAAAACCCCATCGGAATACTATGACTTCAGTAAAAGGGAAGCCACCTCATAGACAACACAACACTATTGACCTCCTCCCAGGCATCACCCCTCCCCAAGGTCATCTGTTCACCCACTCCTTTCCTGAGATTGAAGCCATGAGTAACTATATCACTGAAGCACAGCTTCATTCGATCATCTCTGTCCCCAGCCAGTGCAGGATTCTTCTACGGCAAAAAGGAGGATGAGGGTTATTGTCCCTGTGTTCACTACCATGGACTCAACAAAATCACCATGAAGAACTGCTACCCTCTCTGCTTGATAGATGGTGCATCTGAAACACTTCGTTGGGCCCAGACAATCACCAAACTGGATCTGCAGACTGCATACAATCCGATCCACATCCTTCAGAGGGATGAATGGATGATGGCATTCAGAACACCCACTGGCCACTACAAATACTTGGTAACACACACAAAATGCTGGAGGAGCTCAGCAGGTCAGGTAGCCTCTATAGAAATGAATAAACAGTTGACACTTCGGGACGAGACCTTTCTTCAGTAGGGAGGGGGAAGATGCCAGAATAAAAAGGTGCTGGGAGGGGAAGGAAGCTATCTGGAATGTGATAGGTGAAGCCAGGTGGGGTGGGAAAGGTTAGGGGCTGGAGAAGAAATCTGATAGGATAGGAGAGTGGAACATAAGAGAAAGGGAAACATAGAAATATGGAAACATAGAAATTTACAGCACATCACAGGCCCTTCGGCCCACAACGTTGTGCCGACCATGTAACCTACTCTAGAAACTGCCTAGAATTTCCCTAGTACATAGCCCTCTATTTTGCCAAGCTCCATGTACCTATCTAAGAGGCTCTTTAAAGACCCTATTGTATCCGCTTCCACCACTGCCAATGGCAGTGCATTCCACACACCCACCACTCTTTGTGTGGAAAAACTTACCCCTGACATCCCCTCCAAGCACCTTAAAACTATTCCCCCTCGTGCTAGCCATTTCAGCCCTGGGAAAAAGCCTCTGACTATGCACACGATTAATGTCTCTCATCATCTTATACACCCGTCAGGTCACCTCTCATCCTCCTTTGCTCCAAGGAGAAAAGGCCGAGTTTACTCAGCCTATTCCAAACCAGTCAACATCCTTGTAAATCTCCCCTGCGTTCATGAGGATTTTTATTCCTCATGCATGTGAAGGATGTAAGTAATAAAGTCAACTCAATTCAATTCTATAGTATCCACATCCTTCCTGTAGTGAGGTGACTTGACCCAAACTGAAGTCTAAGGTCTTATATAGCTGTAACATTATCTCACGGCTCTTGAACTCAATCCCACGGTTGATGAATGCCAAAACACCATATGTCTTCTTAACAACAGTCAACCTGTGCAGCAGCTTTGAGTGTCCTATGGTCACGGACCCCACGATCTTGCTGATCCTCCACACTGCCAAGAGTATTACAATGAATATTATATTCTGTCTTCAAATTTGACCTACTGAAATGAAGCACTTCACATTTATCTGGGTTGAACACCATCTGCCACTTCTCAACCTAGTTCTGCATCCTATCGATGTCCCGCTGTAACCTCTGACAACCCTCCAGACTATACATAACACCCCCAACCTTTGTGTCACCAGCAAACTTACAAACCCAACCTTCTACTTCTTCATCCAAGTCATTTATAAAAATCACAAAGAGGAGGGGTCCCAGAACAGATCTCTGCGGAACACCACTGGTCACCGACCTCCATGCAAAAGGATTAGGGCTCTCAGGGGGAAGTGATAGGTAGGTGAGAAGCAGTGGAAGGTCAGATGGGAATAGAGGAAAGGAGGGGTGGGGATATTTTACCATTTTCCAACCTTTCATTAACAAGATCCTCTGAAACATGCTACACAGGTATGTGTTAGTTTACCTCAATAACATCCTCACCTTCTTCAAGGACCCCCAAGATCATGTCCATTCAGTCCTTCAGTGTCTCCTCAAAAACCAATTCTACTGCAAGTTAGAAAATTGCCAGTTACACCCCAGTTATTTCCTTCCTTCGTTATGTCCTTTCACCCCAAGGCTCAAGAGGTGCTTCACTACCACTCCAATTCTCCGCCATCTGAACCCCTTTGGACCTTTTATGGTAGAGGTGGATGCATCTGACATGGGTGCTGGGGCCATCCTCTCCAGCAAGGACCAGACAAGAAGACAGACCCATGTACCTTCTTCTCACATAAGTTTAACTCAATACAGTGCTGTTATGGAGTTGGAGACAGGGAGCTACTTGCTGTCAAATAGGCCTTGGAGGAACTGAGCCTTTCCTGATCTGGTCTGGTCATCAGAATTTCATATCCATCCAACAGACCCGCCAACTCAAGCCACATCAGGCTTATTTGACTGTCTACTATGAGCAATTCAACTTTATCTCCTACTGACCCAGTTCCAAGATCACTAAAGTGGACTCCGGCTGAAAAGGAGATCTACCCTCAGCCTATCATTCCATCCTCGCAGATCCTCACTACAATCACCGAGGATCTTGAAAACCAGATCTGCCTGGCCATACAGCAAGTGCCTGTCCCAGCCAACACACCTGCCAACCGTGCCTGCGGCTGTGCACTCTGAGGCACTCTAGTAGGCCCACGTGTCACCTCTCTCTGGCCATCCAGTTGGACAACGGACCCTGGATTTTTTGTGACACCAGTTCTGGTGGCCCACTGTGATCACAAATGTATGTTAGTTCATTGCTACCTGCCCAGTTTGCCCAGTTGAATTCCTCCGACCAGTGGCTCTCCGGGCTCCTGTGGCTCCTACTGATCCATCGACGCCCATGGTGCCACATTGCCATGGATTTCATCACGGGTTTGCCACCTTCCAATGGGGCCACGGTGATTATGACAGTGGTGGACCAGTTCTCCAAAGCGGCCTACTTCATTGCCCTCCTCAAATGTCTGTCATCCACTGAGATGGTGGACCTGGTTCTCCAACATTTACTTCGCCTCTGCGACTTCCCTCAGGATATTTTCTCTGTCTGGACTCCACAATTCATCTCCCGTTTCTGGTGAGCCTTCTGTTCCCACCTCAGCACCTCAGGGAGTTTGTCTTCTGGCTTTCATACGTAGACCAACGATCAGTCAGAAAGAGCCAATCACCAAGTGGAGATGTTTCTGCGATGCTTCATGGACTCTAACCTTTCCACTTGGAAGAAATATTTACTCTGGGCTGAGCTGTCCCACAATCTACACATCTCCTCTACCATGACTATGGGTATGTCACCCTTTGAAGTGCTTCATGGCTACAAACTCCCATTGTTCCTAATTGAGGAGCCAATGGTGGAGGTCCTGTCTGCCAGGGTCCTGGTTTGCCAATGCTGGAATGCTTGGAAGAGGGCACGAAAGCCAACATCCTAGCTGCCAACCACGCCTACTGCCACTAGGCTAACATCTGTTGGTGCTCAGCCAGATTACTACAGCCTGGGGACCATGTCTGGCTGTCCACCTGAGATCTCCTCCTGCACAATGACTCCCAGAAAGCACTTGTCCCAGTTCATTGATTCGTTCAAGATTACCAGTTGCATCAATCCAGTCACTTACCATCTCCAGCTGCCACCATCTCTCAGGATCATACCTACTTTCCATGTTCCTGCCTCAAGCCTGTTGTCCATGGACCACTCAACCCACCTGAGTCTGCACCTCCAGATCCTAGGATGGTGGAAGGTGGTCCAGTGTACATCGTTCACCGGTTGATGGATTCATGTCGTTATGGACATGGACAGGGTGTGCAGTACCTGGTCAACTAGAAAGGATATGGCCCTGAGGAGAGATACTGTGTGCCATTCAATTACATCTCAGCTCCATCACTCATCCGAGGAGTTTCACCGAACCCATCTGGGTCGTCCTGGATCATTAGGGTCTAGCAGTGAGGGAGGGTGGGGTGGGGGAGGGAGTCCTGTGAGGCCTGCGCATGCAGGCTCATCCCAGTCTCGACCCAGTTAACAGGACTCAACTGCCACTTGTTTCCAACTCATCACCTGTAGCCCATTTAAACCCAGCTCTCATTCACAGTCACTGTTCACTCATATGAACCAGTTGCTCCGAGCCTTCAGTTACCTTGTTGCCTGTGAGTTTACTATCTGCTCGCTCTCACTTTGTGGCCCCTTGTGGCTTGTTATCTTGCAGTTGATTATTTCAGTTATCTCACTACTAAATCATCTCCGGTGCTCTCTTTTAGGTGATGCCTCCTCTGCATTTCCTGACAGTTCAAACATGACTGTTACTCAACGTGGACCCAAAGGAACATGTGAGGACATTAAATAACTGGTCAGAGGACAATATCCATTAGGGTGGCCATTAATGTCTAAGTTATTTTTCCTTACCATAAGGAGGAAACAGTACACATCCAGAAAAAGTCAATTTTCACTACTGTCATTATATTTTCAATTTATATTAATGATTTAGGTGATTGAATTAAAAACAATACTGTATATCTAACACTGCAGATGGCACAGAAAGTGTGTTATGTGTGGAAGATGCAAAAAGGCTCCAGTGGGATTTGGACAGGCTGAGAGAGTATGACAGATGCAATATCATGTGGATATATGTGAGATTGTCCACATTTTTCAATAAAATGGGAAAGCAGATTATCATTCAGGCAGTAGATTGGGGAAGAGAGAGGTAAAGAACGTAAGCGTCCTCGTACATTAGTGGTTTAAAGTCAGCGTTCAGGTGCAGCGGGCAGTTAAGATAGCAAATTGTATGTTGGCTTCCATGGTGAGAGGATACAAGGGACAATCAATTATACTGGGT
The DNA here is from genome assembly GCF_963921235.1 of Mobula hypostoma. NCBI lineage: Eukaryota > Metazoa > Chordata > Chondrichthyes > Myliobatiformes > Myliobatidae > Mobula > Mobula hypostoma. Next base: position 36,176,009 of record NC_086128.1, read on the forward strand.
CTCAGTGAGATCACACCCTGGGTATTGTGCATAGTTTCAGTCTCTGTATCTGAAGAAGGATGTTGTTTCTATGCAGCTTGCCAGCAAAAGTTTACCACAATGATTTCTGGGATTGATCTATGAAGAGGGATTTTGTCAATTAAGACTATGTTGCTGGTGTTTTGAAGAATGAAAGGGTATTTCAGAAAAACCTAGTAGGACTAGACAGACTAGCTGCAGGAAGGATGTTCCTGATGGTGTGACAATCTCACCTCAAGGATTCGTGCTTAGCCCACTGCTCTACTCTCTCTACACCCATGACTGTGTGGCTAGGCACAGCTCAAACACCATCTATAAATTTGTCGATGACACAACTATTGTTGGCAGAATTTCAAATGGTGATGAGGAGGTGTACAGGAGTGAGATAGATCAGCTGGTTGAGTGGTGTCACAGCAACAACCTTGTACTCAACATCAGTAAGACCAAGGAATTGATTGCGGATTTCAGGAAGAGGAAGTCAAGAGATCACACACCAGTCATCATTGAGGGATCAGTAGTGGAAAGGATGAGCAGTTTCAAGTTCCTGGGTGTTAACATCTCTGAAGATCTATCCTGGGTCCAACATACTGATGTAATTACAAAGACAGAAGCTACTGTATATCTCATCAGGCATCTGAGGAGATTTGGTATGTCACTTAAGACACTCACAAATTTCTACAGATGTACGTGGAAAACATTCTGGTTGCATCACCACTGCACAGGAGTGGAAAAAGCTGCAGAAAGTTGTAAACTCAGTCAGCTCCATCATGGGCACTAACCTCCCCAGCATCGAGGACATCTTCAGAAAGTGATGCCTCAAAAAGATAGCATCCATCATTAAGGACCTCCATCACCCAGGACATGCCCTCTTCTCACAGCTACCATCAAGGAGGAAGTACAGGAGCCTGAAGACACACACTCAATGTTTCAGGAACAGCTTCTCCTCTCCACCATCAGTTTTCTGAATGGACAATGAACCCATTAATATTTTTTCCTCTCTACCTCACTATTTTTCCTCTCTTTTGCACTACTTAATTAACTTAATTATACACATATATATACTTTCAATTTATAGTTTTAAAAAAATTATTAAGTATTGTAATGTACTGCTGCCGCAAAACAACAAATTTCACGACAGATGCCAGTGATAATAAACTTAATTTTGCTTCTGATTCTGATTTTGACTGGGGGTCAGAGTCCAAGGATCAGGGTAAGCCATGTAGATGAGGAGAAATTTCTTCACCTAGAATGTAGTGAGCAGAAAACCTCTCTACGCCAAGAGGAAGTTCAAGCAAAATCATTAAATATCTCAAAGAAGGAGTTCTTTGGGCTCCTTAAAATAGGAATAGGGTTTTAAATTTGGATTATCATCTATGATTATATTGAATAGTTGAACAGGCTTGAAAGGCCAGCTTTCTACATTATCTAATTTCTATGTTCCTATGTAACCTTAGAATTGGATAATGAAGGTCACAGTAATTACGTGAAGGATATACAGTAATAGTCACTGTGAGAGCTGCAATTTTAAGTCATCCTGGAACTCTGCGTCTGCGTGATTTCCTTACCTGTGGTGGAAATAAACAGTGAACAAGGGAACTTCAGTTTCAATTGATTGATGCAAGAAATGCATCACAACTGGACACTCACAACCCTGGGAGTGATAAATTCACTGGTAAAATGCAAGGGAAGAGAAATGTTTGTCACTCTTCATCTCCTTGTAATGATTTTTATCCTGTGTGCAAGAAGGGTCTGGTTGCCAATTATCTCAAAATAAGTTTGAATTTCGAGTATAAGTTTATGGTAGACCATAAGGCCATAAAACCATAAGACATAGGAAAAGAATTAGGCCATTCAGCCCATTGAATCGGCTCTGTCATTCCATCATGACTGATTTAATATCCCTCTCAACCCCATTCTCCTGCAATCTCTCCATAACCTTTGATGCCTTAACTAATCTAGAACCTATTAACCTCCACTTTAAATATACTCAATGACTTGGCCTCCACAACCATTTGTGGCAATGAATTCCAAAGATTCACCACTCTTAAAAGACTCAAAACTGCTCACAGTTTGCTAAGTGTGGTCTGACCAATGCCTTATAAAGCCTCAGCATTACGTCCTTGCTTTTATATTCTAGTCCTCTTGAAATGAATGCTAACATTGCGTTTGCCTTCCTTACCACCGACTCAACCTGCAAGTTAACTTTCAGGGAATCCTGCACAAAGATTTCCAGGTCCCTTTGCATCTCTTTTTTTTTAAAATTTGCTCCCTGTTCAGAAAATAGTCTGCGCCTTTATTCCTTCTACCAAAGTGCATGACCATATACTTCCCTGTACTACTTTCTTTCGAAAGAAGTGATCCCAACACCAACTCCCACAGAACACCACTAGTCACTGGTAGCCAACCAGTAAAGGCCCCCTTTATTCCCATTGCTTGCCTCCTGCTTCTATCCATGCCAGCATCTTTTCTGTAATACCATGGGCTCTTATCCTGTTAAGCAGCCTCATGTGTGAAATCTTGTCAAAGGCCTTCCAACAAACCAAGTAAACAACATCCACTGACTCTCCTTTGTCTATCCTGCCTGTTATTTCCTCAAGAATTCCAATAGATTTGTCAGGTAAGATTTCCCTTTAAGTAAACTATGCTGACTTTGGCCTATTTTGTCTTGTGCCTCCAAGTACCCTGAAATCTCATCCTCAGTAATGGACTCCAACAGCTTCCCAACCACTGAAGTCAGGCTAATTAGCCTATAATTCTTTTCTTCTGCCTCCCTCCCTTCTTAAAGAGTGGAGTGACATTTTCAATTTTCTAGTTCTCCGGAACTATTCCAGAATCTTGTGATTCTTGAAAGATCATTACTAATAGATAGATAGATAGATACTTTATTGATCCCAAAGGAAATTACAGTGTCATAGTAGCATCACAAGTGCACAGATATACAAATATTAGTAGAGAAGTAAGAAAGAATAAAAAATAAGTTACCTCAAGCAGCCTAATAGGAGGGGGCGGGGTCATCACTTCCCTGGCTATAAGTTGACTCAATTTAGAGCCTAATGGCCGAGGGTAAGAATGCCCTCATATAACGCTCTTTGGAGCAGTGCAGTTGTCTTAGTCTATTACTGAACATGCTCCTCTGTTCAGCCAGGGTGGCATGCAGAGGGTGAGAAACATTGTCCAGAATTGCCAGGATTTTCCGTAGGGTCCTTTGTTTGACTACAGCCTCCTGCGTGTCCAGTTTGACTCCTGTAACAGAGCCAGCCTTTCTAATCAGTTTGTTGAGTCTGTTGGCATCGCTTGTATTGATACCATTGCTCCAGCACACCACCGCATAGAGGTTTTGTACTGGCGACAACAGACTGGTAGAACATGTGAAGGAAAGGTCTGCATAGTCCAAAGGACCTCTGTCTCCTCAGGAAGTAGAGGCAACTCAGGCCCATCTTGTACACAGCCTCTGTGTTGGTGCTCCTCTCAAGTCTGTCATCTAGGTGCACCTGGAGGTACTTGTAGGTCCTCACCACATCCAAATCCTCACCATCAATAGTAGCAGGGAGCAGTGTAGGGTTAGTCTTCCTAAAGTCCATCACCATCTCCTTTGTCTTACTGATGTTGAGCTGCGGATTATTCAGCTTGCACCAATAGACAAAATCCTCCACCAGGCTCTTTATTCATCCTTCTGTCCTCCCTTTATACACCCAACTATTGCTGAGTCTTCAGAGAACTTCTGCAGATGACATGACTCAGTGTTGTCTCTAAAGTCTGAAGTATACAGGGTAAACTGGAAGGGAGCCAATACATTCCCCTGTGGGGCCCCAGTGCTGCTTATAGCCATGTCTGACACACAGCTCTGAAGCTGCACAAACTGTCCCTATAATCTCTTCAGCTACCTCTTTCAGAACCCTGGGGGGTAATCCATCTGGTCCAGATGACTTACCTACCCTCAGACCTTTCAGCTTCCCAAGCACATTCTCCTTAGTATTAGCAACTTTATTCACTCCAAACAAATCAATTTTCCTTTGTTTTTCATATCTGCCCTAACCAATTTTGAATGAGGCAGCAAATTAAAACCAGTGTTCTGGGACCAATCTTTAGAGCTGTTCCTCAGATCTGTCGGTTTTGCAAGGACACACGCAATGTTGGAAGTGTGTTTAAATTGTGTGTGGAATTCAACAAGTTCAACATCAAAAATCCAACACAAAGCATCAAAAATTCCTGAACCAATCTAAAGGTGATGAAAATGACCAAAAGTTGATATTGAGAAGCCATATATCATGTCTCAAGTATGTCTATGCTGCCAGTTAGAAACCATAGCCAATATGCTGTAGCAGCAAATAGTCATAACATGGCATTTTCCATTGATAAAATGGAATATTTGCAATGTAGAGATTGAGAGCAACAGATAAATGCAAAACAATAATCCAGGGTTGCCTATATTTTATAGGAAACTTCTGATAAGGAGTGACACAGAACAGAAAATCATTTTCAATGGGGAAAACGTGTGTGGGCATCTGAGGCAGGGGGACGAAATGGATTAGCAGTGATTATCATTTGTTGAATTTCTTACTGATTTAAGAGTTTGAAATTCTTTAGAGATTACCCCCTCAAGTGTCTACCAAAGCTTTGGTGCCAAGGTCTTGCAGAAACATCAGGAATGGCACCTTCCATTGCTTCTTGCATCAATGTTACAGTGAACATTCAGAACAATCCCTGATGCTTAAAGAATAGCTAGTAGTGTTGGGCATCAGTGGGGAAACCGGAAAGTCTGAATGGCTCTCCAGCAACTCATCACTTCCTTCTTGGAGCAGAAGATAGACAGAAAAGAAAATTCTAGTCCTAGAATCATGAGTGCAGAAATGGGCCTCCACAATGACTATCAAACACCTATCAATGCGAATTCCCCCTTTTCCAGTTGCATTTCCATCATTGGCTTTCCGTCCTGATTCTCTGGCTACTGACTTTCACTGCCGATTGACCTCGGGATAAGGATGTCATTTGCTGTGGGAAAATTAAACACAGGAGCGGGGAAAGCCTATGAAGTATCAAGGAGAAGATGCAAATGACACCGACAGCACCTGAGGTCAGGATCAAAGCCAGATCTCTGTAGAGTTGAAGACAATTTCTTACGAAATATAGTCATTTAATATTTTTACCCTTATATCATTTATTGCAGACACAGAGAATGACAGCATAATAAATAAATCATAAATTAATAAATATGTAAAAGACAACTCAGTGGAACTACCTATACTGAACAAAATCAGCCGAAGGGGATTTAAAATGGGTATGTTGTTCCAGCCTTCATCTTGTGTAGAAATCCAGTTCAGGCAGTTGGCCTTGTGCCTTTGCACGCAAAAATGGAATGATGTAAGTATAACCCTGAAATGTTAAAGGACAAATGCACTGTGCGTATTTGGATTGCAAATCCTGGCATTGAGCAATATGATCAGCAGTCCTCAAATATCTGTGATAAAATCAGTCCAGAGTTGTCTCTGGCTGTATACCAATGGAGATAGGAGGAGCAGGAATCCTCTTTTAGTCTGACATAAGGCTTCAGGTTTTATTCAGCCTATTTTATATGCTTTTGTAGCAACCCTCAAAGGGTCTAACTACAGGTTGGCTGGGATTAGAACTCAAACCAGTTTAAGTGACTGTTGTTGACTATAAATGCAAGAGATTTGGTAGATTTTGGAAGTCTTGAGCAACATCCCCAAAATATTGGAGGTCAGTCAGCATCTATGGAGGGAAATAAACAGTTGACATTTCAGGCTGAGACGCTTCATCAGAATTGAAAAGAGAGCAGAAGCCAAAATAAGAAGGTGGGGGTAGGGGAAGGAGTACAAGCTGGCAAATGATAGGTGAGACCAGGTGAGACCAGGTGAGGTGGGTGGTAGGGGGAAGGTGGGTGAGTGAGGGAGGGGGGAGTGAAGTAAGAAGCTGGGAGGTTAAAGGTGGAAAAAGTAAAGGGCTGAGATAGTCGTCGTGTTCCTTTTGATGACAGTACAGAAATGTCGCTGTCTTGACACTTCAGTGACCCTGGTTCAATTCTGATATCCGGTACTCTCTGCATGGAGTTTGCCCAATCTCTCTCATCACTGCATTGGTTTCCTCTGGGTGTTTTACTTCCTCCCTCATCCAAAAAAAATGCATGGGTTAGTAGGTTAATTGGACACTGCAAAATGAGTAGTTGGATCTGAAGGCTATTTTTGGGATTGTGGATAGAATAACATAGGTTCATAGGTTAGTATAGGATTAGAGTAGATGGGTGCTTGATGGTTGGTGCAGCTGCTTCCATGCTGTATGACTGTTTGACGATATAATTGTAAAAATAAAACTGGTTGTTTCAAACTATGAAACATCTGTGTTTATCAAACATACAAATTATTGATTGCAAGCCTGAAGTCATCTTCCTCCAACAAAGAGCTATTGTTCAGATTATTTCATGTGCATACCATGCGTCTGAATGCCTGAAGTGTTGTTATGCATCAAGATAACAGGAGTGTAACAGTTTTTAGATATTTTTCTTGGAGTGAATTTAGCAACGTGGGAGAGTAAAATTAAATTGCATTCACTCAGATCCAGTCTGAGACACAAACTGGACAGTTGCTAACAGACAAGGGTGAATCAATGTGACTGTCGCCTCTGAGTCCATGAGGGTGGATTCAGGTCCCAAGCCCACAAATCCAGGCTGATACTGCAGTGCTGTATTGAGGGAGGCATTCTCTTAGACGTGCAGACTTCAGGTGAAATGTCAAACCAAGGCTTGATCTGCCTTCTTACGTGGATGTCAAAGACCAACATCCTACACTCTGGCCCAGTCTACCAGTCATAACCTATGATCCTTAATGGCCCCTGACTGAATTCTCAATTTCTAAACCTCTTTGCTTTGTCATTTTCTCATCTCTATCTAGTATCCTCCAATGTGGCGTGCTACATAATATCTATGAGTAATCATTGGCGTCAAAATGGTTGTTGTGATGCATCTAGTGTGGTAGTGTAGTGGGTAGTGCTTGTCGCTCTCACTTTCAGCTTCCACTGCTGGCTAGCAGTCTCGTGAAAAGGAGAGCTGAATGTGTAAGTCTCTCCCTGCCTGTACACAGCCTTTCCGACAGCAAACCTCATGTAGTGCCTCCTCACTGACAACAGATGAAAACTATATTCCTTTCGGACTCAGGCTGAACTACAGAGGACGGGGAGGAGGTCTGGCCCCTGCACACGTAGCACACAGGCCCACTAATGTGTGGACACGCCCTGGTGCTCGTGAACCAGATCCCCAGCTATGGGTAAATAGCCCCACTACCTTGTGGGCAGCCTTGGGAGAGACAAAGGCTATGGGAGTAAACCAAGACAGCAAATCTGGAGTGGAGTCCCTAAGGCGGCTGGACATCATTGAACAACCTTCCAGCAGCTCCTGCAGGCAAGCTGGTGCCAAATGTATTGCTTCATGAGCTTTCCTTTGGACTACACCGGTGAGGCCGAGAGAAGGATCTTGATGACTGGGCATCTCAGGATCTCCATACCTTCCGCCCAGGCTTGTGATGATAATGATCATCACCCGTTGTTGTTCTAGACACATGGGTGCCAACCACCAATCATTGGACAGGTTTGTCTATCTCCATTCCCTGCTCCAGACTTCCAACCACTCCGTGACCCAAGGTTCCAATCCCTCTTCCCCCATCTCTAATCAAGAACCGATTTTAATCCCTGAACCCTCCATCCCAGTGACCACATCACAGGCCTGACTGGACTAACAACTTCCAGTCATCCCTATCTACCACAAATGCAGCCATGAATCCAATCACTGAACAGCAGGTTTTCGTACCAATAATGTTTGACACCTATTCAGTTATGGAAAGATTCTTGATACAACTGGAGTTTGTTGTGGGAGGTAGACCTCCTGTTGCATATTTAATATTCAGTTGCAATCAGGAATGAAAGCGAGCATGAACAAAATTGCAACGTCTAAACAGAAACCTGCCTGATCGAACAAATTGTATTACTGCTGTGACAGGGGCTCACAAACACCAGACCAGCGCAGGTTTAGAGGCAAAACTTGCAGAAAATGCAACAAAGTAGGACACATTCAAAAAGCAGTGTGAGGTGGCTTTTCAAAAGGTAAAGGAAATGGTGATGACAGACATTGTACTCACACATTCTGATCCACATCGTCCAGTGAAGGTTCCCTGTGATGCCTCACGTTATGGTGTAGGTGCAGTCATGTCACGTGTTATGAATGATGGAAGTGAATGCCCCATAACCTTTACATCATGTTCCCTTACCACTGCAGAGAAAAATTACACACAGATTGACAGAGCAGCCTTGAGACTGGTTTGGTGTGTAAAATATTTCAACCAGTACCTGTAAGGGAGAGAGTTTACTCTTATTACTGATCATCAACCACTAGTGTCCATTTTCAATCCACTGAAGGGTGTTCCACTAACAGCAGCAGCAGAGTGGGCTCTGTTTCTTGGAGGACACAATTACAAGATCAAATTCAAGAGGACAACTAATCATGGAAATGCTGATGGAGTGTTCTGGTTACCCCTGGAAAAGGAAACACTCCTCTTGACATACTCTCCCAAATGCAAATCGAAACTCTCACTATTACAACAGAGATGATCCAAAGGGAAACTAGAAAAGAACCCACACAGTTGCAGGTCTACATGGCAACCCGAAATAGCTGGAATATGCAGCAGAAATTCCAGCTCCTCCATTTTTGCCATTGGCAGGATGAACTTGCCCTTAACGGGGGTTGCCGTATGTGGGGATAGAAAGTTGTTGTACCATCCAATCTGAGCGCTAAAGTGTTGGAGGAGCGACATGCCAGTCAACTAGGCAAGGTTAAAATGAAAGGATTGGCTTAAAGCTTTATTTGATGGTCTGAGATAGATCACCAGATTGAGCAGCTCGCCATGCACTGTTAGAGAGGAAAGGTGTCCAGAGCTGTCAGAACCACATCCTGCAGTCCCAGAGCCAACTCCTACAACCACTCTGGAGGTGGCTCCGAGGCCTGAAATTGTTTCGCAGACACAAGTGTCACCTGCCAAGGAGAGTCAACCCCCTTGTCAGGAAAGACATTATCCTACAAGAGTAAGAAATCCTCCACAGTGATGCCTAGAGAGCAATACATTACACATTTGAGATGCATTCTATATTGAGTTGGAGTTTCTAGCTAAGCAGGGAAGAGTGTTGTGTATTGAATATTTCAGTAATACTTGAGTAATATTGTAAATATAGTGTTTGTTAAGAATTCTTTGTTGTTTACATATTTCATTATGGGTTATATGTAAAAGTACATGAATGGCACGTCATAACACCACCATGTCATAAGTGCGCACTTCCCTGAAACATACACGAGTTATCCTTGGCTCCGTGTTTTTCTTTCAATTAGTTTTATGTTTTGGAGTTATAAGACATAACACCTCCCACTAAAACAGTTGTGTGCATTTCACTGCAATACACATTTGCACACCTTCTGGTGTGATGCCATTTATTAGATGGTAAATATGTTCTAAATTTCTCTGGACAAGGATCGACATCTGCATCCATTACTTTCTTAACATTTTTGATACATTTTTTGCAATTATCCATAAATGTCAATTAGATACACGCATGGAGATTCATCGCATTGAAACCTGTTGGAGTAATTAGCTCTTCTCTGCATATGAAGTATCTGTCTAAATGCAAAGTTATAGTTATTTTTAAAGTGATTAACATTACTGTTAAGTGGTGTCAGATGATAAGTACCAATGAAACATATCTATCAAATACCAGTCCTGATGAAAGGTCTCACCCTGAAACATTGACTGTTCACTTACACAAGAGATTCCGCAGATGCTGGAAATCCACAGTAACACACTCAAAATGCTGGAGAAGCAGGTCAAGCAGCATCTATGGAGTGGAATAAACAGTCAAACATTTTGGGCTGAGACCCTTCGTCAGGAATGGAAAGGAAGGGGGAAGAAGCCAGAACAACAAGGTGGGGGGAGTGGAAGGAATACGAGATAGAAGGTGATAGGTGCAGCCAGATGAGGGGGAAGGTCGGCAGGTTGGGAAGGAGGGGATGAAGTGTGAAGCTGGGAGTTGACAGGTGGTACAGGTAAAGGGCTGAAGAAGAAGGAAACTGGTAGGAGAGGAGAGTAGACCATGGAATTAAGGGAGGGAGGAGGGGCATCAGAGGGAGGTGGTGGGCAGGTGAAAAGAAGAGAAGGGGTAAGAGGGGAGCCAGAATGGGGAATGGAAAAAGAGATGGGGGGGTGGAGATGGAGGAATTGCCAGAAGTTAGAGAAATCGATGTTCATTCCGTCAGGTTGGAGGCTATCTCCATAGATACTGCCTGGCCCATTGAGTTCCTCCAGCTTCTTTGTGTGTTGCTCTATCAAATGCCGAGGAATATGAAGGAAAATGTAGAACTAGGAAGGAAATGGTGATAGAAAGCAATCGTCAGAATTACCCACTGCCTTTGTAAAAGGTAAGTGGAACACAATATGCATTCCACTTAATGCAAAGAGGTTTATCAAAGCATACTTTATTTACCAAGTGTTAAGTGGGAAATAATCAGGTGACTTTCCTTCTCCTATTTCTCTGCATATCCTTATCCCTCACTTCACACGTTCTAGTCTCGCTGTTATTATGGAGGCAAGGCAACTCCCAGCTTTTAAGTGCTAAATTGCAGCAGGCAGTGAGAGTTCACTGAAAAATTTCCTCTCCTAAGTGCCGAAAAAAACTGTCATAAAATTCAGTTTCAAAAAGGAATAAGACTATAAATGCCCCATCTATTGTTAAGAATTATAGAATTAAAAAGACAGCTACCATTATTTAAAAATGCAAACACGAGGAAATCTGCAGATGCTGGAATTTCAAGCAACACACACAAAAACTGCTGGTGAACACAGCAGGCCAGGCAGTATCTATAGGAAGAAGTACAGTCGACGTTTCGGGCCGAGACCTTTCGTCAGGACTAACTAAAAGAAGAGATAGTAAGAGATTTGAAAGTGGGAAGGGGAGGGGGTGATCCAAAATGATAGGAGAAGACAGGAGGAGGAGGGATGGAGCCAAGAGCTGGACAGTTGATAGCAAAAGGGATATGAGAGGATCATGGGATGGGAGGCCTAGGCAGAAAGAAAGGGGGAGGGGGGAAGCCCAGAGGATGGGCAAGGAGTATAGTGAGAGGGACAGAGGGAGAAAAAGGAGAGAGAGAAAGAAAAAAATAATAATAATAAATAAATAACGTGCGGTGCTCCCCATGTGGCCTTCTATATATTGGCGAGACCCGACACAGGCTGGGAGACCGTTTCGCTGAACACCTACACTCTGTCCGCCAGAGAAAGCAGGATCTCCCAGTGGCCACACATTTTAATTCCACGTCCCATTCCCATTCTGACATGTCTATCCACGGCCTCCTCTACTGTAAAGATGAAGCCACACTCAGGTTGGAGGAACAACACCTTATATTCCGTCTGGGTAGCCTCCAACCTGATGGCATGAACATTGACTTCTCTAACTTCTGTTAATGCCCCACCTCCCCTTCGTACCCCATCTGTTATTTATTTATTATTATTATTTTTTCTTTCTCTCTCCCCTTTTTCTCCCTCTGTCCCTCTCACTATACTCCTTGCCCATCCTCTGGGTTTTCCCCCCCTCCCCCTTTCTTTCTCCCTAGGCCTCCCGTCCCATGATCCTCTCATATCCCTTTTGCCTATCAACTTTCCAGCTCTTAGCTCCATCCCTCCCCCCTCCTGTCTTCCCTTATCATTTTGGATCTCCCCCCTCCCCCTCCCACTTTCAAATCTCTTACTATCTCTTCTTTTAGTTAGTCCTGACGAAGGGTCTCGGCCTGAAACGTCGACTGTACCTCTTCCTATAGACGCTGCCCAGCCTGCTGCGTTCACCAGCAGTTTTTGTGTGTGTAGCTACCATTATTATAGTGTCTGTGAAGTGGCTCTTTCATTATAAACACTATCTGGTGTTTTAGTACCTTTTAGGGAAGGAAATCAGTCAAGCCATTATGTGACTCCAGAAACTCTCAATAATGTTGATTTTTCATTGCCTCCTCAGTTCAGAGGCAATTAGAGATGGATGATAAAGATGCTGACATTGCCCATGATGGCAACATTCTGTGAATGGGCAAATACAACAAAATGCACATTGTGCACACCTTCTAATTCAATGCCATTTATTGGATGGTAAATATATTCTAAATTTCTCTAGACAAGATTGACATCTGCATCCACTACTTTGATAAAGGAATAATTTCTAAGAACTTCTCAATTTATGCCACATCTACCGCCTACCCATGGGAATTCTAAAATACAAATGGTAGGCACCTTTGTTTTGATGGACACCTGTGTCAATGTTGATTTCTCAAATTTAAAGTAGGTGAAGAATTTCAGGACTTTCACCTTGTGAAGAAGAAAGAATAGTGGTATATACTCAATTGTGTGAGCCAGTTACAGGGGGATTTGAGGGGATAAAGAGGCCTTGCATTGTCTAAGGATGATGGCTGCCATGGGCATTTTCATTTACAGTACAAATGGAATATGATGTGGCTTTAAGGAAATTCTCCAGTTCTGGTCTGTGAATGGGGGGAAGGTGAATGAAAGTGTTTAACTGGAGGCACAGTTCTGAGAAAATTCTCCAGTGCATTTTGCAGTTCAAGCAAGAAGGTGGGCCGCCATCACCTTCTGAAGAGCAATTATGACTGGACTGTGCAAGAGTGCCCAATTTGTCAATAAGAAATTAAGAAGAAAAGATTACATTTGAACAGTCATAGTTACCTTTCTGTGTGTAGGTTTGAATGCACTCAGTCTCAGTTTTGCTCACTTCTGGTTTTGCTTGGATTTCTCGATGCCATCCTCAATTGTACACCTCCACCAGATCTCCTCCTGCAGTCATATAAGAGAAACTAATCAAAAATGTTAAAATAATACATTATTTAGCACATTGAACTTACTCTAAATTACCCTTAGATAACAGACAGCCCAACAACACAACTGGAAGAACCTGTGCCAGAGACACTGGTTCATTCCTTATCTTGGGTGCTGTGTGTGTGGAGTTTGCATGTCATCCCAAAAACCATGTGATTCAGTTTACTCCCAAATCCGAAAGATTTTCACGTTGGTGTCTTCATTGGATATTGTAAATTATATGCAGTAGAATCCGGGAAAGTTGAGGAGAACGTGCGAGAAATTAAAAATGAGACTAATGTAGGACTTGTTTAAATGGGTGGTTGATGGATGGTGCAGACACAATGGACAAGCAGCTGTTTTCCCATGTTGTATCTCTCTATGATTCTCTTTCAAACTATATCAGTTCTTTGCAAATATTTACCTATTTCTGACTTGATATTTTCATTAGGTTTCAATTAAGTCTGCTACATCTGCACATTGCGTTTCATAGCAGCACATTTCATTTAGGGGAATAGAAACTACCTTTGTGCATGTAACATATGAAGGCCAACTCCAGAAATTCTGAAACAGATGCAGCTCTGATATTGTAGAAAATTTTACCGAAGCTTAGTAATTTCATACATTTACAAGACCAAAAACATAAGCTCATTTAAAATCTGTGCACTCATAAAGAACATATAAAATAATTACGTGTACACAGTGAATGTAGGAAAATACTTATTTCTACACAAATCAATGCATGGTGTGCCTGAACAGTGCAGAAAAGGGATGATTTAAATTTAAACATTGGAAAATAGTTTAAAAATAGGTTGCCAAAAGAACAAATTCCCATTTTGAGTTTCATTTCTGCTGAGCTCTTTAAGCCTTTTTGCTATTGTTTTGCCATCTTGCTTGTGTGGTTAAGTAAATGACTAAATTACACCAAATTGTTTGAGTTTCGGTAAGAGATATGCAGTTAACCTTTAGGAATGGACAGAGTGTTCCCTGTTTATCTACAGTAGGTTGGGTAGGAGAGTCATGTAATGTACTCGCTTTACAACTGATAGTCTATTGTATGAGCATAACGACACAATATTAAATAGTTTAAATACTTTGCCTTGCAAATAAAATGTTATCTCAATGCATTTGTGAAGACATTACAAATTAGAGATAGGAATAATTGTCTAACTCTGGGATTGCTAAAGATGGCTTTCAGTTTGGCAAGCTTTAGTGAGTTTGTAATACCAATGCTGAATTTTTCATATATTCCATCTAGGTAGTCTACAATGCCATGGTATGAGCATTGACTTCTTCAATTTCAGATATTCCAAACTCTCTGTTCTTCTTCTAGTTTCCCCTGCCACCCTGTTTCGTTACACTCCTCCACCTAGTTCTCTCTGCCTTTCAGCCACACATCTTCTGGTTCTCCTGTCCTCTCCCTAATGTGCTCCAAATATCCATCATTCCCCCCGCCCCCATCTGATTTTATTTATCATCTTCCTTACTTATCAGATTCCAGCATCTGCACCCTTATGTGTTTCCACATATCAGCCCCTGTCTCTACATCCACTCTCCCTTCCCCTTACCTGGTTCCATCTGTCCACCATCTCCTTCCTCACCTGGTTTGACCTGTTACATGCCTAACCCTGAAGAAGAGGCCAGAAGCAGGGTAAGAAAGTTAGTGTCCTCCATTATTTTTCAGGAAGTTTTCTGTGTCTTTTGTAAAGGCAGGCACAAAATATCTGTTTAATTTCTTTACCTCTTCCTTAGTTCCTAATATAATTTATCTGGTATAAATGATTTAAAAAGGAGACAGTGTAGGCGATTTGGCCCCTCAAGCCTATTCTGCCAGTCATTATGATCATCCAAATTCAGTACCCTACTTCTGCTCCTTCTCATATCCCATGATTTTTTTCTAGCCAAAAGAATTATATATTTAACTCTCCTTGAATATATTTAATGATTTAATTTTAACTGCATTCTCTGGTAGAGAATTCCACAGGTTTGCCACTAACGAAATTTCTTTCATTTCAGTCCTAATAAGCCACCAGTACAGTGTGACTCATGATTCCAGACTCCCCCACTATTTCTTCATCTGGTCTGTGCAGTCTCATGAGGGCTTCATAAATTTCAATGAAGTCCCTCTTAATCTTCTAAACTCCAGCACGTAAAGCCCACGCACACCTGACCTGTTACGACACACACCCATCCATGCCAGCTTCCAAGGTTTAGACTCTCTAACTCCGCAGAGTATGGATAGATGGTGCGGCTCCTTTAACAATTCAGGACAGTCCTGCTAATTGCCGATCATGTTTTGGGTGCCAAGGATTGAGCATTTAAGGAGCACCTGAACTGAGGCTGGATGTTCATTCGTAAGCCTACTCGTGATTTCATCTAGTGTTTGTTTTGTTTCGATCCAGTTTGAAACCTTGTCTCGATCCTAGCCTCTTGGATACTCCATCATTTGGGTCCAAGCCATTCCTGTCAAGGACTCTCATCATAGCCAGTCATGCCATCCCATGAATCAGTCTGGTGAATTTGAGACCCAAATCAGCAACACCTACTCATGTAGTATCAAGGGTGCGAGATCCTTCTATTTTTATATGACTGGTACATTTGATTCCAGGACGTCTGAGAAGAACACCATCTGGAAACTTTCCCAGAACGTTAACACTTTCAAGCATACAAGTAGGCCCCAACATTGGGTAACTCTGAGTTCATCAAGAAGCCCCCAGAGGCTCAGTTATTTTTATAAATCAATGGAGACTACAAATAAATAAAGAGGATTCTAAAATGTGACTACTTAATGCTTAACGCATTTAAGCAACTGAGGTGTTGTGGTATTCTGACAAAGGTTGAAAGCTGAGTGGTTACTGAGATATTTAGTTAATCAGAACAGATTGTTTCATTAGGGTTCACTAAGTTTCCACATGCCTTGAGAGGGGAACAGTATCATAAGCAATTCGATCATGTAGATACAAAGGTGTCAGAAAAAAATCAAATGATCTATCCAAAGTATATTCTCAAGTTTGTTCATACAGTCATAGAGTCTTACTGTGAGGAAGTACTGCTTACTTAGGGGAAGCTGGCCTGACAGCCTAACTGGTCCATGCTGACCAAGATGCCCATCTAACTTAATCCCATTTGCCTGAGTTCAGCCCATATCCATCTAAACCTTTCCTATCCAAGTATCTGTCCAACTCTGTTCTAAAAGTTGTTATTGTATCTACCTCAACCACTTCCTCTGGCAGCTTGACCATATATGTCACACCATCTTTCTCTCAAGTTCTAATTAAATCTCTCCCCTTCCACCATAAATCTATGTCCTCTAGTTTTTGATTCCTCAACCCTGAGTATTCACCGTATTTACACCCCTCATGATTTTATACACTCATTGGATTAGGTGGTATGTTGAGCAGGAAGGAGAACATTACGATACTTTGTGGAGACTTCAAGACCAGCTGACTGAGTGGGCAAGAATGAGGTGCAATGCAGATTATTTATCAAATGGTGAGAGATTTGTGGGTAATGTTGATGATCACAAGAACATGTGTGTATACAGGTCCTGAAAGCCAACATGAGGTATAGCAAGTGATAAGGAAGGCAAATGGAAAGTTGGCCTTTATTCTGAGAGGCTCTGAATAAAGGAGGAAAGGTACTTTAATATATCCATGTCAGGCCTTGATGGGACCACATTTGGAATATAGGTCACCTTAAACAAAAATGACATACTTGTGATAGAAAGAATGCAGAAGGTCATGAGACTGGATTCAGAAAGTGTTGATAGATGAGGAGATCGAGTGGGATCAGTCTGCATTCTCTAGTTTAGAATAAACAAGAGAATATTTCATTGAAACTTACAAAATCCGTATAAGGCTTAGCAAGCTGGATGTAGGGAAAACATTCTCCTGGTTGAAAAGCCTATGGCCAGGCATGACAGTCTCAGAATAAGTTATAAATCATTTATGACTGGGATGGAGAGAATCTACTTCACTTAGAGTCCTTGGAGTTGTTTATCCTGGAGGCGGTGAAGGCTCAGTCATTGTGTTTGTAGACAAACAGCACAATAAATATTAAGGGATTCAACAGATACGGGATAATGGAGGAAAATGGCGTTGAAGTAATAGATCATCCATATTCATAATCAAGACCCACTTTATATAAATATGATGGGATATATAATTGAGGGTGTCGACCTAAAGATGACTAAGTAAGTTGAATTCATTTAAATTACGTTCCTTTGTTTTCAGATTTATGCTTTGAATCCACACATCAGTTAATTTTTCTGTGAATTCAACCCTAATGGCCTGATAAATGACTTTAAAAAGGATCAGAATCAGAATCAGGTTTAATATCACCAGCATATGTCGTGAAATTTGTTAGCAGTACAATGCAATACATGATAAATATAGAAAAACAACTGAATTACAGTACGTATACAGTGCCTATAAAAAGTATTCAACCCCTTGGAAGTTTTCATGCTTTATTGTTTACAACATTGAATCACACTGGATTTGATTTGGCTTTTTCTGACACTGCTCAACAGAAAAAGATTTTGTGTCAAAGTGAAAACAGATCTCTACAGATAAATGAATTACAAATATAAAACACAAAATAATTGATTGCATAAATATTCACCCCCTTCAAGTCAGTATTTAGTAGGTGCAACTTTGGCAGCAATTACAGCCTTGAGTCTATGTAAGTAAAGGCATCCGTTAGTCTTGTGAGACCATGGATCTGCACCTGGAAAGTCTTCACTCTCCAGGGCGTAGGCCTGGGCAAGGTTGTATGGAAGACCAGCAGTTGCCCATGCTGCAAATCTCCCCTCTCCACGACACCAATGTTGTCCAAGGGAAGGGCGTTAGGACCCATACAGCTTGGCACCAGTGTTGTCGCAGAGCAATGTGTGATTAAGTACCTTGCTCAAGGACACAACACATGTTGCCTCGGCTGGGGCTCGAACTCACAACCTTCAGGTCGCTAGTCCAATGCTTTAACCACTTGGCCACGTGCCCACATGAGTCTGTGTGGATAGGTCTCTATCAGCTTTGCACAACTGGACACTGCAATTTTTCCCCATTCTCCTTTACAAAACTGCTTAAGGTCTGTTAGTTTGCATAGGGATTGGAATGAAATAGCCCTTTTCAAGTTCAACCACATCGTGAGTGAACAGCCCTTTTCAAGTCCAACCACAAATTCTCAATTGGATTGTGATCTGGACTCTGACTTGCCTACTCCAGGACATTAACTTTGTTGTTTCTAATCCATTCCTGTACAGCTTTGGCTTTATGCTTGGGGTCATTCTTGCTGGAAAACAAATCTTCTCCCAAGTCGCAGACTGAATCAGGTTTTCCTCCAGGATTTCTCTGCATTCATTTTACACTCTACCTTCACAAGCCTTCCAGTGCCTGCTGCAGTGAAGCATCCCCACAGCATGATGCAGCCACCACCATGCTTCACGGTAGGGATGATGTGTTTTTGATCATGTGCGGTGTTTGGCTTACACCAAACATAGCGTTTAGTCTGATGGCCAGAAAGCTCAATTTTGGTTTCATCAGATCATAGAACCTTCTTCCAGCTAATTTCAGAGTCTCTCACATGCCCTCTGGCAAACTTCAGCCGAGATTTCATGTGAGATTTTACAACAGTGGCTTTCTCTTTGCCGCTCTCCCATAAAGTTGTAACTGATGATACACCCGGGCAACAGTTGTTGTATGCGCAGTCTTGCCCACCTCAGCCACTGAAGCTTGTGACTCCTTCAGAGCTGTCATAAGTCTCTTGGTGGCTTCCCTCACTAGTCCCCTTCTTGCACAGTCACTCAGTTTTTGAGGATAGCCTGCTCTAGGCAGATTTACAGCTGTAACATATTTCTTGATGATTGACAACTGTACTCCAAGAGATATTGCGTGACCTGGAAATTTTCTTGTATCCATCTCCTGACTTGTGCCTACAATAACATTTTCACTGAGTAGATTGGAGTGTTCTTTTGTCTTCATGGTGTAGTTTTTGTCAGGATACCAACTCACCAGCAGTTGGACCTTCCAGATACAGGTGTATTTCTACCACAATTAACTGAACCACCTTGACTGCACATGGTGATCTCCATTTAACTAATTATGTGACTTCTAAAACCAATTGGCCGCACCAGTGATGATTTGGTGTGTCATATTCAAGGGGGTGAATACTTATACAATCAGTCATTTTGTGTTTTATATTTGTGATTAATTTAGAACACTTGGTAGAGATCTGTTTTCACTTTGACACGAAAGAGTCTTTTTCTGTTGATTAATGTCAAAAAAGCCAAATTAAATCCACTGTGATTCAATGTTGTAAAAGAATAAATCATGAAAACTTCCACGGGGGTGGTGAATACTTTATGTAGGCACTGTATTTATGTATATTAAATAGTTAAATTAAAATAAATAGTGCAAAAAAAAAAGAAATTAGAAAATAGTAGTGAGGTAGTGTTCATGGGTTCAATGTGCATTCAGAAATCAGATGGCAGAGGGGAAGAAGCTGCTCCTAAATCGCTGAGTGTATACCTAAAGCAGGGGTGGCCAACCTTTTACATTTCATGCATCAATTTTTTCACACACAATTTTAGATGCGCCATACAACTCTTGTACCCCCATTCAATTCTTGTAAAAATGTTAATACATGTATAGACATAATTAGCATTTTTACATGATATATTGATTTAATATAAGAACAAACTTTATTCACCTTAATGAGACTTTTGAGTCTATTTTGATTTCGCCAAGCTTTTAATATATTTTGTCTTCTTTTGATTTCTTCCTTTTTCTATTATGTGAGAAAGTGTTTTCACAAACAATGCACAATGGTATGTTTTTCAACATGTAGAAAGATGTGTTCTTTTAGACCTAATCCTTCCTGTTTTACAAATTTATAAAGATCTAACACCTCGTCTGCAAGTTTCCTTGATGAGGCTTTTGTTCCTATTCTGCAAATGTTCCAATTTAGTCTCGCATAATTTGCAAGCTAAAATAGCCAAAGATAAATCAATTCATGTTAGTGCAGGAAAGCAACAAAATCTAGAAACTAAACTTTCCTTTAGTAAGTTAATGATGAATGAAGTTAAATTGTTTCCTCATTGATAGGGTGTAACTCTTTGCTAATTTACAAGATATTCATGCAAGAGCTACTCAGCCTTATCTCTTTCCAACTACTGCAGCTTAAGAAGTGGTGATTTGCAGAACTGATCACGTGAACTCGATATGCAGCTACTGTAATTGGACAAAAAAACAAGTTCATGTTCAAATCAAGCAGAGAATTGAAGACTAGGCCACAGGGGAATTTCTGCTGAACCACTTCACTGTTTTTCACAGCAAAAGGTTTAAAACATCTTTTGTTTTCAAAATTGTGCTGAATATTTTATGTATCCAGAAATAGTTTCAGGGTTAGTCTGAACAGGGACCAAGGACTGAGATGGTTTTTGTACAGCAATTCGACTGTTATGAAACGGGTTTTTATTGGGGAGATGTTTCCTTGCACATTAGAAGCCATTGCAGATGCTGTGAATCCTGTAGAGCTGTTAATAAAAAAAAACTTTTGGTCAGCTCCACTTAATACGTTAGCGTGCTATTGCATTTCATTTCATTTGAAACAGTGCCCATAATTATCAATGTAAACATACACACAAGTTCAATGACACTGAGAGTAGGATGAATGTTGAAGCACAATATAATGTCTATAAGCACAAGCTCTCCCTAGGGCTGTATTATTTCACCTTTCCTGTTCTCGCTTTATACAAATGTCTGTACTTCTGCAGACAAATCCATTCAAATCCTAAGGTCCGCGGATGATACGACTGTAGTTGGTCTCATGTCTAATACTGATGTGACCTGCTATCAAACAAAGGTAGACTGTCCTGCAACATGGTGTGCTTGTAACAACTTGGAGCTTAATACTATCAAGACAGTGGGAATAAGGATTGACCTCTGCCCCCCCTTTGGAAATTAATGGTCAGTTGTGCCTGTAGTCGAGTTATTCAGATTCCTGGGGGCCACCATTACCACCACTGAACAAGCACGTTACTTTCATCACTAGGAAAGCCCAGCAGATATTGTTCTTCCTGTGCCAGTTTAGGACATATCCTGATGAATTTTTACTCACCCATCATTGAGAGTGTTGTGACCACCTCTATCAACGTTTGGTTTCCTGCCTCCTCCTCCTCCCTCTCCAATCCCAGGTTGCAGTGAGTGGTCCACTCACCAGCGAAGATCATTGGATGTAAGTAGCTGACGTTAAAAGACCTGTTCATCGCCAGAGCGAAGAAGAGAGCTGAAAAAAAATTACTGCTGACTCCATCCACCCTAGCAGTCACCTATTCACTGAAGCTTCTCAACAAAACTCACTCAGGTGTAATACCTTAAATATCCCATGCCCAACATCCATTAAATGGTCTTTCCTGCTCTCCTTGTTCTGTAAATGTAGCTATTATGTAGTCTGTTCATATGTTTACATTTATTTATGTTTGATTATTGATGTTTGTGCTCATGACTGTTTTCACTATTGTCTTGTAAATTGTTGGTTGCTATTGTGTTGTCTGTTCTGGTATTGTCCTGTATTTTATGCTTGGCACTGAACCACAATCAATAAAGTGATTCTGATCAACACACACACAATGCTGGAGGAACTCATCAGGCCAGGCAGCATCTATGGAGAAGAGTACAGTCGATGTTTGAGGCTGAGACCCTTCATCAGGACTGGAGAAAATAAGATGAGGAGTCAGATTAAGAAGGAGGTTGATAGGTGAAACCGGGAGGGGGAGGGGTGAAGTAAAGCGCTGGGAAGCTGATTGGTGAAAGAGATGAAGGGCTGGAGAGGGGGGAATCTGATAGGAGAGGACAGAAGACGATGGAAGAAAACAAAGGGGGAGGAGCACCAGAGGGAGGTGATGGGCTGGTAAGGAGATAAAGTGAGAGAGGGAAATGGGAATGGGGAATGGTGAAGGTTTGGGGGGGGGGG
Source organism: Mobula hypostoma (assembly GCF_963921235.1). Classification (NCBI taxonomy): domain Eukaryota; kingdom Metazoa; phylum Chordata; class Chondrichthyes; order Myliobatiformes; family Myliobatidae; genus Mobula; species Mobula hypostoma. Next base: position 36,197,896 of record NC_086128.1, read on the forward strand.
ACATTACCAGAAGTTTGAGAAATCGATGTTCATGCCATTAGTTTGGAGGCTACCCATATGGTATATAAGGTGTTGCTCCTCTAACCTGAGAGTGGCTTCATCATGACAGTAGAGGAGGCCATGGACTGACATATCAAAATGAGAATGGGAAGTGGAATTAAAATGGATGGCCACTTGACTTCATCAATTTTTCTCCAACTTCCACCCTGCCCTCAAATTTACCTGATCCATTTCCAACACCTCCCTCCCCTTTCTCAATCTCTCTGTCTGTATCTCTGGAGGCAGCTTATCTACTGCTGTCTATTATAAACCCACTTACTCTCACAGCTACCTGGACTACACCTCTTCCCACCCTGTTACTTATAAAAATGCCATCCCCCTTCTCGCAATTCATCCATCTCCACTGCATCTGCTCTCAGGATGAAGCTTTTTATTCCAGAACAAAGGAGATGTCCTTCTTCAAAGAAAGGGGCTTCCCTTCCTCCACCATCAACACTGCTCTCAACCGCATCTCTTCCATTTCACGTACGTCTGCCCTCACTCCATCCTCCTGCTACCCTACCAGGGATAGGGTGCCTCTTGTCCTCACCGACTACTCCAACAGCTTCCACGTCTAGCAAATAATTTTTCGCAACTTCTGCCACCTCCAACAGGATCCCACCACCAAGCACATATTTCCCTTCCCCCACAACTTCCTGTTTTCTGCAGGGATCACTCCCTACGTGACTCCCTTTTCCATTCGTTCCTCCCCACTGATCTCCCTCCTGGCACTTATCCTTGCAAGCGGAACAAGTGCTACACCTGCCCCTACACCTCCTCCCTCACTACCACTCAGGGCCCTAAACAGTCCTTCCAGGTGAGGCAACATTTCACCTGTGCAGACATCCCACCTCTCCTGGAAGTTCTGGGGGTCTCCCGCATATTGATAGCAGCTCCCTGATGCCCACAAATTATATACAATATCCTGGAAATCAATTTTTTTGAGAGCGAGTGAGTGGGGGGGGGGGGAAGAGGGAGAGGGAGAGAGAGAAGGAGAGAGAGAGGGGGGGAGGGAGGGAGAGAGGGAGAGACTGAGACTTACTTTGTGCTACGTAGACCTATCAGTTTTCTCTGTGGGCGGGCTTTACAGTTGACCTCGCTCTCTCTTTCATTGTCCATCAGTTCAGATTAGTGTCCTGCAGCGCCGTGGCAGAGTGTTCCAAAAAAAGAAAATATAAAACATACTTCACCCCAGACTACACTAAAGTGTACCCCTGCCTAATAGGGGTCAAAAATAATGACAGTGTTGCTCACTGCACTGTTTGCAACAGTGACTTTTCTATTGCCCATGGTGGGTTAAATGACTGTAAAAGACATGTTGAGGTGAGTTTAACAGGTGCCATTCATTCATTAGCATAGCTAGCATTATTTAAACGAGCTGGCTAGCTGCTAAGGAGCTACTCTATTGACGTCCTATGTGATGAGGCCAAACTCCTCGTAGACTTGCTTAAAGTTGTAATAGAATAAAAAAACAACTCCATGACTCCATGATAAGTTGAGATTCAAAGAGCTCTGCCAGCTGACGAAGCTGCTTTTGGTGCTGCCAAATTCTAATTGTGATGTAGAAAGGGCATACAGCATGGTGCATTACATTAAGACAGAATTCAGAAGTCAGCTGTCTCACAAAACACTTGTGAATCCAATGTCTTGCAAAATTAACAAATTCATTGACACAGACTGTTGAGGTTGAGACTTCTGGCAAAATGCTCAAATCTGTCAAGCAAGCCACATCACAGTGCAAGGAAAGTTTGAAAAAGAAATAGAAAAGCTATTTGCATTAGCATTTAGCTATTAGCATTGAGACTGCCAACAAAATACTCAACAAGGAATACATATCTGTGTGTGTGTGTGTGTGTGTGTGTGTGTAAATAGTTTCAATATGTGATCAAATAAATTGTGTTCTTTCATAATCAAATGTCCTGTATACACACACCCTTGGAGGTCGACCCAGGGGGTAGGGGAATATGGGGTTGCGGAAGGCGGGGGTGATGGTGCTACCTCCCTGAAATGAGTTTTTGCAGGGTGGGATGTCTGCCTGTGAGCCTATTGGGATCATCTACAGAATCCGGTGCTCCAGGTGTGGACTCTTATATATAGGTGAGACCTGACGTATATTGGGAGATCACTTCACTGAGCACCTACGCTCCATCCATCAGAAAAAAGTGGGATCTCTTAATGGCCACCAATTTTAATTCCACTTCCCATTCTCCTTCTGTCCTCTCCTATTAGATTCCCCCTTCTCCAGCCCTGTATCACTTTCACCAATCAACTTCCCAGCTCTTTGCTTCATCCCTCCCCGCTTCCGGTTTCACCTTTCACCTTGTGCTTCTCCCTCCCCTCCCCCCACCTTCTTACTCTAACTCATCTTTTTTTCTCCAGTTTTGTTAAAGCGCCTCGGCTCAAAACGTTGACTGTTCACTCTTTATCCATAGATGCTGTCCTGGCCTGGTGAGTTCCTCCAGGCCTTTATATGCGTTGCTTGGATTTCCTGCATCTGCATATTTTTTCTTGTTTGTGAAGGTGAATCTGATTGAAGGTTCCGCAATTAATCGGCACCTTGTCCCAAGCCAATTTCTTAGAAGAGCAATTATAGCTACAAAGCCACAATCACACATTATTACTATTGGAAGCTTTGCTGGGTTAACATTGTAGTTTTTCTTTATGAATTTGACTTTTATTTAGGGAGTCGTAACTCATACGCCTGCGTTAACGACCTCGAGAAAAACCGTCGACACAAAGACTCACGCACCCAACCATTACCGTCAGTGGGGAGCGCAGCGACCGATGACATTTGTTTGACTGCGCACGCGTATAACCGAAAACCCGGAGGGGCGAGAAAGCCCCCTCCCTTGGTGTTATCACGTGATCGTACATGCGCACAGGGCGCTGCTGGGACAATTCAGTAAGGGAATCAGGTGATGTTGCGGCAGCAGAAACTGAGGGGAAGGTAAATCTTCTCCACTCGTCCAGCTAAGAGTTAGCTTCGAGTTGACGTCTACTAACGTTGGCGGGGCGATCCCAGAGGGTGTGTGGAAGCCAGAGACGTTTTGGGGTAAGATCGTGTTTAAGGCGAACCAAGGGCTCTGGGGAGGTGATAGGCTCGGGCCCGGCTGGGTCGTGGAGTGGGAGGCTTCACCTGTCCACCCCCTATTCTCAATCACCTCTGCTCCCCACCGTGACACCCTCCTTCACTCGTTTTATTCTTTTTTTCTGTGATCCATCTGTTAAATTAGACAGGAGAGAATGTGTAAAAAGAAAAGGCATTGTTCAATGAATTATAAATACGCAGTTGAGCTGGTTGGTGGTGTTAAAATGCGTTATATAGTCTGCGTATAATTGGTTATGTAATCTTATATAGTCTAGGTTGTTTTGCATTTGAAGATCCAATGAGGAGTTCACACAAAAAAAGACCCAGTTACTTAAATATTGCATCTGAACGCATGAAATTCTACACGCAGTGAAAATGAAATAAAATCAGAGATAATCATCGAGCTGAGAATAAAATAGTTAAGGTTGTATGTCCGTGACTTTTCATCAGAATTAGAAGCATTTTTGGTTGTCAGAAGGAAGGGTGGAAAAAAACCAAAAGGAATGTCAGTGAAAGGGTGGGGACGCAAATGGGTTGGTATCTGCCGAGAGAGGGTGTTGGAATTAATGCTAATTGCAGCCAATTGTCGGAGGTGTAAATGGAGGTATGAAAAGAGAGTTAATGCGGCGTCTGTGGGATACAGAAATAAAGGAGAGTAGTAAAAAATCGTATCAGGTTGGGCAGTATTTATGAACAGGAAAACTGAGTTAACATTTCAAGATGACAACATTGTTTTTATATGAAAATTGTGAAGTCTAGTTGTCTAAAATTGTTCAATTTAGTGATAGCTGTAGAATACTCATAGAGGATGTGATGCTGTTCCTGGAGTTTTGCTGGAGCAGGGAAAGGTCAAAGAATTCAGAGTGAGATTGGTGAATTGGTGACTGGAAGTTCTATCACTTTCTATCTTTTGTTTATTGAATACATTTTTATCTGCAAAGGCAATATTGGTATTCTTTTCAGCATTGGGAATGTCACTAATCTAAGTGGTATAGATTAAGCTAGAAGCACTGATGCAATAACTTAAATTAGTTTTGTATTATTTTAAATGTTGGTTTTGGCTTTGAACTAGTTCCTAACTATACATTTGCTTTGTTGATTGGAACACCTCCTTCCACTTCTATCATTGTCCATTTATGTCTGTGCCTCCGCTTATCTGCTGAAATCCTCACTACATACAGGCTCTGATCACTTGCCTTTACTTGGCCTGATGTTAGGTCCAATATCATTGGCTTTCATTAGTTATCCTTGGAATTGTGTGCGAGATCTCAATGGTGGTTACGGTTTTGGGAAAATAATGTAGAAATTCCACCCTTGGAATTTCCTAATCAGCTTTAATAGAAAGCAAAGCTGGGGGTAGAGAGAATCTGCTGATGCTGGAAATCTTGAGCAAATCATGCAAAATGCAGGTCAGGCAGCATTTATGAAGGGAATGAACAGTTGAAGTTTTGGGCTGAAACGTCAAGTTTGGCTTGATGTTCCACCAGGTTTTTTAAATGTCTCAGATCTCCAGGGACATTTATGAAAACATCTTTGTCAAATGCAGTGATGCAAATCAAAGCATGCACATTTATAAATCATTTGAATCAAACTAAATGGTTGAAATATGGTTGAACATAACAAATACATAAAATATACATAACCTTCCCCTTGGCCTACCTAATCATTAGGTTTGCAGATCATTTGAACTTAATACACTGTCTAATCTGATGCTCTATCTGAGCTGTAGCGGAATCTGAACAGCTATTTTTCCCAGTGAAATGTAAGACAATATGTGCAAATAGTCGAGAATTTTTTAAGATTCAATAGTTGAAAGTTACCGGTTACATGTGGCATCCATACACACGCACGCACACGCACACACGCATACACACACACGCACACACATTCTCTTCATCTATTGGTCTTGAGTTGTTTTGCCTACTTTGGCTCTTGGACGTTAAATGCCTTAACTGTTTAGCCCTCAATTTTCCAGGCTTCTAGCTTTGGCTTTATGTGCATCCTTCAATTTTAGTCATTATATTTGACTAACCTTTCAGTTGCTTATTCCCCAAGCCCTGCAGTTTTCTCCTGAAATGTCACTGCCATTCTATATTTTTCTGGTACTTCAATTTCCTTCTACATCCCAAAGATGTGGAGATTGGGAGATGAATTGGCTGCTGTAATTTGTCCCCAATGTGTAGGTGAGTGGTTGAATCTGTGGAAAATTAATAAACTAGTATAAGGTTGATATAAAAGTGGGTGTTTGGTAGTCAGCATGGCTTAGTCGGCTGAAGGGCCTGTTTCTGTACTGTATTTCTCTGATTAGGATGCTCCTTAAAACCATCTTTTTGACAAAGCCATTGGCCACCTGTTTCAAATGTTATTTTGATGTGTAATTACTTTTTTAGTAGATTAAGACATTTGTACAGTGCATATTGTTGTATGACTTATTAATGACTTGCTGTGAAATAAACTTTATGTAGATCAATTTTATATTTCTATGATTTGCATCAATACAATGCAGAGGTCAGATTCTTTTGCAATTCTTTTGCAATTATTTTAACAGAGCTTTCTGTTTATTTAAACACCATGAACAATTAAGCATTCCATCAAACTGAATTAAGAATAGAAATTGTACATTCTACTCCGATGCTTTGTGGTTACAAATCTTTTCAAGATAAAACTTGATACTAAATTAAATAATTTACAAAAAGATAAAATAAATTTTATGCAATGTATGAAAAGTTTTAAGTAAGTACTGGGATGGGAAGATTTATAAGGTATAAAACTGTTGTTGCAATCAATAGTGAGGAACAGGAAGTTGTTTCAATTATGAGAATATAATCTATATGAATTATATAATCAAGTCATGTCTATAAAGCATCTGAATACAGCAGTAGCATTGACTGAAATCTAACAGCACTTAAGTGTTTTTGTAAGTTTGTAGGTAAATAGTAATTTTTACATATCATCTTTCTTTCTAAAGCAAATTATCACATTGAAAATACTTGGTAGCACTGCAGTGATCCACCATGGGAGAGCTTTTCCGGAGCGAGGAGATGACACTGGCACAGCTTTTCCTGCAGTCAGAAGCTGCTTACTGTTGTGTCAGTGAGCTCGGAGAGCTTGGAATGGTCCAGTTTCGAGATGTAAGTTGATGATTTCGTTTCCCTAAGTGATTATATAACATGACTCTGAGTACCACCTAATTGTCTTTGAGAGGCTGATGTAGCCTTCCTGCTAATGGAAATTACTGTTTACTCTTGGTTCTTATCTTGTGTGCTTTATATTTAATAGGTTTGGATGCTTGTTTGTTTTATATTTGTATGCTGTCCTGTGTTGCCTAGAGTTTTTGAACTGGCTATTTCAGTCTAACAACACTGAGAAAATAAATATTAAGTTGGACTGCCTTTGTTATATATACAGTAGATCAACTGGATTCCCGTTTGCTTTGAGTAAACTGAAATGGAGGTTTATTTCAAAATTCCTAGTATTTCTTTCATTTGGATATCCAGTGCTATAAAATATTTTATCACTGGAAGGACTTATTTAGTGCCCCTTCGGCAATTGACAACTATCAGTTCAGGTGCTTTGACACATTCGCACAAAGAAAAACCCTTTCTGTGCCTTTAGTTTGGTGCATCCACCCTGATGGTTATGTCGGTAATCTCTGGTGCAGGGAATTATGAATACATTAATAAATCCTGCTTTTTTTTAGTTTGTTCCGTTTATGTAGACTCTGCATCCATTGTATTCCATAGATATTTCCTGGTATTGACTAACAGAATTTTAACATGTAAATCTAGGCTTTGTAAATCAAACAACCTTTAAAATTGTAATTTGTAAACATCTTACAGAAATTCGCTCAGTTAATTTAGTTTATCTTCTTCCTTGTGCAGTTAAATCCAGATGTGAATGTATTTCAACGCAAATTTGTAAATGAAGTTCGTCGTTGTGAAGAAATGGATCGCAAACTCCGTTAGTATCTGTAATGAATTTGACAGGGACCTTTGTCACTTAGTTACAATACTTGAGGTATAATATTGGGGAAGTAGCTATGTTGTTCCATTTTTCATATTTGAAATCACTTCTGTAATAAGTATTGAAAGCAATGCACAAGTCTTAACATTCATTTCTATTTAAAATACCAAGGCACCAAAATGTTTTTATTGAGGGAACTTTTCTTGCAGCCAGAAATGAGTTTGAGAATGAAGAGTGACTAAAGTATTTGTTTAGTGGTGTATCATCTATCTTTTGATTTGAATAAAAGATGATGCAAATCAAGCAATTGGTTGTTTTTTAAAAAAGAATCCATTTAATTGGTTTCAGGTTTTGTTGAAAAGGAAATTCGAAAAGCCAACCTTACAATTTTGGACACTGGAGAGAATCCAGAGGTTCCTTTTCCTCGTGACATGATTGATTTAGAGGTAAGCAGATCCAGATTGTCTTGTATACAATCTGTTCAGAAGTTAGACTTTAATAGTACAGAAAATAAATTTTGTTTCCTGATAGACTTGAAAGAAGAGATTGGTTATGCTTGTCTTCACTATGAAGCAAAACGCCTTGCTTTATTTGCTCCATTCACCCTCATTTCTATTTGAGTTTGAGAGTTGAGGTTCTTGTTAAAATAATTGTGGTACTGGAGTAGTGATGTATGTTCTTAAAGCTAATAATTTTGTGTAATAACTTACTGACTACTTTGATGGGAACCTTGCAGTTGGTGGGGTTCCTAATGTGGGTTTCCAGGGTGCTGTAGATGAATCCTGGATGAGTAACTGAAGTTCATTTTGTAGATGATGCCCACTACCACCACTAGTGGTAAATTGGTTGATAGGATGCCTGTGAAGTGGGCTGCTATGTCCTGGATAATGTCAAACTTCTTGAGACGTTGGCACAACATTTGATCCAGGCAAGCCGAGAATATTCCATTATGTCCTTGATTTCTGCCTTGTAGGTAGTGGGAAGGCCATGGCATCTCCTAAAGTGAGTTACTGACGAATAAAAAGCACCTCTAGTTTTTGTGGCCATAGTATTTGTATGATTGGCCCACTACTAGTCATTGGTGATCCCAGGATATTGATGGTGGGAGACCTGGTGATAGAGTGATTGTATTAGGTGGTTGTTTGGAGATTGTCATTGGCAGTTTTATGGATCAGATGTTACTTCTTACTCTAGCTCTTGACATATGCAGGTGTGAGCTGCTTCATTTACGGGGGAGCTGTAAATAGAATTGAAATATGAAGTTAAATGATGAATAAGTAATATAAATCTATTGTATTTGGCTATCAATGTGATTGAAGCATGCATGATAGATCAGCTTTTGTAAAGATATGTTTAAATTCAACTCGTTACTAATTTTATTTTCAGTTGGGTGTTATAAATTATTTAGTAGTGTTCTTGAGTTGAATAATTTACTTCCAGTATCTACTTGATGGTTTTCTCCCTGCATGCACTAGATTGTGCTCAAATACACTTGAATAACAATTTGAAAGAACTGTGTTGATAATTTATGAGAAAATCTCTCTTTTAAAACATTATTTGCAAAGTCAGTGAAATGTTTAGGGGTTTCATAATTTCCATGAGGTTACAACAAATATAAACTGAGTCCTGGAATGAATTTTCACTTAGTTTTACATTATTGATTGATCTGTGCTGACAATAGCATTTACAATAACCTTTTTAGCTTTAGAGTATAAAACTCTTTGGACCTTGATCTTGAGTCTGGTTCCATTATCAGTTTTGATAAGGTGTTAATTAGAATTGGGCAAACAATATGGTGGGGGGTGGGAAGAGAGGAGGGAGAGTGAAGTTTTGCATTTAGGAACACTTTTTTCTATCTTGGCCACCTCCAACCAAGCATGGCTATAAATTTTGACTGACTTATGACATTTTTAACAAAGTTTTAAGTGCATTTTGTGCTAGTCTAACATTATTGATGGTGGAAAGTTTCAATCTTTCTCTATATTTGCTTTGTTATGTATGTGGAAGGTCATAATTAACCAACTTATTTCAGTATCTACTCCAAAGTGTGTAAAATAAAGTTAAAGGCTTTGTGGTGCTGTACTCCAGAGGGCTTTCAGTTGTATTGCTTTCATGGAATATCTTGTGTTGGTCACAGTGTTTGGAGCTAGGGTCAGATGAAATGGCTGTGAAATAGAAACCAAAATGTAAGTCTTTTTAGAATTAAAAGGAAAATGGTTATTAAATTTCAGGGATAAGTTTTGGGACAGTTGTGAGGCATAATACAGTAACACTACTGTCCCAGTTGGCACTTGGTTATGGTGCCGAGGTGTTAAACATCATTTCTAAAAGCTTTAGTGAAATGTTAAACTATGCAGTAGCAGCAAATTTAATGGTAGTTTAACATTTCACTAATAAACTCTCAGAAATGATGCTTAACACCTCGACACCATATCAAAGTGTCAAGGGAGACATTAGTATTATTGGGCAGATTATCTCCAATATATACTGGTTTTAATTTGTGCCCACACTTTGCTTAAACCACCCAGTTTTCTGCTATACAGTTCTGAAAAGATATTGAAGTCTGGAGAATGGGTGAAATGGTTCAGTGGGATACTAAAAGGTCTTGCTTAAATAAGGAATATTTGAACTATCTGGGACATTACCAGTTATCTTTTTGTTGAAGGGATAAAATATCATCGATGAACAACCTTAAATAATGGAGGAGCTTGCTTGGTTAATTACCTTAGAGCAAATAAGCATAATTAAAGTCAAATTTATTGTGATATGCACAAGTGCGATGAGAACTTACTTTCAGCAGTCTTAGGGGATGGATGGCGAAAAAGAAACTAAATAAATTAGAGCGGGGGTTCCCAACCTTTTTTTATGCCATGGACCCCTCCCATTAACTGAGGTTGGGAACCCCTGGTTTAGAGGAATTTCTTTTTATAGAGGATAGTGAAAATGTGAAATGTACTGCCGCATGGAATGGTTGAAGTAGATAGCATTAGCATTTGACCGGAGGTTGTTAAATGGGGGATGCAAAGAGTAGATGCATGTGTCATAAATGTAGTAAGATTAGGAACCCACTGATGTGAGCAAATTAACAGCAAACTCAGACAATGGTCAGATCATAACCATATAACAACTACAGCACGGAAACAGGCCATCTCGGCCCTTCTAGTCCATGCGGAACTCTTACTCTCACCTAGTCCTACCGACCTGCACTCAGCCCATAACCCTCCATTCCTTTCCTGTCCAAATATCTATCCAATTTAACTTTAAATACCAACATCGAACCTGCCTCAACCACTTCTGCTGGAAGCTCGTTCCACACAGCTACCACGCACTGAGTAAAGAAGTTCCCCCTCATGTTACCTACCCCTAAACTTTTGCCCTTTAACTCTCAACTCATGTCCTCTTGTTTAACTCTGATTATTTTTTCCCTAAATAGGTACATTTGTTGTATTGGATTCTAGGAGGCAATGGCAGGGCAGTCATAGTTGGCATTCCTTATTTTCTATAATGTCATATGATTAGATGCTTATCTGTAGATGTATCATGTGAACTGCAAACCTTACAGGGTATTTTACAATTCAACATCAATTGAACTCATCAAATAATTGCTTATATCTTACGTTCTGTGCAGGATGTAGTGAAATAAAACCTATTATTTCTTTTTTTTCCAATATTTTTATTGATATATAAATTGCATGAATACAAATACAAAATTCATAAGGATACAAATAAATAATACGAATTACATTACATTTAAATCACAGTAATATGATCACAGTATCCCATATTCCAAATCAATCATGTAGAAAAAAAGATTGAATTGTGAAATGAAATAAAGTAAAATTATTGTATTTTATTAAGAAAAAATTTACCCCCCCCCACCAAAATGAGCTGGTTGGTTTACAAAAAAAGAAAAATACCTTACCATATGATATAATAATGGCTCAGATCTATACTTTAATAACAGTTCAAAGATTATGAAAATAATTCAGAAAGGGTCCTCGTAACATTAGAAAATCATGTTTAGAATCAGAAATCGAACAATGAATCTTCTCTAGATCAAGGCACAACATTACGTCAGATAGCCATTGAACATGAGTGGATGGGGCGGCCTCCTTCCACTTGAGCAAGATCGCCCTCCTGGCTGTAAGAGACATAAAGGCCAATACCCGCAAATTAGATGGCTTCAGTTTTGTAGCACTATCCTCAACAATACCAAACATGACAGTCAAAGGATTGGGCTTAAAGCTGACATTGAAAAGTGCAGAAAAAGTTTGAAATACATCTTTCCAAAATTTTTCAAGGCTCGGACACTTCTTCTCATGCACAGTTTTGTATGCAACTAGATGATAAATCCCACTATAGATCTGGTGCAGTGGCTCTTAAAAATAAAAGCCTGGTTGTCAACTATCAAATTGGGTGCATTCTGGTGTTCAGGTGATGTTAACAGTAGTAATGGAACTTGAAGATTTTGTTATTTTCTTCCCCCTCTAGTGTATTATTTCAGCTGGTGGCATAGTGGCATCAGCGCTGGACTTCGGGGTGAGAGGTCCCGAGTTTGAATCCGGCCAGCTCCTTTGCATGCTTTCCATCCTTGCCTGGGATGAGTGTTGAGCTAACAACTCAACCTCATTTAAAAAAAAACCTGGCGAGGGATGGGCTCCACCAGCTTTCAAATGCCCAAGACATGCCGTACGAGGAGCATACCAAAAAGATCGGTGCGAAAAGCTTGTCATGACGGCGCCCTTACGACTCCACCAGGAGTTAGAGTGTATTACTGGAATATAGTTCAAATTTAAATGGTGCATTGCTACTGGGCAACCTTATCTCCAATGTAAAATGGTTTAATTTGAATTAACACTGACATTTTTTGTAATGTTTTTCAGGCAACCTTTGAAAAACTGGAAAATGAACTGAAGGAAATTAATACTAACCAGGAAGCATTAAAACGTAATTTTCTAGAGCTGACTGAACTGAAATACATCCTTCGTAGAACTCAGCAGTTCTTTGACGAGGTCGGATTATTGTACATCTATCCATTTATATCCCATTCCTCCTTGAGGATTAGTTTAAGCTTGCAATGCATGCTTACATCACGGTTGGCCTTCAGTCCATGTTTCTAGTTTGCAGGGTCACTTTAAGAATGCCCATTGCAAAAAGACGTAATATTCCATACCAAGTACATCAAAGAATTCCTAAAATTCATTTGTATGCTGATTTGCCTTCAGCACAAAAGTGCATGATTTTATATTTAGCTTATTTGCTTCTCAGCCCAATTACCTTTAATCAAAAATCTCTTTTAATACTATTTTGAATTGGTAATTATACTGTACTTAAGAGAAATTGATGGGGTAAGAATTAATGCTGTTTTAAGCTCTTCAACTGTTCAATGTCCAAGTCTAAACTTGGGTGTTACTTGTGCTGAATGGGCAAGTGTACTGAATATTGCTTAACTTGTTAGAAAATTTGGATCAAATGTATACTGTACCTATTGCTGCACTTCTTTAAAACAAAAGCGTCTATCTTCATTCTCTGTACATCCGCAAAAGCAGGATGATGGTTGATGCCTTTCTTCATACTGCCTGTAGAGCAAGCAACTCAGCAGGTTGCTGGCTATTTATGGGAGCAAAAGACTTGTCAACATTTTGGGTTGAAATCCTACATCAGTCCCGATGGAGGGTTTCATGCTGGAACATCAACAATTCCTTTCCTCCTACAGATGCTACTTGACCTGCTGAGTTCCTCCAGCAGATTGTTTATTGCTGCAGATCCTGGTATCTGCAGTCTCTTGTGTCTGCCTGTAGATCAACATGTTCCAGAGTGGGACTAGTTCTTTCCCCCCTCCCTCCATTCCTTTTGAACTTGTTATCTCTGAATGTGAAGGCTGATCTCACAAGCCCAGATGATCCTGAAAATGAACACTAAAGCCTTGAGTGAAGCAGTGGGGTAAAATTGTGAGAGGTCAGAGCCCATGAGAGCTTTCTGGGAATATTGAACTGGCCCTGTCCCCAACTTGCTGTCAGAACATTGAAGGCATATTAAAATTCAACCAGCCAATATGTTTTTTGCATGCAGCTAATTATAATCTCTTAACATAATGATTGTAAAGTAATTTGCATTCTTTTTATCCTTGTAGCTCTATAAACTGTCTCTTAAAGTGAATGGTCTCAAGGTCCTGCACTAGCTGTATGCTGCAATACACTTCTGCTTTTGGAGCCCATTGGGTGTCCAGTAGCAGTTAACAGTTGAAAATTTGCTGACAGAGCTTAGCCAGTAAGTTATGGACTTCAGTATCAGTACAAGAATCCTGATATTTGTGAGAACTCAACCTGAGAAATACTGAATGTTTGATGTAGGGCTACTGGCTTTTACCAGCAAAATCCTGGCCATTATTTCTCTGAATTGTATCTTGTCATATTGAGTGGCTAGATATTCCCACTTGAACATTATTGCCAACCCTTTGTCCAAGAACTTATGAACAGTTATAACCAAAATTATCATTGGATGTCACAAAAGGAGGTTATTTTTGGCTGAGGAATGTTTGAAGAACATGAACTACGAAAAAGTGTGAATGAAAATAAAAAAAATTACTGATGCTGCAATCTGAAATAAAAGAAAATGTTGGCAATTTTCAGCTGGTCAGGTAGCATCTATAAACAGAATATTTCTGATGAATGACCCTTCATCAGAAGTTGTTTTTGCACATCTCCAGTCATTGATTTGAAATGTTAAATGCTTCTCTCGCCACAAAATTCTGTCTGACCTGCTGCGTATTCCCACCATTTTCTTTGGCTAGAAGTAATGACCATTTGATCTGTTTGCAATTAAAGTAAATGAACTGGCATACTGTTTTGCCAGGATGTTTCTCAGTGCATTGGTGCATTAATCTTCTGGATCCTCTACAGTATAAAATACAGTCTACCCCTGGATTTTCATTGATCGTGGATTCCAGCTAATATTATTGATCAAATAACTCAAAAAAAACAAACAAAAAAAAGCAGCTAAATTAACATTGTAGAAGCAGGTCATTATCAAGCAACAGGCATCTTAAGTATTCTGTTGTGAAATTTTAAAAATAAGGAAGCTAAATGACATTTTACATGTTATGAATTAGTTAAAAACCAACCTACACTTCGGTCTCCCATTCAGCTTTGTATGTTGCTCACTGCTTTTTGTAGTTTTGAGATGTAGTGCATAAGACTGACATGCACATTTGAAGAGTTTAACACCCTAATGTCACAGGGAGTTCACCTGTGATTAAGATAAATACTGACATAGATCTGCACAGTAATATGCAGCTGCTAATTTGAAAATTATTATATATATCGTGGTTCAGTGTTTTGTTTTTAACTGAAAATCCTGAAAATAGATTGGAAATTGGAAATTACAAATTACAGATTTTCAAACTGTGAAATTGCCTTTAAGGAAGCAGGTATTTTTCCTCTGTGTATAAATGTGATAGATCTGGCGGTTGTTTTGGAAAATTTCCATTTTTCAGCTGTTCAGAGTGTTTTTAACTGCAGTTGTTTCTGGCTATAAATTTTGATAGATTCTGAAAACCATTTGTGAGTGAGTGCAAAATAGTTTACTTGTTATGCAGCATTCCATCTACTATGGGGTAAGGCTGAAGGAAGAAGCCAGGACAGATGAATATGGCCAGGCTTGATTGTGAAATCCAAGGCTATTTGGGTTGGGGTGGGAACAGCTAGTATAATAATTGTTGCCCAGGTAGAAATATAAAGGTCACAAACGAGAAAATCTGCAGATGCTGGAAATCCAAGCAACACGTGCAAAGTGCTGGAGGAACTCAACAGGTCAGGCAGCATCTAGTGAAAAGAGTAGTTGACGTTTCAGGCCGGGATCCTTCCTCAGGAAAATTTTTTTTTGGCAATTTTCCAAGTCACCTGAAGACTAGTTTCCAAAGCAGAATTTTTTCAACTCTCAGCTAACATCTTATCTACAAATTTGCTTTTTAGTATAGCCTCAATGATGTATGTATAATGAAATCATGGTTCTATTTTGCCTTCCTGTGGAGTAAACTGTAGTTAGTACAACCTTTATGTTGTTCGCATATCATGTTCACATATCAACCTGCTCATTACAATTTTTGGATGTGATAGCATCAGAATACATTTTATTTCCTAATGTTAGCTCATAAGATTTGATCTTGGCATCTTTGTTTCTAATATACATCCTCCTTCGAATATTTCAACTGCAGAATCCTATTGTACTTTGAAACAGTGTTTGAAGTAGAACTTCTGATTTTTTTCATTTCGAAAATGTTCTATCTTTGTAGAGCAATCAAGTAGAGTATTCCTCTCTAAAACTGGGTAGCAATATTGAACTTCCAAAAGACATCTGAGGAAAAATGCCTGTGAAGAATTTTATCATTGTGATCAGTGAATACCATAATTTATTGATTTAATTGAGCAGTACATGTTTTCAATTGACTTTTGGGATGATCCTTCAACAAAAAATTGTATTGTATGTACTCCTTGTAACAACTGTAAAGCCAGTTTAGCTGGCCAGTGAAGGATCAAGAATATGTTAATCATGTTTGTCCTTTTCCCAGTCTTCTGTTTCTTAAAAATAGGTAGAACAGTAACAACGGAAGAGCTAAGTTTTGAATCATTCAGCGTAAGCAGCATTCAGTGCAGGAATCTAAGGAAGACTGGAAAAGTAACAGTTAATGGCATGCAGATTCCCATCCCTCCCTCCCATCTCCAAGTTCCCTGTGAATTTTTTTTCTTTTGCTTTCCTATTCTGCTTATTGTTTTGAGTGAACTGTCGCAAACTTAATTTGTGTTTTTTTTTCTTGACCATTTTGGAAAAATTCAGGACTGTTTCATGGTTGGTCTCCAATAAAGAACCATGCATCAATAAGTTTTTTGTTAACAGGCATCTCCATTCCTGCACTTTGTAAGCTAGTTAATAATTTGCATTTAAAGATAAATCGATAATTGGCTAATTACAATGCTTTTTTTTGGTATAACTATATTGGAACGTGGGGCTTAATGGTGGAGATCAATCTCAGAAATGGGGGTTGTGATGTACTCTGCAAAGATATTTTAAAAACTTCATTGAATGATTTACTGTGCCTTTCAAATTGGCTGTTTGAGACTAAATCCCTTATGCATGTCCATTGCAAAGTCCTTGAATAGTTTTGAATATCTTTACCAAATGGTCTAAAGTAAATGAGTATTCTCTAAAGATTATACCTGCCTAAATCTGTTTTCCAACTTTGCATCAAATAGCTCTTTTCAGCCATTTTTTTTACATTTCTTCCTGTTAAAGGACAAAATTGTTCCTCTGGCCTAATGACTTTAAATACAATCATTTTGTAAAAATGCAGCAGGGATTTAATAATCATATTGACATATAGTTGGTTGTATAGCCTTTGCTACTTAGTTATAAAACTGCAGTTTAAACAAGTGCCTCTAGCATTTGTTGAGCTCTTGCCATAAGATGGATTCTTGCCTCCCCCCCCACCCCCCCTGAAAAAAGATGTATGGTAAACACAGTTTCAGTTTTGTTGAGTATTACAAAAACACATGATAGTGGATTTAGCAAATCTATACTAATGAAAAACTTAAGCAAGGCTTATAATCTGCAATATGAGTAGCATAATGTTATCTTTAGAATATTTCAGCTAAGGTTCTAATGTAACATGACATTGTTACTGCATTTGCTTTCTATTTTCTCAAGTGCTTTTCAAAATAAATTGTCTAGGTGAACTAATCTGTCTTTTTCTCTAAACACCTGGATCTTCAAAAAGGATTAATTTATCTATGCAACAGAGGTATTGAAATTAGTCATTCAAAATCTAGTGCACAGTGCTAACACTGCACTGTTTGCATTTCAGATACATGGGCACTGGTCAGATCCTAGGCACAATAGCTTGTATATACTTGTGTCAAAAGATCCAAGATCAACTGGGGCACTTCTTTAGTTGTCCTGAATTACATAGCGAAAGAATAATATTAGCTGTCTCAGCTCTTTGCTGGTATTTTGGAGAAGACCAATTCAGGAATTTCAGATCTATTGTATTTTGGGGACGGATTGAAGAACTGCCACTTCACCTTGGGCATTAACCTGCATTAGTTTGTAAACCTTGCTAATTGACACATGCTGGTGGATTTGGTATTCTCTAAATATCTGGAGTAGTTTTAATTGGCTTTATGATGCCAACTTCTAGACTAACAGGCTTATGTTATGGTTGTCTCAATTTAGAATTAATCCTTAGTTACTTCAGTTTTCATAGAATGTGTATGAGGGGCACCTGCTCTACTATATAATTTAGTTTGATCTTAAAAAAAACCACCCATTTTACAGTACAAGGCAACCCTTTTCTTGCCTGTAAGTTTGTTTTGAAGATTTTGTTGTCATGAATTTAGGAGTTGCATTCCACACCTTTTGTAAATTTGTTGCACATTTGTTGACAAGTCATGTGTCATTCAATATTAAACTTACAAAAAAGCCATTGAATTCCTAGCTCCAGTTTCTCATCAACGTTTTTTTGAAAGCTTGTCAGGTTTTCCTGAAAGCTCTTGTGACTAGTTGGTAGAGAGACGGGCAAACTCATCTTTATCTCCTGTATTTTCATTCAGCTATGATTGTTGGAATGAGAGTCCTATTGCTCAGAAATGCAAGATTCATATTGAAAATCAATGCCTTAGGAAGTGGTGGTCACATGGATGGTGACAGATAGCTTCTCTGAGGCTAGAGTTGAGGCTGATATTCAACTTCAAATTTGGATGTAAAAATTGGGATTGATGGTTGGGACCTGTATAAAGAAATAGCTTAATATTTGGTTGTATTTAGTTAACAGGATTCAGTGTTAACCTGTGCTTTGATAAACATAACATTTTACTAGTTACATGTATTGGATCTTCAAGTACCTTTTTCACAAGTTTTTAAATAGTCTCAATTTTAAAACGCCAAGTAAAACAATGAAATACACCAGAAATATGGAAAAAAATCAGACTAACCTCACTGATTTCCAAATCATTTCTTTGCATGCCAAGAACACCTTGTCATATTCTTCCTCTGACTCAGGGTGGACCTCAACATTTTTGTCAACAGCTTAAAAGGCTAAAATTAATTTCCCATTATATTTGTTAAGTCATCATTTCTGCTCATGGCATGATGACAGATTCAAACTGTATAGGCGATTATAGTTGTCCCATTCATTGCCGAAATCTAGCTATCATCAGTATTATAAACGCTGTTCCCTTTCTATTAGTCTTGCTCTTCCTGTATTTTAGACATGATGACCAGTAGTTCAACACTTTAGTTGAAAGCCTTCTTGAAATCAACTATGCCAAGATACAAGTGCAATTAACTAATGAGTTTGATGCTAATAGTTGCAAATCAGGAAGATATGTGTACTGATTAAAAAAAATAAGTTTTATTTTTCCTTTTTTTTAATCTTATGGGCATCACAAACAGAATTGGAAACCTTAAATTACTGTTCTGATTGTGCAGAGGCATAGGTAACCCATCTTAGTGATTTCCTTTGCTTAACCGGTCAGAAAAGGGGCAGCATTGTAGCTTCGCGGTTAGTGTAGCACTATTACAGTGCCAATGACCCAGGTTCAATTCTGCCACTGTAAGGAGTTTGTACGTTCTCCCCATAACTGTGTGGGTTTCTTTTGGGTGCTTCAGGTTCCTTCATATTCCAAAGATGTACAGGTCAGGGTTTGTAAGTTGTGGGCATGCTATGTTGGTATCAGAAGCATGGCGACACTTGCAGGCTGCACCCAGCACATCCTTAGACTGTGTTGGTCATTGATGTAGGTGACACATTTCACTATATGTTTCAATGTATATGTGACAAGTAAAACTAATCTTTATTCTTTAAAATCAATTGGGGTGATCATCAAAGTACCTGGACACTTTCAAATTAGGCTTTTTGCCAGTTTTTGAACAAAGATCTATTTTAGCTTGCAGTTTAATACTATTTCCAGTATTTATTTTCAAAAAGATAGCCACAAATCTATTACATTTAATGGTAATAAAAATGGAGTGGTTGCCAACTTCTAATTTTTTTTCTCAAATATAATTATCCAAAATTATTTTAATTGTGTTTTTGCAGTGGTGGAAATTTAGGATTAGAAAGCTTGTTATTGACAAAATGGAATTATTCAAAAGTAGAATCTAAGCTTTAAACTGAAGCTTCAGGTCAAAAGATTTTGGGAGGGATGCAAGATCTGCTTCATGCTTTTTTCAAGATGTAGTTCCTTTTTTCAAAAAAAAACACAACAACCAAGATTTGAGAACATTTAGATCATCAATGTTTAATGACCAAATGCAGTGATTCATAATTTACCTTGGTTCATAAGAAATTTCCTGTTGACAGCTTTAATTTTATTTTTAAACTCTTTTGGGGTTCAGTTCTGATGATTCAGTTGTGATTTGATTGTGTAGGTCACACTAGCAAAGTAAAAAGAATTTACTCTGCATACAAGATGCTCATCTTTCTCTGATCCAAGAAAGACTTCTTGATAACAGCATAGCTTTTATATATTTAAAAATAAACAGACTGAGTATAGACCATATGCCCCTACCCCTACCCGAGCCTTCTCCTTTTATCAAGGTCATGGCTTTTCTAATTTTGCCATTTTCCTTTACTGTTCCCATCTTCCTTGGTCCCTGGATATCCATTTAAAAAGTGGATATAATTTTAACAAATATCGTAATTATTGTGCATTCTACTTTATATCATTGCTTTCTGATTTTTTTTCAGTTATGGATAAATGATATGCACATGACTTTACTGGTAATCTTTTAAAAGTCTACATTTAGTATTCGTTATGTCTGAGTACGCTGCAAAGCCTCATAATTACAATTAAAGCGTAAATTAATAAAGTTGACCTTAGGGAAAATTAGAACACGTACAGTAAAGCAGCTGAGAGTTAAAGCATGTTGTGAGAACAGAGTTGAAGATGTTTCCTAATACATTTTGTGATGCTGTACTGAGCAGTAGCAGTGTACATGTGATCCAGAAGTGCTAGAGGGAGAACTTGAATCTCTAATTCATTGTTTTTCCAGTACTTTAATTATTAACAAACATATGTATCTGGACTTCATGCAAACAATTTCAGATTATTTTTCTTATAAAGTTTGGCCAGGTCAATTGCAGCTACATGTTTCAACCCATATTTATATCAGTTTTATCATCAATAGGTTTGCCCTATGTTTTAAATGTAATAGGAAAGAGAGAATCAGAACTCTAAAATGTACTTGTACTGACGCCAAAATATTAGAAAGAAGTGTTATCATAACTTAAATTGATGGTCTTTTTCTTTAGATTGCTATATTTGATATTTTGACTGATCTCTACACTTTTGTAGAAATGGGATTGTAGGGGATTCCTTCAATAGATGGCTTCAACTATATGAAATAAAGGCACAGATAAATGGACATTTTTTTGTAAAATGTCTTCCACAACGGCATTGTAGGCATTCTCCTATGCAGGATGCATGTTTTTTTAAATCTGAAGTATTTCTTTCACAAAATGCAGCAAAAACATTAAAATATTTTCAATAATTATCAAGCAGTTGATACTATGTCAGTATCTTTTTGAAATCAGTAAAACAAATTTCCACTTCTGTGGCTCTCTAGCATGCACATCTTGGCGATGGCATTTTGATCTTTCTGATAGTCTCATTTGAGATCTTCAGAAATATCCAACTTGCTTGAATGAACTTGCTCTTCATCTGTATTCATCAGCTTCCTTGTTCATCTTTGCTTTTTCTCTGTATTCTCTGTATTTTCAAAGTTTAACGTATATTGTTTAAATAATTTTTTTAAGTTATATTTTAATTTAATTTTCACCTTTTCCTTTTCTCCTGGTTCCTGGTTCCCCTGCATGCCACTAACTGATTTCATAGTATGTTAATTGATTTGTGAATTCAGGCTGAATTGCATCATCAGCAGATGTCTGATCCAGACCTACTTGAAGAATCATCTTCTCTGCTGGAGCCAAGTGAACTGGGACGTGGTACCCCCCTCAGACTTGGGTAACTTCGCTTGCTATCTAAATATTTTGTGTTTCTAACTGTAGTTCCAGTCCTGTGAAGAAAAATGTATGTTAGAATTATTTATTTAAGAAACATGAATAATAGCAAATGGTGGCAATATTTTGGTTGTAGAATAATTTAGACTGCAAGTAAGAATTTCAGGTGATTTGAATCGGACATAATGGTTAAGTAACTAAAATAGTTGACCATTTTGCTTTTAATTCTAGCTCTTTTTTCGCTCGAAATAAACCTCAGAAGTTAAAGCCATTAAGTCACTGGTCATTTTTTTTAATGACACAAGTATGTTCAAATATAATATCTGCAGCGTTGCCAAATGTGCCTTAAAACTGAAAGTTTTCCCAGCTGCTTCTTGGGTTAAAGTAAAATAAGCCAAAGCTAGTGATATTTAGGGATTGGCAGATAATTGTTTTAAGAATTTTAAGATATTTAGCAATGCAGATAGGTTAAGATAAACAACTAACTTATTTAAGTTGCATCATCACCTTTCCACTTTTGCTTCATCTCTGTAACTTTCCTAACCGTAGTTTTTGTGTATTGCTCTATATTTATTTGATCGTGAGCTGCCCATATGCAGTAGAATTTCCTCTTTTCAGACCAAACATTTGATCACTCTGCTGATATCGCCTATGGATTTTTAAAAATCATGATGCAGCATATTTTCTTACTTTGAAGCACTCTTTGTAATCGATTTTGTGAAGCACTTTAAGGTGATTAAATAAGGAAATAAGTTATATTTGATTGTTAATTTTCTTCTAGGTTCTGCAGTGGGTAGATGTGTGTTAGGTTCAGTGGTTAATGTAGTCTAACCAAACTTGGGGGTTGACGTGTAAACAAGTAGTGTGCAGGATGCAGATAAATGTATACTTCTTGTTCTTGAGGAAATAAAATGGAACTACCAGATTGAGACTAGGAAGGCTTTACTCAGGATCAAGCATCGGTATTGAAGTTAACAAAGAAGTTGAACAAGTTAGTGGTTTTCAGGCTATTTTGAATAGGGGCCAAATACTAGGCAGTTGAAATGTATTTTCCTGGGCAAATGTAGAAAAAATTGGTGTTGGGTGCACAAATGGAGGAAGCACAAATTCAGAGGAGCTTGTGAATCTGTACTTTATGCTGTGGTGCACGAATATGCATTCACAGTCTTAAATTCTATGTAGATTTTGTAGATAATTGAGTGGACCTATTGCTTTTTGTGGCTTGGTAGGTTATTCCACCCCTAATCCTCATGCATTTCCCTACTCAAAGTTGTGTGAAAATGGTGAACTGTTTGAATGGAAGGAGAAGCGCAGGATGAGGATCATTGCAGAGGAGTGAGGGAGCTGTACTGGAGATCAAAATTATTGTGGGATGGGTGGGGAATGTTGATTGAGAAGGAGTGTGAATAGAGAAATGAGGCTGGTGCCTCACTGGATTTCAAACCATATGTTAGAATTTGATGTTGTGATGTAGTCTTTTATATACCTTTCTAGGTGGCATAATGTGTATTTTTTCCTCATTTCTTTCTTCTTCCTCCCCTTCCCCCCACCATCCACCTCCCAAATAGTCTTTTACATTAAATTGCTTCGAGTTTGAATTGGGAAGCTATTATTATTTTTCTAAATTATCAGCTGGTGCATTCAATTGTTTACCAATTTCATTTTTACTACAACTTTATTATTTTGCTTTGGAAAATTCGAAGAGGCCTGCATAAGCACAAGTAAGATTTTGTAAATGTCCACATATATGCAAGAATTAAGTACCACGTTATAAAACATATTTCATGAGATTGGTTCAAAACAAGATGTATTCATCAATTGGCAAAGCTGAACTATTCGATACAGTTGGCCCTCCTCATCCGCGAGTTCCGCATGCGCGAATTCAACCAACTGTGAATCAAGAAAACCTGGAAGTGCTCTTCCAGCACTTGTTCAAACATGTACAGACTTGTTTTTTCTTGGCATTATTCCCTAAACAAAGCAGTATTACAACTATTTTACATAGCATTTGCATTGTATTAGGTATTATAAGTAATCTAGAAATGATTTAAAGTATACGGGAGGATGTGCATAGGTTATCGGGATCGGAAAAAAACCAGAAGTTCTCTTACTGAGTAAGTTGGAACAGGTTCATCCGATATTATTTAGCGTAAGTTAGTCAAACGTTTGCCTTGGTATATCGTATATATTTGACCTTTCTATGCATATAAAACACTTAAGAAACGTATGTTTCAGTGCCAGGCTTGGGAACGGAAATTCCCGAGTTCGATCCAGTGACAGACCGCTCCTGAGCGCGCTCTTCATCCGTGCCAGGTTGATCTGGAGGATTAAAAAACCCAAAACCCCATAATTAAACCACTGCGTTGCTGAGTAATAATTGTAGCTTTCATCGGGGCAGGGCCTTTCTCCCTTTATCCTTTAAAATTGTTCCAATCGTTGACCGACTGTAGCCTAACGCTTTTCCAATGACCGATGGCATTTCATTTCACCTCTTTCCGATCGCTTTATTATTTCCACTTTATTTTAAATTGTGATCGTGATTATTTTTGTGAACAGAAACACTGCGGATTCAGAGCTCCGCCGCCGGGTCCTAATGTCCACCGCACTGAGACAGGTTAAATAAGGTTCGGGGTTCCGCTGGGTCCTAAGTCCACCACATTGAGACAGGTTGAATAAGGGACCTGAGCATCTGCGTTTTTTAGTATCCGTGAGGCGTCCCGGAACCAGTCCCTCGTGGATAAGGAGGGGTGACTGTATAATGTTCTTAAAGAAGCCAAAGATAGAAAAAATAGAAGCTAAAGTTTGGAAAAAATAGATATGATTTGTTAGGTATAGATAGTTCACCATGAATTACTGTTTATATTTTGCAAATGTATGTTATGTAGCTTGTGACCATACATATTCCTATGTATAGCTTTGTTGCTGGTGTGATAAACCGAGAAAGAATCCCTACTTTTGAAAGGATGTTATGGCGAGTATGCAGAGGAAATGTTTTTCTTCGTCAAGCTGAAATTGAAAATCCCTTGGAAGATCCTTTAGCTGTAAGTAATTTTAAAAAATGACTTGTTCCATAACTGACTATAGAAATGATACTGAATTCAAATAATTGTCATTGCAGCATTTATTGAGAGATACAGCCCATGTGACCAGTTAACCTACTAATTCCTACGCTTTTGGAATGTGGGAGGAAACTGGTGCACCTGGAGGAACCCACACTGTCACGGGGAGAATGTACAGACCCCTTGCAAACAGTGGCAGATATTGAACCTGGGTTGCTGGTGCTGTAATAGTGTTGTGCTCACCAGCATGCTACCGTGCCACCCAGTTTTAGTTCCAATAGGATTGACATTTCACTCCTAGGAATAATTGAATTTAGATGCATGCTGTCTTGAGGGTATGCACAAGCATCATGTTGACAACCAGTAGCTTAATTGTGCCTAATAAAAGGAGGTAGATCTTTGCTGATTGATATCTACAAGTTTGTTTTGAGTTGCAAAAGCAGATAAATGATATGTTGTGTACGTTATCAGATAGTGGAAACGCCAATCTGTTATACACACTTCACATTTTATCAGCTTATGGTTTTGTTTTATAATTTTGAAAAAGATAGATCAGCTTTATTTGTCACCTGTACATTGAAACATCAAAACATATGATGAAATGTGTCTTTTGTGTCAATGACCAGCACAATCCAAAGCTGTTGCTGTTTTTCATGGTTATTTTGAATATTTGAAACAACAATATTTTAAATGTATGTCTGTAGACTCAAGGAATGAATGTAGTCCATAGAATTAATCTTGGTTTTGTGTTCGATAATCTATTTTGTGTTTAAGCACTATCTTTATATTAATTTTCTAATGATGGGTAATAAACATGGCTTGTATTGCCAGTTGTTTTATTATAAAAAGCTTATAGAATTAGTAACTACCCTAATGTATAAAGAGGACAGATAATACAAATATTCTGCTTGTCATTTACTGTAAAAGTGTTTAAATGTCCCTACATAATTTATCAACATATTATTGCAGTAAATGAAGTGTGCAATAATTTAAATGTTTTGTAATCCTAATACAAGAGATTTCAGCTGAATGTGTTCACCATTCTTTTTTTAGGGTGGTCAGGTGGACAAGTCTGTTTTCATCATTTTCTTTCAAGGTGACCAACTGAAAAACAGGGTGAAGAAAATTTGTGAAGGGTGAGAATAGTAATTTTGTTGATAATATTCTGCGTATGTTTAATTCCTGTTGCTTGTAAATATGGCACTATATCAGTTATGCTGTAATGACATCTAATTACTTTAATGCCTGACATTTGTCAGTAATTGTCCTGAAGCTTGCCAAATTCATGATTTGGAGGTCTTGGTTGATGACTTCCCAAACCATCAACCTCCTTAATTTACCAAGTGAGGTTATAAAACTGGTTCTTTGTAGCTTCACTGTAAGATAATTTATTAATTAAGCTAAAATGTACTTGACCCCTCTCAGTGGTTCTTGCTTACTGTCCAGTATGCTGCTGGCATTTAGGGCAGCAATGAAGGTCTTCCATCTCTGTCTGTCCTTGGCTCCTCAGATGTAGAAGGATTCTTCATTGCTGTTTCCTTAACAGTTTTGTTTTACCAATCAGGGTTGTTGGCCATGAGCTAAACTCCTGATCCTGGAGGACAGGTGGACCACTCTTAGTCAGGCCTCTACCCTTTGACCTGTTTGGCATGGGTGACACTACCAAGAGATAAAGCATAAAGCTCTGACTTCAGTCAACATAGCTCTCTGGGTCATTGAGGCATACAAGCCTCCAAACCATGGCAAGGTTGTGGTCCTCTTGGAGGTCTCAGTGGTTCAGAAGAGAAATATTTTTGATATCCTCCTTGCTGGTCTGCTTGTGCGTGACTTGTGTGCCTGTACAGGGCAGTGTGGTTGACAGAATGTGTTGTTCAGATGCTGGTGCAACTGATCTCCTGCTGTACTCCTGGACTTAGCACTGATTTTAGGGACTTCCAGATCGCACTGAGCTGAGAAACTGAGAACACTTTGTATCTGAAATCTCAGCTTGTCTGGTACAGACCCATTCATTTAAATTGGGTTGGAAGGAAAGAGTAAATTATGCAGCTGTGTTTTTAAGTAATTTGAATAATTTAACCTTTTAGATAAATACACTAATCAACATTCTAAAAACTTAAATTCTAAGGCATTTATTTTTAAATACTATTGGTCATTGGAGATGTTTGGAAATAATTGAAAATATATTCAGACTATTGAGATGGAATGGGGTAGGGCCATGGGTTCTATCTCATGAGGTCAAAGATGAAGCTGGTAGATCTGTGCTTCATGGCACAGCTCTGGTAGTGAGACCTCTAGTTTAATCAATACAGTTAGTATAGGTCAGTTTGGTTGGGTGGGAATTTAAGGCATGAGCCTAGTTAAGCAAAATTTGATCCATTATCAATGCTTGTGTTAACAAGAACCTTAATCTTGTAGGTTCAGAGCATCCCTTTATCCCTGCCCAGAAACTCCTCAAGAACGAAAGGAAATGTTAGCTGGTGTAAACACACGAATTGATGATCTTCAAATGGTATTGTATTCAATTATTGGGATAGTCAAGTCTCAGTTTTTGTACAATTTCTGCATGATTTAAAGGCATTTTACAACATAAGTTGACAAATACTACTTATTGCCTTTATCTGCTGAATGTCTTTGGCTTTCTAAATATGTATCAGCATAACTTTTCTATGATAGCCTTATGCTATCTTCTATATTGTTCTATTGAACAGAATTTAACTATTGCTTCATTTTTGCTTCTGCAGGTCAATTCATTGACCCAGAATTTCAAATGTCCTTAATTCCATTACAAATTTGAGTCTGTTTTACATGTTTGAAGACTGCAAGCACATTTATAATATGCCTAACTGTACATTCAATGATGTATTCAGTATTAAAAGAGCATTAAAACTACAGGCCATCCCCCAATTAAGAACACCCAACTTATGGACACCCCCTCAAATGATTGAGCTCAGAGTTTGTTCCTACAAGTGACAAAACAACTTCCCCTTTTTATTCCTCTTTTACTAATTGTTCTTTTGTGTTTTTAGTGCCATTCATTACAATACTATAAAGATCTAGTTACTATATCGACTGACTTTTGTGTATCTTTCAACTTTCTGACAAAATCTATTGATGAATGTCTGTAAGAGTAGAATCGTTTCATTATCGGGGGTGTCCTGTACTGTTTTGAGAATTAGATTACAATTCTTATGTTTTTATCTTTTTCCAAGTGTTTTTACCTTCTTTTGCTCCCTTAGCTGTGTCATTTCCTATCATTAGCTAGATGGATCCTTCAATGCAATGTAGAGTGAGTAGTTACAGATCTACTGTTCAGCGAAGATGATCAGTTCTGTATATTCAAAAATGTATTTTTCTCGTCTCCAGGTTTTAAATCAGACAGAGGATCATCGTCAGAGGGTACTGCAGGCAGCTTCAAAGAGTATTCGTGTATGGTTTATTAAAGTACGGAAAATGAAGGCAATTTACCATACCCTAAATCTCTGCAACATTGATGTCACACAAAAATGTTTAATCGCAGAGGTCTGGTGTCCAGTTTCTGATCTGGATTCAATTCAGTTTGCCCTTCGAAGGGGTACGGTAAGTCGCTGTTAATGCTAATTCAAGTTCAGAAATATACCTTGCTCATTAGGTCTATTAAACTTACCTGCTTCCTAGACACAACTATTTGTAGTGATTTGGAGATTCATGGCAAAAATGCTGAAATGGTTTCTGGAAATCAGCCTAATTTTGCTGATTTATGTTTTTCTTCCTGGAATATACTCACACTGTGTTTAATAATTACAATTAATATAGGTCTAAATTGTGATTGTGTAATTACAGTCTGTGGTCTGCTCATGTCCACACTTTCTTAGACAGGAAGTGAAATATGGATCCTGCTGACTCTGCATCATGGTGTGCTCTCGTTGCCAACTGAGCCTCTGATAGTGCAATATGGAGTCCTCTCCTTTGAAAACTTGGGACAAAGCTTTGCCAGCTTGCAACACTTGGAGACATTAAAACTGAAATAGATGTTTTAAGAAATATAAAACAATATTTAAAAATGTTAAACATTGACTAAATCAGGGGTCCCCAACCTTTTGCGCACCGCGGACCGGTTTAATATTGACAATATTCTTGTGGACCGACCGACGGGGTTGGGGGAGGGTGTTCAAGTTCAACAGTGTGTGACGGAATGAGGAAAGGTGCAGCTGACTCGTAATGTTTCATATCACTAAATTATATCGTTTCCTCTCCGCGGCCCGGTAGTTGGGGACCACTGGACTAAATAGTTTGGATTGACTTTTCTGTTGCCTAAATTGTATGCTTGAAACTAATAGAATTAGGGATTCTCCAAAATACTCTGGTTTGGGAAACAAAAAATTGTATTTGAGGGGAGCATGAAATCATAGAATGCTGGAAATGTTTTTCAGGTCAGACAGCATGCTGCCTGGCTGATGAGTAATTTCAGCATTTTTTTTTACATTTCAGTAACTTTTGGGTCTCTGCGCTTCACACTCTTAAAACTGGAGAAATTGCTGGATCTCCATCCATGTGCTGTGAAATGCAGAAACTCAACATTGGTCTGATTTTTTTTAAAATGTTTTTTCTATTTAGTCTTTTTGTTTCAACCAATTCAGCTCTTCTGGAGATGAATGGGTTGAACTTATTCTGAGCAATGATGAGTAAAAAGCACTTTGTAATTAATCCTTTGTGGTAAGTTATTTTCAAATCTTATTTCACTAATTCCAGTTATGGCTCTCTACTTATTCAAGGGAGGATCATATCTTCAGATGCTTTGTCTGTTAGTTATTATACATGGGCTATTTGCCACAATAACGGGAACAAACAAATGGGAACAAAACAAAAACCTTTTGAAAATGGATGTTTGTACGATTTTACTTTTCATTACACCTTCTGTTCTCTTCTTTCCCCTCCATTCTTTTGGCAGAAAAACTGTTAGCACCACAGAGGAGTTTAGAAACTTCACTGTGTCTTCTTAGCTTGAATGTATTCAGTTCTATATATTCAATTAATTACCTTAATAAACTAGAAGTCATTTTAGCTTTTTGTTTTAACCTTGTGTTCAAACTTAGCTTGTGTTTACAATGGCACTGAAGAAGCTATACAACCCATATCTTTTGCCCATTGATTCATAGAGAATTCCATAAGACCATAAGACAAAGGAGCAGAAGTAGGCCATTCGGCCTATCAAGTCTGCTCCGCAATTTTATCATGAGCTGATCCATTCTCCTATTTAGTCCCACTCCCCCGCCTTCTCACCATAACCTTTGATGCCCTGGCTACTCAGATACCTATCAATCTCAGCCTTAAATACACCCAATGACTTGGCCTCCACTGCTGCCCGTGGCAACAAATTCCATAGATTCACCACCCTCTGACTAAAAAAATTTCTTTGCATTTCTGTTCTGAAAGGGTGCCCTTCAATCCTTAAGTCATGCCCTCTCATACTAGACTCCCCCATCATGGGAAACAACTTTGCTACATCCACTCTGTCCATGCCTTTTAACATTCGAAATGTTTCTGAGGTCTCCCCTCATTCTTCTAAACTCCAAGGAATACAGTCCAAGAGCGGACAAACATTCCTCATATGTTAACCCTCTCATTTCTGGAATCATTCTAGTGAATCTTCTCTGTACCCTCTCCAATGTCAGCACATCCTTTCTTAAATAAGGAGACCAAAACTGCCCACAGTACTCCAAGTGAGGTCTCACCAGTGCCTTATAGAGCCTCAACATCACATCCTTGCTCCTATACTCTATTCCTCTAGAAATGAATGCCAACATTGCATTCGCCTTCTTCACTACTGACTCAATCTGCAGGTTAACTTTAATGGTATCCTGTACGAGGACTCCCAAGTCCCTTTGCACCTCAGAACTTTGAATTCTTTCCCCATTTAAATAATAGTCTGCCCGTTTATTTTTTCTGCCAAAGTGCATAACCATACACTTTCCAACATTGTACTTCATTTGCCACTTCTCTGCCCATTCTTCCAATCTATCCAAGTCTCTCTGCAGATTCTCCGTTTCCTCAGCACTACCGGCCCCTCCACCTATCTTCGTATCGTCAGCAAACTTAGCCACAAAGCCATCTATTCCATAATCCAAATCGTTGATGTACAATGTAAAAAGAAGCGGCCCCAACACTGACCCCTGTGGAACTCCACTGGTAACTGGCAGCCAACCAGAATAGGATCCCTTTATTCCCACTCTGTTTCCTGCCAATCAGCCAACGCTCTATCCACGTATGTAACTTTATGGTTTTAAACAATGTTTTCTTTCCATTCAGGAGCGCAGTGGATCTACAGTTCCATCCATCTTAAATAGGATGCAAGCCAGCCAGACACCACCAACTTATAACAAGACAAACAAATTTACTTATGGCTTTCAAAATATTGTGGATGCATATGGAATCGGAACCTACAGGGAAATTAATCCTGGTAAGAAACTACATTGAGCTGTCGATGTTTCAGATGAAATGTTTTTCAAATTTTTTATGAGTAAAGCCTATTTTTGATGTCTTTTTTTCCACAGCTCCATATACAATTATAACCTTTCCTTTCCTCTTTGCTGTTATGTTTGGGGATTTTGGCCATGGTGTTCTGCTGACTTTATTTGCTGTGTGGATGGTTTTGAGAGAGAGCCGAATATTGTCACAGAAGATTGAAAATGAGGTATTCTTTGTACCAATAGTTACTGAATCAAGAATTGTAAACT
The DNA here is from genome assembly GCF_963921235.1 of Mobula hypostoma. Taxonomy (NCBI): domain Eukaryota; kingdom Metazoa; phylum Chordata; class Chondrichthyes; order Myliobatiformes; family Myliobatidae; genus Mobula; species Mobula hypostoma. Next base: position 36,228,772 of record NC_086128.1, read on the forward strand.
TCTGATGTTTTCTGTGGACTTGATGATAGTAATTACTTAAATGTTTTGTGTTTTTTGTTGAGTCGTAGGGTGCAGAACAGGCCCTTTGACTCACCACATTCATACTTTTGCTCATCTACACTAATCCCATTTGCTTGCATAAGGACCTTATCCTTTTTTTCTTGCCTATTTAAGTGCCTGTCTCAATGTTTCTTAAACATAATGATTAGATCTGACTCCACCATCACCTCCAGCAATGAGATCCAGATATCAACCACACTATATTTAAGGAAAACATAACTCTCAAAGTTGCATATATGTACTGAATAATTACCAGCATGTTTTTTTGTTCATCCGTGCATATGGAAAGAAGATAGAAATATTAATTCATTGGTACTTTATACCAATAGTAAGATGTTCAAGCTGTTTTCAGTTGTGTTGTGGGTAACAACAATTGATGTAGTTACTGTTGTTCCAGTTTTAATTTGAGCTTCATTCCTGACAGATCTTCAGCACCATTTTCAGTGGACGCTACATTATTTTACTCATGGGAATTTTCTCTGTGTATACGGGTCTCATATATAATGACTGCTTTGCAAAGACTCTCAATATGTTTGGTTCAGCATGGAGTGTTAGATCAATGTTTCAACCATATGGAAATTGGACGTAAGTATTGCAAAAAGACATTAAGGTTGTTTTTACATTGCTTTATTATGAATTCTTTGCGCTTACACCACAAAACAAATTTGTACTGGGAAAATATTACATAGCAATATAAACTTTTAACATTAAACAGTGAAGTGGGTATTATATGCATAGATTAATACTAGGGTCCAGAAACTTAAGAGAAATGTATAATTTAAGTTTGGTGAAACTAGATTAAAGATTTATTTAATGTTTTAATTGACAATTGTTTAGGCCATCAATAGACTATTCTAACATTTCTATAATTAGAAAGATATTAGCTGAAACCTGAAGGCCAATAACCAATTTGTTTACTTGTTTAAATAATACATGGCCCAAGTGACAAAAGAAAATATATTAAAATATCTTTACAATTCAGAGCTGACATATTTTGCATGATTCAAAAAAACCCCACAATGCTTTCTGCAAGTTATACTGTGTATAAAAATATTTAAAATTAACATTTTAATTGCTCTAACTGCCCAGTAGTATTACCACAATTATTCATTGATGTTCATAAGTATATCTTGAGATTGTGAAAGACTCCATATAAATGCAAGTATTTTTAATTTGATTTAATGCCATGAATTTTAACACTCTGGCTTTACCATTAGTGAAACAAAAAACTGCTGTTGTAGATGATGTTTCATAACTGTAATCTTTTGTAGAGAGGCAACCCTTCAAGGCAATCAAAATCTTCAACTAGACCCTGCCCATCCCAATGTCTTCAAAGGGCCGTATCCATTTGGAATAGATCCTGTGAGTTGTATTTTTATTAAAATTTAATCATAAATGGAAAATGAGTTTGGTCTGTCATTTGACTGTTTTGGAAGTGTTGAACTTGTGACTTTATGTAGTCAACTATCTGAATTGTTGTTCAGAAAATAAACTGGATAAGCTACCTTAATGTGGATGGTGCAAGAAGTGGTAAAATTTAAAGTCTCCTGTTGCAGGCACCTAGCTCTCTGACTCTTAAAATCTTTCTGCCATTTGCAAGGTTGAGAGAAAAATGCAGTGTCCTTAATTTGCCTCGATGAATGCATTTCCAACAATATTTAAGAGCCTCGATGCCATTCTTAGCAAAGTATTTAGCTTAATTCGTACCCCAATCAAGACTAAATATTTATTACCTTCAGCTCCTGTGGAAGTATGCATCATTTACAAAACACATTGCAATTACTTGTCTAGACAATCTGTAGTCTTGTTTGCTAAGAAAGTCAAGGGGAGTACGTGCAGTGGGACATCCTGATTTTAAATTTCCCCTTCAAATTCCACTTGATGCTGATTTGGATGTATATTGCAATGCCTCCTTCATTGCGGGGGCTGAAGCATTTCTCATTTTCATTTTTAAATCTTTTTTATTAATTATTATTGAGGATCAACAAAAAAATACATTAATCAAGTCAACATGTCAATATGTACAATGAGAAATTAAATTATCAAATAACTGTTTAACAAAGCTAAACAATATATCAATAATAATAAGAAAAAATAAAATGTTAAAACTATTTTGTTTTGGCAAAAAAGAACCCCTACTACTAACAAAAAAAAACCATTGGGAGTACAACCCCTGAGCTATACGCCATACAAGCTTCCATAAAAGAAAAACATCAATCCGCCAACTCAAATCCATTTAAACAAGAATCAGAAGGGAACCATCGTAATTAACTCAAATCAAATGATAGTAGCAGGCAGAAGAACCCCAGCTTTTCTCGAAGTCAAATCAAGGATCAAAAGTTCGACTTTTGGTTTTCTCCAAACTAAGACATAACATCACCTGAGAGGACCATTGTATCAAAGTGGGAGCAGAGGCATCTTTCCATTTCAATAAAATAGCCCTTCTGGCCAATAATGTAACAAATGCAATTGCATGTTGGTCTGATATAGAAATACCATGAATATATTGAGGGATTATACTGAACAAAACTGTCAATTTATTAGGTTGTAAATTAATTTTTAAAGCTTTAGAAATTGTAGAGAAAATAGATTTCCAAAACTGTTTCAATACAGAACACGATCAAAGCATATGTGTCAATATAGCTGTCTCAGTTTTACATCTATCACTCTGACTATCAACATTAGGAAATATTTTATTCAGTCTATCCTTTGTCAAATAGTAACAATGTACAATTTTAAATTGAATTAAAGAGTGACTGGCACAAATCAAAGAAGAGCTAACCAACTTCAAAATTCACAACCAATCCTCTGTTATCAAGGTCATGTTAAGCTCTCTTTCCCAATCTTGCTTAATCTTAAGTAATGGATAATTATACTGTTGTAATAGTAAATTATAAATTTTCCCATTAAAACCTTTTACTAAAGGATTCATTTTTAAAATAATGTCTAACAGGTCAGAATCTTGTATATATGGAAAATTACTTAAATATTCTTGTAAGAAATGTCTGACCTGAAGATATTGCAAGAAATGAGAGTATGAGAGAGAGTATTTAGTTACTAATTTCTCAAAAGACATCAATTGGCCTTCTTGGAACAGATCCATGAAGGAATAGACTCCTTTATTCCTCCAAAGAAAAAAAGGTAGGATCACTTAGTGAAGGTTTAAATAAATAATTTTGATAAATTAAACTAAGAAGGTTAAATTTTTTGAGTCTAAAAAAATTACGAAACTGGTACCAAATTCGTAATGACTACTTAATCATAGGATATAAATTTAGATTAGAAATTTTGGCCAGTTGTACAGGTTAAGAAGCTCTTAATAACAAAGTTAAGTAAAATTGTTTCACAGCTTTCAATTCCAAATCAACCCAAGGTGGTCGTTAATTTTTATCAGTCCAATATAACCAAGAACACACATAACGTATATTAACAGCCGAATAATACATTCTTAAATTAGGCAGAGCAAGACCTCCATCCTTTTTTACTTTTTGTAAATGATATTTTCCAATTCTCGGTCTTTTATTATTCCAAACAAAAGATGAAGTAATAGAATCAACCCGATCAAAAAAACTTATTTGTTAAAAAAATAGGAATATTTTGAAATACATATAAAAATTTTGGTAAAATCATCATTTTAACTGCATGAATTCGGCCAGCTAACGAAAGTGTAAGTGGATTCCATCTACAAAATAATTGCTTCGTAATATCCACTAAAGGAACCAAATTAGCTCTATAAAGGTCTCTGTAATTTTTAGTGATGATAATACCTAAATATTTAAGAGTCTGTAACTTTAAAACGAATGTCACCATATATGGAAGCAGAATCATTTAGAGGAAATAATTCACTTTTATAAAGGTTTAATTTATATCCCAAAAATTTTCCAAATTCATTTAATAATTTCAGTAAACTAGGAATGGATTCTTCAGGATTCGAAACATAAATTAAAAGATCATCAGCATAAAGGGAGAACTTATGAATAGTCCCATTTATGGAAACTCTATGGATATCTTTAGCTTCACAAAGTGCAATGGCCAAGGGTTCCAACACCAAATTGAATAACGGGGACTTGACGGACATCCTTGTCTCGTACCCCGCAAAAGTCAAAAAAGGAGATCTGCAATTATTAGTAATAACAGTAGCAATAGGGCTTTTATATATCATTCTAATCTACTTATTAAAATTAGTACCAAAGTTGAATTTCTCTAAAACGTTAAATAAGTATTTCCATTCAACGCTATCAAATGCCTTTTCAGCATCAAGAGAAACAACACATTGGGGAGTCTTAGAAAGGGATGAGTATATAACATTTAACAGTCTCCGAGTAAAAGAGAAGGAATAACGGCCTTTTATAAAACCTGTTTGGTTCTGAGAAATAATTTTAGCTAGAATATTTTCCAGTCGATTAGCCGTTATTTTTGAAAGAATTTTAACATCCACATTTAATAATGAAATAGGTCTATATGAAGTGCAGTCACTAGGGTCTTTATCTTTCTTAAGAATTAAAGAAATAGAAGCTTCATAAAATGTGGGAGGTAACTCTCCTAACAGAAAAGAATCTTTAAGAGTTTGCAACGTATATGGAGAAAGCAATTTTTCAAATTTTTTATAAAATCCTACAGAAAAACCATCCAATCCAGGAGCTTTACCAGATTGCATTGAAAGAATAGCTTTCTGAATTTCTTTTTTAGTGTTAGGAGTATCAAGAGTTTGTTGATCTTCAACAGATATTCTAGGAAAATCAATCTTTTGTAAAAAGGCATTCATTTTAGAAGGATCAGCTGGAAACTGAGATTTATAAAGTTCAATGTAAAAGTCTTGAAAAATTTTATTAATGTCTTCATAATTACAAGCTAAACTACCGTCTCCCTTACGAATGTTTAAAATTTGTCTTTTAGCTCTAGCTGCCTTTAATTGGGATGCTAATAGCTTATTATTTTTATCTCCAAACACATAAAATTGACTTTTCAATTTAAGCAAATTTCTTTCAATAGGATAAGTTCATAGTAAATTATATTGTGATTGAAGTTCAACCCTTTGTTTAAATAAATCTATGTTAGGAGAGATTGCATAAATATTATCCAAGTCTTTAATTTGTTTTGAAATTTTATCTAACTCTATTTTTGTCTGTTTCTTAAGCTTAGCTAAATAGGAGATTATCTGACCTCACAAATATGCTTTAAATGTATCCCATATAATCAATTTCGACACATCTCCGGCATTGTTAAAAAGAAAAAAATCTTTTATCTGAGTCTCAATAAATTTGACAAAGTCCGAACTTTGTAATAAATTTTCTGGAAAACGCCAAGGAAAGTTTGCAATACCAACATCATTCAATTCAAAAGCTAAGCTTAAAGGCGCATGATCCAAAACAACGAAAGCGTCATATTCACATTTCTGGACTTTGGACCAATATCGGAAATCAGCTGTAAAATAATCGATTCTTGAATATTTTTTGTGAACATGTGAATAAAAGGAATAATCTATCTCATTAGGTCTCATTAGGATGTAGATGTCTCCAGATTTTGATCAAACCTTAATCAATTAAAAAAGAGTGATGCTGAACAACTCGGAAGCCGCTGATTGGTTGAACTCTTGTCAATCAAACGATTTAAACAACAGTTAAAATCACCACCCATTAACAACATACATTCATTTAAATCTGGCAATAAACCAAATATGTTTTTTAAAAAAGATCATCTACATTAGGCCCATATAGATTAACCAGGACAATTTTTCTATTACAAATTGTTCCTTTAACAATTTAAAAACCTACCATTAGTATCTGACACAATGTCGTCTTGGATAAATAAAATATTAGATTTAATAAAAATAGATACTCCTTTTGTTTTATTTTGACAAGTGGCATGATATTGAAGGTCCTTCCACATTAAAAAAAATCTATTTTGATCGCCCATTCTGATATGCGTTTCTTGAGCAAAAATTATATTCGGTTAGAATCGATTAATAATTTTAAAAGTCTTTTTTCACTTATTAGGATGATTCCAGCCACGTACGTTCCAACTAATAAAGTTTATCTGTTTAACTACCATAAAATATTTTCTTAACACATAAATACATGCATACCAATGCGGGCTAATCAAAAATGGTGGTGATAAGTATAACCATATAGAAAATACGCATGCTCCGAAACTCCGTAATGGGAAAAAATACAAGAAGAAAAAAAACTGAAAAAAATGAAATTAATCCTACAATGAAACCTATAGTTCGAAACTACCCCCAATCCTCCCACCATCCCAAAAGCTAGAAATCCAACAAAGAAGAAGAAAAGGCCGGAATGCGTCCCCATAGAAAAAGAAAAAAGAAACAGAACTCCGCGAGCTGCTCAATTTAAATAGTGATTTTAAAAGTTTTTCTTAGTTCTCCCCCCGCCCCCCATTTACAAAAAAAAAACACACAGCCCTAAAATAAGAAAGCCCTGCAGAGGAAAAAAAAGATGTTTATGCTTAATCATTAAAAATAAACTGGGGAATGCAAAAACAATCTCCAAACAATCTTGATCAAAGGATATCTTCAACATATCAGAAATCTTCAAAGCTTGTTTTCTTTCAGAAAGTTATTAAGCAGACCTAATACCATTCAAACCTCGGCCACCTCCAAAATAGAATTAACGTAGTCCAATGCCGCTTTGGGATCCAAAAAAACACGTGGAGTTGAATCTTTAGGGAATAGTTTTAACCGGGCTGGATAGCGAAGTGATGGGAATAATCCCTTATCATGGGGTATCTTCATAGCTGGAATGAACTTGAACCGCTGTTCCATAACTTCCCGTGGATAGTCTTCATAAAAATGAATCTCCGAACTCTTGAATTCAAAAACTCTGTGTTTCCTTGCATATTTTATGATTTGGTCTTTAACTTTGAAACGAAGAAAACTGACCAAAACTAATCTTGGCTTATTCGGATCTTGAGATTTCGAAGTGAAAGTTCTATGCGCTCTTTCAATATCAGGAGGCTGAGGTAGAATATCAGGAAACAGAGATTGAGATAAATTAGCAAAATAGTCCAATAAATCCCCACTCTCAGATCCTTCCTTCAGTCCAACAATTCGAATGTTATTCCGACGAGATCTTGCTTCCAAATCAATAATCTTGCGTTGAGACTGTTCCAAGCGGGCTGAAATATCCGCTATCTGATGCTTCAACTCTTTAAGCTCAGAATTCAAGGAAATAATATTTTCCTCTACGAACTGAAAACTCTGTGGAAATGACTTCATCTCAGAAGTGATATTATCTATTTTCTTGTCGAGAGCCATCAACGCATGTTCTAAACGCTCAGCCCAGACAGGCATATCTTCTGATTTTTCTTTTGAAGTTTTTCCCTTTCCATTGCTAGATTCAGAAAGCTGCTTTCCACTTGTTAAAGATTGTGACATAATGACAACTATTCCCCTCTAAGATCCGACAAATAAGTTAAAAATTCAGAGTTTAAACTGGGGAAAAGGAAGAATTAAATGCAGCCACAGAAATTGTGTGTTACTCCATTAAGCAGCAGGCAGAAATCCTAAAGCATTTCTCAAGGGCATTTACGGATTGGCCTTTCCTTTCATGCCCACACCCCACAAATGAATAAAAATCACTTAAATCTTTCAAATTTACCTTTGACTTGAAATTCTAAATTAGTTTGTCTAGACAAATCTAGAGAATAGGTTGAGTGAACTTGGCCTTTTCTCTTTGCAGTGACGGAGGATGAGAGGTGACCTGGTAGAAGTGTACAAGATGATGAGAGGCATTGATCGTGTGGATAGTCAGAGGCTTTTCCCCAGGGCTGAAATGGCTAGCACAAGAGGGCATAGTTTTAAGGTGCTTGGAAGTAGGTACAGAGGAGATGTCAGGGGTAAGTTTTTTTTACACAGAGAGTGGTGAGTGCGTGGAATGGGCTGCTGGCAATGGAGGTGGAAACGATAGGGTCTTTTAAGAGACTCCTGGCTGGCTACATGGAGCTTAGAAAAACAGAGGGCTGTGGGTAAAGCCTAGTTATTTCTAAGGTAGGGACATGTTTGGCACAGCTTTGTGGGCTGAAGGGTCTGTATTATGCAGTATGTTTTCTATGTTTCTAAATCATGAAGGTTCTGGAAGGAAATTTAACAATATGAACTATGGTTTTATTTGAAACATAATTGGATGGATCTGCTTAAAGTCAAGGAGGTTTAACTGTGGAAATGCAATTCTTTGCTGTACAGCATGAAAACCAATGATTTGCAAACTCTGCTATGCACAAAAGAATGGATGTTTTTAATGCCATTGCTCACTTGAGCGAAAACTCACTGATTCAGCAATATTTTAATTAACATTGACTAATGAATAAATACAATTCTTTTTAGATCATAAACAGAAAATGCAGGTGGTGTATGGGTAGAGAATGATTCAGATTAAGGTCCCATCATCAGAACTAAGAGGGAAAGGAAATGGTGAACGCAACAGACTAGGCAGCATCTCTAGGAAGAGGTATAGTCGATGTTTCAGTGATGAAGGGTCTCGGCCTGAAAGGTCGACTATACCTCTTCCTAGAAATGCTGCCTGGCCTGCTGTGTTCACCAGCAACTTTGATGTGTGTTGCTTGAAATTCCAGCATCTGCAGATTTCCTCGTGTTTGCGAGGGAAAGGAAATGGATGTTTTCAGTCCTATGCAAAGACTAGTAGAGGAAAGGACTTAAAGGATAATACGTTGCTTGTTAGACTTTTTGGGCAGTTCATTTCATGTTAATTCTTCTAGCCAAGTCTATCAGAAAATTCATTGTTTTCTCATAAAATTATTTTTGTGCATGAAGCAGAATCATACAAGATAGATTCCGATGAGTATGTTTCTTCACTGCTTTTGATCTCACCCTTCCAGAAGAAATGATTTCCATGTCCTGGCTTTACCCACTTTTTTCCTTGATGACCAATTCCACCTCTTCTGAATTTGGGGTCTAAGGGAAAGAAAATAGCCAAATATTTGGTCTTAACCCCCAAAGATTAATAGATTTCATATTTTGTTTAGATATGGAATATTGCTACAAACAAACTTACATTTCTGAACTCCTTCAAGATGAAGATGTCTGTGATTTTGGGTGTCATCCATATGACCTTTGGAGTGTCTCTCAGCCTTCTGAATTATATGTGAGTCTGAAAACATTAGGAATAGAAAAGAAGTTTTGAGCTGTTGACGTGATTTTCAAGCAGATTTTGAAGTGTCACTTCATTAAATGTTTAATAATGAAGATTGACATTTCCAAATACTCAGACAATGACATTTAAAATGCATGGGCCAGAATTTCTTAAAACTGAAATTTGGCCCCTGTACGGCATTCAGGCAACCAAAAGATCAAATGAAACTAATCATCTGATTGATTATGATTATAAAACTAATGACAGTCCTGGGGGTTTACAACATTGATCTTTCTGTGGGGTGGGAAGGGAGGTAGAGGTTGTTAGTGGTAGTGATTCGTGGTGGACTTGAGTTCTTTTGTCAAGTTTTAGTAAACTTTTACATGTCAATTCAAATTTGAACCATCATTTAGGTTGACTTCCATAGTTTACTAATCTATTTGAATGGCTCAATGAGGTACAAATTTGACCAACCAAAGTTATGACTTGAAACTTATGACTTTATTCCATCTCTGTACCCTCTCAGGGTGGACTGCAGGTATTATCACTGGCATGTTAAGTATTGATTTATTTTTCAGTAACACCATAAGACATGGGAGCAGAATTGGGCCATTTGGTCCATTGAGTCTGCTACACCTTTGCATCATGTTATTATCCCTTTCAATCCCAGTGCATTCTATTTATGTTAATACACCAAAGTATGGGTACAGGTAATGATTTATAAGCTCCTTGATTTCAGTGTTTGCAATTAGCTGTTAAATAATGTAAAAGTACAAACTTATTGAATATTTCTAATTTTTCATGTTATTTGTTTTCTCTGCTTTATTCTTAGATATTTTAAAAAACCACTGAACATCTATTTCGGCTTTATCCCTGAAATGGTGTTTATGCTATCTTTGTTTGGCTATCTTGTTATTCTCATCTTCTACAAGTGGACTGCTTACGATGCCAGCACTTCAAGAGATGCTCCCAGTCTTCTCATTCACTTCATCAATATGTTCCTCTTCAGCTATAATGATAAAACAATGAAATATCTATACAAGGGTCAGGTATGGAATTATCAAAATGTGCTTATGCAATATTTCTGTATAGCAGTTTGAAATCAATAGCTTCCAGTTTTGAATATAAAATACATTCTGGTGTTGCTTACAAATCTAAATTGATACGTCTGTGCAAAACATTGAAACAAACTGATACTTTCTCTACTGCATACGCTATCTACTAATTGGAAAAAACTAAGGTTTAACGGACAGAAATTTAATCAGAATTTCTATTTTGTCCACAGCAAGGTTTGCAGTCCTTTTTGGTAATTGTAGCTCTGCTGTGTGTTCCATGTATGCTTGTGGTGAAACCATTGGTGCTGCGTCATCAGTATTTGAGAAGAAAGAACTTGGTAAGTTTTCATGTTTCCAAGTTCAAATTGTTTTTGTCCTTGGGATAGTAGTAACTGTACTTTAGTATTGTATTTAACTTCCTGTTCTAGGGGCAAATTGGCACTTAGAAAATAAATCTCTTTATCTACCTCTTAATATTCCAACATTAAATTACTGTGATTAAATGCAACTGAGTTAAACTAATATATAGTTAATGTGTAAATGTTGCAGTGGTGAAACAGATTAAGTTTATCTCAAATGTATTGGGTAAGACTGCTAAGGAAAAGATCGTTTATTGGGTTGTGCACCCATTGTCCACAATAGGGGAAATACTACTTTCCCACATCTTGACTTAGTGGGTGAGTAATGTTCCATTTTTCAAAATGACTTATTTCAATACTGAATGCAAAATCAAATTCCATTTGAAGTGTGGATTTGCATTCCTCTATTCAGTTTTGTTATTTAATACAATTTCTTGTTATTTTACTTTTTTGCATTGTTCAACTTATGGTTAATATTTGCATGTTAATGTAAAGGATGCAGATGCTTACATAGAGAATATTTTTCCCTTGTGAACAATGACATTTGGCATCATAGCTTTTTTACTTGGTAAAAATAATTTCCTTTGAATAGTATATACTATTGCAAAGTGTAGCGCTTTGCCTTATTTAGGCTTTAATCTCATTACTCGTCCAAAGGTTTGTTGGATTATATAGTGAACAAGGGAATGGAAAGTAAAAAGATGAGGTGTTCAGTATGATAAAGTTTGGGTAGGGCATTTTGAAAAGTGAGTGCGATTAGCAAATACTTGAAGTACTCAGGGCCGAGAACTTAAGCTGAGAAAGTTAACATATTAGCAGTTCTCTAGAACTTGGGGGAGGGTCTGAGATGGGGTGATGGAGATTTACTGGATGAAACTGAGCCCACTGCTGAAAAATTAATTTGGATCTCGATGTCGAAATACAATTGTGGAAAGATTATTTAATTATTAAATCTAATTTGTAGTAGACCTATTATTTGGCTATTGTTTTATCACTGTACAGGGAACACACAACTTCGGTGGAATCAGAGTTGGGAATGGACCAACTGAGGAGGATGCTGAGATAATTCAACATGACCAACTTGATACCCACTCAGAAGATGGTGAGGAGGTAAGTAAAGAATTTTCTTTGTTCATTAAGTTTTATAATGCTGAACAGCAACTGTGCTGTTCATTATCCAGAATATTCCTCCGTCTTATGGTCATTCTTTTCAAAAAAAAAATGCAAAAAGAGAATTGCCAGTACAAACTAATGAAGAGTAGAGGAAGCAAAGGATTGAGTATCAATGCAATCAATTACCAGTTGAGTTTATTTTCTTCACATTACTGGTTGTGTTTTATCTCCATAGAGGGCAGGCTGAGTCTTCTCTGGTAAAAGTTGAAAGTATCTGGCAAGCTCCAACAGTCTCCAGTACTAAGATATCATTTGGTTGGTTGTGTAATAGTTTTGGAAACTCAACCTAATCAAAGTCCAAAATATTGAAAATTAAAGCATATTGTAAGTGATTACTGTGTGTGTGCCTATCATTTTTGATTTCTTATCAGCTTTTTGTAAATTTCCTTGAAATTGGTTAAGTATAGTCAGAGTATTAAGAATTGCATTCAATTATGAATGCCACAATCCTTGCCTTTTTGGTTTTTCATGATGTGATGTCATGATCACTTGTTGCAGGTTTAAGCTAGCTTCTTCCTCTGCTGTTGAAAGATCTTGTGCCTTTATTGGCAGATTTAATGCATCTTGATATTTGCGTGATTTCTTTATTTTATTTTAATTGGGAACAGTTCATAATCTTACACTCAAAGGTCTGGTAAAAATCTAGGTACTACACAAATGATTGTGAATAAATCTTGAAGTATAACTTCAGCAAGTTAAATGTGTTCCCTTGTTTACCAAATAAAAGGATGAGATATTCTTGAAAATGGTACATGAGTTTAACAATTTAGCAATTACTAACAAGACATTCATATTTTCATTGCATTTAACTAAAATCTACATTTTTTTCCAAGCCAACTGAGGAACAATTGGTAAGGCTGTGTTCTTGGCATTTTTATTTCATTATTCTTCATGACCTTTTAATTGTGTGAATTTTGGAATACAGTGGATTTCAGTTAATTGGACCATCAGTTAATTGGGGCAACTGCTTATCTGGGACAAAAAGAACAAAAGCTAGTCGAGAAAACAGCCTGGATTCCCTTCATTTATTTGGAACACTATGCTGCTTAAATGGGGCAGGAGACTGTTGCATGCACTTGTGTGGCTGTTAGACACTATACTATTTTTACAACGAACAGTTTTTAAATGGCAGCATTTGTGTGTGTGTGTTCAAAAATCAGTGATTTTTGTCACTGATAGTTGGCGACAAATACACAAGACAATTCCAAACTGTTTTGCTCACTGCGGTGTCAAACATTCAGGCTTGGAAATGGCGGAAACAGCTGGGAGTGGAAATTAAACAATTTCAATACTTAAACAAATTAGGAACCATGAAGAATTTGAAGAAACGACAATTATCTTGAATGTTACGATGAAAATGAAGATTTGGAGGATGCAATTGTCAAAAGTATTGTATGGAAGCAGTTCATTATCTGCACTGATTTTGTTTATCTACAATCAATCAAAGAACATGGCAGTGTACTCTGGATGAATTCCTCCAATAATTTTTAGGAACTAATAAAAGTTTTATAGTACTGTAGTGCTATTGGTAGTGTTCTAATTTTTTCTGTATTTTATTTAAATACATTATTTGTTACTCAAGTGGTAGTTTGTCTTTTTATACTTTAATAACTATTTCCATGATACTTCAGTCAATTGGGGCAGCTGCTTAATTGGGCCAAAACGTACTGGTCCCAATGTCTTAATTAACTGGAATCCACTGTATATCTTGTGTGTGACATTCAACACACTTCTATGCTTTGTGGATGAGATATTTCTATCCAGTATTGCTTTGTTTCGGAAATAACCACAGGCTGAGGTTCAAAGTATTCAGCTTTTTTTTTTTTGACTTGAGAATGTCAAAAACATTCTCAGCTCTGTTCAACTGAAGTTTAGACAGTCAAATTTTTTTTTTTTTTACTGACCCTAAAATAAGACAGTGGCTGGATGCTAGACCTAGCTGTTGCCTTTCCTTGCTCAATAGAAACTTGTTTGAATCCAACCGGAAATCACTGGTAGTACAAAGGTGTCCACAGCTGTAGCCTTGCCACAGCTTTATGTATACGAGTCCACAGCTTATAAGCCTGCATGACGTATTCTTGCTTCTGCAATAAATTTACATCAATTGCTGTAAAAATTGTTGCTCAAGGATAATATTGGTGGACAGGTTTGAAGAGCAATTGCTCAGGGACTTGGATCAGTTCCATCATTTAATTACATCATGGACAACCTAACCTAACACCAAATATTTCACTTATTTCCCATATTCGCCAGTGGGCCTGTGGTGCCATGAAGTCATACGGCCTGGAAATGGGTTGCTTGGGTCAACTGGTCCGTGCCGACCAAAATGGCCATTCAAGCTAGCCTCCTTTGCCCATATCCTTCCAAACCTTTCTTGCTCATTGTACCTGTACAACAGTCTCTTAGAAGTTGTTATTGTACCTGCATCAACCATTTTCTCTGGCAGCTCATTCCAGATATATACCACCCTCTGTATACATTTAAAAAAAAATGCCCCTCAAGTTCCTATTAGATCTTTCCCCTCTCACATTAAACCTCAAGTTCTTGATTCCCTAACTCTCGAGGAAGAAAATCCTTATTTGCCCTTTCTGTGCCCCTCATTATTTTATATACTACTTAAGGTCACCCCTCCTCTTCCTATAGTTCAAGGAAAATATATCCTTAGCCTGCATGAGCTCTCCCTAGAACTCAGTCCCTCACATCCTGGCAACGTCCCTTGTAAATCATTTCAGTACTCTTTCCACTTTACTAACATTTTTTTTTATATAGCATGGTGACCAAAACTGAACACAATATTCTAAGTGTGGCCTCACCAGCACCTTGTTCAAATGTCGCTTAACCTTCTAACTTCCATACCCATTCTAACTGGTGACAAATTAAGGGAATTGTGCACCTGAATTCCAAGCTCCCTGTTCTATAATGCTTCCCAGGGCCCTGTCGTTCTCTATTATTCAAGAATTGATGGCCCCACCGTAAACAACTTGCGATTAAACACTAAATCCTTGCCCTGTTAAAGAATTTTAAAAATAAGTAAAATTTCAGTTAATAAAAATCTTTCTTTCCTGTATTTTCAGTTCAGTTTAACAATTGTTGTAGTGTTAGTGCCATTCAAGCCAAAATACTCCCATCCTTTGTAGAATTGTTTCCAAACTTTGTTTTTATTGATCTAATTTTAATTCTCAGGCTCTGCTTTCTCGTGTTAAATTCCACATTTTCAGAATTAGTTTTTCTCTAAGTTTCCCTTTTATCTTGAAAACTTAATTGACTAATATTTTAGTTTCCACGGAATGAGGTCCTAGTTTTTCGATTGATTTTTTTTTTCTTAACCCTAATGTAGTGTATGAAATATATTGGGGGGAATAGAAAGAATTCAATTTTCACTTATCACTGATTTTTACATTCATCTCAGATCATTTCATTTTCATTGTTGATTTCCTCTTTCACTTCAAAGACTTTGAATATTTTAGGTTATGCATATTTGAAAATATTTTTTTCAAGTAATGGTTTGAGATAGCTTATGTCTTGCATTTACATTATGTTATGTGTTTAATCTGTTGTTTGTAGTTTAACTTTGGCGATGTTGCAGTACATCAGGCCATCCATACAATTGAGTACTGCTTGGGATGTGTTTCTAATACTGCCTCCTACTTGCGATTGTGGGCACTCAGCTTGGCTCATGCACGTAAGTACAACATGCATTCATACTTCATAGGAGTAGTTCCTACAGTATACATTTGTAGATGAGAATTTCTAAACATGAGTACGATGTTTAGATATAGTCAGAGAAAAGTAGGGCACAGAAATGGGCGCTTAGTCCCATCTAGTCTGTGCCGAACCATTTTAAATTGCTTACGCCCAATGACCTGCACCTGGACTATAATCCTCTATACCCCTACCATCCATGTACCTATCCAAAATTATTTTAAACATTGAAGTCAAGTTTGCATGCACAATTTGGGCAGGCAGCTCGTACCACGCTCACTACTTTCTGAGTGAAGAAGTTTCTTATGTTCCCCTTAAACTTTTCACCTTTCACCCTTAGCCAATGAACTTTAGTTGTAGTCCTACCCAACCTCAGTGGAAAAAGGCTGCTTGCATTTAACCTATGTATACCACTCATAATTTTGTATACCTCAATCAAATCTCCCTTCATTGTCCTACATTCTAAGGAATAATTTGATAACCTATTCAATCTTTTCGTAGAACTCAGGTTTTCTGGTCCCAGCAACATTATTATAATTTTTTTCTGTACACTTTCAACTTTATTTACATATTCCCTCTAGGCAGATGACCAAAACTGCACACAATACTCCCACTTCGGCTTCATCAATGTCTTACACAACTTCAATATAACATCCCATCTCCTGTACTCAATACTTTGGCACATTGGCCTTCATAAATCAAAAGCTTTCTTTATAACCCTATCTACTTGCGCCACCACTTTCAATGAGTTATGGACCTGTATTCCCAGATCCCTTTGTTCTACTACACTCCTCAGTGCCCTACTCTTCACTGTGTTAAGACCTGCCCTGATTGGTCCCTCTGAAGTGCAAAACCTCACTCTTGTCTGCATTAAGCTCTGTCTGCCATTTCTCAGCCCATTTTTCCACCTGGTCCAGATCCTGTTGCAAACTCTAGTAGTGTTCCTTGCTGTCCACTACACACCTGATCTTGGTGTCATCAGCAAATTTGCTGAGCCAGTTAACCGCATTATCATCCAGGTCAAGTATCAAACTGTAAAATCTTCCTATTTCTGGCCTCACTAGCACATGGCATAAGTAGCAGTCCTGAGATGACAACACTGGAGGTCCTGCCCTTTAACTTAGCACCTAACTCCCTGAACTTGCAGAACCTTGTCACTCTTCCCACCTATGTCATTGGTGTCTACATGGACCACAACCCCTGGCTGCTCACCCTCCCACTTAAGAATGCTGAGGACTTGATCCAAGATGTCCTAGACCATGACACCCAGGAAGCAACATACTATCCAGGAAACAACAGGAATTCTGCAGATGCTGGAAATTCAAGCAACACACATCAAAGTTGCTGGTGAACGCAGCAGGCCAGGCA
Source organism: Mobula hypostoma (assembly GCF_963921235.1). Classification (NCBI taxonomy): domain Eukaryota; kingdom Metazoa; phylum Chordata; class Chondrichthyes; order Myliobatiformes; family Myliobatidae; genus Mobula; species Mobula hypostoma. Next base: position 36,245,596 of record NC_086128.1, read on the forward strand.
GCATCTGTAGGAAGAGGTGCAGTCGACGTTTCAGGCCGAGTCCTGACGAAGGGTCTCGGCCTGAAACGTCAACCGCACCTCTTCCTATAGATGCTGCCTGGCCTGCTGCGTTCACCAGCAACTTTGATGTGTGATACTATCCAGGAATCTCATTTTTGTCCAAAGAACCTCTTTTCAGTTCCCCTAACTAATGAATTCCCTATCAGCACAGCTCTCCCCTTTTTCACACCCCCCTCCCCCCCCACCCTTCCCTTCTGAGTCACAGAGCCAGACTCAGTGTCAGAGACCTGTTTGCTGTGACTTTCCACTTGCTAGGTTATCACCTGCAACGGTATCCAAAGTGATATACCTGTTGTTCAAAGGGGATGGCCACAGGGGGTATTCAGCACTGGCTTTTTAAACATCTTTCCCCTTTCTGACTGTAACCCAGTCTCCTGTGTCCTGCACCTTGGGTGTAACTGCCTCTCTATATGTCCTATCAATCTTCCCTCAGCCTCCCAAATGATTCAAAGTTCATCCAGTTCCAGCTCTAACTCCTTAATGCGGTTTGTTAGAAGCTGCAGCTGGATGCATTCCTTGCCAGTGTAGTCTTCAAGTACACTGGAGGTCACCCTGCCTTCCCACATTCCACAAGAGGAACATTCAACTATCCTGCCTGGCATTCCTACTGTTCTAACTCAGGGGTCCCCAACCTTTTTTGCACCGTGGACCGGTTTAATATTGACAATATTCTTGTGGACCGGGGGGGGGGGGGCGTGTTCAAGTAGGGTTAAACTCACCTCAACATGTCTTTTACAGATAGGGTTGCCAACTTTCTCACTCCCAAATAAGGGACAAAAGTAGCAGTCAAATCCCAGGACACTTTACCCCAGGAAAGACTACCATGACCATGAAGCCTTGCGCGGGCACCTGTGTGCGCATGCGTGTACGTGCTGATTTTTTTCCCCACAAATCGGTTTTGCCTTCATCTTCCCCGACTACACTGCACATACATTATTTCTACTTTATATAGGCTGTGTATTTATCATATCATTCCTGCTTTTACTATATGTTAGTGTTATTTATTTTTGGTTTTGTGTGTTATTTGGTATGATTTGTTAGGTTATTTTTTGGGTCTGGGAACACTCAAAAATTTTTCCCATATAAATTAATGGTAATTGCTTTTTTGCTTCATGTCATTTCGGCACGAAAGGTTTCATAGGAACGCTCTACCTTAGCGGGGGAAATACGGGACAAGGGCGGTCCCGTATGGGACAAACCAATTTAGCCCAATATACAGGATGTCCTGGCAAACACGGGACAGTTGGCAACCCTATATTCAAGTTCAACAGTGCATGACAGGGAATGAGGAAAGGTGCAGCTGACTCGTATCGTTTCCTCACAGCCCGGTAGCACAGACCAGTACCGGTCTGCGGCCTGGTGGTTGGGGACCGCTGTTCTAACTGGGCAAAAAAAGAAGGAAAACAAATGACTTTTGGGGGGGGGGGTGGAGGGAGGGGAGGAGAGGAGAATTCTGCCTCCAGCTTTTTTGCCTTCTCTCCCTCAAGCATCTCCTCACTGAAACTAGAGCATCAAAATCCCCACTCTTAACACTGTCCACTTGAATATAGGCCACTCTGCTTGCCCTTGCCTCATTTTAATTTGTTCTTGCCAATCAATGCTGATTGGCCGCTGCTCAAAGCGCCAAATTGCTGCAAATCGACGCCTTGTGTACTCAATTGGCAAACCTGAGTGAGCTATGCCTTCTCATGCTCCAATTTGCTGATTGGCCGCTGCTCAAAGCACCAAACTGTCGCAAATTGATGCCTTGTGTACTAAATCGGCGAACCTGAGTGAGCCACGTCTTCTCATGCTCCAATTGCTAACTGGTCGCTGCTCAAAACACCAAACTGCTGCAAATAAATGCCTTACGTACTCAGTTGGCAAACCTGAGTAAGCTACGTCTTCTCATACTTCTGATCGCTGATTGGCCGCTGCTCAAAAAAATACTTGATTTTTGTGGTTAGTTCTATTCCAGGGTACAAACAATGAGGAAGATTCCAAGTGAAAGAATTTCTCACATCTTAAATGTATTATTAGCTTTTAGTATCTGTTTCTAATAACACATAACACTGGAATATAAAACAAAACTAAGCTAGATTGTGCCTTTAGCTACAAGGGGAGTAAAAGTTTGGAACATCACCACATGAGCCTTGTGTCCACCAAGCCACACACCATCTTGACTTGGAAACATTATAGTTTCTTCACTGTTGCTGGGACAAAGTTCTGGAAGTCCTTAATAGCCAAGGACTGCGCTTGTTCAAGAAGACACCACCACCACCACCTCAAGTACAACTAGGGATAGGCTTTTAAATGCTGGCACAACCTGTGAAGTCCCATCCCTGAATGAACAAAAAAGTATCTTGAAGTACTCATAAAGCTGCACCATTCTGCTTCTGAGATAATTAACAAATGCAAAGGCTGACCTATTAACGAGCTGTGGAGGTTGGAGCTTGCTAAAAGAGTAATATTAAAGATAGACATACTGGCTTATCAAGTACAAATAAGACATTTTTTTAGAATTTATCCCCCATGCCAAGTTCCTTGACCTTGTATTATAAAGTGACATTGTACTATAATTACTATTTTTAAAATTTTGTTGGGGAAATGAAGATTGTTTGCCAGCAATCATTAATATTAGTGTCTTTGGTTTGCAAAATGGATTGACCATAAGACACAGGAGCAGAATTAAGCCATTTGGCCCATCGAATCTGCTCTGCCAAACGATCGTAGCTGATTTATTATCCCTTTCAACTCAATTTTCCTGCCTTCTCCCCGTAACCTTTGTCGTTCTTACTAATCAAGAATCCATTAATCTCTGCTTTAAGTATACCCAATGACTTGACTTTCACAGTCGTTTGTGGCAATGAATTCCACAGATTCACCACCCTCTGGCTAAAGATATTGCACCTCATCTCTGTTCTAAAGGGACATACTTGTATTCTGAGGCTGTGACCTCTGGCCCTAGACTACCCTCAGTATTGGAAGCGCCCTCTGAACATTCACTCTATCGAGGCATTTCAAGATTCAATAGGTTTCAGTAAGATCACTCATTCTTCCAAACTCCAATGAGTAGAGGCCCAGAGTCATCAAATGCTTCTCATATTGATAACCCTTTCATTTCTGGGATTATTCTCGTGAGCTGCCTTTGGGTTGTCTCCAGTGCCAACACATCCTTTCTTAGATAAGGGCCCAAAACTGCTCTCAATGCTTCAAATGACCAAATGGGCAATATAGTTGGGTTGATAAAAATAATTCCCATTTGCAATACTACTTAATCTTCTAAGAAAGTAAATATACTGGCACACATTTTTTGTGATTGCACATGTATGCTGTGCCCAGGACAAGTCATCTGATACAGTAACACCCAGGAATGTAAAAATGTGTGTAATATCTAGGAATTCGGGTCAAGACTTTATTCAATTCCTAACACTTGTATCTGGTTTAAGATTTTTATTTTCTTTAATCCAATCATTTGCGCACATAGAACAAGATAGGAAGTTAAGGACAATGGGAATAGCATTTAAACTGAGTAGTAGATCTCCCTCTTAAGATCGTCAATAAATAGAAGATGCAAAAAAAAAAATCTGTCAATTTGTTCAGTGGACTATACCAAATGCCTTTTAGGCCATAGAGACAGTGGCTGCCCAGACATCAATCTTTGCAGAAGTGCTTTCATTTAAACTGGAAGCTGATTACATATATCACAATCCTGACATTTCAATTTGCTAAGATCATAACAGCTCTTTAAACAAGATCCTTAACAGAATCAGATTAGGCCGCATTGTTAAAAAGGTAATTATTTTTTATGAACCCAACTGTTGCCTATTCATTGGACTGAAAATCTGCCAGTCCAATTTACAGAGCAAAGGCAAACATTTAAAGATTGCTGTGAGAAACTAATGTACTAAGTGTTTTAATTAATGGGGTAGGATTTTAAGTTAATTTTGCTTCAATTTTTTCAATTTAAATTAATTTTAGTTTTCTTAACACAGTCATATGGACAGGATTATATATTTCTCATTTAAGTTATTTAAAGCCAAATTTCAATAGTCGTGTACTAATTCATTTGACTGAATTTTGCCTCAAAAAGAACCATTGCATCAAAGTGAAAGATACACTGTTAAGAAAATTTCATATTTGAGGTGAATTTGGTGTTGATTCTGGGATGTTGGCCTGGGAGAGGATGCTGGTGTTGGTTTGCACATTCTTTCAGCGGTTCAAAAGAAATTTCAGAGGCAAATTTTAGGTGCCAGCTGTAAGTAATCAGATTGCTGCTGCCTGCTAGACCATGAATATTGTGCTGGATTTGAAGTCTTGATCTTCCAACACCCTTTATTGCTGTCTAAAGGCAAAGCAAAATCCACCATCAATGTCTTCCTTCCTTCTTTAAGAACTGGCTTCTGAGATACTGGAAGCTGTCCATGTTTTCAGAGTGTTAATGTGAGCCATTTTAGTAAGAAGGCATGTGTTGTAAATTGGGAGCAAGTCAGTACTGCACCTCTTATGGACATTAAGAACCATCTACAGTATATAGTTCATTGATGGAATCAACAGTGATTTGGATCTGAGTCTCCAAATTTGTGCAAATATAAATGTCATCTGAGTACTCCCTTCAAATACTAAGGTGGGGTGACCTTGGTTTTGGAGTGTAAGCTGCATAGATAGAACAATTTCTTGTTTACCCAGTTGATTAGTTCCACTCAGCCAAGTACACTTGCTTCTGCGTCAGCCATTCACTTTCAGCAAGTGATTGGGTACAGTATCCTTGCACCTTTGGTAGAACATGGTTGGGAATATGTCTGGGAATATGGCCAGACATGTGCCAAATGTTCAAAGAAAGAGAAGGGTGAAAGGGCTGAAGGAGTGGGATCTTTGGGAGTGGAAGAGAGGTGGGGACAAAAAAAAATTAAGGAACAAGATCGATTAAGGGGTCATATAGGAGGGTGGAGAAGTGAGGATTATGATAGTAACATATTCCATATACAATTCAGATGTGACCAATTGATGTATTAGTTAAAAGATGTTTTAGTAAATCATGGCCTGAGGTGATTGACGTTTTCCTGAGTAATTGGAACAGATCTTAAAGCTAAAGCTTTCTGTCCTGTGGCTGATGTCTTTGGCAGTGATGCATTCCCTCTAATTCACCTAGACTTCTCTTTTTCCAACATGGGTGTTTGTTTTAAAGTGTACTGAGAATCTCGGTCATCAGCAAAGCAATGGGGTCATCAACAGTGCTATCATGCAGCACCTAATTGGGATGCTCAGTTTGGGTTCTGTCAAGGCCACTCAGCTCCTGACCTCATCACTTCCTTGGTCCAAACATGGACCAAAGAGCTAAATACCAGAGATAAGGTGAGAGTGATAGCCCTTGACATCAAGGCCACATTTGACTGAGTATGGCAGCAAGGTGCTCGAGCTAAAATAGAGTCATGGGGAATTTGGGGGGGGAAGGGGGGAACCCTCCACTGGTTGGAATCATACTTGACACAAAGGAAGATGGTTGTGGTGGTTGGAGGTCAATCATCTGATCCTCAGGACTTTCTCAGGGAAGTGTCCTAGGGCAACCGTCTTCAGCTGCTTCATCAATGACCTTCCTTTCGTCATAAGTGGGGATGTTCGCAGGTAACTGCACTAAGTTCTGCACTATTTGTGACTCCTCAGAGAGTGAAGCAGTTCATACCCAAATGCAACAGGGCCTGGACAATATCCAGGCTTGGGCTGACAAGTGGCAAGCAACACTCGAGCCACGTGAGTGCCAGGCAATGACCATCTCCTACAAGAGAGGCTTTAACCATCGTCCCTTGACATGCAGTGTCATCACTAACACTGAATCCCCTACTATCAACATCCTGGGGGTTACCATTGACAGGAAACTGAACTGGTCTAGCCATGTAAACACCATGGCTACCAGAGCAGGTCAAAAGTTAGGAATCCTGTGGCGTGTAGCTCACCTGCTGACTCCCCAAAGCCTGTCCACCATCTACAAGGCTCAGGTCAGGAGTGTAATGGAATACTCATCACTTACCTGGATGAGCGCAGCTCCATCAACACTGGAGAAGCTTGACACCATCCAGTACAAGGCAGTCCACATAATTGGTACCCCTTCCACAAGCCACGACCACTACCATCTAGAAGGATGAGAACAGCAGATACCTGGGAACACCACCACTTGGAAATCCCCCTCCAAGTCACTCACCATCCTGACTTGGAAACATCGCAGTTCCTTCATTGTTGCTGGGTCAAAATCATGGAATTCCCTCCCTAACAGCACAGTGGGTGAACCTACACCTCAGGGACTGCAGTGGTTCAAGAAGGCAGCTCATCACCACCTTCTCAAGGGCAGCTAGGGATGGGCAATAAATGCTGGCTTAGCTGGCGACGTCCACATCCCGTAAATGAATCTTTAAAAATGCATCTGATTTTCATTATATAATGGTGTAAAAGTTGCTAATGTTCATAGACTATTTAAAATAGATTAATTAAACTTTCTGTCTTTCAGAGCTCTCTGAAGTATTGTGGACTATGATTATGCACATTGGACTATCAGTAAACAGCTTTGGTGGATCTTTTCTCCTTTTCTTCATATTTGCTGGTTTTGCTGTGTTGACAGTCGCAATTCTCCTTGTCATGGAGGGTCTTTCTGCATTTCTGCATGCCCTTCGTTTGCACTGGTAAGATCGAGAATTCTAAGTTCATTCCTCCTGACTGGAGTTAGGATATTCAATAAACTATTTTCTTTTAATCTGCTTAAACTTCAATTGGCTGAATGAATAAGTACAATGGATGGTCAAATGTTGAGCCATGCTCATCAATGAGGTGCTTGATGTAGCCCCTGGACATCCCTTTAGAACAAATGAAGAGGAATTCCTTTAGTCAGGGGAACGTGAATCTGTGGAATTCATTGCCACAGACTGCTACTGAGGCCAAGTCAATGGGTACATTTAAAGCAGAGGTTGATAGGTTTTGATTTGTAAGGGCATCAAAGGTTACAAGGCCGGTCACAGGAGAGCGGAGTTGAGGAGGAAAATAAATCAATCATGATCGAATGGCGGAGCAGACCTGATATGGCCTACTTCTGCTCCTGTGTCTTATGGACCGTATTGAATTCCAGCCTGTTGTCTGTGACTACCCTGTAATTTTGCACAGATATAGGTCACCTTCGCAGCTCTTTGATATTAGTTGGCCACAGGCCCTGACGCCTGTCTATGTCACTGTGGAGTGGGCGGTTATGTGGACTTTGTGTAAGTCCTGTGGCTCGGCCCTGCTCTTTCGTGACTTATCTGGCTTCTGTCAAGTCTTCACACTTTTTTTAGATTGTGATAATAGGTATTTAAAAATTAGAACAAATTAAATTCTTATTCAAAATGATTAAAAATAAATTGTTTTGAAACATTACACTTCTAGAAGTTTAATTACAAATAAAGATAAATCTAAGTAGAAAAAAATTAAACTTTTGTGCATAAGCATTCTTAATCAAGTTCAGCAAACCCATTCAAATGAATGGAGTCGTCCTACTGACGCCAGCCATCCCTGTAATAAAGCTGAGGATCCAAACGTCTGCATTATAATGCTCAGGTGTTGAACTCTGATGAGTTGTAGTCAGAAGTTCTCTGTGGAAGTGCTGTTACGGATGAACATGACACTAGCCCACAGTATCTTTTGTAGGGGAAAAGCATGATTGCTGTATTTGGCTTGTATGTTCCTGGATAAGGGGAAGGTAACTACAAATCATGCCACAACCTGAAATCACTTCTATTTTAAAGCTTAAAAATAATCATGGAGAATTAGTTAAAGAAAATAAAACCAGCTGCATTATTCACTGATGGAAGTGTTGAGGACTGAGCCTTGCTTGGTTGTGGTGTTCTGCATTTGAATAGCCTGATGCAACAGAAGCACTGGATTCATCAGTTAATATGCCACCAAAATTGTGACATTTGATAATCAATACACCCAGGGTACTGACCTGCATATACTTTCAAACTGCCCTTCAGAAATGAATAGTGTGCCACACTGGAGTAAGGATATGCAAATTATTGCAAATCCCTTGTGCAAATAGAGCAAATGCATGTTGCAGTTTAGTGTGGATTTTACAGTGCTATGAAAGTGGAAAATACAGTTATGTAAAAAGAAGTGGTTTGGTGTTATGGTGTTATACTCTGAGTCCTGGACAACTAAATCGCAACAGTGCCACCCAGCCCAGTGAAAATTAATTCCTTGAGTACTTTATTGCAAAAATAAGCCCACCGAATAGAAATTCTGGATGCTCAATGTGACTTGCCAAGCAGTGATTTGAATGTTGAAAATAGTGATTGAGTTTAAGCATCGCACTGACAATAGCACTGGAAGTTAAAATATGCTAGTTCAAAGATGGTGGATCAAATTGCCACTTAATAGGAGGTAGGTGAGGTATATATTTGTGTGCACATGGCGTAGTTTTTTGGATAATTCCAACCATTCTAAGCATATGAACAAGATGTAATCAAAGTAGTATTTAGGGTCATATTAATAATCTGGTTGGATTTTCCCATATTCCTGGTTCTTCCCTCAACTGATCTAATGTTTCACGAATGAAGTCCTATTTTCTCTATTGCTGTTTTTTTTATTTACAGCTTATATTAAGTCCATTATATTTTCCCTATGTTTGCTATACAGCATGTTTTTAAAATTATACTCCACTGATTGCAAAGTATATTTAAGAAGCTAAGCAAATCCTTAACTGATTCACATTTCCTTCTCCCAGTTCTTATGAAAAGTCTCTTTACAGATCCAACCGAGCATTAATATTTGTATTTTCAGCATTTTCTTTTATTCTATATTCCTTTTTGGACTCCAAATCAAGAGTTTCGTATATTTCCCAGACTTGACCATGAAGTCTAGGTTAACACTTGCATACTCACAGTGGTGTAAGTTTCATTGGTTACTGTTAAACCCAGACCCAATCTGATGTAGACACCACCTTGGCACTGTTTAAAGAGGAACTGTGTTTTAATTGACTCTTCACAGCAGCACCATGCCCCTATTCCCCACCTTAAGGAACTTTCAACTGCATCTAAAGCCAGTATTGCTGATCTTCATGTGGGGGTGGGGGGAGTAACTTGTTTGCTGTGTGGCACAGCATATCCAGTGAATGCACTAATTCTACTTTTAAAAAAAAAGTCCATTTTAGAGCAGTTCTGCAACTATATTTTAAAGCGAGGCTATCCATTGTGGAAAATAACTTTCCCTAGATACCCTAATGCCTCAAAGTTTGTAGAATAAATCATTGGTTGTACAATAATGATGATTGTGAGTATTGCGGAGGAATTGCTCTCATCTTTGGAAATGTTTGTTCATAGCCTGGATTACTTTATGCATTCACACGCACATTTTGGATGTTGCATAAATTTAATCATCTTCTACATATAGTAGTGTGTAGGATATTAGTGAGATAGCTGGCTATCAGTAAAGGTTCCAATAATCCAAAGAACTTTGGCTTCAACATCATCTATTGAAATATATGTATATGAAGTCTTAATTTTTTTGATAACAATGAAGGAGACAGAAACTATGCATGAACCTTTTTAGTGTAACCAAATGTATTTGTATGCTAATTTTTAAAAATTAAATTCCACTGCTCATTATGATGTGCTTAATAGTTGGCCACGTGTGCATGTTAGTAGCTAATGTTGACAGTTGATCCAGTTGTTCGTGATAAACCCACTTAAGTATGGTATCAAAGTTCAGATGACAAATATCAGTCGTATCCATAAGTAGTATCTGGAAGTGTGACAAAAGTACTATACCAGCATGCTTTGTTAGGGTGTGGCCTAAATGTTTCAAGTTGTAAGTACAGTGTCTGTTCTGAAAGATATAAACGTTACTCATCATGTCTAGCTTGCTCACTTGGCCACTTTATGTGGATGCTTTTGTCAGATAGCAAGCTTGGATGGCTATCCAATATAGCATTTCACTTTGGCTGCTGTTTCTTTTTTTTGGTTCTGTATGTTGTACCTGTCTGGCTGTAGTGCAAACTGGTTGGACATTTTATGCACAATATATTCAGGAAAAAATGCATGTAAATTCAAATCTCCTTTCTATTTTTTTTAATACTTGATGTTTTATGGCTAAATTGATTTCTGCTTTTAGTGTATAATATGTAGTACATCTAAATTGGGATTGTCAAGTCCAAATTCATACTTGCTCAATATTTTGTTTAACCTTCACCTTAGACCACTTTGTCTATCATCACTCTGGCTGTTGACAAGGACAGATCTACCTGTCATTCTGCTGTGGACACAACCAACTGGGAACTGAACATAGATTATGTTAAATCTGTTTCACTGATTATCCTCAGTTGCCAGAAGAACAATTCTCAGCACCCCATTCATTACTGTATTGAGACTCTGATCCAAGAACATTTGCTAGTTTCTGGTGCCCCCTGCTGACAACGATGCAGGCTTTTCCTGTTGAACTATCAATCTACTTTCATGTCCATTTTATTTCTCTATGATCTAGATAGTTGTAAGCATGAAGGAACAAAACTCAGAAAAATAGAGTTGAGGCCAAAGATCATATCAGCCTTGGATAGAAGAGTGACCAGTTGATGTACTGTAACTTTTTTCATGTTCTTATTAATGTTATCCAAAATTGTGAACAAAGTTACCAAGATGTTTCAAAAGTGGAAAATCTACACATATTAACATCTTAAAGTTTTTTAAATGTTATCATTGCTCTGCCAATCAGTATGATTGTCTACTTAGTTTTGTGCAAAAATGTAAATTATATCAAAAGCGGAGGAACATTGTATCATTTCTTAATGAATCCATTACTAAATGACAATAAAAGAGGACTGCGTGTCTTCATAATCTAAAATAATCTAAATCTAAAAGTATGAAGCTGGTATCTAAGGACAGGGTGAAATCAATTCCATTTTTCATCCTATTAGGTAATTCAAAGGTCCAATGCAGGATCTTGCTATTGAGACCGTGTAACTATCTTAAAGTTATATTCTTGATAATTAGCATTGAATTCATTTTTATAACATAGTACATTGGTATGCTGAAGCAGTATTGTGACCTTGTGCAATATATTAGCATCGAAATGTGTTCTTAGATGAAATTGCCATATGTCAAAAATCTAACATTTTGTTTTTTTTTCTCGTTTTCACAGGGTTGAGTTCCAGACCAAGTTCTACTCTGGTTCTGGTTACAAGTTTGTTCCCTTCTCCTTTGAAAGCATTCTTGAAGGGCGGTTTGAAGAGTAAATGGCATTTATGTTAAACTTAGATGTGTTGTCAATGTATAAATAGTGATGCTCATGTGGATCAGTTAGTCCTTCTGTATCTCAGCACAATGTTGTATTCGTAGTTTTGATGTATTTCTGCATGCACTAAAACCAAATGATTTTCTGATGTTCATGAATGCAGTTGTCAATTGTGACTCTTATAACTGAACTTCTGATTCTATTTGGTATTCGCTTAATGGTTTCCTGCAGTATAATTATCCCTTTTGGCAAACATGTTCATATGGTAAAGCTGCTCACTAAACATAATCAACAGTATTACTGTATTATGGCTCCCAGTAACTTCCAGCTATCTAGCTAATTTATTTATTTAATTTTATGTTTGAAAATGACAGGCAGACAGTTGAATTTCAAAATGAAGTGTAAAGAGGCATCTGTGAAATGTAGCATTTGGAAGCAATTCTTGCCTTTCAGATTATTGCAATCACTATAAAATCTGTGGTGTGTGTGTGTGTCTGTGTGTCTGTGTCTGTGTGAAAGTTCAGTGCACCAAGCAGGATGGTTTAGAAAATGTCAGGAAAGTGAATTTCATTGTTTCTAAACTTGCTGTTGTGTTTAGAAGAATTACTCTGGCCTCTATACATTGACATTCCAAAAATAACTTTTTAAATTCTTACAAAATTTCTGTAGCTCAAGGAAAATAGTTCTGGACACTATATGATAATACCTGTTATTTTCTTTGCTCAGCAGAGAAAAGCATCAAAGTTAGTAAGTGTCCATACTGCTTGCTCTCCCATCCAATCAGACTTGTTTCTCTGTGACTTCACTGAACTGATTAACTGACTTGTTTTTTTCCCATCATTGTCCAAGTGATCCCATTTTCTGATGCAGCCATGTTTCTGCTTCATTTTTTCCCCTCTTTGCCCAGTATAATGAGAACACTTAAACATTTAAAGGTGTCACAATAATCTTTTGTTACTTGCGTCTAAAGGGAACAATATGAAGAATAGAGGTGCCATATACTTTTGGTTTGTCTAAGCTTTATCAGAGTTGACTTTTAATTGGTGGAGATCCTAGTTTTCTTGGAGTTGACTGAGAAAACAAACATCATTCAATGGAAAATTGGTTTAGTTTAAAATTGCTATAATTACATTTCACAGAAAACATTTTGTAACAAAAGGTTTCTTTGATTAGTGATTGATGTCACATATTCATAAAGTATTTGCCAAATTTGAATTGGCACTATGACAACCCAAGCATTTGTGTGGCCCTAGATTTCCAAGAAACAGTGAACATTGTGGTGGTGATGTCCCATTGCTGCCATTTTTAATTGCAGTTGGTAGATCCTCAATATATTTGTTGCATGGTTTATAAACCATACAGGACTGTAATGAAAGTGTTAGAATGTGACACTTTTAATGCATTAATTCATATAAATCTCCTGTGACCATTTGAAGTCATGATTTGGATTAAGAAATTATTTAAAAATTCCTATCTATAATATGATGCCCACAAAATGTTCTGCTCATTGAGGTCACTATATCTTACTCAGAGTACAGCAGGATGAAACAGCACAGATCTTATTCTGGGATGTGTAAGATAACAGCTGCCTGAATTTGTCATTTTTTATTCAAGTTAATGTAAATCTTTTACTTCTCTTCCCTGACCTCGCACCATGATTAAGAGACTTTAAAAGGCAGCTGTCTGTTTTTGTTCAATGGGTGATTTGATCTAAGCAAGTGAGCAGTCTTTTATAAGTATTTGGAAATTAAACATCTTTTTTAAACCCCATTGGCAGCTGAATATGGGGGTTGTCTTTCCCTGTAGACCCTGCGCTTTAGTGAATGTTAGTTAGGTGACAGTTTTAAGTGACTATCCTTATCTATGTGCATAGCTTTTTGTGTGTGAACGAATATTAAACATGCTTTTGCAGTACATGTATTGTAACATGCAGAATATTTCTTAGTGCTGTGTAGAAAATGCTGAACGATTGCCTAAATTAAGGCTACGTGCCCCCACATATTTTTAACTGATTTGCACTAAAATTTTGCATATCCTTAACTATTTGGACCAACATAACTTTCTTTTCACTTTTCATTGCCATATCTAACTTTAAAATTAGTTCTTATTACTTTTTCTGATGTACTCCTTTGTCCACAATTAATGCATTAATACACTTTTCCATTGTGACTCTTGATCAGTTGCACAATGATCATGTGTGTAATAATGAAGTGCGGCACAGAATAATTACCAATTTCAAAAACTACTTCATTTTATATTTAGGGATTTTCTCATCTGTGCAAATTTATCTTTTTATTTATCAGTGTGTTCCAATTTAGACAAATAATGATGACTTTGTGCTTCAACAGACTTTTACAATAATGCATTCAAATATTTGATTTGTACTAGCTAATGTCTATTTTGATCTAGGTTGACTGTGTAACATTTGACATCAAGCGTCAATGTTCCAAATTGCTACCCCATTCTCTAGTAAAGATGTTAAATTACATCTTTAAAATGTTGCATTAATTTTATACATCTCACAGTGACTGAGGTGTCCTGATTGTATGGTAATGCTTCTTTGCTGTTGAGACATTTGTTTACGGGTTTTGACTGTTTACAGCTTGCGAATGTGCACCCAGCTGAAGCTTATTTTGGTCATTTTTGAAATACTCTTGCATGGTTACATTGTAAAAATTCAGTGTGTATAATTTCAGTGTATATTTAAGTATAGAATAAAAGTCTGGTGAAGTGTGTATTTTAAAAAAAAATGTCTGGAGACACTTGATTGGATCTTTCTATCTTCATGATAAATATTTGCTGATTGCTTGCCTGACTATTCCTTATATCAGTGGGAACTACTTGGATTTAATCAAAGAGTCCATAATAGTGAAGTACAAAATGCCACCTTCCCTGCTTGCCAGAACTACAGTAATGGTCAAAAATAAACCTCTGAGGAGTATTAAATGGCCAGAATCCATGGGGACAGTACAATTTTTGTTTTGTTTAGCTGTTGTATTTTTAGTAGTTGAATCACAAACTATTTCTAGTATTAAAGCAACTAAAATTACAACAATATAAAATTAATGTATCTAGGGGAAAACTACCTTAGCATTGTTTTTTTTGTTCTAATACATTTTACGGGCATAACAAGGTTTTGAAGGATTCTATGCAAAGATATCTTTTTGCCTTCCACTGCAACCTTATTTCTTTTTCAAACAAAGCTCTATTCATTTTGTATAAGGTACAGTACATTCCGCTTCACACTGGCTTGGATAGGGAATAGCAGTTTATTTCACATCACAAAGTTGTATAAAATCTTAAATTCATACATAAACAGACTTTATAAATGGAAAGTCCCTTAAAAAAAAATGTCCTGTGTATGACACGGGATGTCTTGTGCCACTGAGGTCCTTAATAGGCAGAGGTTAACTTCACAAAGTCTAAAATTCCAAAATACCAATTCACGGGGAAATTAAGTTCATTGCACTGAATACAAGATACAACCTTGAAGTTTGTATACTGTCTCATTTCCTGTGGGGAAAATATATTTGCTTCTTGATGATTTAATTTGGTTTATGGGGTTTTTATAAATGGATTGTAGGACATGAAATGTCTCACTTGGGTATGAGCATTAAAGTAGCTTTGTTGCAGATCTATATTTAATAGCAAATAGTAATTCCCTTGTGTCACATTCTTCATTGTACAGAAATTACTAAAAGGGTTACCAGAAAAAAGATCTATTACTTTCCCGGCATATATGATGAATAAACTTTTCTTGGGCCTCCAGCTGAGTACAGGTATCAATTTTAATCGACGTTTCGATGACAAACTCTGCTACCTTCATCAGGGATGATGCCTGGGCATGTCTAGTCTGGTGGTATTTATACCCCCATTGTCCGTCTCTCCTGATTGGTTAGTCCTCATCCAATCAGGTTTCCACTGTCCCACCTTATTTACGTACTTAAATCCTGATTTACATGAAAATATGTAATTAACTATTTGCAATAAGAACACGGGTCCTCCCCAGGCTATGACAGACTTCTGTTCCTGAATAGTTTGTATGTTGGAAATGCAGCTGTGAAGTGGCAGGGCAGAAGATGCCTGTGGAAGTGAGTTGTCCCATATGAATTTGTTGAAGCATTTAAATCTCCTTTTGCCATTCTTATTAATAAAGTTGATATTAACAAATTTAGCATGGGACTCTGATACTTAAAAGCTTTTACTACTACAGTTGGGTTTTTAAGTGCTATAGGTGGTGTTGAAAAGGGCACTGCTGCAAGGCTGGACAACATGTCTTTTTACAGGATTTGCAAAATGGACTTCAATGTGTTCACTGAAATGTATTCTTGTTTGATGTGGCAACATTCCAGCTAATCAATTGCAGTTGCCTGCAATTCTGTAGCAGCCAGCAAATCCATTCTGCTGGTCCTCCAAACACTTGTTTGTATGTATAGGTTTGTACATAAGGCAGGTTTTTGTAATCTGGGAAGGACCTTTAATAGCAGGTCAATTATATTTGCTGGCAGTTAGATAAGCCAATATTGGAATCAACGTATGAACTGTTTCATGTGTGTTTACTCCAGGGAAGCAAATTATTTTGTTTATGCTTGGGAAATATTTCTAATGGCTGCGTTGGGTATATATTTACAATTAATTATATATAGCTAAATACTAGACCAAATTGAAGAAATAACAAGCAGGATAGACAAAGGAGAATCAGTTGATGTTGTGTACTTGGATTTTCAGAAGGCCTTTGACAAGGTGCCGCACTTGAGGCTGCGTAACAAGCTATGAGCCCATGGTATAGGAAAGGTTCCATGGTATAGGACAAAGTAGCGGCTGATTGGCAGGAAACAGAGTGGGAATAAGGGGAGCCTTTTCTGACTGGCTGCCAGTGACTAGGAGTGTTCCATTAGTAGGGGTCAGTGTTTGGACTGATTCTTTGTGTTATATGTCAATTAATTGGATGATGGAATTGATGACTTTGTTGCAAAGTTTGCAGCCGATGTGAAGATAGGTGGAGGGGCAGGTAGTTCTGAGGAAGTAGAGAGGCTACAGAAGGACTTAGACATGTTAAGAGAATGGGCAAAGAAATGGCAGATGGAATAGAATCTTGGGAAGTGCATGATCATGCATGTTGAGAGAAGAAATGAAAGGGTTAACTATTTTCTAAATGGAGAGAACATACAAAAAACAGGAGTGCTTGTGCAGGATTCCCTAAAGGTTAATTTGCAGATTAAGTCTGTGGTGAGGAAGGCAAATTTAATGTTAGCATTCATTTCAAGAGGACTAAACATAAAATCAAGGATGTAGTATTGAAACTTTATAAAGCTATGGTGGAGCCTCTTGGAGTATTGTGAACAGGGTTGGGCTCCTTATTTTTAGAAAGGATGCTGAAACTGGAGAGGGTTCAAAGGAGGTTCACAAAAATAATTCCAGGATTGAATAGCTTATCATATGAAAAGTATTTGATGGCTCTGGGTCTGTATTCACTAGAATTCAGAAGAATGAGGGGTGACTTATTTCAACTTATTGAATGATGAAAGGCCTTGATAGAGTGGATGTGAATAGTATGTTTCCTATGATAGGAGAGTGTAAGACCAGAGGACACAGCCTCAGACTAGAGGGGCATTGAATTAGAATGGAGATGGGGAATTTCTTCAGCCAGAGAGTGTTAAATCTGGAATTCTTTGCCACAAGCAAGTGTGGAGGCTAAGTCTTTATGTATATTTAGGCAGAGGTTAATCAATTCTTGATTGTTCAGACCATGAAGGGATATGGGGAAGAAGGCAGGAGATTGGGACTGAGGGAAAATGGATCAGCTATGATGAAATGGCAGAACAGACGATGGGCCAAATGGCCTAATTCTGCTCCTATATTTTATGGTCTTATGATCAAATTGTATTTCCAAAAAAGAAAAACTTTTTGTTTGTTTCAGGACCTAGTAAAATGAATAAATTTAGTTACATAATGCTTCTCGTAGATAATTTAATCATATTGAATCTTGAGTTAGGAAAAAGGTAATGTACCACACTGCATAATTAAAAATATATTTAAAATGGGGTGCAATGTATATATAACCCATACTGTGATGCACATGCTGGAAAAGGATACCGAATCTCAAAGAATGGTGGTACGATAAATAAGTAGTGTATGAATTAAGAAGAGGAATTTAGAAGAACAGGGGTGGGGGGTGCCTCAATGAAACCTGTCAAATATTAAACGGCCTAGTTAGAGTGGTTGTGGAGAGGATGTTTCCTATAGTGGTGAGTTTAGGACCAGAGGGCACAGCCTCAGGATTGAGTGACATCCATTCAGAACAGTGATGAGGAGGAATTTCTTTAGCCAGAGGGTAGTGAATCTGTGGAATTCATTGCCACACATGGCTGTGGAGGTCAAGTCATTCAGTATATTTAAAGCGGAGACTAATAGGTTCTTGATTAGTTGGCATGAAAGGTTATAGGGAGATGGCAAGAAAATGGGTTGAGTGGGATAATGAATCAGCCATGATTGAAGGCTGTGCTTTCAATTATTGCTCCATTGCTAATTTAGCATTGTCATCAGGGAAATGGACAAAGCCTGATCACTGTGATTTTTCCATTTCCCAAGAAAAATAAATAAATTTTTTATTTTAATTCTGGATTCCAATCTGTGAAAGTTATCTTTTCATAATACATAGGTTTTTTTTTTAATGATTTTTGTTCCAGCTCTGGTGATTTACCTTTATTCCAGGACTCCTTTTAACCTTGTAATTCAAGGTTAATTTATTTGGAGTTTGCAAAATAAACTCGAGAAGAGTGATGAACTGATTAGACAGAAACTTACTCCATTGTTTGGGAGTGTAGGAGAAAGGCAGACAAAGATACTTTAAGACTATAATTAGAAGATACCTGCATGTAAAGAATGGTAAAACTTTAGAACTCTTTTTATAAAGTTAATTTTAACCTGAGACTTTTGTTAACCAAGGGTCAAGGCACTGGAAAGCATAACAGCTTTGTGATCTTGTTGAACAGAGTTGAGGCTCTAAGTGTTTATTCTTGCTCCAGAAGTATTAAAAGTAGGTTATTTTGTCTGGGAATCCAGAAGGTGTAGTCCCATTTACCTAGGTTGAAAATATATAATCTTCAATATCAGCCAAATTGGAATTTTCCTTTAAAAGGGAGTTCAGGGAAGGAGGTGGATTGGCCCTGACCAAGTCTGCCCTTTGGAATGGAAAGATTCTAAAAACAAGAAATTGGAGCAGGTTAAAGCCGTAAGTGTTCTTAAGCTGCTCCACCATTCAACAAAACCATTTTTTTCAGAATAAACTCCACCAGTGGACCAAATTCCCACAGTCTTTGGCTGCGCTGTAGAGTACAATATGTTAACTTCAACCTTGAATACACTTAGTGAGTTAGCATTTGCCACTCTCTTGGAGGGGGAATACCAAAGAGTGTCAATCCACCAGGAGATGAAATTTCTTCTCATCTCTATTGTAAATGCACAAAACCCTATTCTGAAGTAAAACTCCTTAGTTCTTGTGTGCCCTGATAAGAAGAAATGTCCACCCTATTAAGTCCCCTTGGAATCCTACATGATGAATGGTATTGATCCCATGCTAGAGATGCCTGCTGCAGATAGTCTTGTTCTCATAACTGCATGGACATTAAGGGCAGAATTAAGCTATTTAGCCCTTCAAACTTGCTCTGCCCTTCAGCAGCTGTTTCTACATCTTTATACCATATCTTCACACTCTTCATCCCTTCATGTCTTTTATGTCCAGAAACCTAACTACTTAATAGCAGCTTGGCTGCAAATGATCCAGTGACCTTGGTTCTGCAGAGTAGTTTCTGTAGATTGAATAACTTCCTTTTATTTCTGAAGATTGTCTTCATTCTTGAAGGTGAGGTGTAAAAGTAACAGTGAGAACGAATGAAACAATTGTCAGGATAATGACGGCCATGTTTGAGATAAACTATGTTGAAGACCCTTTGGTTGGGATCATGGCTTGCATGCCATCATGAAGCCAATGTAAAATGGTGATGGATTTCTGTGTGCTTCTGAAATCAAAAAGGGTTTTCCGTAGTCTGTCCTGATGGAAAGAGGCCAATAAAGGCTGGTAATGCCCCCTGCTGTTTTTTTTTGAGTTGTTGCATGGTTAACATTGTTTTCCTCTGCTTCTGGATGGGGATAATTGCAATGCAATTCAGGGAGCTGCTCTTTGGACACAAGAGGGGAGGTGGCATTCCACCCTCCTTCTCTATAATAAAATTTCCACTCAGAAATGAACTTCAGACTCTACCTGGTGACAACCAGGTGACTGCTGAGTCTGGTTTTGATAATCTTAGTCAGCAATTCTGTTGGAACTCCTGTTCTGATTTCTTTCTCTGTAATTGAAGCAATTACTTACACAGGGTGGCAGAATGTTAAACAGTTAAGCATTTTTGTGACCTCCCTGTCAATATCTCTGATAAACATTTCAGATGCAACAGGAATACCACAGGAGGCAAGAAAATGGTCTCCTGGGGTATGTCTCCAGTGTGTGTCCAAAGTAATCCCAGTTGCTAGCATGTTCTAACATCTCCTTTCCTTTCAAATAACAGATCTTATTATGAATAAAACCATTCCCTCTACCTTAGAATTAGTGGCAACACAAAGAGCATTGCAAAATGGGACAAGGTGAAATAATTGTGTTGAATTCTATATTGAATAGAAAACTCAGTCTTCGGTGGAGAAAAGAACGAAGTCAAATGACATTAAATTACATATGTTGTAATTACTCATTTCATGGGTATTTAGACAGGCTAGTTTGATACTATTCTTCACTGAGCTTGACTCTGCAGTTGGTCTGTTGATTCAGTTGTAAAGCAAAAGGTAAAATGGTGATAAATTTCTGTGGGCAGCTGAATTGAAGAGGCTGTTCTAATGTCCCTCGTCAGTAAAGGAGTCAAGGAATTTGGTCAAGTTGAAAGAAGCCAAGTGTAGAGTTTAATAAAGTCCCTGCAATTTTCTTGGTTGTACTCTGTTATGCCTTTGGGTTAATGTAATCCACACTGTGATTTTTGGGGAGCAATTCTTTGTCCATTGAGGAAAATTGGTTGAGAGGGACCCCAGTGCTGACTTTATTTATTTTTAGTTTTATTTAGAGTTACAGCATGGTAACAGGCCCTGCCTGCCCAATGAGCCCACGCTGCCCAGATACGTCTGTGTGTCCAATTAACCTAGTAACCCATACGCCTTTGGAATGCTGGAGGAAACTCGTGACCACAGGGAGAACATACAAATTCCTTACAGACGGTGGTGGGAGTTGAACCTGGGTCATTGGTGCTGTAAAATGTTATTCTAACCACCATGCTATTGACTTTCCCTATGGTAGATGGCATGAAGGCCCCCTCTGTAATAATCATGATTGAAACACTTCCTGAGGTCTCCTAGAATATCCTCCTCTTCCCTTATGTGAACAGTGAGATTTGGACTCGTGACTAGAGCTTTTCATCATCATCTCTGGAACTTTAAAAGGTTTGTATCAGTTCCCAAGGCGTTGCTTTATTTTTACTTGTGATGTGGCCTCTTTGACTTCTCATCAGTCAGGAGTAGTGTCAAGGGCAGAACAGATGTTGTTAAAGGTACTTATGTCAAGGGTGGGGATGTCTTTGGCATGTCCCTTTCAGTGGCTGTTGACAATCTTTCTGAAGCTGAGGAGTTCACCTCTCTGAGAATTTGAGTCATCGAGGTATACAACACAGATAGGTTCTTCAGCCCATCGCATCTGTGCTACCCAAGGTTTTTACCAAGCCATGCTAATCCCATTTGCCTGTATTTGGCCCACATCCTGCTCAGCTTTTCCTGCCCATGTACCTGTCCAAATGTCTTTAAAATGTAGTAATTGTCCCTTCCTCTGCCTTTTCCTTGGTTACTCCTTTCTGCATGGAAAAAAAAATGTCCCTATGACTTTGTCACTTAAGCACATGAGGGGCAGTAGGCCTTACACTTAATGTGCATGTGAAAATGCTCCTCTACCAACCAGCCTTTGCTGTACAAAGCAACTTTCCCACATTAAAGTTTTGAGGTGAGACCCTGGAGGTGTGGACTTCTCCTCGCCTCTCAGCAAAAGCATATGCTGATGATGTAATTTGCCATTACATTAGGTACAATCTATGGTTGAGTGAGGAAAAGGATATCTGAAAATCAAAACCTCTGATCTATCACAAATTTCATGGTTTATTAGACAGCTGTAATCCCTGCCTTCCCATGTGCAACTGAGATCTGCAGTCACTAGAGCAGGCACTATGAGACTTGTAAGGGGGTTTTGTCTTTTATGTTAATGTGGAGGCTAATTAAAATGGCTTCTTTGTTATGTTATAATCGGGAATGCTTCTTTGTTATGCTAAACGCTGAGAAAGTTTGCGCTAGCAGCTTGTTTTGGTTTAGAGTGTGATAAGAAATATGTTACGAACCAATTGGGATAGTTGTTATGTTTTTGGTGTATTTGAAGATAGTGTATGCGCGGGGTTTTGGGGCAGAAGGCGGGAGAGCGAGACGGAGGATGGACCAGGTGCTGTGATGTCCGCTAACGGGGTCGGACCCCGAGGAGAGTATTCGGCGAGGAGAGGAGACAGACTCGTGTGGAGCGTCTGGTCGACCACCGTTGTTGGCCCCAGACGGCTGGTCGAGGTGGTCCAAGGGGGTCGCAGGGTGAAGAAGAAGGGTCCTGAGCTCTAACTGTTTGTGCATGAAGAGATCGAACTTTGATAAGTGTGGCGCCTTTTATTTTCCTTTTATATTTTACTCTCTATTAACTATATAGTTCCAGTAATATCTATAAACTAAATCATTTAATCATATCTGGTGTATTGTCTGTTATTTGGGCGGGGGTACATCACACAGCATCCACACAAACTAATTACCCAGTTTGGCGGGGTCGAGGCTGTTTCCCTAGACGACAGCGAGCCGAGCGACCCTGAGGGTGGCCGGGGGGCTACAGACTCTAGAAAGGCACCATCAATATTTACCCCCAAACATGGTAGGATAAATTAACCGATGTCAGTTCCTTTCTCAGGCCCTAATTACACTCAGTCATCACAGGCATGCCTGACACCAAATAATGTTCTTGAGTTCTGTCATGGGTGCAGATTACCAGGCAAACAAAAAATGAGATTCAAGAATACGATCAAAGACTCTTTGGAAAAACTGAACACTTCTTGGTAATCCCTGACCTACAATTACTCAAAGAAGAGAAGCATGGGAAGACTTGAATCCATGCACATTGAATCCCTGTGCAAACAAATGAAGCTGCTGCCCCATTAGAAGAAATGTCAATGGTTCCCACAATGACTTATTCTGTTATTTAAGATTCCTCAAAACCAGAGTAGAAGCAAATCCATAAGACATGCAAACTGAATTAGGCCATTTGACCCATTGAGTCTGCTCCACCATTTCATCATGGCTGATTTAGTTTGCATTCAATCCCATTCTCCAACCTTCTCCCTGTAACCTTTGATGCCCTGACTAACCAAGGACCCATCAACCTCCACATTAAATATATCCAATGGGTTGGCTCCCACAACAATATTGCAATGAATTCCACAGATTCAACACCCTCTGGTTAAAAAAAAATTGTCCTTATCCTTGTTCTATGGGGATATCCTTCTATTCTGAGGCTGTGCCCTCTGGAACTGTTCTCTCCCACTATAGAAAACATCCTCTTCACATCCACTCTATCTAAGCCTTTCAATATTTGATAGGTTTCAATGAGATTCCTCCCTCATTCTCCTAAACTACAGTGAGTAAGGCCCAGAGTCATGAAACATTCCTCATATGTTAAAGCTTTCATTTCTGGGATCATTCTCGTGAACCTTCTCTGGATCCTCTCCAAAGCTAGCAAATTCTTTCTTAGATAAAATGTCCAAAACTGCTAACAATATTTCAAATGTAGTCTGACTAATACCTTAATAATGCTCACTAATTCATCCTGGATACTGAAAGTAAGTGGAGGAAGGAGATGAGGGAGAGAATACATCAGTGTTCGGGTAGGTAACCTGCATTTAAACTGGGAGATCGTTTCGCTGAACACTTACGCTCTGTCCGCCAGAGGAAGCAGGATCTCCCAGTGGCCACATATTTTAATTCCACGTCCCATTCCCATTCTGACATGTCTATCCACGGCCTCCCCTACTGTAAAGATGAAGCCACACTCAGGTTGGAGGAACAACACCTTATATTCTGTCTGGGTAGCCTCCAACCTGATGGCATGAACACTGACTTCTCAAACTTCTGTTAATGCCCCACCTCCCCCTCGTACCCCATCCGTTATTTATTTATATACACACATTCTTTTTCTCTCTCTCCTTTTTCTCCCTCTGTCCCCCTCACTATACCCCTTGCCCATCCTCTGAGTTTTCCCCCCCTCCTCCTTTTCCTTCTCCCTGGGCTTTCTGTCCCATGATTCTCTCGTATCCCTTTTGCCAATCACCTGTCCAGCTCTTGGCTCCATCCCTCCCCCTCCTGTCTTCTCCTAATAACTCTTCTTTCAGTTAGTCCTGACGAAGGGTCTAGGCCCGAAACGTCGACTGTACCTCTTCCTAGAGATGCTGCCTGGCCTGCTGCGTTCACCAGCAACTTTTATGTGTGTTGCATTTAAATTCTCCAAGTTTCCCACTAGATGGTGCAAGAGACCAGGATTAAACAATGGTCAGACATTTGTGTAAGAATATACACAAATGATGTGCATTAAAAGCTGGTTTGCACTGTAAATGTTTTCCTATTGTTGAAGCTAGGGGTTAAAACAGGTGAGTCCAACAGGACTTATTCATCAGCACTTTGCATGAATTGCGCTGAAATAAGTGATCATTTACAGAGATCCGTTTGTTGAGTTACGGCTTCACATTTACCTGGATGGCAATATTATGGAACATGCTTGGGTTTGTTTTCTTCCCACCCAACGACCTACACCTAATTCTCCTGTTTTTATGGACCCAATCAATAATATCCATGGATTAGAGCAGAGAAATGCAGTGCACAAGAATAAACTACAGTTGCTAAATTAAAATGATCTATGTATATGATATGAAGATATGATACATGTTTTAGATACTTTAGATAGTTTAAGCTGTTTTCTATACCCTAGGAAGAGTTACATGTCTGACTTTTATACATTACAATTAGTAAAAGTATTTCTTTTCCATAATTTTGTCCAATTGTCATTGATTCAGCTGCAACTTCTCGAAGTACATCCCGCAACTCACATAGGACCTCGTATGTGTCTGTTTTAACAGTGCATTAAGACTGTGGGTCCATACACTGGCTTCAAATAACACTGTTTGGAAGGGAACTCTTCCACTGCTACAGCCTTGATTAGGTCAAGAATTTGAGATACAAACCAAAGAGACCCTGCAGATTGGAGGGTGGCAAAAGTGAAATAACTTTGAAGAAAGGAGCAAATGGAAATCAGGAAAATACCAGTCATGGGAAAACTTCTGGAATTTATAATAAAAGATGTAATCAGGATCCGGTTTTTTACTACTGACGTATGTCATGAAACTTGTTGTTTAGCAGCAGCTGTGCTGTGCAAGACATAAAAATAATACTATAAGTTACAATAAGAAATATAAAAAATAAATAAGTAGTGCAAAAAGAGAGCAAACTAATGAGGTAATGTTCATGGGCTTTTGGACTGTTCAGAAATCTGATGGCGGAGGGGATGAAGCTGTTCCTAAAGTGTTGAGTGTGTGTCTTCAGGCTCTTGTACCTCCTCCCTGATGATAGTAATGAGAACAAGGATTGTTCTCACCTGAGAACAGGTGAGGCTCCCTTCACAACAGCTGCTGCCTTGAGGCATCGTCTTTTGAAGATGTCCTTGATGGTGGGGAGGCTAGTGCCTGTGATGGAGTGACTGAGCTTACAACTCTCGGCAGCTTTTTCCGACCTTGTGCATTGGCAGGATACCAGACGGTGATGCAACCAGTCAGGTGCTCTTCATGGTACATCTGCAGAGATTTGCTAGAGTTTTTGTTGACATAGTAAATCTCAACTGAAATATAGCCACTGGCATGTCTTCTTAGTAACTGCATCAATGCACCTTGGGCACAGGATAGTACTTCAGAGATGCTGACGCTAGGAACTTGCTGCAAATGCCAGAACACCTGGCAAAGAGTAATAGCATTAAACAAAGTCAGCATGGATTTATGAAAAGCTATCATGTTTGTATCATTGGCATTCAACAGTGAAGACATGACCAGAAGGGAAGAGAAGGAAGAACTAGAAGATTTTGATGTATTTAGGTTTTCAGGTGCTTTCAATAGGGTCCCAAAAAAGTAGGTCAACAAAGTTGGAGCAGATGGAACTGGGTGCAATGTAATGTCATGGATTGAAAATGGATTATAACGGAAAAGAATGGGAATCAATGGGTCTTTGTCAGATTGCCTGTGATGAACAGATACTGACAACATCAGCATTTGGGCCCCTTTTATTCATTATCCATTTCAATGATTTGCCAGTGGGACCACATACCTGATGTCCCAATTCGCTGGTGAAAGTGGGTGGGATGGTAAATACAGGGGAAACTAGGAGGCTTCAATGGGACAGTGAATGTGTTGGCAAAAATTTAGCAGGCAGAATGAAAAAAGTGAGGTCATCCATATTGGTGCAAAAGAAGTGTTATTAAAATAAAGGATGATGATACCCACAAGGATCCTGGTGGATTGTCCACACGTCACTGAAAGCTAACTGCACGAAGTAATTAGAAAGGCAACTACGAGGAATTCTGCAGATGCTGGAAATTCAAGCAACACACATCAAAGTTGCTAGTGGACGCAGCAGGCCAAGCAGCATCTCTAGGAAGAGGTACAGTCGACGTTTCAGGCCGAGACCCTTCGTCAGGCCCTCCCAAAAATTGCGCACCTCTACACAGAATGCAGGAGAGCAGCATCCATCCTCAGGGATCCCCACCACACAGGCAATGCTCTCTTCTCACTGCTTCCATAGGGAAGAATAGTCATAGTCATACATAGTCATAGTCCTGAGGGAAATTGGTTTTCATTACAGTTGCACCAACCAAGAATAGAGTATAAATATAGCAATATAAAACAATAAATAATTAAATAGTAATATGTAAATTATGCCAGGAAATAAGTCCAGGACCAGCCTATTGGCTCAGGGTGTCTGACCCTCCAAGGGAAGAGTTGTAAAGTTTGATGGCCACAGGCAGGAATGACTTCCTATGACGCTCAGTGCTGCATCTCGGTGGAATGAGTCTCTGGCTGAATGTACTCCTGTGCCCAACCAGTACATTATGTAGTGGATGGGAGACATTGACCAAGATGGCATGCAACTTGGACAGCATCCTCTTTTCACACACCACATTCAGAGAGTCTAGTTCCATCCGCACAACATCACTGGCCTTACGAATGAGTTTGTTGATTCTGTTGGTGTCGGCTACCCTCAGCCTGCTGCCCCAGCACACAACAGCAAACATGATAGCACTGGCCACCACAGACTCGTAGAACACCCTCAGCATCATCTGACAGATGTTAAAGGACCTCAGTCTCCTCAGGAAATAGAGACGGCTCTGACCCTTCTTGTAGACAGCCTCAGTGTTCTTTGACCAGTCCAGTTTATTGTCAATTCGTATCCCCAGGTATTTGTAATCCTCCACCATGTCCACACTGACCCCCTGGATGGAAACAGGGGTCATAGGTGCCTTAGCTCTCCTCAGGTCCACCACCAGCTCCTTAGTCTTTTTCACATTAAGCTGCAGATAATTCTGGTCACACCATGTGACACAGTTTCCTACCGTAGCCCTGTACTCAACCTCATCTCCCTTGCTGATGCATCCAACTATGGCAGAGTCATCCGAAAACTTCTGAAGATGGCAAGACTCTGTGCAGTAGTTGAATATACAGGAGCCTCAGGACTCTCACCACTAGGTTCAGGAATAGTTCTTGCCCCTCAACCATCAGACTCTTGAATCAGAGGGGACATCTTCACTCAACTTCACTTGCTCAGTCACTGAACTGCTTCCACAACCTATGGACTCACTTTCAAGGACGCTTCATCTCATATTCTTCACTATTTACTGCTTATTTATTTGTGTTTATTTTGGTATTTGGACAGTTTGTTGTCTCTTGTACATTGGTTATTTGTCTGTCCTGATGGTGCAGTCTTGTGTTTCTTGGATTCTATTGTGTATGCCCACAAAAGTGAATCTCAGGGCTGTATATGGTGATATATATCTACTTTGATAATAAATTTACTTTGAATTTTGATCTTAGACGATGTCCTTTCAATCGAGAGGTGATTTCATTGAAGCTGTAAAATTCTTGGAGTACTCATCATGGATGTGGATGTGGAGTGGGGAGGGGGGGGGGTCCCCCATGGCCGAAGAGTCTAGGAATACCATTTCTGCAGTAGGAATTTGCACTTATTTGGGCCTGCTCAAAGCAGGCTATGGGGATATAAATACCGCCGGACTAGACATGCCTCGGCATAATCCCTGATGAAGATGGCAGAGTTTGTCATCAAAACATCAGTTATAATTGATGCCTGTACCCATCTGGAAACCCAAGAAGAGTATACTCACACTATCAGTTTATTTTGTATCCAAACATCTTACAGATGTTTAAATATAGACTTCAGCTGAAACAGTGGTTACAGACAAGTCTTTGAGTTTTGGCTTAAGTTGATTGGAGTCTTACTTTGTAATTTCCCACATAAGAGATTTGGTTATAAATGTAGTTCCAAACAGCAGCTTGAAGACTTCCCCATAAGGATGGATGGAAAATCAAAAGATGAATTGCCTTTAAATTTGAGAACAGATATATTCTGCAGATGTGAATTGGAAACTGGACACTGGGGTCTTATTAAAACACTTTCCAGGAATTTTTAACACATTAGACATTGGAATGCCTTATCCTTTTGATCTCTGCAGAGTCTAAGCTTCCTGAAACTCTCACTCAGAATGATATTCAGTGTAATTATCAGCTCTGATAGGCAACCCCTGGGTAGAGAATAGAGTCAAAGGTTGCGGCTCAAACATCTTGTCCACTGGAAGCACAAAGCCAATAGCCCGAGGTCAGCAGGCTAAGTGTCAGAGGTCAGTGTGGACGGGCTGGTGTGGAAAGGTTGTAAATTGAAAGTAAGGCCAAAGAGTTCAGCAAGAGCTGCTGCAGTGGATAAACACGTGTTAGTATCCCGGGTCATCACACCATGCTCTGTTTTGTTTGCACAATCGTGTTGCTGCATGACTTGATCAGTAAATCAAAGACTAATGGTCTAGGGAGAGAACTTTAAGTGCCACAAAGGTAGTTTGAGATATAAGTGAACTGCTGGAAGGGTGGGGTGGAACTGTTGATAAAAAATGAAATCAAATCCTGATAAAAAGACCCTGATGGGAGATATATACAGGCCTCCAAATAGTAACCAACGTGTGGGATACAAATTAAAATGGGAGATAGAAAAGGCATGTAAAAAAGGGCAATGTTATGACAATGATAGCAGATTTCAATATGCAAGTAAATTGAGAAAACCGGGTAGGTGCTGGATCCCAAGAGAGGGAATTTGTAGAATGCCTATGACATGGCTTTTTAGTGCAGCTTGTGGTTGAACCCACTAGGGGAAAGGCAATTCTAGACTGGGTGTTGTGTAATGAACCAGATTTGATTAGGGAGCTTAAGGTAAACTCTTAGGAAACAATGATCATAGTATGATAGAATTCATCCTGCATCTTGAGCGCTAAAGTCAGATGTATCAGTATTACAGTGGAGTAAAGGGAATTACAGAGGCCTGAGAGAGGAGCTGGCCAAAGTTGATTGGAAGGAGACACTAGCAGGGATGATGGTAAAACAGCAGTGGCTAGAGTTTCTGGGGGCAATAAGGAAGGCGCTTGATAGATATATTTCAACGATGAAGAAGTACCTTCTCAAAAGATGAAGTCAAAGACAGCATAAAATGAGAAGAGAGGGCATATAATATAGCAAAAATTAGTGGGAAGTTAGAGGATTGGGAAGCTTTAAAAACAACACAAGGCAACTAAAAAGCCATAAGGAGAGAAAAGATGAAATAGGAAGCTAAACTAGCCAATAATATAAAAGAGGATGCCAAAAGTTTTCTCAAATATATAAAGAGTGAAAGAGACGTGAGAGTGGATATTGGACATCTGTAAAATTATGTTGGAGAGGTAGTAATGGTGGATAACAACATGGCAAACAAACTTAATAAGTACTGTATTTTGCATCAGTCTTCACTGTGGAATTCACTAGCAGTATGCCAGAAATTCGAGAGTGTCAGGGGACGGAAGTGAGTGTTGATCCTGGAATGTTTCTGAATGATTAGAAATTGCAAATGTCACTCCACTCTTTAAGAAGGGAGGGAGGTAGAAGAAAGGAAATTATAGAACAGTTAACCTGACTTCAGTGATTAGGAAAATGTTGGAGTCCACTTTTAAGGATGAGGTTTCAGGGTATTTGAAGGCACATGATAAAATAGGCCATAAGAACAAGATTTCCCTGAAGGAAACAAAGTCAGCATAGTTTCCTTAAGGGAAAATCTTGCCTGACAAACCTGTTGGAATTCTTTGACGAAGGAGAGTCAGTGAATGTTGCTTACTTGCACTTTCAGGCCTCTGACAAGGAGTCACATATGAGTCTGCTAAACAAGATAAGAGCCCATAGTATTACAGGAAAGATGCTAGCATGGATAGGAGATTGGCTGACTGGCAGGAGGCAAAGAGTCGGGATAAAGGAGGCCTTTTCTGGTTGACTGCCAGTGGCCAGTGGTGTTCTGCAGTTGTTGGCATTGGGATAGCATCTTTTCATGTTATATGTCAATGATTTGAATGATGGAATTGATGGTTTTGTGGCCACACTTGCAGACAATATGAAGATAGGTAGAAGGGCAGGTAGTGTGAAGGAGGCAGGGAATGTGCCAAAGGACTTAGACAGATTGAGAAAATGGGCAAAGAAGTGACAGATGGAATATAGTGTAGGGAAATATATGATCATACACTTTGGTAGAAGGAATAAAGGTGTAAACTATTTTCTAAACGGAGAAAATTTTAAAAAAGCAGAGGTGCAAAGGGACTTGGGAGTCCTTGTGCAGAATTCCCTAAAGATTAACTTGCAGCTTGAGTCAGTAGTAAGGAAGGCAAATGCAATGTTAGCATTCATTTCAAGAGGACTAAACATAGGACCAAGGATGTAATGCTGAAACTTTATAAGGCATTGGTCAGACCACACTTGGAGTATTGTGTGCAGTTTTGGGCCCCTTATCTAAGAAAGTATGTGTTGGCATTGGAGAGGGTTGAGAGGAAGTTTACAAGAATGATTCCGAAAATGAAAGGGTTAACATATGAGGAGCATTTTATGGCTCTGGGCCTGTGCTCGCAGGAGTTCAGAAGAATGAAGGGGGATCTCAATGAAACCTATCGAATATTGAAAGTCTGGATAGTGTGCATGTGGAGATGATGTTTCCTATAGTAGATGAGTCTAGGACCAGAGGGCACTGACTCAGAATAGAGGGACATCCATTTAGAACAGAGATGAGAAGAAATTTCTTTAGCTAGAGGGTGGTGAATCTGTGGAATTCATTGCTACAGACAGCTGTGGAGGCCAAGCCATTGGGTATATTTAAAACAGAGGTTGATATGTTCTTGATTAGCCAGGGTGTCGAAGGTTACAGGGAGAAGGCATGAGAATGGGATTGAGAGGAATAATAAATCAGCCATGATGGAATGGCAGAGTAGGCACGATGGGCCAAATTGCTTAATTCTGCTCCTATGCTTTATGATCTTATGATCAGAGGACTGTCTATAAAAATAAATGCTTCCTTCATTGGTGAAGGTCTGGAACTTGCTGCTTAAGTAGGCGGTGGAAGTAGAAACCCTCACTATATTTAAAAAAAAGACTTGGATGAGCATATGAATGACCTGCAGGGTTGTGGACTAAGTGTCCAATTAAACTCAAGCACATTTTTGACTAGCCTGGACATTCTTCTCTAGACTTCCATCTCTGTGATAAATTTCCATAAATATTCTCAATCTTGTTACCTTGCTATTATGTTGATTTTGTTAAATTCCTTCCAACTCACAGGTCATGAAGGAAGAATAGGCTAATGATAGAAAATTCTGAGAGGCATGAATAAGATAGATAGGCAATCTCTGTTTCCAATGAAAGGGGCATCTAAAAATAGAAACATAGAAACATAGAAAATAGGTGCAGGAGTAGGCCATTCGGCCCTTAGAGGGCATAGTTTTAAAGTGAGAGGGAGGAGGTTTAAAGGGGTTCCGAGGGGTAAATTTTTCACACATACAACAGCTGGCGTCTGGAACAAGCTGCCAGAGGAGGTGGCGGAGATAGGAACAGCAACGACACTTAAGAGGCTTACGGACATGTTCATGAATAAGCGAGACATAGAGAGATATGGATTTAATGCAGGCAAGTGTTATCTTGTAAGGAGTTTGTACCTTCTCCCTGTGACCACATGTGCTTCCTCCAGATGCTCCGGTTTCCTCCCACGTTCCAGAGATGTACGGTTTGTAGGTTAATTGGTCGCATGGGTGTAAATTTGGCGGTGAGGGCTCATTGCGCCAGAAGGGCCTGTTACCGTGCTGTATCTCTAAATAAAGTGGGATTATTATAGGTCTGCATGTTTGTAGGCATGGGCTTGGTGGATTGAAGGGTTTGTTTCTATGTTGTACAATTCTAGAACTCAATGAATAGAAGTTTAAGCGAAGGTAAGAAGCCTGTCACAAGAGTAACTGCAAAGTAAAGCAGCTTGATCACTTGTTTCCGGCCTCCTCTCACCAAAGTGTTAATCATTCAGGTGGAAAATGTGATATTATCCTTATACCTAGTCCACAAAGAAGTCTTATTATTAACACCTCTGAGGTAATGTTCTAATGCACCCAGACATTTGGAGGCAATATTAGGTTCCTGATTGTGAGGTAAGTAGGTGATCTTCTGAGAGGGGCAGCTATTGCTAATCTAACACCTCAGATTTGTTACAATGGCTAAAAACTGTGAACATATTTACCATGTGGACTGCAGGATGTCCAGATTTTTTTTAATTTATTGAGATACGGCGCAGAATAGGCCCTTCCAGCTGCACCAACCAGCAACCCTCAATTTAACCCTAGCCTAATCACGGGAAAATTTACAATGACCAATTAACCTACCAACCAGTACATCTTTGAACTGTGGGAGGAAACCGGAGCACCCGGAGGAAAGCCACACGGTCACGGGGAGAACGTACAAACTCCTAACAGACAATACAGTACGTTTTCTTCTCTATAAGGTCTTTTTCCCTGATCTCTTTTCACTGTGGTGCTTGCATATGCTGTTTTTTATTGTTCAAAAGCATGTGAGCACCAGCCAGTTATGGAGACAAATTATCCCAGGATTCATAGGGGCATGAAAGTATTCTATTAAAATTTAGGGTTTCAAGTGAGGGTATAAATGCTGTAGCTGACTCAAGTTGCAGAAGACTGCCAATTGCAAGATTCTTGTTAAATTTCATAGGATAGACTGTCCTGCTGCAGATGCGGATTCAGTGATTGGTTAGACATATACTGTATACGTATGCAAATCATTGTTAAAGGATCATAGTCATTCAGCACAAAACTGGGCCCTTTAAGATCAATCTAACACTTCCCTCCTACATAGCCTTCCATTTTTTTTATCATCCATGTGCCTATTTTAGAGCTTCTAGATACTTCTCAAATATTATTAGAATCTCTGCCTCCAGCACCTCCTCTGACAGTGTGTTCCAGATTCCAACCACCCTCTGAATCAAAATAATCTTCTTCAAAAGGAAAGGAAAGGTACATCGCATCCGGGGTTTCTCCTGTTAGTGAACGATTTCCCTCCACGCCTCTCTGATGTAGTGGGGAACCGTGTACGAGGCAAGTTACAGCAGTGGTTTGCCATTGCCTTCTGCCGGGTGAGTTTCCAAAGAGATCACCAGCTCGTAACCCAGCACGGATGGAAAGCGTGCAGGGGAGCCGGCTGGATTCGAACTCAGGACCTTCCGTCCCGAAGTCTGGCACTGATGCCACTACGCCACCAGCCGAATCTTCTTCAAAGCCCCTCTAAACTTTCTGACTCTTAACTTAAACCTGCATACCCTCTAGTTTTAGATATCTCTGCTCTGGGGAAATGTTTTCTACAATCTCACAATTTTGTATACCTCTGTCAGGCCTACCATCAACAACACCGTCCCCGCCCCCCCGCTTCCCTCAACCCCTGTCCTCCTCTGCCCAGTCCCTGCAGTCTCTCCTCATCACTGAAACATTCCATCCCAGGCAGCATACTAGTGAATTTCCACTGCTTCCCCTCTCCAAGCAATCCTCCTGATGGTGTGTTGACCAGAACTGAATGCATGGGGTTAGCTGACACTTAATGAATATTTTATAAAATATTGCCATATCTGCCCTGCTCTCCTCAGTAGGTTAATAGTGCAGGACAAGTGTGACAAACTGAGATGAGAAAGGTACAAAGAAACTTTAAAAAATTTTCTAATAGGTAGTTCTGTTATTCTGGTCTCCCCAAGGTGACGAAACCAGTGTACATACAGGAAAGTATACTCTTTCAAGGAAAAAAAGACTTTTATTTATATATCTCCTTCCATTCCCATATTCCTGATATGCTTTACAGCCAGAACTTGAGAAATGGTATTGGACTGTATTGCTGGTGCAAGTTCTGGAGAAACGAACTCAGTGTTTTAAGAACAGCTTCTGCCTCTCCACCATCAGATTTCTGAACAGACAGTTAACCAACCCATAAACATTACCACACTACTTTTGCTCTCTTTTTGCACCACTTATTTAATTTAAGTCTTGTTGTTCTTTGTAGTATTTTTATGTCTTGCACTGTAGCGCTGTCGCAAAACAACAAATTTCATGACATATGTCAGTGATATTAAACCAGCTTCTGATTCTGATAGGATTTTATACTACTTACTGCCTTTATCGGACCCCCTCAATTATCTGCAGTTCTTGAAAAGCACCATACATAAGCAAGGCCTAACTTTCTAAAGCGAATATTTCAGTGGGATTCTGCAGGCTTACCTAATGTGATGTGCTTCCTGTGTTAACTTGACTATCCATTATCCTGTTATAACTAAAATCAGACAAGAAATGAGTTATGAACGTGTGTCATTTTTCAATGTCTATACTAGAATGAATTGACCAATAATATAAAAAAACAAAATGAGACAAAACAATTCAGGTTACAACTCCAGATTTAAGAATTTGGCAGTAAATTGATTTAGTTTTAATCTCTGAAAATATAATTTATTGCTTTACTTTTGCTGTGAGACCATGAGTCTTTTTAACATTAAACAAATGGACTTATTATTATCGATTACAAGGATATTGGTAAAGTATTGTCTCTGGGGGAAATACTCGCTTGAAAGAAGTAGAATTCAGAGGTTTAAAATTATCAGCTGTTTCTGCTGCTAAGAGAAAAAAATATGGATTTTCACATATGATTTTGAAAGGAATATCAAGAAAGAAAATGTATGTGATCCAGCAGTTAAACATTAGTCCTAAATAGTTGTATACTGCTGATACATTTTTACAATTTCCTTTTCCTGAATATTTTAATATGACACAGGTAAAGCCATGATAGTTGTACTTGACTATTTGGCATTTCCATGACTTGAAGCACATGTATCAGGAAATCCCGCGAGTGCTGAGAGGGGCAAGTAAGGCCAGTTATCTCAGATGTACCAATGTGCTGTCTTTAATGGAAAATATCAGTGTAATTTTAATTTAACTTCAGTGTATTTAGCCTCTAATAATGAGATAATAGGGAGTTATTGTATTTATACTTGGTGCATGCTCAGCTCCACAGCTACTTGAGTGAGTTTGATTTTTCTCTTGTTTCTTAAAATAAACTCTTTAATACTCTCTATGTATATTGGAGGAATTTAGACATGGTGATAGTGGTAAACCATGTATATATGTTGTAACTGGGTTACCTGTCTGGACAGGCCCCTCTGCTGACTGCCCCTGTGGCTCCTCCCACAAACCCCTGAATAAAGGCGATTGTGCCACTGCTCCTCCCTCAGTCCGGGGCAGATACTCAGCATGGACGTTAGACCATTTACTGTTAATAAAAGCCTTTCAGTATTTACTCTACTTCCAGTCTTTTGGAGTAATTGATAGTGCATCAGTGACATAGAATAGAGTCTATCAGTTTACACTTGCTCTCCATAGATCAATGTAGCCAATGCCATCCCATAACCCAGCAAGTCAAGTGCATAGGTTGATCCCTTCTGAATTTATTGATCATCTCCATTTACAATACCCTCCTAGGCAGTGAGTTCCAAGTTGTTACTACTCGCTGTGATAGAGTTCTTTCTCACTTCTTCCTCAAAATCTCTTCCCCAAACTCTAATCTCTGACCTAAATCCTTGCAACAGCAACTAATTGAGACAACTTTTCACTGTTAACCTTATGTAAACCGGTCTCCTCTATCAAATTTCCACCCAGCCTTCTTTGCCACAAGGAGAAAAGGCCCAACTTCTACTTCCTCGCCTTACAGCTAAACTGTTTCATTGTTGGAAAATCTCAGCAGCTTCTCGGGGACCTTCCCATCCTTCCTGGAGTGTAGTGACTAGAACTTGGCACATTGTCCTAGATTTGGCTTTCCTGGAGCTTAATAAATGTTCAGTTTAACTTGGCTGCTTTTGTAATCAATGTCTCCAATTCATAAAGTCCAAAGGTTTGTATCCTTTGCTAACTACTCTCTCAACACGTATTGTCCCCTTCAAAGATGTATGCGGATGAATTCCTAAGACTCTTTTTCTCCTGCCTGCACTTTAGAATATTTTGCTTCTCCCCCCACGCTTTCTGCCAAAATGCATCTTCTCATAACTACTTACTGCCCGTTACATCACTGGAATTTAGAGCATCAATGAAAGTCCTCCATCTCTGGCAGTGTTCAGGGCTTCCTTCATTATATCAGTAGCTGCCTCTCGGTTTTCACTACTGTCCGTCATGCAAGTCCTGGGTGGAGACTCAGGAAAACTGTTGCACTCAGATGTAGAAGGATTCTTCATAGCTGTTTCCGTAATGATTTTGTTTTACCAGTCAGGATTGTTAGCCCTGAGATGGCCTTTACCCTTTGACCTGTTTGACATGGGTGACCCTACCAAGAGCCAAAGCATGAAGCCCTGACCCCAGCCAACATAGCTCTCTGGGTCATTGAGGCACACAAGCCTCCAAACCACAACAAGATTGTGGTTCTCTTGGAAGATCCACTCATACTTCTCAGTATTAAATTTCATCTGCCCATTTTACTAACCTATCATTGTCCTGGAATAATCAGTTTCAAAGAGATTTATGGCATCTGCTCTCTCACCATTTTCATTATCAGCCATCTCTGACCTCTTTCCTTTGTTGAGAATTTTCTATTGTAATGAGGTTCAACAAAAACCTAAAGATTAAATCTTCCGATTAACCACCATCATGTTGCACTGTCGACTTTTATCAGGAACAGATTGTAAACTGTGGGCTTCTCAGGCAGAAGGGCCTGTATCAATTTATGATTCCATGATATCCACATACATCCCGTTTCTTATTCTCCCCCTATTCCAATCAAATCTCTGCAAGTACTATAACTGACTTACACACTAGTGGCAATTTACAGTGCCACTTCTCACTAGCCCACAAGTCTTTGGGATGTGCGAGGAAACAGCAGAACTCAGGGTGTGGGGGTGGACCCTCATGCTCTCAGGGAGAATGGCTTGCCTATAGAAGACAGAGGGTAGTGCTGTATTGTTCTATGGTTCCAGTTTGTTGATGAAATCCACAAGTGAGGCTTGAAGTATTGAACAGATTGGTAATTGGAATCTAGTGTGATTTGATATTATTTGCATGTTCAGAAAAATGGTCCACTCCATTGACAAACCCTTGGGTGACATTCCAGTCCAATTCTGGGAGCATTACTGCACTGTTAAACGTACTTTCTTTTGAATGAAGTGTCTTATCTGTTCTTTCCACTAAGTGTAAAAATTGAAAAAAAAGTCTCTCAAAGAAGTGCAGAAGAGTTATCCTTTGCCAATATTTACTCCTAGCTCAATATTATTGAAACCCACTATGCTCCCTCCAAAGCCCACATGTTTACATGTTTTTGGGAGCTTACAGTGTGAAGACTGGTTTTCTACATTATGCTAGTAATGTAGAAAAAAACTTTACTGTTTGTCAAGTTCTCTGGGACATCCGAAATAGAATGTGAGCAATACCAGACAAATGCAAGTCTTGTATCTTGAGTGTGTACAGAGAATGAAGAAAATAGTGGACCCTAATTTGTGTAATGGTGACCTATCAACAAAATGTTCACACAATGTTGACACAGAGGCATCTGAAAAATATGAACACAAAAGACTCTGCAAATGCTGGAAATCCAGAGCAACACACACAAAATGCTGGAGGAACTGAGCAGTCAGGCAGCATCTATGGAAATGAATAAACAGTCAATATTTCAGGCCAAGACTCTTCTTCAGGACTGGAAAGGAAGGGGAAAGATGCAAGAATAGAAAGGTGGGAAGAGGGGAAGGAGGAATAGATGGAAGGTGATAGGAGAAGCCAGGAGGGTGAGAAAGGTAAAGGACTAGAGAAGAAGGAATCTGATAGGAGAGGAGATTAGACCATGGGAGAAAGGAAAGGAGGAGGGGCACCAAGGGAAGGTGATAGGCAGGTGAGGAACAGAGGTAAGAGGTCAGAGTGGGGAATAGAAGAAGACGGAAGATGGAAGGAACAAAAAGATTACCAGCAGGAGAAATTGATATTCATGCCATCAGGTTGGAGGCTACCTAGACAGAATATGAGGTGTTGTTCCTCCACTCTGAGAGTGGCTTCATCGTGGCAAAAGAGGAGGCCATGGGCTGATATGCGGGAAAAGGAATCAGAATAGGAAATAAAATGGTTAGCGATCAGGAAATTCTGCGTTTGGTGGATGGAATGTAGGTGCTCAATGAAGTGGCCCTGCAATTTACGTCGGGTCTCACCAATGTAAAGCTGGCCACATTGGGTGCACCAGACACAAAAGACGACCCCAGCAGATTTCCAGATGAAGAGTTGCCTCTCCTGGAAACTGATTGCGGCCCTGAATAGAGTTAAGGGAGAAGGTGAATGGGCAGATGGAGCTTTCCTGTTACTTGCAGAGAGAAGTGCCAGGAGGGATCTGAGTGGGGAGGGAAGAATGGACAAGGGAATCACGGAGGAAGCAATCCCTGTGGAAAGTGTGGGGGTGGGGGAGGTTAAGATGTGTTTCGCTTAAAGGTTCATTTATTATCAAAGTACACAATTTTGAAAATCTTCAATTCTCCGGGTAGCCAGGAAACCAAGAAAGAAAATAAAGGCAGCACAATCATCGACCCACAAATCACTCCTCCTGCACGAAAAATGAGCAAAATGGATCACGCACATCGACCCCCAAATCACTCCTCCCACATAAAAATCGAGCAAAATGGATCACGCACATCGATCCCCAGATCCCTCCTCCCACATAAAAAATGAGCAAAATGGATCGGGTACATCGACCCCCAAATCACTCCTCCCACATAAAAAATGAGCAAATTGGATCACGCACATCGATCCCCAGATCCCTCCTTCCACATAAAAAATGAGCAAAATGGATCAGGTACATTGACCCCCAAATACCTCCTCACACGCAAAAAATGAGAAAAATGGATCAGGTACATCCAAAATCAAATCCCTCTTCCCACACAAAAAACGAGCAAAATGGATCAGGTATATCAACCCCAAACCCCTCCTCCCACACGAAAAACGAACAAAATGGATCAGTTACATCGCCCCCTAAATTCCTCCTCCCAGACGAAAAACGAGAAAAATGAATCAGGCACATCGACCCTCAAATCCCCCCTCCCGCATGAAAAACGACCAAAATGGACCAGGTACATCGACCCCAAATCCTTCCTCCCACATGTAAAAGGAGCAAAATGGATCGGGTACATTGACCCCCAAATCCCTCCTCCCGCACGAAAAACAAGCAAAATGGATCAGGCACATCGACCCCCAAATCCCTCCTCCCGCATGAAAAATGAGCCAAATGGATCAGGTACATCGACCCCCGAATCACTCCTCCCGCACAAAAAACGAGCAAAATGGATTAGGCACAGCGAACCCCAAATCCCTCCTCCCTCACGAAAAATGAACAAAATCGATCAGGCAGATCGACCCTCAAATCCCTCCTCCCATAAGAAAAACGAGCAAAGTGGATCAGATACATCGACCTCCAAATACCTCCTCCCACGCAAAAAATGAGAAAAATGGATCAGGTACATCGACCCCCAAATCCCTCCTCCCACACGAAAAACGAGCAAAATGGATCAGGCACATCGATCCCCAAATCCCACCTCCTGCAAATAAAACGAGCAAAATGGATCGGTTATATCGACCCCCATATCCCTTCTCCCACACTAATAACGAGCAAAATGGATCAGTTACATCGACCGCCAAATCTCTCCTCCCACAGAAAAAAAACAGAGCGGGTGGAAAAAAGAATACAGAATATAAAAACAATAAAACTGGATTAAAAAGCATCTATAGTCCAAAGTCCTATTCCAAAACAAAAATGCGGGTATACTCTCCGGGCCCAGCAGGCAGCCCTTTCCTTCTCTAGTACAGGGTAATTAAAAGACAGGCAGCCAGTGCTCACCCTGCCGCACTCGCTTCGATGCTTATTCTCCCTTGTCGATTTAATCAGTCAACAACGGAAGCTATAATCAGCAAAATGGGGTCAAACATAGGCTCACGCACCATCCTGCAACGTTCTTGCCCTGAAGTTTGCTCATGCTGCCTCTGTCTCCTCGAATCTCCTCAGAAACTGCAGAGTGCTGAGGCACCCAAAGATCTCCAAGCAGCAAACATAGGCTCCAACAGTTCCATAATTACATTCAAGACTAGAAACAAACGTAAAAGATATAAAACAAGTGAAAAAGATGGTTTCATGATCTATCCAGAAGATGTTGACCAAAGGAGCATTGTACACAGGCACCATCTTGATTGGAAGTGTTGCTTTTCATTGTTGACTTAGAAACTTAATCAAATATACATGATAAGAATTTAGGCTGCAAGCCCCATTTTCTGACACTTTTGTTGGCAATAGTTTGCAAAAAAAATTTTTGCTCTTTGTACAAGCCTTCCCCCAAAGCTCCAGCATTTCATTCTATCTCTTCTGAATATGAACAAAAGTCTATTCTATCACCCACTCTTGTTATCTTGCATTATTGACAATACGCCTGGCAAAACAAATGCCTGAAATGGAGGCAGTATGACAGTTAGAAGGATTGCCTTATTTGTAACGTTTGGAACTTCCAGTGCCACCTGATGATGCAGTCAGATGTTACAGATAGTGTCTAATCATATTCGCATCACGGCTGACTGATTCTGGACCTGATTATTGTAAATGTTTTGGAAAGGAGATAGTTCTATGTCGTTAGATTACGTCTGATTCAGTCAAGATTATCAACAGAAACTTTGTTTTAGACAGGATATGGAGAACTGGGTGGCAAGGGAGTGGGAGTTTGCATTGGGTGCCTGGAATAAAGTTCTTTCTCAAGTTCATCATTAAATGCAATTAAACTGAGTTTTCATCAGTATTTTTTTTAAACACCAAATGGCCTAATTCTGCTCCCTATGTCCTTGGTCACAATATGGACCTCTCCTACATAAATGATAATTGTTGATGGTTCATGGGTTAATTGTTTTGCTGGGATGTTAAATAAATACAATGAGAGATATGGGAAAAATTGGGTATGTGGAATCAGCTTACAAAACCATTATGATCCCATGGAACAGCAGAATAAGTAGAAGGAGTTAATTAACATGCTCATGTTCTTGAGACTGGCATGCTTTTTGATTTGGAATGATTTTGAATGTCAGTGAGAATTTGACCTTTATGTAGTTACATGATGTAAATCAGATATCTTTCAATGGGAGTCTCTGTGCTCACAATATTTCTATATTTTGAAAATACCATGTCATGTTTGACAGCAGAAGTATATAAGAAGACATGTTCCTTAAACAGTTGGACATGCCAAAAATTGGAATCGTATCAGAAATCAACTTTTAATTGTTTATCTAATGGATGCCAAGTGGAACAGGAAAAGACTGGAACATGAACAACTTTATGACAGACAACCACGAGTCTTGCTTCCAGTTAAAAACCACAGAATGCTCAAAGTATCTGTTTGAAAATAACATAATTTGGAATAACAGAACATGTTTAATGGAACTTGGTGAAATTTCTATTTTACAACCCTAGTATTTATTAATTTAAAGAATATGCACACCACAAGCCACTTGTGTTGTCATCCAAATTTTTTCCTATTTGTTTTTTTTTGGCAGAAAAACTACTGGCTGAATAATCCTCAAAATATATGTTTTTCTTTAAAAGAGTTGGCCTACATAATTGTCATTGAACTTCAAAGAATTTGTCACATTTCATTTTGACCCCCAAGGAGAGGTTTAAATAATAAATAAAAGCCGTGGATGAACCAGGAGGTATGTCATCTGCTGAAGACTAGATAGAAACATAGAAACATAGATCTATGGCATTCAAGTCTGGCAACGCAGGCTTGTATCAGAAAACCAGGTATGATTTGTAGAGGGCTATTTCAAGGGTGAAGAGACAATTTCGAATCAGGTTGGAGGCGATATCAGATGCACGACAACTCTGGCAGGGCTTGCAAGACATTCCTTCCTACAAAGCGAAACCCAATAGCATGAATGGCAGCGATGCTTCACTACCAGATGAACTCAATGCCTTCTACACCTGCTTTGAAAGGGAGAATATAACTACAGTTGTGAAGATCCCTGCTGCACCTGATGACCTTATGATCTCTGTCTCAGAGGCCGATGTTAAACTGCCTTTAAAGAGAGTGAACCCTCGCAAGGCGGAAGGTCCCGATGGTGACCTGAAAACCTGTGCCAACCAACTAGTGGGATTATTCAAGGACACTTTCAACCTCTCACTACTACAGGTGGAAGTTTCCACTTGCTTCAAAAAGGCAACAATTATACCAGTGTCTAAGAAGAATAATGTGAGCTGCCTTAATGACTATTGCCCGATAGCACTCACATCTACAGTGATGAAATGCTTTGAGAGGTTGGTCATGACTAGAATGAATTCCTGCCTCAGCAAGGACCTGGACCCAATGCAATTTACCTATTGCTGCAATAGGTCAACGGCAAACGCAATCTCAATGGCTCTTCTCATGGCTTTAGAAACATAGAAACATAGAAAATAGGTGCAGGAGTAGGCCATTCGGCCCTTTGAGCCTGCACCACAATTCAGTATGATCATGGCTGATCATCCAACTCAGAACCCTGCACCAGCCTTCCCTCCATACCCCCTGATCCCTTTAGCCACAAGGGCCATATCTAACTCCCTCTTAAATATAGCCAATGAACTGGCCTCAACTGTTTCCTGTGGCAGAGAATTCCACAGATTCACCACTCTCTGTGTGAAGAAGTTTTTCCTAATCTCGGTCCTAAAAGGCTTCCCCCTTATCCTCAAACTGTGACCCCTCGTTCTGGACTTCCCCAACATCGGGAATAAACCTGGACAACACAAACACCTATGTCAGGATGCTATTCATTGACTATAGCTCAGCATTTAATATTAATCCCACAATCTGTTAGCCGACAGGTGGCGTAGTGGCATCAGCGCCGGACTTTGGAGCGAAGGCTCCCGAGTTCGAATCCAGCCGTTCCCTGGCACGCTTTCCATCCGTGCTGGGTTGAGCATCGAGCTAGCAACTAGCTAGCAGATTGGGAGGCAGATTTTAGAAAGGTGCAGTGGATGTGATCTACATGGATTTTAGTAAGGTATTTGACAAGGTTCCACACGGTAGGTTTATTCAGAAAGTCAGAAGGCATGGGATCCAGGGAAGTTTGGCCATGTGGATTCAGAATTGGCTTGCCTGCAGAAGGCAGAGGGTCGTGGTGGAGTGAGTACATCCAGATTGGAGGATTGTGACTAGTGGTGTCCCACAAGGATCTGTTCTGGGACCTCTACTTTTCGTGATTTTTATTAACGACCTGGATGTGGGGGTAGAAGGGTGGGTTGGCAAGTTTGCAGACGACACAAAGGTTGGTGGTGTTGTAGATAGTGTAGAGGATTGTCAAAGATTGCAGAGAGACATTGATAGGATGCAGAAGTGGGCTGAGAAGTGGCAGATGGAGTTCAACCCAGAGAAGTGTGAGGTGGTACAATTTGGAAGGACAAACTCCAAGGCAGAATACAAAGTAAATGGCAGGATACTTGGTAGTGTAGAGGAGCAGAGGGATTCTCGGGGTACATGTCCACAGATCCCTGAAAGTTGCCTCACAGGTAGATAGGGTAGTTAAGAAAGCTTATGGGGTGTTAGCTTTCATAAGTCGAGGGATAGAGTTTAAGAGTCATGATGTAATGATGCAGCTCTATAAAACTCTGGTTAGGCCACCCTTGGAGTACCGTGTCCAGTTCTGGTCACCTCACTATAGGAAGGATGTGGAAGCATTGGAAAGGGTACAGAGGAGATTTACCAGGATGCTGCCTGGTTTAGAGAGTATGGATTATGATCAGAGATTAAGGAAGCTAGGGCTTTACTCTTTGGAGAGAAGGAGGATGAAAGGAGACATGATAGAGGTGTACAAGATATTAAGAGGAATAGATAGAGTGGATAGCCAGCACCTGTTCCCCAGGGCACCACTGCTGAGTACAAGAAGACATGACTTTAAGGTAAGGGGTGGGAAGTTCAAGGGGGATATTAGAGGAAGGTTTTTTACTCAGAGAGTGGTTAGTGTGTGGAATGCACTGCCTGGTATAATTTACATATTATTATTTAATTATTTATGGTTTTATATTACTATATTTATACTCTATTCTTGGTTGGTGCAACTGTAACAAAACCCAGTTTCCCTCGGGATCAATAAAGTATGTCTATCTATCTATCTATCTATCTATCTGAGTCAGTGGTGGAGGCAGATACACCAGTGAAATTTAAGAGACTACTAGACAGGTATTTGGAGGAATTTAAGGCGGGGGGTTATATGGGCGGCAGGGTTTGAGGGTCGGCACAACATTGTGGGCCAAAGGGCCTGTACTGTGCTGTAGTATTCTGTGTTCTATGTTCTATAACTCGGCCTCGTAAAAATAAGAAAGCCTGCTAAAAAAACGCCGTCATGATGACGTCCCAATGACTCCACTCAGGGCTTTCTTCTTCTTCTTCTTCCCACAATCCTGATAGAGAAGTTGCAGAACCTGGGCCTCTGTACCTCTCTCTGCAATTGGATTCTTGACTTCCTTACCAGAAGACCACAGTCTGTGTGGATTGGTGATAACATATCCTCC
Organism: Mobula hypostoma; assembly: GCF_963921235.1. Taxonomy (NCBI): domain Eukaryota; kingdom Metazoa; phylum Chordata; class Chondrichthyes; order Myliobatiformes; family Myliobatidae; genus Mobula; species Mobula hypostoma. Next base: position 36,290,196 of record NC_086128.1, read on the forward strand.
TCGCTGACGATCAACACTGGCACACCTCGGGGTGTGTGCTTAGCCGACTGCTCTACTCTCTATATACACATGACTGTGCGGCAATACCATCTATAAATTTGCTGACGATACAACCATTGTTGGTAGAATCTCAGGTGGTGATGAGAGGGCGTACAGGAGTGAGATATGCCAACTAATGGAGTGGTGTCACAGCAACAACCTGGCACTCAACGTCAGTAAGATGAAAGAGTTGATTGTGGACTTCAGGAAGGGTAAGACGAAGGAACACATACCAATCCTTATAGAGGGATCAGAAGTGGAGAGAGTGAGCAGTTTCAAGTTCCAGGTTGTCAAGATCTCTGAGGATCTAACCTGGTCCCAACATATTGATACAGTTATAAAGAAGGCAAGACAGTGACTATACTTCATTAGGAGTTTGCAGAGATTTGGTATGTCAACAAATACACTCAAAAACCTCTATAGCTGTACCATGGAGAGCATTCTGACAGGCTGCATCACTGTCTGGTATGAGGGGGCTACTGCACAGGACCGAAAGAAGCTGCAGAGAGTTGTAAATTTAGTCGGTTCCATCTTGGGTACTAGCCTACAAAGCACCAAGGACATCTTCAAGGAGCAGTGTCTCAGAAAGGCAGCGTCCATTATAAGACCATAATATATAGGAGCAGAAGTAGGTTATTTGGCCCATTGAGTCTGCTCTGCCATTCAATCATGGCTGATCCAATTCTTCCAGTTAACCCAATTCCCATGCCTTCTGCCCATACCCTTTGATGCCCTGGCTAATCAAGAACCTATCTATCTCTGTCTTAAATGCACCCAATGACTTGGCCTCCACAGCCGCTCGTGGCAACAAATTCCACAGATTTACCACCCTCTGACAAGTAATTTCTTTGCATCTCTGTTCTAAACGGACGTCCTTCAATCCTGAAGTCATGCCCTTTTGTCCTAGGCTCTCCTACCATGGGAAGTAACTTTGCCATATCTTAATCTGTTCAGGCCTTTTAACATTCAGAATGTTTCTATGAGATGAATTGAATTGAATTCACTTTATTTCTTACATCCTTCGCATACATGAGGAGTAAAAATCTTTATGTTACATCTCCAACTAAATGTGCAATGTGCAATCATAGTAATTTATAATAATTTATAATAAATAGAACAGTCAATGTAATATAGAGTACATTCAAATCAGCGTGAGGTAATCAGTCTTAATCCTGGTGGAAGAAGCTGTCCCGGAGCCTGTTGGTCCTGGCTTTTATGTTGTGGTACCGTTTCCCGGATGGTAACAGCTGGAATAGATTGTGGTTGGGATGGTTTAGGTCCCCAGTGATCCTACGGGCCCTTTTTACACACCTGTCCTTGTAAATGTCCTGAATCATGAAGTTCACAACTACAGATATGCTGGGTCCTCCACACCACTCTCTGCAGAGTCATATGATTAAGGGAGGTACTGTTCCCATACCAGGCAGTGATGCAGCCAGTCAGGATGCTCTCAATTGTGCCCCTGTAGAAAGTTCTTAGGATTTGGGGGCCCATACCAAATTTCCTCAACCGTCTGAGGTAAAAGAGGCACTGTTGTGTGTTGTCCCCCTTCATTCTCCTGAACTCCAGGGAATACAGCCCAAGAGCTGCCAGATGTTCCTCATATGGTAACCCTTTCATTCCTGGAATTATTCTCGTGAATCTTCTCTGAACCCTCTCCAATGTCAGTATATCCTTTCTAAAATAAGGAGCCCAAAACTGCACAGAATACTCCAAGTGTGGTCTCATGAGTGCCTTATAGAGCCTCAACATCACATCCCTGCTCTGATATTCTATTCCTCTAGAAATGAATGCCAAGATTGCATTCGCCTTCTTCACCATCGACTCAACCTGGGTTAACCTTTAGGGGATCTTGCACAAGGACTCCCAAGTCTCTTTGCGTTTCTGCAATTTGAATTTTCTCTCCAGCTAAATAATAGTCTGTCTGTTTACTTTCCAACATCGTATTTCATTTGCCATTTCTTTGCCCATTTCCTTAAACTATCTAAGTCTCTCTGCATGCTCTCTGTTTCCAGGCAGTATCATCATAAATCTCTTCTGCAGCCACTCCAGTTTTCCAGCATTAATCTGTGAGAGCATTTGTCTTTTCAGCTCTTTGAATACTCCTTGTTCCTCTTTTGCATGATTTACTTAGCTTTGTAACTTATAGCAATTTTTATATCTTTCGCTGTACTGCTGCCACAAAACAACAGACTTCATGACATATGTTAGTGGTAATAGACCTGTTTATGGTTCTGATCTTTCATCTAGCTCAATAATCCTTGGACATCTGCTCCATTCTGAGAGCTGATCACTCTGAACTTAATTGTCCTAATACTAGCAAATGCCTCTCCAGCCACATGCTCCAAAATTCCCTTCTATTTTCATACCTCATTTCAGGGTCAGAGAACTGTTCGTCCAGTCATTGTCAGCAAAACCAGAGCTAATTACAGGAGGAAGAAGTTGGAAGCCCACATGTCAGTCCTCATTAGGGGATTGGTGGAGAGGATACAGTAGCTTTAAGTTCTTTGGCATTAATATCTCAGAGCATCCTGTGAAGGCACTTACATTCTGAGGCCAGCAAGTAGGTGCCATCATAAAGAAGGCATGAGGATGCCTCTACTTTCTTAGGAGTCTATGTAGATTCGGTATGTCACCAAAAACTTTGACAAACTTTTATAAATTCACAGTGCAGTGTATCCTAATTGGTTGTATCATGGCTTGGTATGGAAACACCAGTGCCCTGGAATAAAAAGACTACAGAAGGTGGTGGATACAACCCAGTCCATCACAGGCAAAGCCCTCCCCACCATTGAGTACATTTCCATGAAGCGCTGCCACAAGAAAGCTGTATCAATCATCAAAGACCCCCACCATCCAGGCCATGTCCTCTTCGTGCTATTACCATTTGGAAGGAGGTACAGAAGCCTTAGGTCCCACACCACCAGGTTCAGTAACAGATATTACCCTACAACAATCAGGCTCTTGAATGGGTGTGGATAACTTCTAGAATCGTTACTTTGAACTGATTCTATGACCTACGGACTCATTTTCAAGGATTCTTTACAACTCAAGTTCTCAGTATTATCTTTTATATGCACAGTTTGTCTTCTTTTGCACATCAGTCGTTTGTCAGTCTTCATATATAGCTTTTTGTAAGTTCTATTGTATTTCTTTATTATTCCTGAAAATGCCTGCAAGAAAATGAATCTCAAGGTGGCATATGGTAACATATACGTACTTTGATCATAAATTTACTTTGAACTTTAAATTTGGATCCAACATTTCCTGCTTTATGGAATGGTACTCCCTGCTCCCATAGCTTGCTGCAGAGTGTTACCCCATCCACTGTATAGCTGAGTCCACTTGCCAGACAAGGGCCATTCCAACCGCATAGGGTATCAATGCCACCGGGTCCAGAGAAATCCTGAAATCAGGGCCCGAGCTCACCTCATAGAACATAGAACATAGAACAGTACAGCACAGTACAGGCCCTTCGGCCCACAATGTTGTGCCAACCCTCAAACCCTGCCTCCCATATAAGCCCCCACCTTAGATTCCTCCATATAACTGTCTAGTAGTCTCTTAAACTTCACTAGTGTATCTGCCTCCACCACTGATTCAGGCAGTGCATTCCACGCACCAACCACTCTCTGAGTAAAAAACCTTCCTCTAATATCCCCCTTGAACTTCCCACCCCTTACCTTAAAGCCATGTCTTCTTGTATTGAGCAGTGGTGCCCTGGGGAAGAGGCGCTGGCTATCCATCCTATCTATTCCTCTTATTATCTTGTACACCTCTATCATTTCTCCTCTCATCCTCCTTCTCTCCAAAGAGTAAAGCCCTAGCTCCCTTAATCTCTGATCATAATGCATACTTTCTAAACCAGGCAGCATCCTGGTAAATCTCCTCTGTACCCTTTCCAATGCTTCCACATCCTTCCTATAGTGAGGTGACCAGAACTGGACACAATACTCCAAGTGTGGCCTAACCAGAGTTTTATAGAGCTGCATCATTACATCGCGACTCTTAAACTCTATCCCTCGACTTATGAAAGCTAACACACCATAAGCTTTCTTAACTACCCTATCCACCTGTGAGGCAACTTTCAGGGATCTGTGGACATGTACCCCGAGATCCCTCTGCTCCTCTACACTACCAAGTATCCTGCCATTTACTTTGTACTCTGCCTTGGAGTTTGTCCTTCCAAAGTGTACTATCTCACACTTCTCCGAGTTGAACTCCATCTGCCACTTCTCAGCCCACTTCTGCATCCTATCAATGTCTCTCTGCAATCTTTGACAATCCTCTACACTACCTACAACACCACCAACCTTTGTGTCATCTGCAAACTTGCCAACCCACCCTTCTACCCCTACATCCAGGTCATTAATAAAAATCACGAAAAGTAGAGGTCCCAGAACAGATCCTTGTGGGACACCACTAGTCACAATCCTCCAATCTGAATGTACTCCCTCCACCACCACCCTCTGCCTTCTGCAGGCAAGCCAATTCTGAATCCACCTGGCCAAACTTCCCTGGATCCGATGCCTTCCAACTTTCTGAATAAGCCTACCGTGTGGAGCCTTGTCAAATGCCTTACTAAAATCCATATAGATCACATCCACTACACTACCCTCATCTATATGCCTGGTCACCTCCTCAAAGAACTCTATCTGGCTTGTTAGACACGATCTGCCCTTCACAAAGCCATGCTGACTGTCCCTGATCAGACCATGATTCTCTAAATGCCTATAGATCCTATCTCTAAGAATCTTTTCCAACAGCTTTCCCACCACAGACGTAAGGCTCACTGGTCTATAATTACCCGGACTATCCCTACTACCTTTTTTGAACAAGGGAACAACATTCCCTTCCCCTCCTCATTCCTCCTACTCCCTGACCAAGAATTTTTGGCCTCAAATTTTTGGTTTCATGAAGGGAATTACTACAAGTACTCAGCTTTCACTTACGTAAGCTAATAGGAGTAGGTCACTTATGCCTGCCACACCATTCAATATGATTGTGGCTGATCTACCCCAAGTCTCAACTTCTCTGCCAGTTCTCCATTGCCCTCAATTCTCTGATCTGTTGAACAATTATCTAACTTCTCTTTAAGTCCCTCCAATAATCATTATTTATAAAATGAGGGAAACAGAAATTTGCATGGCTGAACATTGGTCTCTTTATTTAGGCATAAAGTTCAGCTTGCAGAAATGGAGGAGGATAGCATAGCATTACGGGTTTGAGGAGATTTGGTACAAGACCATAAGATATAGGAGCAGAATTAGGCCATTCGTGTCTGCTCCACCATTTCATCATGGCTGATTCAATTTTCCTCTTTGACATGCCACCAAAGACTCCAGCCACCTTTTACAGAAAAGCATTCTGAGTAGTTGCGTCACATTTGATATGGAGGCTCCATTGCATAGGATTGAAAAAAGCTGAAGAGCTTGTCGACTCATCAAGCTCCATCATGGGCACCATTGAGGACGTCTTGAAAAGGCGATGCCTCAGGAAGGCACCATCCATTATGAAGGAGCCTTACCATTCAGGACATGACCTCTTTTCATTCCTACCATCAGGGAGGAGGTACAAGAGCCCGAAGACACAGACTCAATGTTTCAAAAGCAGCTTCTTCCCTTCTGCCATCGTTTTCTGAATGGTGCAGGAACCCATGAATACTAATTCACTATTTTGCTCTCTCTTTGTGCTATTTATTTATTTTTCATATATTTCTTCTTGTAACTTGTAGTAATTTTTAATGAATTGCACTGTACTGCTGTTGCAAAACAATTTTCACAACATATGTCAGCGATAATAAACCTGGATTCTGATTCCTTTTCCTAAATTGCTAAATGTGTTGAAAGATGCTTTCATCTAGGTCTACTGAGTTCCAATCATCCCTGTTTTTTTTGTTGTGGGAAATGTGGGGAGGGCCTCGTGCCATGCAGAGAAATAGAAGTTGCTTTGTATGCTGTGAAACCCCCAATTAAACAAATGTAATCTTAGCACTGAAGTATTGCCAGAATGCACAGACACATAAAAATTCAAATGCTTAATAACATAGGTTTTATAGTTTGCGTTTTTTTTATTCAATCCCTGTTATGGGTTACCTTCTGCAGACATTCACATATTTCCTGTGAATGGAAATTTGGCCTTGTACACTTTATATCTGTCATAATATCACTGCCAGTTGAACAATGAACCCTTGTTTATTTGGCAATATACTGAAAGTAAACCAATCTAACTGTGTTTCAGAAACCTTCAGACTGGTGGAAAACGTCATACTGCCAAACCAAATTGATTTGGTTATAAAATCAATACAATGTTTATTTAAAAAAACAAGATTATTTACAAGAATAGCAGCAGGTAAACATAACGAGTTTTTTTTACATTACCTGTTTGAAAATAGCACAATCTCTGAAGCATGCAGTTCTTTTCTGTAATCTTTGTGTTACACTGCAAAGACTTTACCCTCACACATGAAGTATAGAAATCTTATAATGTCCAGTTGCTGTTGTAACTATTGAACATGGAATAACATAAACCCAACAGATTCTGCAAATGCTGGAAATCCAGAGTAACACAGACAAAATGCTGAAAGAACTCAGCAGGTCAGGCAGCATCTACGAAGAGGAATATAGAGCCATGTTATGGTCCTGATGAAGGGCCTTGGGCTGAAAAATCATCTCTTTATTACTCTCCATAGATGTTGCCTGACCTGCTGAGTTACTCCAGCATTGTGTGTGTTAACATAAGGTAACAACCTGATTCTACGTCTCCATTTCCTTCAATTTTCCAAGATGCTGCGTAGATGTAAAACAAAAATTACGAATGAATGAAACCGGCATTCAGAATAGACAACAAATCAACAGCTTGTAAAACTGATAAATCTGACAGCTGGTAATTATACTTAATTATACTTTCAGTTATGCTGTGTCTTTCAACACTAGTTACCCAATAAGAATGGATTGGCCCTCAACGTCCCTTTGCATCTTAGGAACCCCATCACCAAGAATCATGTTTCTTGCAAAATGTCTTTCAACCAAATGACTTAACTTCCGACCTATAATATTGTAGCTTTCTTTTTTGGATTGCTCCTAGTTACACTAATTAAAAGTAATAGAAAATACAACTAGTAGGAAAGTGAAAATTTATAACTGGGATTTTTTTTCCCCATATGCATTTATTTCACAGGCTGAGCAAGCATTTAATTGCCCATCCCCAGTTGCTTTAAGAAGGTGGCACAGAGCCGCCCTCTTGAACTGCTACAGACTTTGAGGTTTGGGTATATTTAAGATTTGAAATGAAGCAGATCTTCTGGCCTGTCCCATTCAAGCATTGTTAGAAGTGAAATTGTCTTAAATTGAGGCATGTCCATTCATGCAGAATTCCCCGATTAAATTATTAGCATGAATTTATATAAATTTATTTGAGCTGTTTTTTTTCTGTTTATCTTTTATTTTAGAGATAACAGCACAGGAACAGGGCCTTCCAGCCCAATGAGCTCATGTCACCCAATTTTATGCATGTGCCCAATAAACCTACTAACACATATGTCTCTGGATTGTGGGAGGAAATCCACACGGTCATGGGGAGAATATACAAACTCCTTACAGACAGCAGTAAGAATTGAACCTGGGTCTCCTGTGCTGTAACAGTATTGTGCTAACAACTACACTATTGTGCTGCTCCAATTTTGATGATTGGAAAGATATTTCAATAACTTGGATTGAAAGTCTTCCTAAAATGCATTAAGCTTTAAATGCAATTTACTTCTCTGCCATTTTAGCCTGGTTAAGAAACTGTTAAGTACCAAATTTAATAATGAAAACATGAATTTCTTTTATAACGTGCACACTGCTGAGAAATGAATTGCAGCTGAAGATAAACTATCAAAAAATGTCTTTAATCAGAAAAATCACTGACATGCAAAATCGACTGATTTCAAATCTTTCAAGCAATTAATTCTTGAAGGTAGTAGCAGTAGAGTTTGTTTTTAAATAATTACTCATATTGTACTTGGCTTTCATACAAACATTTTCAGAGTAATGGACCCATTTAAAATTTGTTGTACAAATTGACAGAATGTGTTATATTCACAGCCAAGTCATGAACTGGATTCAGAACTGTTTTGTTTATGGAAGGCTGTTTTTTCTGCTGTTGATTGGAAGAGTATTTCATTTTCCCAATATATTCTACATCATATTAAATGTAGTTTAGTTTTCTTTTAGTACATTGTCTACCCAGCCCATGAATAAAGATGTGAAGACATTCTTCTTTGAGCTCACCCTATGGGATGGCAGAGGAAGGGGTTTGAAAGGTGGATGGGGCGGGTGGGGTTGGTAGTACATTGCAACAACAAAGGTTAGGATTCAATTTAGGAAAGGAAAACTGATTACTTTTAGCTTCTATAACTGAACAAAATTAGCCATTTAGTTGTTGGTGTAGGCTAGGCCACAGTTAATATTACAAATCAGAAAATGCTGAAGTCACTTATCAAAAGGGAAAGAACTTGTATTAACATTTTAGGTCAATGACCTGTTGCCAGTCTGATGGAAGATTCTTGTTCTGGGACTGCAGTCCTGCTCAACCGGATAATTCTAATGTTTTCTATTTGTTTCAAACTCCTAATATGTTTTATCTCAGATAGAAGCATGCATCATGTAGGAGCTGGATTGGGAAGTGAATTAATTCATTTGTTTTGGGTTCCTTACCCACTGAGATGACAAGATCTCTGAGCATCTAACTTGTTCCCAACATAGCGATGCAGCTATTAAGAAGACAAGACAACGGCTGTATTTCATCAGGTGTTTGAGGAGATTTGGTTTGTCACCTAAAACACTTGAAAGCTTCCACAGATGTATTGTAGAGAGCATTCTGACAGGCTGCATCACTGTTTGGTATGGGGGCTAGTGCACAGGATCGAAAGAAGCTACAGAAAGTTGTAAAATTAGTCAGCTCTACTTTAGGTACTAGTGTCTGTAGTAGCCAAGGCATCTTTAAGGAGAGTACCTCAGAAAGACGACGTTCATTATTAAGGTCCCCCATCATCCAGGACCTGCTCTCTTCCCATTGTTATCATCAGGAAGGTGGTACAGAAGCCTGAAAACACACACACACAGACACACACACACAGACACACACACACAGACACACACACACACACACACACACACACACACAGTGACTCAGGAACAGCTTCTTCTCCTCTGTCATCAGATTTCTAAATGGACATTGAACCCATGAACTGATTTTAAAAGAATTATTTTTTTTGCACTATTTTAATGTATTTAACATATATACTTACTGTAATTGATTTACTTTTTTTTCCTAAATTTATCATGTATTGCAATGTACTGCTGCCACAAAGTTAACAAATTTCACAACATATGCCGGTGATATTAAACTGATTCTGTACCTGAAAATGCACACATCAATTTCAATGTGTGCCTTTGGTAGCAGATTACCTGGTGTCCTCCGGTGTTGTCTGCCTGACCAGTGAGATGCAAATGGGAAATGTCTGCCAATAGATTGCCCCCACCCTCCAGCTTCCTCTGGACCTCACTGGATGTTATGGTGGTGGCAACTGAGCCATACAGGAGTAACACTATCCCTTGCCATGAGTCTGTAGCTCAGTTAAACCGTGTTGCCGGAAGTAGCTATAGAATTATCCCAAGTAGTCACTTTCTCCTGGATTCAATATCATACCCCAGTTGACAAAACATTCTCAGACTAAGAAAAGTGAGAGCTTTTGCAACATTCTCATGTACCTATTATTTTAACCCCTCTTAAGATTGATGCACTATGTTGGAGTTAATAGCAACTTACCTCAATGTAGTGGAGTAGTGGGACACTCTCTGGACTTTAAAGGACAGAAATTAAGAACACACTGATTCATGTGGACCATCCAAATGGGAGTGGCACAATTAGGAATAATTATATTATTTAGCTAATGAAAATGTGATCAAGGTGTAATGTACTGCAACAGAAACAGGCATTTTTCAAAGATGATACTATCAGGCTGTTGCAACCTTTAGCAAAAACTTAACATGCTAAGCACTTTATTTGCTCTTGCCAAGGGTGTGGCATTGTATCACATTCTGCTGTTCATGTTCCTCCAACCTTTCTGCCAACTGGCATGATCTGGCAGTGAACTATCCAATTCTTTCTTGGAACATGTGCTTACAAACCATAATCTATATGAGCTATGTAGTGTTTACAGGAATCACAGAAATATCAGTTAATCTGGGTTAAATTAAAGTTCCCACAGCTATGTGCTTCAAAACATTTATTCTTACAATGAACAAGTAAGTGATTTTAAAACTGGAAAAACGTCATTTGCAACCAAAATTGTTAAACCAGCCTTGTTTGGCAATAGGAAAAGAGTTGAGAAGTTTTGCTGCGCTATGTCATTTTGATATAGTTATTGCAATGTTTAAAATTGGAAGACTGCCTTTTATTTATGTCATGGTCTTAATAACTAAATTACTTGCATCAGATGCCACCATAATAATTTTTTATATTTTAAAGTTATTTTTTCAGACACATCATTTTATAAAACAAAAATTAGTCCACACTGGAATACTGTGTGCATTTCTGATTGCCACACTATAGGAAAGATATAACTGCACTGGAGAGGATGCAAAGGAAGTTTATCAGGATGTTACCTGGGATGGACAGTTACAGTTATGAGGTACACTGGACTGGCTGGCTTTAGTTTCCTTAGAACAGAGGAGGCCAAGAGGATACCTGACAGAGAGATATACAAAATGATGAGAGGCATGGATAGGGCAGATGGTAAGAAACTACACCCCCCACCCCACCCCATTAAAGAGAATAAAACCAGAGGGCATTTATTTAAGGCAAGGAGTAAGAGGTTTAGAGGTGATCTGAGGAAGAACGTTTTCAATTCAAAGGATAATTGCAATCTAGACACACTGCTGATGAGAGGGAGACAAATATTCTCACAACATTTAAGCAGTATCTGGACAAACACTTGAATCACTGTGGCCTAGTAGGTTACAGATCAAGAGCTGGTACATGGGATTAGTATAGATAGTCATGATGGGCTGATGGGCCTGTTTCTCCACTGGTTTGTGCCACAACTATAATCTTGCACTGTAAATAGGAGTAATTATATAATCAACTATTGGAAGTACTTAAAAAAAGTTAAATCTGAACATATTGTATAATACAATTTAAAAATATTTAAATTAGCATTCAAATAACAATTAACATGCTTAATTGGATGAAATTTCTCAGTTGTCACTGAGCAAATCATTAAAGGGGAATAATGAGGGATGGATGAGGATTTGGCTCTCGCTGAGTTAATATTAAAGAAGTCCTTCAGTCCACCCATAACCATCAAATATTTTTCTCCTTGCATCCCTCTCAACTTCCCCACCAACTTATTTCCTGCTACTTAACTGTGCCAATCATCTTTATTCCATTGTTAAGAAGTGAAACCAAAACTACTGATGGTGGGGAACACATGGAGCTAGTTCTAGTTTCCAAATAACTATAATAGTTTAAAGAAGAGTTATTTGTGGAGTATATATAAATTATTTCTATATTCACCTCCTCTTGTACCCAGTGGATTAGAGCAAGGAACAATGGTACAGATACAGCTCCACGGCTCCAGTAGCCCAAGTTTGTTCCTGACCTGTGTGAAGTGTGTAGGTTCACCCTGTGACTTTGTGGGTTTCCGCTGGGTAATCTGGTTTTCTCCCAAGGATAAATTAATTGGTCACTGTAAATTGCCTCTACTGTGTAGTGGTACACTCTGGGGGGTGGGGGGAGATTCGATGGGAATAAGGAGAGAATAAAAATGGGCTTAGTGTAGAAGTATAAATGGATGTTTAATGATTGATGTGGTCTCAGTGGGCTGATAGGCCTATTTCCATGCTGTACGTCCAACAATGGATTTATAGATAATTGGTGAGCCTCTGGGAACACCAAATCAATAGAAGTTCACAGAGAAACGTTCAATTAAACAAAAAACTGTTTGGAATGCTGTAAAGGAACAGTTAATATCTTTTCAGTTGTTAACTAAATGGTGGAGAATTTCCAGTTTCATGCAAATTTTTTTTCCATATTTGCAGTTTTGTGGAATGGGGCAATTTTGCACATAATTTCTCAGTAGCATTTGCAAAAAGGCAAACAAATGTTGAACATAATTTGAGAAATTAACTTCATACTCTTAATTGGTCTTTTAAACCACTATGTTATCTTGTGTGAAATTACCATGGGGTGAATTGATGGCAATTAAAGCAATCATTACTAATTTTTAAAATTTCATATGCGATCTGATCAGAGATTATGCCTTATGTGCGCAACTTACAAAGCAATGTTTTTGCATGAAACATGAGGATTTTATTTACTTGGCTAACTTAGCATTTTGTTTAAGGCCTCTAATATGATCCAGACCATTTCATTTTGAAAAAGGATTTCTAGGCAAAGCAAAAGCAATGCCTCTTCCTGGGGCACTGCCTTGTCAGCAATGTATGTTACCATGCTGAAAATATTTTATTCCTCTGTGTTAAGCACAAGATCAAACTGCTGCTTTAACGAGTCTTGAATTCATCCATTTCCAGTGCCTGAATACGAATTGTATTCTCAAAAGCAGATTGCTTCATAATTGAAATCACACTGGATGATTGACAAATAGCCCCTCCATTTCCTCTCCCACTTGCCCCAAAAATCACTAGTGGGAGTTGTTTATAGCCCACTGAATAATAACATTACAGAGGCACAGGCAATAACCAGAGAAATATCTGAGGCATGCAAGAATAGAACAGCAGTTATCATGGAGGACCTGAACTTGCACATAGATTGGGTAATCAAGTTGGTCAATGCAGTCTTGAGGAGGACTTCATAGAATACATCCACGATAGCTTTCTTGAACAACCCTATTATGGAACCTACAAGGGAACATGTTATCTCGGATCTGGTCCTGTGCAATGAGACAGGTAAAATTAGTGATCTTGTAGTTAGGGATCCTCTTGGAAAGAGTGATCACAGCATGATTGAGTTTCTCATACAAATGGAGAGTGCAATAGTTCGATCTAAAACCAGTGTATTATGCCTAAACAAGGAAGCCTTCAATGAGATGAGGGAGCAGTAGGATAGGGTAGACTGGGAACACAGGCTATATGGTGGGACAGTTGAGGAACATTGGAAGACTTTCAAAGAGAATTTTCACTGTGCTCAACAAAAGAATATTCCAGTTAAAAGCAAGAACAGCAAGGAAGGGGAGAGCCAGCCATGGATAACTAAGGAAATAAAAGGCAGCATCAAAACAAAAGCTCGTGTGTACAAAGTCGCCAAAAGTAGTGGGAAAATGGAAGATTGAGAAAACTTTAAAAAACAGCAAAGAATCACTAAGACAACAATAAAGGGAAGATAGATTATGAAAATAAACTAGCACAAAATATAAAAATGGATAGTAAAAGTTTTTATAATCATATAAAGTGTAAAAGGGTGGCCAAAGTAACCCTCGGTCCCTTGGAGGACAAGAAGGGGGAATTGATATTGGGTAATGAGGAAATGGCTGAGGCTTTGAAAGACTATTTTGTGTCAGTTTCACAGTGGAGGACGCATCTAACATACCAGAGAGAGATGATATGGATGCGATGGGAAGTGAGGACCTCAATGCAATAGCTATCACTAAAGAGGTAGTGCTGAACAAACTTGAGGGGCTAAAGGTAGACAAGTCCCCTAGTCCTGATGGAATGCATCCCAGGGTGCTGAAAGAGATGGCAGAGGTTATAGTTGAGGCTTTGGTGATAATTTACCAAAATTCTCTGGACTCTGGGCAGGTCCCAACAGATTAGAAGGAGGTGAATGTCACACCACTGTTCAAAAAAGGATGTAGGCAAAAGGCCGGTAACTGTTGTCCAGTTAGTTTAACATCTGTAGTTGGGAAAATGCTTGAAGCTATCATTAAAGAAGAAATAGCGAGACATCTGGAAAGAAATGGATCCATCAGGCAGATGCAGCATGGATTCAGCAAAGGCAGATCCTGTTTGGCAAACTTACTGGAGTTCTTTGAGGATATAATGAGTGCAGTGGATAGAGGGGAACAGATGGACGTTATTTACTTGTATTTCCAGAAGGCATTTGATAAGGTGCCACATAAAAGACTTGTCCGTAAGATAAGGACTCATAGAGTTGGGGGTGATGTATTAGTATGGATAGAGAATTGGTTAACTAATAGAAAGCAGAGAGTTGGGATACATGGCTGTTACTCTGGTTGGCAATCGGTGGTGAGTGGTGTGCCACAGGAGTCGGTGCTGGGCCCATAACTGTTCACGATATACATTAGCACTCTGGAAGAGGGGACTGAGTGCAGTGTATCTAAATTTGCTAATGACATTAAATTGAGTGGGAAAGCAAATTGTGCAGAGGATACAGATGGGTTATGTGAGTTGGCAAGGGTCTGGTAGACGGAGTACAGTGTTGGTAAATACAAGGTCATCCACTTTGGAAGAGAAAAATAATTATTATTTAAATGGTAAAAGATTGCAGCATGCTGTTGCACAGAAGGACCTGGGAGTGCTTGTGCATCGATCGTAAAAGGTTGGTTTGCAGGTGCAGCAGGCTATCAAGAAGGTGAATGGAATGTTGGCCTTCATTGCTAGAGGGATTGAATTTAAGAGCAGTTAGATTATACTGCTACTGGTGAGGCTGCACCTGGAGACCTGCGTGCAGTTCTGGTCTCCTTACTTGAGGAAGGATATACTGGCTTTGGAGGTGGTGCTGAGGAGGCACACCACATTGATTTCAGAGATGAGGGAGTTAGACTAGGAGGAGAGATTGAGTCGCCTGGAACTATATTTGCTGGAATTCAGAAGAGTGAGAGGAGATCTTACAGAAATATATAAAATTATGAAAGGGATAGACAAGATAGAGGTATTCAAGTCTCCCAGCAAATATCGCCAATGCATTACAAGCTGACACTACATGCTTACTGCTCTGTCAGCATTATCTTGTTTGGTATAGCACAGAAAAAGGCCCCTTCAGAGCAACTCATTTGTGCCAATCAAAGTGCCCATCTAAGTTAATCCCATTTGATCCATACCCCTGTAAACCTTTCCTATCTATGTACTTGCACAAATGTTATAAGTATATGATGTAATTGTACCTGCCTCCACCATCTCCTCTGGCTGCTCATTCCATGTACCCACCAGCTTTGGTGTGAAAAACATGAACCCCAGATCCCCTTTAAATTATTCCCCCTCACCAGAAACCTATTCCCTCTAGTTTTAGACTTGTCTTTCCTGGGGGGAAAACCTGTGGCTATCAATCCCCTGTCTATGGCCCTCAATTTATAAACCTCTACAAAATCATTCCTCAGTCTCCTTTGCCCCAGCCAAACCAATTCCAGCCTATATGTGACTGCAGATCCATTAATATGATTGACTCTTCTTCTTTTGTGCTAGTGACAGCTTGCACCCTTCAGGAAGGTGCATTACCACCACCTACTGTAATGGAGTATGACAGGAGCCATAATCCTTCCTCCCAAACCTGTTTTAATTAAAATGCTCTCCAGGGCCCTACATGACTTAACCAACAATTGCCTAAACAGATTCCCATGTTGTAACAAATATCAGTGGCACACCATGATCACATGTTCCACTGCCTCTGGTACCTTACAAAAGTCACACTATTCATTCCCGTGTTTACCAACAAGTGCCAAAGTAGAGTGCAAGTCCGTGTGTCCCAACCTCAATCTCGCCAACCACACATCTTCCCTCCTATTCCTTCCCAAAAGGCACCTCCCCTGAAATGATGGAACTAAACTGTAGTGCCACCTCCCTGTCCCATCCTATCCCACAAATTCTGCCATTTTCTAATCCCAGCTAACCTGATACAAGATTTGGCTTCATACTTTCCCATATTGACTATGACACCTACCTCTGACTTAGTAAATGTCTGTTTTGCTATAACATCTGCCCTTTCATTACTTGAATCCACATGTGCTGGTACGCAACAAAACTGTACTACTATTCTCATACTCTGCAGAACATACAAGTTGTAGCACACTTAACTGATCGAGTCTCCTTGAATGCTTTGATTCCAAACTCTGCAGTACCAAGGCAGAATCTGAGAAGATCACAACTGTATTTGGCTTAACTTGTCCGATTCTTTGCAAACTAATGAATCAGAATCAAGTTTATTATCACCGGCATGTGACATGAAATTTGTTAACTTAGTAGCAGCAGTTCAATGGAATACATGTAACCCTCGGTTCGGCTAGCAGCTTAATCTAGGGGAAGACCGTCCTTGGCCCATCCAAACTTAAGAAATCTCGTTTGGGTGGATGCTGTGTGATGTGTCCCTTGTTACAAATCAGTACCCCAAAATAATAAACAGTACACAATATGCAATTAAACGATTGACTTTATAATTCTTGATTTGACTATATGGTGAGTAAAGAAATTAAAAAAAAAGAAAAGGGCCCATTCTCATGAAACAGTCTAATGTGCAATGTTGGAGCTCACTGATAAGGCCGTTCATCCATCATCGACCTCCTCCAATCGTCACTGACCTTCAGACCCTCGTTCCAGGTCCACTCCATCCAAGGTCTACCAACTCTCTCCAGTCGTGTCTTCTCTCCTCATCTCCACCTGGCAAAAGACCGCGAAATCCCTGCTCCCAGACACACAAGAAAGAACAATATCCCTCTCATTGGATAACCCCACATTCCAAAGCCCTGTTATCTCTCCTCATAATCCAAACATTACTGCTACAGAGAAACCACTACATTAGCAGTGAAACCTTTCAGCACGTTACACTCTCCCCCCACCAAACTTAGTCGACTATGTCCACATGACGTTGAGCTAATTTGCCAACCCTTCCTGCAAAACACAAAGTCCAATCCAGGTGTAAAAGGCAGTGACATAGCTCCCCAACACGGTAGGGGTCACACTCTGCTCCCCTGGTGCTACGTAGACCAACCTATCCGGTGGTCTCCTAATTCTCTGAGACCTCTGCACCCCCTCACCTAACTCTGCAGGTTCAGACACGACTGGGGATACTTCCGGTCTACCTGGCGAGGCATCTGCCGACCTATCACTCATACCCATCTGCAACTCAGACCCCTCTGTCCCGTGGCCAAGCCCCGCTTCATCCCTTGCAGGGTCTCACTACAACCCAGGCTGTCCACAGATAGCCCCCTCCCCCCCCCACTTCACCTGACTCAGCGGGAGAAGGGCTGGAAGTCTCTTCCTCAACCAATGGGGAGTTAGCAAAAGGCAGCATATACCACACATCCAGATCCTCATCCTCTGGATCAGTATCCCTCTCAGGGGTGAGGGCCGGCCGGCCTAACCTCTCCTGCTGTGGGCCCTGCAGTCGCCCCGCGTTTCCTCAGAGTCCTCTTACTGGGTGTAGGCTCCAAGTCGGGCTCTAGTTCTACCTGCACCTCTTGTCCCTGAGGAAGAAGGTGGTTCTGATGGAGAATGTTGACAGGCCCATTCCCATCCTCTGGTTTCACCCGGAAAACAGGTATGTTTGGCATCTGACTCTCCACTACATAGAGTGTGGCTGCCCAATGGTCCACCAACTTATGCTTTCCAGGTAGCCCCAAATTCCTTATGAGGACCCAGTCTCCCGGTAGGAGCTGGGAGAACCTTAACTTTTGATCATACCTCCTCTTATTTCCTTGATTCTGCTGGGCAGCCACGACCCCAGCTAATTCCTAAGCCTTTTTCAGCTCTCTTCTCATGTCAGACACATACTTCAGATAAGCCTTCTGTGGTAAGTCACCCTTGTCAGTCCCAAAACAAAGGTCAATGGTCAACCTTGTCTCGGGCCCAAACATTAGATAGTATGGCGAGTACCCAGTAGCTTCATTTCGTGTACAGTTGTAACTGTGAACCTGATGCCCAATATGTTGACTCCACTTGTTCTTTTTGCTGATCTCCAGGGTCCCAAGCATGTTTAGCAAGGTCTGATTAAACCTCTCAGGCTGGGGATCACCCTGTGGGTGATAGGGTGTGGTCCACGACTCCAAGCATGTCCAGTAAATCATGGATGAGTCTGCTCTTGAAATCCTGTCCCTGATCACTATGTATCCACCTGGGGAAGTCATAATAAATGAAATACTTCTCCCATAACACTTTGGCCACTGGGAACACCCTCTGGTCCTTGTTTGGAAAAGCCTAAGCATATCTGGTGTAGTGGTCCATGATGACCAAGACATTGCTGGCATCGGGTTCTATTGACAGGAAATCCATACACACCAGGTCTCGGGTCTCTGCACTCTGCAAATGGGACAAGGGAGCTGACCGCGTAGGCAGTGTCTTCCACCATATGCAGCGAATGCATGACTTGCAGTATCCTTTAACCAGTAAAACTGATCTCTGAGCAATCCATAGGTATTTTCCACCCCCAAATGTCCAGAAAAAGGAGGGAGAGAGAAACCAGGGAATTATAGACCGGTTAGCCTAACATCGGTGGTGGGGAAACTGCTAGAGTCAGTTGTCAAAGATGTGATAACAGCACATTTGGAAAGTGGTGAAATTATCGGACAAAGTCAGCATGGATTTGTGAAAGGAAAATCATGTCTGACGAATCTCATAGAATTTTTTGAGGATGTAACTAGTAGAGTGGATAGGGGAGAACCAGTGGATGTGGTATATTTGGATTTTCAAAAGGCTTTTGACAAGGTCCCACACAGGAGATTAGTGTGCAAACTTAAAGCACGCGGTATTGGGGGTAAGGTATTGGTGTGGGTGGAGAATTGGTTAGCAGACAGGAAGCAAAGTGTGGGAATAAACGGGACCTTTTCAGAATGGCAGGCGGTGACTAGTGGGGTACCACAAGGCTCAGTGCTGGGACCCCAGTTGTTTACAATATATCTTAATGACTTGGATGAGGGAATTAAATGCAGCATCTCCAAGTTTGCAGATGACACAAAGCTGGGCGGCAGTGTTAGCAGTGAGGAGGATGCTAAGAGGATGCAGGGTGACTTGGATAGGTTAGGTGAGTGGGCAAATTCATGGCAGATGCAATTTAATGTGGATAAATGTGAAGTTATCCACTTTGGTGGCAAAAACAGGAAAACAGATTATTATCTGAATGGTGGCCGTTTAGGAAAAGAGGAGGTGCAACGAGACCTGGGTGTCATTATACACCAGTCATTGAAAGTGGGCATGCAGGTACAACAGGCGGTGAAAAAGGCGAATGGTATGCTGGCATTTATAGCGAGAGGATTCAAGTACAGGAGCAGGGAGGTACTGCTGCAGTTGTACAAGGCCTTGGTGAGACCACACCTGGAGCATTGTGTGCAGTTTTTGTCCCCAAATCTGAGGAAAGACATCCTTGCCATAGAGGGAGTACAAAGAAGGTTCACCAGATTGATTCCTGGGATGGCAGGACTTTCATATGATGAAAGACTGGATGAACTAGGCTTATACTCGTTGGAATTTAGAAGATTGAGGGGGGATCTGATTGAAATGTATAAAATCCTAAAGGGATTGGACAGGTTAAATGTAGGAAGATTGTTCCCGATGTTGGGGAAGTCCAGAACGAGGGGTCACAGTTTGAGGATAAAGGGGAAGCCTTTTAGGACCGAGATTAGGAAAAACTTCTTCACACAGAGAGTGGTGAATCTGTGGAATTCTCTGCCACAGGAAACAGTTGAGGCCAGTTCATTGGCTATATTTAAGAGGGAGTTAGATATGGCCCTTGTGGCTAAAGGGATCAGGGGGTATGGAGGGAAGGCTGGTACAGGGTTCTGAGTTGGATGATCAGCCATGATATACCGAATGGCGGTGCAGGCTCAAAGGGCCGAATGGCCTACTCCTGCACCTATTTTCTATGTTTCTATGTTTCTAGAATCGTCATAAAGTGACCTCAACACAATCCTCCGATACTTCTCCGGCAGAACCAGCTGGCAATGCCAAGGTCGGTCCGGGGGGGGGGGGGGTGACGTGACCCGGTATAGGATCTGGTTCCACAACTCCAACCAAGAACATTCTTTCAGTAATGGAGGCACCGTCACGTTTTGTCTTCTTTGCATGAGTCATGTCTCCCTTTTCGACTGCTGACCAAATTGTACCAATGCCCGGATCATCTTGCTGAGCAGCTGCCACTTCCCCAGAACTCAATTTCGGCAACTGATTTGTCTTCAGAGCAGTCAGGTTACAGTAAACTTGGGGAATGGCGTCATCAGAAGCTCCCAATTGATCCACCGCTCAATCCAGCCTCTCCTTTCACTCTGCCTTCACGGTGATGGCAAACTGACACATGACCTTCACCCCCGGGCCAGGAATGCTCTCCTACTCCTCGTCCATGTCCAGTTCCTCATGCACCCGTCAGGACAAAGCATCCGCATCAATGTTCCGGCTCCCCGACCGGTACTTCAGGCTGAAATCATAGGCAGACAACCCCACCAACAACTGATGGCCTGTGGCGTCCAGTTTCGCTGAGGTCAGGATATAAGTTGGGAGCTGTTGTTTGTCCTCACCTCAAACTTGGCCTCGTAGAGGAAGTCACTCAGTTTATTGAGCACCGCCCATTTCAACACCAGAAATTCCAACTTGTGCGTAGGCTAGTTTTTCCTCGGAGGGCAACAGACTCCCACTGACAAATGCAACGGGTCTCAACCTGGTGCCCTGATCCTGATACAGGATGCCCCCTAAGCTCTCTCGGCTGGCATCTGTGTGCAGTATATACGGCAACCGGGGATCCGCAAAATCCAGCACCAGCACCTGGGTCAGCAGCTCTTTCAGCGACCGAAAGGGCTCTTCACATTTTACATCCCACCTCTGTCCAAAGGGCTCTGATGGGCTAAGATACTCTCCACCCTCCTGTCCATTCCTCCTGCCCTTTCTTCCTCAAGGGAGGGTAACCACACAGAAGCTGATTCAATGGATGATTCAATTTTGTGTAGCCTTTCACAAACCTCCAATAGTAACCACAGAACCCAAGGAACGGGCGCAGTGTGCTCACAGTCTGTGGTCTTGGCCAAGTGGTCACCGCCTCTATCTTAGCTGGATGTGTAATTACTCCATCCCGTGAGACTATGTGCCCAACATAGCTAACAGATGTTTGGCAGAACTGGCACTTGTCCAGGGAATGTTTTAACCCTTCAGCTTTCAGGTGGCCCAGCACCTTCGGGGCATCGCTTCATGTTCTTCCAAAGTGGACCCAAACACTATGAGGTCATCCAGATACACCAATACTTCCAGCAAGTTCATATCCCCCACTGTCTTCTCCATGACCCGCTGGAAGGTTGCAGGGGCTCCCGATATGCCCTGGGGCATCCTTTCGAACAGGAAAAATCCCAGTGGATGTGTAAATGCTGTTTTCTCTTTGTCAGTCTCACTCATGGGGAATCTGGTAATATCCACTCTTCAAGTCCAGCATACTGAACCACTTCACACCACTCAGACAGGTCAGTGCATCTTTGATCCTTGGGGACTGTGTGCCTGTTCAGAGTCCTATAGTCCACACACATCCATACCTTCCCATTCTTCTTTTGGGCCACTTCTATTGGAGACGTATAGGGGCTTCTGGACTCAGTGATGATCCCAGCTTCCTTCAACTTACACAAATGTTGCTGAACGTCCTCCACCTCTGTAGGGGCCAGCCTCCGCTCTCTAAACAGGGTGTCCTCAGTCACCCGGATAGTGTGACAAGTGCTCTTGGAACAACCCGCACCAATCTCGTCAGTGGAAAAGACACCTTCAGCATCTTCTCTACCAACCTCCTCTTCCAACCCGCAGGAACTGGGGAGTCCCCGAAGTTGAATGGCTCAGTCAACTTTCCCCCTTTTTCCAATCGTTTCTCCCCAGCTTGTCTTACAGGGACACTAGACTTTACCGTCACCGGGAACAGATGCGCCAGGGGCATCCCCCGCTTGAAGGCGACCTCCCTCTTTGTAGTGTTCCTGACACTCACTGTCATCCTGCTCACCTGTACAACCGAGGGCTTCTGCAATTCGGGACTCACCAGTACCCCAGCAGGAAATCCCAACTGCCCCTCGTGGTCTTCTGGAGCGTCCACTAAGAGGGCCTCGACCTCTTGGGGGTCCCCATCATTCTCGCTACTTCCCCGGGCTGTACCACCACTGGCTTTGACTGGGTGAACCACACAGTCCCTCGTCTAAATTTGGTATCCGGCCCAATGTAGCCATACACTTCCTCAAAAGCAGCTCAAAACCCCGGGTGCACGGGTTCTCAGAAAGCTCTCGCCACCCTTCTCCTTGCAGGCCCCCATGAGCCTCCTCACAAGAGGTTGTGTTGACCCCACCAGAGTTGAAATGCCGTTCCTCTCAACGGGGTCAATAGTAAATGCTTAAGATACCGGTTGTAAAATGAATGGTACAACAACGTGACCTGCAACCCAGTGTTGAGTATGGCTTTAGCATAAATACCCTCTATCCATAGTGACACACTGGAGCATGGTACCACTAAACCTTCAGGATTGGGCCTTTCACTTTCGGGGGTTCCTTGGTACATTGCTGGGAACGTGTTCCCCCAGAAACACCAGGCCATTCCCTCACTGGGTCTCCTCTAAGTTTTCCCAACGACTCTCTCTGCTGAGGTATCCGGGGGCTCACTCTCCTTCTGGCGTGACACCTGCTGCCAGTAGCTGTCCACATTGTTCGTCCCCTTGGGGAATCCGCCCCCCATCAGCTCCATCATATGGGAGGGAGGTCACACCCGCTGATAACAACCGACATATCTCTGTTCTCAACTCTGCCGCAATCTCCTCTACTGCTCCCTGGGGCAGGCTATCCGGGGTCACTACTGAGGACTGTACCCTGCTGACGGAGGCCTCCCATACCTCCAACGCATTCTCCTCTTCCGGTACCTCTCTGATCAGCTCAACAAAAGATGGAGGTGGACGCATCTTACGAGACTATCAGAAACCCCAAGCAATCAGGCCCTGGGACTGGGCGCCCCTGGCTATCTGGTCCACTCTTAACTGATCCACCTCAGCTGCCTGAATGACCCCTCTGCGCCACAAGCAATTTAGCTGCCTCTCTCACCAAAAAATATAAGCAGAAAGCTTCTCCCCCTTCTCCTGACGCATGTTCTGAAACCCCGCCGTGAGCTCCATTGGGCTTCCTGTCAGGCCAAAAGCGCTGTCCAGTGCTTGTATGTAATTGACAGCTGTCGCTATGGGATACCACAACCTGACAGCTCTCACAACATCAGCAGCCCACCCAGTCGAACTCTCAACCAATCTCTGTCGCTTTACATCATCAGGGCACTGCCACTCGTCTAACAACTGAGAGGTCCACTCCGCCCAAGCCTCATACTCCTCCTCCCCTTTAGGGGTGGGTGTTATTCCAGAGAATAGGCAGAGTCTACCATAGCAGGGACTTTGAACCTGGGTATTTTTCATTTATTCGCCAGAGAGGTAAGGGCGGATACTAACTCAGAATTCTCACTCTTCACTGAGGGACGTGGACTAATTAGACATTTCAAATGCGACCACTCCTTCCCCTCGATCCTCAGGAATGATAGAATCCTGTCTTTGAAATCTCCAACCCCAGCTACCGCTACGTCAGCGCTGGTCTGCATTAAAACAAGAGCTGCACCCGCCATTTTATCAAACCTCTGCCCACAATCGCAACTTTAACAGGTGAATTAACAATTCATCCAGAGTATGGATACCTACTCCACTGGTTCAATGCTCAGGGTAATTACACAGCATCCAACGAAATCAATCCCGGACGAGCCCCCACAATTGTAACTCTCGGTTCAGCCAGCAGCTTAATCAAGGGGAAGACAGTCCTTGGCCCAGCCAAACTTAAGAAATCTTGTTTGGGTGGATGCTGCGCAATTTGTCCTGTTACAAATCAGTACCATGAAATAACAAACAAATACACAATATGCGATTAAACAATTGAGCTTTATAATTCTTAATTTGACTGTATGGTTAGTAAAGAAACAAAAAAAGGGCTCATTCTCATGAAACAGTCTAATGCGCAATGTTGGAGCTCACTGATAAGGCTTTTCGTCCACCATCGACCTCCTCTGAGTGTTGCTGACCTTCGGACCCTCGCTCCAAGTCCACTCTGTCCAGCGGTCTACCAACTCTCTCCATTCGCGCATTCCCTCTTCATCTCTCCCCGGCAAAAAGACCGAAATCCCTGCTCCCAGACTCACAAGAAAGAACAACATCCCTCTCATTGAATAGTCCCACATTCCAAAGCCCCGTTATCTCTCATCATAACCCAAACATTGCTGCTACAGAGAAACCATTACATTACCAGTGAAACCTTACAGCATGTTACATAATCTAGCAGAGAAAATATATAATTAATAAAATAAAAATATTAATAAACAAGTAAATCAATTACGTATATTGAATAGATAAAAAATGCAAAAACAGAAATACTGTATATTAAAAAAAAAGTGAGGTAGTGTCCAAAGATTCAATGTCCATTTAGGAATCGGATGGCGGAGGGGAAGAAGCTGTTCTTGAATCACCAAGTGTGTGCCTTCAGGCTTCTGTACCTCCTACCTGATGGTAACAGTGAGAAAAGGGCATTCCCTGGGTGCTGGAGGTCCTTAATAATGGACACTGCCTTTCTGAGACATCGTTCCCTGAAGATGGGCCTGGTAGCCATAAATTCTGCTGAATAGGCAGACAACACATCTTTCAGTACTTTTCCCCCAACTCAACATTAAACCAGAGGATAAATATTCCAGAGGCCACTAACTGGGTCTTTAGAACCAGATGGGCAAGATGGGCAAAATGGAAAATTACTTCTACTGTAGATGACCAGACACCCTCTCACCAGCCACAAGACCCTGTCTATCCCCCAGTAATGACAAATCTATTTCCACATCTGGAAATTTCCAAGGTGGAACTCCTGGCCAGGCCACCATTGGGCTAATCCGCAAATCCCCAAGACCATATTCCCGCACATATTCCCCAATTATCTGCCCAAAACATTTACCAATTGTGTTAGTATAATCCCAACAATCAATTAAAATGGAAAACGTCAAATGGGATGTCCCCCACCCTAAAATGGAAGCCCAGTATGCAAGGATCAATTTTTCTCTTCGCAGGAAAAGAGGCATCTTTCCTAGTTCAACACCCAGTGCATCTCTTGGTGTGGTCCAGAATGCTCCACTACAGATTCTAAGTGCCCTGTCTGTCTCCCCATGAAATCATACAACCATAGTCCAGACAAGAATGCATTAAAGCAGGATAAATTGTCAATAGCACACCCCTAGAAGCTCCCCAGCCACACAGTGCATAAAGTTAATGACCTGCTTACATTTAACATCCAAAAAACTTTGCATTCAAGTTAGTCTCGCATCCAGTCGTAACCCCCAGAATTTAAGCATGGGAGCCCTAGATAGTAAACACCCATACAGAGCAAGGTAAATATTATCCAACCCACGTTTCTGAGTAAAAACCACATATTTTGACTTAGAAACTGAAAATTTGAAACCCCAGTTGAGAGACCATTCTTCCATTGCTGATAACACTGTTTGCACAGCAGTATTATGGCCCTTCTCCACAGAGCCCCACCATCAGCATACAAAGCCAATCCAAACCCAGGCCCAACACCATCAAAAATATCATCAATCAGATTAAACATATTGGACTAATAACACTTCCCATGGGGGGGGGGAGGAGAGAGGGCGGTCCCCATTATCTACCAAAAATTCATCCACCCTCACTCTAAATCATCACCGGCCAAACAAAAAACAATCCAAAACCCAGTTGCAAAACCTCCCACCAATACCAACCTTACTTAGTTTAATCAAAAGCCCCTCCCTCCATAGCATATCCCAAGCTTTTTCTATGTCCAGAAACACTAAGTACTGATTTTACTGTAAAAGCTTTCCGAATACCATTTCACAGTAGCACAAGGGCATCATATGTAGATTGCCCTTTATGAACCCCACATTGGTAATGACCAGTTATCTCTGCCCCAAAATAAACATCAACCTTATAACTAACATTTTCCCATTATTGCACATAGTGAAGAAGTGAGAGCGATAGGCCTTTAGCTACTTGGGAGTGTCGGATCCTTCCCAGATTTAACAATAGGCAACACCACGGCCCTTTTCCACTCACCAGGAAGCATTCCTTGCTTCTAGACCTCATTATAAAAAACTGAAGCAACTTCTTTAGGACTGCCTCAGCAGATGCTGGAGCATATAATAGCTGACCATATCCTGTCCTGGGGCTGTAGCATTTGCATTATTGACAGCAAATTTCAGTTCAGCCAATGTTGTTACGTATCCCGTGAGCATGATGTAATTATCTTGTGAGCATGATGTAATGGTCTTGTGATAATGGGGCGATGTGATGTCACGTGATGGCATGGGATGAAAGAAAAAGCCCACCATGGTGATGCAGTTCTCATTTTTTATTTTGAGTGCAACGTTGCGGCCAGCAGTTTCGCCAATTGCTGCCAGTTTTTGTTTGTTGCAGCTTTGTTTTACCTTTACAGTCTAGTATTGGAGAGTGACGACATTAGCAGAGTTATCCGAGCAAAGGATTGGGTAGAGTTAATGTCATTCAGCTTCTTGGGAATGATCGACCTTTTTAATCTTCGTTTGGGAATTGTGGCATGCACGTTTGTGTAAAACCCCTGCCAGAGCAGGAAGGTTTGTGCAGTGACCACCCTCCAGTCAAAAAGTCAGTTCTTTTATTTCTTCGCGATTCCTTTGGACAAGGCATCTCTCGGCTGAGATCGACAGATTCGTCATTGCTACGATAAAATCGTCATTTCAGGGGAAGTCTCTCCTTAATGACTGTATAAATCACATGGACTTTTGAATTTACCACTTCAAGTCTGTGCTTGGATGAAAACTCTTTAAGAACAGTTTATAAGTTTGACTGTTTGCTCGATATAGTCCCCTAACTGTTAACTTCCGGATAAGTTAGTCGTTTGTTTACTTTTCGATGTTTTGAGCAGAGGTTAATAAATATCATTGTTTGTTTATATAACCTGACTCAATTTCATATCATTGTTGCTGGACACATGACAATGTAACATCATCATCCATGGCACACTCAAACATCTCGTTTCTCACAAATCTTCCCATTCTCCATCAAAATACACTGTTGTCTCTAAGTAAACTCATCTCCTAAATTGTCTAGTCAATGTAACTTTGCAAGTGTGTTTCACAGACATACCACCTTTTCTTTGTCCATTGTAGCCAAATTTTCATTCTCCACTAACACTGGAATCTGGTTATAGCTCTAACACCATTCATTTTCTTTAGCACGCTCTACGCCAGTTTCTCCTCCCAATTGATGAGCGATATCCCCTCAAAGCTGCCCTTTTAGCATCCCTAATAACTGTCCTTGCTATCGCTCTTTTCTTCTGAAAGTTCAGCAAGGCTTCTTGGATTAACCCATGTTTCAGAACTTGAAAAGCCCTTCTCTGATCTTTAGTAGCCTCTGTACATTCCTGTGTCCACCAAGGAACACTTCCTACCAGCTCTCCTAGATGCCAAAGGAATGGCTTGATGGGCTGCCCCACATAAGCTACAAATTTAGTCTGATTGTCTTCTTCTATGGTGTCATCTAGAGACAGATGATCAAATGATTTCTCGTGCTCAACCAAAAACTTTCCCTAATTTGCCCTCTTAAAACACGATTTAGTACCAGGACCCAAATTTTGACAGTGAACCTTGATCACTACAGTACAAGACTGGGAAATGATCATTCCCCACACAATCAGTCATTACATCCCAACTACCAAATCCAGCAAGTGGAGCAGAGATAAGAGTCAAGTCCAGACAAAAGACCTCACCTTTAGCAATATCCACCCTTGTCTTTCTTCCATAATTTAAACAAATTAACTCATATTCTTCCAGAAACTCCTCTGCTACTGCTCCATTAGCATCTGCAGTCTTTCTGCCCCACAATCCAGTAAAGTCACCACAAACAGTAATTATAGCACAACAAGTTCCCACCATTCTCCCCAGTTCCTCCACAGACAGTTCCCAACCTGGATTTAAAAAGTTCACAATTTTGACCCCACCCTGTGGATATAACAATTCAATAATTACACATTTAGTATTCTCTGGAGAAGGTGAAATTCTGTACAATAAACCCTCCTTCATAAAGGTGGTGCAGACTCCTCCCACAGCTGTACATCTATCACATCTCACAACCTCATTACCCGGAATCTTAAACGATAAATGTGATCGCAACCAAGTTTCTTGTACATGAAACACTCAAGGGAACACCAAAACTAAAACATATGCTTTGAATTCCTGTCTGTTGGCTAACAGACTTCTCGCATTCCAGTAAAGAACTGCAAGTCAATCGGAGAAGGTCAATTCTTAACACCCTGTGTACAATCACCCTCCATCACCAGCTCATTCCCACTACAATCATTCCCAAAATCTTCTCTCCAAAGTATTTCATGTACCTGTTCTGCAGTAATTCCCACTAAACCAGAGTACTTTAATGCTGCATCCACCAATATCCTGAGTCTATCAGATTTCCTTCCTACCTGTTCTGTTCCATTAACCACATCACACAGAAACACAAGAAAATCTATTTTTTTTTATATAGACTCTATACCTCTCTAGATGCTTCACCTCCCCCACTTCCCACCTGTACAACCTCACTCAAAGATCTTTCTCCATCTGAATCCCTGTAAGTGTTCATTTTAACCCAACAGATGTAGAGGTTTCAAATCTTCAGTACAAGAAATAGTATGTGCTAACTTCACCTTCTGAGTTTCCTGACCCTTCTGTACAACAGGGCAACCTAAATAAGCAGCACTATGAGCACCCCCACAGTTACAGCATCTTGCCTCAGCACAGCTTCACAATTCCCATATTCACCTCCACAACTTGCACATTGCAATTTCCCCTGCAAGAAGTGGCAACATGTCCCACTCATTGGCATTTAAAAACACCACATCAGTGGAAGATCATACATTCTGACTGAATAACTAATACAGCTGAAATACACTTTTGACAGTAACACTTCATCAGAAAAACACAACAGAATAGACAAACTATCACATTTTTTTTACTACTCTCCAGGTCTGCAATCTCTTAGCCAAAACAACTTTACCCCCTCTCAAGTTGTCCTCCATGGGTACATCTGAAATAACACCCCAAACCTTTGCCTTCCTCCCCCCACCAATGTACTAACAATTTTTTCTCCCATCCAGAGTCTTCATTTTCAGTATTTTCTCCTGTTGTTTTAAATCAGCACACATAATCAACACCCAACCTTTGCTAAGATATACTGCCAACCTTACTTTACCAATATCCTTCTGAATAGCCTTTGTCAACCTAACCAGGTGAAGATTTTTGTCACAATTAGATATGAAAGTAATCACTATCTTGAAATCAACAGCATCATCTCCCCCAGTCCTAATGCCCCTCAGCAGGCAACCCTCATCCAAATCCATTTCACCCCATCAACTCATTTTCCTTTTATTTCTTGCCAAAATCCATTCCATACCTTCACTAAATACCCCACCTAAATTTCCCACCATAGGCTCCCCTCAGTCACATAACAGGTGGTACAAACCACTAGCCACCATAACTCTTGTCAACAGCAACTACAATATCCAACCCACACTACCATCCCAAGACCTCATCAACTCCTCTTCTTCTGACTTTTTATGGCAATTGGCAGTTCAACTAAAAGGTGAATGTGATTGACTCAAAACTGCTTCCTTGGTTAAATGAAAGTCTTGTGAATGAAAATTTTGTAAAAAGATTCCTGGTTCCACTGCATGTGCACATGCACAATTCATTAGTATAACTAGTAATTTAATTTCCTTAATCAATTGCTTCACCACTTGGTCACCAGTTTCAAAGCATTGTTGCTTAAATTAACCTCATGTGAAAAGAATGGAAGTTCCATTCACTTGATCTGATTAAATGATAATGTGATGACACAGAAGAGGATTTGAAACCAACATAGATCATATTGAATGGTGGATCAGGCTTTTTTTCATTTTCTTGTGATGATGAGGGAAAATAATCCTTTGCAACAGTCCCTGAAAAAAATTAACACTTTCCACCTTCTAATACCAGTGAACTGAAAAGTCATCGAAAAGTAAACCAAACAACACACACAAAATTATGGAGGAACTTAGCAGCTGCACACATCAAAGTTGCTGGTGAACGCAGCAGGCCAGGCAGCATTTATAGGAAGAGGTACAGTCGACGTTTCAGGCCGAGACCCTTCGTCAGGACTAACTGAAGGAAGAGTTAGTAAGAGATTTGAAAGTGGGAGAAGGAGGGGGAGATCCAAAATGATAGGAGAAGACAGGAGGGGGAGGGATGGAGCCAAGAGCTGGACAGGTGATTGGCAAAAGGGATACAAGGCTGGAGAAGGGAGAGGGTCATGGGATGGGAGGCCTAGAGAGAAAGAAAGGGGGAGGGGAGCCCAGAGGAAGATGGAGAGCAGGCAAGGAGTTATAGTGAGAGGGACAGAGGGAGAGAAAAGTGAGAGAGAGTAATTGAAAGAAGAGCTAGTAAGAGATTTGAAAGTGGGAGGGGGAGGGGGAGATCCAAAATGATAGGAGAAGACAGGAGGGGGAGGGATGGAGCCAAGAGCTGGACAAGCGATTAGCAAAAGGGATATGAGAGGATCATGGGACAGGAGGCCCAGGGAGAAGGAAAAGGGGGGGGGACCCAGAGGATGGGCAAGGGGTATAGTCAGAGGGACAGAGGGAGAAAAAGGAGAGTGAGAGAAAGAATGTGTGTATATAAATAAATAACGGATGGGTTACGAGGGGGAGGTGGGGCATTATCGGAAGTTAGAGAAGTCGATGTTCATACCATCAGGTTGGAGGCTACCCAGATGGAATATAAGGTGTTGTTCCTCCAACCTGAGTGTGGCTTCATTTTTACAGTACAGGAGGCCATGGATAGACATGTCAGAATGGGAATGGGATGTGGAGTTAAAATGTGTGGCATGCCATCAGGTTGGACATTTTAATTCCATTTTAAAATGATGGCATGTCACACACTACACCTTTTGTCTGAAGGAAGTGGGAGGAGCTGAAGGAGAAACTATTGAGAGTGAAGACAAGTTCCACCAGATGGAGGAGAGTGTAGTGGAGGGGAACTGGTTGGGTCTGATGATCAGAAAGAAATGGAGAGCTTTGAGGCCTTCCTGGTGGGAATGGAGGTGTATAAGGACTGGACATCCATAATGAAAGTAAGATGATCAGGACCAGGGAACTTGAAATCATTGAAAAGATCAAAAGTGTTTGAAGTGTCACAGCTGTAAGTAGGAAGGGACTGAACTAGGTGTGGGGGGCGGGGGAGGAATAAAACTGAGTTGAGGTATGCAGATTTAGGTTCGGTGGGGCAGGAACAAGCAGAAACAATGGGTCTACCTGGATAGGCAAGTTTGTGGGGCTTAGGTAGGAGGTAGAAACGGGAGGTGCAGGCAGTGGATGGGAGATCCCCAGAGTTAATAATGTCAGTGATGGTGTGGGAGACAATGGCTTGGCGCTCCTTAGTGAGGTCCCGTTCGAGGGGTAAGTAAGAGGAGGTGTCTGACAGGCCTCAGCAAGGTAGAGGTCAGTCCACCAGACTACTACAACACCCCCTTTATCTGTGAGTTTGATGGTGAGGTTGGGATTAGTGCAGAGAGAGTGGAAAGCAGAGCGCTCAGAAGGAGTGGGGTTGGAATTGGAAAGAGGAGTGGTGAAGTCAAGATGGTTTTTGTCCCGTCAGCAGTTGGCAATGAAAAAATCCAGAGCAGGCAGAAGACCAGAGCAGGGTGTTCAGGAAGAGGAGGAGCTATCATCCTTTAGGAATAATAGCATATAAAGTGACATTTTATGATATTCATTGTAGGGCAATTCATAGTGTTTTATGGTGTTGGATCCGGTGATATTGTGATCCAGAGGTTCTTTGGAAGTCAAGAATGAGGCATAAAACTTGGTGGTTATGGCCATTTATTGGGTATTACAAGAACAAAGAATGAACAAAGAAATACATGTAACACCCTGGGAAAGGTTACACTGCAACTGTAATGGTCTTTCTGTAGAAGCACTGCTAATGTAATGTTTTTTCTGTAGCATTAGTGTTTGGGTTATGGCTAGAGATAACGGGGGCTTTGGAATATTCGCTGTCCAATGAAGGGAATGTTTTTTTCTGGCTGTGTGCCTGAGACCGGGGTGAGCTGGGTCTTTTGTTCGGTGGAAGATGAAGAGAGAAGACGCCAGAACAGAGAGGTCGTAGACACCAGAAAGGAGTGGATTTGGAGTGGGGCCGGGAGTCGATGAAGCCCAGGGAAATCGATGGAGGACCAGCGGAAGGGAAACCGTGAGCTCCAACTTGTGCATATTAGACGTTTCATTAAAATGGGCCCTTTTCTTTTTGTTTTACTTTACTAACCCTTTAGTCAAATTAAGAGTTATAAAACTAAATCATTTAATTGCATATGATGTACTGTCTGTTAATTCATGGTACTGATTTGTAACAGGGTGACACATCACTCAGCATCCACACACACAGGAGGCTTTCCACCTCAATCTCCCATGTTTGGTGGGGCCAGAGATTGTCTTCCCCAGACTTACACAGCCGACAGAACTTGAGGGTTACATACAAAGAACAAAGAAATAGTGGTTGTCTTATACCAAAACTAGCTAAGACTAGAAAGATAACAAGACATTTCAGTGATAAGGAATAACCTATGAAATAATCAGGTTCAGTGGCATGTCACAGGCTGCTGGGAAATCTATAGAAAAATACAGAATCACTGAACAATTACACACATACAACTGGTTATAAAAAAAATTAAAAGCAAGCACAGGGAAGTTAAATTACAAGGAAAATAACAATTCTACATTCTACATCCAACAACGGGATGGTTACACTTGGGGCACACATAATTTGGAAACATTGCCACTCAGTACAGTCTTTATCCCTCGTCTCACCACTGGCACAGTTTATCATAAAATGTTATATTGCCACATAGGTGTATGCTATAAAAAGCACCACTGACTTAGAAAACAGTGAGACTTCTGATTCAGAAAGACTAGTCTAAATTTGGTCTGTTGAATTGGTTTCTGTGTGCATTACATCTTGTTGGCAACTTGATGTGGAGGCTTTTTGTTTTCAATAAGTGGTTCCCACTTATTAAAAAGAGTGTGATAAAACACTGCTTGGCACCAATGGCATCATCAGCAACTTCCGCCAAAGTAAAAGTTCCATGAAATTAACCAATTTAGTGATAGAAGAGGATGTCCATCCAATCAGGTGTGGAATTGCATGTCTGCATCCTCTAGCCTTGTTGATTCTGCGATGACAACTGATATGTGGTTGGCATACCGAGCAATGAACTCAAGACCACTGCAATCTAGGATATCAATAAATTAGTGTAGAACATGTGGGACCATTTCCTATGCCCAGAAACAAGAGGAGTGACTAAGTTAAAACCAATTGATTTAAAATTCTGAAAGAAAAACAGAAATTTCCAGAAATAGTAACACACTGAAAGTCTGTGGATAAAGATGTAATGTTTCAGGTTTATGACTTTTTATCAAGATATTCAAAGTTCAAAGTAAATTTATTTTCAAATTACATATATGTCCCCATATACTACCTTGAGATTCATTTTCTTGTGGGCATTCACAGTAGAACAAAGAAATATAATAAAATCAGTAGAAAACTACACAAAAAGACTGACAATCAATATGCAAATGCCAACAAACAAATAAATAAATAATACTGAGAACCTAACCTAAAGCTCATGGCAGCATCGAGAAGAGAGCGTGGTCTACATTGTCGAGGTGATTGATGATGGATGCTGCTTTCTTGTGACAGTGCTCCTTGGAAATGTGATCAGTGGTGGCGAAGGCTTTGTTTGTGATGAACCGGGCTGTACACATTTTCATTCTTGGGAAAATCCACCTGACCTTTGTAGATAGAGATGCAATGTTTTGGGTTGGTGACATTTTATCAGGATGTGGCTTGGACTGGAGAAATGTAGGTATTGTGAGAGGTTATATAGACTGGGTTTGTTTTCCCTGTAGTGAAGGATCTGAAGGGTGATGTAACAGAGTGATAAAACATTATAAGATGCATAGACAGGTTGATAGGCAGAATCATGTTTCCAATAGTAGGGTTAGCACAAAAAGAGGGCATAGGGTTAAGGTAAGCAGAAAGAGTTGTAAAGGAGAATATAAGATGCAGAGATTTTACACAGAGAACGCTTGATACTTGGAGTATCAGAGGAGGTGGTAGAGCCCTCACAAAGAAAGGGCCAGAATGGACATGATGGACTGAAGGGCCCATTTCTGTGCAATACAGCTCTTTGATTCTGAGTGGAAGACAAGGGAGATTAAGTGATGCTTGGGGTATTGAAAATCGGTGAGAGGCATGGTAAAGGTTTTAGTGAGTAATTATAGTCAATGAAGTGAATGAATTCCAGAAGTATAAAATAAAAATGGTGCAAATGATGATTATCCAAAATTGTTGAATTCTGTTGAGTCTGGAAGATTGCAAAGTGTTTTTGTAAGAAGTTCCCCTGTTTATGTAAACCTGATTAAACCTTGTGGAAGTTTTTGATGGGCTGCAATCACAAGGATCACTTATGCACTTGACAGGGGCCAATAAAAAGAAGCGAGGTGTAAGCTGACCGGCTGTTGTTGGAGTGGACAGTGTTAGAGTGGCCTAGGCAAGAACAGATGCAGACTAGAACTTAAGCTTTAGAAGTTAAAGGTATAATAAGTGTAGGCAGGATGGCATTGCAGGCAGTGGAAAGCTCCTCCTATGAGATGTGGGATTTTAGGGCACCAAGCAGCCCCTCTCTGATGTCTACATATGCAGGAAGTGCATCCAACTACAGATCCTGACCGACAAGGTCAAGGGACTGGAGCTGAACCATCCATGTGGCTGAAAACCTCATAGTTGAGCCTTTTACTGAGGTGGTCACACCCAGAGCACAGGATTCAGATAGTAGATCTGAAGGAGGGGTAACGGGAATAAGCAATCAGTGCAGGGTTCACTTGTGGCCATTCCCCTCTGCATGCCCCTTTGGATACTGGTAGGGAGATGATCAGGGCACAACAGCATCCAGGCCAATGGCATTGTCACCAGTTTTGAGGCTCAGCAAGGAAGGGTAAAGTCAGGCAGATTGATACTGATACAGGACTCGACAGTTAGGGGGACAGATAGGAGCTTCTATGGCTTTGAAAGAGACACCAGGATGGTGCATTGCCTCCAAGGTGCTAGGGTCCAGGAAGTCTCAGAGGGCTGCAGAATATTATCAACAGGGAGGGCAAGCAGCCAGAGGCCGTGGTGCACATTGCCGCCAATGACATAGGTAGAAAGGGGGAAGAGGTCCTGTGCAGTGAGTGTAGGGAGTTAAGGAAGAGGCTGAAGAACAAGACCTCCAAGGTAGGAATTTCTGGATTACTCCCAGTGCCATGTGCTAGTCAGGGCAGGAATAGGATGATAGTGCAGATGAATGAGTGGTTGAGGAAGTGGTGCAGGGAGCAGGGTTTCAGATTTCTGGATGAATTGGATCTCTTCTGGGGAAAGCATGACCTGTACAAAAAGGATGGGTTACACAATGTAAGGAAAACAAATATCCTTGTGGGCAGATGTGCTAGAACTACTGGAGAGAGTTTAAACTAATCTGGAATGGGGTGTGAACCAGAGTGATAGGGCTGAGGACGGGGCAGTTGGTACACAAGTAGATGCATTGTGTAGTGAGATTGTGAGAAAGGACAGGCAGATGATAGGGCAAAAATTACAGACAGTGGGATGAGTTGAAGTGTAATATGGGGGCAAAATTGAAAATGGTAAAAAATGAAACTAAATCCTTATAAAGTGGTGACATAGGATCCGAAGATGTAGAGTCCTTGTGGGTAGTGTTAAGAAACTGGAAGGGGGAAAAAGCCCTGATGGGAGTTATATACGGAGTTCTGAACAGTAGCCAGAATATGGGATATAAATTTCAATGGGAGATTGAAAAGGCATGCAAAAAGGACAATGTATGATAGCCATTGGGGATTTAAATATGCAGGATGATTGGATTGATGATCAGGTTGGTGCTCAATCCAAGAGAGGGAATTTGTAGAATGCCAATGAGATGGTTTTTTTAGAACAGCTTGTGGTTGAGCCCACTAGAGGAAAGGTAATTCTAGATTGAGCACTGTGAAATGAACCAGATTTGCTTAGAGACTTAAGGTAAAGGTACCCTTAGGAAGCAGTGATCATAATATGATAGAATTAATCCTGCAGTTTGAGAGGGAGAAGGTAAAGTTAGATGTATCAGTATTACAATACAATATAGTAAAGGGAATTGTAGAAATATGAGGTAAGACCTGGCCAAAGTTGATTGGAAGGGGACACTAGCAGGGATGACGGCAGAACAACAATGACTGGAGTTTCTGAGGACAATTCGGAAGGCACAGAATAGATATATCCCAATGATGAAGAAGTATTCTAAAGGCAGTATTGCATATCCATGGCTGACAAGGGAAGTCAAAGCCACCATAAAAGGAAAAGAGAGAGCATATTATATAGCAAGAATTAATGTGAAACTGGAGGACTGGGAAGCTTTTAAAAAGCAAAAGAAGGCAACTAAAAAAGCCATAAGGAGAGAAAAGATGAAATATGAAAAGTAAACTAAGCAATAATATAAAAAAGGATGCCAAAAGTCTTTTCAGATGTATAAAGAGTAAAAGAGAGGCGAGAGTAGATATTGGACCACTGGAAAATGATGCCGGAGAGGTAGTAATGAGAGACAACGAAATGACAGATGAACTTAATCAGTATTTTACATCAGTCTTCGCTGTGGAAGACACTAGCAGTGTGCCAGAAATTTGAGAGTGTCAGGGGGCAGAAGTGAATGTTGTTGCTGTTACTAAGGAAAAGGTGCTTGGGAAGCTGAAAGGTCTAAAGGAAGATAAGTCACCTGGACCAGATGGACTCACCCTAGGTTCTGAAAGAGGTAGCTGAAGAGATTGTGGAAACATTAGTAATGATCTTTCAAGAATCACTAGATTCTGGAATGGTTCCAGAGGACTGGAAAATTGCAAATATCACTCCACTATTTAAGAAGGGGTGGGAGGCAGCTGAAAGGAATTTATGTCAGTTAGCCTGATCTCAGTGGTTGGGAAGATGTTGGAGTTGACTGTTAAGGATGTGGTTTTGGTGTACTTCAAGGCACATGATAAAATAGGCCAAAGTCAGCATAGTTTCCTTAAGGGAAAATCTTGCCTGACAAATCTGTTGGAATTCTTTGAAGAAATAACAAGCAGGAGAAACAAAGGAGAATCGGTGAATGTTGTGTACCTGGATTTTCAAAAGGCCTTTGATAGGGTGCAGCACATGAGGCTGCTTAACAAGATAACAGCCCATGGTATTACAGGAAAGATGCTAACATGGATAGAGGATTGGCTGACAGGCAAAGAGTGGGAATAAAGGAGGCCTAATCTGGTTGGTTGCAGGTGACTACCAGTGTTCTGCAGGGTTCAGTATTGGAACCACTTCTTTTCATATTCTTTGTCAATGGTTTGGATAATGGAATTGATGGCCTTGAGGCCAAGTTTGCAGATAATACAAAGATAGGCAGAGGGGCAGGTAGTCTACAGGAGGACTTAGACAGATTGAGAGAATGGGCAAAGAAGTGGCAGATGGAATATAGTATAGAAAACTGTATGGTTATGCACTTTGGTAGAAAGAATAAAGGCATAGACTATTTTCTAAATGGGGAGAAAATTCAAAAATCAGGAGTGCAAAAGGACTTGGAAGTCCTTGTGCAGGATTCCCTAAAAGTTTACTTGCAGGTTATGTCAGTTGTAAGGAAGGCAAATTGAATTCTAGCATTCATTTTGAGAGGTTGAGAATATGAGAGCAAGGATGCAATGCTGAGGCTTTAGAAAGCATTGGTCAGACCGCACTTGGTGTATTGTGAGCAGTTTTGGGCCCCTTATCTAAGAAAAAAATGTGCTGGCTTTGGAGAGGGTGCAGAGGAGGTTCACGAGAATGATTCTGGGGATGAAAGGGTTAATGTATAAGGAGTGTTTGATGGTTCTGGGCCTGTACTCACGGCTGTTTAGAAGAATGAGGGGGGATCACATTGAAACTTATTGAATATTGATAGAGTGGATGTGGAGAGGATGTTTCCTGTAGTGGGTGAGTCTGGGACCTGAGGGCAGAACCTCAAAATAGAGGAATTTCCATTTAGAACGGAGATGAGAAGGAATTTCTTTATCCAGAGAGTGGTGAATCTGTGAAATTCATTGTCATGGATGGTTGTGGTGGCCAAATCCTTGGATATATTTAAAGTGGTGGTTGATAGGGTCTTGATTGGTCAGGGTTTCAAAGGTTACAGGGAGAAGGCAGGAGAGTGAGGTTGAGAGTGAGGGATAATAAATCAGCCATGATAGAACAGCAGAACAGACTTGATGGGCTGAAGAGCCTGATTATGCTCCTATGTCTTATGGTCTTCTGATTTATATTTTTGATAAAAATGCATAGAAATTCACATTAATATCACACAGCATCATACTGACAGAAAATGTTAACTAATCATGTATTAAAACAATCTCATACAAATAAAAAACAGAAGAAATGTTATGTTTTCATCTATTTCTGTCGCATTCCATTTGTACATGAGATTGTTTAAATCCATGATTAATTCTCAACTTCTGTCAGTATAGTGCTGACTGATGTTAAAATTTAACATTAATTTTTTAAGGTGGAACCAATGTCTACAATAATCACTTATGTGCAAATAGGTGTAACTTAGAAAAATTAATCACATTAGAGTGGCTCTTTGAGCCAGTGCTTATAATTTCACATGTCCTAAGTCATCAGCATGTGAATGGTTAAGTAAGTGTCCAACAATGAGGGAGATGAAGGCCAAAGGGCTCTTTCTTCTGTGTTTCACCTCTTTTCCAACTTTAATATTCATGTGCCATCAATATACTGTGTTGGCTATTACTATCGGTGTTGGAAAATCTGTGCTGCCTCACAATATCCAAGTAGACATTTTAGGACTTCCATTGTTCCACTGGAGGCTTAATGGATTCAGAAGAAATGAAGATTTCCCTTCAGTTTTACACTCAGTGGCCACTTTATTAAGTACAGTAGTTATCTCTTAAAGTGGCCACTGAGTGTATTTCTGTATGTTTGTGGTCTTCTGCTCCTATAGACCACCCACTTCCAGGTACAATGTGATGAGCATTCTGAGATGCTCTTCTGCACCCCACTGTTGTATCATGGTTATTTGAGTGACTGTCATCTTCCCGTCAGCTTGAACCAGTCTGGTCATTCTTCTTTGACTTCTCCCATTAACAACACATTTTCACCCACTGAATTGGGGCTCACTAGATGTTTATTGTTTTTCACACCATTCTCTGTAAACCCTAGAGACTGTTGTGCATGAAAATCCTAGGAGATTCGCAGTTTCTGAGATACTCAAACCACCCCATCTGGCACCAACAATCATTTAATGGTCACAGTCACATAGATCACATTTCTTCCCCATTCTGATGTTTTGCCTGATCAACAACTGAACCTCTTGACCATGACTGCATGCTTTTATGCATTCAGTTGCAGCCACATGATTGGCTGATTAGATATTTGCATAATGAGCAGGTGTACAGGTGTACCTAATAAAGTGGCCACTTTATAAAGTATGTTCACACATTGCCTGATAGGTCTTGATAATTGTGTCTGACTTCAGGAAACAGACAAAGCAAATTAAAAGTAATGCTAAAACAAAATTACCTCAGTTTGTTTTGCTGTAATTGTGGAATTAATAAGAACTTCATCTGGAAACATTAGAAATGGTCAAATGTGAGGAAATATTAATAATGTTTCATAGTTAATTTTTCTCTCACTCTTTGCATGTATTTGAAGTCTCTGAAAGACTAACATCAAATCTTTCTCAATTTTCAATTAGCTGTAGGTATTTTTTATGTAGGTGTATAAAATTTTCTCCAAGCAATTATTTCTTTAAAAAAAAACCCAAGGCACTCCCTAAACTTAACAGGCAAGTATTTTCTTGCCATCTGCAATGGTGCATTAATTTGTCACTGCAGTGGATCAGGGACAATTTTGGTTATGAGCCTGGTGTAAGGAATTCAGTAGGGCTGAAGTCCAAAGCATCATCTACTTTTGAATCAGACTAACCCAAGTGCAGAGTATATATGGGAATCAGGAAAGCCCATGGTTGAGTCAGGGGTTTGGTGGAGAGGAGCCTGTTTGTGCAACACACACAAAATGCTGGAGGAACCTAGCAGGCTAGGCGGTACCTACGGAAAAGGTCTCGGCCTGAAACATCGACTATTTATTCCTTTCCATAGATGCTGCCTGATCGGCTGATTTCCTCCAGCATTCTATATGTGTTACCTTGGATTTCCAGCATCTGCATATTTCTGGTGCCCTCAAATTCAAGTTTCACCTGTATTTGGGAAGCTGCTTTAACAGGTAGGCTGGTGCACTGCAGGATCGCAGTACGAATGAAAACCACAGAAGTGATGTCCAGTTGTTATCCACCACTATGCATATCTACGATTTCGGTCTTCTGTGTTAGATGCACAAAGGAAACAGGAAAGGAAATACATTTACATCCTATGCCCCCGACTTTTATTCACATCTTAATTTCAGTAGGAAATGGGCTACATTGCTTTCAAATATGTGCGATCATCATTGGGAACAAAGGAAAGTTTAGTTTTTGAATGCACAGATTTAAAGCTAGTGTTAACACACTTTAACTGTCTTTAGAAATTGAGATAATACATATAGCAGTGTTTCATTCAATCTTTGAACATAATCTCAAATAAGCAACTTGTTGTTGTTGTAGTGAGAACAGACTGGATCAGCTGTAATTAAACCCAAAGCTTTCTTAAAATACTGCAATTTGACTATGTTTTTGCAGATTCAAGGCGATGCCAATGGAAACAGATCGATAATTGGGAAAAATGCAAGTAAGACTAACCTTACCATCACGCTGGTCAAATTGTTCTTGTTGACATGATTTGGCTTTACAGTACACTGAGAAAAATGTATATTCAAACCCCTTACAAAAATACACAGAAGAAATTTACCAAGACATAGCCCTCCAGTGGAATTAAGTTTGCAAACTTTGAGCCAAAAGCAAAGGGCTTATAAAGTCCACATTCCATCCAGTAAATTGATTACTCCCCACTTGACAATCATCTGTCTGATATGAAGTACCATGTGCTTCCAATGTTTTAGACTATGAGTCTATTTATGGGTCTTACCTTATGTGTGAGCTGTACCTAGTGGAAATTACTTCCAAGTAAAAATTATATTCGATTGACATTCCTTGTTTCAGAGGATTAAGTAAATTAGAAATGAATAACACAACATCCAGAATTTCAATATATAATCTGAGTCCAAATCTTGTTGGGACATTGGGTGTTCTTTTTGACCAACGCTGCAATGAGGAGTGATCATTCAGAGCCACCTATGTTTCTTCCTTAATGGTTTGCCAGCATAGATAACATGAATGAAATGAAACCTGCTTTTAATTCCTTGCTAATTTAAAAAATCATAGCTAGACAATAGACAATAGACAATAGATAATAGGTGCAGGAGTAGGCCACTCAGCCCTTCGAGC
This sequence comes from Mobula hypostoma, assembly GCF_963921235.1. Lineage (NCBI taxonomy): Eukaryota > Metazoa > Chordata > Chondrichthyes > Myliobatiformes > Myliobatidae > Mobula > Mobula hypostoma. Next base: position 36,331,758 of record NC_086128.1, read on the forward strand.
CAGCACCACCATTCACTGTAATCATGGCTGATCATCCACAATCAGTATCCAGTTCCTGCCTTTTCCCCATATCCCTTCACTCCGCTATCTTTAAGAGCTCTAACTCTTTTTTGAAAGAATCCAGAGAATTGGCCTCCACTGCCTTCTGAGGCAGAGCATTCCACAGAACCACAACCCTCGGTGTGAAAAAGCTTTTCCTCAACTCCATTCTAAATTGTCTACCCCTTATTCTAAAACTGTGGCCTTTGGTTCTGGACTCCCCCAACATCGGGAACATGTTTCCTGCCTCTAGCGTGTCCAATCCCTTAATAATCTTATATGTTTCAATCAGATCCCCTCTCATCCTTCTAAATTCCAGAGTATAAAACTCCAGTCACTCCAATCTTTCAACATATGACAGACCCGCCATCCCGGGAATTAACCTCGTGAACCTACGCTGCACTCCCTCAATAGCTAGAATGTCCTTCCTTGAATTTGGAGACCAAAACTGTACACAATATTCCAGGTGTGGTCTCAGCAGGGCCCTGTACAACTGCAGAAGGACCTCTTTGCTCCTATACTCAATTCCCCTTGTTATGAAGGCCATCACGCCATTAGCTTTCTTCACTGCCTGCTGTACCTGCATGCTTACTTTCAGTAACTGATGAACAAGGACACCTAGATCTCGTTGTACTTCCCCTTTTCCTAACTTGACACCATTCAGATAGTAATCTGCCTTCCTGTTCTTGCTACCAAAGTGGATAACCTCACATTTATCCACATTAAACTGCATCTGCCATGCATCTGCCCACTCACCCAACCTGTCCAAGTCACCCTGCATTCTCATAACAGCCTCCTTACACTTCACACTGCCACCCAGCTTTGTGTCATCTGCAAATTTGCTAATGTTACTTTTAATCCCTTCACCTAAATCATTAATGTATATTGTAAATAGCTGCGGTCCCAGCACCGAGCTTTGCGGTACCCCACTAGTCACTGCCTGCCATTCTGAAAAGGACCCATTAATCCTTACTCTTTGTTTTCTGTCTGCCAACCAATTTTCTATCCATGACAGTACCCTACCCCCAATACCATTTGCTCTAATTTTGCACACTAACCTCCTATGTGGGACCTTATCAAAGGCTTTCTGAAAGTCCAGGTACACTACATCCACTGGCTCTCCCTTGTCCATTTTCATAGTTACATCCTCAAAAAATTCCAGAAGATTAGTCAAGCATGATTTCCCCTTCATAAATCCATGCTGACTCGGACCTATCCTGCCACTGCTATCCAAATATGCCGCTATTACATCTTTTATAATTGATTCCAGCATCTTCCCCACCACTAATGTCAGGCTAGCCGGTCTATAATTCCCTGTTTTCTCTCTTCCTCCCTTCTTGAAGAGAGGGACAACATTAGCCACCCTCCAATCCACAGGAACTGATCCTGAATCTATAGAACATTGGAAAATGATTACCAATGCATCCACGATTTCTAAAGCCACCTCCTTAAGTACCCTGGAATACAGACCATCAGGCCCTGGGGATTTATCAACCTTCAGTCCCATCAGTTTACCCAACACCATTTTGTGCCTGATGCGAATTTCCTTCAGTTCCTCTGTTACCCTAGGTCCTCTGGCCACTATTACATCTGGGAGATTGATATCAGATATGATCTGATCAGACATGCCTTGATAAAGAAATAAAATATATAATAAAAGAAAATGATAGAGACACTCAGCAGGTCAGACACCATTTTAGGGGAGAAAATTTCAGTTAATATTTCAGCCTGATGACCTTTCATCAACTTATCAGAAATTGAAATGAGTGGAGGGTGTCGAAGACTGTTATTTGCTCTCTTTGTTTAACTGTGTTTGTTTACAGGATAAAGCAAAACACTTTTTTTTCATTATTTCCTGTTCTTCGTGTTTCTAAGGTTCCAGACAACATTCTTTTAGTGCACAAAACTTTTATTGTCAGGCACAGCAATAAAGGACGTGAAGGTCCCAGCTCCAAACTCTGGGGTTTGCTGACAAGCTCCAGCAGTCAAGTCAGCCACTGTTGCCTCCACACACCCCAGAAAGGGAATATAATCAATCATCTCCTGATCATTTTTCACCATTACTGGTTAAAAAAAAGTATTGCATGTATTTTCAATTATTAAAGATAAATCATTGTTTAGAAATGTACCATTAAAGCAATGTTATATGCATGTGGAAATCTGGGTTCTATTTAATAAATAATATGCTGGCCAGTGGTGTAGTGGCAGCAGCACTGAACTTCACGGTGAGTCATCCCAGGTTCAAATCCCGCTGGCTCCTAGCACACTTTCCATCTGTGCTGGGTAGAGCATCGAGCTAGCAGCTCAGCTTCGTTTAAAAAAAAACGGACAAAATGCTGAAGAAATGGTAAGGTTGCTGCCCAATGTGCCGCGAGGCGCAGAGAGGAACAATAATAATTAATATATAGTCATGTAAGAGATTAGTGATTGACCATAGAAATTTCCATGAAATGGCTTTAGGATAATAATTTGACCAACAAAATATATTCTGCCTCATGATGCGGATCTACATTGGAGACTTTCTCAACTTTTACCTCATCCCAACCATAATGAGCCTCCAAGCCATGGATATTGAGAGTGGATCCCACTGTCTTCTCAAATTTGAAGGCCATCAGATTTTGATACAGCTATTTCTGGAAGATTTTTCCCATACCAAAAGCCAAATCCCTTGCGATGATCAAGCAATTTGTTCTTTAACTTTTTGCATTGCTGTGGTTTAAAATGCCTCAAAATGATTTTAAAAGATTAATCTTGGAGAAGGCCAGCAAACACTTCAAGACAAATTGTTAATTGGATGAAGCCTTTAATAGTTACGCTTATTATTCACATATTCTTTACAACAATGTGTGGATACTGGCTGTTTTAACTTTTAAGAGAATTAACGCTGCGGCACATGGACCAATCATACCCAAGTCCACTTCAATTTTATAATGTGGAATAAAATGAGCAGCAATCTTGGATCATTGTTCTCTTTCTGACTGATGAATAATGCAAGACAATGATTGCATGCAACTATTTAGAACAAGTTCTAGCAAGCTTGCAAAATTTCTGCTTTTAAATGGCATAGTTTTTAAGAAGCTTTACATAGAAATGATATATTAAGAAGTCAAAACAAATGTTTTAGACAGACATGTGAACAGTGGGGATTAGAAGGATATGTACCATGTGCAGACAGATGGGATTATTTTAGATTGGCATCATGATGGACCAAAGAACCTGTACTGTTCTGTGTTCAAAATATGGACTGAATGAACCTAAGTATATTGATATCAGTACAAGTGACTCCTGTAAGATGTGGGCTGAATGTCATAGCTTTGACTCAACAGTAGTTTGATTCACAGAATAATTCTTATTAAATCCATTGAGGATTATGTTCTTTGGCAGAATTAACAGTCATCTTGTTCTATTGCACGCAGAAAGTTGAGATGGATTTCTCTTTCTAAAGCCAGTTCCCTCAATCAGCAAAATGAAACTTGTGACTGACAGCCTGAAAGATCACAGATATGTGCGGAGAATGCTCTACTGCCTCACCATGACAACGCCTTTCTAACTTTAGGAAGTTAAAACATCTTGAACAGATTATCCCACCAGGTTTATAGAATTCCTCAATCCCCTCTATATGTGCTGCAATGGATTAATAGCAATCTGACAAAATAGGTTTAAATTTAAAAGGTTTCTTCTCCTCCATGTTGAGCAGATTCATGGCTCTAAGCTCCACTGGATATTTCCTGGATGCAGGGAAGTGACAAAAGTTATGAATCAGGGTATTACTAATGTTGACTAATACATTTCTGAAATGCATGGTTTGCCAGTGAAATTATATCTTCCTAGTTCTGACCAAAGCAAATTTGCTGTGTACTCAGAACAACAGTGCAATGCAACAGAAACAAAGTCCCTCTTTTTAAGAGTTAAAATGAGCTAAATAATAATCAAAAGAACTGCAGATGCTGAAAACCTGAAATAAAAACAGACGACACAGCAGTGGCTGGCCTTATCAAGAACGATGACGCGACGGAGTACGGAGAGGAAGTGGAGCCGCTGGTGCATTGGTGTGAGAAGGACAATCTAAGCCTGAATGTGGAGAAGGCAAAGGAAATCATTGTAGACTTCAGGAAGGTGTAGACAAACCATCCCCTTATGTGAGCACATGGCTTCTCTGTAGAGAGAGTTAAGTGCACCAAGTTCCTGGGAGTTCACATCGCTGACAACCTCATCTGGTCCCTTAATATCACCTCCCTGAACTAGAAGGCACAGGAGCACCTCCACTTGCGAAGAAGATTGAGAGAAACAAGGCTCCTAACCCTCCCAATAACTGTGTATTGCAGGAGCACCATTGAGAGCATCCAGACTAGATGTATAGGAGCAGTCGAACATCGGACCTGAAGTCCCTACAAAGCACTGTATGAACAGCTGAGAGGATCATAGGGGTCTCCCTACCATCCATTGGGGACATTTATTAGGAGCACTGCGTACACAGGGCCCTGAGTATTATTAAGGATCCCATCCATCCATCCAGCATCCTCTTTGACTTTCTACCATCAGGCAGGAGACTCCGATGCATAAAAACAAGAACGGTCAGGATGAGAAACAGTTTCTTCCCCCAGGCCATTTGGTTTCTGAACTCCCGGCCGCATCGTACTCAAAGTGTCACTGGTTAATCTGTTCTGTACCTCATAATATTTAATATTAATGCACTTTAGTTTGTTATTTATGTGTGATTCATCTGTAGATTTTTTATTGTGTGTTATGTACTTTACACCCCGGATTGAAGAAACGTTGTCTCGTTTCTATGTACATTACATACGTTATATACATGTATGTAGTTAAATGACAATAAGTTTCAATTGAGACTTGAGAATTGAAACAGCAGCACCTTTGCAGACTTAGGGGTACAAGTGCATAGTTCTCAGAAAGTGGCAGACCCTGAATCAGAACTGAGAGTGTAGAGAGACACGCACTGGTAGGTGTTAGGTGGAACCAGGTGAAGTGGGAGATGATGGGAAGATGGAGACACAAGAGATTCAGATACTGATACTCTCCCACCTCACCTGGTGGGTTGGAATACGAGAATAAGGGGAGCCCTCTCCTCACACTAGCTGGAGCATTAAATATGAATCTCCCTGCCTAAGGAAGGACGTTGCTGTGATAGGGGGAATCAAAGTTCAAAGTAAAATTTATTATCATAGTACATACATGTCACCACATACAACCCTGACAACAGGAATTCTCCAGATGCTGGAAATTCAAGCAACACACATCAAAGTTGCTGGTGAACGCAGCAGGCCAAGCAGCATCTATAGGAAGAGGCGCAGTCGACGTTTCAGGCTGAGACCCTTCGTCAGGACTAACTGAAGGAAGAGTGAGTAAGGGATTTGAAAGTGGGAGGGGGAGGGGGAGATCCAAAATGATAGGAGAAGACAGGAGGGGGAGGGATAGAGCCGAGAGCTGGACAGGTGATAGGCAAAAGGGGATACGAGAGGATCATGGGACAGGAGGTCCAGGAAGAAAGACAAGGGGGGGGGTGACCCAGAGGATGGGCAAGAGGTATATTCAGAGGGACAGAGGGAGAAAAAGGAGAGTGAGAGAAAGAATGTGTGCATAAAAATGAGTAACAGATGGGGTACGAGGGGGAGGTGGGGCCTAGCGGAAGTTAGAGAAGTCGATATTCATGCCATCAGGTTGGAGGCTACCCAGACGGAATATAATGTGTTGTTCCTCCAACCTGAGTGTGGCTTCATCTTTACAGTAGAGAAGGCCGTGGATAGACATGTCAGAATGGGAATGGGATGTGGAATTAAAATGTGTGGCCACTGGGAGATCCTGCTTTCTCTGGCGGACAGAGCGTAGATGTTCAACAAAGCGGTCTCCCAGTCTGCGTCGGGTCTCACCAATATATAAAAGGCCACATCGGGAGCACCGGACGCAGTATATCACCCCAGCCGACTCACAGGTGAAGTGATGCCTCACCTGGAAGGACTGTTTGGGGCCCTGAATGGTGGTAAGGGAGGAAGTGTAAAGGCATGTGTAGCACTTGTTCCGCTTACACGGATAAGTGCCAGGAGGGAGATCAGTGGGGAGGGATGGGGGGAACGAATGGACAAGGGAGTTGTGTAGGGAGCGATCCCTGCGGAATCCAGAGAGGGGGGGGAGGGAAAGATGTGCTTAGTGGTGGGATCCCGTTGGAGGTGGCGGAAGTTTGCCTATCACCTGTCCAGCTCTCGGCTCTATCCCTCCCCCTCCTGTCTTCTCCTATCATTTTGCATCTCCCCCCCCCCTCCAGCTTTCAAATCCCTTACTCACTCTTCCTTCAGTTAGTCCTGACGAAGGGTCTCGGCCTGAAACGTCGACTGCGCCTCTTCCTATAGATGCTGCTTGGCCTGCTGCGTTCACCAGCAACTTTGATGTACATACAACCCTGACATTCTTTTTATGCAGGTATACTCAGCAAATCTATAGAACAGTAACTGTAAACAATGGACAACAAACTATGCAAATGCAGATATAAATAAATAGCAATAAATAAATAAATATAATAAATAAATACAGATATAAATAAATAGCAACTACAGCTGTGAAGATCCCTGCTGCACCTGATGACCCTGTGATCTCCGTCTCAAAGGCCGATGTTAGACTGTCTTTAAAGAGAGTGAACCCTCGCAAGGCAGAAGGTACTGATGGAGTACCTGGTAAGGCTCTGAAAACCTGTGCCAGCCAACTAGTGGGACATTTTCAGGTTACATTTTCAACCTCTCACTGCTATGGGCAGAAGTTCCCACTTGCTTCAAAAAGGCAACAATTGTACCAGTGCCTAAGAAGAATAATGTGAGCTGCCTTAATGACTATTGCCCGGTAGCACTCACATCGACAGTGATGAAATGCTTTGAGAGGTTGGTCATGACTAGACTGAACTCCTGCCTCAGCAAGGACCTGGACCCACTGCAATTTGCCTATCACCACAATAGGTCAACAGCAGATGCAATCTCAATGGCTCTTCACATGGCTTTAGACCATCTGGACAACACAAACACCTATGTCAGGATGCTGTTCATCGACTATAGCTCAGCATTTAATACCATCATTCCCACAATCATAATTGAGAAGTTACAGAACCTGGGCCTCTGTACCTCCCTCTGCAATTGGATCCTCGACTTCATAACTGGAAGACCACAATCTGTGTGTATTGGTGATAACATCTCCTCCTCGTTAATGATTAGCACTAGTGCACCTCAGGGGTGTGTGCTTAGCCCACTGCTCCACTCCCTGTATACACATGACTGTGTGACTGGGCATAGCTCAAATACCATCTACAAATTTGCTGATGATACAACCATTGTTGGTAGAATCTCAGGTGGTGATGAGAGGGCGTACAGGAGTGAGATATGCCAACTAGTGGAGTGCTGTTGCAGCAGCAACCTGGCACTCAACGTCAGTAAGATGAAAGAGCTGATTGTGGACTTCAGGAAGAGTAAGACGAAGGAACACATACCAATCCTCATAGAGGGATCAGAAGTGGAGAGAGTGAGCAGTTTCAAGTTCCTGGGTGTCAAGATCTCTGAGGATCTAACCTGGTCCCAACATATCGATGTAGTTATAAAGAAGGCAAGACAGCAACAATTAGGAGTTTGAACAGATTTGGCATGTCAACAAATACACTCAAAAACTTCTATAGTTGTACTGTGGAGAGCATTCTGACAGGCTGCATCACTGTCTGGTATGGAGGGGCTACTGCACAGGACAGAAAGAAGCTGCAGAGGGTTATAAATTTAGTCAGCACCATCTTGGGTACTAGCCTACAAAGTATCCTCACAAGCAGCAGAGGGAATTGAAACCTGATCATTGACATTATAAAATGTGCCGCTACTGTGCCACCCCTGACATATGTTGTGAAATTTGATCTTTTATGACCTCAGTAGAGTGCAAGACATAAAAATTCCAAAAAGCAAGTAAGTAGTGCAAAAGAGGAATAATGAGACAACGTTCATGGGTTCATGGACCATTCAGAAAACCTGATGACAGAGAGGAAGTGCTAAAACCATAGACACTCTTACTAACCAAGAACCTATGAATCTCCACTTTAAATATACCCAATAACTTGGCCTCCACAGCTGTCTGCAACAATGAGTTTAACAAACTCACCACCCTCTGGCTAAAGAAGTTCTTTCTCATCTCTGTTCTGAGGCTTTGCTCTCTGGTTCTAAACTCCACTCCCCATAAGAAACGATCTTTCCACATCAGCTTTATCTAGGCCTTTCAATATCTGATAGGTTTCAATGAGATCCCCCCTCATTTCTGTTAACTCCAGCAAGTACAGGCCAGAGCCATCGAACGCTTCTCATATGTTAACCCTTTCATTCTTGGGATCATTCTTGTGAATCTCCTCGGGACCTCTCCAATGCCAGCACATCTTTTCTTAGATATGGGGCCTGAAAATGCTCACGTTATTCAAAGTGAGTCTAACCAATGCTTTATAAAATCCTTTTGTTCATTTCCTTATAATCATAGTGGCAGCCGTGAGGATTAAGAGCTCAAACAAGAGAAAATCTGCAGATGCTGGAAATCCAAGCAACACACACAAAATGCTGGAGGAACTCAGCAGGCCAGGCAGCATCTATGGAAAAAAGTACGGTCGACGTTTTGGGCCAAAACCCTTCGACAGGCCTGGAGAAAAAATGCTGAGGAGTAGATTTGAAAGGTGGGGGAAGGGGAGAGAGAAAAACGCCTGGCGATAGGTAAAACTTGGAGGGGGAGGAATGAAAAATCACTTGCTCTAGAATTAACAACCATAGCATTTTGACTGGGAGGTAAGAGTGTAACCAATTTCACTGAACAGACACAAATGTACATCATAAGCGATCTACATGCCACACTTGCTGACTCTGACTGACAGTTGGATAGTTGGGTCTTTTTACTTAGGATGAATCAAATGATAATTTTTACTTTTCACGCAGTCTTGCTGAACTTAGAGTGTGTTTTATGACCAGTTGTACATAATTAAAGCAGTTATAATAAATGTAAACTTTTTGTTAATTTCCATGCCTAATTTCTTAAGGGACTTCACTGTCCAGATCTAGGATGCCCAAGAAAACACTGTAAAGTTGACCTTCTAAAACTCATGCCAAAACAATTTAACTTGGGTGGTGAAATGGATGAATTGGGATGCTTCTTCAAAGAGCAAACATAAAAAGGATGGGCTTAATGTTTTCTGGTCTGTAATGATTTCTGTTCACGATTCAGCCCTTTCTTCAGTATGGTCCAAGCAGGACTTCTACACGGTGACTGAGGCAGATATTCACAGAGACAGGAATCTAAGTGGGGTGAGTTGGCGCTGGATTAGGTGGACATTGTTACAGGTATTCACTTATCATTAGAGTATATTAAATGATTGATCCATGTCAAATGAGATGTAAGCATTTACTAATGATTACAATTGGATAATTTCAAATTTAATCAAGGTAGTGATTGAGGAAGAGGTATGGCTGGCTGGGCAGTCACGGTCTTTGGCCTGGCCTGTGGTGCATGCGAATTGCCGCTTGGAGAGAGGGAACAGCTCTGAATCTAGGGAGGATGTGGTGAAGCTGATTGGGGTTGGAGCAAATGACTGTCCTGCTGTTGGGCATTTGCTCTCAGGCGGTTGGGGGGGGGGAGGGGAGCGATAGCAGGAAGCGATGGAGAGATGGAGGTAGCGAATGGGGAGTGGTATTTGGTTATAGGAGTTGTACAGAGGAAGGTGAAAGGCAGGTTTCTAGGAAACGGAAAAATAAGTATCTGATTGAGGATTGTAGTGGCTTATCATCCAGTGATGAAGGTAATAGACAGGATTTAAATAAAAGAAGGAAGGAAAAGTTTAAGGTATTGCTAAGCTTTGAATTTGGACCTGTTTCTGATATCAATCCAATTTGATTAATTAACGATTTGAATAAAGCATCAGGAGATATTGTGGGAGCAAAACCTTTCAGAAATAGGGCACTCTCAATGTTTTTTTTTAGATTGTGAGAACACTCAGTCCTCTTTTATTGTCATTTAGAAATGCATACATGCATTAAGAAATGATACAATATTTCTCTGGAGTGATATCACAGAAAACAGGACAAACCAAAGACTACCACTGACAGAACCACATAATTATAACATATAGTTACAGCAGTGCAAAGCAATACCATAATTTGATGAAGAACAAACCATGGGCACGGTAAATAAAGTCTCAAAGTCCCCGAGTCGATCGACTCCCGAGTGGCCGATAGCGGCGACAAAAGGGAGAAACTCCCTGCCATAAACCTCTAGAAACTGTCAACTTGCCGATGCCGTGGAAGCAGCCAACCACAGCCGACACTGAGTCCATCCGTCCGAAAACTTCAAGCTTCCGACCAGCCTCTCTGATAGAGCCTCCCGAGCGCCATCCTCTGCCGAGCGCCTTCAACCTCGCCCCGGCCGCTGAAACAAGCAAAGCCGAGGATTTCAGGGCCTTCCGCTCCAGAGATTCCGGTTACCACACGGTAGCAGCGGCAGTGAAGCAGGCATTTCAGAAGTTTTCCAGATGTTCCTCCGTACTCTCACGTCTGTCTCCATCAAATCAGAATTGTGCACGGTCCCCTACTTGACAGATAACAGATATTCATCACCGGAAAGGCCGCGCGCGCTGCCGTCGCACCGCCATCTTCTCCTCCTCCTACTTGTGAAGAGAGTTTTATGAAGAGAGTAAGCAATATGAAATATGAGAAAGCTTAGGCATTAAAACCCATGGGAGGAAGGAAATTAACACCAAGAAATTATATTGAATGACAGTGACTTTGGGGAGTAATCTCTGGAGTGTCTCTAGCTGTATCCATGGACCAAGTTAAAAAATAGTTTAGTTGGAGGAAAAGTTGTAGATGCTAAAAGTTTTAAAGGGTTTTGTGGTGGAGCTAGAACTTATAGCTTATCAGTATTGATTAAATTTGAAGGAAAAAATACTTGCTGGGTAGGGTTAATTTAGGTTATATGTGAGTTATATAGTTCGAGTCTATATGCCACCCCCTCTGAGAGGTTTTCAATGCCAGAAGTTTGGTCATGAGGCAGATTTATGCAAAGGTAAAAAGTGGTGTGGTAGATGTGGTGGAGAATAGGATTATGGCAATTATGGAGAAGGTATTAGGGTAAAATATAGTAACTATGGAGGAGAACATTGCTCTGCTTATTCAGGGTATCCTGTATATAAGAAAACTGAGGAATGCAGCGTGCTCAGGTGGAAATGGGCATATCGTATGCAGAGACTCTGCAGAAAGTACAGAAGTTAGTGTCAATGGGACCTGTTAATATCCATAATGCAGATAGATTAAAGACAGTGTGTAAAGTGCGTTAATGTATTACAAAGGATTCTCTGATTGTTGATAAAGTTTGTCACTTTCACAGCAGATGTGGTAAATTGTACCGCACAAACTAAAAGGAGGGCAGGAAAAAGTAATATATTAAAAACTGCAAAATAAAATCTAGAGATAAAAGACTTTACTCTAGAAGTTATTAATGATACCTTACATGGAGGAGTAAATGATTTTCAAGACTTCAAAGGAGGTTTGTTAATGTTTTTTCTAATCTTACAATGGAATGCTAGAAGCCTGTTAGCTAATGGCCAAAAGTTTATGAACTTAATTGAAAATTTATCAAATAAACCTGATGTTATATGTGTGCCGGAAACTTGGCTGAAACCTTGTTTAAGTTGTAAGATACAAGGTTATGTTGATATAAGATCTGATCTAAAAATGGGCAATGGAGGAGGAGTGGCTACCTTTGTCAAAAATGGGATACTACACAGAGTCTTGGAGATTAGGCATGTTTGTGAGTCACTTGTGGTTGAAGGTTGGGGAAAAATTAGTAAAGTACAGGTAATATATTTTTATAATCTTTGTGAAAGGTTAACACCTGATAAATTGGAAACTGTGGGTAGATTTTAATGTTCATAGCACAATGTGGGGTTGTAGTGACACAAATGTGAATGGTGGTGGAAGGTTCAAAGGTTCATTTATTATCAAAGTATAGAACTCTGAAATTCTTCGTCTCCAGATAACTATGAAACCAAGAAAGAAAAAGACCAGCAGTACAATCATCAACCCCCAAGCCCCTTCTCTCCGTACAAAAAAATGAACAAAAATAGAACAGGCAAATTGCCCCCCAAATCCCCCTCCCCCACACACAAAAATGAGAAAGATTGAGCGAAAAACACAGAACATAAAAAATTACGAGACTGAGAAAGAGTCAGTCTCCCCTCTCTGGTAGTAGAGAGATCCAACCAGTGATCAAAAGGCAGGCAGCCGGTGCTCATCTTCCGCATTCGCCTCGACGTTTCAATCTCCCTCGTCGCTTTAATTGGCAAACAGTGGAAGCTTTAATCGGCAAAATGGAGTTGAATAAATGGACCCATCCCACAGCCTTCTCGCCAGGAGGTTCGCACATGCTGTCTCTGCCTCCTCTCGGAGACTGCAGAGGGCTGAAACACCCAAACGATCTCCAAACTGCAAATCCCAAGCTTCAACAATTCCAGGATCACATTAAAGATGGAAAAACAAATGTAAAAGACATAAAAGAAGTGAAATATATGACTTTATGGTCCATCTAGAAGATGTCGACCAAAGGAGCTTGGTACCCAGGTGTCATCTTGTCCGGCAGACTTTCTGAAAGAAAAGTGTTTGGTACAGTATGTTTGAATGATGGTAGGATTATAAGGATAAATCTAGTTAATATAGCAATGGTGTATAACTGGGAAGTGTATAATGATACATTATTTGTACAATGGGAATAGATGTGCATCAGAGGAAAGGTTCTCATATCCCCAGATGGAATTTTAGAAAGGCAAATTGGAATGTATTTGATGATTTATGTGAAAGCAGATCTCTTGATCATTTGGTTTTGGAGGATATCGTGTTGAGCAATAATACCTTGAGTTCTGTACTCAACCCAATAGCTAAGGAAGCAATTCCCAGAGAGTTGGGAGATTATAAAAGGAGAGCTGTTCCCTGGCGGATGGATGAATGTAAAAGAGTTGTGACGGAACGGAATAAAGCTCTTAGGAAAGTTAGGCAGTGTTACTCCTTTTCATCTTTCGTATAAGATAAAAGAGCTCAAGCTATAGTTAGAAAAGTAGTGAGAAGGGCAAAGAAAACATATTGGAGAATGTATTGTGTTAATATTGGGAAAGAGATCCTGGTAGGGGAAGTTTGGGGTTTGATACAGAATGGGAGAGGAAATTAGAAAACTTGATGCATTACTGGTTTTGTATGGTGGGGAGAAGGTTGCAGTTACTGACTCTGAAAAAGCAGAGCTATTAGCAAAAACATATGTCAGCGTACATAGTTCAGAAAATTTAAGTAAAAAGGAGAGGTCTTACAGAGAAACTATTTTGGCAAGCAATCATCAGATTGCCAAGAAAAAAGAATGTTCCAGTTCCTGCTTGGATGTTGAATTTACCTTGTCTGAATTTAAAGGGGCTATTAAAACGGCTGGTCAGACATCACCTGGGAAAGATGATATTTGTAAAATACGTTTACACTGTTATCAGATTCAAAATTTATGTTGGTTTTGACACTCTTTAATACAATATGGGCTGAAGGGTGACTTCCTGCTTCCTGCAGGTTAGCAGTTGTTATCCCTACATTGAAACCTAGTGAAGATCAATCAGATCCTTACAGTGACAAACCTATTTCAGCAACTTCACATTTCTGTAAGATAATGGAACAAATGGTTATAACAAGACGTAGTTATTTTGTGGTAAATAGTGGAAAATTAGCTGTATACCAATCTGGATTTCATGAAGAGAATGACCATGGGCTCAGTGTTAAGTTTGGGATCTGATATTCCTAAGGTCCAGGTTAATGAAGAATCAGTGGTAGCAGTTTTATTTGATGTGGACAAAGCTTATTCAAGATTTAAGATTCAAAAAACTTTATTGTCATTCTAACCGTACATCAGCTCTGCAGGGCAGAATGAGACAGCGTTTCCTAGGAGCAGTGCAATCATAACATAACAAATGCAACACTAAATAATAAACATAAGAATAAATAGTAAAGCACAACAGCCACATGTCAGTTAAAATCAAGTTATAGGTGTCCAGTGCAAGTTAAAACTGTCCAAAACAGAGTCAAGTAGAGCAGCTATTTAGCAGTCTGACTGCCTGTGGGAGGAAGCTGTTTAGTAGCCTTGTGGTTTTAGTTTTGATGCTCCTGTAACGTTTGCCTGATGGCAGAAGAACAAACAGTTCATGGAGAGGATGTGAGGAGTCTTTAATAATGTACCGTGTCTTCTGGAGGCATCGACTCTGAAAGAGGTCTTGGACAGAAGGTAGGGAGACCCCAATAACCTTCTCTGCTCCCCTAACCACCCTCTGCAAGGCTTTTTTGTCGACAGCACTGCAGCTGGAGTACCAGGTTGTGATGCAAAAGGTCAGCACACTCTCAACCACGCCTCTGTAGAATGTAGTTAGGATGTTAGTGGGGAGTGATACTTGTTTAAGCTTCCTCAGAAAGTGCAATCTCTGCTGGGCCCGTTTCACAATCCCATTTGTGTTCCTGGACCAGGTGAGATTGTCCGAGATCTGCACCCCAAGGAACTTGATGTTTTCCACTCTCTCCACTGTGGAGCCGCTGATGTTAAGGGGTGTGTGCTCAGGCTGAGACCGTCTGAAATCGACGATCATTTCCTCGGTTTTGGTGACATTTTAAGCATCAAGTTGTTATCACTGCACCAGCTCTCTAGGTGTTTGATCTCCTCCCTGTACATTGTTCCATCATTTTTGCTGATGAGACCCACCACTGTGGTATCATCAGCAAATTTAATGAACAGGTTCTCCTTGAATCTGGCTGCACAGTCATGTGTTAGCAGTGTAAACAGCAATGGGCTAAGCACACAGCCTTGTGGGGATCCAGTGCTCAGTGTGATGGAGTCAGAGATGTTCCTGCCAACACCGACTGACTGTGGTCTCTCTGTCAAGAAATCCAGATATGTAATATGATATGTAATGGACACAAGGGTTGTTGCTTAAACTGTAAAAGATGGAAATACGTGGTAGAATGTTCAATCGGATTCAATTTTTTTTAATGTGATAGGAAGGTACAACTTAGGGTGGGAACAACATTAAGGAGTATGAGATAGAGACTGGGACTCTTTATTAATGATATTTTCTTAAGCGTTGGCTCAGACTTTTCCAAAATGTTATATGCTGATGATGGCGCAGTGTGGAAGAGAGGCAGGAATATAAATTATACGGTTAAGAAAATGCAGGCAGCTAGTAATGAAGTAGAGGAATGGGGATGTCAATACATTTTCTATTGCAAAGACTCAAGTTATTTGTTTTTCTACACCCACAATTGACCACAAGTTATATGGTAAATCTCTTAAACAAGAGTTAGTGGTAAAATTTCTAGGTATGTGGATGAACACAAGGCTAACATGGAAATAAAATTCTGGAGAAGTGTTAAAAAGCCCTTAATGTGCTCAGGTGCTTAGCTGGGTGTGATTGGGGTGAGAGTAGAATGTCACTTAGACAAATGTATATTGCTTTAATCAGATCTGTCTTTGATTATTGATGTGTTGCTTATGGGTCAGCCTCACCAGCAGTCTTAAAGCCCCACGATAAAGTTTAAGCTCAAGTATTGAGAACATCTTGTAGTTTATTAGATCATCCCCAATTTCGGCATTACTGGTAGACATGGGTGAGGCACCTTTCCATCTCCGCAGCTTACGTTTAGCAATGGTTCACTGGGTTAACGTAAGAGGACATAAAGTTGGTCATTCAATATTGGCAACATTAGTTGGAGGGCTGGGAGCACTGTATTCGTAAGGTCTCCAGTTTTGAGGTCAGGTCACTGGTCTGAGTGCTACTGGTACCATGTAACCCAGTACTACCTATCGCATGGTCGGGTGGTCGGCGACTAAACCGGCTCCCCCACCAGGCTTGCCTGGTGAGGAGGGTGGCCAGACACTCTACAGGGCAAAAATCAAGACGTGTCAAAGGGCGGATGAACCCTCTCGTCGGGTCAACGGCCATCTAGCAAACATGTGCCGTGAAGCGCGGAAAGGGCATCCCTTGCATCGAAGCTTGGTCTGGCCATTCACTGCAACAGAACTTCCCCCAGCCGTCTTGGACCCCACCATGCCGCTGGATCCAGGAGGGGATGTCGACAGGGTGGGTCTGGACCTGTACAACCTCCTACTCACCTAAAATTCACTCACGCACACGCTGTTCCTTTCTGAGGAACCGTCATCATTCTATGGGATGGATAGCCAGAGAGAGAGAGGGTTTTGGGTGGATGGAAAATGAATGGGCACAAAATCTTGGGTTGTTTAATGTGGATTATGGTCCCAGTGTACCCCTTTCTGTCACTCCTCTGTGGTTTTTCCCTTTGCCTGTAGTTGATTTGGGCCTTGAGGAAAAGATCAAGATGAGGACTGAATGTTTATCAGTGGCACAGGAAGCTGAGCAATATATGCAAAGGCAGATATTATGGATTCTTACATATCTACACAGATGGTTCAAAAGATCCAGTGACAGGTCATCAGTGTTTCTGTTTCTCTTCCAAGGTTTCAGCTGACTATTAAGAAAAGATTATCAAAGTATCAGTATTCATGCCCTGATTTCTGTACTCTGATTCAATGCTGGTCTTGACATCAATTAAAACAGGTATTTCAAATTGTAGGCTAGACTTTCTCCTTGAGATTGGACAGCATCTGTTCAGGCTACAGAGTCTAGGTCTGTGTATGCATTTCATATGAGTTCCTGCCCATGTTGGGGTCGAAAGAAACAAGATGGCAGACATTCTTGCCAAGCAATTGCTTAAGATTAAGGATATAAATATAGTGGTGCCTTCTCATAAGGGAAGATGAAAGCCATAATTAAAAAATCTATTCAATCACTATGGAAACAAAGTTGGGATAAGGAAAAGAATGGACAACATTTACATAAAATTCAGAGGATGGTGGTAGCTCAACTGAGAGATGAGTATAAAAAGAGGAAGGAAGTTATACTTACACATTTATGTATTGGATGTACAAGGTTGCATAATACCTTGTTCAGAATTAATATGCATGATACTGACATTTGTAGGGAGTGCACTTGTCTAGAAATGGTTTGGCATATACTGTTTGAATGCAGTGCCTATGAAGTGCAAAGGAAATATCTAATTGCTAAATTGAGATCTTTGGGACAGACACAATTTAACATGAATAGTTTGTTAGGATATCACTGCCATAATGTACATAACTGCATATTTGACTTTCTGAAAAGCAGTAGACTTTTTGATATTATTTGAGGGGTATTTTTGGGAGGGGGCAGGAAATTTAGTAGGTTTACTTACTGTCTCTTTGCTCCACACTCCAACTCAGTAGGTGGCAGTAATGCACCTTATGTTGGTCTGCCAGCTGCCATTAAACGTTACAAAAAGAAGAAGAGAAAGAAGGAAGGGGTACACACTGTCTAACTGCCAGGTTTGTCCCCCTGTTGGGGAGGTGGGCACACAGTGAGGGAAACTGAGGGGCGTGCCAGATTCTGGGGCTGGTGGAAGTGGAAAGCAATCCATACACTCGGGTTGTGCAGGTTGTTCCTGAGAGTTGTAGGTTGGATCTCCAATCCAGATGATATACTTGGTGAGGGGAAGATGGCTTGAGAGAATAGATTTTGTACCTTGATAAACAGGGATGCAGGCAAAGAACTTCCCTGTCCACTGTTGTGGTCTTTAAATCCATGTGCATTGGAACTCACTCCCAGAGGTAGGTCGGCTAGAGATGTGCTTGATATTTAATAATTGCAACATGTAATTTTTAATATTTAAGCATTTCACATATTTATATCTATCTTGAGAAGGCACCATCATTTCGTACAACCTGATGATGATGTCTCATGTTAATGACATCACTGGCCCAATGGTGATACTGAAGCAACTCAGAGTGGCAGAGAAAATGATCGATTCCCGCCACCGCCTGTAAGGAGTTTGACATTCTCCTTGTGACTGTGTAGGTTTCCAACCACATTCCAAAGATGCAGGTTAGGGTTAGCAAGTTGTGGGCGTGCTACGTTGGTGCCAGAAGCGTGGCAACACTTGTGGGCTGCCCCCAGCACATCCTCAGATTGTGTTGGTTCTTGATGCAAGTGATGTACTTCACTAGATGTTTTGATGTACATGTGAGAAATAAAACTGACCTTTAGTCTTTCCTCATTTGCAGCATTTTCCTATGTTTAATTTTAAATGTTGTTTACTACCGCCACCTGATGTTGCAGAGAAACTGAAATATTTCACAATCAGCAAACAGTTAAATGAAACAAGCTGTAAGAGTAAATTATAAGGTGACTATCAGTTGTAAGGGATGATAGAACATCTGGAAACCATTGGGGAGGAGATTCACAGCCTGGTGCCACATGGGGCTGAGGCTGCAGATACATTAGGATCAAATGTCAGTCACACTGTAGTAAGGAAGAGATGGCGGACAACGGTCACAAGCCTGGGGCCCTCTCGTGTGTTGATGTCCACAGCAAACATGTTGTTAATCAACTTGCACAAAGAGAGTCACATAGTAAAGCAACACTGTGTGCACAACTTTCATCACCGATCTACACTAGTCCCATTGTAATTCCTGTCAACTCCCTCCAGATTCCACACACATCCACGCACTTGCACACTAGGGCTATTGTTAGCAGAATTTCAGATGGTAACAAGGAGGTGTACAGGAATCAGATAGATCAGCTGGTAGAGTGGTGTTGCAACAGCAACCCTGCACTCAATATCAGTGAGACTAAAGAATTAATTGTGGGCTTCAGGAAGGAGAAGTTGGGAGGACGCACACCAGTTCTCAGTGAAGGCTCAGCAGTAGAAAGGGTGAGCAGCTTCAAGTTCCCAGATGATCTATCCTGGGATCAACACACTGATGCAATTACAAAGGAAGGCACACTTGTGGTTATACTTCACTAGGAGTTTGAGGAGATTTGGTATGTCACCAAAAACTCTAGCAGCTTTCTACAGATGTACTGTGGAGAGCATTCTGACTGGTTGCATCACTGTCTGATATGGATACAGCAATGCACAAGATCGGAAAAAGCTGCAGAAAGTTGTAAACTCAGCCAGCTTTATCATGGGCACCAGCTTCCCCACCTTTGAGGTCATCTTCAAAAGGCCATGCCTCAGAAGTGTGGCATCCATCATTAAAGACCTCCACCACCCAGAACATGCCCTCTTCTCATTCCTACCATCAGGAAGGAGGTCCAGGCGCCTGAAGACACATACTCAATGTTTTAAGTATGGCTTCTTCCCCTCCACCATCAAATTTCTGAATGGTCCATGAACCTATTAACATTATTTCACTATTTTGCTTTCTCTTTTTGCACTATTTATTTATTTTTATATACGTATTCTTATTGTAACATAGTGATTTTTATGTATGACACTGTACTGCTGCCGCGAAACAACAAATTTCATGACATATGTCGGTGATAATAAACCTGATTCTGATTCTGAAATACTCAAGGAATATTTCTATGTTGTCGTTTAAAGTTAAATTGGATAGATATATGGACAGGAAAGGAATGGAGGGTTATGGGCTGAGTGCAGGTCGGTGGGAATAGGATAGGGTAAGAGTTCGGCACGGACTAGAAGGGCTGAGATGGCCTGTTTTCGTGCTGTAATTGTTATATGGTTATATTTCTACATCTCAAAGGAAAATTAACTCTGTACTTGGATCCTGTTGGCATAGGGAAAATGCAATTTACAACTGATAGTATTCTGCTTGAAAAAGTTCTGAGGTTCAGTGAAACAAAATATTTAGTGCCCAAAGTTACAAATTACTTTTCTGGTATGGAAGTAGAAGACATATGTTATTGATAATAAACCTGATTCTGAGTAAGGACAAGTTATGGTGGCCAATTAACCTAGCAACTCATACGCTTTTGAAACATGGGACAAGATGGGGACATGAGGAGGAAATCCACACAGTCGTAGGGAGAGCGTCCAAACTCCACCTGAGGTCTGGATTGAACCTAGGTAGGTAGCAGCTCCATTAGCCATGCCACTATGGTGCCCCTCTCTGCCATCCAGCTTGGAACAATTTGATAGCACAATATGGCATGGTAGGTAGCAACTAGCATAACCACTTAAAGCATCAGTGATCAGGGTTCAATTCCAACCACTGTCTGTAAGGAGGGTGTATATTCTCCCCCTAACCACGTGGGTTTTCTCGAGGTGCTCCTGTTTTCTCCCACATTCCAAAGAAGTACAATTTAGTAAGGACAAATAAGTTGTGAGCATACTATGTTGGAGCTGAAAGCAAGCGACACTTGTGGGCTGCCCCCATCATCTCTACCTAACGCGTTGGTCGTTGACACAAACAGTGCTCTTCACTGTATGTTTCAAGATTTCAATGCATAAGTGACAAATAAAGCTAATCTTCCACTTATCATTCATTTTTCAGGATGAGGTAATTGAGAATTGAATTTATCCAGAGTGAAATGCAGAGAAAACTACGTCTACGTCAATCTGCGCCACCTCCAAAATTCAACAAGACACTTCTGAACCTGACTTGAGTCTCCATTACCACATGAGGAGACGTCCTTCCATGGGTGGCACCCTTATAGGACACTACAGGGGAAAATAAACAAAGTTACTTGGAAGTGACTTTCTTTGAATAGTACTGGATAGGCAGCCCTCTGCGGTTTTTATTTACAAACGTTCAGCTCGTTGGCCCTCTCCATCCAGAGCAGATCATAAAGTGGTTAAATCACTGGATTCATAGCCAGACTTCTGGACCATTAATCCTGTGACATATTGAAATCCCATGTGAGACTGCTGGGGAATTTAAATTCAAGCAATTAAGTCAATCTGGAATTTAAAACATACTCTCGGGGTTCTGGTGACATCATCGTTCAGAATGGCAGCTTAAATCAACAGCTCCTCCAGAAAAACGCACATTTTGCCCCATTAATTCATCAAATATAAGATCTTTCGAAAATATCTGAATTGATAAGGGGGGCAAGAGTGGGGAGAAAGAATGGAGATAAAAAAAGCACCACTGCGGAGCCTACGGAAGAGAGAGGTGCAGCACACGGCTCTCCTACACGTACGCGGGGCCTCGTGCAGGCGAAGCGGCAAATACGATAAGGATTTTGGAAGAGGTAAGGGAAGTCCAAAAAGATATAAAGCAGCAACTCAATGATATAAAGTCAGAGCTCGCCAACGTCTATCAGAAAATAGAGGTGGCAGAGACTCGAATTGAGAAGGTGGAAGATCATGTGCAAAATGTGGAACAGATACTAAGTAAGACGATAAAAATATTAAATCGACAGGAAAGTAGGTTGCTTGACCAGGAGGGAAGATCACGACGGAAAAATATCAGGATTTATAATGTTCCCGAAGGAGCGTAGGGATTGTCGATGATAGACTTTGTAGAAAAGCTGCTGTGGGAAGTGCTGGAGATTCCTCAGACTATGGAGATTGAAATTGAAAGGACGTATCGTTCGCTTGTCCAGCGGCCCCCCTGGAGACAGCGAAGATAAACCGCGCTCCATTGTACTTAGACTCCTTCGGTTCAAGAGCAACGCGGAGATTCTACGACGGGCCTGGGGTAAGAAGAGGGTGTTTTGGAACAGGAAGTTAACATACTTCGATCATGATTACCCCCCGGCGGTCCTACAGAAACGGAAGGAATATTCAGAAGCGAAACGAACATTAAAGCAAGAAAAGATTAAATTCCAAATCCCGTACCCTGCTAAACTGAGGGTATTTTACCAAGAAGGGATGCGACTGTACCAGACAGTGGAGGAGGCGACTACAGACATGAACAACAGAGGACTGTCCATTAGCGTGGTCAAACCATGGGAAAGTCTGGCTGAGCAGTTGTTCCGAGCTGCTTGGGAAATAGTAAGAGAACCTAGAAAGCAGGGGACGGGAACAGGATGAGAGAAGGATTTTAGGAAGAGACTGTCAGTTCTCCGAAGGCAGCCCTCACCTCCTCCAGAAGATCCATAAAGTTTGGCTAACTTTAAAAGTGCTGATAAACTAAACGGAAGCAGAAATAGACGGTGATATACCTATCTCGAGAAATACGTGTTATAATGTGGATTTTATACTACTCAATTTAAAAAAAAATTAATTTATTCATTCGTTTTTCTCCACCTAAATGAGAATATATACATGGGAGGAATACACAGGGAAATCATTTCTGTGTAATGGACATAGTTTTTTTTAACTTACTTTTATAGGTACCGCAGATGGGGGCCCTCAACCCACAGGAAGGGGGGCTATTCCCCACGGCTAGCCTTTTCTTCTAACCCAACCCAGGGTCATCTGGAGACCCCAGCCTTGGAACCACACCTTCCTTACCTTTTTTTTATTATTCACTTTTCTTGTTTCTTAATCGATCTACTCCCTGAACAAATAAGTTATGTTCTGCAAATTTCAATGGTAAACTAACAGATAAATACACTTAGAGAGTATGACCATATATTTTGGGTATATACCTCAAGAATGGTTGAAAAGAGATAAATATAGATATTTAATGAATGTACTGCTGATGGCTGGTAAAAAGACTCTTACCAGGAAATGGTTATCTCAGGAGAGCCCAACTTAAAATGCATGGATGGAAATTACAATGGACATTTACAAAATGGAGAAGATAACAACATCTGTTAATCATAAGTTGGAACAATTTTATTCATACTGGAAAAAATGGTTTAACTCCATAACACCTCAGAGGCCTGATTTTATTCTCACAATCAATGAATATGTTGTAAAAAAGATTCCATTTTGACACCTCATTTTGACACCTCACCTAAAGGACTTCTTGCCTGGTGGTGCATCAGCACTATGGCCTGAGTCTTGAAATTGGCATCTGAAACTATAGCTTCCTGACTTGTAGGCAAATGGATTGACCCTTTAGGCCATGGATTGATGGTAAGAGAAATGGCAATATTGGTAGTAAAGCTGTAGGGACACCTCGCTGAGAATGTATTTAAGCTTTTTGCTTGTACTCTTATGCATCTGACTGCTGTACCCAGCACCGGCACGTTAACTCCTGCAATGCTACTGGCACCAAACCATATCGACTTTCGTCGTTCCTTTGGACCTGTCATCAACATGGAGAGGGGGGATCCCACTGCATGGGCAACAGATGGATCTCTACATCAACTCTGCCCTAGCTTGCGCCCTGGAGAGGCCACTCCAGTTTCGCTTTATAGCGCCGGACAAACACGGGAAGCAGCAGTTACCGGTTATAAGTCATAATGCTTGTTTGGCGTAGAGCATGGCGCCAGGGGTTGCTTCCAACTGTAGGAGAGACCATCACATTTCACTGGACAGTTACCGCCTGCCTCAACCTGGGCAGCCCCCAGCCGATAAGGTGCTGTCCCGCCACAGTCAGTCTTCCTCATTGGTGCATGGGGATAATGGATTATTCCACAAAGAGCTGACTGTAACTACTGCACCAGACACGAAAGAAAACAAATCAAGTAAGACAACACCCCTCAAGTTGGGATGTTGGAATGTCCGCACAATGATGACTGGACTTGACCAAAACCAGCAAAACAGAGATGAAACTGTCAGAAAAGGTTGACCAGTTTGCCAAGTCAGTACAGGTTGCTATGGCTACCTCCTCACAAGGAGATGCTGCAACAAAACAATGGTCATACCTTCGCAACACCATCCACAAATCAGCACTGAACCAAGGAGCTATTTATGTAGCCAGCCCAAAATGAGAATCAGCTACCTCAATTAGAGCACCCAACAGTAAAAAGGAAAAACCAGAAAACCTGGAATAAGGAACAATGGACCGGACCATGACACACTCTGTATCTTTGGAAGAAAGACCACAAAGAGCAGTGACTGGTTTGAGGCAAAGTCCAACATCATGACTCCTGTCATCGAAGCCAAGCGTGCAGCTCTCACAGAGTACAAGTGCTCACCATCCGACCAAACACTCCAGGCACTTCGAGCTGCTAGAAGCAAAGTACAACAGACTGCAAGGCAGTGTGCAAATGGATACTGGCTCCAGCTCAGTGAGGACATTCAGACAGCAGCTGTGACAGGCAACATCAGATCGATGTATGATGGTATCAAGAAGGTCCTTGGCCCATCACAGAGCAAGACAACACCCCTTAAGTCATCCAGCGATGAAATAATCACCAATAAAAGCAAGCACATTGGAACGCTTGGTAGAACACTACTCTGAGCTCTACTCGAGGGAAAATGTTGTTGTTAGCTCAGCCATTGATGCCATTGACTGTCTACCAGTCATGGATGAACTCAACTCCGAACCAACCATTGAAGACCTCCGCAAGGCAATTGACTGTCTGACCCCAGGAAAAGCTGCTGGCAATGATGGGATTCCTCCAGACCTGATCAAACACTGCAAGAGCTCACTCCTCCAACCTTTACACGAGGTCGTCCATCAGTGCTGGAAGGAAGGAACCGTACCACAGGACATGCGCGACTCCAAAATCGTCACTTTGTACAAGAACAAGGGTGACAGGAGCGACTGCAACAACTACAGGGGCATCTCCCTCCTGAGTATTGTTGGCAAAGTCTTTGCTCATGTAACTCTGGCACGTCTGCAAACTCTGGCAGAACGGGTCTACCCTGAGTCCCAATGTGGTTTTAGTGCAAGGAGGTCAACTGTCGACATGATTTTCTCACTCTGTCAACTCCAGGAGAAGTGCAGGGAACAACAGAAACCCCTCTATGTCACTTTCATCACTTGACCAAGGCATTCAACCTTGTCAGCAGGGATGGGCTCTTTCAGATTCTCCTCAAGATTGGCTGTCCCCCGAAACTCCAAAGTGTCATCAACTCATTCCATGATGACATGAGGGCTACTGTTCAGTACTTTGGCAGCTCATCAGAACCCTTCACTATTTGTAGTGGAGTCAAACAAGGATGTGTGTTGAGTCCAACATTACTCGGAATCTTCTTCTCCCTGCTATTGAAGCACGCATTTAGGACATCGACAGAAGGCATCTACATGCACACCAGGTCTGATGGGCGGCTGTTTAACCCTGCATGCCTGAGAGCAAGAACAAAGGTGTGAAAGTTCTTAATGTGTGACATGCTCTTTGCCGATAACGCTGCTATAACCTTGCACACCAAACAGCAACTACAAGCTCTCATGGACCGTTTCTGTAAGGCATGCAAGGACTTCGGGCTTACCATCAGCCTAAAGAAAACAGATGTTCTTGCCCAGAACGTAGTGGAGACACCAGTCATTACCATCGACAATTACGATCTAGAAGTGGTCCACGAGTTCACATACTTGGGGTCGACCATTAGTGACACTCTCTTCCTCGATGCTGAAATCAATAGGCGTATCAGCAAAGCAGCATCGATCCTTGCTCGACTCTCCTCGCGGGTCTAGGAGAATCCATAACTCGCTACAAAGACAAAGACTGCTGTGTACAATACATACGTTATCAGCACCCTCTTGTAGGGTAGCGAGACTTGGACCATCTACTCCAAGCAGGAGAGGAAACTCAATAGTTTTCACCTGCGCAGCCTTCGTCGCATCCTCGGCATCACCTGGAGAGACAAAGTCCCAAACTCTGAGGTCCTCTCCCGCTCTGGACTTCCCACAATGTTCACGCTTTTAAGACAACGCAGACTGCGCTGGCTGGGCCATGTCCGTCGCATGACAGATGGTAGACTGCCAAAGGACATCCTCGATGGAGAACTAGCAACAGGCAAGAGGAACGTTGATAGACCCCAGCTTCGCTTCAAGGACCTCTGCAAGCACGACATGAAAGCCTTAAAAATCAACACAGAGTGCTGGGAGGACACAGCAGATGACCACAACAAATGGCGAGGTACTCTTCAGCAATACCTAGAGCGAGGTGAAAGAGTGATCCTGAGTCAGTTTGAGGAGCGGAGAGCTAAACGGAGAGCACAGCAGACAGCGGGCAACAATTTCACGACACCCTACACATGCAGCAGCTGTGGCAGAGCCTGCCGATCCAGAATCGGCCTCAATAGCCACAGTGACTACCAGAGGCGCAGTACCCATGGTCAACCATGACCGACGGAGGCCACACATATTCTACAGCTTGCTGATAATGAGCAGAAATGTTACAGTTTCCCACATTCCCATCAAAAGCACCAACATTTATCCCAAAATTGATGGACTGAGATTATCTTTGTTGTTTCATCTCTTTTAATTTCCCGTGTTTAAGAGTTGTGCTAAAACTGCGGAAAAACATAGGAACATAGAAAACCTACAGCACAATACAAGCCCTTCGGCCCACAATGCTGTGCCGAATGTGTACTTACTTTAGAAAATTTTTGTTAAGATTTGTTAAGAAGTTTGAATATTGCTGGAATATTGTGTACCATGGTCATGTAGCACAGCATGGAGTGACAGCAAAGTTCAGAAAGAGATTTGTGAGGATGGTGCCAGGACCGTTGAGTTATAATTATGAAGGTAAATCATCAGGGGTAGGTTTGTTTGTTTTGGCACGGAGGAGACTGAGGAACGATTTAATGGAAGTTTTTCAAATCACAAGAGGCCTCGAAGAGGTGAATAGAAAGGATCATTTTCCCTTAACAAAATGGTCATTAACATGGACTTGAATTAATTACCTGAAGAATTGGAGGGAAGAAAGAAATACTTTTCTCGATGACTGATGGGGAATCTGGACCTCACTGCCAGGAAGAATGGTACATTTTACAAGGAGCTCCAGTGGAGTGTAACCTGCAGGCCTGTAAAAAAAGAGAGCTGAGAGGGGATTAACCTAAAGTCCATTTTTGGCTTTGTGGCCATGATGTGCCAAGTGACTTCTTTTTGTACCATAAAACTCCGTGCATTTAATGACCTGAAATTAGAATATAGAACATAGAACAGTAAAGCACAGTACAGGCCCTTCGGCCCACAATGTTGTGCCGACCTTTTATCCTACTCTAAGTTCAATGTAACATTTCCATCATAGCTCTCCATTTTCCTTCATCTATAGATTCCTATTCTTGGTTACGGGAATAGATAAACATGCTCTGTTCCTTGTCCTGTACACCGTCCATCCACGTAAGGTGGCATTTGTCATTAAGGACCCCCATCACCTTGGATATGCCCTCGTTTCATTGCTACCATCAAAGAGGTGGTACAGGAGCCTGAAGACACACACTGAACATTTCAGGAACAGCTTCTTCCCCACTGCCAACAGATTTCTGAATGGACAATGAACCCATGAACACTACCTCACCACTTTTTTCCTTTGCTCTCTTTTTGCGCTACTTGTTTAATTTAATATATTATACATTTCTTATTGTAGTTTACAGTTTTTAAAATTATGTATTGCTGGAAAACAACATATTTCACAGCATATGCCAGTGAGATTAAACCTGATTCTAATTCTGAAATCTTCTAATTATAATGTGACTCAAGCCAAAATGCACTATAGTTGCAAAAAAGTGGCACCATGTTAAAGAAAATAACAGTCAGAATCAGGTTATTGTCACTGACATATGTTGTAAACTTTGTTATTTTGGCATAGCAATATAGTGCAATACATAAAAATACTATTAGTTACAATAAGAATATATAAAAAAATAAATAGTGAGATAGTGTTCATAAGTTTATGAACCATTCAGAAATCTTATGGTGGAGGGGGAAAAACTGTTCCTAAAACATTGAACGTACAATCTCAGGATCTTTGATAGTAGTAGTGAGAAGGGGTAGTCACAGCCTTATGTTTAACCATACCATTCTTATGGAAATAGCAATCAAATAAAACAATTCAGCATTCAGGTCTATGCATTAGAAAAGTTATGACAATGAATCAAAATAGTCTGTAAAGTAATACTTTTAACTGCTATTCCATTTAGAATGAATGGCTTAAATATACACAGATTGCTTTAAACTACCTCCCAACATATGCCATTGAAATCGGAGTTGCTTATTATGGAGAAGTGTGCATTACGGTCAGAGTTGGTGTTAGAGTCATTGAAGTTAATGGAGCTAAATGTTGGATAGGGGTGATATCAGAGTGATGATGTATTGCTATGGGGGTGGTGCACTACGTATTGAGCCATGAGTAATTAGGGTGCACATTTGTGTTTATTTTCTGAAATTAACAATACTGTATTTTTAATTAATTCATTCAAAATTCCTGTGTACGCTTTCCTGTGTTAGCTGTCAACTTGATTAAAATCAATTTAAGGTTATTTATTGTCACTTTCAGTTCACAAGTGTTAAGGAGAACAAAATAACTGTTACACTCATTCCATTGCAGCACCAAAAACACAATAAGATGAAGATTAAAAACACAAGTATAAATACATCAAGTGGCTTATATACAGTACATAAATTATCTGCATATCCATAAAGTGACACTTGGTACAGGAGTGCCTGTACATAAAGTGACACTGACGGTAAATGATGAAGTAGTGGGGTTTGGGGGTGTAGAGGAGTGGGCTAGCGGGTGGAGGTGTTGATCAGCCATACTGCTTGGGGAAAGTAACTTTTTGACTCTGGTGGTCCTGGCATGGATGCTATGTAGTCTCCTTCCTAATGGGAGTGGGACAATCAGCAGGGTGCATGGGATCCTTCAAGATGTTATTGGCCTTTTACTGTCACATTTCTGTATATATGGTCTTGATGGTGACGGTGGTAAGCATTGGTGAGCTTTCCCAATTGTTCTGGGACCTTGAGAGGTTGTGCGAGATGTGTACTCCCAGTAGTTCCATTGTTAATCAGGTTAACAATAGGGATAAATACAGTTTAAGGAAACTTAACAACAAATGCACTTATTGACATGATCTGAGGAAAGGTTAAATCCTTATTGACAAGTGAAAGAGGGACTTGAGTCCTCCTAGTGATTGGCTACACTTTGCTATTGGCTTAGTCAATATCTATAGCAAGGTGTCACTTAATCTGTAGTCAAGAGATTATGTAGATTCATGGAGTCATACAGCAAGAAAATGGAGTCCATGATGGCCATCAAGCACCCATCTACACAGATAATATTTTATTCTCCCCACCCCCTCCCACCGATTCTACCACTCACCTATACATGAGGGACAATTTACAATGGCCAAATTTGGAAGGTGGAAGAAAACCACAACACCCCAAAGAAAATCACACAATCACAAGGGGAATGTGCAAAGTTCACCCAGATACCGCTGGAGGTCAATATCAAACTTGGGTCTCTGGTGTCACAGCAACATTTTTACCAGATTCGGCTCTGTGCTGCACTATTCTGAAAACTGCTAGAAACAAATACATAATGTCATGGTCCCAACTGAACAGTGGCAAGCATCCAAGCTTTGGCGCTCCAATTCCCCAGGGTATGATTAGCTGCCGCTGTCCCTTTAAGACTCAGACTGCCAATTATTTCCTACCCCATTCTTTCATGAAAAGTCTGTACTTAAAAGCCTCATGCTGTGCACTCAGTGCCCCATTGCAGGAGTCCCATTCTTTGTACTACTGTTTGTGAGTTTGCCCTTGGATTTTGTTTGCGTTGTCTTGTTTATTTTGAGTCTGAGTTAATTCTAGACCTCACTCTGCACTTGGGTTCACTACCATCCACAGCTCTCTTGTTACACACGCATTTCCTTCACTTCTGATTGCCTCTGACAGATTTATTTCAGTTCTAAGCATGTGCTTTCCATGAAGTCTGAATTGCTCCAGCAAACTGGCAGCTTTTCCCTTTGGAGAAACGATTGGTCTCCTAGCAATAGTTCCCATTGAATAGAGCAATGCCATTAACAGGATGACTGACAGGGATTGCAGAGGAAACAATGCCATGACTGGAAGCAGTCTCTACCACTTGAGTGGATTGTACGGTGCGTGATGATATATAAAAAAAAATGGGAGAGGGTCAGGTACATGTGGTCCTGTTGCAGTCAGCATTCAGACAGTTAAAAGGGCAAATCTATGCCTCACCTGCCTTTTCACCCCACCGCAGAACATGAGAAATTAATTGGCTATCTGCTCCCTTTTACCTGTTTCCCCATTCAATAAAATCATAGATTATCTTGTCCTTCAGCACCACTTTCTTCTCAGTCTACTCTCCATTTGCCTCCATGGATGCTACCTGACCTGCTGAATTCCTTCAGTTCCTTTATGCAGTGCTTCAGATTTCCAGTTTCTGCAGTCTCTAGCATCCCCCTTTAAGAATTTTGTATGTTTTCTAAGAGATTACAGTACCTTTCAACCTTTTCAACTCAAGTCTGCTTAATCTCTTCTGGGCAAATTTCCCTTTCTAGGAATCAATCCTATGTATCCTGTAGCATGTCTTCTATCACAGTGTGCAGGGAGATCAAATATGTACACAATATTCCAGATGCAATGTTATTAGGGACATATCTAATTACTGTAAAATGTCTATACTTGTACACTCAAATCGTTTGCAATAAAACCCAAAATACCACTTAACTTCTTAATTGTATGTTGAAGCTGGAATTTAATATTCAGTGATTTGCCTACAAAGATGCCCAAACCCCTCTGAATATTAACACTTTTCAATCTCTCACCAATTAAAAAAGACTTTGTTTTCTATTTTCTCTGCACTCCCTTATAACCCCATTCTGCTACCCGACTTTGCATCATCAGCAAATCTCTGTCCATCTTGGTGTCTACATTGATATAGATTGCAAATGTATGTGACCCACTGATCCCTGTGGCAAAGCTTTCCAGTCCAATAATGACCTGTTCATTCCTACTCTCTATTAACCAACACTTGATCAACACCTATTTGTTATCCCCACTCTTATGAAGTCTAAGTTTGTTTAATGGTCGCATAGGTCTTCTGAAAGACCAAATCATACCATATCTACTAGTTCCCACTTTTCTATTTTTACCAGTTACAAAGTTAAAAGACACCAACATATTAGTCAACCATCATTCATAAATCCATGCTGACTCTATCTAATTTTTTATCTGTCCCCGTTAGCTCTTCTGTGGTAATAGATTTTAACATTAATTGTCTAGTGATGTCAATTTATTGATATAGAAACATAAAACATAGAAAACCTGCAGCACAATACAAGCCCTTTGGCCCACAAAGCTGTGCTGAACATATACTTATAGCCCTTTATTTTTCTGAGCACCATATACATGTCCAGGAGTCTCTTAAACGACCCTATCGTATCTGCTTCCACCACTGCCGCCGGCATCCCATTCCACGCACTCACCACTCTCTGCGTAAAAAAAACCTACCCCTGATATCTCCTCTGTACATATTTCCAAGCACCTTAAAACTGTGCCCTCTCGTGCTAGCCATTTCAACCCTGGGGAAAAAAACCTCTGACTATCCACACGATCAATGCTTCACATCATCTTATACACCTTTATCAGGTCACCTCTCATCCTCCATCACTCCAAGGAAAAAAGGTTATGTTCACTCAACCTTTTCTCATAAGGCATGCTCCCCAATCCAGGCAACATCCTTGTAAATCTCCTCTGCATCCTTTCTATAGTTTCCACATCCTTCCTATAGTGAAGCGACCAGAACTGAGCACGGTACTCCAAGTACCAGGGTCCTATATAGCTGCAACATTACCTTTCAGCTCCTAAACTCAATCCCACAATTGATGTAGATCTTTGTTTTCTCATGATGTTATATTTGATGTTATATTTGCTATCTTCACAAATCACAACTTGATACTCCTCCCAGATTAAAGCATATTGATGCATTGCTCATTTCCTGCAAGTTTAATGATGAAAGGAATCAAAATTAAGATTAAGCATTAAGGAAATTTTGAAATAACAGATAAATGGAGTCAATATTTCACGTTGTGCTCACTTCATCACTTTCTACAGATACTGTCTGACCTATTGAGTATTTCCATCATTTCTGCTTTTATTTCAGATTTTTAGCATCTGCAAGTTTCTGATTTTCAAGGAAATTCTGATCTGGGCCAATGTCATTCCTGCCCACAGTGGTACAATGTATAACTAACATAATCTTCAGCTGCTTACCATTTTTTGAGAATGCTGCTCGGGTAGTTATTCTGTGCACAATAAAGAGAATATTTGATGCTACTCGTGACAAGCTCTCTTTATGTATCTAGGATTCACTGAATTGTGGAAGACCAGATTAATTTTAATGTAAATTCTTTGTCTACCTCCAGCTCTTTCAAAATCTTGGGATGCAGATCTTCAGAGATTTATTGCCTTTCAGTACCTTTCATTTCTCAGTTAGTAATGCTGATTTCTTTTAGCTTCCCATTCACTCCAGGCCTATTATTCTCTACTGTTCTCAGTGTCAGGCTTGCCCATGCGGGCACCTCCCAATCTCTACCCAGCTATCACTTGGCACTCGTTTCCAATGCATCACCTGCAGCCTATTTAAACCCGCCTCTCATCCACAATCCTTGTTCACTCATACGATCCAGCCAGCCTCAACTAGTTGCCCCTATCTTTCAGTTGCCTTGTTGACTTGTCAAGTTTTATCTGTTCTCTCTTGTTTCTCATGACTTGTTACTTTACAGTTTATTATTAAAGTTATCACCCATCACTGAATTGTCTCTGCTAGTCTGTATGTGAGTCAAGCCGCCTCTACAATTCCTGACACCTAGGATATTTTCTGAGCATTCTTCCATGAAGATGGGTGCAAAATGTGCATTTCATTTCTCTCTCATTTTGTTATTCTGTCTTTTAATTTCTTCTACCTCACTGTGTAAGTGTGTGATTCTAATTTTTGCAAATCTTTTCTTTTATACATTCATATAGAAGGTTTCACAGTATACTTTTGTTATCTGCTGGATTACTCTTGCATTTTATTTCCCCTTATTAATTTCTTGGTTCTAATTTGCTGAATTCTGACATGTTCCGAATGCTCATGTTTAGTGCTCTTTTTAATAATATTTTAAGCAATGTCCTTTAAATTATTACAATTTAACTCCCTCAATAACCACAGCTGGACCACCTTTTCTGTTGGGGTTTTGTGTTATGAAGAAGTATATATTTCTTGTTAAAATAGTATACATTTTAAATGTTAGGCATCGATTGCTTGCTACCATAATATTTAATATGGCTTTCAATCTATTACTAATAAAGTTCACTATTACTAATATTGTGAATTGTTTTGTTTTGAATTAAGGTTCTGCAGTAGATACCTGAACATTTCCTTGACTTTCAGCAAGTTTTTTTATCCCAAGGATAGTTCCTGAATAGTTGTGCTAAAAGAAAGAAATTAACATAATTGTTAGTGTTTAGAATTTCTCTGGATACCCACACTATTATAATTTCATGATGAGATTTACAAATGAAAATTTTTACGTAGGTGGCATCAGTACATAATCTGTAAAACCAGATGCTCCACAATCCATAATAAACTATGTTAACATCCCACTCAATTATGTGCGAACAGATCACCCCATTGGCAATGCTGAATCCCAGCCATATGCATAAAACCATACTTCGATGTTCAATGTTAATCGCCAGTTAAGTATGGATAATGCTGTAGCTACCTAAATAATAACACTCATTTAGCATCACTGCAATTTATTGTCTGAGCTCCATAGAGAGAGTAAATGAAAATGCCAAGTAAATTCAGAACATTGCATCTTTTCCTGCAAGTTTAATGACAAAAGGAATAGCAAGTTTAATAACAATGACCCAGACTGATACATGCCGGGAGATTATTCAGCTGCTGTGGTGGGAAGCTCTTAGGTTTTGTCAGAGCGCACCACAGATATTATTTTGAAGATAAGGGACTGTCCTTTGTGTACAATAAAGAGAGCAGCTGACCCAATTTTGGCCAAGATCTCTCTGTCCATTTTGGTGACAGTGAATTCTTCAAACACTGCATAGGAGATAGCTTGTATCTACAAAGCTTGTAGGTAGCCTAGAAATTGGATCATGATGTGTGTTATTTTTAATCATTAATCAAGCAAATCTTGACTTAATACAATGTAAATTGCACTTACAAACATTCCTGAGAGAACTTTTCCCAAGTCTGAAATTGCAAAGGGTATCTATGTGCATGATCCATATCCAAGCATTTGATTTTTTTCAGCAACAGTGTGTACCTAATCATGTCAACATTTGCCTAATAACCATTCCCACCTCCTTCGTAAGAGCACAAAACTGCCTCCTACGACTGTTGTGGACCTGTCTCAGTAAGAGTGGCATATTATGCTTGTCTGTTGCCATCCTGGCTATGTAAAGAAACAGCACTTTGATCAGGAGACCTGACTGTGTAGCTTGATAACTGTTTGCAGGATGACCAAACCTTATTAACACAGTTATAAGCATCCGTTAGCCTCGTGAGACCATGGATTTGCGCCTTGGAAGGTTTCCAGGGTGCAGGCCTGGGCAAGGTTGTATGGAAGACCGGCAGTTGCCCATGCTGCAAGTCTCCCCTCTCCACGCCACCGATGTTGTCCACGGGAAGGGCATTAGGACCCATACAGCTTGGCATCGGTGTCGTCACAGAGCAATGTGTGGTTAAGTGCCTTGCTCAAGGACACACACACTGCCTCAGCCAAAGCTCAAACTAGCGACCTTCAAGTCACTAGACGAACGCCTTAACCATTTGGCCACGCGCCAACACAGTTTAACGCAGTATGCCTAAGTTAACTGGAATGTTTTGCTCAGCATTTAACATTTCCATGGATGAGTCAGTAATGACACAGCTGGTAGTACTCCATTGCCAAAAGCATCAATATGTTCACGGCTGTTTCAAATATCTTGCCTTCTCAGTTTTCTTTTTCATGAAATGCAATGTGGAGTTGGCACTGAAATTCACCTCTCTTAGCACATCAAAAATACCTACTTCTAAGCAGGTAGCTAAACTTAAGCTCAGAAATCACTTGGTCAATAATTCAGATATTACGTTTTCTGAGTAAATATTACAGGTGGATAAGATTGAAGAGGAAAAAGTTACCAAAGTTTTCTAATTGCCCTAGGGTGCAAACAGTTCCCTCTAATAAATTTCCAGGTCAAAGTGACACGAAGAACAGAAGAGTCTCCATTAATGGAGAAATCTGATTCATGAATGACTCTTCAAACGGGTGAAACCTGAAAAGGAGAAGAAGTACATTGTAGCAGGGGAAGAGTCATTGAGCCTGTGCGGACTGTCAACCCATGTATTTTACACTAACCCTACATTAATCCTACTTTTCATTCTCCCCACAGGCTTCTCCACATTCTGTGCACAATTGGAGCAAATTACAGTGACCAATTAACCTACTAACTTACATGTCTTTGGAATGTGGAAGGAAACTGGAGAACTCAGAGGAAACCCACACATTCACAGGGAGAACATACAAACTCCACACTGATACTGTACCACCCATGGTATTTTTTCTGGCACTGCAAAGCAGCGGCTCGACTGGCTACACCACTCTCCGAGCCTAACGTTGAACAAATTTCAAATGGAACAAGTTGAATTGCTCTTCTAAGCAGGAAACACAGAGCGTGAATGGTCTCATTCTGTGCTCCATGGTTTTACTTTTTACAATTTTTTTTTATATACAGTCATTTCTGATTCAAACGCTGGGGAAATGCCTAGGATGAAGTCCTTCTCCTTTCATTTGTAAACTTTTAAAGCTCCTACTTAATCACTGTTTATAGATGCTATATTTATCCAATCACATTATCCTGCCAAACCTTGCACTTGTTCATCTTAATTTTCACTTTCCACATTTTTCTCTCAACACAGCTAGAATTTCACAAAATGAAGCGTAAAAATTTTCAGTGTCAGATTCTGAACATTGAAACGATGACTCAGTAATTGTAGAAAATTAACAATAACTATATGAAGCAGCTTAAATTCTTAAAAGAGAATCCTCCATTATTAATGAAAATCTTTTTTGTCGCCATAAACTGACCAATAAACAATTAAAGTTTTGCTGTGGAATAACTTACATTGTCTTGACTTCAGATTTTTTTCTGCTATGAAGCTAAATAATGTTAGCTGTCAGGATTTTCAGCTGTGCTCATCGTGTTTACCCCATTACCAGGTGTGACATCAGTGGGAGGGCAAACACTTGAAGGCTTCAAATCCAGAGTGCAAAGTTCAGGGGTCAAGGGTTAAGGAAGGCAAAGCTGAATTTGGGTAGCCTGGGCAATACGTTGCAAGTTGGGCCGCTAGTTAGACTGAGAGGGAAAGAACCCTTTATGTACAGTAAGTTAAAGAATGATCTGTTGTTTCCATTTTGCTTCTATTGTGATAGTTGTAAAGATCTTAATTTTTATTCCTTGTATCTTACTAATTCAATAGGAAGCATGTTTTCTTTTGCAATTGACAATCAGGTAGATTAGAGCATAGGACACCACTTATTTTTTAAATTTCTAATCGAAAGTACAATAAATTAAACCAAGGGATGTCCATTTCTCTGTCTTCATTAATAATTCAGATGACAACAAATGGGATGGTATCACGGGTAAAGAAAAAATGTATCCATTACAGAGACACAAGACAAATTGCAGATGATGGAAATCTGGATTAACACAGGTCAGGCAGCATCTGTGGAGGAAAATGAACAGTCAACGTTTTGTGCCAAGACCTTTCATCAGGGCTTATTGAGTCTTGAGAAAATGTCCTGATGAAGTTTCAAACATTAACCGTTCATTTTCCTCCATAATGCTCCCTGACCCACTGGATTCCTCCAGTACTTTGCGTGTTCACCTTGTGTCCATTAACTACCTTTCATAAAGTAAGCCACTCTCCAGGTGGACAGAAGTGCAATTAGGTTTCCTACTTTTGCAATGTAGGAAACCTAATAGTCAACTTGTGTATAGCAAGCTCTTGCAAACGACCTGTTCTTGACCAACTAATAGTATTCCACTAAGATTTTAATTGAGAAATAAATATTGGCCAACTCTTCTGCTCTCCTTTAAAGTCACAACTTGAAATTTTTCTCACAATGACAAAGCTGGTAGAGCTGCCATTAACAGTTCAATCCTGACTTCAGGCGATGTCTTTGTGGAGTTTGCGTTCCCTCTGTGGCTGTGTGGGCTTCCTTTTGGTACGCAGGTGTCCTCCCATGTTTCAAAGAGGTGCTGGTTAGTTGACCACTGTAAATTGTCCCTAGTTTGTAAGTGACTGATTGAAACTATGGGAGTTAATGGGATTGTGGGGAGAATAAAATGAGGTATAGAATCAGAGTAAATAGGTGCTTCATGGCTGGTGCAGAATGGGTGGACCAAAGGGCCTGTTTTTGTCCTGTATTTCTCTTTCAACATTCACTAGGTCAGTGGTCCCCAACCTCCGGGCCGCGGACCAATACATTGCCGCGAAGAATGCAGCGGTGCAGAGGTAGCCGGAACGCACCCAGCACATCTTTAAGAAAAAAAGCTGAAATAAACAAGCTAATTAGTTAATTAGGTGCCGCCCAGCACGTAAATGTCGGCCCAGATCAGAAGCGACGCAATTGGCAATCGCCTCTGATCTGGGCTGACATTTACGTGCCGGGTGGCACCTAATTAATTAGCTTGTTTATTTCGGCTTTTTTCTTAAAGATGTGCTGGGTGCATTCCGGCTACCGCTGCACCACTGCATTCTTCGCAGCAGTGTATCGGTCCGCGGCCCGGGGGTTGGGGACCACTGTACTTGAGAGAACAGATAGGGCCACGATTTAACCTCATGTGGATCAGAAAGTACCTCCAACAACCAACACAGCAGGTAACACAGGCTTTGTGCTCAAGTGTCTGGAGTGGGGTTTGAACCTAATTTAGACTCTGAGGCAAGAATACTGTCAATTTAGCAAAGGCTTATGTTTCCAACAAATATAAGTATATAGAAGCCAAGATTCGTTCTCTGATTTTTGTTAAAAGATCACATTTGGGATGAGAACAGATTGAGTCTGGCCCAAAAGCTGGGTAGCTGTCAATGCTCAGGGTTGAGATTCATACATAATGATTCAAAATACATCTATTATTATCAAAGTCTGTACATAGTATACAACCCTGAAATTCGTCTTCCCCACAGACAGACACAAAACAAAGAACAATCATGGAACCAACCAGTTCAAAGAAAAACATCAAGCATCAAACCCCCCTTCCCCCGCACATGCTAATAGAATTGCCCAAACAGCAACAAGGAAAACACAGAATATAAAACACAAAATCAAAAGACATATTTCAGTACAGCTCAGTTCAGTGTTCATTATCTGGAGGCTGCCATGATTCAAAAATTGCCCAAAATTAGCACCAAATAGAGCGACAAGAACTAGAACACATAAACCTGAATTGAGTCCAAATCTACAAACTGAGTCAGTTAAACCTTGCTCCGGCACCATCCGCTGACAGCAATGAAGATGAGAGAGATCATTCGAATGCCTTCCCTCAGGAATAGTGAGTGAGAAAGTGAGAAAAAGAGAAAGAGAAAGAGAGAGAGAGAGAGAGAGCGAGACACACACACACACACACACACACACACACACACACACACACACACACATTCTCTGGCAACAGCAAGTGAGAGGCCTGTAGACGGCTCTGAACACTTGCTCGCCCTCCGCACCTGCTTCGAAGATTTCAATCTTCCTCGGTGCTTTAATCAGCGAGATCATGGGCTCGCCTGTGACCTGTCTCCTGGCTTCCTGGCACGCTTTGGTTACAGCCCAGAATCACACCGCCAGAATGTAGATAGCAGGCCCCACCAGTAGCAGAACCAGATCTGAAATAAAAAGTTGTAAAAGAAGTAAAAAGATGGAAATGTCCATGCTACAAGTGGAAAGAAATGGGAAGAAAATGAGGGAATATACAGTGATAAGCAGATAAAAATGTTGGGAGAGTTAACCAATAACTGCTGTAACTTGAGTCATTACTTTCCCTCATAAAAATCAGTTGCCAAGGTGTGATTGTGGTAACTTGGTTTAAGAAAGCACAAACAACCTCCTTGTGCAGTAAACTTAAATGGGTTTAATTGTAGGGTTGCATGGAATCTGAATTATGTCATTTTCATGGTTTAAATGATGGGGTTATTACTGTAATCGTATCTATTAAAGTAATAATTCAAGAAATGCCTGCAGCTGTCTCAGCTGAATGTCTGATTGGAGAAGGCAGTAAGAAATCCTGGGGTTGGGAAGCTAGAGGTTGGCTGGACAGGATTTGATTGTAAATTTAGATTAGCGGCCATTCATGGCAAAGGGATGGATTTAACTGAGCAAAATCCAAACAGCCACGTTTATCAATGCTTCTTTGAACTAATAATATTCACATTGATATAATAAAACAAAAGAGTTTGCATTTTAAAAGTCTCTTTTATGGCCTAATATCATTTTAATTTATATTATGATGCATTAATATTATATTGTTGCATGGGATCTTTAACACTGTTGATGTACAAAGGGATTTCAAGTTTTAGTTCATAACTCCCTGAAAGTGGCTGCATAGGTTGATATGGTGGTAAAGAAGGCATATGATATGCTTGCCTTTATTTGTCAATGTGTTGAGTTCAAGGGCCAAGAAGCTACGCTGCAGCTTTATAAAACTGGTTCGGCCATATCCAACGTACTGCATTCATTTCTGGTTGCCTCATTATTAGAAAGGATGGGGAGGCTTTGGAGAGAAGAGGTTTACAAGGATACTAATTGGATTAGAGGGCATATGCTATGGGGAGAGGTTGGACAAACTTGGAGTTGTTTTCTTCTGAAACGGCTGAGGCTAAGGGGAGGACTGCTTGAGTTTTATAAGATTGTGTAAAGAATAGATAGAGTGGACAGCTGGTATCTTTTTCGCAGAGCTGAACTATCTAATATTAGAGGGCATGCGTTTAAGGTGAGAGTGGGTAAGTTCAAAGGAGACATGCTGGACAAGCTTTACATAGATGGGTGGGTGCCTGGAATGCACTGCCAGGGCTGGTGTAATAGGCAAATAGGATGAAAGCACTCAAGAGCAGAAAATGGTGGGATACTGACATTTTGTGAAGGCAGAAGGGATTAGTTTAGTTAGGCGTTTAATTGCTAGATTAATTAGTTCAGCACAATATTGTGGGCCTGTTCCTGTACTGTTATATGTTCTATGCACCCACTACCATAAAGAAGCAGCATATGGGGTTTCATTAACTGGATCAGTATTTAATCAATAAGACAAGTGTTGAATTATCAAAGTTTATGGCCCTTGCAGCATTTTAAAGTAATAGAGTATTTTCTTTTTTACTTTTGCGTCTATTCACTTATTAAGTGCAATAGTTTGTGGACAGCAAGCTCTCACAAAGAGTGATGAAATATTGACAGTCAATCTGTTTTAGTGATGGTGTTCCTACTAGCCAGGGTGCCAAGTAGAACTTCCTGCTGTTCTTCAAAATAATTTAAGGGGGTATTTTACATCCACCTGAAGTGAGGCCTCAGTTTAATTCCTAATCAGAAAGGGGGCATTTTTGGGTTTGCAGCATTCTTTCACTACTGTTCTAAAGTATAAGGTGTGTTTAGATAATAAGCTTATTATGACCACATGACATTCAAACGTGCTGAGCAATACTTTGGAAGTGTGGACATGGCTGCAGAAGAGGAAAGAATGTTAGTAAATTTGCCAGTTGAGAAGCTCCTAAATAACCCAATAGTCTGCTCTGGTGATGATGTTGAGATGAAACTCTTAAGCAAAATATCAGAAATTTTTAAATAATGAGATCATTATTTCTACCTTACTTAGCATTTTATGTGACAAAAGGCACAACAATGCAATATTTCTTCACAACATGGAGCCACTATTTCAGATTAGCGAACTCATTTCCTGGAGTCCATCATTTTTTGATTCCATAGCACCTGAGATTGTACTAAATGCAAACAAAGTGTGTGTGCTTGTGTGTGTATGCTGTATCTGGACTAACATTGTCCTTTTAATCTGTTGATATCACTAAGGCATGTGTATAGGTATGAAAAATCATTGCTTCAACCTATCTGCTGTTATTAAGGCTTCTCACACTGAGCTGGAAGAAAATTTATAAATGGAATCTTTGCTTCACAAGCCAAGCATGGCCTTTTCTAAGAGGGAGCTTATTTCAAAGCTATCTTGTATCAAGTGCAAGATATTGATTTGGGTATGATATTATTTGATCCTGATTACTGTCTTCACAGGCAGAGAGCGGTCTGGTTTACCTTTTATACATTCAAAACTAGTGAAACACATCAAACCTGTTATTGAGCCCTGCAGTTAATCTTTAATTCATACTCTTGACGTAGTATAACTGACCAATGTATGACATCTTCATGCACCAGCAACAAAACATGTCTATAACCACAAATTATAACCTTATTCAATGCACACAAAATGCTGGAGGAACTCAGCAGGACAGGCAGCATCTATGGAGGGAAATGAATCAACAACATTTTGGGCTGAGACACCTCCGTCCTGATGAAGAGTCTTTGCCTGAAACATCAGCTTTCTGTGTAAAAGATCATACCTCTGACATCTCTCCTAAACATTCCTTCACTCACCTTTAGAAAGTATCATACAGTATTAAGCATTTCTGCCCCGGGGAAAAAGCGCCGGCTCTTCTCTCTGTCTATGCTGTTTATAATCTTGTACATCTCTCTCCGGTCACCTCTCATCCTTCTTCGCTCCAAAGAGAAAAGACCAAGCTCACTCAACCCATCCTCATAAGATATACTCTCTAATCAAGGCAGCTTCCCAGTAAATCTCTTCTTCCCCCTCTCTAAAGCTTCCACATCCTTCCTATAATGAAATGATCAGATCTGAACATAATGTTCCAAGTGTAGTCTAAGGTGGAGGCCTTCCCATGGTGCTGTTAAGAAGGAAGTTCCAGAATTTAGACCCAGTGATGATGAAGGACAGGCAATACATATCCAAGTCAGGATGGTAGGGCTGCCCCATGCACCTATTGCCCTTGTTCTTGGTAGAGTAGCCTGAATGAACAGTCGTGATGTCTTTTATCACTGCAGGTACAAAACACCTTTGGTGGAGGGAATGAGTGTTTAAGGCAAAGGGAAGTCAAATTATGGGAATTGATATTGGCATTTTCCCAAGCAATTACTGTAAACAAGACAGACAGGCTCTTAAAATGAGTTGGTTATCTCTAGCCACCTTTCCTTTCTAAGAAGATTTGAGTATTTATTTCCTTTTGTGCTTTCAGCATGATGAGCTTTTGTCTGCTACTTTGTAGGGTTACTTCACTCTGAAAACAAATCACGAGTTACCCAAATTCTTTTGTATCAAAACAAGGTTTATAAGATCATTTTTCTCTGCAACACCTCAGGCAGGTGTAAAATGAGAAGCGAGTCATCAATGAAATAGTGTAATGTTGAAATAGAAAGCACTCTGTCTACTTATCGTACACCCAGTGATTGTGAAAAGACATCTTGGTGCAAAGCCAGTAAATGGAGAAAGGATGTCTCCTGTTACACAACCTGAGGGTGAGGATTAACAGTGTTGGAGAATGAAAGATAAATTCACAGATCCAGTATTCCAAGTACATGGAGTTATTCTTAAATAGAGCAAGAAGTTGAATTGTTGCTATCACTCTCCAGCTGTTCCCCAGGAATGTAGGACTGATAAATTTGCCATTTGCTTTTGGAGTATTGGTAATGTTTGCTGTGGTAAAGATAATGTTTAAAGTATTATTACTTCATGAAACCAACAGCAACACTGAGATTTCTATGCACTCTTAGTCTAACACAGCAAAACTGACATTAATGTCCAGGGATTCAGTACTCACTGTAGAATAGCAGGATAATCTTAAACAAGATAAAACCTGCAGATGCTGGAAATCCAAACAACATACCTAAAATGCTGCAGGAACTCAGCAGGCCAGGCAGCATCTACGGAAAAATGTAAACAGTTAATGTTTCAGGCCGAGACCCTCTAATGATGAAACGTCGACAGGATAATCTCAAACTTTGTTCAAAGTTGTTTAATGTCATTTACAGTACACAAGCGTAAAGGAGAATGAAATAATAGTTACTCCAGATCTTTTACAGCACAAAAAATACACAAAAGATAAAGAACACAATAAATACGAGGGGTGATTGATAAATTTGTGGCCTAAGGTAGAAGGAGTCAATTTTATAAAACCTAGCACATTTATTTTTCAGCATTGTCCCCGCCTACATTTACACACTTAGTCCAGCAGTTGTGGAGCATACAGACCCCTTCTTTGCAGAAGTTGGCGTCTTAGATCTCCAGAAAGTGGTCCACAGCAGGGATGATTGATAAGTTCAGGAGATGAGTTATTAACTTCAAACTTTCTGCATAATCACTCATAGAGTTGGACTGCACGTGCATATAACAAGAGCTGTATAACTCATCTCCTTCTACCTTAGGCCATGAACTTATCAATCACCCTGTTGTGGACCACTTTCTGGAGGTCCAAGACACCGACTTCTACAAAGAAGGGATCCGTATGCTCCACGACCGCTGGACTAAGTGTGTAAATGTAGGAGGGGACTATGTTGAAAAATAAAT
The DNA here is from genome assembly GCF_963921235.1 of Mobula hypostoma. Classification (NCBI taxonomy): domain Eukaryota; kingdom Metazoa; phylum Chordata; class Chondrichthyes; order Myliobatiformes; family Myliobatidae; genus Mobula; species Mobula hypostoma. The sequence goes on from NC_086128.1 coordinate 36,375,087, forward strand.
GTGCTAGGTTTTATAAAATTGACTCCTCCTATCTTAGGCCACGGACTTATCAATCACCCCTCGTCTAAATACATTAAATAGCTTATCTACAAAGATTGATTGTATGTCCATAAAGTGATGCTAGGCACAGGAGTGTTTGTACATAAAGTGATTCTGAAAGGAAATGATAAAGTGGGGTTGGTGAGGTGGGTGGAGGTGTTGATCAGCCTTACTACTTGGGGAAAGTAATTTTTTGAGTCTGGTGATCCTGGTGTGGATGCTACGTAGCCTCCTTCTTGAGGGGAGCGGGACAAGCAGTCCATGAGCAGGGTAGGTGGGATCCTTCACGATGTTGCTGGCCCTTTTCTGGCACCTTTCTGTATAAATGCCCCTGATGGTGGGTAGGCTATTCTGGTGATGCATTGGGCCACTTTGACTATCCATTGTAGAGCCTTCCTGGCCACAACAGAGCAGATTCTGTACCATGCAGTGATGCAGCATGTTAGGATGCTCACTGCTGCACACCTGTAGAAGGATGTGAGTTTCATGTACATAGTCCACTTCTCCTCAGCCTCCTCAGGAAATAGAGGGATTGGTGAGAATTCTTGACTGTGAGAAGTTCTGTGTGATGTGCGCTCCCAGGGGCTTGAAACTTCCCACAGCTTACACTGCTGCACCAGCGATGTAAAAAGGGGCGTGAGTGGTACGAGTTCTCTTGAAGTCAGTAACCAACTCGTTTGTCCTGTTGAGATTGAGGGAGGGGTTATTTACTCTGGTTCCATCAGCTGCGTAAGTCTAGGGAAGACACCCTTCGGCCCTGCTAAATGTGGGAGATCGAAGTGCAAGCACCCCAAATCCCTCGTTTATGTGGATGCTGCGTGATTCGTTACCCCGTTACAACTCAGTACCACGAAATAACAGACAGTACATCATGTGCAATTAAATGATTTAACTTTATAATTCTTAATTTGACTAAAGGGTTAGTAAAGAAAAAGCAAAAAAAGAAAAGGGCCTATTTTAATGAAACAGTCTGATGTGAACAAGTTGGAGCTCACGGTTTCCCCTTCACCGATCCTCCTTCGATCTCCCTGGGCTTCATCAAATCACGGCCCCACTCCGGGTCGACTCCTCCGACCCCTTCTCTCCAGTGTCTTTTCTCTTCTCTCCCAACAAAGCCCCAAGCCCGACCTTAGTGTCCCTCACCAGAGAAACCTCCCCTGAATCCGTTCATCCCCATTGGATGGCACACATTTCTCCTATCTCTTATCTTCAACAGTAACTCAAACAAGCAGCTTACACAGAGAACAGAAAAATATGAACCAAGTGAACCAGGGCATTACATACCTATCACCAAGCCTTGAACTTTTCCACCTCCTCACTGTGGGCCACCTCATTATTGTTGGTGATGAGCCTCTCTACTGTCATGTCATTGGAGAACTCGACAATGTGATCACTCGGATGTTTGGCCACGTAGTCTCGTGTGAGCAGAGTGTACAACAGTGGGTTCAGCACACAGCCGTGGGGGATGCTGAGGATGATGGAGAGGGAAGTGCAGTTGTTCATCCTAACTATATGAGGTCTGCTGGCTTGGAAGTCCAACACCCAATTGCACAATGCTGTGTTTAGACTGAAGAGTAGGAGTATAGAGCGGGTTATTAATGGCATACTAAGCCAAGTGCTGATCAGCAACCTCCTTTCTCCTACGAGAGTACTTGTACGTTTGTGGATTGTATTATAGGTCCTGTGATAAAATATGTTAAGTAGGGTACCATGCACAATTCTGATTTGATGGAGACAGACATGAGAATTCACGGAGGAACACCTGAAGAAACTTCTGAAATGCCCGCTTCGCTGCCGCTGCTACTGTGCGATTGAGAATCTCCGGAGGGGAAGGCCCCAAATCCTTGGCTTTGCCTATTGCTTGGCGGCCAGGGCTGGGGTCGAAGCGCTCAGCAGAGATGGTGCTCGGCGCTCGGTGTCGGAGGGCTGGTCGGAGGCTCCAAGTTTTTGGACGGACTCAAGAGTCGGCTGTGGTCGGGTGCTTCCAGGGTGCTGCATCGGCAAGTTTGCAGTGCTGGAGGTTCATGGCAGGGAGAGTTTTCTTCCTTCTACCGTCTGCGTGAGATGATGGGACTTTCGAGAGACTTTGAGACTTTTTTTTACCGTGCCCATGGTCTGTTCTTTATCAAGTTACGGTATTGCTTTGCACTGTTATAACTATATGTTATAATTATGTGGTTTTTGTCAGTTTTTTAGTCTTGGTCTGTCTTGTGTTTCTGTGATATCATACTGGAGGAACAAATTGTATCATTTCTTAATGCATACATTACTAAATGACAATAAACGAGGACTGTGTGTCCTCATAATCTAATCTAATGCAAAATAATATTTAATATTTTTAAAAAGAGTTTATTTGTGATATTTAATCTTCCAGTTTAATCATAGGTGCACATTCCTGTCTTTAGTTAGCACTCTGCCAAACACTTACAGGTTATTTTCTCTCAGCTGGAAACAAGAGGAGTTTAAAGTGTCATTGAAATCACCATAAAAAATTAGGAGCAGGAGTAGGCCACTCACCCCCTCAGGCCTGCCCTGTCATTCAATGATCTGCTGATCTGCCCCAGGACTGACCTCTTCTGTCCCATTTTGGCATAGACATCAATTCCACAATCTTTCAAAAATATACTTGATTCATCTTTAAATACTTCCAATGATCCAGCCACATAACTGTCGGGGCAGGGGGGGGGGGTGTTCAAAAATTTCGGAGGTTCTCTGACCTCTGTGCACTGCAGTCTTAAATGACTGGCCCCTTATCTTGTAACTATACACACTTACTTGAGATTCTCTTAGTGATCCTTATATATGACTTAGATGAGGAAGTGGAAGGGTGGGTTAGTAAGTTTGCAGATGACACAAAGGTTGGTGATGTCCTAGTATAGTATAGAAGGTTGTTGAGGGTTATAGTAGGACACTGATAGGATGTGGAGCTGGGCTGAGAAGTGGCAGATGGAGTTCAGTCTGGAAAAGTGTGACGTGATTCAATTTGGAAGGTGGAACATGAAGGCAGAGTACAGGGTTAATGGCAGGATTTTTGGCAGTGTGGAGGAACAGAGGGAACTTGGGAATCACATCCATAGATCCCTCAAAGTTGCCACACTAGTTCATAGGATGGTTAAGAAGGCATATGTTGTGTTGGCCTTCATTAGTTGGGGGTTTGGGTTCAAGAGCCATGAGGTAATGTTGTAGCTCTATAAAAGTCTGGTCAGACCACACTTGGAATATTGTGTTCAGTTCTCGTCACCTTATTATAGGGAGGGTGTGAAAGCTTTAGAGAGAGTGCAGAGGAGATTTAGCAGGAAGCTGCCTGGATTGGAGAGCATGTCTTTTGAGCGTAGGTTAAATAAGCTAGGGCGTTTCTCTCTGGAGTGAAGGAGAATGAAAGATGACTTGCCTGAGGCGTACAAGATGATAAGAGGCATAGATAAAGTGGACAGCCAGAGACTTTTTCCCAGGGTGAAAATATGGGGGGGGGGGGGCATAATTTTAAGGTGATTGGAGGAAAGTATAGAGGGAATGTCAGAGATAAGTTTTTTACACAGAGAGTGGTGGGTGTGTGGAACTCACTGCCTGGGATAGTGGTAGAGGCTGATACTTTAGGGAAATTTAAGAGACTCTTAGATAGGTACATGAATGTAAGAAAAATGTGAGGGCTATGTGGGGGGGGGGAAGGAGTGTTAAATTAATCTTAAAGTAGGTTAAAAGGTTGGCATGACATCATGAGTGAAGAGCCTGTACTGTGCTCTACTGTTCTATGTACTAGGAAACATTTACCTTTTCATGGCTCTTTAAGAGTCTTATACGTTTCAGTAAAACCAGCCTTCATTCTTCCGATTTCCAAGGAAAGTAGATCTAATTTCTTTAGCCGCTCACAAATGAACAACTCTCTCATCCTAGGAATTAGCCTCGTTAATCTCTGTTGGATTGCTTCTGATGCTAGTATATTCTTCCTTAAGGAGATCAGAACTATACACAATACTCCAAGTATCTTTGATCTTTGATTAACTCCTCTTCCACAACTTTCACAGTCTGATAAGTTGTTCCATAAAAGATAAAAGATTTAACTTATGTTTGTGATGTATACCTCCATATAAATTTTCCCAAATATCCAAAGCTCACCAGATTCCAGTAATGTTTATGGAAATTTGGAAATATTGAGGTCAAATCTATTGTTTACCAGAATGAAGGAAAAATTGTGAGCTGTTCTTGTAGCTTGACCATTTCTGCGTACTTACTCATTTTACCAATATAAACATAAACAGTTTGCAGGAAATCTAATTAGAGTTAGTTAGCAAACAGGAAGGTTAACGGAGCAGCATCTAGAACATTCATTAAGATCTGATCAAGCAATAAAGTGAAGAATTTTGTTTCAAAATAATAAACAGGTACAAAAATGCTTTAAGTAGGCATAATTGTAAGTGCTGTAATAAATTTAAATAATCTGAGTGAATACCTAAATGTGATTAAGGGTATTAGCATTGGGACAGAAATAAGCTTGACGTATAAAGGAAAAGTGAGTGTTGTAATTAACCCAAGTTCCCAGTGCACTGTGATAAAAACAAATTCCTGTAGAAGGTGACTTCACAATTACAATTGGCATCCGTGTATCAGTCTTTACATGATTTAACCCCCACACCAAGAGATTCACAGTGTGTTCTGCAACCAAAACCTGCGTTCCAAGGAGGTGTTGAGACAGATACAGCTTGTTCATAGAGGTAGATTTTAAGGAGTCTTAATGGTGGAAAGAGAGGCATAGAGCTTTTGGGGTGAAATTCCAAGCTTATGATTTTGGCAGCTGAATGCAAGACTGTCAGTGGTTTAGTGATTAAATAAAAAGATGTGCAGGACTTCAGGATTAGAAGAGCCCAAATATCTCAGAAGGTTATAGACTGGATGAAAGAATAGAGAAGGTGGGGGTCTGACTCTTAAAACAACATTGTAAATGTGCTAGAATTTTAATGGAGGCCAAGTTTAAACAGGAACCAGATTTGGCCAGCAAGCTCAGGAATGATGAATGAATAGGACGAGGGCTGAGTAGCAGGGTAGACTCCCCCCATCTCTTTTCTCCCCCCCCCCATAAACAGATCGAACACTCTTACTCTGAACTTTCCAACTACATTAAAGTGACTAAAACAAAAAATTCTCACCAGACACGTTAGAATCGAGAGCGATGGGAACTTTTAAATTGACTCCTGGAACGTGTTGGTCAGCATTAAATATAAAATGTTAAAACTATCGCTTAAAACTTTAGACTATAATTGGTGTTCACAAAGTGATGATCTCCTTTTTTGCAATCAGAATCACTTTAATGCCAGTATGTGAAACATACCAGAATTGATTGTGGTTCAATGCCAAACATAGAACATAAGACAATACCAGAACAGACAACACAACAGCAACCAACAATTTACAAGACAATAGTGCAAACAACCATGAGCAATCAGCAACTGGCAGAATGGTAACATGCACAAATGTCAATGATCAAACTTAAATAAATGTGAACATATGAACGGACTCAGCATGAACAGAACAAGGAGACCAGGACGTGTAGGGACAGTTAGGGTATTACACCTGAATGAGTTTTGTTGAAAAGATCCCATCAGGATATTTGACACTGGCTATTTAAATCTGTAATAAATACAAGTCTGCTTAGCATAAATTAAAAGCAGCCTCAGAGACAGAAATGGAAGAGCAATGTGCCATAACCTGTTGTATTTGCTTTGCCTTCACCTGGTAGACTTAAGTTAGCTTGATGATGGGTTGCCGCCTGAAACATCAAATTCTTATTTCCCTCCATAGTTGCTGCCTGGCCCTTTAAGTTCCTCCAGTATTTTGGGTGTGTTGATGTAGATTTCCAGCATCTGCAGAATCTCTTGTGTTTACTATTGCTTGATGCATGGGTGAAAAAGATTGAAGGGTCACATGAGCTGAGCATAGGGTTTGAGCTCTTCCTTCTCTGGTCCTTCTGTCGACCTTGTGAACTCTTCCTCAGAACAAGAATAGCATGTCCTTTCATTCCTGTTATAACAATAGTGCCAGGAACCCCTTCATAAATAATTAGTATTTGGTGAAGATACTGTTGGTTGCAACCATGTTTTATGAAATATTTCCTGGGCTGCAAGAAACTTGGGATTATTCCATAGCTGCTTTCGATTTTGGAGTTAACAACAAGAGTGTTTTGCAAAACTTTGTTATGAACACATTTAAGGAAGTTGGCTGTGTAGCAATGAGAGATTTTCAATTTGTCATTGCTACATTTGAAAGTTTGCACCTGCATCAAAATGGCAACAATCATACCTGTGCCCAAGAAGAGGAGAGTGAACTGCCTTAATGGCTATCGTCCAGTAGCACTCACATCTACGGTAATGAAGTGCTTTAAGGCGTTGGTTATGGCTGCAATTAGCTCCTGTCTCAGCAAGGACCAGAACCCACTGCAATTTGCCTAATGCCACAATGTGTCTGTGGTGGATGCAATCTTAACGGCTCTTTACGCAGCCTTGGATCACATGGACAATACTAATACTGATGTCAGGATGCTGTTTATTGGCTATAGCTCAGCGTTTAACACCATCATTCCTGCAGTCCTGATCGAAAAACTACAGAACCTGGGCCTCTGTACCTTCCTCTGCAACTGGATCCTCGATTTCCTATGGGAAGACCACAATTTGTGCAGATCAGAAATAACATCTCTACCTCACTGACAATCAACACTGGTGCACCCCAGGGATGTGTACTTAGCCCACTGCTCTACTCTCTCTATACCCATGACTGTGTGGCCAGGCACAGCTCAAATGCCATCTATAAATTTGCTAATGACACAACTATTGTTGGCAGATGTCAGATGGTGACAAAAGGGCGTATAGAAGCGAGATATATCAGCTGGTTGAGTGGTGTCACAGCACCAACCTTGCATTCAACGCCAGTAACACCAAACAACTGGTTGTGGACTTCAGAAAGGGTAAGTTGATGGAACACACACCAGTTCTCATCGAGAGATCAGAAGTGGAAAGAGTGAGCAATTTCAAGTTACTGGGTGTCAACATCTCTGAGGATCTATCCTGGGACCAACACATTGATGAAGTTACAATGAAGGCACGACAGAAGCTATATTTCATTAGGAGTTTGAGGAGATTTGGTATCTCACCAAAAACTCTCACAAATTTCTACAGATGTATCATGTAAAGCATCCTAACTGGCTGCACCAGCTCTAGTAATGGGGGCGGAGCGCACTGCACAGGAGCTGCAGAAAGTTATAAAGTTATTCAGCTCCATCATGGGTACTAACCTCCCTGATATCCAGGACATCTTTAAGTAATGCCACTTTCACAAGCTATGTATTTGCATTCCTAGTTCCCTCCATTTCATTACACTCCCCAGGGCCCTACCATTCAGTGTACAAATCCTACCCTGATTTGATCTCCCAAAATGCAATAACTTACATTTATTTGGAATGAAAGCAATTTGCCATTCCCAGCTGATAAAATTTCCTTTGTAAATTTTCATAACCTTACACACTGTCTACACCACCAATATAGTATTATTTGCAAACTCACTAAATATCCTTGTAAGTTCACATCCATATCATTTACAGTACTGTGCAAAAGTCTTAGGCACATATATATAGCTAAAGTGCCTAAACCTTTTGCACAGTACTGTATTTGTCAACGTGGAGCGTAGAGTGAGTTTGCGAATCTGACAGGATGTTGGAATGGCGAGGGTGAGGCACCGTGGGAGGGGTGTGGGACAGGTGGCAGAGAAAAGAGTGCCAAGGTTGAGGGATGGCACAAGTGTAGACACATCCAGCCCTGACACACCAGGCATGGTCAATTGATTCCAAACAATTGGTTTATTGATCATTACAAAATCTCTCTCTGGTGCTGCCCTCTCCCTCCTCTCTCCCTTCCCCTTTTCCCAACCATGATTCCCCTCTCCCTGCCCCCTTCCCACTTTCAGTTCACAATAGAGACCCATATCAGAATCAGGTTTATCATCAATCACATATGTCATGAAATTTGGTTTCTCTTGTGCAGTAACAGTACAATGTATTACATAAAACTTACTACAGTACTGTGCAAAAATCTTAGGCACCCTAACTATATGTGTGCCTAAGACTTTTGCACAGTACTGTATATTCATTGCAGACAAAGGTCCTAGCACCAACCCCTGTGGCACACCACTAGATGCAGTCTTCCAGTCTGATAAACAACCCTCAGCCATCACCCTCTGCTTCAAACAACTAAGCCAATTATGATTCCCGTATGTTATCTCCCCTTAGATCCCATAGCCTTCCAAACCAGCCTGTAATGAGAGTCTTTGTCATATCAACAACATCCATTGGTCTTGGTTACCTCCTCAAAGAACTCCAAGAGATTTGTCACACACCGAGCCATGCTGACTCTCCTGAATCAGACCCTGTCTCTGCAAACATTCATAGTTACTGTAATAGAACATAGAACATAGAATAGTACAGCACAGTACAGGCCCTTCGGCCCACAATGTTGTGCCGACCTTCAAACCCTGCCTCCCATATAAGCCCCCAACTTAAATTCCTCCATATAACTGTCTAGTAGTCTCTTAAACTTCACTAGTGTATCTGCCTCCACCACTGAATCAGGCAGTGCATTCCATGCACCAACCACTCTCTGAGTAAAAAACCTTCCTCTAATATCCCCTTTGAACTTCCCACTCCTTACCTTAAAGCCATGTCCTCTTGTATTGAGCAGTGGTGCCCTGGGGAAGAGGCGCTGGCTATCCACTCTATCTATTCCTCTTATTATCTTGTACACCTCTATCATGTCTCCTCTCATCCTCCTTCTCTCCAAAGAGTAAAGCCCTAGCTCCCTTAATCTCTGATCATAATGCATTACTCTCTAAACCAGGCAGCATCCTGGTAAATCTCTTCTGTACCCTTTCCAATGCTTCCACATCCTTCCTATAGTGAGGCGACCAGAACTGGACACAGTACTCCAAGTGTGGCCTAACCAGAGTTTTATAGAGCTGCATCATTACATCACAACTCAAACTCTATCCCTTGACTTATGAAAGCTAACACCCCATAAGCTTTCTTAACTACCCTATCCACCTGTGAGGCAGCTTTCAGGGATCTGTGGACATGTAACCCCAGATCCTTCTGCTCCTCCACACTACCAAGTATCCTGTCATTTACTTTGTACTCTGCCTTGGAGTTTGTCCTTCCAAAGTGTACCACCTCACACTTCTCCGGGTTGAAATCCATCTGCCACTTCTCAGCCCACTTCTGCATCCTATCAATGTTTCTCTGCAATCTTTGACAATCCTCTACGCTATCTACAACACCACCAACCTTTGTGTCGTCTGCAAACTTGCCAACCCACCCTTCTACCTCCACATCCAGGTCGTTAATAAAAATCACGAAAAGTAGAGGTCCCAGAACAGATCCTTGTGGGATACCAGTAGTCACAACCCTCCAATCTGAATGTACTCCCTCCACAACGACCCTCTGCCTTCTGCAGGCAAGCCAATTCTGAATCCACCCAGCCAAACTTCCCTGGATCCCATGCCTTCTGACTTTCTGAATAAGCCTACCGTGTGGAACCTTGTCAAATGACTTACTAAAATCCATATAGATCACATCCACTGCACTACCCTCATCTATATGCCTGGTCACCTCCTCAAGGAACCCTATCAGGCTTGTTAGACATGATCTGCCCTTCACAAAGCCATGCTGACTGTCCCTGATCAGATCATGATTCTCTAAATGCACATAGATCCTATCTCTAAGACTCTTTTCCAACAGCTTTCCCACCACAGACGTAAGGCTCACTGGTCTATAATTACCCAGACTATCCCTACTACCTTTTTTGAACAAGGGGACAACATTCGCCTCCCTCCAATACTCCGGTACCATTTCCATGGACATCAAGGACATAAAGATCCTAGCTAGAGGCTCAGCAATCTCTTCCCTCGCCTCATGGAGCAGCCTGGGGAATATTCCGTCAGGCCCTGGGGACTTATCCGTCCTAATGTATTTTAACAACTCCAACACCTCCTCTCCCTTAATACCAACATGCTCAAGAACATCAACCTCACTCATATTGTCCTCACCATCATCAAGTTCCCTCTCATTGGTGAATACTGAAGAGAAGTATTCATTGAGGATCTCACTTCCACAGCCTCCAGGCACATCTTCCCACCTTTATCTCTAATCGGTCCTACCTTCACTCCTGTCATCCTTTTTTCCTTCACATAATTGAAGAATGCCTTGGGGTTTTCCTTTACCCTACTCGCCAAGACCTTCTCATGCCCCCTTCTTGCTCTTCTCAGCCCTTCTTAATCTCCTTTCTTGCTTCCCTATATTCCTCAATAGACCCATCTGATCCTTGCTTCCTAAACCTCATGTATGCTGCCTTCTTCCACCTGACTAGCTTCTCCACCTCACTTGTCACCCATGGTTCCTTCACCCTACCATTCTTTATCTTCCTCACCGGGACAAATTTATCCCTAACATCCTGCAAGAGATCGCTAAACATTGACCACGTGTCCATAGTACATTTCCCTGCAAAAACATCATCCCAATTCACACCCGCAAGTTCTAGCCTTAAAGCCTCATAATTTGCCCTTCCCCAATTAAAAATTTTCCTGTCCTCTCTGATTCTATCCTTTTCCATGATAATTATAAAGGCCAGGGAGCGGTGGTCATTGTCCCCCAGATGCTCACCCACTGAGAGATCTGTGACCTGACCCGGTTCATTACCTAGTACTAGATCTAGTATGGCATTCCCCATAGTCGACCTGTCCACATACTGTGACAGGAATCCGCCCTGGACACACTTAACAAACTCTGCCCCATCTAAACCCTTGGAACTAATCAGGTGTCAATCAATATTAGGGAAGTTAAAGTCACCCATGATAACAACCCTGTTATTTTTGCACCTTTCCAAAATCTGCCTCCCAATCTGCTCCTCTATATCTCTGCTGCTACCAGGGGGCCTGTAGAATACCCCCAGTAGAGTAACTGCTCCCTTCCTGTTCCTGACTTCCACCCATATTGACTCAAGAGAGGATCCTGCTACATTACCCACCCTTTCTGTAGCTGTAATAGTATCCCTGACCAGTAATGCCACCCCTACTCCCCTTTTTCCGCCCTCTCTATCCCTTTTAAAGCACTGAAATCCAGGAATATTGAGAATCCATTCCTGCCCTGGTGCCAGCTAAGTCTCTGTAATGGCCACTACATCATAATTCCATGTATGTATCCAAGCTCTCAGTTCATCACCTTTGTTCCTGATGCTTCTTGCATTGAGGTACACACATTTCAGCCCTTCTACCTTACTGTCTTTACACCGTTTATTCTGCTTCTCTTTCCTCAAAGCCTCTCTGTATGTTAGATCTGGCTTTACTCCATGCACTTCTTTCACTGCTCTATCGCTCTGGGTCCCATCCCTCTCGCAAATTAGTTTAAACCCTCCCGAACCATGCTAGCAAACCTACCTGCAAGGATGTTGCTCCCCCTCGAGTTCAGGTGCAACCCATCCAATCTGTACAGGTCCCACCTTCCCCAGAAGAGATCCCAATGATCCAAAAATCTAAAACCCTGCCCCCTGCACCAACTCCTCAGCCATGCATTCAACTGCCATCTCCTCCAATTCCTACCATCACTGTCACGTAGCACTGGCAGCAATCCTGAGAACACCACCCTTGAGGTCCTGTTCTTCAGCCTTCCGCCTAATTCCTGAAACTCACACTTCAGGACCTCATCCCTCTTCCTGCCTATGTCGTTGGTCCCAACATGTATCACGACTTCTAGTTGCTTTCCCTCTCGTACCAGGATGTCGTGCACCCGATCAGAGACATCCCGGACCCTGGCACCCAGGAGGAACAAACCATGCGGGTGTCCTTCTCACGTCCAGAGTATCTCCTGTCTGCTCCCCTGACTATAGAGTCTCCAATGACGACAGCTCTCCTCTTCTCCATCCCACCCTTCTGCACCACAGGGTCAGATTCAGTGCCGGAGGCCCTGCCACCGTGGCTCACACCTGGTCGGTCGTCCCTGCCGACAGTATCCAGGACGGTAAACTTATTATTCAGGGGAATGACTACAGGGGTGCTCTGCACTACCTGTCTGCTCACCTTCACTTTCCCCCCTCTGACTGTGACCCCACGACCTGCTTCCGACAGCCTAGGTGTGACTAACTCCCTGTAGCTCTCATCTATGACTGCCTCATTCTCCCTTATGAGTCGAAGGTCATCCAGCTGCTGCTCCAGATTCCTTACATGATTGGGGGAACTTGCTATCTTTGCAGATCAGTGACTGGGTTGTCTTTCTGTCAACTGTAATTACATTCCAAATATTGCATTGTTCTGAAAAAGTTGTGAATATTGTTTTAAGATAGAACCTCTTCACACCCAAAACCTCAAAGCTTTGTCGCAAATGGAAAAATGTTATGAAAATCGATGAATTAATTGGGTTGATAATGAACACTAAGGAGCTTTCTGTGGGAGCTTTAGCATTTGTAAACATGGTGCCTAGCTATGAAATTAATATTTTTCAAACTTCATTGCACTGGAGTTTAGAAGAATGAGGGGATCTCGTAGAAACCTACCAAATATTGAAAGACCTAGATAGAGTCGATGTGGAGAGTATGTTTCCTACAGTGGGAGAGACTAGAACCAGAGAGCACAGCCTCAGAATAGTAAGCTGCCCCATTGGAATAGAGATGAGGAGGACTCTCTTTAGCCAGGGGTGATGAATCTGTAGATTCATTGCCGCAGATGGCTGTGGATGCCAAGTTAATGGGTATTTTTAAGCGGAGGTTGATAGGTTCTTGATTAATAAGGACATCAAAGGTTATGGGGAGGAGGCAGGAGAATGGGATTGAGAGAGATTGATGGGGAGAGCTGGTGCAATTAGCCGGATAGCCTAACACTGCTCCTGTAGTTTCTGGTCTTGTGAAATCACTATAATTAATTACAGGGTGTATGCAGTGTCCAGAGAGGGGAAGCACCTCTGTCAATGAGCTTATCGTGTCAGTTCCTGGGCAGCTCACTGACCTTTGGCCCCCATTGGATACTCAGCTCTCACCTGTGATTCCAAGTAGCTGCTTGAATGCGACAGCAGCCGCACCCTGGTACAACATTTCAACAGGTGGGCTAAACCAGGTGAGGGTAGCTGGAGGGCCTCATAGCCTGGTAAGACAGGAACATGCCTGTCCTAGCATGTGAAATCATCTCTGGCGGACTGGGTGGATGAGATCTACAGTGAGATTCAACGGCCAAGAAGACAGTTCTGCAATATTTCGTGGAGAGCGAAGGTCATGATATGGCACAGAAGATGTCATGTCAGGAAGGTGTCATTGCAACTGTGGAAGACACAAGTTTGTGATGACTACTCATACCACTGAACTCGGACTTTCGAGGTCGTGAGAGTGGGACTGTCCCAGTACAATGGCTTTTCCACTTTAAAATCTCTCCTGCACCAATTTCTTTTCATTATTGGATACGGCAGACACCCAGCCATAACTAACTGCACATTATGAGTATTGATGAAGGAATGAAACCTGCAAAACTATCATCTCTTCATGGATGCACCTGTCAACCATAGCTGTGTGTGCGTGCGTGCGTGTGTGCGTGTGTGTGTGTGTGTGTGTGTGTGTGTGTGTGTGTGTGTGCGCGGCATCTCTACTTCGCAAGATATCTCAATGCACAGAATATGCTGGCACTATTCCCAACGCAAATGTATGTGATGTTCCAGTCACATCCAGTTTGTTTGCAGTAATGGAGTAATGGTTCCATTTCTCATGACTTTTATTCCCTCCTGGCTCTCTCTCTTGGCAGGGCAATGAGTGGGGATGGGGAGCAGGCTGACTAATCCCCAAGTTCCATTCTGTAGCCTCCATTCTTCCAGTGAGCAAAGGCAACCTGGGCCAATTCTTGCTGCTCTTCTAGTCTTTGCTTTTTCAATGTTCATATAGCTGGGTTTAGTTTTTAAACATGAGCAAACAAGTCCTATTAAATGATTGGCAGACCACTTATGAGGGTGAAGCTAACTGATCAAAAACAGAAAATACTGGATGTGTCAGAGGTGAGATGGCATTTGTGGAGTGAGAAACGGTTAAATGTTCAGACTTCTATCAGAACTGGGTAATGCTAAAAGGCAGAGAAATGTTATGGTTGGGTGGAAGGCAAAAAAGATGAAAGTGCACAGTGAAACCAGATGAAATTGGAGAGTAAGCCTATAGAAGACTGGTCCGGAGGAGGTTTAAGGTAGAAATTGTTGAACTTACTAAAAAGGTTTCAAAGGTACATTTGATGTCAGAGAAATGTATACAATATACATCTTAAAATGTTTTTTCTTCGTAACCACCCACAAAAAGAGAGCAGTGCCCCAAAGAATGAACGACATTTCAATGTTAGAACCCCAAAGTACCCCCAGCTCCCCACCCTCCCACGTGTATGCGGCAGCAAGCAATGATCCCCCCCACCACTGGCAAAAAAAGCATCGGCACACGCCACCGAGCCCTCAAGCGTGAGCAAAACAACAGATTTGCAGTTACTCCAAAGACTACATTGTTCACCCGGTATTCGGCATACTGCAGGCTCTCTCTCTCCCTAATAATGGAGAAAGACATGTCTCCGTTTCACAGCGAGAGGGGAGACATAACAAACAACTCTCTGCTTTACGATGTTAAAAGTCTGTTACATTTTTCAAGCTCTGTGCCCAAAGATCTCGGCTCCCTGGGCACACAACGTAGATCTTCTGTCTCCCCCGAGTCATTGTCATTGAGCTAAGAAGTTGTCTTCAGTGTTGCTGATTGACATGTTGAACGCTTCCAGCATTTTTTTTTCCTTATTTCAAGATTTCAGCATTGACAAGGATCTATTTCTGTGATATTGTTGGACTTTTCTGCATCACGTCCTGGTGTTTTGAGCTCACTCAGACACATTACTGAAAGCTAAGGTCAGGCTTCTCCTGGGAATGCTGCTCCATTGTTTGCTCTTGGTGTTGCTGAGTGTTTACTGTGACATGAAAATAACATTGCAAATCTGTGAGGATCTAAAAATTCTTGCTTGGGAAAGAAGGCAAATAAATGGTGCTAAGGAATGTTGCATTAAAAGCCCATCGGTGCAAAAATCTATTGTGCTAGAGATGCATTAAGCAGGCTTGTTTTGATGTGAGGGCTGGTGTGCATTTGTGCAGCTGGTGTAGTCAACGGACACAAAAGCATCAATGAAAGATACAGCTTGTTGTGCTTGTGGGCGTGGGTTGCAATCCATTGCACTTATCCTGCACGGGATATTGCAATCCATGTGGTAACTTCCCATGTCCGTTTTGTAACAGACATAAACACAGTGCTGCTGAATGGGATTACTAGCCCAATGTCTTTAAAAAGGGAATTTCAGTGCTTGTGCAAATTCAGAAGCAGCTTTGCCTTCGTCCCGGGAAGAAGGTGGTATCAAAAAAATAAATTTCCAAGTAAATTTATTATCAAAGTACATATATGTTACCATATAGAACCATGAGATTAATCTTCTTGCAGGCATTTGAAAAAGAAAAAAGAAATAAAAGCTCATTGTTGAATTTGAAGGTAAGAGGATTGGCATAGAATTCCCTCTGCCCCAGCTAAAACATGTTAAACAGTTCATGGCACAGTAACAGTGGGGCTGCTGCTTGGAGATTCAGTTGTCCTGGGGCACATGGTGTTGAATTCACCTTGTGTAGGAGAGGACCCTTCCTTTACATGCTAGGTTGGTGACTGTATGAAATTGAGCATATCTGGGGGACATCGATTGGAGGGTTGGGGAATACTTGTTTTCCGGTGATTAGTGATGGTAGAAGAGAGGCTGGACTTATCAACAAAGGGATATTGTATAATTGGAATGTTGTGTGAGGAATGAGAATTGAGGAGGGAAATATGGGTTGTTGCCATGGGATGTTGCCATGTAAGGAGAACTGTTAAGAGAGGCCTGCATGGGCCAGACTCCAGGCTCTGGGGCAGGAGTCTCTGTCCAGTTGGCAGTCTGTGGGCATAGCTCACTCAAAGCTGACTTAACATTCAGAAGATGCCAACAAGCATTCATTATATTTCGATGGCCACCATTATCCAGATCTGTTTGTTTAAAGCAAGCTCCAAGAAGAATTGTATAATGATCAGATAATCTGCATTGATAGTGTTAGTTGAGGGATACAGGTTAAATCCCCTGATATTTTTGAAATTTATGCCATGGGATTTTTTACTTCCTTCCAAAGAAACAGACTGAGTCTTACATAAAACATAATAGGAGTAGGAGCAGGTGAGGGGATCTGGGGAAGATCTTTTTGACCCAAAGCTGGTTGCAATCTGGAGCGATCCGCTGATGTGGATTGTGGTACAAACGCTTTTATGTTTAAGGCATGAGCAGGTGAATTGCCAAGACGGAGAAGGCTACAGATCAAGGGTTGGTGAATTTGTACTTGCTGACTGGCAAGGGACACAGTGGGCTGATATTTTTCTCTATTCCAAAACCCTGTTTTTGCACTAAAGGCAAAGCAGGATTAGAGTAGGCTATTATCTAATTGAATGGCAAAGAAGTGGGCTAATGTCTGATGGAGCCCAATACCATATTACCCGAGTTCTGAAGCACAATACATTCATTCAAATACAAGTATCAAAAAGGTCAATTTTGAAATGTTCAAATGATACAACTTCAATAACCCTGATCATAGGCATTTCAAATTTCTGAAACCCCTTGTGTGAAGATACTTTTCTCCTTTATTATGGACCCCCTCTCCTACTAGAGGATGATTTTTTAAAACTATGCTACAAAATCTTTTAGATTTAAACAACTGATCATCATTTTAATTTTCCATAGTTCAGGAGATAAGTCTAATTTTTGCAAATTGTCTTGGTATTATTCATAATAGCTTTGGAAACTGATTTTCATAAAACTGAAAATAAGCTAATGGACTTTAATACTATTTTATTGTAAAAAAAGTCAACACATTACATGAAAAACATTAAACAGTACCTTTGTCATCAGTTTTGGCTATCACAACTATTGCATAAACATATTGTACATTATATTATTTGTGGAGGTGCTGATAACAAAGTTGACAGTATTTTAAAAGGAAATAATACAATTATTATAGTTTAATGATTTGGTCCAACAAACCTTCTATGCCCAGGAATTGCCAACCATCCTATAGAATTTCAGTAGTTAATTGTCAACTTTATACTTGTTAATCTGATTGTTCTACATAAATTTTACACTTTTTCCATTACAGAAGAAACAAGCTACAATTGTTTCATGACAGAAGGAATACTTTCTTCTAATCCGATTACTCAAACAAAGGATGCAACAATCATTGCTGGCCTTCTTAACCCCAAACTGGTCCTCCTTTTGGTGATTTCAGATGGTTTATATATTGTTCATTTTAACACATCTTTTCTTGACTTCTCTGAACCACATGCTGCTGTAATCAACAGACACAACACATTTAACAGATCTTGCCTATTCTTCTGCTCTTGGTAACATAATTGGTTTTCTTTGCTGTTGGAAGCTGAACATTTTTTAAACCATCCAACTGACTGCATTCAATACAATTGTGTTAAGTGTCCATATGATAACAAGATTCAGATAATATCTCTGAAGCCACATTAACATCACTTCTGATAGAAGACATATTTGCTACTTTATCATTAATCCATTTAAAATAAACAGAATAATGACTATTGGAATAACAAAAGGTACTGCCTTCAACAAATTAAGTGGCATCAATAAACAATTGGTTTTGGCAGTTTTCTTAAAACATAAGCAAACCCCACCCCTCCCCCAAAAATAGTTTTTACCAATATTGCAGGTGCTTTTCTTGATACAAATAAATTTATTGTACAACTATTGTATTCAGTCAATAACAATACATTTTAATATCCTGTGAAAGCTTTATCTATGAGTAATTCAATCCTAAAATTGTCTGTGTGGCATTGAGACAGAGAGGCACTAAAGCAATACCCGGACCTTTCATTTCACACACCAGTTCTGCAGAGAATCTGCTTGTTGCTTCTGTTTTCTGGCAAATAAGGGGATGTGATCTGTCGGAAGTTGGCCAATGCAGAAAACTCCTGCAATTGTACTGATTAGTCATCAAATTACTTTAAGGCAGTCACGCAAAACTTCAAACAGAATGCATCCTGATCAGTTCAATGCAGTTGACACAATTGGCCTAATGGTCTCTGCCTGAAGAATGTCTAAATACGTTGATGATTCTATTCAACCATTGAAAATAGAATACAATACAAAATTCCATATCTCTATTTCAAATATTTCAGTTCTGATGTACAACAGGAAAGTTGAATGAAAGACTTCTCACTTGTGCTTTGTGGCAGATTTCCTGTCAGCCATGTGGCAAAGTCCTCTGTGCAATGTAAATATGCAATCAATGTCTCAACACTTTTTTTTTGCAGTCTGTTTGTTACGGGAAAAATCATGCAGAAAATACTGACTGTTTAATTGTTGAAAAAGATGTTTCTTAAAAAAATGTCCATCCACTCCTCCCTCCTCACTTTGAATGTGTAAATGAGGTCAAAATAAAACAATACCCGGAAAGCATTGCTGTTGACACCTTAACTGCTGAATAATTATTCCTCAAAGTGAGCAACTGTACATTATTGGCCCACTCTTATAACTGTGACTCATTCATTTGCTTAAAACTTAGGTGGTCCATGCTACAAAGTGGATCTCTTGCTATCTATCCTACAGCGACTTACTCATGAGTATTTTATCTAGCTTCAGTGATAAAAGTAAAGTGACAATTTATGTGTCTATTACATAGGCCCCATAGGTGCTCAGTAAAACCCTTCTAGCCCAGCCATTGAATACTCAGTTTAAAGTGATGCTTAACAATCTAAAAAACCGCGCGAACGCCTGATGCATGCCTCACTGTCACAGGGCTCCAAAATTGATAATAGGAAGAAGTGAGCCACAAGTTAATAACCAGGATAAATGTCAGATTCCTAGAATAACAAAGCCAATATTTCTGGAATATTCTTTAAAAAAAGAAAATATTCTATTCCCTGCCAAAAAAATCTTTCAATAATGGTTCTTTTTCAACCAACAAGATACAATAAATAAGAGTAAAAAGGCACACCTTTTCCCTAGGCCTGAAAAAGACAATCACATGTGCACTAATGCTTTATGTGCCATTATTTCATTGCAGCTCCACACATTCCAATGTATAGCTTTACAAGGAAATTTGCATAGCATTATTATTGTTTCACTTTATTACTTGAATTTTAGACCCACCGATCTTACTTTGGATCTCTTAGAATTCCTTCCTAATTTAATAAAAAGAGCTATGGTTCTGTATTTTATAATTGCAGGAACAGGGGAAATCAGGTTTTATATGGAACGGAATTTAATGTGAACTGAAAAACTGAATACTGCACAAAGCATGCAGCTTGAAATTATAAACAGCAGCGTACCTAGTAGAAACTGATATTTTTACATCAAATCCAAACTTTGCTGGTCTTGTTTTAAAAAAAAAGCAGTTTTAAATACCACACATTATTTCCCTTTCTATTTAGGAAGAAGGCAAGTATAAAACAGGCCTGGAAAATGAGGTGCCGTAGGGATTGTTGGAGCTTTTGCTCGTTAGCATAAACTGCATTCTCCAGTTACAATGTAAATGGAGGCACCTTCCACCAAATAGTCAAATTGCACTCAAACTTAATGCAAGATTTGCTTTTGCTGAATTGAGAAGTGCCGTTTTGTTCAATAAAATCTATTGATTGACAGGATCTAAGTGCCAGGAGACAGTGAAAAAGCTAACCCAATGTTGGCCTGCTCCACTTCTGGCAAAGATCTTCTGTAACTCAACCACTGCAGCTAGTTACCTAGCAACGGTAGGTAAGGGCATGACATTGAATTCATACATCCAATCGGTAAAGGTGCTATGGCTTTAGCTAGGATTTCCCTATACCAATCTCTCAGCTTAATCACTAGGCTTGGGAAGGCACCATTTCCCTAGAAAAAGGTTATACTTTTTACCTTAAAACCATGTGCTCAATTCAGGCTATTCATTCTATATTACACCAGGCTTGTGCCCAATAAAAAGTTAATTGTCCAAGATAATGAAAGCCTACAGAGCATTCAGCCATGTGGCACTCTGAGCAACAGGCAAATGTGGTGCTCTGTGCAGCTAGATTGAGACTAGCATGTTAGCAGTCCAACGCACATCAAGCACTCAGAAAATCCCGCAACGTTGTGAAGGGTTCCTTGAATTTGAACTGTTTGTGCACTGTTGTCCGCTCAACGTCTTTGTCTAAAGGCTGGCACAGTGTGTAGGACGCCATTAGTACCAGTTCTTCCGAATCAGGGCTGTTCGGTTCAGACTCTGATTGTTCCTCCTCCGACTCGGTTATGGGTTTTTTCACCTCTACTTCAGGAGAAAGCCAGGGGTGTTTGAGACACTGTTCAGCCTTTGCTCTTTTCCTTCCATAACAAAAGAGAATTATTAATGCAATGTTGAAATCCAAACATCATTTAAAAATTATGTTCCTGAACTAAAATCATAACATCTATCAACCTAAAATTTATTTTGGATTGTGGTTCCCAAAGCTGAACATATTATAGTGAGAAATGGATTTACTATAACACAAACATTCAAAATACAGAAGCTGAGTTCCCTCCCCCCCCCCCCACCTTCTTAATCAGGCTTCTTCCCACTTCCTTTTCAGTCCTGGTGACGAATCTTCGTCCGAAACGTCAACTGTTTATTTCTTTCCGCTACTCTAGATTTCCAGCATTTGCAAAGTCTCTTGTGTTTATGGAAGCTGAGGTTATAGTGCTTAAAGATTTGCATAATGGTTGTACTCTTTGCTGTTCTAATGAATGTCTTCTGAATCAACAGCATTAGAAAGCATTTCACAAAAATGTATCAAGCAGTCAAAGTATTATCTTTTGCTCAAAGGGCATTTCCTTTTTTAACAGGAGGCTGAATTTAGAACCAGTGATAATGAAATCTGGATAGTGTGTGACTTGATGGGATGCTTGTAGGTGGTGGTACTCTCATGGACTAGCTCTTCTGTTCAAGATGGTAAGGGTCTTAAGTTTGGAATGTGCTCCTGAAGAGTTGCCTTTAGTGACAGTGAATACAACTTCTCCATTCTGACATATATTCAATGGCTAATTTATTAGGTAAACCTGCTTGTTAATACAAATATCTAATCAGCCAATCATGTGTCAGCGACTCAATGCATAAAAGCATGCAGACATGGTCAAGGGGTTCAGTTGTTGTTTAGACCAAACATCAGAATGGGGAAGAAATGAGATCTGAGTAACTTTGACCAGGAATGATTATTGATGCCAGATGGGGTGGATTGAGTATCTCAGATACTGCTGATCTCCTGGGATTTTCATGCACAACGATCCTTGTGCAGGATTTCCTAAAGGTTAATTTGCAGGTTGAGTCAAAGGCAAGGGAGGCAAATACAATGTTAGCATTCTTTTTGAGAGGACTAGTGCAAAGATGTGAGACCGAGGCTTTATAATGCATTGGTCAGACTGCACTTGGAGTATTGTGAGCAGTTTTGAGCCCTTAATCTAAAAATAATATGTGCTGCCATTAGAGAGAGTCTAGAAGAGGTTCATGAGAATTTTTCGGGGAATAAAAGGATTAATGTATGAGAAGTGTTTGATTGCTCTGGGCCTGTACTCACTGGAGTTCCGAAGAATGAAAGGGGAAATCTGACTGAAACCAATCAAATATTGAAAGGCCTAGACAGAGTGAATGTGGAGAGGGTGTTTCCTTTAGTGGGTAAGTCTAGGACCAGAGGGCACAGCCTCAGAATAGAGGGACATCCATTTAGAACAGAGATGAGAAGGAATTTCTTTAGCCAGAGGGTGGTGAGTTTGTGAATTCTTTGCATGGATGGTTGTGAAGACCAAGTCATTGAGTATATTTAAAGCAGAGGTTGATAGGTTCTGGGTTAGATAGGGTGTCGTAAGTTACGCTGAGAAGGCAGGAGAACGGAGTTGAGAGGGATAATAAATCAGCCATGATGGAATGGCGGAGCAGACTTAATAGGCCAAATGGCCTAATTCTGCTCTTATACCCTATGGTCTTATGCCTTAAAGCTTACCTGGGGTCTTTAATAAGGAGAGATTGAATGAAATCTATCGCTAAATCAGAGATGCCTTCAAAGATATCCTCTGAATAGTCAATATCCACTTTGGAAATGTTGAGGAATGTGGTCTGTTTGTCATCTCCAAGGAAAGGTGAAACTCCTGTTAGCATGACATACACCAGCACGCCAATACTCCTGGGAAAGCAATAGAAAACAGAATTAAAGGAATGTTGCTATTCTGCATTCGAGTATGAATCAAACCTCAATGACTTTGCCAGTAACCACAATGACATTCATGTGTTAAATCCTTGAAGTGTAACATTGTTTGGTAATTTCCAGAGAACTAATGTTAAATCCAGGCTTACATCCAAAGTTCTGTGGAAACTCTGGAGAAGTAGCAGAAGCTTCTCCCTTTCACACCTTATCCTGTAGTTCCACCCATCATTTTTATCTGCTAGCAGGAATTTAGAGAAATAGTTAAATTCCAGGGACAATTATATTGGGACTGTTTGAATGATATTGATTTCTTTACTGAGAGGAGTTGGTGTGGAAACCATGGCCCTGCAGTTTCTGAAGCTAGTTTGTACTAAGAACCTTGGACAATGTAGTAAAACAGAGAGACTGAGGGTTACATGCACTTAGTTCACTAAAAGCATTGACACAGCTACAGGGTGGTGAAGGAGGCATTTGCACACTTGCCCTTATCAATCAGGGCATTGAGTAGAAGAGTGGGACATCATGTCGTTCATGTACAAATTATTTTGACTTGTACCAGGAAGTACAGGAGCCTTAGATCCCATAACACCAGGTTCAGCAATTGTCAGGCTCCTGAACTAGTGTGAATAACTGCTCTCACCCCGATGCTGAACTGACGCCACAACCTATAGACTCACTTTCAAGGACCCTGCAACTCAGTATTATTAATTTACACTTGTTATTTCCACGACTTGTCTTTTGCACATTGGTTGTTTGTTAATCTATGTTATTTGTAGTTTTTCATAAATTTTATTGTATTTTTTTTTATTTTCCTTTAAGTGCCTGCAAGATAGTGAATCTCAAGGTAGTATATAGTAACACACACATACATTGATAATAAATGTATGAGTAGGGAAAGATTTTAAAGTCTAGAGGAGAAACTTGTTCAAACAGAGGGTGATGGATACATGAAATGAGCTGCTAGAAGAAAGTATAGAGGTGGGTAAAATTACAACATTTAAAAGACATTTGGACAGATGCATGGATAGAAAAGATTTAGGATATGATTCAAATGCAAGAAAATGGGACTAGCTCAGATAGACATCTTGGTCAGCATGGATGGGTTGGATCGAAGGGCCTGATAACTTTATGACCTTCGCTTATGGTACGCTTCCACAGATACATTCTACCTTTTTGATTTTTTTTAATACATATTTAAATATTATATAATGCAGCTTCAGAAGCTGACAATTCATAACTGAAAACTGAGCACAATCTGCCAATAACTTTCCAACATTCATATCCAATAAGAGTTCACTGTTAAAATCTTCCGTCGCCAACCCAGGAAAAATTGTGCTCTTACCACATATCCGTTGCTGTGCTGATTGCTTCATAATTTAGTATTTCAGGAGCTGGTGGAATTAATGGAAAAAAGAGGAAAGAGGATTAGACACTTGATTGCTTGTCAATTTTCTGTTGCTTGTGCATTGATTCTGTAACTACTGCAGGTAAAGTGGTTTCGCCCCTTGTGCAAAATGGTTTTGCAGTAGAGCCAATTTTATCTTCAGTTTAGTATTTTAAGAATTACTAAAATCAGCTGCATCTACATATGAATTATTTTTAAAAATCATTTTGGTAGGTAGTTGCTGTAGCAGCTTGTACTCAGCTTTCAAAATTCAAAAACTGAGTACATAGTGCATTTAGCATTGCTGACTAGAGAAGAGTTCTTAGGCAATGTCTTTAGGGAAGTTTATATACTTCAAAAAAATGTACATTAGAACTCCCCTTCATCTGGGATACCTCAGACTTTGGTTGGGCTGTACAGCTTTTCTGCACTATTGAATGTTATTCACTTAATTCTCTCTTTAAACATTATACAATAGGATAATATTTTCCATTGGCTCCAATGAGTTAAAAGGGAACATGGGAATCGGTATCTGGTGAGTCAGATGCTGAAACATTGGGATTCTGGATAGCTAATTATTAGACTTTTACTGTAATTCGGAATCATCACAAAATTCACTAAGGAAAATAGATTATTTAATTCTTTACAGAATATTCTAAACTGATCAAAAACAGACTGCCAATAATATTAGTCATTAAAATAATTCAGGAAATGTCTTTGAGGGAAAGTTGCTATGGCTGAATACTTACCTACATATTCTGGAGTCCCAGTAATTTCCCTGATCTCTTCAATGCTATCGACCCTCCTGGACAGGCCAAAGTCAACGATCCGAATGTTGCCCAGTGGATTGCAATTAGTAAGCAAAATGTTCTGTGGCTGAGAGAAAGAACAGGAATAGAGTTTCAGGAACCCCAAGCACTGTGAAGGACACTGAATGCAGGCTTCTCAAATGCTTTATCAGTTTGCTATGATAATGTATACAACAGGGTGGAAAACCTTTTTGAGAGTGTCCACTCAATTTGGCGATAATCCTCTAAAAATTCTCTTGTGTGCCATGAAAGTTTTGAGCAGAGATTATCATGGATTAATGAATTAGAAATGTTAAGTATGGACTTTTTTTTTTAAAGGGGAAAGGACGAGTCCTGTTGCTTATTTATGTGTATTAATTATTTTACTATAAAAAAGTATAGCAGAGACAGATTGAAATAAATGAAGCATTTTAGAAAACCTTTTCAAAAATATTAATATTTAAAAAATACAATTGAAAAATAATACTATTTCTAAATAGTATTATTATTGTAACCATTTACTATTCAAGTACCAATTTGTACACCATGTCTGAGGATTTTAAGATGCATCATCCAAAGTTACGTGTTCTCACAACTGTCCAGTTGGCACCAAGCTGGTAAGAGCCATTGCCTGTGAAAACATCTCTCTGCTCTCGGGTTATAAAAATTCATTTGCCGCTTTATTTGGCAGTAAAGATAATCAATATGTATCTTTTTAATTATAGGTCAAGTTTAAAGAATCAAGGGATGGTACTGCATGTTGCGTGCCAACAAACTTTTTGCACGTGCCATCTTGGGCACACATGCCACAGGTTTGCCACCTCTGAGTGCAAGCATAGGATAAACTGATACAATGTCCTAACCAAAGCTTTACATTGTCAATTTGAGTTTAAAAAGATTGACCACATGTTATAAAAAGTTGCACAAATTATTCATTGAACTTTCTTGCATTTATTGGGAATACAAATGCAAGTCTGTTTTCTTAATTGATTTTAGGATGTAGGTATCACAGGTATCACCTACATTTTGCCCAAGTTTGGGTTACACTGCACAGTTGTTAGACAACTTCAGAGGGCAATGAGAGTCAATAACAAAATGTGGGCTTAAGTCATGTGTAGGCCCAATGAGTGGGGTGTTTAAGTTCTTTTCTGTCTAGTACACTAGTGATAAAGCTGAAATTTTATAGCTGTTCTTTTTGCCAATTTACTGAACCATATCTTGCATTTTGCCTCAATGAGGTTTGAAACCTGATCACCAGTCCAGATCCAGAAACTGTACAGCCCCAGAGGTTATTAAATAATGGAGCTTCAGTACAAAGTGTGATTTTATAATAAAAAGGAAGGTCACAGGACAAGTAATGAATGATAGACAGTAATTGAACTAGATCAGGAAAGGAAAAAGGACAGTGGAATTTGTGATTTATGGATGCTTGATTATCTATGATTATAAAAATACATGGAAATGTCTGTCAGTGTGATGGTGAAGGTTTCATTGATAGTAAACAGTGCCACTTTAGTGTTTTGCCATTCCAAGCAATGGAAAACAAAAAGAACAAGACTAGGTCATACTCCCCCTCAAGGCTGCCCCCACTGTTAATATGATCATGGCTAATCCTCTCTTCTACTTTTCTGCACGTTTCCCTACCCACTGATTCCACAATGGTTAAAAGAAACGGAGTTTCTAATATACTTAATGCATGCTCTGAACAGTGATTCACATGTGTGACCACCTTCTCAGGCTCTTGGCTCGATCACATAATATAATTGGTTGCAAAACTACTCTGAACACATTCTTCAATACTAAAATGAAAATGAAATTCAAAATGCCCTAAGTCTTTCCAATTTGAACACACAAGGTTACAATGTGCAAAATTGAACTGTCAAGAAGTTTTGTTTTAAGTGAATTACTTACTATCTGTGTTGACTAGTTTCTTTCTCTACTCACCTGGGCAAATGACATTGTTGATGCAATGTGTAGTACTAATGTTTGCAGTGGATACATTAAGTTAATTCTGTAAATGTTTAACTAATGAGCAAAGTACTATGATTTTCACAGTCACCACAGTGCACTTTGTGGCACTTGGCAATTCTGATACGAAGCCATCATGTAGGACTTCACTTAAGCTGTTTAATTCAGAGGCTTTCTTACTCAAACCAGTCATTTTCTATTTCTTTCAGAGGCTGGCGTGCATTTCACCACATGTATGTAATTTTCTTACATAGGTCATTAATGCAATGCAGTGCTGGTTCGACAGTAATTCACAACCTGCGCAATGCATCATATATCAAGTCTGCTGAGAAGAACAAAAAGCCCTCAGAAACCCTTCATTCAGTAGGTTAACGTTGCTCATTAAGTTAATTCAGATTTCACAACATGGAGACTTGAAAGTTATATCACACAAGCATAGCTGTGCAATATGACCATTATGCAGTATGCTAATAAGCATTTCAGTTGGCACCGATTATGAAAGAATGGGCATTATCCTTTTATCCCAAAGGAAAAATGTTCATTCCAACCATAAAGACTCCTGAAGCGAGGCTGAGTCTGGCTCGAAGGGGAGAGGGAGCTAGCAGCCAGAAGTCCAAACAATTAGAAGTGGACAGACACTTGGTACAGATCAGCAATTAGTATCACAGCTTCAGTGGAGGTGTGGAAGAAAGCGAAGGGTGTAGCAGGGTGACTAGTCTCTCCAGATAAGGACAGGACTTGACTTAGAGGTGTTCCAGTCTGGCACCATGTCCTGAAACCACAGATGCCCCAAGGCTGACAAACACCATGGTGGTCTTATCCAGGGCAACTGTCTGAGCTGGATGTGAT
This sequence comes from Mobula hypostoma, assembly GCF_963921235.1. Taxonomy (NCBI): domain Eukaryota; kingdom Metazoa; phylum Chordata; class Chondrichthyes; order Myliobatiformes; family Myliobatidae; genus Mobula; species Mobula hypostoma. Next base: position 36,402,407 of record NC_086128.1, read on the forward strand.
GCCAAATACCCTTTAGGATGAGGAATGAGTATCAATAGAAAAACAGAACACAGATCTTTCATGAGAAATAAGCACAAAGTGCTAGAAAGTTTCAGCAGATCAGGCAGCACCTGTGGAAAGAAAAATCACTAATAGCTTGGGTCTGAGATGGGAACGAGAGAGCTGAAAGTTAGCTTTGAGTAGGAGAGAAGGTGGGAGAGGTATGTGTAGAACAGGGACAGTTACCAGCACATTAAGCTTCTTGGTCTGTGAGATGTTGTTAACCTGCCCAGCAGGCTAGACTCTATTACCAGAAATTCCCTTTGTTGCATCTAACATCCTGCCCTACCTTTGCTGCTACCTAGACCAATCTGTTTTTCGCTGCCTTTGATCTGATGGAAGGTCTGAAATGTTAATTGATTCTCTTTGTCAGATGCTGCCTGACCTGCTTAAAAATGGAAAAAAAGTACTGAAAAATCTACATTTAAATTATATTGGTTTAGTTTTTCTTAATTCTGATGAAGGGTTGTAGATAGAAAATGTTTACATTTTGCTGTTCCTACTGAGTATTTCCAATACTTAATTTTTCAAATTTCCAGCAGCTGTGTTCGTTTCTTTTTCCCACCCAAATCCCTTGCCTGATCCTCTCTCTAACTTGAGTTATCATACTGTGACCAAGAATTGTCACTCCCAGGACAACGCTACCTAATATGTCTGTTCTGAAAGGAACAAAGCACAAGGAGCACTGCCACCTGATGTACATGAGATCTTGAAATCACTTTATTTGCATGCATATGGTCAGACTTCTTGGATGGTGCATCCAAAGTTTATTTCTAATCTCTTTAAAAACTAAAATGAACAGGCTGGGATATTTTGTTTAGTTAGCAGAGACAGCAACAGCTTTTCTCATTGAACCTTTAGAATAGAGGGAGAGCCCAAATGTACACCATGTACACTAGAAGGCTCCCTGTGAATACAGCAGGATATAGACCATGTTGGAATTTGAACAGAATGGTGGCAGGTGGAACTTAATCCAAACAAGTACCAAGTAATGCACTCTGAGAAGTCAAATTCTGGTTGGGTAGATCAGACAAGTGGTCAGGATCTTCAGAGTGTTAATGCATGAAGAGACCTTCAGGACCAAGTCCCTGAAAGCTCCTTGAAAGTGGTGACACAGGTGTTATACCACACTCGGAGTGTACGGGATGTGTTACATGTCAGCGGTCCCTGTAAGCAGAAAGTTGCATAAATTTGTTGTTTTTCTTTAATGAAAGTAAGATTGCCATAAAACTTTCAGGAAACAGGATTTCTGGACAAGGAACACATCTGTTCATCATTGTGTAAAGCTGAGATTAGCAGGTTTGCTGTTCTACCCATTAAAACATCTCATTGAACAATAATGGATTCTATTTCTTTCCATCTTCATTAGATTGTCAGTCCATTTCATTGTAACAAGTCCCCTCACAGTACAAGTCACAATTTAAAATTCAGCTCAATGTACATCTTCATGCAGATTTATTTGAACAAAAATGGATCCTTAATTGTGTCATTTAAAATGGAGTGGAATTTCTGAATGTGCAAAGGAAAAATAAGACTCTGGACTGTTAATTTAATGAATGTTGCATACATACTGATTACCAGTTAAAACTTGCACTAACTTCATTGGTTGCCAAGCACCTACCTGCTGATTCCTTATTTTGTTTTAGTGGTAATTTCAATCTGGCAAGTGTCCCACGCAAACTTAGAGAAATCCACCTAGCCACAGATGTGATGATATGAGCAGACAGCAATCCTGTCACATTATAGAACCATTGTGGCGCCTGCTCTATAAGCCTTTCATAGCGTATTACTAGTGAGTTTAAATCTATCCACTAATAGCGTGTAGAAACAGGCACACCATACAAATTCTCTTTGAGGCTCATAAACAGTTTGTTCCATGGAAAAACTCACAGTTAACTCTCACAATGGCGAATCCAGTCGAAGTAGTAAAAATTTTTCTCCTTGGCATTTAGTGGCAATGGCAACACTGGAGTCTAAAGCTACGTTCAGTGGCCATTTTATAGGCACCTCCTCTACCTAATGAAGCGTCCGCTGTGTGTATGTTCGTGGTCTTCTGCTGCTGTAGCCCATCCACTTCAAGGTTCCATGTGTTGTGCATTCAGAGATGCTCTTCTGCACACCACCGTTGTAATGCATGGTTACTTGAGTTACTGTCGCCTTCCTATCAGCTGTAGCTAGTCTGGCCATTCTACACTGACCTCTCTCATTAACAAGGTGTTTTCAAACCACAGAACTGTCACTCACTAGATGTGTTTTATTTTTTGCACCATTCTCTGTAAACTCTAGGGACTGCTGTGCGTGAAAATCCCAGGAGATCAGCAGTACTTAAACCACCCCAACTGGCACCAATGCTCATTGCACAGTCAATGTTATTCAGATCACATTTCTTCCCCTTTCTGATGTTCGCTCTGAACAACAACAGAACCTCTTGACATGTCCACATGCTTTTATGCATTGAGCTGCTGCCACAATTGCTGATTGGATACTTGCATTAACAAGCAGGTGTACTGGCGTACCCAATAAAGTGGATGGGATACTCACCAGTTACCTTGTGTGCCACAAAATCTGGCATGCGCTATAAGCCTTCAAAATCTTGATAACATCTTAAACTGACAGCAAGAATCAAACCTCTCTCGATATTGCTATACTCCCACCTATCTTCAAATGATTTTAAAAGGATCAGCAGTTTCATTTTGCACAATCCCATGTTTCATCTGTGTAATTACACCCCATGGTGCAAAGGCAACAATGTCATTGGAAACACAATACTGCCACATACTTTTAGGGTATTCAGGACCGGCAGTAATAAACTGCGATTTCCAACGTGCTGTCAAGTAGCCTTACCTTTAAGTCCAAATGAACAATATTCTTCCCATGTAGATAGGCAACTCCATCTAGAATCTGACACACAAGGCGGATCACATCTTTCTCTTTGAAGGCCTCGTCTCCTTCTGCAACACACTGGTTGAAGATCTCTCCACCTGCAGCACTGCAAGAGGAAAAATAACTCATTAATATCAAACTTTACCAGATGCTGGAAATCCTGAGCAACTCAGCATGTCAAGCAGCATCTATGGAGAAGGGTAATCCAAAGGTAAGAAGGGTCTCGGCCTGAAACATTGACTGTTCACTCCTCTCCACAGATGCTGCCTGACTTGCCGAGTTCCTCCAGCATTTTGTGTGTGATGCAATCCGTTGCACAGAATCGCAAAAGGCTGCAGACGCAGCCAGCTTCATCACATGCACGATGCTTCCCACCTCTTACAGAGAACATCTATAAGAGGCAATGTCTCAGAAAGGCAACATCCATCATTATGGACCTGCTCGCTTCTCATTATTACCACCAGGGAGAAAGTACAGGAGCCTGAAGACACACACTCAGTGATTCAGGAACAGCTTCTTCCCCTCTGCCATCCGATTTCTGAATGGACATTGAACCCATGAACACTACCTCACTACTTTTTATTTTGCACTATTTTGTAACTTATCAGTGTCTCTGTGCTGTTGTTGCAATGCAACAAATTTCACACCGTATTAGACAGTGACAACAAACTTGAATGTGATTCTGAATCTGAGGAAAAGACTAGAAGATCTATTAATGAACAGATAGGTTGGAGTGAGTCAGGATCAGTCGATTTTCTGGGGATGAATCAAGATGACCTTAAGATGAGTATTGTCCTTGGCTTGTGAGCACACAGGTCTAGTGCTTCACTAGAAGGACTGTGTTGCCCTGCAAGTGCCCCATAATGGAGTGGGCATTGCACAGGGAAAAATGTGCCATGTGCCCCTGCTACAGAGTCGTACTGGCACACAAGAGTGACTCACACCTTGAAATACCCAATGAAGTGCTTACAGTATTGCATAGAACCTGGGAATAGTTCTTTATATGTTCATTCCAGAAAAAGGCACAGTAGCATAGTGGTCAGCACAATCTACTACGGTGTCAGCGCCGCTGGTTCAATTCTGCCACTGTCTGTAAGGAAGTTGTACATTCTCTCTGCGACCGCAAAGGTTTCCTCCAGGTGTTCCAGTTTTCTCCCACATTCCAAAGATGTACGGGTTAGGGTCAGTAAGTTGTGGGCGTGCTACGTTGGCGCTGGAAGCACGGTGACTCTTGTGGGCTGCCCCCAGCACAGCCCTCAGACTGCGTTCGTCGTTGACGCAAAATGATGCATTTCACTATATGTTTTGATGTACAGGTGACAAATAAAGCAAATGAACTTAATATTCAGTTGGGTAATGGCACAAAAGGCATAGTTAATTTAATTTCTCAGTAGCGAACTCAAGATTAATTCACATGCCCAGATACAGCTAAAACAGAAAGTTTCTATTTATATCAGAAACAATGATTTAACACATTTGTACATTTCTCTTCAGTCCATTGTTTAAACCTGTTGAAGCGCGCGAGGGTGCAGCACCATATAACTTGTCAAATATCTCTAGGCTAATGCCAACCTTAGATGTTTCAGTACACAGCAGATTCATGTGGATCGTAAAAGTGTACCTTGCCTCACTGATGGGAAAACAAGTCACACCCTGTAGCTTGCATAACTGTTGATGTGGAAAAATACCATCACACCTCAGATATGCAACACCAGTGATTCCATTTAAGGAAAAGATATGTATTGCGAATAGTCATCAGTCACCTTGTGAGCCATGTGCATGATTCAAGCTCTGTCACGGTACGAGGTTTCAAGGAGGACAGGAAAAAGCATTCCCATGGGCATTCTCGAAAAGCCCCTTCAAAAGATGCAATATCCTCACTCGCTGATGGGAATTTATGATTCCTGATTGCGCTATAGGGAGAAGGAGCATTTGGGAAGGCACTAAGATGCCTCCCGTGACCACCTAGCCATGATGGGAGCTTGCGGAAGCTAAGCACAAACAGCAGAGCCTACAACACATCACCCCAAATAACCCACCCAGCCTTCCAAGTACCACTTGTGCAAGAGTCTGCAGATCCCACACAGGTCTTCAGCCATACTACAACCTCAGTGGAGACACCTAAATGGCCTCAGAACTTACAACAGCAACAACAGCAAAGGAATGATCCTTTGGCACTTCTTGTCTGTGTGGACCATAATACTGATCTAATCTAATCCCATCTGACGACACAAGGTCTGTATCTCTCTGTTTCCTGGTGTTCATGTGTCTGTCCAAATGCCTCTTAAAGGTTGCTATTGTATCCGCTTCCACCACCTGCCCTGACCACTTCCAGTGTAAAAAAAAATGCTTGCTCACAAATATTCTTTAAACTTTCCACCTCTCACTTTAGAGCTATGCCCTGTAGTCTTTAATATATCCATTCTGGGAGAAAGACCCTGACTCTAGATAGGGTAAATGCAAGCGGGCATTTTTCCACTGAGGTTGGGTGAGACTAGAAGGCCACAGGTTAGGGGTGAAAGGTGAAATATTTAGGGGGAAACAGGGGGAATTTCTCCACTCTGGTTTGTGTCGCTGCCTTCAGAAAGGCCTCTGATGCTTTCAGAGGTGTTATCGAAATTCTGAGATTTATGGATTGGACTCTTTTAGTTCTATTTTTTTTCGTGTTCTTATCCACTCTTACTTGTTGCTGATTTGAGGGCTGGGGTTTGGGGGTATGATGTTCTTCTTGTCTCTCCATGTGGGTGATCTGTTACTTTTGCGTGAGGGAGGGGTTGGGGTTTTCAAGTTTTTGTTTCCTTCTGTTTTTGTGTGGCAGGTGGGGAATTGATGTCTTTCTTTCAACTACTTCTGTGGCTTTCTGTATTTCATGGCTATCAGGAGAAGACAAGTCTCAGAGTTGTGTTGTGCATACATACTTCGGTAATAAAATGAACCTTTGAACACTGAGTCAGAGGGTGATGCGAGTGCGGAGTGAGCTGCCAGCGGAAGTGGTGGTACAGGTTCGATTGCAACATTTAAGTGAAGATTGGATCAGTACATGGGTGGGAGGGGATGGAGGGCTACGGTCCAGAAGCAGGTTAATGGCACAAGGCAGAATAACAGTTCGGATTGGACTAGATGGGCTGAGGGTTTGTTTCTGTGCTGTAGTACCCTTTGACTAAACTTTATAACCAATTTCAGTTTAATTTGTTATTGTGTTCAGCACAGATTTGTTGGGATGATGGTCTTGTTTCTGTCCTGAAGCTTTATTTGAATAAAATATTTTCACTTTCATTGATGCTGACATTGCAAATTATTCACCTCACTATAATGACTTTGACTGGAATAGAAAGTCATGGTTACCAAAGCATTAGAGAACTTGCATCCACTAGGTGATTCTTCTTTTTTTTTTAAGCACTACCTTGCAAATGAAACCTACACATTCCATACAGATTGACCTTGTATTAGAAAAATCAAAAAAACATATGATCCTGCAGATACTGAAAATCTGAAACAAAAACAGAAATTGAAGCTTTGGTGGGAAGAGAAACAGTTAACGTTCCAGGTCCAGGATTCCTTGTCTAGTCTTGATGGAAAGTGCAGAGATGGTCTGGGCCCTAAACGTCAACTATTCATTACCCTTCATAGATGCTACCTGACCTGTTGAGCTCCTACAGCATTTCATGTGTGTCGCTCTAGATTTCCAGTATCTGCAGAAGCTCTTGTTTATGAGCCTGAAATTTTGGATGTTTCTCTTTCCACAGAGAATGCGTGTTTTCAGCATTTTCTGTTTCTATTTCAAGTTAGCATTAGAATAGTGCGGCTGAAGAAAAATTAAATTTGGGATATAAATAGGCAATCAAAAATACTACCTACAAAAGTGAAAAAAGACATTGTTCTTTAAACAGGAAAGTATAAAGCTGGGCTTGTTTTAACTGTGGGAGCCAATTGTTGCCTAAAGGAATTGCTTGGCAATTACTACATGAACTAAAAATGTTCTCTAGGATTTGAGTAATAACAGGTAATTATGTGCATGCCTTGTTGTCAAATTCAAGTGTTCATTTTGCAAGATATGGTCAAAAAAGGCAAATATCCCATTTTATTAGCAATGTAATATCATGTAATGTAATTGGTAAAAGAAAGCATTCACACTTTAAGTATGACTTGCAATTATGTAGTGCCTCCTATATCTATTTCCAAATGACCTAAAGATCTTATATTTCTAAAATGCTCTAATATAGAAAACATAGAGTCCAATTTGTATACAAGTGTCCACTGTGAGACCAGTTAACTGGGTTTAATGAATATTGATTAAAGGATAATGTTAGTAACTGGTATATACTCCTTGCTGTGGGATCTTTCACACTACCTGAGAGAGCAGAGACAAAACATCATTTAACATCCAAAAGATGGCACTAGGAAGGACAGGATATATTTTTTTTAAAAAAGTCTGCAGATGCTGGAAGTCCAAAGCAACACAGAGAAAATGCTGGAGGAACTCAGCAGGTCAGGCAGCACCTATGAAGGGGAATAAGCAGTCAACGTTTTGGGCTGAGGCCCTTCATCAGGACTGGAAAGGAAGGGGGAAGAAGCCAGAATAAGAGGGGGGAGGAGAAAGAGTACACACTGGCAGGTGATAGGTGAGACCAGGTGAGGGGGAAGCTCTTCACCTTTTCTACCTATCCCCCAGATTCTCACTTCATCCCCCCTCCCCCTCACCTGGTCTAACGTATCATCTGCCAGCTTGCACTGCTTCCCATGTCTCACCTTTTTATTCTGGCTTCTTCCCCCCTTCCTTTCCAGTCTTGATGAAGGGTTTCTGTCCGAAAGGTTGACTGTTTATTCTTTTCCATACATACTGCCTGACTTGCTGAGTTCCCTCAGCATTTTGTGTGTGCTTCCCAAAATTTTCAGCATCTTCAGAATCTTTTGTGTTAATTGTACCCAGAAACCTGGACCTTGGGTCTGGAGACAGCCCACAGCAGCCAAGTATTTATAAGAAAATAAAAATATAAATATGGGAAAAAAAAGCTGGCTCACCAATGTCAGGGAAGAAAATCTGCTACACTGACCTAGTCTGGCCTACCTGAGCCTACAGACCCAATGGCATAACAGTGACTCCCAAATCCCTTCCTAATAGTGAAATTTAAGAGACTACTAGACAGGTATATGGAGGAATTTAAGGTGGGGGGGTTATATGGGAGGCAGGGTTTAAGGGTTGGCACAACATTGTGGGCCGAAGGGCCTTACTATTCTATGTTCTATGTTCTATTAAATAGCTTAAGAAACCAAGATCTGAGGAAGTGCTCCTTAATATTTCAGAATGACACACAAGTGCTTATCTACTGCCTCAGTTTGATGAGACAATCCTTGGGAGTATTTTGGAGAGCAGGTGAGTTCTTCCTTGTGTCCTGCCCAATATTTACCCTTTGTACCAGACATACTGATTAGTCATTTCATTCGTGTACTAACAGTCTGCAACATTTTCTGCATTGTAGGTTCAGACTTTATTCCCTGGAGCATAGGAGATGGAGGGGAGATCTGCTAGAGGCATACAAAATTATGAGGGGTACAGATAGGCTAAATGCAACGAGTAGGCTTTTTCCGCTGAGGTTGCGTGAGACTAGACTAAAGGTCATGGGTTAATGGTGAAAAGTGAAATATTTAAGGGAACTTCTTCACTGAGGGTGGCGAGAGTGGAGAACGAGCTGCCAATGCAAGTGGAGGATGCGGGTTTGGTTGCAAAATTTACGAAGTTTGGACAGATACATGGATAGGAGGGGTATGGAGGGCTGCGGTCCAGGCGTGGGTTGATGGGACGAGGCAGATTAACAGTTTGGTGCAGACTAGAAGGGCTGGAGGACCTGTTTCTGTGCTGTAGTGCTCTAGGACTCTATGACACACTTCAAAATTACCTCACAGGATGTAAAGTATACCGGAGGATATCACAGAAATGTCCTATCCTTTTAGAACCTTTGGTATGTGTAACTAATAGAACAGATGAGAAACATATTTTCACTTCAACCTCGTTTGATTATTTTTGTGTAAACAGTGAGCTCACCAGGCAACGAGATGAGTACAGAGCCTAACCAGTGTAAAAGGAAAGTGTCATTGGTGAGGAAAAACGAACAAGCCAGGTATTGATTACTCTATCTGTCAATGTCCATTCACCTCTTCAAACAACACTAATTGAAATGCACCAGTATGAACTGATTAGGCGAACTTTGCTGTTTACCACTCTCTGGTTGATTAACTCCAGACTGGTTTTCTTGTGATATCACTTGCTGTTGAATCAGTGAAAAGAGAAAAAACATAAATAAAGTTGAAGTTAACCCCTCCTTTCAATTTTATAGTACGTTTGAATAAGGTCACCTCTCATTCTTCTAAACTCCAAAGAATACTGGTCCAACCTGTTTAGCTACTCTCAACTTGAAATTTCTCTTATTCTTTGAACTAACTTGGTGAATATTTTCCAGGTTACATCCAATGCTACTACATTCTTTCTTAGCTAAGACAATCAAAACTGTGTGCAACATTCCAGGTGTGGCCCCACCCTAACACCCTGTACAATTGTTACAAAACTTCCCTACTTCTAAGATCCCACCCTCTTCAAAAGAAAGGCCAATATGTCATTTGCCTTCTTAACTACTTGCTGCACCTGCCTGCTAACTTTTTTTGTGACTTGCGATGTTTGTGATTTATAGTGTTTCTTTTACCCAAAGGAATTTTAAGAACTTCCTTGAGATGGTCCACCAAATGAATCTAAACACATGCAGGAAGTGACCCTGCCAGGTTATGATTTAAAGATAAACTAATAAGCAGTCATTTTCCACACATTGTGGTCTGTTTCCACACCTTGCAAACAGGTGTGTGGGATTCAGACCCATCACATCAACTCACAACATCACAAGAATGCAGAACTGCTTCCAGCAGTTCATGTCGGCCCCTTGGCATTCTCATGTCAGTTTCTTTTCCGGTGTGAATGACGGAGAACTACTAACCTAAGTGGCTTAGCTGTAATGGTCCTCCTGGTTTTAAATTTTGTTGTCAATCAAACAAAAATTGAATCAAATTTGAATTGAATGTGCCTCTGATGCTGCTACAAGAAAGTTTAGCATTGTACCTGTGCATAAATGCACTTGCGCATATGATAACAAACTCAACTTAGAGAATGACAATCCTAATATTAAAAAACCTACAGCAGAATACAGGCTCTTCGGCCCACAGTGCTGTGCCGAATATTGTTCAAGTGAATCTCATCCATCACAAGGTTGTCAGGGAAATTTGATCTAGAAATATTGGACAATAGAAAAAATAAAAATATTCGCAATGACAATAGTGTTTTCACTATTTAGAAATCCTGATGAAGGGTCTCAGCCCGAAACGTTGAATCTTTATTCCTTTCTATGGATGCTGCCTGACCTGCTGAGCTCCCTCAGCATTTCGAAATCCCCCTGCTACTGACATGATTTGATATACCGTTTCATTGCAATTATTCGTTCTGAACAAGTTGTTGGAATGATAACCACATGGGCAAGCACGTGAGAAAAGTCTGGCCCCTGGTAGAATGGTAATTCCCATTCTCCAGTTCTGAGGCACTTGACTCATTCTTCTCTTCCTACTTCATCAATGCTTCTGTACTCTCTGTTTCCCTTAAGTGTTCCTCTCCTGATTCATCTAACCTGGAGCATATTGCTTCAAGTTATCCCACCCTTTCTCTACCGCACACATTCACTGTATTGAAATCAGAGTCTAATGTGCAATCATTTTCATAACTAGAGTGTACCAGACATCACCAGATCTGTCAGTCATCTGTCGCTACTATCTAATTTAACCTGTTCTCTACACCATTTTAGTTAATATCCTTGTACTTCAGCTCTTTGTAACTTGAGCTTGCTTCTCAATGTCATCTAGACACTCTTTGAAGGCAGGTGTGTGTCACCCTTGCTAGATAATACCTGCCAATGAACCCATGTCTCGTCATTACACGGTACTGTGCATGGTTGGTGAAATTCTAACCAGCTTACTTCATCCACCTTTCCAGTTTATATATGCAGTTGATTCCTCTGGGAAAGTGGTCCAAATTGAAGGAAAATAAAACAAAGTAGCAACTCTGAGGAAGAATAAAATAAAAAGTAAAAAAAGATAGTTAACAAATTTCACGTCTCATGCTGGTGATAATAAACCTGATTCTGATCCTCCAAAAAAGTAGTTAACATTAAATTGATAATGTTCTACACAATATAAAGTTTGATTGCTTCCCAAAGAAATGAAAAGTAAACACAATGCATGGTTTTAATTCTATTATTCTCAACAGTTAAAACTTAATCGCATGGGGTTCTTAAGATTACTATTCTGGTACTAAGCTAATTTAAGGAGATAGAATTCCCAATCAATGCATTGGTTGCATTATATTAGGTGTCTATCATTTTTGCAAGGAAAGTATGTTTAGGTCTCCAGTGAGTGTATGTTAGGACTCGAGATTTTCCAGGCCTTTTCAAACTTGTAAAATCTTTTGAGAGACGGAACAACTGCAGCATGTTGAAGAAATGTGAACAATAGATTTCTTTCTCCTTTACTCAGCAGTTCCACTGTCTCCAGAATTATTTTGTGGGATTACAAATGGCAAATGGCCATGCATTTCTTCTTTGGTTCCCTATTTCAAGCGTTTACCTAATTACTTGAGACAGAATAACAGCTGCACAGCGCCAAGTCATGATGAGCCATGGGTGCATGGGGTGGGGGGGGTGGTATTAGGGTATTATCCAGCAAGGGTGATGCACCCCCTGCTTCCAAGCCAGAGTATAGATAAAACTGAGAATTAAACTCAAGTTATAAGAGCCATAGTACAGGGATATTAAGTAAAACAGTGTAAAGAACAACTTAAATATGATTGATGACTCACAGGTTTGGCAATGTTTGGTACACTCCAGTTATGAATCTGATTACACCCTAGACTCTTGATTTCAATACAGTGAATGTGTGCAGTGGAGAAGGGGAGAGGTAACGTGGGGTGGAGACTGGATCTTCTGTCTGACGTGTCTGGGTCATTTCAAGCCTGCAATGCCATGAGCACCTCTCTCAGCGGTGACCTTTACTTACTCTCAATTGGATTAGTAGCTCAGGTTCTACACAGCAAGAGCCAACAAGACCAGGTCTGCTGAAATTAATGATTGAGGAGCTGTGAGAGCAGCTTTTGTGAAACCGTTGGTGGCTTGGAAAAACAAACACCGTGGTTGAGTTAAGGAGATCACATACAGTAATGGCCATTTCCCATCTCCCTCACATCTGGCTGTCAGTGATCTCAGGAACAACAGCAGACCACTTTCGAAGACTGGACTGTTAGGCAAGGTGACTGATGGCATTTGCTCTAAGTTACTCAATCTGCCCATAAAAACAAACAATGGTATCTTTCCTCCCATTACATAACTTTATCTAATTTTGAATGAGATCTGCTACTTTTGTTAATCAATCTGCCTTCTGCAGCATACCTTTAGAGTCAAGAAAGCCACATAATTCTATTTGGGCTTAACCACCCAAGCACAAGGCTATATTGGAACAGAGACAGAAAAAAAAACTATAAACGTTGCAGCAAATCAAATCTAACATCTGGAGCCAAAATGCAATAATTTTAGCATCAGAACAATGAGAAACACAGCACCAGTGCCTTAGATTATTTTAATCTGACTGTGTGGTCTCGTCCAGTTCGCAGATTCTCATTTCACTACATGTTAAGACAATGTAACTGATTAAGATATCACCAACACTAGATTACTGACTTCTAAGGCTGGACCACCATTCATGAATGCTGACAGAACATTCAAAACAAGTGGCACTCTTATCACTGTTCAGCTGATAGCTACCAAGCTAAAATGTTGGTAATGTAAAACAGAGAGATCATGTGATGCAGAGTGTCTAAAATTGGTTTACCTCATTTCCTCATAGAAGTCAATATATCTCTAACCACAGTCACTTCTTCCGCTCTGGCTAAGTGTCAGTTCCCCTTTGAAAGAATAAGCCCTTTTGGTAATGATCCCTCCTCACGCTGAGAACACTCGATTTGTTTAAAACCTCCCACCAGTTAATAGGTCAGATTGTGAACTCTGCAAGTAAATAAAACTGATCGTTGGTCCCTCTTCAATGTCAGCAACCTTATCCAGCCCTAGTCCAGTGCATTTTGCAGTATTATTCAGGTGCTACAATAAGAGAGGAGGTACTTTGTGGGTAAGTTATTAAACTGGAGTCCCACATATCTGCTTTGGTGGATTTAAAAAGCTGTCATACTGTGTTAATAAAGAACATGGTGCTTCCCCTAATTTTCCAGCCAATGTTGTTTTGCAACCAATGGTAACCAAGGATGTTATCAATCGACTAGCTGCTGTTTGTGTGACACCTCTGTGTGAACTGGCTGCTATACTTCCTGCATTATAACATTTCAAAATTCTTCAGTAGCTGTAACATTACTTGCAAAGTTTCCAAAGTACATTGCATAAATACATTTGAAAATAAAACCATAGGAGTAGGCCACTTGTACCCCCAAGCCTATTTCACTATACTATATGATAATGGATAACCTTCTCAAAGACTCATCTCACCTTCCGTGCTCATTCCCAATGGCCCCTAACTCCATGATCTTTCAAAAATTTATCAACCTCTTCTTTAAGTGCCCCCAGTTATCCATCCTTCACAACTCTCCAGGGTAAGGAACTTTAAAGATTCTGAAAGTTGCCCCTACATATCTCAGTTTTATATTTCTGTCCCCCTCAATCTTGAAACTACGACCTCTTATTCAAGTTCTTCCGCTACTGGAACTATCCTGACATCTTGTCACTTCTCCTGAGTATTTTACATGTCTCCATAAGATCACCCATCATTTTGCTAAGATGCACTAAATGTGCATCTAAGTTCTTTGGCTGCTCATGAGTGAAGACTTTACTCATCCCAGGAATTAACCTAGCAGATCTCTTTTGGATTGCATCAATGGAGTTCTTAAATAAGGAGAACTAAACTGTGTTCAAGGTGTGACCTCACAGTACTTTCTACAGTTGTAACAATACTTCCTTACTCCAAAAGGCTATTTGACTTCTTACCTCTTGCTACACCTGCCTGCTAGCTTTTTGCAATTCATGCACAATCACACAAACTCTTCACTTCGTCTTTGGTACAAGTATAATGGGTTCTCCTATATCAAATTAACTCAAGCACAGTATTAGCCATATGCAAAAGTATGCAAACACTTCTTCACACTTTTTTTTTGTCAGTTTGAGTTACAGGTCCAAGCTTTCCCTGAGCACTTTGCCACTTCTCCTGCAGTTTTAAATCCCCTTTCTCTCTCAGTCTTCTCCCCACTTCCAATGCAGTACCTGCTTTCTGATGTTGATGTTTTTCATTAAAAGTCACGCTTTGAATGAAAAGGATATCTCAGCAGTCTATCTATTCCTCCATGAAGGTTGAATAAAAAGAACTCAATGCAGCTATTGCCCCATCACAGTAGTTGGGATTACCCCGCAGATCACCGTTGAAGTAGTGGTAAATATCATACATTGGAAAAATGTAGTCCATGCATTTCATACACTGTCATCTCTAGTTGCATGAGTAATAAGAGTCCCTTTTACATCCTTAGAAGCAACAGTGAATTTTATATCCTAAGAAATCACCTTTACTGTGCAGAGCATTATATGGTAGTGAACAGGCCTAATTTTAACCCCCTCGCGAAGCTGGGTTCCCAACACTGGATTGTAACCTACTCAAGCAGTCCCTTCTCAGTCAGGCTGAAACAGGCCTCATAAGCACTGTGTTGAGCAGTGTCTGCCCTGGGCTGGGGATGGTTGTGTGTGGGCACTGCACATAACCACCAATGTTTATGGATATACCACATATATTGCCTGGTAAAAAGACACTGTGTACTTAACTCATGAAGGATTCAAAATTGTGTAAATTACATTAGGTGTCTAATTACTTTTATATTTTTTAAAAATAAAATTAAACTATTTACCACACAAAAATATGGTGTCACACTATCCAGCTTTAAGATTTCTTTCTCCAATGCTTTCTAATCACAGCAGCGCTGTCAGGTCACAATGTACTTAAGTCCAGCCTCAGTAGTTGTGGAATTTTTGTGGAAATAATTTTGGAGTTTTTATTTTGAATTATTCATCTGCTGTAGAATTTATCAAAACCTTTTTTTTTTACTATTATCCAAGGTTTGTATAACACACAGTTAAGCTCATGCTTTATTCAGAACAAATCCATGATCAAAATTAATAAATGAAACTCAAAAACCTTCAGATCCAAAATAAAAACAGAAAATGCTGCAAACACCCAGCAGGTCAGACAGCAGCCGCGGATAGAGAAACAGTTAACATTTGAGGTCAATGCCCTTTGATAGAGTTTAACTGTTTCTTTCCACAGATGTTGCCTCACCTGTTGAGTGCTGACTGCATTTTATTATTATATTTCAAAATTAACAATCATAACAATTATCCTACATTTTGGACTTGTGATAATGCACTGAGCAAGCCTTGGGGTTTGTAGCCCTGACAAAGTGCAAGTGCAAAGTACATCTGTGAATTAACACACAATGCCATAAGACGTTACATTCAAGCTCACCTACTAATTCAGGAGATAAAGATATTGCAGAAGCAAATCTCCCATACTAAAATATTGTGGCTGGTATCTTCTAAATTTTATCAGATAAATTCCACAACATCTACAATTAGATACAGTAGCTTGTCGATAGTAATGTCACTTCACTCAACAGAGAAACACCTTTGAAACATGGTATTGCACTGAGGCCCACCACTGGTCGGAGTCAGCCATGGATGCTGTGTCCCAGCTGTCTACGTGATATGCAGGCCAGGGCAGTACCATATGGAGAGCAAGCGTTTGCCCTTGTAGCAACAGCTGATGACTCTCCACACAGCTGATGAATCCAAAGGAACAGCAGGGACTGATACATTTTGGTACCAGCAGTGTCGCAGGAGTTGCCAGTCAGCATTGAACTCAACGTAGGACTGCCCTAGGGACTCCAGCTCCAGACTTTTTCTCAGGGTTTACTCCTGAAGCCTTTCCAATGAGTGGGTATAGCTACAAGGCAGGGAAGGTTTGAGATCAGAGTTTCCCTTCTCCTAGGTGAGTTGCCAGCCACAGCAGACAAGCCCTGTCTGCACAATAGGAATCACTGTTGCCAACTTATACACAAGGTCTCACAAATAACAATATCAGAAAGATCAGATCATCTGTTGTAGAGATTAGTTTTGGCCAGATCACCTCCTTTACTTTATAGGAACAACTGATTGTTGGCAATCCTTACAACAGAATGTGCCAGAGTTTTCTTCAGGGCACTAGTTATACTTCTGTACTGAGCTTTTTAATTAGATGAGTTCTCAACTAAATGAAAACTGCAGGATGGTCCTTTTGCAGCAAAAAGAGTTGAAAAAGATATTTTAAATCCAAAAAGCTGCAAGCCTGCAGTTAAACTCTGGAAAATTATATGGAGGTTTGAAGACTGCTGCAGTCTTTTATTAAGCGGTTAGAGCAGCAACAACTTCTTCCCCTTGAGACAACTCGCATTAAAAACGAGACATTTGATCTGAAGACATGAAGCTGGAGAGACGGGAGTCAGTCACTCGAGAGCAATGTGTTTCCTGACTTGTGCAGGTGTTAGCTTTCACCCTATGAACAAAAAAGGCAATGTTCACTCCACTGCAGGCTATCATTTCCTTCGTGGCTATCGGCCTGCAGAGTGTATTAGGTATCACAATGAATGTAGCAGCTTGTACTAACAGGCAATTACTGCGCTGAAAAGCCACCAAAAGAAACAGTAGCTAGTCGGTGCCAAGGGGTTTTCTGCATCATTATAGGATAATGGGTGCACTTGACTTTGCTACATAAAACATTTCCCATCACCTGGCAGACTTCAAGATGGAAGCTTACCGATGTCCTTTGAACTGGAACTCTGCTAACTTTGAACTTTCTTAGGTCATGAAAAAGAAAGTGCAGTCTATGTTTCCTCCATTATAAATGTGAGATCATTTTTATTCCGTTGGTTTTATAAAGTCTGGCGATGAAGCAAGTGCACTGATACTCTTGCATTACAGCTCAGTAACAAAAATCTACACAAACCTCACAGTCACCAGTATGCACTCTTTCAACAGGATAACTCTAATAAACTAATTTAAGTCAATCTTAGTAAAAATGTGTGAACCTAACCTCAAGCTGAGCTACAGATTCTCCCCATCACCAAGTATACATCCTTCTTCCTCTAACACCAAACAACATTCTCCCTGTCTGAATGCCCTTACTCCCTGTGGACTTGCCACTGTTTTCCTGACTGGCCTCCTGCTTGCTACCCTCCGTGTCCTTTAGCTCATCCTAAGCCCTCGGTCCATATTCTAACTAATGACAAGTCCTGTTAGCTCACTGAACAATCCTTATCCCCAATCTAGCATCCCCTCATTGAAGAGAATGAGAAATTTGAAGTCTTCCATGATACAAGATCCATCATTTCTGGTTGCCTCATTATAGGAAAGATGTGGATGCTTTAGAGAGGGTACAGTGAAGATTTACCAGGATGCTGGCTGGATTAGACAGCATATCCTTTGAGGGCAGGTTGAGCAGATTTGGGCTTTTCTCTTTGGAGTGAGGGAGGATGAGAGGTGACTTGATAGAGCTGTATAGGATGGTAAGAGTGGACAGCCAGAAGACTTTGTTCCATGGTGGAAATGGCTAATACGAGGGGACATACTGGCATAATTTTAAGGTGATCAGAAGAAAGTATTGGGGGGGGGAATGTCAAAAGTAGGATTTTTTTTAAAACACAGAGAGTGGTAGATGCATGAAATGTACCACCAGGGGTGGTGAAAGAGGAAGGGACATTAGGGGACATTTAAGAGAGTCTTTGATAGACACATGGATGAAAGAAAAATGGAGGGCTGTGTGGGAGGGAAGGTTTAGATTGATATTAGAATAGGTTAAAGAGTGGGCACAATGCCGTGGGCTGAAGGGCCTGTATTGTGCTGTAATGCTCTATATTCCATCTTTCTCCCAATCTACATAACGTCTTCCAGTCACGTGAGATCTCCACTCTCCTCCAATATACTGTAGGTCTCTTGCGCAGTCCAAACTTATATCATTTGACCACTCCCTACCCCAATTCACTTTATCCATTCTCTCTGAGACACTCCCTAAATGATAGAGGATGCTCCTGAATGGCTGAAGGATGTTTGTCAAAGGGTTAGCGAAGGGGAGGGGAGAAGGAATGAATTTATGAAGTGGGAGGAGATAGGGATGGTCAGAGCTATTAAAACCTATAAC
Organism: Mobula hypostoma; assembly: GCF_963921235.1. Taxonomy (NCBI): domain Eukaryota; kingdom Metazoa; phylum Chordata; class Chondrichthyes; order Myliobatiformes; family Myliobatidae; genus Mobula; species Mobula hypostoma. Next base: position 36,420,626 of record NC_086128.1, read on the forward strand.
CAAATAAAATTTTGATGTGGATTAGTTGCACATTTACTTTGAATTACTTGAAACATGTCCACCTAGAGTCAGATAATATTTCTGCATAATTTTTCTTTAAATTGCATTTTTGAGGTAATTTCTTAATTGTGTTTTTAAATAATTCTGATCACTACATGACATTTAAAGTTATAATTTGCAACTTTAAAGGTCTAAAAACGTTAAAGCTCAAAGAAGTGAGACAAAGGATGTGGGCAAATTCTCATCACTTGTGCACAAGTTTCTGGAATGATGCTTGCTGAGGTGCCACATGAACCACCGGATGCAGGTTACGTGTGAAACTAGAGCTTGTGCTTCAGTCTGGGTCTTACAATGAATATCTAAGCTAACCACATCACCACACACCTCTGTGCAGTCGTCATAGTTTTTCCTATAAACATAAGCCATCTTGTGAACTGCTGATTAGATGGGTTTTCAAATGTTAAATTTGTTCAAGTGCTTAGATGCATTTAATTGTTCTATGTGCTCATTACAAAGGATGGATTGAATTCTGTGTCAATTTAATCCAAATTTTTGGAATGGGATCAGGAAATGTGAAAATCCAACTTAATTAAGTAAATAAATAGTAAATGCCTTTTTAAGTCAATCTTTATGAAAGCAAGGCACCTCTCATTTTCTAGTCAGTTATGCCAGCCCCCTGTTTGATCAAGCCAATCTTTACTCTCATATTTTAATTCAGTTTTACACGTGGGCATCACAATTAGACCATAAACCTTTAATAGCCATGCACTGAGGCATTGTTGAGATGTTGTACCTTACTCGGGGAGAATGCAACACTGAGCACTGACTCAGTGACCAAACAAAGAATTAAGTAATCTATGCTTAACATATCATAAACTATCTTAACAACAATCTTAAAAAGACCTATTAACTACCGAGACAAATCCATCCATAAGTAGACTTTAGATGTGGACCTAGCATTACACACCAGGAAGGCCTTGGGGTTCAATTCTTATTTTCTTTTAAGGAATTAATGCTGTAAGAGATCAAGGTTGCAGGTTTTAACATCAGAAAGCTACTAAATGATTCCTGTTAGAAACTGTGCTTGTGCAATAGATTAGACTTGGCTGCAATTCAAACACTGGTGAAGTTCTTTACCAATAGCCAGCTCTCTAAGCCCCTGCCCTCAGAGGGCCTACTTAATAGAGAAAGTGCAAGGAAACCAGGAACTCTCTTCCAGATGGCCCTTGAGGAGAATGATGGAAAGCACTTAAATCAGGAATTCAAGACCCAATATATCAATGATAAAACATTATTCAATCAGCAGAAATATATTGTTAAGAAAGTGATCAATTTTATTTGTAGATTTAAATGATATGGATGCTTTTATAACAGTGGCAACGTTTCCAAAAAAAATGGCTGAAACAGACTCTGAGTGCCATCAGATTTCCCTCTCACATTCTAGAATTAAATCTTCTTTTTGGATCATCATAATTGCAGTTATATCCGTGGACATTTGGTAAATGAGCCAGCTTCTACACAGAATCTCACATACTGATTTTTCACTGCTAATCAGTGTTCCAGAAAACTAACTCCACCCTAATGAATCTCTCAGTCCTGTTCTAGTAGCAGTACATTCTGTATCTTCCATTCCATTTCTAACATATTCCCAGCAAGTGCCAATATTATCATCATCAAGCCTTGAAAATTCTTCATCTCTCCAACATTTTTCCCCTCATTTTATAAAGATTCAAAAATAATCTTGTCCAGCAGCCTTCCTGAGTCTTGGTTTAGGTTGTGCTTACAATCTTTTGTCTTGTGCCCTGCCTTTGTAAATGGAAACATGATTTTAATATGCAAGTTTTGATCAAGTTGTATGTGGGAGCCTGGCGTATGCAAAGATAATCAAATATCCTAAGAGTGACACTTTGGTGGAACAGATTTCCGGGACAACCACCTCCCCCCCCCCCCCCACTCCCAGTGACTCGTGAGCAGACAGCACAAGTTCTATTTTATACCATAAAGTTACAATGGAACAAAAGCAATTTTAAAAAGAGTACACCATAAGACATAGGGGCAGAATTAGGCCATCTGGCCCATCGAGTCTGCTCCAGCATTCAATCATGGCTGATCTTTTTTTCTATCTCCTCCTCAACCCCAGTTCCCAGCCTTCTCCCCATAACCTTTGGTGCCATGTCCAATCAAGAACCTATCAATCTCTGCCTTAAATACACCCAACGACCTGGCCTCCACAGCTGCACATGGCAATAAATTCCACAAATTCACCACCTTTTGGCTAAAAAAAATTTCTCTGCATCTGTTTTGAAAGGGCACCCTTCTATTCTGAGGCTGTGCCCTCTTGTCCTAGACTCTCTCACCACGGGAAACATCCTTTCCACATCTATTCTATCTAGGCCTTTCAACATTCGAAACCTTTCAATGAGATCCCCCCTCATCTTTCTGAATTCCAGCGAGTACTGACCCAGAGCCATCAAATGTTCCTTGTATGATAACCCTTTCATTCCAGGAATCATCCTGGTGAACCTCCTCTGAACCCTCTCCAATGCCAGCACATCTTTTCTAAGATGAGGAGCCCAAAACTGTACACAATACTCAAGGGGAGGCCTCACCAGTGCCTTATAAAGCCTCAGCATCACATCCTAGTAGGTGTGTATTTGTCTTCACTGTCAGGCCAATAATAATCCAGTGAGTCTGGATCACTTGCATGACTGATTTTCATTTCATTTCTTTCAAAGATGTATTCTATAAAGAAGGCACCGTTGATCTTTTTAAGATTACAGGCTGGGTGGCGAAGACAGGAATCTAATCCACACTTCAGATGGATTAACAGAACCCTCCAATGTGGTTGCCTTTGAAGAGATGCACACTCTTCCGATTAGGGACCAACTCAGATGGCCCAGTACATTTGATAAGAAAGGACATCCTTTAAAATGTAGTCACTGCAATGGAAAAGCACACAAAAGGAGCTGGAGGAACTCAGCAGATCAGGCAGCATCGATGGATGGAAATGGGAAGTCAATGTGTCAGGACAGGACTCTTCATATGCCCAGTCCAGACCCAAAATGTTGACTGTCCATTTCCCTCTATAGATGCTGCCTGGCCCACTGAGTTCCTCCAGCTCCTCAGTGTGTTGCTCCAGCATATGTAGTCTCTGGTGTCACCATTATTATGTAAATATGGCTGCTAATTTGCACACTAATTTACCAAGCCAAGGGACAAATATCCAGACAATGCTTTGGTTTGGTGATGTTGATTGGCTTCCCAAGGACTCCAATAAAAGACATGAAATTTTTATTATCACTTGTCAGGACTTTACTTTAGAGCCTGATCCTAAGGATGAATGGTTGTACTTATATTTTACATGTTTGCTGTAATGTTCTAAACCAGGTCCATAGTCCAACCATGTTAAAATGGTGACTAAGGAAGCAATGGGTGTTTCTTATAGGTTTTCTGCTTTCAAAATTACCCATTTTTACATAGCTCACAGAATGTTAAAAAACCAGGTTCAGGGCCAAATTAGTGGAAGCTAAAAGTAAATCCTTGGCATATAGACTGACAAGAAGCTACGATCATTTCACATGACCATATACGGCAAGCAGTCTCTATCATCTGGAGTCGACTGCTGACGGTTACAGAAGACTGTCTGATTTTGGTCATACTAATCAAGAGCTGGCGGATGTGGCTTCACAAAAGTCTGCTATTATAACAGGAAGTGCGTGCAAGTTACAGCTGTTTCAAGATACCTAAGTTTGCCTCGCTACAATAGTTTAGAGACAAATAAGTTTCAGCAACTTCTGGAGAAGTTCTAATTGCCGAAATAATGTAAATCTTTTTGAATCATTTCCAAAAATATATATTTTTTAAAACTTGAGGTTTGCATTAACTTCACCATCATCAGTGCTGAGAACTATGCAGAAACCTCCCATTCTCTTTTCTGCACATTTTTGCCTTCACTGTCAGAACAGTAATCTACTGAGTTTGCATCAATTGCATGCCTGACTTTCACTTCCTTTGTTTCAAAGATGGATTCACAACTGAGACTCCATCATCTGCAGCCTTTTGTTGTATCCAGCTCCCCCGCTCCTGTTGCTGTCGCCTCCTTTCCCTCCCACACCCAACTCCATCTGCCAATCAACCCTTCCTCATCTGATCCACCTTGTACTCGCTTCTTTCAATCTGGATGCACTGTCTCCACCCAAAACGTTGGTTGTCCATTTCCCTCCACAGATGCTGCCAGATGTGTTTTGTTACATGATTGATTGGTGTTGACTATTAGATTACTACCTAGGTGGTGAAGACACTGCAAACGTAACATTCTGTGGGTGAAGGGATTTAAGTTATCAATTTTCCTAGGCCCTTTTCGATTTGAAGATAACCAAGAATAATTTTGCAATCAGTGTGTCCCAGTGCGTTACAGAGTAATGTCCCTTGTTGCAAATTCAATGGTTTGATAGCTTGGTGACATGCAAAGTTCAAAGTTCAAAGTACAAGTGCAAATGTGTTGATGACCAATAGCTACCTTGCTCATGATGCTACTCGACAGAAATTCAGTTGCGCCCGAAGTATTGAGTGATACAGATTCTGCTTTACTCTTGGTGTGATCTGTCCTAAAGGAAGAGGAGCACTACAAGAGCATGCAAGGGAAAACTGGTATGTCTTGGGAGGGAAAGAGAGGAGAAGGTGCCGATGAGCCTTGGATCAGTAGAGAATCGATAAAAAAAGAGTCTTCCACTGAAAACTATGTCGTAACACTTTGTTTGACATAATATGGCTCATCCACTCGAGCATGATCTGGAATGTATGTTCCTGTGGAGTGATGCAACTGAAGTTGCAAATCATTGGAATCAATGGTTTTCCCCATGTATAGCACTGATAAAGGAAATATTATGTGATCAAAATTGTAGTCAAACTTGTCTTTGGTCCTGAATGTGACTTCATAAAAACATTACATGTCATGAAAAAAAAAGCTCTAGAAATGGGTATGCTCGTTTAAAAAAGGGAAGCTTATACTTAAAAAAATGAACTTACATATTGGCATCATGAGATGCTTACCAACAAGTGTAATGTGGTCACAATTGTTGAATAAATGGCATAGCAGCTCATGAGATAATTATCTACCAATCTATTTTCACTGCAGGGTCACCACAGGAGCTCCTTTGTGTTCTTTCAATAGTGACATGAAAATCTTAAACATACAACTACAACAGGCAGCGTAGGCCTTGGTTTAATTTCTCATCAAAATGACAGAACTTCTTACAACGCAGCACCAATGAAGTAAAATTAGGTTAAGTTGTGGAACCTGAACTCAAACCCACAATAGTCTGTCTCAGATATGACTGTGTTACCACTGAAACAAAATGTCACTCAGAGATAGATTTTTTCAAAAGCATGTGAAAGATGACTGATAAATGATCCCAGGGTTTCAGAATGCATTGTCACTTCATGCTTTCCATCAGATTTTGCTGCTGTATGCACTTATATATCTGTGGAAATGTCAAGACAAAGTTAAAGACGAATAATATTTCCCTTCTATACTTCTAAGTCAGTCAGCATTCTTAGAATTGCTTGTCACCTCCATAATGACTGATAAGAAGTACATAGGTTAGCTTCATTAAATTAACTCTCATCACATTTTTGTGCTCAGATGCCATGCTTAATGCAGTGAGGTATAAAACCATTAACCTTTACATTATCCTATGATAAAGATCAGTGGATGCAAGTGTTGAGGTTGTGTGTCACCAAGAAAGGAAATATTGATTTTTCGCATTGGCAGGCAAAGCACATCAAGATCCTACTTACTATTCCAGCACCAGGATGATTTCTGAGGTCGTCTCATACACTTCATGCAAGTCTACCACATGAGAGTTGCTCTTCGCTATCTCAAGGATTGCAATCTCGTTGATAATGTCCACGCGGCAATCTTGGCCCTTCCTTCGTTTCCGTAAGAACTTGGCTGCATATTCCTTTCCGGAGGCATTTTCCATGCATTTCTTGACGACTGCAAATTTGCCCCTGTGAGCGAAGAGAAACATCCACATTAGTGGCTACTGCCTTTAGATTATGCATTGTATCTAGCATGGACTCCACTTATTGAAGAAGAGACTTAAAATGGCTCATCATTTTTGAACACTCAGTTGCTGTAACCCAACGGTAGGACTGCAGATTTGTGCAGCATGTAATGTGGAAAACAAAATAGCTGTTAAAAGTTTTATTACATATGACTATTTCAAAGCCAACTGGAGCAGTGCAGCTCCAACAGTGTTAACACCACCCACAGCAATGCACCCTGCTCGATTTGCACCCATCCTCTAGGTTAATCATTCACTCCCGCCACTGCCAGTGGACCATTGCTGCAGTACATATCATTTATAAAACGCACTGTAGCAACTCACCAAGACTTCTCCAACAGTGTCTTCCAAACTGGAGGCCTCCACAACTTAGAAGGTCTAGTGCCATACAATATAATGCAAGGGTTTTCTATTGCCCCTCATACAAGAAATTCCATCCTTAAGGCCACTGCTCCCTGTTCCCTTTGAAGTTAAATACCTTCCCAACAGAAACATGTTCTCTAGTTTGCGAGAACCTGGAACACCCCACCTAACTGCACCGGGGTAAGCTTTCACAGACTGCAGTGGTTCAAGACAAGGGCTCGCCATTCAGAATTGGAATTAGGTTTAATATCACTGCCATATGTTGTGAAATGCGTTCCAGTTCCAATTTCTCAAGAGCAAGTAGTAATGGGCAGTAAATGCTAGCCTCACAAACGATGCGTACATTCAGTGAATGTACGCACCAAGAAAATTGTACCCTCTCTCTCTCCAATGTTCAACTATTAATTGTGTAAGTCAAGCAATATCTCCCCAAAATGGCTGAGTTCAGGATCGTTGTGGAAGATCTAACAGGAAAGTAGTTGTATTATATTGCCAATGACACATTGAATCCTGATGGTAATACAATTGCCCGTGCACATTGGAGGATGGTAAACATTCCCCATCCACAAACGTGCCATCCCAGTTTTCAAGGGATGGTAATTGAGCCATTAAGATCAGATAAAATTAGATTGTTAGGAATGAGAAATGACGCAAAAACCTTTCTATAACCTCCGGGAAAGATGCAGAAACAAGTGATTTCCCCATCACATTTTGTGATTTCCCCATCAGTACATAAATGCGGCTGTGGAAAGCATCAGGGACTGAGAATAAAAGAGTGTTTGTTTCTGTTTTAGAAAATAAGCCCATAAGAACATACAGCACAGTAACAGGCCCTTCAGCCCACAATGTTATGCTGGACTTTTAACCCACTCTAAGATCAATCTATCCCTTCCCTCCCACATAACCCTCCATTTTTCTGTCATCCGTGTGTCTATCTGAGAGTTTCTTAAATGTCTCTAATGTATGTGTCTTTACCACCACTCCTGGCACACAACACTCTCTGTGTAAATAAAAACACTTACCTCTGACATCCCTCCTATACTTTCCTCCAATCACCTTAAACAGCTATAGGTAGAGAGGTTAAAAAAACAATCTTTATCACACACTAAGCATGCAGTGCATTGCTTTTGATAGTCAATTTTCAGCAAAGAAGTGCATCTTGTAGCTGCTGCAAATTACCTGTTTAAATGCAAGTAGGTATTTTCAGGTTTCTACACAATAGTCTTTTCCTATTTATCATAATGGCTCTTTGAAAGAAGTAAAAATTCATAACAAGTAATGATACCAAATCCCAATTCTAGTAGTAACCAGCGAGTCAGAATGCTTGTAGTGCTTAACTTCCAATTCTATAGAAGTTGTATTAGTTAGAAAAGTAACAATGGGAGCACACCAAATAGTGGTTGTGCAACAAGATTGCTAATGTGGCAATTATTACAGCAGATACTGGAAATTAAAATATTTTGAGTATTTTGCCTTTCTGTTGTGTTTCACATTTCAAAATGCTGCTTGCAAGCTTCACTGGAATGAATTCCTCAGAGACTTACAAATTTTATCATGAATCATTTTAGTGTATCTTTCATAATTTCACTAGAATGTCGTGGCTTGGCTTCCATCCAAGTATTCCTGACCTTGCAGTACATGGGGAAAAGGGAGTCATTAGATATTCATGTTCTTTATTGCAGACAGCTCAAATACTTTCCACTCCCATCCCAAAATTTTCTCACTTCATTATCTCATTCAGCTACCTTTTATAGGGCATGGGAGAGTGGTGACAGGAGACCTTTCAAAATGTTTTAGGATCAAAACAAAAAGAACTAGCCAACAGGAAGACCATTAAGTTTTATTAGCCTTGGTGCTTTTTTTTGGTTTTAGTTCAACTTATATTTTCAGTTGAACTGGAAATACCACTGCATTTTCTAATTGTGTCAGATGTGGTAGCAACAACCTCAGGTCTAATCTTTCACCGAGCTAGGCTTTGACACTACAAGTTAGTTTTGCAGGCCCAATTGATCAGACGTAACACTGCACACAGGGCAAGTACAAAAAAAAAGTCACTTCCTCCATTAAAATAACATGAAATGTCAATCAAGGAAGGTATCCAACAGGCTGTACCAAGTTAAACATGAAATATGCAGTTTTAGCAATTAAATGTTACTACTTGTCTTCAAACATGTTTTGGTAATTATTTACTGCTTACTATTTACTAAATGACATACTGCTTAAAGCACTTAATAATTTGTTTTGATCCAATAATCTTTCCAGCTTTAATAATTAAAACATTCTCTAAAATCTTCATAATCCAGTTTAAGTGGATTAAAGACCATGATATGAATTGGAGTATATTGCAGTCCAAGCCGCACTCTTTTAAGTGAATGTTAACAGCACAATAGTTGAATCAGAGCTATCAGTAGGATATGGAGAAGCATTTGAATTGGTGTTGCTGCTTGCTAGTGTAGAATCCATCTGGATTTTATGCACTTAAGTTTCAGTGTGCAATAGTTTTCAGTTTTATTTTGCAGAGTCCCACTCCACTGCAACTAGTTAACCTGTAATTCCACAATTGTTAATGGAGTTAACAGGGGTAACCATTAAAACTGAACAGAACTGAAAGAATTAGCAAGAATATAGTGGTAAAACAACAAAGACAGGTCTAGGAAAATGTGGAGTTGATAGGTAGAGAAAGATAGGTTGAATCTCTTCAGTGTGATGTAACAGGTAAGTATACATGAAAGATTAACCCTTCTCAGGTAGTTAGAAAGAATAGTGAGATATATTCACATGTTTGACATTGGATTGCTACAAGCAGCAATCATTTAAAATAATCCATTTGCAATTTCAACACCTAAAAATACATTTACCAATGTGATCGTTCACTGTACACTGCAGTTTGCCTTTGCTGGTTGCTTCTCATTACTATAGATCAATTGCCCCAGGTTAAGTAGAACTTACTCATACCTGAATAATTTAATTATGTTGTTAATAAGCGTTAAATAATCCTAAAGGGAGATCCTACTTCTCTACGATCACCAGTATTAATATCTCGGAGGTGCTGGAGTCTTGAGTCATGGTGAGTAAATGAATGAAATAAAGAAGCTATCATTCTTAAAGATTCTGGTCAAGTCCTGGAGAAGACGCTGAGCAGCTGCTTCATTAGTGGCCAGGAGCCAGGACTTGGTAATGTGGAACACATTGCACACTATGGGATCAGTAACACACATGGCAGAGTGCTGTCTCTTCAATTACATTGCCTGTTTGAGCTTCATAATTATGTAAATTCAAAGTAGTTTCAGATGATTAAAAAGTGGATAGGGAATTTGGAAAGTTTAAAGCAAATAAATTAATAATCCCTTCATTTAGACAGAGTGGCAATTATTCTATTACAATTCTTGTGTATTCACCTCGGCTTACTTCATTGGAAATTTATTTTTCACTGGGCATGTTAGAAGAATGTACTGTATTGCATGCTTGAACCTGGTTCAGCTGCCCTCACCTTTGTACAAGACCCATTAGGTCAAAATATGTGTAAGCTTTGTAAAATGATTACAACTACATCAGGATATATCCAAATTTGCGGCTTTGCTGGCAGAATTATATAAATAAAAAGCTACACTTTAATCTTTAAAGAAGCCCTTTTACATGGACAGAGCCAACTTTTTAACCTGAAAGACTCATTTGAGGAATACTATAAGGAGCTGATACAAGATTTGTTTGTTGTCATTTTTCAGTACACAAGTGTAAAAGAAAATAAAATGATTGTTACTCTAGATCAGATGCAGCACAAAAAAAACATAATAAGCATAAAGAGCAAAATTATATAAAAGAAAACACATTAAACCACCGAAGAATCCTAGAGGTCTAAAAGAACCCATGGACTTTATACCCTGTCCAAACTTTGGAGGTGTGAATCATGCATTGCTGGTTAAAGCACACATCTTTAGATCAGTGGGCATGTGGTTATGAATGGTGATAGAAAGTTTCTTCAAAGTAAAAGTGAGTGGGCAAATTTCCTCAAAGTAAAATATCCTATTTCAAGATACTTAGCAAATGCTGCATTGTAATAAAAATCGAGGGATCATATTAAATGGGCAAGGATTCTAGTGAAATTATTTTGTACTGTAATTTTTATTTAACTTATACTTTTGGAACTAGGATTAAAAATTCATAAACCATTTTAGACATTTCATACAGGGTTATCGTAGACTGCATAGATAGTGCATATTAGGTGACCTTAAATAAAAGTCACTTCAAATATATGAATGATATTTCTGATATGATTCATTTCAAGAATCTCATGTTTGTCCCCGAACAAGACAAACACTGATTTGACATTGTGCTGTAGGCTAAGCAAGTAAACAATTACCAAAAAATACAAATATAAGCTTCATTCACATTTCTCTTTGATTCAATTAAACTCCGTTATCATTTTTAAAAAAAGTTACTTGATTATTCTGGAGGAGAATTCAAATCAAATCAAATGCACAGCAGTAATTAGCAATATATTAACAGAATATTGGGTATTTAATTTAATCCCAAATTATGTTTACAAATCAATATTTTTGTGAGTTAGATCTCACTTTTGAGGAAATTTGCCCACTTACTTTTTCGTTGGAGAAACCTTCTTTCCCCACACATAGTCACACACAAGTTGAAGGATAAAGATGACTATCATAAATCAAATCTTTACCTCTAAAATTTAGGCAAGATCACCTAGGGTCAAAATCCTAGGCTCTATTTAGAGATGTATAATCAGATTATTCACTCCTCGTGGATTCGTTTATAACAAGAGCCGCGAGATAATGTCGCAGCTCTATTAACCCTGGTTAAATCACACTTGGAATATTGAGTTCAGTCTGGTCACCTCATTATAGGAAGGATGTGGAAGATTCAGAGGGTGCAGAGGAGATTTACCAGGATGTTGCCTGGATTAGAGAACATGTCTTATGAGGAAAGATTGAGTGATCTAGGGTTTTTCTCTTTGGAGCAGAGGATGAGAGATGTGTAGAAGATGACAAGAGGCAGTGGACAGCTACAGATATAGTGGATAGCTAGTGACATTCTCCCAGAGTGACAATTTCTAATTTAAAGAGGGAATAATATTAAGGTGATTGGTGAGAAGTACCGTCAGATTGTTTTTCTTTCTTTTTTTCTTACACAGGAAGTGGCAAGTATATTGAACGTGCTGTCAGGGGTGATGGTAGAGGCAGATACATTATGAACATTTAAGAGACTCTTAGATAGACACATGGATGAAAGAAAAATGGAGCGCGATGTGCGAGGGAAGGGTTAGATTGATTTTGCAGTCGATTAAGGGGTCAGCACAACATTGTGGTACAGTGTAGTACTATGTTCTAAGTGCATTGATCAACATCCCTCAGCACCTTTTTAAATTAGATGTACTTTCACCCTTTCAAAACATGCAGACTGCAAACTCTACCCAATGGGTGACCAATTCTAGTTGTTCTGAATGTAGGGTGTTAACTTACATACTTCAAACCCCAAACGCAGCCCACCCATCCAGGCTTTGACTTCCAACTTGGCAGCTGGTGGAGAGAAGAATTGGCCCCTTAGCCTTTGAAGCCACAAATATATCCCTCTAGCCTCAACTTCTGGTTAAGTCTTTCCCCTCAAACCTTTGGAGCTTCATCTCTAGTTTAATTTTATTCCAAAGGACCCTTGACAGAATCAGCTCCTGTCTGACATCCATTTTTTGCTCCTGTCTGACATCCATTTCTTTTGCACCTCAGTGAGATTTTTAGTCACGCATCATGTGTGTCAACTCAAATCCACTATCATAAGCCATCTGGTTAACAGTGCAGTGATATTTGTTCTGAAGGGCAGACAAATTAATAAAGCTTTGCACACTGCAGGATTCATGTGGAATTTCTGGATCCTAGCCAAAATACTTATTTCTTCACCTTTGGCAGTAGAATTCCACTGGTGACAAATGATGGCACATAACAGTTGTTTGTTGCAATTTGCCACCTCTAACCTGCATTCCAATCCAGTCATAAATGCAGGCTGGGGCAAGTCATTACTTCTCTCTGTTTGTTATACACACAAGCCACTGTTTTATGAGAAATACAAATTATAAAAGCACACGCTAAAGGAAAGGGCAATCCTTGTGTGACTGGAATACAAAGAATTCAATAGACCTTTTGGATTTCTTTAAAGTCAGCAATCATAAAGCAAGGCAAGTCTGCTGAGGAAAATTTTGAAAAAGATATTTTCAAACAATAAAGGAAAGCATCAATTTAGAGTGCCCAGGAGACTGCCAGGAATGGTTGTTTCATTGTAGCTGCTTATGAAGCAAATGCAACGTTTCCTTATTAGAGTCTTAGATGTCTACAGTAAAGAAACAGGCCTTTCAGCCCATTGAGTCCATGTTGACCACCAGGCACCCACTTAACAATAAACCTACACTAAACCTATTTTGATTTTCCCCACATACCCTTCTAAATTTGCCTTTGATTTTACTTGCTCTTACACATGATATTTGGACCATTTTACCCCCAGTGAATGTAACCTGCATCTCAGAGAGACGCCCTGCAAGGAGCTGTGCAGCTTTGTGCAAAAACTTTCTCCTTCCCCACTTCAAAGAGAGACATTAAGCAGGTATGCATGTGGGCCAAGAGGCAGGAAATGTATGTGGGTTGTAGGGGGTGGAGGTGTTGGAATGAGGGAAATCAAACCCCAGGAAGGAGTGCTAACAAAAAATTTTAAAAATGTAAAACCATAACAACAAAGACAACATTTCTATATCACATTCTCCTCACTAAAATGATCACCCCTATCTAATTAAATGATGGAACAAATCTGAGAGATGAACAGCTATTCCTAGTCTTAAAATAATGGTATCTTAGGCCTTTATACCTCCCAGAAACCAGAAATATTAACATTCTGTGTTAATTCTTTTAAGTGAATCCTCAGTTTACAACTAAGAGGGCTATGGGCCAAACATGGGCAAATAGCACTAGTTTAGGTGGGCATCTTGGTTAGCGTGGATGAATGGGGTTGAAGAGCCTTTTTTATGCTGTGTTACTCTATGATTCTACAATTGAAGCTCAAAGTACACTTGCAGAGTTCAAGTCAGTTTCAATGTTGTACTAGATGAGTGACAACAGTTGTCATTGCATCTAGCAGTTAGGCGGGGAAAAATACTATAGAGATCAAAAGAGTTGTGACGACTTCATGTCATTGTCCAGAGTGTGCAAGCGTCACTTGTCTGTGGTGACACATTATCATATCTCATTACACTGGTTATTGTAACCTAGCAACAGTGTTATTGCGCAGAAACTACAAAATGGTCCACCATAACTGTGCTACAGTAAAACATACAACAGGTTGCTACCGGTAAAATATACAAAAAGATTTTGTTATGATGATATTAGCATTGAATTTTCCTATGCCCTATGCAGCTTAAAAGGTCTGTGCTGGGTCTGAAATCTGGTTTCACCCTCTTTCCCCATTTCCTAGTTTTCTGCTAATAGTTTGACTTTTTCCAATCACAGACACTACGGTTACTATTTTTACTGACATTGTAAACTTCTATGCACAATATATTACATAAGCACTAAATTACCTCAAGTTAAAATGTCAAAGTGTGAGTCTGCCCTTGGAGGTTGTTGCATCATTATGTTCCTGGAGCAGTTCCATGGCAATTAGCAAATCTGCTGCTGGAACAGTCACAAAGCCAAAAAGGACAAAAAAATATTGACAAAGAAAATAGTGCCAAGGTAACATAGCGGTCAGCATGACAGTAACATAGCTCGGGGTGCTGGAGTTTGGAGTTCAATTCCAGTGCCGACTGTAAGGAGTTTGTTCTGTGTGGGTTTCCTCTGGGTCTTCCCACAGTCCAAAGACGTGCTGGTTAGTTAGTTTAATTAGCCGTTGCAAATTGTTCTGTGATTCGTCTAGGTTTAAAGAGGTGGGTTGCTAGGTGGTGCGGCTGCTTGGGCCAGAAGGGCCCAATTCACACTGTATCTCTAAATAAATTAATTAAAAGGTGCAAGTGATAGGCCAAAGAGATTTTTATTCAAAGAGAATATAATTCATCTGGTTTAGCAGCTAGCAGAAGATCAGAATACTGAATAACGGCATATTCTCATCACCTGGTCGCAGTACCCTCAAGAAAGGCATGTCTGTTTTCAAAAGCGACCTGCCCCATCCATTTGAGTCTGAGTGAAATAGTTACACCTGTGTTAAACAGTCCTGACTGCCATTGAGATGAAAAGCAAAAGGAAACTGGGCATCTTGAGTTTTGTGGAACCATAATCATAACATTTCCTCCTTCACAGAAACATTGGGAGCGTGCAAATTCTGAGGACATTTGGGTTCTCAGTGAAGCACAGTAAGAAGATCAAACGAAAGTTTCCAAACACTGTATACACCCTTGAGAGATATTCCATCCCTTCCTAGGCTTGAAAATCTATGCACTCAATTTGAATAGATTACAATCTGGCTCCTGTAAAATAAAACATTCTTGTAACTTTACACTGTTGTGATAGCTAACAATAAATTTTATGTTAAATGTAAAATGATAGCAAGAATGAAAAGTTAAGACAGCGATTGAAATGAAGCACCAACCTCCGAATTTAACATTTTTTAGACATTGAATGCTATGGTTACACAGCATGGAAACGGCCTTCAGCCCAGTTCATTCATGGTGCCCACTAAATTAGTCCCATTCGCCCACATTAGGCTCATAATCCTCCGAAACCTTCTTCTTCATAACTTAACAGATTCATTTTAAATGTTGTTATTGTACCTATGTCAAATATTGTTATTATACCAGCTAAATACTATCAACGTCTTGTATGTCAATGCCTCCAGCCTACCACTCCATTCTGTTAGATTGTGACTAACCTATCCAGCTACCCTTACAGGAAATAAAAAACCCATACAATTCCACCCCAACCAATCAAATGGTTACATCCAGATGCAATGAACAATGGTCACAAGATAATAGATCACTTTACAACTTACAAATGCTCTATTTGATTTACAGCAGACTGCTTTAAGTTATTCAGTAATTATCATGTGACCACATTCTCTTACATCAGAGTCTTTATTTGAATTATACCTTTAAATGGACAAAGTAGTACAAAAAGGAATTACACCTATTTCATGACTAAACTATTGCACACTGGGAGTGTTCTTCCTGTGCCCATGAGCGTCATGATCATTGGACTTCCTGGGTGTGGAGTGCTCACTGTATCACTGGGATGTAGGGTAGAGAAAAATCAACCAAACAGGAGTAGCTACCTTCATGAGATCTCCCAGCATTGCATCTTAAGGAAAGAACTGCGAACAATCAATGTGTATCTATTTCTCTCCCATTCTTCCATAATATCCAATGACTTTCTTTAATTACCTTTAGGTAATTAACAGAAATGCAAATTGTATGAAGTTGCAATTGCTCTAATCGCAGAGTGCTCTATTGAAGAGAGTCATATGATTTTTGAGATTTTACTCAGCATACCTGTTTAATAAACTAAGCATACCAGTTTTCATTACAGTGGTTGTGCTTTATGTCAGTAAAAATTGATGCTACAAAGATGGATTGTCAGGGGCCTTAGGATGGAGATGCTGACAAGAAATAGGCAGGCACTCCTGTAGAAACATAAAAAAAATTGTCAAGCAATGTTTCTAAAAACATAATTCTCAACCCGGCAGGTCTGGTATGAATAATTCCAACAAAACAATGAAGTGGTTTAAAGACTGCATTTTTAATCAGAATGTATTGACTTAGCCAATTCCACTGGGCCAACAGCTGAAAGACCCTCTACTCTTCTTGGGAGCTATAAGGAGGCCAATGGGGAATAAGAAAAGAATAGTAATGCTGTCCATATTTCAACGACTCCTGATGAAAAATGACTGGTTAGACAGGAAGGGCTTCATTTTAATCCTCCCAACAAACATCTGGTGAACACGTAAAAGATGTGCACTTGGACAAGGTACCAAAAGTTCGTAAGCATCAAGGAGCCATACTAGGCTGCACGACTGGTAGTAAAATAAGTACACCAGTAAGATGATACTGCTGGAAAGACAGCCCAAAGTACCATATGGTAAAGTTTCAAAACTTCATTTCTGTACCATGACAAGGGGCATTGCTTAATCTTTACAGCACTCCATTAGGCAACAATAGAAAATGTTGTGTGCACAACCTACTCTGACAAGATGAATGATTAACATATAAATATTGATAAGATCCTTAATCATTTTTATATTTGTGGCATTTGATGCCAACACCAACCTCTGGACCCTGTGCATATGGAAACCTTGTCTTGCTGTTCATTCAAGTAGTGATATATTTATATATTTGAGAAGTAGCTTATTTTGTGGAAGAATAGTTAATTTTTATGCTTTTTTGATAATATAAACTTCCTAAGTACTGAGGTTGGATAAATGGTGTATTTCTGCGCTGTTTAGCCCTAAGGCCAAGAGAGCTAAACATAGAGAGGATTGAGCAGCTTAATACATGAGAGAGGGACGATTTTGGAAGGTCACAGATAAGGAGGAAACTGAAGGGAAAGAATGTCATATAGCTGTAGGAACTACTGGAAAGTAGATGAAAAGACCATAGAGGAAATCAGAAGGAGAATTAATGCGAAAGAAAGAAAAGTTGTAGGTACCAGGAGAAGGTGTATGTGAGAAGGCAGGGAGAGATCTTGGGGGCAAGGAAGGTCCTTTACAGGGAGCATAGAATGATCACAGTTGGTGGTGGAGGAGCAGATGCAATGTAGGAGTAATCTCCCCAGAGGAGTTTACCATAACCAAGAGCTGCCCAATACCAGCTTGGATAGGGACTAAGTAGAGAAATCTTCAACCCTTCAGAGGACCACACTATTCACGGTCTCAGGTAACAAAATTCCAATAAAAACCTGCCCGCCACATTTTCCTGCATTTACTTGTTTCTTCAGCTTACAGTTAGTTGGAGATGATAAGTATTGCTAGGAAATGGAAAAGAATCCCAAAATGAGATCTGGTAAACTGTAGGCCCACAACACCACTAAGCCAGCAGAGAGTTTGCGCTATACAGTTATACTGCAGGCAATGGGAATAACATCAGGCCAATGTTAACCATTCAAAAGGATTCATAGTCCATAGGAAAAGGTGATACGTCATTTGACCCATCATCATATTTTGGAAAGCTAATGTAACTAATACTTTGCATGCCTGGACAGCAGGGCTCATGCAGAACCTGTACACTGTTACTCAAACAATTCCTGTTTTGTCACTCTATTTGTTTGGACAAGACTCTGGTTAAACCTAGTGTTAAGTTACCCAAGCACAAAGCAATAAAATTAATAACTTTTGAACAGTGAAAAGCATCCTGCTTTCGATTTTTCAAGCGGTAAAATTATTTTTGAAGGACCCAATATAAATAATTAGGACATCTAGGAACTTAAAAAGGACACAAAAGCCTTGATCCTACCAGAAGGACTTGAACTCCCTCATGAGGCTATGAATTGCTTGCCCTCCTCTGCCCACCCAAATCTCCCTGCTACACACACAAAACTGTACTTTGGTAGCGGACTCAGTGAAACTCCGCAACAGATTAACTTGTAGGCCCCATCCACACAGAGGTGCTTCTCAAGAAAATCAAGTTTCAGGTGAAAGCAAGGAAGATACACTAATGGGATTTCTTCCTTTCAGATCGCGGTGTAGCTGCACTGTAACACTACTACATGTGGACCCTGATATTTAAAGCTGCTGTGTTACTGATAACTGGAGACCACCTTCCCCATTAACTGGCAACGCAATATTTGTTTTGTCTGGATTCATCCAAGTGAAATATCTGGAGAATGCTGCATTAAGAAAACTGTACAAAGTACAATCACTGTAAGAGAGTTTAAGCTAATATGTAGAGAGGTAGGACCAATGAGCTTCACTCTTAATTTCATCTTATTTCTTGTGTGCAGTGGCAAGACACAGCACTATCAGTGGCAGTCATTTCACCTACTAAGTTATGGTCAGAAAAATGATACAGCACTGGAGAAAACCATTCAGTCCATTTCATTCGTTCTGGCTCTTAAACAGCAATTAGTCACAACCTCTGGCCATTGACCTTTTACTCTAAAGAGGTCAAAGGATTTAATCTGTACTTGGAACCAATAAAGGAATAATCTTATTAATGTAAACTGTTAAAGTTAGTATTGATGAGGCAGAAATGAATGCAGCCTTTGCACTGATGCTGATCAAGGCCTTAAGAGCCTTATAATATTAGAAAACACCAATAAAGTACAGATTACATTTCTGACCAGAAAACATTATTTATGCAAGTCCAGTTGAATGAAAACTTACTTCCACTTTCACTATGCATGCTAAAAGAAGGTGTTTGCTCTTAAAATCCAGTAGATTTTCTTGGGCAATGAAAGTGGTGCTAACAGGACTGAATAAGTTCAAAACAAAAACACAGCCAGGGAACAAGCAGGCAGCAGCTGATTTTCTACTTGCTGAAGGAAGGTCACAAGGTTAATGAGAGTAACTGGTCAGTGTACTTAACATAACTGTAGCTGCTTTTATTATTGGCTTCTAAAGCCTCAACCTCCCACAACAGGTGGCCTTGAACACCCTCTTTTGCACCTTTTGGCATTAGTGTCTGCCATCATCCTAATTACCTCTTTTAAAAGCCACTAGAGGGGTGGCAGCACAATCCAGGTGGGCTTCTTGGGAATATTATATAGACCCATACAAGTCTTGTCTGTTGAAACAATCACAATTGTAAAGAAAAGGCACAGGGATCATTTAGTTACATTTCTACCCATGCATTTTATTCTCAAGTCACACAGGGACAGGAACAATGCATCTCAAGCCTGTGTGGGAAAGACTGTTCTCTTGGACTACATTCCCCTCTATGTGTCCTAGAATGTAAAAAACCCTTCTGTGAACTGCAGAGTTGATGGAACATGACTTGATATAATGAATCAACTTTTAATAAAATATTTAACATTTTATTTAGAGCTATAATGGTAATTAAAAATTAGTTTCTTATTTCAAGCATTACATTTTCCATGGGAAGAAATTCAACAGAAATTCTTCAGATCTATATTGAAAAGTGTTTCAGATCCCACCTGGCAACAGTGGTTTAGTGGTTTATCAGTGACGATCACCGCGAAAATCACCAGACTGTGGTAAAAATCACCAGACTCTTTGGGGAGGAAATCTGTCCCCCTTATCAGGGTACGTGCAACTCCAGATCAGCAGTATTGGGCTTGACTCACAAAATGTACTCTGAAAAAGCTGAGGCAAGTCATTCGGTTCAGGCCTTTAGGGATGGGCAATAAAATTAGAGGTCGGGGTAAATAAAGATGCTATGCGGAAACAAAATTGAAATATTTCAATGGCAACCAACTGTCATGGATAACTGCATTATTATTACTTAAGTCATATTCAGGCACCTAAGAGTTTATTTTTGGAGTGCGATGTTGCTTTGACATCTGGACAGAGGCAAATCTAATCCTCATCCTATGGTCACATTCTCCACACTCATATTTATCCTGAGTAACTCCCACATTTCTTTGACTATCTTCATATCTCCCCAGAGGGGGGGAAAAACAAGAAAATAAATGGATGCTGTGATAGACAAGTTATTTTTCATTCCAGGTGGTTTAAAAAAGAGCAAAGAGCAAGGGTAAGCAATGCATTAGCATCTCATGTATATTTTGCCTGGAGCTGAATGATTGATTGTCTCAGTACATGTAAAGCATAGCCACAGCTGTATGGACAAAGTCCATTGGCAAAGATAAAGATCAGCTTAAACACAAGAGATTCTGCAGATGCTGGAAATCCAGAGTAGCACACACAGAATGCTAGAGGAACTCAGCAGGCCAGGCAGCATCTATGGAGAGAAATAAAAGAGTTGACGTTTTGTGCCAGCTAAATAAAGCTAAAGATTAGCTTTATTAATCACGTGTACAGCCAGTGAACATACAGCGAAATGCGCCATTTGCGTCAACAATCAACACAGTCTGAGGGTTGTGCTGGGCAGCCCGTAAGTGCTGCGATGCTTTTGGCACCAACATAACATGCCCACAAGTCACTAAACCTAACTGTACATCTTTTGGACTGTGGGAGGAAACCGGAGCGCCCAGCGGAAATCCATGTGGTCACAGGGAGAACGTACAAACTCCTTACAGACAGCGGCAGGAATTGAACCTTGATCACCAGCGCTACGAGCCTTGCACTACCACTAGGCTACCGTGCCCACCAACAGGCAATCTACTAGGCAAAGTGCTGCATTAAACATGAAACATGTTCAGGGGCTTGCCTCACCCTCCCACTAGCATGCATCATAAAAAGATACCATTTCACTCAAAAAAAAAAGTAAAAGTGAGAAAACCATTTATAGGCATCTTCACCTTCATGGGCAACTTTTTCTACTAAGCATGTTTCAGTTTGATGACACCAAGACATACTGGGAGTTTATTACTTCACACGCAATATCTGCTAAAATTTAAATACAGGGATAAAAGTAGGTGTGCAGATCATATTCACATCAAAGTTGCTGATGAACGCAGCAGGCCAGGCAGCATCTCTAGGAAGAGGTACAGTCGACGTTTCAGGCCGAGACTAACTTCGTTAGTCCTGATGAAGGGTCTCGGCCTGAAACGTCGACTGTACCTCTTCCTAGAGATGCTGCCTGGCCTGCTGCGTTCACCAGCAACTTTGATGTGTGTTGCTTGAAATTCCAGCATCTGCAGAATTCCTGTTGTTGCGTGCAGATCATATTTGTTAGCTTCCCAACGATTCCGTGGGTGACCATCACTGCCTGATGTAAGTTTAGTAAAATGTAATGTTATATTCTTTGCTTGCATTATACAAACAGAAGCTGCTGTCTCGTCTCAGTTAGTTCAGCAAGAACAGCAGTGGAGTTTTCTCAGCAGATGTGAAGAAAAGCAGTCGGCATTCCAGTTCCTGAACATTACTCAGTACCTTATGAAGGATTGTTTAGGTGTGAGAATATTAACCGGGTTATGATGGGCCCTGTGACTGAACAGCCAGCTGATGTTCATTTTGCAAGGTGTCACGTGAAGAATGACCGCTTTGGAAGAAATGTGGAGAATTCATAGCTCCTTGGAATTGCACTCCATCCTGAGTTACCCCTGAATGAAAGGATGAGATTTAACTGAAAAAGCATTGAGAAATTGACAGAATATAGGGATTATCAAAGGACAGGCTGCTTTCTATCAATGGTCACATTAGTTCAATGGCTGAGGCAAGAACCAATCCCATCTTCAAAAGTTCCAGGCAGTAACAGTGTTCTTTTAGTCCAATACTGATTTGTGCAGTTTTGTTAAAATCCCCAAAAGTTTACATAGAACACAACTATAGAATAAATTTGGCAGCAGATTTAAATTTTGCTTGACTAATGCAAATATTCTAACCTGATGAAATGCCGGGATCAACTGAAGCCCTGATGAAGGCTGAACTCCATTTGAAATAAGAACATGTTGCAAAGAATGAGATCTCCCCGAATTCTGTTGGAGCAACGGAAGTGGTGAATAGTCTGCCTGACAGCTTTGAGCAGAGTTTTCTTTTCCCACAGAACGCAACAGATAATTTGCATCCGGTCTGTGTGTCAATGTGGTGTTGGCATATCAATTCCTTGCCATGCAGCCACAGACTGTAGTTAACGTATCACGGTCTGAACTTACTTGCTAAACAGACCATGATTTGGAGGACATACTGTAAAGCCATAACTTGGCACACAGGTGGAGTTACATATCTGGATTACTGCTATAGAAATGCAGCATATACTTGTACCAAACTTTCCCCAATTTTAACACAATTGAGATATTGTAATTAGTCCGACATTTATACTATTTTAAAGCTGCCTTTACTAAGTCAGAACACAGCCAATAGCAGACTTGTTGGCTGTTGACATCCTTAGAAGTTTGCCTAGATTTGGCATGTCATCTAAAAATATTGACAGACTTCTGTAGACGCATGGTGAGAAGTATCCTTACTGGTGTTTCCATACCAGGCTGGAATGCAACCAATGTCCAATGGAATGGAAAACTCTACAAATGTGGTAGATACAGCCCAGTCCATCACAGGTAACGCCCTCCCCAGCATCAGGCTATGCTCTCTTCTAAAGGAGGTACAGGAGCCTTAGGGCCCACACCACCAGGTTCAGGAGCAGTTATTAACCTCCAACCACCAGGCTCCTGAACCAGTATGGATAACTTCACTCACCACTACTCCGGACTGACTCCACAACCTATAGACTTACTTTCAAAGACTCTACAGCTCAGTATTATTTATCTATTTATAGTTTTTAAATTTATTATTGGCATAATTTGACCACTTTTGCAAACTGGATATTTGTCAGTCTTTGTTATATATATTTTTCATAAACTCTATTGCATTTCTTTATTTCCTGTAAATGCCTGCAAGAAAATGAATCTCAAGGTACTATAAGCTCACATATCCAGTATGTACTTTGATAATAAATTTACTCTGAACTTTGAATCCTTGTTATTTTTGCTGGCTCCCAAGTGAATTCCAACAAGTGGTGCTTCGGAAGCTGGCAAGTAGGTGAACTGCTTCATGATCTCACATTCCTTTCCCCTTTCCCCTACCGTAGATATGAACTGATCTCCAGTATTTCTTCTTCCAGTTGTCACAGTTCATTCCACGGAAACCAGCTAGAGAAATGAGCTTTTGGAAGTAACAAGGAGAAAAAGTTCTTTGATGTTCCCCCACACCCACCCCCCTCGCCAGATCACGGCACACTTCTGAGTAATGCAGCCAGGTGTGTGCTCAATGCTTACATTTTCCAAATAGTTTTTTAAATATAGGTACCTTCATCACCCACTTCAGGATGGGGGGGGGGCAGCAAAGGCATGTTTGAGAATCAATAAAACTACAGATGCTGGAAATCTGAATAAGGATAGAAAATGCTGGAAACACAGCAGGTCAGGTGGCATCTGTAGGGAAAGAAGCAGTTATCACTTCAGGTCTGGGATTCTATATAAGAGCATTTGAGGCGGGGACACTCATGGCCAGGTGCAAGAAGGGCTGTTCTGAAAAGATGCACAATGAATGGTAGCTGGATGTTCAGTCACAGGGGCTATCATAACTTGCTTAATATTCTCACACCTAAGCACTCCTTCATAAGTTACTGAGTAGTGTTCTGATATTGGGATGCTGACCACATCTGCTAACCAGTTGTAAAACTCCACTACCGTTCTGGCTGAACTGTCAGAGAAGAACCACCAGCTTCTTTTTATATAATGCAAGCAAACAGTATGACATTGATTCAAGGAAAAATTATAATATTGGCTCAGACCCTACCCCTTCCAGTTCAGAGATGCCTCGGCAATAAAACCCTTTGAACCTTGAAGAGCTTGGGATTCAACATTCCAAAAGGACGCCAGATCTAACAAACTACAAAGCCAATCCTATATCTGCTTATAGGATGAAGCAATACTCGATTTCAGTACCAATGGACTTTGAAAACTCATCCTTATAGGTTACTACAAGGTGATGAGTTACTCACAAGAAGTAATGTTCAGAAACATCCTCTTGACTTTGCTGCTTAATGTGTACTAGTGCCAAGTTCAAACAGATACTAACTTGCAGCATTGGCATTAATAGAGCTTCATTCCCCATCACCCAGCAGCCTACTTCTGCCCCCACTGCATCTCCTTTTATTCACAATGCCATTTTTGCAGACCCAACCACAAATATCAAGATTTGACAATGAGGAGGATTAGGGCTACACTCAGTGGCTACCTTATTAGGTACACCTGTACACCTGCTCATTAATATCTAATCAGCCAATCATGTGGCAGCATCTCAATGCATAAAAGCATGCAGACATGGTCAAGAGGTTCAGTTGTTGTTCAGGCCAAATGTCGGAAGAGGGAAGAAGTGTGAGTGAAGTGACTTTGATAGTGGAATGATTGTTGGTGCCAGATAGGAGTATCTCAGAAACTGCTGATCTCCTGGGGTTTTCCCGCACAACTATCTCTAGACTTTACAGAGAATGGTGTGAAAGACAAAGAAAAATATCTAGAGAGCAGCAGTTCTGTAGGCAAAAATGTCTTGTTAGTGAGAGTCGTCTTTATTATGTACATGCCTATACCTAATAAAGTGGCCACTGAGTGTATATTGATTGATAAGTGGTAAGAAACTGACCATACATTGTACAATCAATTCAATACATATACAGTACGTATAAAAGCCATCGACTCTTTGCAGAGGCTGAATTTTAAAAAAGTGGCATAGCTGTCAAATTTTAGGAAGTTAATCATGAAAAAGCACCAGAAAATTTAATTTCCTGCAATTGAGAACTAATAAAAACATATGCTAGTGCACTCAATCATCAGCTACTGTAGTGATGATAATATTACAGATTATTATATTCTAAGCTGCTTACATTTAGTCTCTATATATGCTGAATAAAGGCTACAATTCTACTTTAATTAGATTAATTAGCGTTACATCCTCAGCTACACAGACCTGCATTGAACTCGGTGAGGATGATACAGAAGCTTTTCTGGCACAATGCCTAGGTTAAATCAGGAAATTTACAGCTGATCTTAAGCTGACAGTTGTCTGCACTGCCACACTTTCTAGGTCTGGGCATGACCTCCAGCACAGATAAACTGACGACAGGGTAGCAAAGACCACAGCAATGAGACAGAATCCCAGAGATACGTAATGTAAGACTTCCCTAACCCTGACACCAGGAAGACACAGTGCTCCAAAAAGCAACCGGCTTTCCTTCTAAAGCAGCAACATTATTTCACAGATTATTAGTCTTGATCATGATTCTTTGTCTGAATTTTCTAATTAGAATTATACTTCTGTGGCAAGTTCCACAATTTGGTTCAGGTGCACTTGTGTTGAAAGAGTGGAGTTCTAAGAAAGTAAGTTACGTTCTCCCTGTGACCGCGTGGGTTTTTTCCAGGTGCTCTGGTTTCCTCCACAGTCCAAAGACCTTCAAGTCGGTAGGTCGATTGGTCATTAGGTTAGGGTCGAATCGGAGTTTGCTGGATGGGGCAGTGCGGTGCAAAGGGCTGGAAGAGCCGATTCTGCGCTGTATCTCAATAAATAAATAAATAAGATTAATAAATATATCTTTTGTCAGATGGATTCAGGTAACATAAGTGCATCTCTCCATTTACTGAGTCCTCTTTTCTACATTGTTCACAGGGGAATTACATCCTCAGCCAAATATGTTGCCAAGTTAATCTAATTACAAAGTGAATCAACTGTCAATGAATAACAAAAAATGTCCAGTTAATGTATATATATATATTATTTTTTTACTTGAAAGTTTGCGCAGGAGAGGGAATTTAATCCAGCATTTTAATTCAGAGATAGATTGCGACAAACAAAGCATTATCCTGCAAAATAAATTGTTGGCATCCTTGAAAATTTCCAGAAAAAAATTGTTATAATAGAAGGCATGAAACATCGAAAACCACCGTACCGGACAGCCCCAGCTGAGCACTTACAAGCATCTTTTGTACGATAACCCAACCTTCAGGAAAAAATTGTTTGTTTTTGAGAAGGGGCCGTGGATCACATGTACATTGAACCAATACAGACCTGATGGGTTAAATTACCTACTGTTGCAATGTTTTTAAGATATTCATTCCCCATTTTTTGTGTTATGATGGGATCTATTAGCAATCGTTTCTGAAATATGAACACAGTAGAGAGACAGTGTTAGATGGAACGACTCTCTTTTTACTTAATTGCTTTTGTCAGGTAGATTTCTTGCAATAGCCATACTGCATCACAATATAGAGCCAAAATACTGGTCTAGTTTTCAAAAACCTAGAAAACTGTTCTGTAAGCAGCAAGAAGAATTTGTCGGTTTTTTTTGCGCATCAGCTGTTTGTCTGTCTTTGTTGTCTGCCGTTTTTCATTGATTCTATTGCGTTTCTTGGTATTTACTGTAAGAATGCCTGCAAAAAAACGAATCTCAGAGTAGTATATGGAGACATATATGTACTTTGATAATACATCAAATCTCACCACAGCGCAGCAGTTGTGGAATTTAAGTTCATGGATTGCGACAAACCTCCATCTGATTTACAAGCATACATCTATAGTCAATAGTTTTCAATAGCTTCATTTGATATCAGAGAGTGTAAACAATATACAAACTGAAGTTCTTGCTCTTCGCAGACATCCACGAAAACAGAAGACTACCCCAAAGAATGAGTGACAGCAAAAATGTTTGAACCCCAAAGACCCCCTCCCACACATAAGCAGCAGCAAAATGTCAACCCTTCCCCTCCCCTCCTCTCCCCCACCTATTTCAGCCAAAACCATCAGCACCTACCACCCACCAATAGCAAAGCCCCCAAGAGGGACAACGATCTGCAGTACAGAAAAACTAGTCGTTTATTCGACAATTTGACATGCAGTGAAAGAAATCAGTCATTCTACCTCATATATAACTCCAGGTCCATCAACGTGGTGGACTTTGAAATAGTTTTGAAGCTGGAGGTGAAGAATAAATGTTGGCCTCACATTATGGTGCACAGAATTGAATGGGGAAGGTGGTGCACATAGCTCCAGGGACTCGAGTTTGGATCATGACCTTAGATTGAACATGTTTGTGTGGAGCTAGTGTACCCTCACTGTGATTGCAAACGGTTCCACCCACACCCTAAAGAGGTGCTGCAAGCTTATGTTGTAGCTTATCCCTTAGGGTAGCTCAGTGGCAAAAGAATCAAAGGGGATGGATGAAGTTACGAGAGAGAATATGTTGCACAGGTAAAGGGAAAAAAGGAGGGGGGAGGACAGAGAGGAGGAGCTGAACTGATGTGATGGCTCTGCTGTGAGCAAGCATTGACCAAATGACTTATTACTACTGAAGAAAGTAAGGACTTGCCAGCATATAAATCAATGCAAGCTTGCCTGCCTGGTGGCAGTAATCTCAGTTGCAATGATTTTTGCTCACTAATATTTATTACTTAGATGAAAGAGTCTTATGGCAGAAATACTGGGCATTTTTCTTTCCCCACATTACACACAAAAATACATTCCCAGAAAACTAAGCCTCAAGAGACACAGATAGATTGGACATCAGAGGAAACACTCACTACAGAGTGGGTTCAGTTGAGGATATGACAGATGCAACTGACAGTGTTCAAGCAGATGCCTATCCAAGTTTTATAACTGAAACATGGCCAGCATGCAAATCCACCATTTATCTGATACAGTTTATTCAAGTTCTCATCAAATCCTGGTTTGAATTACCACTGGATGAACTGTTTTAGTGCTATTTTCATAGCTAACTGGTTTGTTGCAATAATAGGAAATCTACTCCTCACCCCAACCCCAACCCCAACTTTGCAAACCTAATACCAACATTATTATTTTCTGAATCATTAATAACTTGTGATTGCAAAAGGAAAGGGGGGGGGGGTGAAATCAATATTCTATCAGCCCAGTCATTTTAGTTCTACAGATTTAGTCATTACAATTTTAATGTATATAGAGTGTACTTCTTATGAAAACCAAGAGGATAGCTAAGTGGATTGGTCATATACGCTGTTAATTCACAGGTTAACTGGTTTTCCAGGAGAGGGAGGAATTCTAAACTTGCCTACTAAAGCCTCATACTCTGCATTTACTTTCTCAACTTTCAGAAGTTCGCTTCTAGCTGACCACCCTTCCAAACACTGGTTAGGAATCAAAGCAAGGGTGTGTCTCAGATCAATGTGAGTGCTAACAGTGGATAAATCCAGAGAACTTTGATCAATCTGGACTCAAAAGTGACTTTGACAAGCACTATTCCTGGGTTCTGGCAGGAAATGAATCACAGAGAAAATCAGAGCAATATTGAAATGCACCTGAGTAACATCCTATAGTAAGCTTGAATTATATCCAATTTTATAAGCTTTTTGCTTAACTGAATAAGCTAATTAATAGGAACTATTTACTGAGAGAGAAATAACCAGCTTTCCTGCAAAAAAAACATGAAAACATATTGTTTTCCAGGAAACTTGGTTACTTCTCTCACAGTAAACACTTCCTATTTATTATAAATAAATATAAATATATTTATTAAAATATATGTATTTTAAAAACTATACAATGCACCAAGCTTTGAAATACCCTTGTTTTGTGAAACCATCCGGAAATGTGCCCTTAACAATTAAAGAAACGAGTGCTTATGTTATTAACTGAAGAGGTTATACTCACTGTCTTCAACCTGCAATAACGAATTCCTTGTAGGTCCTTTGGCAAGTAGCAGGACAAAATCAGGACTGCTGTTTAAAACTTATTCAAAAATATATGATCTAATAACTATTTTTTATCATGACCTAATATGACGGCTTTTTTAAACAATGGTCTACAATGGCATGCATATAATCTTCAAGTTATGATTAAAATAGCAATGCGTGTTCATCAACAGGAACTATATAATGTGTTCAATAGCAATTAAGATACTGAACTGGTAATTACAATGCACTGCGACTGCATAAGCATTTACAAATACTAAAACAAATGCATTCAACCTCTCTGGACTTGTGCTGCATCGGCTTTAACATTTTCAAGATGAACTAACATGAGTACACACTTGATTTAACCGTACACCTTGAAGTTAAGGTTTTCTTCTCCCCCAGGCAGACGCCCCCATTAAAACAAAACCTGTCACTTTAAATAATACA
This sequence comes from Mobula hypostoma, assembly GCF_963921235.1. Taxonomy (NCBI): domain Eukaryota; kingdom Metazoa; phylum Chordata; class Chondrichthyes; order Myliobatiformes; family Myliobatidae; genus Mobula; species Mobula hypostoma. Next base: position 36,449,703 of record NC_086128.1, read on the forward strand.
CGGACTTTTTAAGAGCGACTTTCTCCATTTAATTGCCCCTTTCTTGCTAACGCGTCGTTTTACTCCTGATTCTCCCAGTGCCCAGTTACGTGAAATCGATGAATCTCACTGTAGGAGGGAATTGACAGTTAATACTCGCAGCTTCCGAAGGTCGTGTGTCTTTAACACTCACCTCCCCAACTCCTTCCCCAGCAGAGTGTAGTTACTGTTGAAAGAGTCGGTCCGTATTCGGGATAAAATTTTGGCGACCATTCCTTTGCGATTCATCATTACAGTAAAGAAACTTCACAGCAGTCACGGGCGAACTCAAACGTCCAAAGAAGGTTTGGAGTCAGTGCGAATTAAACTTCAGGGCAGCTTGGGCACGGTTAAATGTCTCGGCCACAGCAGCCCAGCAGTTGACAAACCTCCGCAGAAGTCTGCAGTGCACACTGCTGACAATGTCTTCCACTCCCCGAAATAAATCGGTACAGTGAGAGAATGTGAGCAGTGCTCCGCACCAACCCGGCGTGCCCGAGATTGCTCTGACAGCACAGGAGCTGCTGCGGGACATCAAAACACTCCGAGGAACTTAAGTCCAAGCGACATCACGCTGCAGAGAGCCAATCACCGTTGGACGGAAGCAGCGATGCTGTTGAACAGAGGCGACACCGCTGCTCCTGAGGCTCGATCACAAACTGCACCGGCTACACATATATTTAGCTGGGGAATTAAAGCTTCACATGTCAAGATCTTTCGAGATTTTCCCGTCAAAGTGAAACCATATATGCGTTGTTTCAATGCAGGCAGTGGTATCAAGGTTTAATTAACATCTACCCGTTGCTTTCCTATCAATAGAAATGGGTTGAATAACTTTGTATCCTCTTAAACCATAGGCAAGGTCCCAGAGGACTGGAGAATAGCCGCTGTTGTTCCTTTGTCCAAGAAGAGCAATAGGGATAATCCAGCAAGTTATAGTTTGATGGGTTTTATATCAATGGTGGTGATATTATTGGAGAGAATTCTAAGGGATGGGGTTTAATCACATTTGGAAAAGCATGGACATTAGTGATAGTCCAAGTGGCATTGTGCTGGGAGGGGAGGAAGATCGTGTCTTAGAAACCTGATTGAGATTTTTTGTACAAAGATGAGAAAATCTGCAGATGCTGGAAATCCAAGCATTGCACACGCAATGCTGGAGGCCAGGCAGCATCTGTGGAAAAGAGTAAACAGTTAACATTTCCAGCCAAGACCCTTTATCAGTACTGGAAAAAAAAGATGCAAAGTTGGAGCAAGAAGGTGGAGGGCGAGGGGAGGAAGAAGTACGAGGTGGTAGGTGATGGGTGAAACCAGGAGAGGGGGAGAGGGTGAAGTAAAGAGCTGAGAAGTTGATTGGTGAAAGAGATAAAGGACTGGAGAAGGGGGAATCTGATAGAAGAGGGTAGAAGACCATGGAAGAAAGGGAAGGGGGAGGAACACCAGAGGGAAGGGATGGACAGATAAGGAGATGAGGTGATAACACTGAGGAATTTAAAGTTTATTTGAATTAAATTAAAGTTTCAGAATTCAAGATTACATGGGATCAATGGTGACTTGGTAGAATTATATTGGCCAGACAAGACGGAGGATGATGGTGGAGGGGTATTATTCTGATTAGAGGTCTGTAAGCAGTGATGTTCCACAGGGTTCGGTGTTGGACCTCTGTTGTTTGTGATATACAAAAATTCAGGGAGAGCTGATTAGAAAGCTTGTAGATGACATGAGAAATTGACAGAGTTGTGGACAGAACACAGGTAGGTTTTTCAGCGCACGATGCTGTGCTGAACTTTTAAACTACTCTAAGATCAATCGACCCCTTCCTTCCCATATAACCTTCCACGTTTTTCGTCCAGGCACCTCTCTGAGTATCTTAAATGTCCCCAATATATCTGCCTCAACCACCACCCCTGGCACCTACTTCTCTGCAAAATAATCTACTGCTGACATCTCCCCTCTACGCAATCACCTTAAAATTATGCTCCCTCATATTAGCATTTCCACTTTGGATAGTAAGGTGTCCTGGTCTATGATTAACTTATAATGCAGGATTTTAGTGACTAAATGATTGTATTCTTGGTCCACAGTGGGGAAGGAGTGGATTGTGAAAGAATCCATCCCCATCCTGTTTGTCATCCAGCCTGAGTTTACTTTCCATTGATCTTGAATAGCAGTGCATCAGTTGTGCTGTTAACCAAGTCAATATGGTAGGTAGGATCCACCAAATTAGCTCTAACATTGTGTCAATCTCCAAGGGCCAGTTACAGAGTATAATCTTTCTTTGTATATCAGATATTCTTCCCTAATGAGAACTCAGAAGATTAGGCAACCATTTTTGTTGGCCCAAATTTTGCAGTGGCTTGTCGAAGTGACAGTCTGACCCACAAAGTTTGAAGAAAGCTGCTCACAGAGATTCAGCATTTCTATAGCATTTCTTCCTTTCCAACATGTTGTCCATAACATTTGATGCCATTACTAATCAAGAACCTATCAACCTCTGCTTTTAAAGCAGAGTTTGACAGGTTCTTGATTAGAAAGTACATCAAAGGCCACAAGGAGAAGGCAGGAGAATGGGGCTGAGAGGCAAAACTAATCAGCCACGATCAAATGGCACAACAAACTCAATGGGCCCAATGGCCTAATTCTGCTCCCATGTCCTGTGAACTTGCAGTTGAACGTTGTGCCTCAGTTTCAGGTAAATGGTGGCATTGCAAGTTAGTCAAACAGTAATTATTAGAGAGGATTAACTTGAACATACAAAGTACAGTTTTAACACACATTTTACATTGGACACAAAAACTGCAATATGCATATGAAGGAGAGGTAAAACTAAAATGTGTAACTTTATAAACTGAAATGTATACATCATCTTGTAATATTTATCCGAGGAAATTGCAAGCCACACATGTAAAATTAGTTTCATAGGATAAGAGGGGTAATAAAGAAATATTTATTGGGGGAACCACATAGAAAATTCACCTACACCATATGCAACAAAATTTAACATTCACAGTGTCTGTGGAAGGTTCTCATTACTTTGCTGATTTTTGCCAGTTATGCTGGAGTAGTTACAAAAATTGCATATCTTATTGAAGATCAGAGAATCACTGGAGGCATTTTCTGGACCGTATCTTTAGCTGGCTATATGCCTGCTCAGATTCAGTTTCAGATTTACTTATCACATGTACCTGTCAGGGCACTGGAGCAGGGATCCAATCGCAGACCCAGTACTGAGCACACAGTGATATTAATTGAGTAACAAATTCTGAGGTGCAAACAAAGTCGGCGTCAAAGATCAGACAGAGATCAAAACATCTAGAGAAATTCAAAAAACCAGAATCAGGAAAAAGTCAGAGTCGATATTCGGATGGACAGAGTTCAGATACGAATGCTGGAAAGACTCAGGAAAACTCACTGGCACAAACAGGCAACAAACAGGTGAAACACAGGACTGAAATACACTGAGCAATAGACAGAGAGGCAGATGATAGGTGGAGCACAATGAGACAGAAGTGGCAGCAATACAGGTAATAATGAGAAACAAGTGAGAGGCAGAGTACTCAGTAATACAGGGGCTGGAGTAGAGCAGGAGCGGGGACAGGAGCACATGGGGCATGGAAACAAACAAGAGCACATGGCAATACAAAACCACAGACTGACAGCTAGGGGGAAAACACACAAAAAGACAGTTCAACTGGAGGTACTAACAGTACCATGCATCAAAACATACAGTGAAATGCATTACTTGCATTTGCAATGCTCAAGGATGTGCTGGGGGCAGCCCACAAGTGTTCCCACACATTCTGGTGCCAACAGAGCATACCCACCTTGTTCAGCAGAGCAACACAGAACACAACAAAAGAGAATATACCAAGCGGTAAACAAAGAAAGTAACAGCGAGAAGAAAGTTCAGAAACCTGAGATGCCAAGGGACTTGGGAGCCATTGAAATTCATTGTCACAGACGGCCATGGAGGCAAGTCATTTGGCATATTTACAGCTGAGGTTTATAGGTTCATGATTAGTAATAATGTCAAAGGTTACAGGGAGAAGGCAGGCGAATAGGGTTGAAAGGGATAATAAATTAGCTATAATGGAATGGCGGAGCAGACTCGATGGGCCAAATGGCCTAATTCCGCTCCTATGTCTTATGGTCTTATGGTCTTGACAATTTATCTACTACTGCAAACACAGAAACCAAATTACTTCATGGAAGTATGGAATTTTCTCCATTGCATGGGGTATTGAAATAATAATTTTTATGAAATGAAATGTTTTAAATGATCTTGAGTGCAAAAAGAATACAGGTAAAAATTATTTCTGTTTAGTGAATTAGGGTTTGGGATTTCTTAAAATTTCTTATGCTTTTCCTTCTCTAATAGCTTACTTGAAACACATTTTTCCAAACATCTCCTTAGGCTTGATGATAACCCTGGTAAACTAATTTGTAATCGTACAAGAATACCATTAAAGGCTCCTTTAAGATAGTAAAATGTCCCACTGTGATTTATAAGCAAAATCAGATTCCATATTACATAAGGAGATTTGAAAACCATAAGAGTTATGCAATACAGAAACAAACATATTAGCTTCACAAGTTAATACCAACCAACAAGCATGTAGTTACACTAATCCCATTTTATTCTCCTCAAATTCCCATCAACATCTCAGGTTCTACAACTCAATTGCAATATATGCAATATATAATGATCAATTAACCTACAAACCTGCAATTCTTTGAGATGTGGGGGTAAATTGAAACACTTGGGAGACATCCCTGCAGTCACATGAAGAACGGGCAAACTCAACACAGACAGCACCTGAGTTCAGGATTGAATGTGGGTCGCTGGATCTGAGAGGCAGCAGCTCTACTGGTTGAGCCACTTTAGGGTACATGAGCAAAAGCATGTTTGAAGAGATAGTTTTGTGGAACATCATAAAGGAAGGAGAGGTATAAAGAGGGATTTTATAGGGATAAGGATTTGTCAATGACAAAGGCATTAAATTTCTTTAGAAGAATAATTTTATTTATTGACAATCATTGCTCAATTACTGTGATTTCTCCATGTAACCTTTTCAACACTGATCTATTTAAAGAGACCTTTCTAGTTCAAGAATTTTATAATTAATTCACATTCATCTAACAGTTGACAATGGTCAATATAAAGTCGAAAGAATAGTTTGTCACATGATACAAGGTCCCAATCTCTCATGTATCTGACAAAGTTATTCAGGTTTTGTGAGTCAGCTTTCTGCACAGAGCTGTGGTTCCTCGCGTTCTTGCTTATCTAGGCAGAGTGGTTGCTGCAACCGAAGAGAATGGGAATTTACCCATCAAATGTGGTTGTGGCAACAGCACGCATGTCTTTATGGAAAAAGACTGCAGTTTCAAGGGGTAATATCATTTTCTTAAAATATAGTTTCTGAGTAAAGTTTGCACATCCGTCAAATCCGTATCTGCAGTCAGGTATTTCACTGGCCTATTTGATCACACTTCTGGTTAACCAGATATACCTTCTTAAGAATGGTACTTTTGTCCATATGATCACAGTGGTGTTGTGGTAAATTTAGTAAACCAAGTTCTTGTAAATTGTTGAGTAATAACTCCCCTTGCTGCATCTTTCATCAAGGTAATATATCAAGTTCAGTGCATAAAGACTGATTAAATATGGAGACTTCAATATTTTTCAAAAATTATACATTTTTAAAAATCTTCCATAGAACACCGTGTTGATCTCACTTTCTGATGCCAAAATTTTGGTTCCTACTTTTCTATCAATATTATTCTTTGCAAACTTTGATATATTTTTCTTGTGGCGTTCTATTCCAAGTGCTATCAAATAAGTGGAAGGTCTGACTCTGCACTGAAGTAAGATCTGATGCCTGTTATTCAATATCATTACGTTTTATACAAACAAAAGATTTAAATTTATTAATTAGCCGTGAGTGACAGCTGAAACAATTTGCTGTTAATATAAATAACAGATGCCACGCACACAGTGGGTTCAGAAATGTAGCCTGATGCAGGGCTATGATAGAGTTATAAATTGCTTAAACTTTATTCTTCCAGATTATAATACAAGATATAACAGTATGCAAGGGCCTGGTGAGACTACAGCTGGAACATTGTGTGCAAGACTGGTCTCCTGACTTAAGGAAGGATATTCTTACAATAGACGGAGTGCAATGAAGGTTCACCATATTGATTCCTGGCTTGGGTTTTGTCCCGTGAGGAGAGATTAAGCAAACTGGCCCTATACTGTCTTGAAAGAATGAGGCACAATCAATTGAAACATGCCGTAGAAAAATCTTACATGGCTTCATGGAGTGGATGCAGAGACATTGATTCTTCTGGCTAGGAGTGTCTAGAACCAGACAGCACAGTCTGAAAATAAAGGGTCAGCCATTTGGGACTGACATCAGAACAAATTTCTTCACTGGGAGAACTCAAAGTGATGTGAAGACTCAGATATTGAATATCTGTGGTCCCATGTTTGAATCAAGCCAGCTCCTTGCACGCTTTCCATCCGTGCAGGGTTGACCATCGAGCTAGCAACTCGGCCTCATAAAAAAAGACAAAGAAACAACAAGGTTGCCAATGCGCAGAAGGAACAATGATCTATACAGAGTTCAATCAATTTTTTTGGAATTATGTGAGTCAAGAGGTATGGGATTAGTACAGGAAAGGGAACTGAGATAAAAAGGTCACCAATCACCTTAATGAATGGCAGAGCAAGCATGAGGGGCTTAATGGCTGGCTACGGTTTCTATTTCCTATGTTCTTAGGTCCTTCCATCAACCTGGGTGAATATTAATCCCAGGTATCTACTCAAGCTGTTTTGATTTGTATCAAGAGAGTGCCAGATCAAGTGTTTATGAAACACTTGGGTTCGTGATTATTTCCTGGTACCAGAGCTTGCATAGTCTCTTGCTATTAATTTCCAACAATTATCCACAGTTATTTTAAGGATATTATATAACCACTGTACAAAATTACTGTTGTAAAATACATAGTTTTCTTTATTCATTTTCTCAGTGGGAAACAAGAATCCCTTTCTAAGTAATGATGTTCTGCTTTTCTATGGGTTTTCAGTGCCTCTCACAACCTGTGATTGGATAGTGCACAGCAACACTTCTCTGACATTTCCACCAGCATGAATGTGATCCGCAGTGAATCAAGCTGATCATGTGGCCAGTTGTTTGAGTCTGCGGTACAATTCCCCATGCTGGGACAGCAACTCTCAACCCCGTGATCTCTGCCAACCAGAGGGCCAAGAGAGTTGGACTCCCTTGAGTTCCACCAATCTCTACATCTGTATCGACTACAGAAGGAAGAAGCTGGAGGTCCATGAGCCAGTTTTTATTAATGGATTAGAGGTAGAGAAGGTCAATAGCTTTAATTTTTCTTTCTTTTTCAATCTTTTTATTAGTTTCATAAAATATAAACATAAGATAGCAATAATACAAATAGTTGGGGATACAATGTTGTACTTAAAATGAGTAATTATAAGACCAAATAGTATAAATTGACAAAACTCCCAATCGTGTAGGATAACAATGAATAATACAGGACAAAAAAAACTGAAGAAAAATCATGAAAAAGAAAAAAAAATAGGAAAAAAAACCAAACCCCACCCCCCAAAAAACTAAACTAAACAGAATTAGACAACTAAGCTAAAAGACTTGGGCAATTCTAACAACGTAAAAATGGAAGAGAAGAAAACCTTTGTGTCTGCGACTCCGTTCCTCTCAACCAACAGTACAGAGAGATAAAATAAGTTTGGAAATGGTCAAATTACATCATATGAAAATGCTGAATGAATGGCCTCCAAGTTTTTTCAAATTTAATGGAAGGGTCATAAACCACACTTCTAATTCTTTCCAAATTCAAACTCAACATAGTTTGTGAAAACCAATGAAATGCAGCAGGAGGGTTAATCTTTTTCTAATTCAGCAAAATGGATCTTCTAGCCATAATAGCTTTAATTTTTAGCAATACCATTTCAGAGGATCCGTCTGGGACCAGCTCCTAAGTGCCATTACTAAGAAAGCACGACAGCACTTACACTTTCTTAGAAGTCTGCATACATTCAGCATGTCACCAAAAACTTTGACTAACTTCTCTAGATGCACAATGATTGATCCTTAAATGGTTGCATCACAGCCTGATATGGAAACACCAGTGTCCCAAAATGGAAAAGACTATAGAAAGTGGTGGATACAGCTTAGTCCATTACAAGCAAAACATTTCCCACCATTGAGTACATTTACATGGAGCGTTGCCACAAGAAAGCAGCATCCATCATTGAAGACCCCCAACATCCAGACCATGCTCTGTTCTCGCTGCCACCATCAGGCTGGAGGTACAGGAGCTTTAGGTCCCACACCACCAGGTTCAGGAATAGTTATTACCCTATAACCATCACGCTCCTGAACCAGCATGACCACAACTCTGAACTGATTCTACGACCTACAGTTTCCCTTTCAGGGACTCTTTTACAACTCATGTTCTCAGTATTATAATTATTTTATTTACACAACTTCTCTTCTTTTGCACATTGGTTGATTGTCAGTCTCTGTGTATGTATAATTTTTTTGTAGATTCTATTGTATTTCTTCATTTTCCTGTGAGTGCCTGCAAGAAATTGAATCTCAAGGTAGTATATGGTAAGATATATGTACTTTGACAATAAATTTACTTTGAAATTTTAAATCTGAGCTTTGAATCTCATACACTGTCCTGACTTAACGTAAGAATTGAATAATTAGGAGTAGGAATCCCTCAGTCCCCTTAATATCTAGAAATCTGTCAAACTCTTTTGAATGGATATCATTTCAATTTCAAGATTTAAGAGAAATTTGGATAGGTACATGGATGGGAGGGGCATGGAGGGCTATGGTCCAACTGCAGGTTAATAGTTCAGCATCGACTAGATGATCTGAAGGGCCTGCTTTTGTGCTGTAAAGTTCTATGACTCTATGAACAAACAAAATGACTGAGCCTCCATAATCCTGTGTGTTAATAAATTCTAAATATTCCCCACCTCCTGAATGAACAAAATTTCTCTTCGCCCCAGTCCTAAAAATTTTATCTGAGACTGTAAATCTTGATCCAATGGAAACATCCACTGTATTCACTCTATTAAATCCTGTTAAACAATTCTACATATCAGTGAAACCACATTTCATCCTTCTAAACTCCAGAGAATGCAAACCTATTCTACTCAACTTCTCCTCATATGGCAATTCTTCCATTTCACAAAATGATATGATAAATCTTTTTTTGCACTTTCCCTATGGAGATTGGCAAGGCAAGTTACTTACACAAATAGTGGTAGGCATCTGGAATATGCTGCCAGAGGAGATGGTTGAAGCAGAGATGATAGCATTGTGTAAGAGGCATTCAGAGGGATGTATGAAAAGGAAGGAAATGGAGGAATGGAAATGTGAAACTTTATTTAGTAAAATGGTCGGTTTATGCATGATGGGTTGAAAAGCCTGTTCCTTTGCTTGTTCTATGTTCTAGAAGGTAGGGGATGGGGACATGGAGAAAGAGCTGGGGATTGGAGTGGGAGAAGGTAGAGGATTGGGATCAGCTGGATTTCTCATAGATAGACCCAATGAGGACATACAAGGATAAATGGCCTCTTCCTTCTTTCTTGCAAATGTTCTGTGATTCTGAGATTTTTTTCCATGTTAAATGTACACATTTGATATTAGGAGATTTAAAAGGATTACACACCAAATACCATTCACTGAGAAGTTTATTTTTAGAACCATCGACAATGGTTTTTATTTACAATGTTGAATCCGGAACCTGCATGGATAACTCACTGACCTCAACACTGTACTGATTCCACAACCTATAGACTAACTTTCAAAGACATCACAACTCACATTCTCAGTACTATATGCTGTATATATTTGAAATTGATCATTATTTGCACGATTTGTCCTCTTTTGCACATTGGATGTTTGCCAGACCTTGTTATTTATAGTTTTCATAAATTCCATTGCACTTCTTTATTTTCCTGTAAATGCCTGTAAGAAAATTAAGCTCAAGGTAGTGTATAGTGATAAAAATGTACTTTGATATAAATTAACTTTGAACATTGAACTTTGGGACAGCACTTTATTCAGAAAGAAAATTAACATTTCATTGTAAAATCATAACTTTCATTTTTGCTGTCTGTTTTGCTGCCCAATAAAATCTCTTTCATCTTTTCTATTAAATTCACATCACTCAATTCCCCCTTTCTAAAATGGTAGGCAAACTGGGTAAATATTAAAGAGGAATGAGGTTAGGCTGCAGATCAAAACACATTTCTGATAAAGCAAGGACAAGAATGTGGGGAAATGGACTGAAGATACAGATCCAGCTGAAAGCCATTGTAAGTTTGAAAAGATAAGGTGGTCATAGAGTCACAGAGTAAAACAACACAGATACAGAACCTTTGGCCCAACTTGTCCATGCTAAGCAAGATGCCTGTCTATCTATTTCCATGTGATAGATTCATAGAGTAATATGATTCTAGTCTTTTTCTCTTCCAATGATCCTTCCTTCATATGTTTCCAAGACTCCTGTGGCATGAAAAATTGCTGCAGGGAGAGAACTGCAGTAAATTAGAGGCTAAGAAGAGACACACATTTTTGTAATGACATACAGTGCACAAAACTCAAAAGAATCAGACATCCATGTGATTTTGCGTAGAAAGTGCATCATATGCAGTCAGGTCAAATGATCAAGTGTGACTGGGAAAAGCTGCTTCACATAATACCTTCACGTTGGTATTAGAAGTAAGCACAGTCCTTCCAACAGCCAATAGATGCTGTTCTGTTATCAAAAATGAGAAAATCTGCAGATACTGGAAATCCAAATAAAACACACAAAATGCTGGAGGAACTCAGCAGGTCAAGCAGCATCTATGGAAAAGAGTAAACAACTTTTACTCTTTTCCATCGATGCAGCCTGGCCTGCTCAGTTCCTCCAGCATTTTGTGTGTGTTGCGCTATTCTGTTTGTGCATTTTAGTTTGCACACTAGAATATGGAGTTCCTACTCTAATCGTCATGCCACAATTCTTCTCCCCAATCCTCAAAAATCCATCTGTCCATACAGCTACTTTTGTGGCTTGCCATTAAAAAAAGCAGCTCAGTTGTATTGAAGGATCTATATAAATGTAAGTTGTTGTTGTTAAATGAAAATTTGTCCATTTTATTTTCACAGATTAATTCATTTATAATGTTAAGTTCATGTTTATAAAGATGAATGTCTACAAGTTCTTTTTTGTCATTAGCTTTAAATAAGCATTATCTTGCACTTTCAAACTTCGGTTCATCGGAAACTATTGCTCAGTGATATTCTTAGTGCTAGCAAAAGGAAATGCATTTCTAAGCAATCATTTGCTAATATTACCAGTTTATTTTCATTCCTGGATCTGGTCTAGATGTTTCAGGAAACCCTTTGGTTTGGTTTGTGCTACTCAAGTTCTCTAGGAAACTGCCTCTCTAACAACATTCACTCTCTTTTTTTACAGCCATACAGACCAACCATTGCTCTGAGCAGGAAAATTTTACATGGCCTGAAAACTGTGCCGCACTTAAAATGTTTTTTTGTAATATGCACATCAAACAAACACAAGCTACAACTCACAACACAAGTAAATGATGTCAAGCAGTCAAAACAACTGACAGGTACAATGGCAAAAGTACAACATTTTAACTAGATGGTGTTGGCGTACAGTGGGCTGGCAATTTATTAACAATGAGCTGCTGACTTCCATTCTGTGTTTGTTGTTACAATTTGTAACAATGTTGTAACTTGAACCACTGACAATGTAAATATGTTGACGCTCTAAAACATTTCAAAGTAAAGTTATTGTGCAGTTATTATTTAGAAAATTTATGGATTATATTAATTAACACAATTAATTACAGAGCATTTCACAATTATAGTAACATAATTTCAAAGTTATATTAACATTATATAAAAGAAAATTCCAGCTGCGTGAAATAAAGGCTATGTGCGTAGGAGCATTTCAGTTGCTGTACGGCTGTGCACCCACCAGCTTAGAGGAAACAGTGCTTTTCAACATCATTTTCCAACAGTCCAATGCCCACTCTTGCCTCTCTTTTACACTTTATACAGTATATCTGAAAAACACTTCTGGTATCCCCTTTTATATTACTGGCTAGTTTACCATCATATCTCATCTTTTTTTCCTCCTTTTTGCTTTCTAGTTGCCTTCTTTTGGTTTTTAATAGTTTCCTAATCCTTCACCTTCCTACAAATTTTTGCTATATTGTATGCCCTCTCTTTTGCTTTTATAAAGTAAAGGCATCATAGGTTATAGGGAGAAGGCAGGTGATTGGGGTTGACAAGGAAAATAAATCAGCCATAATCAATAGCAGAGCAGACTCAATGGGCCAAATGACTTAATTCTATGTCTTATGGTCTTATGAAACATTGACATGTCCAGAAAAAGAAGGAGATGATACTGAGAGATAGACACATGCAAAATGCTGGAGGAGCTCTGCAAGTCATTTCACATCTATGGAGGGAAATAACAGTCAACATTTCAGGCTGAGACCCTTCATCAGCAATGCCCGAATCCCATAAGTGAATTTAAAGTAAACTAATGGTGTGTGCCAATGAAAATGAGTGCACTTTGAAGACCATTCCCAAAGCAGGATAGTTAGCAGAATATTCTGGTGCAACACTGGAGGCATGTCCTGATTCACAAATGAAATTGAAGCCAACATAAAAATCAATGGAAAACACGTAGATAAGTGGTTTGGTGTTCAATTCCTTTACATTTAAAATACCTTGATCATTTGTACTAGTGAGGCCAATGCTGTCCAGATTTGTTTGATAATGCTTAGCTTTGAACAAGATCAACACCTGACACCTTTACTGGAATCCTGCTAATGCTATTGGTTGATCTTCCCAAAATGCACTTCAAAGCTACAACCCTCCTTTCAAATACCCCAGTTACCTTCAGACACTCATATGGTATTTATAACCAACTGCTCTGGTTCAAATTGATACAATGGCTCTGCAATCTGCAATAATTCTAAAGGTTACTGCAATTTCCTAAGACATTTTATATAACAATGTTCTTTGAAAATGCTCCAAACACATTCAGTCGAAGTCTTATTATTTATCTTTTTCTCAAAGACACTTTAAACATTTGGTTTATAAGACTTTGGAATTTAAAATTGAATCCAAACAATACAAGTAGAAGTTTAAAAAGTACTGTATATATACATGAATAAAATAAATATAACCGATGAATTTCTGCAGGGCTTTACAAATTAAATGGTTCTTTTTCTTTGAAGGTTTCAATTATTAATCTGAATCTGAAATAAAGACATTTAAGGCCAATCAGATTTATTGATCACATGTATATTGAAACATACTGTAAAGTGTGTCATTTGCATTAACAAGCAGCACATGCAAGGACGTGCCGGGGTCAGCCTGCAAGTCTCGCCACGCATTCTGGCACCAACGTGGCATGCCCTCGGTGTTCAGCAGAACATAAGCAGCAGCCACTAAAACAAAACAAGACAACAACAGCAAAAACAAGTCTCCTTCCCATCCCTCCAACATACCCACTCACACACCCAGACAGGCTGATCAAAGGGAATTCAAAATGATGGCAGCTTCAATAAAAAGCAATGGTGCAGAAAGCAAAGGTAAAGCAAACTCTTCAAAGTACATTTCCATCTTCCTATTTCAATCTGTTTTCATTGCACTATATCTTCTCTGGCAGAATGAGAGGGTAAACAGACTATAGAACATTCTCAAGACATCAAAGCTAAAAGGTTACAACAGAGCCATATCAGTTCATACCATATAACAGTATGTTCTTGCTGAAGTAGAAGAAAAATTGGATTTTGCCAGCTGATTACCACACATGGATAATCTGTTGTTTTAAACTAACGTTAGGACATGATTCAAGCTTGATTCAATTGTGTATACTACTACAAATAAGATCATAAGGCCATAAGGTATAGGAGCACAATTAGGCAACTTGGCCCATCGAGTTTGCTCCATCATTCCATCTTGGCTGATTTAGTATCCTTCTCAACTCTATTCTCCTGCCTCCTCTCTGTAACCATTGAGGCCTTCTGTTGGCCAGGGTTAACCATGGATATTGTGCCCTAGCTGTCTACGTGATATGCAAGCCAGGACAGTACGATTTGGAGAGCAAGCTGTTGCCTACGCAGCAGGCTCCCATGTTTCATGCAACTGATGAATCCAAAGGAACGGCAGAGACCGATACAGTTTGGCACCAGTGGTATTGCAGGAGTTGCCAGTCAGTGTTGAACTCAAGGTAGGACTGCCTGAGGGACACTAGTTCTAGATTTTTCCTGGGGTTTAGTCCTGATGACTTCCCCATAAGTAGGTATAGCTGCAAGGCAGCTGAAGTTTGAGATCAGTTTTCCTTCAAGATGAGCTGTCAACCATGGCTAATGAGCCCCGTCTGCCCAAAGCGACTGGATTTAAGGCACCAGTAACCAACCTTTGCCCCTTCTCCTGATGTAGAAATGGTTCTGCTGGCCATAGAAGTCCCTTGTGAAGGCCAGGATCTGGACTTGGTTTCAGAGGCTATTTGAAACATATATCATTGGGAGGATTTAATAGGCAGTGGGAGCTTGTCCCCCAATACCTCTCCCTGGCTATGACAACCTGAAGGAACCAAAGCTTTGGTTCCTTCAGAGAGAAACCTTTGTCACTTTTACTAATCAAGAACCATCAACCTCTGCCTTAAATATCCCCAATAACTTGGCCTTCGTAGCAAAATTTAGCACAGGTATGTTTTCCTTGAAAGTTGATAAGGAGCACATTTTTTTCAGTGCATTGTGTATGACAATAACTTTTTTTTTCTGGTAGTTTCCAGATTGAGCAGCTCCAGTCAGTAATTTTTCATGCACTTCCAGTTGTGAAGGGCTCCTGTGCAGTTGACATGTTTCTCATGAGTGGTTCCCAGGCAGCCTAAGCAGCTGGTAGAAATGCAAGCAGGCCACGGGAGGCTGATTTGGGAATCAATGGGGTGGACCAGAAGAATCAGTAGATACTGATGTCCATGATTTGGTGGATGGAGAGGGATTTGAGTTAGCAAAGATATCAGGACCACTCCTAATGGGTGTGAAAGTGTAGGTAGGAAGTTGGTGCTATGATCCAGGAGGGAACCAGGAAGGTTGTATATCATGCTCCTGAGTTCAACAAAGCTGTGGCTGGGGAAGAGCAAGAAATTTGGGGATTATGATCGGGGGTATGGAAGGTGATAAGCGAAGCCATTGCTTCAGATGTATAAGCCAAACTAGAGGTAGTGGATGGGATACCCTGGGCATTAAGATGCCACTGAGATAGCCAGAATGACTGGCAAAGAGTGAAGATCACCTTGTGGAACTGGCAGAGATGAGCTGTGGGGAGTGTGGTGGGGAAACACTTCTAATTTAAGCTGTAAACACGAGGAAATCTGCAGATGCTGGAATTTCAAGCAACACACGTCAAAGTTGCTGGTGAACGCAGCAGACCAGACAGCATCTCTAGGAAGAGGGACAGTCGACGTTTCGGGCCGAGACCCTTCGTCAGGACTAACTGAAAGACGAGACTCTTTCAGTTAGTCTTGACGAAGGGTCTTGGCCCAAAACATCGACTGTACCTCTTCCTGATTTAAGCTGTACCTGTTTTTTTGGGGGAAGAATATTTACAGTTTCACTCATTGACTAGAGATGCTGAAAATACAGAACAGAAAGGCTGTGAGGTGCTTTTATAGAAGAGTGTAATGTTATGAAGAATTTAAGGCAAAGTAAATAAGAAGAAACTCTTTAGATCATCAGAGGAGGAAGGTTTAACATGCCAGGTAGATAAAAACAGAGCCAACAAGGGTCAAAAAGCTGTGAAATAGACTGAAAGGTTGGCACAGTAACATAATGGTTTGTGCAACTCTTTACAGCGCGAGCTATAAGATCAGGGTTCGATTCCTGCTGCTGTCTGTAAGGAATTCGTACCTATTCCCTATGAGCATATGTGTTTCCTCATGTGTTTTGGTTTTCTCCCACATTCCAAAGATGTATGGATTAGTGTGTTGTGGGCATGCTATGTTGCCACCAGAAGCATGGGGACACCGGCAGGGTTCTCAACACAATCCTCGCTGATTTTATTTGACGCAAACTGTATACTTCAATGTTTCAATGTACTGTACATATGACAAATAAAGCTAAACTTTATCTTTGCTAGATGTCGAGAATGTAACATAAGAAAGAGAAGCAGAAGTATGCCTTTCAGCGCCTTGTGCCTGCTCCACCATTCGTTCAAAGAGATCTTTTACCTCAGCACTATTTTCCTGTGCCAAACCCATATGCCATGAAACCCCAAATATCAAAAATCTATCAACCTCTGTCTTGAATATAACCTGATACTTCACAAGTCTCTTGGAATGAAAATCCAAAGACCCATTACCCTCTGGGCAAAGAGGTTTCTTCTCAATTTAGCCCTGGGTGGCCAAATCCTTATCCTAAGATTGTAAGCCCATGTTCTAGATATCCCATCCAGGGAAAATGTCAGCCCTGGCGCTGCCTAAAACCTCTCAATATTCTAAATTGAACAAAGTATAGACCCTGTCTGCATTGGACAAACCACCCATCCCAGGGATCAATCTGATGAGTTGTCATTGCACTCCATCACAAATATATTCTTTCTTAAGCAGGCAAATCAAAATTTCAGTATGATCTCACCAAGCTGCATTGCAGTAAGGTAGCTTTCTTCTTGTATTCATTTAAATAATCCCTGCCACCTTAGATCAGTAGACCTTACATGATATGTGGAAACAAGCACAGTACCCATACCTTCCCTGTCCTGTATGCTTTAGACCACCTTTCAAATTAGCATGTGCACTAGGATTCTAAAAATGTTACATGCTCTGGAAAATAAGAACTTTGGCAGTTCTTTCTCAGTGCTGGGATTTGGAATGATTTATAAGACAAAGACTTGGAAACAATTTTAATTGTAGTTCTTGAAAGGGAACATTAGAAAAAGAATATATTTCTGAGATATGTGGAAAGAAAGGAGGGGTAGATTAACTAGATTGATCGTCAAGGCTACCGAAGCAGAATTGGTGAGTTAAAGTCCTTTTCGCTGTACTGTTTTGTCATTCTAGACAACACCTTGGAAATAAAGTTAAATTATTTGAATTGCTAGCTTGCCACTACGAAATTTTTCATTTAATTTTCTCTGTCTCTTGTCGACATTGATAAATGGTCAAGCCACTGAGTTCCTCCTGCAGATTGCTCATTGCTCCAGATTCCAGCACACATAATCTCTTGTGTCTCAAATGACGAATGGATCTTGTGTTCTAATTTCTCCAGGTAAACAGGGCTATTAATACCTACATTGCTTACACAACATGAAAGACCTTGTGCAGTATACAATGACCTAACTAGTCATAATTATTATGTTAAACAGAGGGGGTGGAACATTAAGTGGGGTTCTTAACCTTGCAAACACTGCAAGTCTTCCTATCATAAGCAAGCTGCTGACAGCTGCTGTATCATAGTGCAGGTCACTTGCCAAAGTATATTGGGAGATGGTGGGAGGCAAAGATTGCAGTCTCCATAATAAAAGACCATCATAACTCAAATGATCTGAACACTTTTCTATGTGTTCCCACACAAAACCATATCATATTTTAATGTTTAATTTTCTTTATAAATGAGTTACTGTGTAACAATTTATACATCAAAGTGATTCATTCATTTGATAAGACCTGGCCATTGCCGGCATTTGCTTTGATGTACAATGGAAACATAACTTTGCACTCAGCTAGTTCAGTTAGTTGAAATTAATGTCCACTTACTCTGATTAGGCAAACAAACTAAGAATCTTTTTAGAAGTGTTTTCTTTTCCTTTTAACATTGTCTTCATCTACCAGGGAAGATTAGAGGGATATGAATATGAAATTTTGCATCACTTTCTTGGTATTGTGTTACGGTTAGTTGACATTAGATATACTGTATTTCAGATGTAATGAACTGACATGGTAACTCTTCCTCCTTGAAGTAGTAAACCGAATAAGTTAATAAGTAGCAAGTTATTGAGTATGAATAACACTTAGAGGCCTGACTTGAACTCATCTCTTGTGTGGGTGGGAGCATTTTGCCCAATTGCTTTGGTTACTGGCTCTTCAGAAGGGTTTCTGGGATCCTTATTTCTCTCAAGTGTAGCACTGACATGCTTCAATGCATAAAATAATTCAGGCATCATCCCGCTCCAGGGTCATAGCCCTCTCTAACGTGCACCCCACCACCACCGCGCGCCCCCCCCCGCCATCCACGTACTTATCCAAACTTCTCTTAGATGTTGAAATTGAATCCACATCCACCTCTTTAGGTAGGTGACCAGATCTGCACACAATACTCCAAATTTGGCCTCCCCAAATCTTATACAACTTCAACATACAGTACATCCCAACTCCTGTACAGTACTCAGTATTCTGATTTATGAACGCCAAAGTATTAAAAGCTGTACAACCCTATCTACTAATGCCACTTTCAAGGAATTTTTGATCGGTATTCCCAAATCCCTCTGTTCTACTGCACTCCACAATGCCCTACCCCTAACCATGTAAGTCCTACCCTGGTTTGTCCTCTCATAGTGCAGCACCTCACATTTGTCTACGTAAATTCCATTTGTCATTTTTCAGTTTATTTTTCCAGCTGGCCCAGATCCCACTTCAAGCTTTGATAGCCTTTCTCACTTTTCACTACACCCCCATTCTTGGTGTCATCAGCAAATTTTCTAATCCAGTGTGCTGTGTTATCATCCAGATCATTGATATAGATGACAAACAACAGACCCCGCACCGATCCCTGCGGCACTCCACTAGTCACAGGCAGAGGTCAGAACTTCTATCTACTTAACTTGTCTGAACATTACATGATCTTGTTCTCAAATATCTCACAAAATTCCTGGCTTTAGATTCTATAGTCTTTCCTTTAAATTGAAATGTCTCATCCACAAAAACATTCTTTTTTTTTGTCTTCCATAGGAGCTTCAAACCCTTGCTAAATTACAGTGACCAGAAATTAACATCATACTCAGGTAATGGCCTGAATAGTATTTCATTTACATTGAATAAAACCACATTGCTTATGCACATTCTGCCTTTCACAAAGCCCACATGGAACTCATGAAAACATTGGCCAGGAATTTATTGAAGTAGCTCCAGCTCTGGTAATGTAAGTTTGCTGGAATGAAGGCAAAGGAGGTGCATTCCATATGGACATGATTCCTGCCGTATCTGTGCCGAAGTCTGGCAGTAGTTCCTAAGCACAAAAGAAATTCCTGGGTATTGATTGTCCTTTGGGAGGCCACTGAACAACTTTAATCATGTAAGAAGTTGCAAGTTGTGATGTCTGATCTGTGATCTTCACCTGTGATTTTCATGCAGAAAGTGGATGGGGTCTGTCTGAAAACGTGCTTCATTCTGAAACGCTTATCACCTTTCCAGTGGCACAGTTTACAGAACAGTTCCAATGAACCAGGTTCGATTCTGACCTTTAGTGTGGAGTTTGCATGTTCTTCTTGTTGATGGACCAACTGAACACTGTAAGTTGCCTCTGGTGTTCAGGTGGGTGGAAAATCTAGAGAGAGCTAATGGGAATATGGAGAGGTTAAAATAGGTTAGGGTAGGATGAACACAAAATGGGTGCTTGAAGGTTGGCATGGACTTGGTGGACAGAAGGGCTTGTTTCTGAGCTCTGTTCCTCTATGTATCTCTGATACTGACTTGGTAATGCTGGCTGACTGCTCTTCAACTAGCATTGATAATATGGACAAAATGGCCTTACTTGGTGTTTTTGATTTTCTATGATTCTATGACTCTAACCGATTGACACCATATGAAATAGAAATGGGAATAAACTATAGAGCCCCTCATCAGTACTGGATAGGAGCTTTACACTCACATTTACTGTGATGAAGTTCTTTGAGAGATTGGTCGTGGCCTGAATCATCTCCTGTCTGAGCAATGACCTGAATCAACTGCAATTTGCTTATCACCACAGTTGACCTACAGTAGGTGCAATCTCACTGGCTTTACATTTGGCCTTAGGCCACCAGGAGAACAACTGCCATTTATTGATTACAGCTCAGTGTTCAGTAGACTAAGACAACTCTGTTGCTCCAAGGAGCACTATATGAAGTCATTCTTGCCCTCAGCCATTAGGTTCTATAATGTCAACCTATAGCCGGGGAAGTGATGATCCCCTCCTGTTAGACTGTTTGTGGTAACTTATCTTTTATTCTTTCTACTTCTCTTTTAATATTTGTATACCTGTGCACTTGTAATGCTACTGTGACACTCTAATTTCCTTTGGGATCAATAAAGTATCTATCTATCAACACAATCATACCCTCAGTACTAATCAACAAGTTACAAAATCTAGGTCTCAGTACCTCCCTCTGCAAATGGATCTTTGACCTCCTCATTGGGACCCCACAGTCAGTGTGGATCTGAGGTAATATCTCCTCATCGCTGACAACAACACTGGCGCACCTCGGTGATGCATGATTAGCATTCCACTTAGCCAACTGCTCTACTCTCTCTCTACATCTATGGCTGTGTGGCTAGGCACAGCTCTAACAGCATCTATAAATTTGTCAATGATTCAACTATTGTTGGCAGCATTTCAGATACTGACAATGAGGCGTACAGGAGTGAAATAGATCAGCTGGTTGCATGGTGTCACAACAAAACCCTTGCACTCAACGTCAGTAAGACCAGGGAATTGACTGCGGACTTCAGGAAGGGGAGGTCGAGGGAACACACACCAGTCCTCATCAAGGGATCAGCAGTGGAAAGGGTGAGCAGTTCCAAGTTCCTGGGTGTCACCATCTCTGAGGATCTATCCTGGGCCCAACATAACGATGTAATTACAAAGAAGATATGACAGTGGCTATACTTCATTAGAGGTTTGAGGAGATTTGGTTTGAAAGACAATCGCACGTTTCTACGGATGTACGTACCATGGAAGGCATTCTAACTGGTTGCATCACTGTCTGGTATGGAGGGGCCACTGCATAGGATTGGAAAAAGCTGCAAAGAGTTGAAAACTCAGACAGCTCCATCATGGGCACTAGCCTCCCCAGCATCGAGGACATCTTCAAAAGATAATACCTCAAAAAGTTGGCATCCATTATTAAGGAGCCCATCACCCAGAACATGTCTTCCTCTCATTGCTACCATTAGGGAGGAGGTACAAGTGCCAAAAGACACACACTTAACAGTTTAGAAACAGTCTCTTCCCCTCTGCCGTCAGGTTTCTGAATGGACAATGAATCAACCCACAAACACTGCCTCACTATTTTATTTTGCTCTTTTCTTGCACTACATATTTTATATATGTATATATTTAAAAATATAGCTCGTTTTAATGCATTCCACTGTACTGCAGCTGTAAAACAACTACAAATTTCACAACATATGCCGGTGATATTAAACCTGATTCTGATTCTGAATCTGGCTGTTTTTGAAGCAACAGGTTAAGTAGATGTATGTTGAGTGCATATATTTATACATTCACAGCCTATTAACATATTTAATGATAATAGTCCAGGCCTGTGTTCTTGCAGGCCACTCCCTGTGCATATGGAGATCTCAGTAAGTGATTCAGGAGATGGAAAAGGTGGAAAAATGACAGTAGAAATAGTGAAAATACTGAAAACAATTAAAGTGATTTTCAAAACCTATTTGAATGGACACAGATCTAGATGAGGTTTTTTTTTTGCTTAAAAAAAGGATTGAACTTATGTAACACTTTCTATGGACACCTGAAGACTCTTAACAGCAAATGAATAACTTTTGAAGTGAAAATATTATTTTGATGGTAAAAGCTTGAGAAACAACATTAAGAGAGTGTGGTTAACTCCCAAGAGGTCCATAAATGGCTTAGGAGGACTTAGGAGAACTTGGTCATGTGGATGAGTGCTAAAATTTAAGACAAGAATGCAAATTAGTATGTTTTTGAAGCATGTAAGATTCCCAGTGGTATTGGCTGCATAGTTACTGAGGATTGTTTCACCTCACAGGGGAACCAAGGAATACTGAACATAGTGAATAATGGGTCAGCTATCCAAGGTGCAGATGAGGAAACATTCCAGTGACAGCACCAGAGATCCATGTTTAACCCTGAGTTTGGGTCCTGATAGCATGGAGTTTGCACATTCTCCATGATCTCATGGACATCTACCCCAGTTTCCACCCTCATCCCAAAAACATGTGGATTAGTCAGCTGATCCGCTACTGTAATTTGTCCCTTGCATGTAGCTGTGTTTTGAATCTTAGGGGAATTGATGCAAATGTGGTGAGAATGCAAAGTAGTATTAATGTAGGAGTAGTGTAAATGGGTGGCTGAAGGCCGATGCGAACTCTGTGGGCCAATAGGCCTGTTTCCATGCCGTATCTCTCTCAGCCATTAATCTTTAGCATTCTCTAACCCCGAGAGCAGTGAAGTTGGAGTCATCGGATATAATCAAAGTGAAAACGGACAGACTTTTGAACTCCAGTAGAATGTGTGGGAAAGTGGAATTGGAGTCCAAGAGCAATCGGGCTATTATGTTTTGTTGGTGGAATAGGCCTGAGGGATTGTATGTGCTGTTGCTGCTTCTATTCGTGTTCTAATATTCTCAATCAGAATCAGGTTTATTATCACCAGCATGTGATGTGCAATTTGTTAACTTAGTAGCAGCAGTTCAATGCAATACATAATCTAGCAGAGAGAGAAAAAAAAAGAATAAAATAAGACATAATAGTAAATAAACAAGTGAGTCAATTACGTATATTGAATAGATTATTAAAAAATGTGCAAAAGCAGAAATACTGTATATTAAAAAAAAGTGAGGTAGTGTCCAAAGCTTCAAAGTCCATTTAGGAATCGGCTGGCAGAGGGGAAGAAGCTGTTCCTGAATCACTGAGTGTGTGCCTTCAGGCTTCTGTATCTCCTACCTGATGGTAACAGTGAGAAAAGGGCATTCCCTGGGTGCTGGAGCACTGCCTTTCTGAGACACCGCTCCCTAAAGATGTCCTGGATACTTTGTAGGCTAGTGCCCAAGATAGAGCTGACTAGATTTACAAGCTTCTGCAGCTTCTTTCAGTCCTCTGCAGTAGCCCCTCCATACCAGACAGTGATGCAGCCTGTCAGAATGTTCTCCATGGTACAACTATAAAGTCTTTGAGCGTATTTGTCGATATACCAAATCTCTTCAAACTCCGAACAAACTTCTGTCTTGTCTTCGTTATAACTACATTGATATGTTAGGATCAGGTTAGATTCTCAGAATTCTTGACGCCCAGGAACTTGAAGCTTTCGCTCTCTCCACTTCTGATCCCTCTATGAGGATTGGCATGTGTTCCTTCGTCTTACCTTTCCTGAAGTCCACAATCAGCCCTTCTGTCTTACTGACATTGAGTGCCAGGTTGTTGCTGCGACACCACTCCACTAGTTGGCATATCTCACTCCTGTACGCCCTCTCATCACCACCTGAGATTCTACCAACAATGGTTGTATCGTCAGCAAATTTATAGAAGATATTTGAGCTATGCCGAGCCACACAGTTATGTGTATACAGAGAGTAGAGCGGTGGGTTAAGCACACACCCCTGAGGTGCGCCAGTATTGATCATCAGCGAGGAAGCTAAGTTATCACCAATCCACACAGACTGTGGTCTTCTGGTTAGGAAGTCGAGGATCCAATTGCAGAGGGAGGTACAGAGGCCCAGGTTCTGCAACTTCTCAATCAGGATTGTGGGAATGATGGTATTAAATGCTGAGCTATAGTGGATGAACAGTATCCTGACATAGGTGTTTGTGCTGTCCAGGTGGTCTAAAGCCATGTGAAGAGCCATTGAGATTGTGTCTGCCGTTGACCTATTGTGACGATAGGCAAATTGCAGTGGGTCCAGGTCCTTGCTGAGGCAGGAGTTCAGTCTAGTCAAAGCGAACCTCTCAAAGCATTTCATCACTGTCGATGTGAGTGCTACCGGGCGATAGTCATTAAGGCCACCCACATTATTCTTCTTAGGCACCGGTATAATTGTTGCCCTTTTGAAGCAAGTGGGAACTTCTGCCCGTAGCAGTGAGAGGTTGAAAGTATAACCTGAACAGTAAATCTTTAAATGGGACAAGAAGCAAATAACACAATGGTTCAGATGACAACTATATAAAAACTGGAAAAAAATAAGGTGGTTGTAAAACTGACTGGATGCTATGACTTTTCAAACAGTACCAAGGAGGTGATGCAAAACTCATACAACTATTGCTTAGTTTCCAGCTAAAATAATATAAACTGTAGCAACACACACAAAATGCTGCAGGAACTCAGCAGGTCAGGCAGCATCTATGGAGAGAAATAAACAATTTCAGGCTAAGACCCTTCTTCAGGACTGGAAAGGAAAGGGGAAGACTCCAGAATGAAAAGGTGTGGGTTGATGGGAAGAGGAATGAGGACAGATAGCAGCTGATAGGGGAAGCCAGTGGGTGGGAAAAATAAAGGGCTGGAGGGGAAGGCAATCTGATAGGAGAGAAGAGTGAACCATAGGAGAAAGGGAAGGAGGAGGGGTCCCCGGGGAGGTGCTAGGCAAGTGAGAAGAGGTAAGAGACCGGAGTGGGGGATAGAAGAAGAGGAGAGGGGGAGGGAAAGCATTTTTTACCGGAAGGTGAAATCAATATTCATGCCATCAGGTTGGAGGGAACCCAGACAGAATATAAGGCATTGCTCCTCCACCCTGAGGGTGGCCTCATCTTGGCACAAGAGGAGGAATGTCAATCCGAATTAAAATGTTTGGCCACCAAACATTTTAACTAATATAAGCTGTTTCTGATTTCTTATTTTAGGCAGCACATCAACAACATGAAGAGGACCTAGAAGAAATGCAGTACAATGATGCCAGGGATAAGATGCATTAACTTTGAGAGGCAGAAGATACCATTCATTAAAATAAAGTTTAAGAGCAAATCGGGCATACCTATTTGATTATATGATTGGGGGGGGGGAGCTGCCAATTAAACATAGTAAAAAAAATTCTACCAACTTGTTGTGGTGGGACACAAGGGACACAGTCTCAAGATAACGGATTAATGATTTAAGATTATGAGTGTTGTACAACTAGGAATTTCTCATCCCGGGTGAACCGTGGATGCTGATTGATTAAGTGGAGTCAAAGTGGAGACAGATTTTTAGAGTGCAGGGTTGACAGGGATAATGGAGAACAGGGCAGGGAGAAGAATTTGAACCAAAAGAAGGCAGTCATGATTTTATTGAAATGTGGAAGAGGTTCAAAGTGGATATCCTGCTATTGGTTTGTTATGTTCTTACATGGATGGTCAATCATTCTTTTGATCTCTCATTATATCTTTAGTCAGAACTAATACATTAGAATCAGAGAAATTCTCTAGTAAGGATGAATTGTGATGAAGTTCTTTTTATCCTTCTATACTAATAATATTGATCGAGGTTCTAAAACATAACAAAGGAATTATCAACTGACATAGAGCAATAATTGTTTCACCTATCATTACTGCCCTCCCAATCCCACATCACTCCTGATATCACTATAGAACCGTAGACCAATGGCAGAATGTTTCTCACCAGGAAAAGTAAGATCTTCAGAACAGTATTATTAAGATATCTCAGCAAAGCAGATTCTTCACACCATTAATCAAGAAAGGTCAGACTTGATCTCTGATATTCTCCTCCCCCTTGTCTGACTCATAACTAGTTCAGAAGATTAAGGCCCCAATGCATTACTCGGCTTTTCATTCTGCTGAACATTTAAGATGGGCATTTGAATTGACTGTCCACCGCTCTCATTTAATCTAAACAATGACATGTAATTTCTTTTCAAATTATATTATTCTTGTCCATATATCTAGCATTTGTAGATAAAGAACCACTGTGCTGGCCTGTCCTCATACATCATGAAGACCCCAGTAAGGTTGGTCCTGGCTCACCTCTGACCCCTGGTCAGATCAGCCCTTGATCCCCTGCAGTTTGCCCACCTGGAGCACATTGGAGTCGACGATGCTGTCATCTGCTGAACAGAGCCTACTCCCATTTGGATAAGCAGGGCAGCACTGTGAGGATCATGTTTTTTTGATTTCTCAAGTGCCTTTAATACCATACAGCCCTCACTGCTGGGGGAGAAGCTCCATTCAATGCAAGTTGGCACCTCTATTGTATCCTGGATAATGCAGACATCTCACCCTGCAAAACCTCATTTCAGGGAGGTACCACCACCATTTCAGGGAGGTAGCACCCCAACCCCCCGCAACCCCATATCACCAACCCCCCCCACCCCCCCCGGTCGACTTCCAAGGGTGTATTTAATACTTTGTTTACTGATTTTGTCTAATCTGTAAACCAAGTTGGGTATATGCAGAAAATGTGACATTAAAATATGTACTTATATTATATTATATTATCATGTTTATTCTATTACAATTTCAAGCAAGTCTACAGGGAGATTGGCCTCATCACGTAGGACGTCAATAGAGTAGCTCCTTAGCAGCCAGCCAGCTAGTTTAAATAACGTTAGCTATGCTAATGAACGAATGACACCTGTTAAACTCACCTCAACATGTCTTTTACATTTTAACCCACCATGGGCAATAGAAAAGTCACTGCTGCAAACAGTGCAGCGAGCAACACTGTCATTATTTTTGAGGTCGACTGTAAAGCCCGCCCACAGAGAAAACTCATAGGTCTACTTAGCAGGGGTCCCAACCTTTTTTGCACCGCAGTCCGGTTTAATATTGACAATATTCCTGCAGACCGGCTGACGGGGGGTGATGGGGTTATTAATCACAACTGGAACATAGGTGATAAGTCAACTATAAGTCACTTATAAGTGGCTAATACACTCAATTTCGTTTCTAAAAGGGTTTATCTAACAAATTTAATATTAAACACACAGCGTATATTTTCCTCACAGTAATATAGTGATAAGTCAATTATAAGTCAATAGCATCATAACATTTTAAGTAATGTTTGGATATTAAACACACGGCACATATTTTCCCCGTATGAACATATAAAATCATTGCAACACACCAATATCGCTGAATCAGTGGGAGCCCTGGGCTTGTTTCCCTGCAACAAGACGGTGCCATCGAGGGGTGATGGGAGACAGCGATACTCGAAGGGGGTTCCTTATGTCCGGTCTATTCCGCAATTTAGTTTTCTTTGCATTCATTGCAGAGATATGTTGGAAATGGAAGCAACGTTTTCAGTGCTTTCCTGGCTATCTCAGGATATTCAGCCTTGACTTTGATCCAGAATGCCGGCAGAGATGTTATGTCAAACATACTTTTCAGCTCACCGTCATTTGCAAGCTCGAGGAGTTGATCTTCCCGCGCTGACATGGATGACGCGCGGGTAATGACCTCGCATGTGTTCAAGCTCAACAGTGGGCGTGACAGGGAATGAGGAAAGGTGCAGCTGACTCATATCATTTCATATTGCCAAGTCATATTGTTTCCTCGTGGCCCGGTGGTTGGGGACCACTCTTAGCACAAAGAGAGACCAATCAGGATGATCGCTCTCCCTCTCCCTTCCCCTCTCAAAAAAAGTCGATTCTGGGATATTGTATATAATTTCTGTGCATCAAGGAGCCACTATCAATATGAGGGAGACTCCCAGAACTTCCGGGAGAGGTGGGATGTCTGATAATGGAGTACCTGACTGGCAGACCACTGTTTGTGTGGCTTCAGAGCTGTGTGTCAGACATGGCTATAAGCAGCACTGGGGCCCCACAGGGGACTGTATTGGCTCCCTTCCAGTTTATCCTGTATACCTCAGACTTTAGATACAACACTGAGTCATGTCATCTGCAAAAATTCTCTGATGAATCAACCATAGGTGGGTGTATAAAGGGAGGATGGGAGGATGAATACAGAGCCAGGTGGAGGACTTTGTCAAATGGTGCAAGCTGAATTATCTGCAGCTCAACATTAGTGAGACAAAGGAGATGGTGATGTACTTTAGGAAGACTAAGCAAACATTGCTCTCTGTTACTATTGATGGTGAGGACATGGATGTGGTGAGGTCCTACAAGTACCTGGGAGTGCACCTGGATGACAGACTTGAGCAGAACACCAGCACGGAGGCCGTGTACAAGAAGGGTCAGAGTCACCTCTACTTCCTGAGGAGACTGAGGTCCTTTGGAGAATGCAGGCATCTCCATCACACATTCATCCAATCTGTTCTCACCAGTACAAGCTTCTATGTGGTGGTGTGCTGGGGCAATGTCATCAACATGAGTGATGCCAACAGGCTCAATAAACTGATTAGAAAGGCTGGCTCTGTTATAGGAGCCAAACTGGACACACAGGAGGCTGTAGTAGAACAAAGGACCCTACGGAAAATCCTGGCAATTCTGGACAATGTTTCTCACCCTCTGCATGCCACCCTGGCTGAACAGAGGAGCATGTTCAGTAATAGACTAAGACAACTGCACTGCTCCAAAGTGTGTTATTTGAGGTCATTCTTACCCTCGGCCATTAGGCTCTAAAATAAGTCAACCTATTGCCAGGGAAGTGATGGCCCCCTCCTGTTAGATTGTTTGTTGTAACTTACTTTTTATTCTTTCTACTTCTCATTTAATATTTATATCTGTGCACTTGTAATGCTACTGTGACATTGTAATTTCCTTTGGGATCAATAAGGTATCTATCTATCAAATTGAATTGACTTTATTTCTTACATCCTTCATATACATGAGGAGTAAAAATCTTTACGTTATGTCTCCGTCTAAATGTGCAATCTGCAATTTATAGTAATTTATAAAAAAATAGTATGTACAACAATATAACAGTTGTGTCAGCATGAATTAATCAGTCTGATGGCCTGGTGGAAGAAGCTGTCCTAAAGCCTGTTGGTCCTGGCTTATATGCTGGGGTACCGTTTCCCGGATGGTAGCAGCTGGAACAGTTTGTGGTTGGGGTGACTCGGGTCCCCAGTGATCCTTCGGGCCCTTTTTTACACACCTGTCTCTGTAAGTGTCCTGAATAGTGGGAGGTTCACAACTACAGATGCGCTGGGCTGTCCGCACCACTCTCTGCAGAGTCCTGTGATTAAGGGAAGTACAGTTCCCATACCAGGCAGTGATGCAGCCAGTCAGGATGCTCTCAATTGTGCCCCTGTAAAAAGTTCTTAGGATTTGGGGAACCAAACCAAACTTCTTCAACAGTCTGAGGTGAAAGAGGTGCTGTTGTGCTTTTTCACCACACAGCTGGTGTGTACAGACCACGTGAGATCCTCAGTGATGTTTATGCCGAGGAATTTAAAGCTGTTCACCCTCTCAACTCCAGATCCATTGATGTCAATAGGGGTTAGTCTGTCTCCATTCCTCCTGTAGTCCACAACCAGCTCCTTTGTTTTTGTGACATTGAGGGAGAGGTTGTTTTCTTGACACCACCATGTCAGGGTGATGAATTCTTCTCTGTAAGCTGCCTCATTATTATTTGAGATAAGGCCAATTAATGTAGTGTCATTGGCAAATTTAATTAGCAGATTGGAGCTGTGGGTGGAGACACAGTCATGGGTGTACAGGGAGTAAAGGAGGGGGCTTAGTACACAGCCCTGAGGGGCACCTGTGTTGAGGGTCAGAGGGGCAGAGGTGAGGGAGCCCACTCTTACCACCTGCCGGTGATCTGACAGGAAGTCCAGGATCCAGCTGCACAAGGCAGGGTGAAGACCGAGGTCTCTGAGCTTCTTGTCGAGCCTGGAGGGAATTATGGTGTTGAATGCTGAACTGTAGTCCAAGAACAGCATTCACACATAAGCATCCTTCTTCTCCAGATGTGTAAAGACAGTGTGTAGAGCTGTGGCTATTGTGTCATCTGTCGATTGGTTGTGTCAGTAGGCAAATTGTAGGGGGTCCAGTGTGGGTGGTAGCAAGCTGCAGATGTAGTCCTTGACCAGCCTCTCAAAGCATTTGCTTATTATTGAGGTGAGTGCGACAGGACAGCAGTCGTTCAGGCATGTTACCTTGGTCTTTTTAGCTACGGGGACAATGGTGGATGTTTTGAAGCAGGAGGGCACTCTACACTGGGAGAGGGAGAGATTAAAAATGTCTGTAAGCACACCTGCCAGTTGTACCACGCACATCCTGGGTACTCGCCCTGGGATGCCGTCTGGTCCCGCAGCCTTGCGACTGTCCACCTGTTGGAAACACCTGCATACTTCAGCCTCAGAGATGACCAAGCTACAAGTTACATCAGCGGCTCTCCTCAGGGGCTCAGTATTGGTGACATCGAATCGAGCGTAAAAAAGATTTAGCTCGTCTGGGAGAGGTGCTGTGATGTTGGAAACTCCACTGCATTTAGCATTTAGTCTGTGACGGTGTGCAGACCTTGCAGATCTATTTCCTTGTTATCCCTTATCCAGATCTGCAGCAGTAGAAAGAGAAATCTCATTTGTAATTTGTAGCTATGTTCTGATGGACATTGAGACTTATACTGGAAATAAAAACAGAAAACAACTGAAGCACTCAGCAGTTCAGGAGGCATCTGTGAAAATAGAGAAACCGAGTTAATGTTTCAGGTTGTAAGAACCGGGAGAGAGAAAACAACAAAGTTCTTCAAGTTTGACATTCCTGCAAAATGAATCAGAGTGAATTTTCTCTCATTCTGAGCTCTAATAAAAGGTTTTGGACCTTAAACGTTAACTGTTTTTCATTCCACAGATACTGCCTGACCAATTGAGCATTTTCAGCATTTGCAGGTTTTATTTCCAATTTCCAGCATCTGTAGTTTTTTTGATTTTTATTGAAACTGAGACCCAAAAGCACAGCAAGTCACATTTGGAGTTTCCTTACACTCATGTTTCTTAATCCCTGTGGCCATTAGTAAAGCACACAGTGCTCCAGTTCATTTATGCCACTGAGATACAGTGTCTATTGTACTACTATATTTTAGGAAATAAGTCAATAATTAATTAGCAGATAGTTAAATAGATGGATATAGATTAATTTTCTTTTTGAAAAATAAATTATGATGTTGATTGTATTTTATCATGTTGAACCCATGACATAGTTTAGCAATCCATCCTCAGAATATTCCATTATGTCTTCTTCCACTCACCGGGAGATAAAAAAATACACAATAAGTGGATTTTAATGTTCTCCACTACACAATGATCAAATGTGATGATTTGCTTCATATGATCTATACTTCAATGGTTCTAGTGTCCCATCAAAAAGGATGCAGTTTAGGTAGCCCACAGAACAAGACATCATATCAAATCCATTATATATGGAAATAATACTGTGAAGACTTTGTTACAGTTCTTAACAAGACAGGTTTTGTTTCTAGAGTCTTCCACTCTGAGGTTGTTAACTACTTCACTCTGAAAGCTCAGGCCATTTTTGGAATGACAGAAAAGAGACTGAATTAACTCTATGCAAGTGTGTAATGTACATTGCATGGTTGAATTGGGTCATTTCTGTAAACTAAAAAGACGGTGGAACAAAAAAATTTTTGCTGACTTGTAGAATGCCTAGAGCAACTGCATTCAAGCTCAGGTTTCTGCAAATGAAGTGGAAAAATTATGCAAAAGAATGATATTCTCCTGTTAACATTTGTCAAACTGAGATGAAGAATGCAGCTTCGCAAGCAGAATTGTTCAGACAGCAGTACACTGATCCCTGCAGAATGGGGATGAGGCAAATCCTGTAAGGATTGAAGGAAACCAGATTAGGCTGCTCTGCTTCCAAAAGTCTTGTAGTTATAAAGTAGGAGGTCCTGATTCAAAGAGAAGGATTTCTAGCTCAGCCAACTAAACCAGGAGGAAGATATAATTGCGAAAAATGTATCAGGCAGACTGTGAGTATGTGCGTGAGAGTGTGTGTGAGTGTGTGAGTGAGTGTGTGCGAGTGTGTGCATGAGTATGAGTGTGAGTGTGAGCGTGAGTGTGCGTGTGTGAGTATGTTTGTGTGAAAGCGTGTGTAGTGAGCACTTATGTGAGAGTACATGTATGTGTATGAGAGGGCTTTTAAGAGCATGTGTGTTTGTGAGAATGTGTGAGAGCATGCAGGTGTGTGTTTGTGAGAACACGCGCGTGTGTGTGTGTGGAAGTATTTGTGAGAGAGTGCACGTGTGTGAAAGCATTTGTGTGAGAGTGCGTATATGTGAAAGCCTTCAAGTGAGAGCATGTGTATGAGAGCATGTGTGTGAGCGCACGTGTGTGTGAGAGCATGTGAGCATGTGTGTGCGCGAACCTGTGCATGTGCGTAAGTATGTGTATGTTAAGAAGTACTGAAAATCTGTATTGAAATTTTGGATTTATACATAAAAAGCAAGGTGTTTTGATAAGCATGTATCAAATTCCATTCTGCTATTTTAATCAAGATATTATCTATTTAAATTAAATTATTTAAGATCTATCTGAAAATATCAAAGGAAGAAATTTAAAACAAGTATGCTAGGCATTTGCACAATAAGGTTGTGAACTAGACCAATAGCTTAATATTCCAAATATGGAATTTGAGTTGTAAGACTTGGACCACTTGCGGTGTGGCCTAACTAGAGTGACTTGCGTCTAGTGCTGCCTTGGGTCATTCTAGCACATTGTACAAAGGTTATTTTACAATCACTTACCTTCAAATATGGGGAAATATGACTGAGAATCACAAGAGCCCAAGGGAGGCAAGTAGATTTTTTAATCCCATTCTGATGCACAAATCTCAAAGCAGGATTGTCCAAAGGATTAAACCGAGAAAACATAGAGGTTTTAGCAGATTTGAAAAAAGTGAATAATGACAATGTTAATGTGAGTCAAAGACAGATGACCTTACATGACCTGTCAGTTGCAAGGACCCTCGTCTCTGAGAAAGAGGTTAAAGGTCTAAGCATTGACCCCTGACGAGGGCCTTGAGTTCAAACCCAGTACAGTGCTTTCTTTTCCTGAAGCGTGGGGCTGATTTGTGACACAGTTCACACACTACTGTCAAAGATAATGAACCAACAAATAGTCATAAAAAATGGTTTGGATTAAACTCAGATTGTATTAATAAGTAGAAAACCGACAGTTAAACTTAATCAAATAGGAATATAAAGATAATGTATTATCACTACATAATTTAACACATTCCTTAAGATCCAGTCTTGTCCTCATGCTGTTGCTATTCTTCCTGAGGTCACCACTTCCCGCTGTTACCCTCTTATTCAAATTGAATCAGTATCAAAAATCTTAAATGCCTGCTGATCCAAGGCTCTCACGATATCCAGAGGGGGCAAGTTAAACACATTTCAGCTGAAAATTAGCTCCTAAAACTTGGTCTCTTGCTACACTCGTAATGAGGCCATTCAAAGAAAGAACTAGCACTTTTGGAGCATCCCAAAGCACTTTACAATGTATGCTGTATTTTTTTTATGAGCATACTCTTAATTATAATGTGCAATTCCTACAAAAGCAAGCTTTCACAAATAGTATTGTGACAATGGACAAAGCATGTGATTTACTAACATTGTCCAGAACACTGGAAATGACTCCTCTACTCTTCTTCCAAATAATGCAGTGATGATCTTTTATGCCCACCAAAGACAGCATAGAGGCTTTCCACTTAACAACTTACACAAAATAAAGCAGCTTTAACAACGCTGCAAGTGGTCTTTAGCATTATACTGAGGTGTCAATATCGACTTCTCTACAGAAGCTTTGGGTTAGACCTTGAAACCACAACCTCCTGCGAAGAGTGTTTGCAACGAAGCGACAGCTGAAGTTTTTGCTCAGAAACTACCCACCCCTACATTAAATGCACAAAATGTGGCAGGTGATAAAAAAATAAATCATGTGAGAAACTTGGGTTGTCCTTTCACACAATCTGTTTGAAAGCAGAGCTATTTGAAATTCCATAGGGAGATCCAATTTGTTCACCTAACAAGGCAATTTGTTAAAACACTAAGGTAGCTTAGTAGTAAGGTAGGGGCATAAAATACTCAGGCAGGCCTACACAGGCATAAAATTAAACCAATCTGAAAGTTACTATGCCAATCCAATTCCAAACTTAATCAATCCAGCCCTGTTCCATTTTGTTACTTACTTACTGCTCCATTACGTCACGGGTGTTTAGGGCAGCAATGAAGGTCCTTCATCTCTGTCTCTCCTTGGTCTTGACAGCGTTCAGGGCTTCCTTCATTGTACCAGTAGCTTCCTCTCAATTTTCACTCCTGTCAGCCATGCAAGTCCCAGGTGGAGACTCAGGAATATCATTGCACACAAATGTAGAAAGATTCTTCATTGTTGTTTCTGTAACAGTTTTGTTTTACCAGTCAGAGTTGTTAACCCTGAGCTGAACTCCTGAACCTGGAGGAGCAGTGGACATGTCTTAGCCTGGCCTCTACCCTTTGACCTGTTTAGCATGACCTCCCTACCAAGAGCTAAAACATAAGGCCCTGACTCCAGCCAATATGGCTCTTTGGGTCATTGAGGCACACAAGCCTCCAAACCATGACAAGGTTTTGGTACTCTTAGAGGTTACATTTTGCTAATCATAATGTCATTGCAGAGATGAGTAGATGCAAAGGCTACAGATCTCATGATGCAACCTATCCAGCATAATCCTAAATCTTTAAATGTATAATCAGCCTCCAACGTTCTTTGTGTGTTTCAAGGTAACCCAATAATCACTTTTATTTGATTATGCCTCTGGGAACCACCATAGAATATATTTCTCTGGTGCCTCCAACGTCAGGAAATGTAGAGGAGGCTTGACCCAAAAGCAAAGCACTTTAGACAATTCAGCGATGAATGATAACTTTAAAATAAACTGCAAAAATACCAAGCCACAAGTGGCCACAAAACAAGAGAAAATATGTACTAAATACCACAGGCAACAAGGTAACTGAAGGCTAGGAGCAACTGGTTGAGGCTGGCTTCTTCAATGGGTGAATAAGGACTGTGAATGAGAGCTGGGTTTAAATAGGCTGCAGGTGATGAGTTGGAAACAAGTGGCAGGTGACTCCTGTTAGCTGGGTGGAGATTAGGAGGTGCCTGCCAGTGTAGGCCTGACAGGACCTCCACTCCTACAGCCAGCACCTAATGGTCCAGGAGGATTAGGTTGGGTCTACTGGAACTTCTTTTTGAGCAATGGATCCAAGATGAAATTAGACGGCACCCAAGACCTCTCCACTGGGCCACACCCTTCCCTGTATTGCAGATCCTACACACCCTGACATGACAACATGAATCCATCAACCGGTGAATGATATACACTGGACCACCTTCCACCATCCTAGGTTCCAGAGATGATGGCTCAGGTGCGTTGAGTGGTCCATGGACAATGGGCTTGAGGCAGGAATGTGGAAGGTAGGTGTGATCCTGATAGATGGTGGCAGCTAGAGATGGTATGTGACTGGATTGATACGATGGGTAATCTTGAAGGGGCCAATGAACTGGGACAAGAGCTTATGGAGGTTGGTGTGCAGGAGTAGATCACAGGTGGACAGCCAGACATGGTCTCCATGCTGGAGTAGTCTGGCTGGGCACTGCTGGCAGTAGGCACAGTTGGCAGCTAGGATGGCCCTCCATGCCCTCCTCCAAGCATTCAGCAGCGGAGAACCTGGCAGTGGGGAAAAACAGGTGTTGGTAGCCACGAAACAATTCAAAGGGTGACATACCTGAGGCAGAGGAAATGTGTGGATTGTGGGCACCTCAGCTCAGAGCAGATTCTTCTTCCATGTGGAAGGGTTAGAGTCTATGAAGCATCGCAGAAGTATCTCCACTTGCTGATAGGCTCTTCCTGATTGACCATTGCTCTGCTTATGAAAGCCATTGACAAACTCACCGAGCTGCGGAGGAGGAAGCAAAAGGCTCAGTAGAAGCAGGAGATGAATTGTGGGCAATAGTCTGACACAATATCCTGAGGGAATCCGTGGAGATGAGCTACATGTTGGAGAACCAGATCCGCCATCTCAGTGGCCGATGGAAGTCTGGGGAGAGTAATGAAATGGGCTGCCTTGGAGAACCAGTCCACCACTGTCATGCTCACCGTGGTCCAATCAGAAGGTGGCAAACCTGTGATGAAATCCGTGGTGATGTGAGACCACAGGTGTCAGGGAACCAGTAGTGCTGCAGGACCCAGAAGGCTGCTGGTTGGAGGAATTGGACTGGCACATTGAGGGCAGGGAATGATGAACTGAAGTACACCTGTGATCATGGTGGGCCACCAGAAATTGCATCACAGAAAATCCAGGGTCTGTTCTGCGCCTAGATGTTCAGAGAAGGGTGAGGAGTGGGTCCACTGGGGTCAGTGGGGTGTTATGAATGCCATCTTGTACTCAACCTCCTGGTGGATGTGGATCAGGTTTTACGCGCTCCACAGATCCATTTTGGTGAAGAGCTGGGCTCCACGGAGTGTTTTGAATGTGTTATCCATAAAGGGGAAAGGGTAGCAGTTCTTAATACTGATTTTGTTGAGCCCTTGGTAGTCAATGCAAGGACAGTAGATTCCATTCTTTCTTTTTTACAAAGAAGAATCCTGCACCAGCTGGGGACTGGGATGGTTAAATGAAGCCATGCTGTAGCACTTCGCCAATGTAGTCATTCATAGCTCGAGTCTCAGGAGGGGAGAGGAGAACAGATGACCTCGGTGGCGGGGTGCATGGGAGGAAGTCGATCTTTCACTCCTGTGGTCTATGAGGTGGCAGGGTGCTGGCTTTCCTTTTACTGAAGGTGATGGCTAAGTCGTAGTATTACAGGGGGTGTTTGGTGAGGTCAAGGGCTTCCTCCATCTCCATGGATTATTCGGGTGAGGTCAGCTGAGGTTGCAGACAGGTGGTCCAGCAGTTGGGTCCCCAATTCAGCAGCCAAGCAGATGTGCACATAAAGCCAGGTGAAGTGAGGGTCATGAGAGGAGTGTTGGGTGAGTCAATAAGGTGGAATGAGATGGGCTCGCAGTGCTCTCCAATGCTCATGTGCACAGGCCGAGTGCATGCTCTGACAATCCCAGACCCCAAGGGAAGGCTGGCAATGGCCGTGTCGTGGAAGGGGTGAGAGATAGGCTTTGTAAGAAGTCCAATCCAGAAAGTTGCCTGCTGCACATGAGTCCACTAGAGCCTCCTGTGTGCATAGAACTGTTGGGGTGTGGAGGAGAACAGAATGAGTGAGTCAGGCTATGGTGCTGGAATGAGAGGCCGGGGAGTGCTTACCCCTCGTCTCTATGTGGTGGTGTTGTTTCCCAGATGCAGTGGGCATTTGATGCGTGGGTGATCAACTGCTCCGCAAGTCATTTCTCCACAGATGCTCATGCTCTTGGGAGGGTAAAGGAGCTGTCCCTCACTACGTGGTTTCTGGAGGTGTTGCTGATGAGGGTCCTGCAGACTGAAATGGTTCTGGAAATGGAACTGGTGTTCTGTCTGATGATCTGGAAGGCCATTCTATAAGACGCTTGTCAACGTGGAGGGCCAGAGTGATGAGGCTTTCGAGGTCGATGGGCATCTCCCAGGTAGACAGTTCATCTTCCAAGCACTTTGAGAGACTGTGATGATAATGGACCAGCAGCACATCCACATTCCAGCTGCAGTTTGCTGTGAGGACTCTGAATTCCATGATGTAATCCAGCACTGACCATGAGCCTTGACGCAGGCAAAGTATCCAATCTGCTGCCTCCCTTCCATTTCCCAAACAGTCAAAAACCCAGCATATCTCAGCAGAAAAATCTTCATATAGGGAGCAACTGGCTGTAGCAGGCTGGTTCAATAAACAAGGACTGTGGATGAGAGCTGGGTTTAAATAAGCTGCAGGTGATGAGTTGGAAACGAGTGGCAGATGGGTGGAGACTGAGAGGTGCCTGCCTGAGCAGGCCTGACATCCAGTTTCTCTTGCTGTCCAGTATCATTACCGTACCTGAGTACATTGATGTGAGCTTTGGTCCTTCAGGCTTTTTTAAATGGGTTATATTGGGTTTCTTTGGTTTTGGATATGAATCTCAAGGTTGTATATAGTATACGTACTTTGATAATGAATGTACTTTGAACTTTGAACTTTTTATATGCGTTCTTGGCCTTTGCTCCCCTCAGAGGTTTGCTGTCATATAAACTCTGAGAGCAATGTGCCACCTTGTCAACGATGAACTGCCATTACTAATACACCTATAACTATTATGTAAATTTAATTTGTTCATGGATTAGCTTCCATTTTCAGTCTCCTAGGTGAGCTCCACAGTCTGGGACACTGCCTTACCTATAGCTACCAATCTTCATACAGAACATACAAATCAATTCAATTGACCAACTTGTTTAAGATCTCAAACAACAGGAATTCTGCAGATGCTGGAAATTCAAGCAACACACATCAAAGTTGCTGGTGAACGCAGCAGGCCAAGCAGCATCTATAGGAAGAGGCGCAGTCGACGTTTCAGGCCGAGACCCTTCGTCAGGACTAACTGAAGGAAGAGTGAGTAAGGGATTTGAAAGCTGGAGGGGGAGGGGGAGATGCAAAATGATAGGAGAAGACAGGAGGGGGAGGGATAGAGCCGAGAGCTGGACAGGTGATAGGCAAAAGGGGATACGAGAGGATCATGGGACAGGAGGTCCGGGAAGAAAGACGGGGGGGGGGTGACCCAGAGGATGGGCAAGAGGTATATTCAGAGGGACAGAGGGAGAAAAAGGAGAGTGAGAGAAAGAATGTGTGCATAAAAATGAGTAACAGATGGGGTACGAGGGGGAGGTGGGGCCTAGCGGAAGTTAGAGAAGTCAATGTTCATGCCATCAGGTTGGAGGCTACCCAGACGGAATATAAGGTGTTGTTCCTCCAACCTGAGTGTGGCTTCATCTTTACAGTAGAGGAGGCCGTGGATAGACATGTCAGAATGGGAATGGGATGTGGAATTAAAATGTGTGGCCACTGGGAGATCCTGCTTTCTCTGGCGGACAGAGCGTAGATGTTCAGCAAAGCGGTCTCCCAGTCTGCGTCGGGTCTCACCAATATATAAAAGGCAGGGATCGCTCCCTACACAACTCCCTTGTCCATTCGTCCCCCCCATCCCTCCCCACTGATCACCCTCCTGGCACTTATCCGTGTAAGCGGAACAAGTGCTACACATGCCCTTACACTTCCTCCCTTACCACCATTCAGGGCCCCAAACAGTCCTTCCAGGTGAGGCATCACTTCACCTGTGAGTCGACTGGGGTGATATACTGCGTCCGGTGCTCCCGATGTGGCCTTTTATATATTGGTGAGACCCGACGCAGACTGGGAGACCGCTTTGCTGAACATCTACGCTCTGTCCGCCAGAGAAAGCAGGATCTCCCAGTGGCCACACATTTTAATTCCACATCCCATTCCCATTCTGACATGTCTATCCACGGCCTCCTCTACTGTAAAGATGAAGCCACACTCAGGTTGGAGGAACAACACCTTATATTCCGTCTGGGTAGCCTCCAACCTGATGGCATGAACATTGACTTCTCTAACTTCCGCTAGGCCCCACCTCCCCCTCGTACCCCATCTGTTACTCATTTTTATGCACACATTCTTTCTCTCACTCTCCTTTTTCTCCCTCTGTCCCTCTGAATATACCTCTTGCCCATCCTCTGGGTCACCCCCCCCCCAGTCTTTCTTCCCGGACCTCCTGTCCCATGATCCTCTCGTATCCCCTTTTGCCTATCACCTGTCCAGCTCTCGGCTCTATCCCTCCCCCTCCTGTCTTCTCCTATCATTTTGCATCTCCCCCTCCCCCTCCAACTTTCAAATTCCTTACTCACTCTTCCTTCAGTTAGTCCTGACGAAGGGTCTCGGCCTGAAACGTCGACTGCGCCTCTTCCTATAGATGCTGCTTGGCCTGCTGCGTTCACCAGCAACTTTGATGTGTGTTGTTTAAGATCTCTTTCTTTTTAAGATTACTTTTATGCATAGTTTCATTGAAATAAGACTTTGGAAAGCCTGATCACCTGACTGTACTTCTACTCCCTGAGTATAGGCAGAGACTGAAGACTGCAGCACCAGTAGTGAGGACCAAGAAGGTTCGGACAAGGGAAGCAGAGGAGCACCTACAGGACTGCTTTGAATTTGTGCACAGGACTGCATTCAAGGACTCATCTTCAAGCTGTCACTGACTTCATTAAAACCTGTGTGGATGAGTGTGTGCCTACGAGAACTTACTGTACATACCCAAATCAAAAGCCATGGATGAATCAGGAGGTTTGTAGTCAGCTGAGGGCTAGATCTGTGGCTTTCAAGTCTGGCAACCCAGGTCTGTACCAGAAAACTGGGTACGACTTGCGGAGGGCAATTTCAAGAGCAAAGGAACAACTCTGAATGAGGTTGGAGGCAAAATCAGATGCACGTCAACTCTGGCAGGATTTGCAGGCCATTACTTCCTACAAAGCGACACTTAACATGATGAATGGCAATGGTGCTTTACTCCCAGATGAGCTCAATGCCTTTTATACCTGGATTGAAAGGGAGAATAAAACTACAACTATGAGAATCTCTGTAGCACCCGGAGATCCTGTGATCTCTGTCTTGGAGGCTGACATCAGAACATCTTTCAAGAGGGTAAACCCTCGCAAGGTGACAGGCCTTGATGGTGTGCCTGGTAGGGTTCTGAAAACCTGTACCAACCGACCGGTGGGAGTGTTTAAAGATGTTTTCAATCTCTCATTGCTACATTCGGAAGTTCCCACCTGCTTCAATAGGGCAACAATTATACCAGTGCCCAAGAAGAGCAGGTGAGCTTCCTTAATGACTATCACCCATAGCACTCACATCTACAGTGATGAAGTGCTTTGAGAGGTTGGTTATGGCTAGAATCAATCCTTGCCTCAGCAAGGACCTGGACCTACTCCAATTTGCCTATCACCATAATAGGTCTACGGTGGACGCGATCTCATAGGCTCTTCACACAGGCTTGGATCACGTGGACAATACAAGTACCTATGTCAGGATGCTGTTTATTGACTACAGCTCAGCGTTTAACACAATCATTCCTCCAGTTCTGCTCGAGAAGCTCCTGAACCTGGGCCTCTGTACCTCCCTCTGAACTGGATCCTCGACTTCTAAACCAGAAGACCGTAATCTTTGTGGATTGGAAGTAACATTTCCACCTTGCTGATGATCAGTACTGGTACACTTCAAGGATGTTTGCTTATCCCACTGCTCTACTCTCTACACCCATGACTGTGTGGCTAGGCAGAGCTCAAATGCCATCTATAAATTT
This sequence comes from Mobula hypostoma, assembly GCF_963921235.1. NCBI lineage: Eukaryota > Metazoa > Chordata > Chondrichthyes > Myliobatiformes > Myliobatidae > Mobula > Mobula hypostoma. The sequence continues at coordinate 36,490,937 of NC_086128.1, forward strand.
GCTGATGATACAACCATGGTTGGCAGAATCTCAGATGGTGAAGAGAGGGCGTACGGGAGCAAGATAACAGCTAGTGGAGTGGTGTTACAGCACCAGCCTTGCATGCAGCATCAGTAAGACCAAAGAACTGATGGTCCACTTCAGAAAGGGTAAAGTGAGGGAACTCATGCCAGTCCTCACAGAAGGATCAGGAGAGGTGAGAGTGAGCCATTTAAAATTTCTACAGATGTACCATGGAGAGCATTCTAACTGGCTGCACCACCATCTGCTATGGGGGTGGGGCTACCGCACAGGATCAAAATAAGCTGCAGAGAATTATGAACGTAGTCAGCTCCGTCATGGGCACTAGCCTCCGTAGTATCCTGGACATCTTCAAAGTGCAATGCCTCAAAATGGTGACATCCATTATTAAGGACCTCCATCACCCAGGACATGCCTGGTTCTCATTGCTATCATCAGGAAGGAGATACAGGAGCCTGAAAGCACACACTCAGCGATTCAGGAACAGCTTCTTCCCCTCTGCCATTTAATTTATGAATGGACATTGAACCCATGAACTTTTATTTAAATTGAACCTCATTACTTTTCTATTTCTATTTTTTGCACTACTTATTTAATTTAACTATTTATATATATATATATATATATATGTGTGTGTGTATGAGTGTGTGTGAGTGTGTGTGTGTGTATATATATATATATTTTTATATATATACTGTACTTGCTGTAATTCACGATTTTTCTCTATTATTAGGTACTGCATTGTACCGCTGCGGCAAAGTTAACAAATTTCACGACATATGCCGGTGATAATAAACCTGATTCGGATTCTGCTTTTCCCAACAATCTCTCATTTAAAGTTAGTAGTTCAATGCTTTCAAAGACATTTTTAAAAAACTACAGAATAGACACTTTTATAGCTTTTCCTAGTGGTTTACAATCTATGTGTAGATTATAAATCATTACAGAACACCTCAGGTGGGAAATGTCTGGCATATTTGAGTAATTTTGGCACGACAACTATCCATAATAGATTTAAGTGATGAATAAGTTGTGTTCATGTAATTAGTTCATGATCTTTGCAATATAATCTGGGTCTAAACACGGCAACCCAATTTGCTATGCTAAGAGTTTGTCTTTTTGGAAGGAATCCTATTGTTTAATAAACCTCTCCTTTACCTTCCCCCAAAAGAATTCTGAAACCATCTGGAGCTCCAGAGCACAGAGCAGTACAAAAAGCATTGGCAAAGAATAGCAAACAGAAATAAAGAAACCGAATGCAAGGTCTGGGGTTTGCAGAGACTATAATAAAATTCTCCTCAGGTATCCTGCAGCCTTGCGATTTCAGCGTTCATGAAATTGATCAAAGGGGAAGAATGTGTGAAAGATATGAAAGTTGATGTTTCATTCCCTATTGGGTAGACAGAATTCCATGGTGCAAAGGTTTAAAGTACGGGCATAAATCACAAAACAGCTGAGTACTAAGGAAACTCAGATGCTCAGGGTCACTTTTTGCAACATTATCTGAGGTCTTCAACAATGTCACTTTACAAAACCCATAGTAAATATCTGAAAATTACGGGACCTGGTACACAGAGTCCAACTTTCTTCCAAGAGTGGCAAATGATCAATATCAATAAAGAACAACTTTGCCATCCACAAGAGACATTGATGAGCATTTAAGTGAAACCTATTGGATTTCACCTGGAAGCATTACAAAGCTGACTGGTTCTCTGAAACGGTTTGAATATTTGAGATTTTAGAGATATGCATGTCTGAACTAGCTGTGCGTCTGCTTTAAAGTTATTCTAATACCTTAGCAACAGTACTTTACAGCAAATATGAATGATTAAGAGGCAGTTCATGATAAACAAAAAACTGGACATTTATTTTTCTTACAGTCTTTAATTTTTCTTCATTCCTTTAAGTATACTTTGTTAATTAAGTTGATTCTGGGAATATTATCAACATATATTGTTCTTCATGATTGATATAAGTAACATCATCTTGTACAAATTGAACTCTTGCAGCATGACTTGACAATTCTTGTTGTAGTTCAGTCTTATCTATATGTTTACATAGAAACAACCAGACACATCTTTAATTCAATTCTGTCTTTGTGTTTGAGAAACTACAGAAGGTGAACTTGAAATTGAACCCAAGAAGGAAAACAGAGAAGCAACCAAGCAGTCAATCCTTTAAGCCAAGCTTTTCATTTAGTGGCCACTTTATTAGATACAAGAGTAGAACCCAGTGTGGTCTTCTGCTGCTGTAGCCCATCCACTTCAAGGTTTGATGTGTTGTGCATTCAGAAATGCTCTTCTGCACCACTCTATTGTAACGTGTGGTTATTTGAGTTACTGTCGCCTTCCTGTTAGCTTGAACCGGTCTGGGCCATTCTCCTCTGACCTCTGTCATTAACAAGGCATTTTCACCCACAGAACTGCTGCTCACTGCACCTTCTCTGTAAACCCTATACACTGTTGTGTGTGAAAATCCCAGGAGAGCAGTAATTTCTGAGGTACTCAAGCCACCCGGTCAGGCACCAACAATCATTCCATGGTCGAAGTCGCTAAGATCACATTTCTTCCCCATTCTGACATTTGGCCTGGACAACAGCTGAACCTCTTGACCCTGTCTATACGCTTTTAAGCATTGAGTTGCTGATGATTGGCTGATCAGATATTTGTTTTAACATCTTACAACTGTATCTAATAAAGTGGCCCCTGATTGTATGTCAAGTGTATAATTAACTTTACTATTTATCATATCTGTGTCATTAATTGCTAGATTTTGGGGGGGGGGTGTTACTTAGAAACATGCCATTTGACCTATTTGGTCCCTGTTAGGATTTACAGGCTACTTGATCTACCATCCACTTCCTTCTAATACCTAATCAGTGAGTCCTCTATCCATCTACTCATTTAGTTCTCTTGTAAATACATTCATGGTTAGGAATCTTAATGGAAGTTTGATGTATTGTACTGAAGAAAACACAAAGGATGATCTCAATACTAGTAGCAAAGAAATCCACACAAAGAAACCCTGCATGCTATAGGAGCTGAGAATGGAGGAAAAAGGGTAAATGGGTTTTAAAGGATGGCTTCCGGTAGAGAGAAAAACAAATTAAAGGATTTGTAGCTATGGTAATGGAGAGTGGACTTGCTCATGCTCTGTATAGCACTACCAGATCCAACAACAACTGGCTTAAACCAATTCAGTTTCCATGTCTGTTCTTGAACTTGAACTTCAGAATCAGGTTTAATATCACCAGCACATGTCATGAAATTTGATAACTTAGCGGCAGCGGTACAATGCAATACGTAATAATGTAGAAAAAAATGTGAATTGCAGTAAGTATATATACTGTGTGTATATTAAATAGTTAAATTAAATAATTAATACAGAAACAAATTTTTAAAAAGTGAGGTAGTGTTTGTGGGTTCAATGTCCATTTAGAAATCAGATGGCAGAGGAGAAGAAGCCGATCCTGAATGAGAAGGGGGCATGTCCTGGGTGACGGGGTCCATAATAATGGACGCCACCTTTCCGAGACACTGCTCCTTGAAGATGTCTTGGATACTATGGAGGCTAGTACCCATGCTGGAACTGATTAATTTTACAACTCTCTACAGCTTACTTCAGACCTGTGCAGTAGCCCCCCACCCACCCCAGTATACCTTCTTTATAGCTGCATCGATATGTTGGGACCAAGTTAGATCCTCAGAGATCTTGACACCCAGCATCTTGAAATTGCTCTCTCTCTCCACTTCTGTTCCCTCTACAAGGACTGGTGTGTGTTCCCTGGTCTTACCTTTTCTGAAGTCCACAATCAGCTCTTTCATTAGGAAGTAGAGATGAAATCCATAACAGGGGAGAAGAGAGAAGAAAAAGTAATGACTGTAATAGAGACCAGGCCATCTTAAAGGAGATGAGTTTAATTGAGAATATTGATGACTGCAGATTTTTCATGGAGAATAAAGGACAGAAAATAGATGGGATGTTAATACGTGCACCTGTAAGTGAACTAAAAGAATGTTTATTTCAGAGCTGATGTGCATCTGATTCCACCTCTAACCTCAATCAGAATTGTTTTCTCGCCCTTAAAATAGCCTTCCATAGGTCATACCTGGACTTCTTGTATAGTTCTATATCACTGGTCTTGAATGCCGCAGATCTAGCCCTCAACAGACTATGAATTTCTTTTGTTTTGGGTATGACCAGTATGTTCTCCAAGGCACTCACTCATCCACTCATCCATGATAAAGTCGATGACAACTGTGGCATATTCATTCAAACTCAATGATGAATCCCTGAATACTATCCAGTGCACCAACTCAAAGCAATCCCGTATGGACTCCTCCACCTGACTTCACTAACCTTCTTGGTCCTCACCATAGGTGCTTCAGTCTTTAGTCTCTGCCTATGGGTTAGGAGTTGAAGTACAGACAGGTGATTGAACTTTCCAAGGTGTGACTGTGGGATTGCATTGTAAGATTTCTTGTTGGTGGTATAACAGTCCTCAAGTGTGTTGGCTCCTCTACTTCCACAGGTAATATGTTGGTGGTAGCTGTTCAGAGACTTCAAGCTGGCCAGGTTGAAATCCCCCACAATGATAAGGAAGGCATCAGGGTGTGCTGTTTCGTGACAGCTGATCACAGTGCTCAGTTCCTCCAGTGCCTGCCTGACATGGCCTGAGGTGGAATGTACACCACTGCCGAGATGATGGTGGAAAACTTCCTCAGCAGGTAATATGGATGACACTCGACTGCTAGACCTTCAGGTCAGGTGATCAAGAATGAGACAGAACCGTCAAGTTCGTGGACCATGATGAGCTAATCATAAAGCATGCTCCACTTCCTCTACCATTAAAAGACCGAGCTGCCCTGTCTTTGCCGAGAATAGTGAAGACATTGAGCTGCAGTATTGCATCTGAAATGGTGAGCGATAGCCATGTTTCTGTGAAGCAAAGAACACAGCAGTCACTGTGTACCTCTGATGCTGCAATCTTGCTCTGAGGTCTTCAATTTTATTTTCCAGAGACTATATATTCACCAGCAAGTAGAATAAGGTAAAACAATCACAATAAAGAATAAAGAGTAATAGCTACCTAAAAGGTGCAGTGCATGTAAGCAATAAGTACAAGATCATAAAGAGGTAGATTGTGAGGTCAAAAGTCCAACTTATTGTATGACGGAAACATTTAATAGTCTTGTAACAGTGGGGCAGAAGATGTCCTTGAGCCTGGTGGTATGTGCTTTCAGGCTTTTATATCTTCTGCACAACAGGAGAGAGGAAAATGTCCGGGGTGGAAGGGGTCTTTGATTATGCTGGTTGCTTCACTGAGGCAGCAAGAAGGATAGATAGAGTCCACAGATGGGAGGCATGTTTCTGTGATGTGCTAAGCTGTGTACACAACTTTCTGCTGTTTCTTGCAGATAATGGACAGAGCAGTTGCCATACCAAGATGTTATGCATGCAGGTAGGATGCTTTCTATGGTGCATCAATAAAAATTAGTAAGGGTTAATGGGAACATGCCAAATTTCTTTAGCCTGCTGAGGAAGTAGAGCCATTGGTAAGCTTTCTTGCCTGTGGTGTCTATATGGTTGGACCATTATAGGCTGTTGGTGATGTTCAATCCTAGGAACTTGAAGCTCTAAGCCCTTTCAACCTCAACTCCTTTGATGTAGACAGAAGCATGGGCACAAACCTCTTCCTGAAGTCAATGACCAGCTTTCGTGTTTTGCAGATATTGAGGGACAAGTTATTGTCATGCCACCATGTTACTAAGCCGTTTATCTCCTTCCTGTACTCAGACTCATTGTAGTTTGAGATTCGGCCTAATACAGTGGTATCATCTGAAAACTTGCAGATGGAGTTTGGCAATATATCCACGAGCGTGCAGGGAGTAGAGTAGGGGGCTGAGGACACAGTCTTGTGGAGCATCAGTGTTTAGAATAATCATGGAACAGGTGTTGCTGCCAGTCCTTACTGATTCCTGTTGGCCAAGAAGACAGTGACTCCATTTTACTGAGTGACAATCTGTATGTTTATTACTAATATAAAAGTTTAACCATGGGAACTTATGGAGGTTGAGAAATCTCTCTGTGAAGAGAATGAAGGAGGAAATGAATGGCAATGCCTTGGTGAAAAATTTGGCATGGTACTTTGGTAGGGATTTTAAATTGAGGACTTCACAGGGATGAAGACGGGACCCATAAAGCATCAGTGGACAAGATTCACATCACTTGAGGATTCCTGTTCTGATCTTTCCAGTCATCAAATTGCACAGAGGAACATTTTGACTCTAGCATGGAAGCACCAACTTTGGACAAATGGACAGCGACAAACAGATTGGATGATCTTTTATGGATGCACCCCTCGGAACCACGTCCTCCCCCCGCAGGATTATTAGATCTTGACTGAGCCTCAAAGGATAGAGCCAGACAGAACCTACAATAATTCGAAGGTCAAGTCCATTAGTATACAAGGTATGATGGAATGACTATGGACAAGCTCATTCATTGTCTTCTCTGGAACCCAGAACCTATTACACAGGGTCATCATCATAGCTTGTCACACCAGACAGCCAGCCACTCTGGTGTTGTTTGGTTGATGTTGAGCAGGTTAGTGTCAGCTAAATCAGGTGAGAGTGGGCAGTTGCGCAGAACGTGTTCAATGTTCTGCATCCTTTCGCCACCCTCACAGGATTCGCTGGTCTTTAAACCCCACTTCACCATATTGTCTCCCGTCCTACAAACTCCCGCTCTCGCTCTGTTGAGAGTGCACCCCTTCCGTCTGTCAAGCAGTGCCCCGTCTGGCAACATTTCTGTGGGGTCTTGCACTGTATTGTTTGGTGGGGTTCTGGCTTCTGTTTGTTGCCAGAGGTCAATCCTGTACGTTTGGGGGGATGTTCCGTGTGGTAGTTCCTCTACTGTCGCAAAGCTTTTCCTCGACTTTAGGCGGTTGGAAATTGGCACATGATGATGTAGTGGGTGCCGTGGATCCAAGTACTGTTTACTTTTTTCACTTTTTGTCGTAGTGTGTCTTCGGATCTCTGGGGAAGCAATGCCTGCAAGTCTGTAAATGATGTTAGTGGGTGTGGAGCGCAGTGTGCCCGTGATCACACAGGGTGATTGGTGGGGGGGGGGAAAGCTGGGACAAAAACAGACAATCTAAATAGAAAAGACAGGACCTTCATTTCCAGGATGGATTTGTCACATTCAAGAATAATGTTATAATTCTCAGAAAATATTCTCTCATTGTATAATTTGGAAAGTATCCTTAAAACTGCATTTGGTGCATTTTTTCCAAGAATTAACCTAAATGATAACCACAAGCAGGAAGCAATAAATCTTTGAAACTGATTAAAATGCAAAGCATTGTGTTACATCTGCAAGCGACTAGCAAAAGCTCTTTGGATGCCTTACATTGCAAGCATATAGAAAACAATGTGTCATTTGTAATGGCCTATTTGATTAATGTGGTGAATGAAAATAGATCATTTATTGTATCCACTTTATCTTTCAGAAATGTTTTGTTTAGATTGAAAACACCTGGAAACAGGGCAAGTGTTGAAATACAGACGGTAGCAGAAACAGGAGGACAAGCTTAGGTGTAGTTTCTGTTTTCCCTCCAGCCAGATGATTATTTTTCTTTATTTTACCTCTAAAACATTAATTAGTAATGAACAAACTTGATGATTTGCTTTGAGGCCACATTGTACTCTATTAACAATACTCTAAAGCAAGATAAATTGATGTGTATAAATAAAATGAAAGGCTATTCATAATCATGATGTGTGTTTACACTCAGGCTGAGACAGTTATTTCATTGGCAAACCGATGTTTCACTGGGGGCAATGAATGATTGCAGCTATTTCATGAACATTAAAGATTTGTAACTTTTGAACAATACTCAAAAGGTTGTTAATTTTACAGCTTGAGGCCCAATAAGACTGTTGACAACACTGAGGCTATTTTTAATCCTAACAAGAGCTTCCAAACCACACCATCAGCAGGACTGCTGGTTTCTGTTCGGAAACATCACTCGCTCAGTTCAGTTGTTGTTCAAATGCACATCAGTACAACCATCAGACTTAACCATCCCAATGCATCGTAGCGCAAACTCTACAACCAAAAACATTTTGCACGTCAGGAAATGTAGAGAAGGCTTGATCCAAGCACAGAGCAGCGGAGATGATTTAGCGGCGAGCAATAACTTCAATAGTAAACTGCAAAATAACAAGAGAACAAATACTTAACTCAACAAGGCAACAAAGTAACTGGAGGCTAGGAGTCACAGTGGCTATACTTTATTAGGAGTTTGAAGAGGTTTGGCATGTCAACAAATACACTCAAAAACCCCTACAGATGTACCGTGGAGAGTGTTCTGACAGGCTGCATCACTGTCTGGTATGGGGAAGGGGGGCTACTGCACAGGACCAAAAGAAGCTGCGGAGGGTTGTAAATTTATTTAGCTCCATCTTGGGTACTAGCCTACAAAGTACCCAGGATATCTTCAAGGAGCGGTGTCTCAGAAAGGCAGCATCCATTATTAAAGACCTCCAGCACCCAGGGCATGCCCTTTTCTCACTGTTACCATCAGGTAGGAGGTACAGAAGCCTGAAGACTCACACCCAGCGATTCAGGAACAGCTTCTTCCCCTCTGCCATCAGATTCCTAAATGGACATTGAACCCTTGACACTACCTCACTTTTTAAAATGTATAGTATTGTTTTTTGCATGATTTTTAATCTATTCAATATATGTATACTGTAATTTATTTATTAATTATTATTTTTATTTTATTTTATTGTTTTTCTTCTATATTATGTATTGTATTGAACTGCTGCTGCTAAGTTAACAAATTTCACATCACATGCCAGTGATAATAAACCTGATTCTGATTCTGACTAACTGCCTGAGGCTGGCTGAGTCGATGAGTGAAAGGGATTGTGGATAAGAGTTTGGTTTAAATAGGCTGCAGGCGATGAATTGGAAATGAGTGTCAGGAGACATCTGTTAGCCGAGTGGAGATTGGGAGGTGCCTGCCTATGCAGGCCTGGCAGGACAGAACCCCCTCTGACAGTTGGCATCCAACAGCCCAAGACAATCTGGATGGGTCCAGTGAAACTCATCAATGAGCGATGCATCCAAGATGAAATTGGATGGCACCCAAGACCTCTCCTTCGAGCCATACCCTTCCTAGTTGACCAGGAACTGCTCACCCTATCAATGACAACATGAGTCGATCAACCAGCAAACCATGTACACTGAATCACCTTCCACCATCCTAGATGCAAGCTCAGATGGATTGAGTGGTCCATGGACCACAGGCTTGAAGTAGGACACGTAGAAGGTGTCCAAGCCCCTGGCGGATGGAACCTCCATTCTTGGCTCTTCCGTGAGGAGCAATGAGAGTTGGTAGCCATGAAGCACTTCAAAGGGTATCATGTCTGTGGCAGAGGTAGTGTGTAGATTTTAGGACAGTTCTGCCCAGAGCAGCTACTTCTTCCACGTGGAAGGGTTAGAGTCCATGAAACGTCGCAGAAACTTCCTCCACTTGCTGATTGGGTTTTTCTGACTGACCACTGGTCTACGTATGAGAGCCAGAGGACAAACTCACTGAGGTGCGGAGGAGGGAGCAGAAGGCTCACCAGAAGCGGGAAATGAATTGTGTACCCTGGTCCGACACAATCTCCTGATGGAAACTGTGGAGGCGAACAACTTGTTGGAGAACCAGGTCCACTGTCTCAGCGGCTGATGGATGACTGGGGAGGGCGATGAAGTGCGCCGCTTTGCAGAACTGGGCTACCACTGTCCTGATCACTGTGGCCCTACTGGAAGGTGGCAAACCCATGATGAAATCCATGTGATGTGGGACCATGGCTATTTGAGGGACCGGTAGGAGGAATTGGTTGGAGGAATTGGACTGGAAACATTGAGGGCAGATAGCGACAAGCTGATATACATTTATTATCACAGTGGGCCACCAGGACTGGTGTCACAGAAAATGCAGAGTCCATTGTGCATCTGGATAGCCAGAGAGGAGTGAGCACTGGACTCACTGGAGCGCCTCAGAGCTCCCAGCCACCAGCTTGTACGTGTGGTTGTCAGGTGTGTCAGCCAGAGCAGACTTGTGCTGCTGGTCCTGGCGGATCTGGTTCTCAAGATCCCAGGTGATCGATCCGAGGATGGAATGAAGGAAAGACTGAGGGTCGATCTCCATTTCAGCTAGGTCAAAGTGACATGACAGGGCATCCACTGTAGTGTTCTTGGAGCTGGGTTGGTAGGAGATGAAGTTGAATTGCTTAAAGAAGAGGGCGCAGCAAGCTTGTAGTAGGTTGAGTTGGCGGATCTGTTGAATGATACGAGGTTCTGGTGGTCAGTTCAGATCAAGAAGGGCTCTGTGCCTCATCAGCCAATGTCTCAGTTCCTTCAAGGGCCATTTGGTGGCCAATAACTCCCTGTCTCTTACTCCATAACAGCACGGAGTTGAGTTAAACTTGTGCGAGAAGAAGGCACAAGGGTGTGATTTCCCATCCAGTCCAGGCTAGGAGAGGATGGCCCAGCACCCATGTCAGGTGCATCCACCTCCACCACAAAAGGACTGGAGGGGATCGGATGGCGGAGAATAGGACAGTGGTAAAGCTTTGCTGAGCTTCTCAAAAGCGTGGTCTATAGCAGACCAGGTTATCCGTGAGGTAGGTAATTTGGTGAGGGAGGTGAGAGAAGCAGCAATTTGGCTGTAATTTCTGATGAATCAATGGTAGAAGTTGAAGAATCCCAAGAAGTGTTGTAGCTGTTGGAGGGAGCACAGTCGGGGCCATTCAATGATGGTGTGCATTTTCTCTTGGTCCACGGTATACCTTGGGGTGAAAGCACATTACCCAGGAAGGAAATGACTGGGGTGTGGAACTGGCATTTCTCTAACTTGCAGTAATGTAAGTCTTCAAGGAGACGCTGAAGAACTGAACGGACATGACAGATGTGGTCCAGGGGGTCCTTGGAGAAGTCGTCGAGGCAGATGAACACATATCTGTGTAGCGTGTCTTGGAGGCACTCATTAGTGAAGGCTTGGACTGTTAGAAGGTCTGAATGACATTACCAAGTGCTTGTAGTGGCTGTGGATGTTATGAATGCTGTCTTCCAACTCAACCCTCTGACAGTCGCGGATCAGATTGTACGCACTACGTGGATCCAGTTTGGTGAAGATCTGGGCCCTGTGGAGTGGTTCAGATGCACTATCCATCAAGCGAAGAGGGTAGCAGTTCTTCATGCCAATTTTGTTGATTCCACGGTAGTCAATGCAAGGCCAAAGAACCTTGTCCTTCTTTTTGACAAAGAAGAACCCTGCACCAGCTGGGGATGGGAATGGTTGGAAAAAGCTGTCCTTCAGTGATGTAGTCATTCATGGCTTGGGTGTCAGGATGGTAGAGGGAGAACAGATGACCTTGGGGAGGGGTGGTGCCCAGGAGGAGTTCGATCATGCATCGTGTGATCTGTGAGGCAGCAGGGTGCTCGCTTTTCTTTTACTGAAAGCAAAGGCTAAGCCATGGTATTAATATGGGAGTTTGGGGTGATTGAGGGTTTCCTCGATCACCAGTGACTTTACGGGGTGAAGTCAACTGAGGCTGCAGGCAGGTGGGTCCCCGACTCAGCAGTGGCCAGGTGAAGTGAGGGTCGTAAGTGGAGAGCCAGAGTAATCCAAGGTGAGGGGAGTGTTGGGTTAGTCGATGAGGAGTTGGAGGGGCTCGCGGTGCTTTCCAATGCTCATGCGCACGCTCTGACCATCCCAGTCCCCGAGGGACGTCTATCAACGGCCACGATGCAGAAGGAGTGAGAGAAAGGCTCAGTAGGCAGTCCAAGCTGCACACACACACTCTGCTCCACAAAGTTGCCTGCTGTGCTGGAATCCACCAGAGCCCCCTGTGTGTGCAGAGCCATCAGGTGTGGAAAAGGACAGAGCGAGTCGGGCTATGATGCTGGAATGAGGGGCAGAAGGAAGCCTACCAGATAGAAGGCCCCTCATCTCTACCTAGTGGTGCTGTTTCCCAGACGCAGTAGGCATTTGATGCGTGGGCGATCAGCTGCTCCACAGTAAGTGCACAAGCTTTTTCTCCACCGACGCTCACGGTTTTGGTGGGGGTGGTGGTTGAAGGAACTCTCTCTAACTCCATAGTTTCAGGAGGAGTTGATGAGGGTCCAGCAGCCTGAAATTGTTCTGGGAATGGAACTGAGGCTCTGGCTGATGACCTGGCAGGTTGTTCCATTAGAAGCTTGTCAATACAGAGGGCCACAGCGATGAGGCTTTCGAGGTTGGTGGGCATCTCCTGGGTAATCAGCTCATCTTTCAAGTTCCCTGAGAGGCCAGGATGGTACTGGGTCATCAGCATTTCCTCACTTCACCGCAAGGGTCCTGAATTCAGCACCGAGCGTGAGCCTTGACACAGGCAAAATATTCAACCCACTGCTTCCCTTCCACTTCCCAGACAGCCGAAAGCCCAGTGCAACTCAATGGTAAAATCTTCATATTGGTTGGAAGTGGGTTTTTTTTTGTCCCAGTTTGTAGTGGCCCAGGCCAGACATCACCCAGTCAAGAAAGAAATGAGGAAGGCAATCTTGGCTCAGTGCAAATCATAAAAACTGGTTGAGACTGGCTGTTTCAATTAGTGAACAAAGATTGTGGATCAGAGCTAGATTTCAGTTGGCTGCAGGTAATGAGTTGGAAATGAGTGGCAGGTGAGTCTTGTTAGTTGGGTGAGACTGGGAATTGTGCATGCCTATGCAGGCCCGACATGCTGCCCATTTCCTAACCTGCCCCATTCAGTTCACCGTCACCCCTATGACTTATACAACATAATTACTCTAAAATTTAGGTTTCACCATGTGCTTGGCTCTCTCCCCACCTCACTCTCCCTCTCTCACACACTCATCTCTCCAAGCACCTGAGCCCTCTCCGATTTCTGAGGTGTTTCAGTAGTAAATTCCTGATATTATTGCTCCCCCACTGATGACCATTGTGTCCATTTCTAGACTTCAACTACTGGAATAATAAGACATTAAGATTAAATAATAATTTTAAAAACTGCTTTGTCCCTTTAAGCTCAAATGAATGAGTTTAAGCTTTTACATCAGCCCTTGATATAAAACTGAGGGGCCAGATTCCAGCCCTTCACATTGTACCACAGGAGTCAAGGCTTTGACCTTCAGATCATTTCTGACTTCCATTTTTCAATGCACAGTAACGGAAGTCAATGGCAAGTTGGCACACGCACTGTATTTGGGTGGTGTTTTTCCATGGAACTACTACCTAATAACCAGTATATACACCAGCCATTATGTTAAAAGGACTGTATAAATGCGAATTGTTTTGGTGTTAATGCAAATACATACATGCACACACCTTTCATTAACAATAAATTTGGATCGTTCTACATTAGTTTCACATTTCATCCTAGATTTCAGCTGGTTCAATGTCTGCTGACTTACCCTTTATCACTATACTTTGAGACCTATTATGCAACAATTTCACAGGGCTCGGCTGTGAGAATTTATGATAACACAACAGACAAGAAACAATAGTTATTCATGCTTCACTGGAGCTGTCTGTTACCCCTTGTGGTGCACTAATACACATCATCAGAACATGATTCACTTTCCGTTTCCCACTTCACAAAACAGAAGTGTGATTGAACAAAATTTGACACTAAGCTATGTAAGGAAACATTGGGAAGATGACCAAGAGCTTGGTCGGAAGGGTAGGTCTACTGGAACATCTGCACAAGACCATGAATCAATGAAATTGCCAACACATATGCCGATTTTACATCATAAATTCTCCAAATCATCTCGCATCTACATAGCTTTAAGTGAACTATTCAGGAAGAATATATACCTTTGTCCCTCGTGTTCTTCTGGGAGACCTTAATTGATGATATTACACATAGGTGTTAACCCCACGGTTATTTAGTGCTTCCCCTTCAATGATAACAAGTGGTTGATTTTTCTTTTATTCTTTTTGATTTCAAATCGTTGGCAACTTTAACCAGGCCCTTTTGAAGAAAACCCTGCCCAGTTATCACCAGCATTTTACCTTTTGCACCAGAGGTCCCAACACACCAGAGCTCTGCTACACTATGGCAAGGAATGCCTAGCATTCCTTCCCGAGACCGCGTTTTGGCAAGTCAGATCATTTGGCTGTACTCCTGCCACCTGCGTACAGACAGAGCCTAAAGAGCAAGTCTTCAGAGATCAAGACAACCGAGAGGTGGTCATGGGAGGCTGAGGAACGTTCACAAGAGTGCCTTGAGTCAGTGGACTGGGCCGTGTTCAAGAGCTCATCCGACGGCCTGAGTGACTACACCAGGGTCGTTATAGACTTTACTAAAACTGCTGTGGATGAGTGTGTCCCCACAAAATCGTTCAGGGTTTTCGGTAATCAGAATCCCTGGAACCTGCTGAGAGCCAGATCAGAGGCATTCAAGTCTGGAGATCAAGAATGTTGCAAGAGCTGCATGTATGATCTCCAGAAAGCCATCTCTCAGGTGAAGTGGAGATCTCAGACTAGAATGGAGTCAACGGGGGATGCTCGACAGGGTTTGAATACCATAACCTCCTGCAAAGTTAAATCTTGCAACATAGGGGACAGCAGAGCTTCTCTTCCAGATGAACTCAATGCCTTCTATGCTCAGTTTGACCACCAGAACAGTGAGGAACCGTCACACACCCATGTCTCCCGATGATCCTTTGGTCTCAGTATCTGAAGATGATGTGCTGGTTATCTTCAGTAGGGTGAATCCAAGTAAAGCATCCAATTTGGACAGAGTACCTGGCTGAATACTGAAGACCTGTGCTGACTAACTAGCTGGTGTATTTACAGATATCTTCAACCTCTTGCTCCAGCAATGTGTGGGTACCTGCCTGCTTCAGGCAGGCTTCCATTGTGCCTGTGTCCAAGAAGCACGTGGTAACCTGTCGAAATGGCTATCACCCAGTGGCACTTACATTCACAGTGATGAAGTGTTTTGACAGGCATATCAACTCCTGTTTGAGTGGTGATTTGGATCCACTCCAATTGCTCTACTGAAGCAACAGGTCAACAGCAGATGTTATCTTGTTGGCTCTTCTCACAACCCTGGAACATCTGGACAGCAAAGATGCATACACCGGGATGTTCTTTATCGATTATAGCTTGGCAGTTAACACCATCATCCCCTCAAAACTAATCAGTAAACTCCAAGACCTGGGCCTTGTACAATTGGATCCTGGATTTCCTCACTTGCAGACCCCAGTCAGTTTCGATTGGCAAAAACATCTCCTCTACAATCTCCATCAGCACAGGAGCACCACAGTGATGTGTACTTAGCCCCCTGCTCTACTTGCTTTACACCTATGATTGTGTAACTAAGTCCAGCTCCAACACCATATACCAGTTTGCTGATGACACCACTGTTGTGGGCCATAACAAAAGAGGTGATGAATCAGCATACAGGAGGGAGACTGAAAACTTGGCTGAATGGTGTAATAACAACAACCTCTCACTCAGTGTCAATAAGACCAAGAAACCGATTGTAGACTTCAGGAGAGGGAAACCAGAGGTCCGTGAGCCAGTAATTGTCAGAGGATCAGAGGTGGAGAGGGTCAGTAACTTTAAATTCAAGAGTATTTATACTCTATTCTTGGTTGGTGCAACTGTAACGAAACCCAATTTCCCTCAGGATCAATAAAGTATGTCCATCTACCTATCTATCTATCAATCACTATCTCAGAGGACCTGTCCTGGACCCATCATATAAGTATTATTGGGAAGTACGCTCAACAGCACCTTTACTTCCTCAGGAGTCTGCAGAGGTTCAGCATGTCATTGAAAACCTTGGAAAACATCTGAAAATATCTGGTGGAAAGTGTGCTGACTGGCTGCATTACAGCCTGGTATGGGAACACCAATTCCTTTGAGTGGAAAATCCTACAGCAAGTAATGGATTTATCCCAGTACATCACGGGCAACTCCCTCCCAACCTTTGAGCACATCAACATGAAACATTGCTGTAGAAAAGAAGCATCCATCATCAAAGATCCTCACCTCCAGGCCATGCTCTTTTCTCAACGCTGCCATCAGGTAGAAGGTACAAGAGCATCAGGACTTGCACCACCAGGTCCAAGAACAGTTACTGCCCCTCAACCGTCAGGATCTTGAACAAAACGGGATAGCTATACTCATTTAAGGACTCTGTTATATTGTTATTTCATGCTCGTTATTTATTTCCATTTATTTATATCTGCATTTGCACAATTTGTTTACAGTTAACAGTACCTGATATTTACAGTTACTGTCCTAAAGATTTGCTAAGTATGCCCACAGAAAAAGAATCTCAGGGTTGTATGTCGTGACATGTATGTACTCTGATAATAAATTTTACTTTGAATTTTGAATTTTTTTGATCTTTGAAAGGTATATATTTTTGAATATTGCTGATAACAAATTGGAAGAGCTGTCTACTTGTAAAGTGAGCCATGCAGTGCATGTGTGTCTAGGCAGCCTGGTTCTAGTGGGGGCTTCCCCCAGTGTCTGAGCCCCTTTTGAAGAATTCTTCCTTTATTGGGCTGATGGCATGCAATACACTCTTCAGGTACATGGTAACATGGGCACAGAGGAGGGCTATAGTGGGTATTTGAACATCACAAAACCTTTTTCAGATTTGGCTGCCTGCAGAAATACTACTGTGTGTCTGCTTTGTGAATGCGTGCAAGTTGTAACCTTACCAATGGGTCCACAATAGACCCAACTCCAGTTTAGACTGGTATGGGACAAAGTTGAACCATCACCCAATACTTTTCTCAGTCAGAGTCATAGAACACTCCAGCACCACAACAGTGCCTTCAGTCTATCTAGTACGGCAACCTGTTTTTCTGCCTAGTCCCGTCTAACCGCACCCAGTCCATAGCTCTCTATACTCCTCTCATCCATGTACCTCTCCAAACCTTTCTTAAGTGTTGCAATTAAACCCACACCCACCATTTCCACTGGCAACTCGTTCCACACTCACACCCAATGTTCCCTCTAAGCACATCTTTTGCTACTAGTGCACAAAGGAATTTAAACTGCACACTGCAGGTTGTTACCCTCTACCTCGTTGGCAATGTTAAGTACATTTCATGACCATACACAATCACATTTCCTTTTCCAGTTTCTGATGTGGACGGTGTTAACTACGTGGAGTTTGCGATGACTTGTCTGCAGATTTTGGAACTGGCTTATTTACACTGTTTTTATTGAAAAAATTATTCAGTGCGCACATTTTGTTGTCACTGGGCAAAAAAAATTGCACAGCACAAGATTGTTGTGCATAAATTAGAGGGAACATTGCTCACACCACTCTCTGAGTGAAGAAGTTCCCCTTAAATATTTCACCCTTCACCCTAAATCTTTAACTTCTAGTATTAGTCTCACCCAACTTCAGGGGAAAAGACTGTATGCATTTACCCTATCTATGCCCCTCAGAAATTTGCATACTACAATACTAAACCTTAGCCCCAAAATTTCCTCTGGAATGGATCTAATCCATTGGAAAAACTGAAAACTGTTCAATCCTTGCTCTCTCTGCTCCAGAACTAAGGTCACTCCAACTTTAGTCATTGAGTGACAGTATGCAGACAATGTGGATAAGTGAGCTCCAATTGCAATGAAGCATTGGGAGAAAGGACCTTACACTTAATACCTGAACAATAGATGTCCTCTGCCAACCAACGTCAACAACAATAAAGGTCCTTGATAAGGCCTTGTAGACATGGATCACTTCCCATATTAGACATTGATGATGGAATTCACTCTCCACTTCAGCATGACAGCTCAGCTTTTGGCTGACTGAGGGAAAAAGTAAGTCTTTGAGGATTGTTGGATTAGGGTGTAAATTGTTATTTTCTTTGGTTTATCTTTCCTATGCTTATTTTTATATAATCATCTATGTATACTATATGCATTTGTTCACAGAATTTTCGAACAATTGTTTCTGTGCTGCTTTTGTGTTTTTCTAAAAGCTTCTTTGTTTTTCTGCAGCAAATATCACACCACTTGACTCATTTTATAGGCTAATTGTTATGACTGGAACGGTGTTATCCTTTGAATTGGAGCTAGTTTTTGTATAAGACAACCACAACTTATTTGTTTTCTCTCTAATCTTCTCTGCTCATTATTTGTTCTTGTAACACTTCATAAAACGGCCATAATCGCCACGTTTCATGCCTCACTCTTAATTTCCTGAAGAACCTCCGTATTGATCCAATAAGATCAAAGCCTTTTAAAAAAAGCACAAAGCCTATGGGCTACAAAGAGGCAGCAACCTGTCTTGTATGCTTCTGAAATATGGACCATCAAGACCAAAGACTGGAGAGATACTGTTTGGACAAGATTCTCAAAAACCGTTGGTAAGATAAGCAAACAAATATCAGTGCCCTCTCCTGAGGCAGCATCCACAGCGATGAGGATGGCTCCAATGGGCAGGCCAGATAGCAGACTCCTAAAATAGTCTCTCTACCCTGAGCTCTGTTGCCGCAAGAAATTACCAGGTGGACAGAAGGGAAAATTTCACAAGTAATCTCAAAGGCTCTTTCTCCAATGGGTAGTGCTGGAACATGGCAATATGGGGTGTGAATCAGCTTTCTAAAACCTCACTTGATCAGTAACTGATAGGAGATCCCAAAATAATATTCTAAATTCTCCTAAGTATTGCTGAAAACAGTTAACGTTGCATGACCGAGACCTTGCATCAGAACTAGGAAAGAGAGAAAAGGGATAAAAAGATGGTGAAAATAGAGTAAGAGTCACAAGTTGCTGGAGGAACTCAGCAAGTCAGACAGCATCTATTGAAGGGAATAAACAGTCGACTTTTTGTACTAAGACCCTTCATTAGGATTTCTAGCACCTGCAGAACCTCGTGTCTGGTGAAAATGGATTTCTGGGTAAATTTTGTTAAAAGTAAGCAGGAAAACACATAAATGAATTCATTACCTCTGCTCTCTTTCTCAGCCCCGACAAAGGGTCTCAGACATGAAATTTAAGTTGTTCCTCTTTCCTTAAAAATGAAAATCCTTGTTTTTTTTAATGCAGATGATGATCCATTGGTCAGTACATCTTTGGTGGACCAATGTCCTGTTGCCATGCTGTATGACTCCAAACAACCTCATCACATCCATAGATATTATTTTATTCCATGCAGACTACGTTGTGAAATAATGCTGTTCTAAAACTTAAGATGAAAGGGATATTTGAGAAAACCTGGTATAAAGGAAAGCAGGAACACCCACACGTGTAATATTTTAACATGGCACAACTCAATGCCTCTTTACCACTTGGAATGAAAAGTCGAGCTGTTCTGCAGTCATATTTTTCAACGCATGCACCCAGCTTATAGATGGGACTTGGAAAGCCTTTCATCTGCTGCACGGAATATCATGTATGACGAGTCAAACAAAAACCACATGGTGAATGTAAAGCTGGGCAGAGCATAGTTCAGGTTTGAAGCCTACAATCACCCTGTGAGATTTGAAATTATATCCTTAGTGAGAGCACAGGTATTTCTAAGGCAAATCAAACAAAATCTTATTGAGGCAGGTGTTGTAAATATCTACCAGGGGTGTGTAGAACAGCCAAATTCTAACATCGGTTAGTGTGCAATGGTGGCACTTCCCTTTTATAACTCTGTGTTCTAACCTCACAGACTTGAAAATACTTTTGGTGCCAGGGAGGATTTTTCTGCCATTGCTATTTAAAGATATCATCCACACCCTACAGAGTAATTTGCTGGTTGGCTTCCACTAAGGCTGGGCGAGACAAGAACTAAAAGTTACAGGTTAAGAGTGAAAGGTGAAAGATTTAAGGGGAACTTCTTCACTCAGACAGTTGTTGAAGCAAGCTGCCAGCAGAAATGTTGGATGCAGGTTTATTCTCAACATTTCAGTGAATTTTGAATAGGTGCATGGTTGAGAGGAGCATGAAAGGGTATGGTCCATGTGTGGGTAGATGGGACTGGGCAGAAAAATGGGCCAACATGGACTAGGTGGACCAAAGGGCCTGTTTATGTGCTGTAGTGCTTCATGACTCTATCACTGGGAGGGAAGAAAAAACATATTCCTACCCTTATTCACTGAGTAAAAAGAATTTCCTCAACACTCCTCTTCCAACTAATATAAATCT
This sequence comes from Mobula hypostoma, assembly GCF_963921235.1. Taxonomy (NCBI): domain Eukaryota; kingdom Metazoa; phylum Chordata; class Chondrichthyes; order Myliobatiformes; family Myliobatidae; genus Mobula; species Mobula hypostoma. The sequence continues at coordinate 36,511,134 of NC_086128.1, forward strand.
ACAGTATGTTCATTGTCTAATCCTGACTGCTAAGCAAAATAAGTAATGCCTATTTATGCTGTCAAAGTCTCTTATAATTTAATATAATTAAATCTCCTACCAACCTCCTTTGTTCCAAAGAAGTTGACTTCTGTTTTGGCAAAACAAGAGCAGGAAATGCCAGAGCCAGGTTCAGTAACAGCAGTTGGAAGCTTCTGTGAAAGAGAAGGAAAATGAAAGGGTGTTGAGTGGAATTACGAAGATTTTTCCATGGCTGGAGAGTGATGGCTGTGGAGGGACGTTGCTGAACTGGAGCAAAAAAGACTGCAGATGCTGAAAATCCAAAACAAAAACTGGAGTTGCTGGAAATATTCAGCAGGTCTGGCAGTAGGGGGAAAGAATCAGAGTTGATAGTTCAGGTCAAAGATCCTTCATCAGAACTGAAAAAGTAAGAAAACAAGTATTGTTTGCATTGTAATTAAGGGAAGGAGCTGAGAGAATACAGTAGAGGGAGTGTTGATGATAGAGTGCAGAGCCACTTCTTGATTAGTAAGAACATTGAAGGTTACAGGGAGACTGCAGGAGAATGGGGTTGAGCGGGATAATGTATCAGCCAAGGTGGAAGGGGGAAGCAGACCTGATGGGCCGAATGGCCTATGTCTTATTGTCATATGGTTATCATGGGAATGAGTACATGCATGCCTGGACAGAATGTAATGTAATAAGATCCAAACACAAGCTTGAGGAAGGTACCTGGTGATGTAATTAATGGACATAGGCAATATGTGCATCATGATCTTCCATCCTGTTAGCGCATTCAACCCTTAGGATCTCCTTGCTTTATAATTTCATTGTAAGATAAGATTCAGAAATTAGCAAATGTATTTTACATTGTTAGAAGTTTTAGTTCATATAAAGGTAAAAATACCATTAAGAACTGGGAATGTCACATGAATGCCCTTGATACATTGTACTGGGAACTACTACATAAGAACATAAGCAAATAGAAGCAGAAGTAGGCCAGTCAGCCCCTCAAGGTAGTCCTGCCATTCAATATGACCATGTCTAATCTGGCTCAAGCTCATGTCTTCTGCACCAATTTCTACACCCTCAATTCTGTGATCTTTCAAAATATATCCACTTGCAAGTTTTGGAAATGCATCACCACATCTTCATTATCACTAGATTTCAATTCTGGAACTCCACTCCATAAAGGACACAGTTTATAGCTCTAGTTCATGGCTTAGCAGCAACACAGAGACACCACAAAACTGGAAAAGTTTTCTGCAATGCTATAAACTGCCAACCACAATTAAATTAATTCCAATAAAGGTTGCCATAAAAGTATTTTGAGAAGTTGGCTTGCTTTGTTATATGATCATCATCATCAGGTTCCGTGCCCAGTTTGAGCTTTGACTGCCATGGCCCACACACTCCTGTTTCGAGTCAAGTGGATCAATTCATTGGTATTCATTTCCAGTTCTCTGGCTGCTGTCTCCATCATCATTTGTCTTTGCCTTCCTCTTGCTTTCTTCCCTTCAATCTTTCTCATAATTACCGTGCATTCTAACTCCTCTTTCCTAATCACATGTCCAATGAAGTTACATTGCCTTTTCATGATCTCATATATTATTTCTCTTTTTGTGCTTGCTCTGTTCATGACATCTTCATTAGATATTCATTTTGTCCATGATATTCTTTGCATCCTCCTCAAAAACCACATCTCTGCTGCTTCAATTCGTTTCCTCATGTTACTAGATATTGTCCAACATTCTGATCCATATAACATAACTGATTATATGATGCAGATATAAGAAGTACAAAAGGAATACAATACATGTTCTGGAACTTTCCCGGAGGCAACTTCAGTGCATTCCTTAATGAAAACTGTCAGAAAGGCAAGAATCAAAGTTCGGCAATTATGAGATGTCAGCAGCTAAATGTACTCCCTTTCCCAATTGCGATTTTGTAATTGAACATCATTTTTGCAATAGCAAACCAATCACTGTTTGCTTATTAACAAATTACGGGCATCTTGGCATTTAATGCTCACTGCTAAAAGCCACTGAATGAACGTGTTTGCCGGATCATTGCAGAGAACATTCATAAGCAATCAATTACATTGTTTTCATTCAGAGTTACTTATAATCCAAATGCAAATGGCAGATTACCTTCATAACTTAAGCCTTTACAACAAGATAGTATTATGGACACTGGATTTTTAACTCTAGAATTTAGCCAATTGAATGCCTATTTCAAAGGCATCAGTAACTCGGTTTCTCCACTACCACACAGAAAGTTGCAATCTCTACTGTTTAATCTTTTATTGCTTGAAAGGTTTCCTGCCGCACTGATAGAATGACAAGCCAAGAGGTAGCTGAAGCTCGAAGTTTGCATGTGGAACTTCACTGTTGGGTGAACAAGATTTAATTTTAATGCTAATTAGAACATAATCAAGGACCCCACCATCCAGGTCTTGTTCTCATCTTGCTACAGCCTTAGGTCCCATACCAGATATTACACTTCAACCATCAGACTCCTGAAGCAACGTAGCGTAGATAACTTCACTCACCTCAACACTGAACTGATTCCAAAACCTATGGACTCACTTTCAAGGACACCACAACTCATGTTCTCAATATTGTTTATTTGCTTGTTTGTTTATTTTTTTATATTTCAGGGTTTGTCTTCTTTTGCACATTGGTTGTTTGTTAGACTTTGTGTATAGTTTTTCATTGATTCTATTGCATTTTTCTGTTCTACTGTGAAAATGAACCTCAAGGTAGTATATGGTGACATACTTTGAAAATAAATTTACTTTAAACTTTGAGATGTTGAAAATATGAAATGAAAGCAGAAAATGTTGGAAACACTGATCAGGCAGCATCTGTGGGAACAGAAACAGAATTATTTTCAGATTGAAGACTCTTTGTCAGAACTGTGAAACTGAAAAAACAAGTTACTTTTATTTTGGATTCATTTTCAGAATCTGGATGTTAGCACTGCCAGCATTCATTGCCCACCCCACACTGTCCTTGAGAAGGTGGTGACGAACCAGTTTCTTCAACTACTATATCCTTCTGACAGTACTCCCACAATGTGGTGGGCAGGAAGTTCCAGAATACAAGACTTCAGACATTATGTCGCAACTTTAGCTAAACACCAGCTAGTCAGTGCTTAGAGAATTGTGCCCGGTTCTGGTCATGGGAATGGAGTCATTTCATGATGTAGGGTGGGAGGGAATGAATGTTGAGGTTGATTGATGATAGATGAATTGCCAATTAAATAGGTGGCTTTGTCGTGAGTGGTGTCAAATGTCTTGAGAATTTATTGGCATTGAACTCATCTTGGCAAGTGGAGAGTACTTTATCATGTCCTTAGCTTGTGTCTTGCAGATGTTAGAAAGGGTTTTGAGTGCCAGGAGTTGTTGTTGAAACCCTCAAAGGAGAATGATGGAAATGTTCGGTGGCCGGTGTCCACAGAGTGAGAAGAACAGATGGATAATCTTATAGTAGAAATAGCCAGTTCTGATACGTTCGTTTGTTATGTGCCATTTCATAAGATGTAGGCAATCATGGTCTTTCCATTACCATGATCGATCTTGGCAAACTTTTATGCGGAAGTGGCTTGCCATTGCCTTCTTCTGGGTAGTGTCTTTACAAGACAGGTGACCTCAGTCATTACCAATACTCTTCAGAGATTGTCTGCTGGTGTTAGTGGTCTTATACCCAGGATGTGATATGCACCAACTACTCATACGACTATCTATCAACTGCTCCTATGGCTTCACGTGACTCTAATTGGCGTGTTAAGCAAGTGCTACACTTTGTCCAAGGGTGACCTGAAGACTAGTGGAGGGAAGGTGCACCTTACATCTCTTTGGTAGAGATGTATCTCCAACCCACCCCCTGAATCCAACATTGAGTTCCAATGAAGGGTCTTGGCTTGAAACGTCGACTCGTTATTCCTTTCCTGCATTCCTCCAGCATTTTGTGTGTGTTACGCTTGAGTTCCAATGGATGCAATATGTCTCAATGGAAAAAGCACTGTTCTTCAAGCTTATATTAAGCTACATTGGAAGAGTGCAGGAGCCCACAGATTGATCGGCCAATGGGACTGCTTCCATATTGTATCTTCCTATGACTCTAGGCATAGCCTATGATTATACGGTGGCAACTGCAAGGAAGTCTCTTGCAATATTGGTCCTGAGTTAACTGCATGGAAATGCATCTCGGACCCTAACAAAACACTCTGCCACATATTCTGTTAAAAGGTTTTGACTATTAAAAATTGACTGAATAGCATATGGTGTCCAATGGAATTTATCCCTCAATTGTTTGTATGACTTTGTGCGCAGTCAGTTATAACAATCCCTACATCACTTTGAAAGTACGTCATTATGAAGTACATTGGGATGATATCACTATTAAGAAGCTATCCAGCTGTGGTCGCTGCTAGTTTGTCTGGCAAAGTTCAGAAGGCACAAAGGCACAAGCTGTAATCTGTTAATTTGTATGGTTTGATTCTACATTGCCTTACCAACCAAACTGGGAGGTGAGTGCATATATACAATATTAAGAATGTTGTATGTCAACACAAACTTAAAATGTATTTCTAAATAATACTGACCAGTCCTGCAAACTCAAAGGCTTGATCACTGCACAAGCGCAAGTCAACAGTGAAGAATAGTTAATAATTTTGAAATAAAAACAGAAAATGCTGGAAGCACTTGGCAGCTGAGGTAACAACCCTTGAAAAAGAAATGCTGGTAAAATCTGACAAAGGGTCTTCAACGGGAAATGTAATCTTCGTTTCTCTTTTGAAGTATGCTCGTATGTTGCAAGCATTTTCTGTTTTTACATTAATTTTAGTGCTAACTTGATAGGCGAGGTGGCACATCATTGTTTGATATAACCATGTGGCCGAAGAAGAGCATGTCTGAGGAAGAGCAAAGCTCTGCATTTTTGTTGGACCACTTAGTCAGTAACTTGTGGTCTAGTTGGTTGATTCTTGGATTAAATCAATAATATTGTTGCTATCCATTTAACTCTATTTGCTCATTGGCCAATTCTGCAAACACGAGGGCTCCTTTGGCCTTAGAGATACTGAACAAATTCCAGGTGCTTTGTGTAACTTAGGTGCTTGAGCAGAATGATGCAAACTCAGGTCTCCTCAGTACTTGTGCAAAATGCACAATAATCCCAGCTACAGTTTTCTACCGAGGTTTAGATTTCATTGAGAAAAAGCTTGCTGTTTACTTCCAAAAGGGAAACAGCAAAGAATGAGCAGCTGTGGGAATGCAAATATTGTTGTATTATCTATACTGTTTAAGTGTACGTACAGTAAATACACACTAATGCTTGGTAAAAGACATGATTGAAATATGCTAGGATGAATGTGCTATAACATTGCAAGTCCTTCTATTGGTTATGTTTTTACAAAGTTAACTTTGGTTTAAGGGTCTCAATTTTGCACGGTCTTACCGCTAATATTGAGCTGCGTCGTAAGTAAGCTAAAAAAACAGCTTTCTACTTGCGTCATTATTCAAAGGAGTAATGTTGATCTAGGTCATGAGGGGCTTGTGATATCACTTACTACAGGATGGACATGCGATGGCAATATTGGAAATCCAGTGTTTTAATTATAGTTGTCAGAATACAGACCATTGTTCTAGGTTGCTAGATCACTGCCAGAAGAGCAGACCCTAGTTCTGGGACATTTCCTGACTATCAGGGGAGATTGGCAAGCCAAATAGAATGCCATCGCCAGGTACCAGTGATAGACATGGCTCTGAATCAAACATGCACACCAATGACACTGCAAACCTTAGAGTGTTGTTTTGTTAAAGGTGCCAACTTTTAGATAGGGAGTTAAACGGCGGCTCCATCTGTTCTCCTAAATGGGCCTAAAACCCCCATGGTATTATCTCGTGAAGTGTAATGAGCTCTTCCTGGTATCCTGTCCAATATTCATGTCTCTGCCAACACTATTAATACAACATATCTAGTTATCGTTTCATTATCTTACAAACTGCACCATCAGCTTCAAATACGGTAACTTAATTCACACAACCATTGCATGGCTACTGTCAATCTCCTTCAATAAGGAGTCACAGCAAATAGTCATATGCTCCACCAGCCCTCACACTCCTACAAACTTGCACATATTGCCAAACCTCTCAAAAGCCCCACTGACATGGGTTTCACTCTCTCATGCAGGATAAGGTAATGGATAGAGGGAACAAGGACTAACTGGAAGATGACTGCAACATGTGCATGTTCTAAATCTCCGAGGAGGAGAAGTCACTGCCTGAGGTTATGTTCATCTTGTAGGTGGTAAGGTGGGGCAGGGGAGGGGTTGGTGGGTTCAAGAAGAAACAAGAATTCTGCAACTAATCTTTCCTCGCATACCTCTTCTTCCATCATTTTCTTCTAATTATTGTTTAACCTTGTTCTACCGCAATGCATCTGATCTGTATGAACAGTATGCAAGACAGCTTTTCAATCTACCTGAGAACAGAAATAAACCAATTCCAATGATTTGCAAGCTGCAGTTTGTATATAAAGCACAAATTACCTTCCCCACTACCTCTCATATTCCCCACAGTTCTTTTCCCTTTAAGATGCACAAGAACAGCAACTCGTCCAAGCATTGAAAGAATAGCAAGAGGACAATGGCTCTTTTGCTCAATTTCAACATAGGCCTATGTGGCCTCCCACCAGGTCATTGCGTAAAGACCCTGGCCAGCAGGTGAAGCTCTTCAGGATCAGAGATGGACTGCAGGAAATGACCGGTGCACCATGAAAGACTTGGTGATCTGATATCCTTCTGGAGAGCGTATATTCACCATCACTGGAAATGAAGGACAGGTCCTCTTCTCATTGCTACCATCAGGGAAGAGGTACAGGAGCATGAAGACACACACACACACACACAACACTGAAGGAACAGCTTCTCCCTCTGTGCCATCAGATCTTTGGATGGTCTGTGAACTCATGAACTTTACGTCAGTATTCCTCTTTTGCATGATTTATTCATTTTTAGTATTGTCACTTATAGTAATTATTTTATGTCTTGCACCATTCTGCGGCTACAAAACAACAAGTTTCACTACATTTGTCAGTGATAATAAACCTGATTCTGATTCTGATATCAGCTTGACACAAGGCTTTGAACAGGATGTGAAGTCCACTGAGGGAGTTGCAAATCATGGAGTCATCTAATATGAAGTGTCTAATGGTTTACTTGACAGCTGCACTGTAGCATCTGCAGCAGCTACCCGTGATCACAACTGTTGCTCCAGACTACTGAGTTTAACGGTATTTAGAGAATATCCAGCTGCAGGTTTTCCACTGGCCATGGGCAATCCCTGGGAAGTTGCAGTGGCTCCATAAAGCAGGATCTACTGTCTTTGCTCAGGAAGGCATTTTTCATCTGCCTATCCTTATCACTCGAGTGGCCTCAGTATTGCCATTCTGTCAGCCAGCCAGTTCAGAAGCCCAAGCTGAGAGGACGCAGCCTACAATAGGACTCATTCAACTAAGTTAGTGCAAGACCAAGGTCCTTAGCTGAATTACTGAGCTCCAAAAGGCAGAATGTGTCAATCACCTTTGCAGCTCAGTTAGTGGAAAGTGCTGCCTGTTTAGTGTCCTTCTGACAACATGTCCATTGTGTGCATGCCCTCTACCACACCAACATGGCATCCAGCCCCTTTCAAAGGATAGCTTGGCACTTTAAGGCCAAGTATAATACCCACAATGCAGGTATCACCAATTGTAATTTGTCTCTGACTTACATCTACCCACACTGTCAATGAAATGAACCGGATATTTGTAACTATGGTGCAGAGCCTCTGCTGGCAAGGATTAAACCATCTTTTATCTGCAGTCCACTTGGCATCAGAGTTGCCCAGGTAATTAACATGAAACAGGTCATTGAACTATTTCTGCTGTGCTTAGCCTGCTGTTGAACAGTAAGAAAGCAAAGAGTTAACTTACTTCAGGCAGTGTCCTTGACCCCAAGTATTATATGTTCAAAATGAACATTTTCACTAATGAAATTATCATGAACCACTATCCTTACTGTGCTTGACCTGGGGATGAAAAAACTTGGGTTAGGGTCACTTGAAACCACAAGCGGCTGACCATCTGTCACCTGTAGTCAGTTTGGAAGCAAAGGTTAATTCATCTGTGGCTAAATAGACTATTAGCAGTGTTTGTGAAGTCAGATAAAGAGGAGTTTGTAGGGCAACACTGTCTGCTGAGCTGTCAGTGCATTTGAGAGGAAGATTTATCGGACCAGGGTGAGAGAAGAATCAGTGAATGACTCCTCCCCCACCTCTAACAGCAGGGCTCCTGTTACATGCATTCTTGGTGGTGTTTGAAACCTCAGAGTCTTGTGTTTTACATCAACGAGAGCTGAAAGCTTTTTTCACTTTAACTTTTTGCTTCCCCTCTTTTAGAATGGGTAATGTCTGTTTATCCTGGCATTTTCCAGAGCTTTAAACAATTAGCTAAGCACTAAATCCAAAGCCTCTACATAAACCAGTACTTGATCCCTTCCTGAGATAAGGCTCTTCTGTAGACTGACACCTCATTTGGCTTGATTGCTTACCAACCTCGTGAACAGCTGTGAGGTGAATCTTTGTATGTCAGAGGTGGCTGAGAGATGTGTCTAATGTCCCAACGTATACAATGGGCGGCTCGGTAGCATAGCAGTTAGCGTGATCCTATTACGGTGCCAGTGACCCAGGTTCAATTCTGCTGCTGTCTGTAAAGAGTTTGTACGTTCTCTCCGTGATCATATGGGTGTCCTCTAGGTGCTCCAAGTTCCTCCCAAATTCCATAGATGTACAAGTTATTAGGATAATTGGTCACATGAGTGTAACTGGGCATTGTGGGCTTGTTGGGCCTGAAGTGTCTGTTGCCATGCTGTATCTCTCAATAGAAAATTACTTTAGGATGAACATCACTTTCCTCATGCTCCGTGTAAAATTGCATTGGTTTGAGGGGCTGAGGGGTTAAGGTTCAGACTATTCTCTTTAAAAGAAACCATGTCGCTACTGACTGAGGGAAATTTTGTTTTGAAAAGTTATTACAAATGTTGAAGGGTCATTAACTTGTTGCTTCATATGTGCAGGCCGGTAAGGGTGTTTATGCTGACTTTAATGTGTTTTTTGTACAATCTTGTTCAAAAATGCTTGATCCTATAACAACGATGAATCATTAATACATTTCCCAGTCAGCCTTCCATACACCGGGTGATGAGCCTTCCTTCAGACTGAGGGAGCGGGGGACCACAGTGAGGATAAAAAACAAAGGGAAAATCTTCTCAGCCCATTCACTTCATGTGCTTAACTTCAATACGCTTCCGGTAGAGATCTATCTATTCGAGTTTGCTGGATAAGTCATTGTGTTGGTCATTAGATCTTTAATTTCAAATTCAACTATGGAATTTAAAATCAGTTAAAGTAAATAGCTTGGACTATTAAAGAAAACCTAGGTTCTGTATGGATGGCTGTGAAGCTGCAGGTGTGTATAAAACCCATCTGGTTCCTGATCCTCTGTGGGTAGAAGAAATCTGCTTTGACCTGACCTATATTTCATTCTAGGCCCTGCTAATGTGGCTAAATTTAACTGTTTTCTGAAATGGCCTACAATCTTCTCAAAATGGGAAAGGCCTTTTGATTGGTGCACAGGTGTGAAGCAAACAAAAGAAAAGAGTACAAAAATTCAAAATTTAAAATACAAAACTTATAAAGACTCACTGCTCCTCATATACCTCCCTCCACTGGTGAAATACTGGAGCAAAGATTAACTTCAGCATAATTAATTCTGAGTGCCACTCATCCAATGGTCAGGGGAATTAAGGCTCGAGCGTTTTTACACAAGAGGTACATGCTGGCTTGCACATCACCACTGCCATTGGCTGTTTCAGGAAGTATTTCAAGTCCTGCATGAAGGTCTGGCAGTTAAGCAGGGATTCTAGTCTTACATCATTACTTCATGTGGGGTCCTCCTTTCAAACCTGCACCCATTGTACATTCACGCCTCTTTCACCAATTCAGTTCGTAAACCCGAATAAAGAAGCCTTTAGCTCCCATTAGTCCAAGCACTGCGGCCACTTAAATTGACTTCCAACCCCTTCCCCACCTCTTTGCCTCCCAGTTGATGAATGGAGGCTATAGATTTATTCTCTAAACCACACAGTAGTTTGTTTAAGATGCTTTATGCCAATCAGCTGCCTATTTGACAGTCAGCTTTGAGTTAGGTAGGATCAAGTGCGGCCAAGATGAATGAGATGCAGTATGTCTATTAAATAAGTGTTTTATCCTGTGTCCCACATATTTTGGCTGGATAAACATTTCTATGACCAAGTGGAAGGATGGTGAAAAGGTTCAGTTTGTCAGAAGATGTCAAAAGTCATCTTCTTAGGGAAAGATGGAATGCAGTAAAACTGTTGCATCACTTTTATAACTTTATGATCTTTAAAAAGTATTTTAAGCAAGCAAGTGAGGGAAAATTCCCTTAATATTTGTATCTAATTGCTCCTAATTTCTGAAGAATGTCTTGGAAGGATTATTCAGTCCTGCATATCATCAGAACATTTTGAAGATTAGCCAGTTAAAGGGATGCAAGTTTAACTAAAGAAATGAAACCAATGTGGATACACTCATCAAGCAGGTAGCATCTGTGAAAAGAGAAACAATTAATATTTCAGATTTCCAGTGTCTACATAGTTTCCCTTTCTTTAACTAAAGATTAACTTACCACACAAAGGCAAAACGTAGGTGTTGGAAATCTGAAATAAAAATGGGAAATGCTGGATCTGCTCTGAAATCAGTAGAATTGTGGAGAGAGAGGTAGGGCTCATGGCTATGACCAAAGGCCTGTTGTCAAGTCTAATCCTGAAGAACAAAAATAGAGCACAAAGCTGATTAAGGTTCTGCTGATCTCACAGATCTTGTCAGACCTGCTGAAAGCCTCCAGTATTCTCTGCAATTTATAGATCCTGCCCCACTGGACCATTTCAGCACACACAATCTGACATGGGGTAAAAATGGACACCCACAGTAACATTGAAGAACAACAACTAAAACTGAAAGATTTCCACAAGGTCCAAGAAATTCTCCACAAGGATCAATTTTTATGTATGGTGTGCAACTGCCTGCAATTTGATGAGAAAACTTTTGTTAAGACAAGGGATCCTGAAGTCTACTATTTACCTTTAGGGTATGCATGGTCTTACAGCTCATACACAGAGATGTTGAACATGTTATGCATTTCAGTCTCCCATTTCCAAGATCTCCATTGGCACATGTGTGGCCTGCAGTGTTTTTTGGGCCCTCAAACAGAAACAGGTCTCAACCCGCCATGCTGAAGCAGGTCAGTTCCTTGCTAGCTCTGGGAACTGTCTTCCAGTCTTATCATATGTGAAAAATCTCCCTGCTGCAACTCTGTAATATGATTACCATCTTAACTACCCAACCCCATTATGATGCTAAACTCCTCAGTTCCCAGAAGCTTATTGCCATCTACCTCACCCACATCAGTGTCCAGCTTTCATTTCACTCCCAGCCTTTTCTTCCTGTGACCATAAATTGGGCCCAAGGACTAGACTCACGACAAGTTTTTTTTACCTTTCCCGCACTGCACGGAGGAAAGTCTTCGAGCCTGAATTGCACACAAACACATCTTCAATGTTGCAGCAGAAAGTAATGAAAAATGTCTTTATTGACCCATCGGTTACTGCCTTAAGATTAAAGATTAGCTTTGTTTATCACATGTGCATCAAAACATACTGAGGAATGCATCATTTTGCAACAAATCGGATAACGAGGATGGTGCTGGGGGCAAGTGTCGCCATGCTTTCAGCGCCAACATGGCTTCCACAGAACTCACTAACGCTAACTGTATGTTTTTGGAATGTGGGGAGAAACCGGAGCACCCAGAGGAAACCACACGGTCATGAGGAGAACGTACAAACTCCTTGCAGACGGCGGCGGGAATTGGAACCCGATCTTACAGCTAGCATTGCGCTACCTCGCCTATTTATCAGATCTTCCCAGCCAAACAGATTGCTGACGCAAACTTTAGCATTAATTCTCCTGAAATGAGATTTTTAACAGACAAAGACAGAAACCGTCATTGAGTCCATGCCTAATCCTCAGCTGTTCTGTTCTGGCTGATCAGGAACAGGCTTTTAGCATTCCTCAATTCTTCATAGCAGCTATCAGACATCCAAAGGTCAAGCAAATGGAAGTTAATCTGGGATTCAGAAAAACAGAACAATTTCACGAAGCTTTCCAGATCCCTGTAATCATTTAGCATTCTCTTTTGCAATCATCCCCTTCATTGGCTATTATCTGTTTCATGAGCTCCCAAATTCAAACAAAGTCACCTGCTGTCCATTATCTCCAGACAGTTGTAAACTTCTCAAACAAATTGTATCGTCTGGTCAGTGCTGTCCATCTGTATGTTTTTAAGGCAGAGCTGGATTTAACTAGTTATTGATGGAGGCAGAGATCATATTGCATAAAATGCAAATCTTAGCATTAGGTCCAAGTTATCTCCTGGAATGATTTTGTCAATATGATGAACAGTAGAGAGGAACTCTCTGGGACATTTTCCCCTTTAAGATTACACTGGTGCAGGGATAGGGAAAGAGGCACTTCAGGATAAAGATGGTCTAATCAAGGCACTACAACCATCATGCATAGGAGGTTGACTCAGTTATATATCAGATCATTCTATACTCGTCCATCATGTATATTTGTAACCTTATTGTGTTGAGGTTCAAACTTCACAACTCTGCATTACCACAACAAGCTATTTCCATTTACACTACTTCATTGACTACCTCGGTGATGGGAATTTTCATGTTATTTTGACTTGTCTTCTGCTGATATTAGAGTTGTACTCTGTACTCTTTACAATATTTAACTTATAACTGTTAATGAACAACTGTTTTGATGATTCAATGTACATATGACAAATAAAACCAATTTTTTTTTACACCAGAGCTTCACTGTGCCCAGATCACTCAGCCTTGTCAAATTTTGCTGGTTGCCCACACCTATCACTCCCATTCATATTTACAAATCCTCCATGGCCCACACTTCCTCAATCCCATTTTGCACTACAGACATTCCCAACTATGCATTGATCTACTATGAATTGCCTCCACCTCTTTAGATTCACCCAGCAGATCATTTCTGTCTGAGATTCTCTTCTTGAATTCCTCCTTCCCTGTATCTAAAAATCTCTTCAAATCTCTCCAATCCTTCTCCATCAATTCCACTCACTTAGTCTCCCTCATCCTTGCCCATAAAGCATCTTAAAATGACTGCCTAAGTTCAAAGTGCGGCAAACTTTAAAATATAATTGTTCTTTCCTTCATGTGGATGTTTTAGGAACAGCTTCTTCGCTCTGCCATCAGATTTCTGGAAGTGATTGCTTTTTTGAACCGTTTGCTTATTTTTTTAAAATTTTAAGTTAAAGCAATTTTATTATGGCAATTAAAAAAAAACATAAGAAGAGAAAAGAGTAATGATGAATGTAAGCAACACACACAAAATATGCTAGAGGAACTCAGCAGGCCAAGCAGCATCAATGGAAAAAAAGTACAGTTGATGTTTTAGTCCAAGACCCTTTAAAGAGTCTTGGCCCAAAATGTCAACTGTACTTTTTTCCATAGATGCTGCCTGGCCCGTTGAGTTCCTCCGGCATATTTTGTGTGTGTTGCTTGGATTTCCAGCATGTGCAGATTTTCTGTTGTTAACAATGGATGTAAGCTCGCCAGTAATATAAAAAAGGATACAAAAAGTATTTTCAGATATTTAGAGTAAAAGAGAAGCAAGAGTGGATATTGGACCTCCGGAAAACGATGCTGGAGAGGTAGTAATGGGGGCCAAGGAAAAGGTGGACTAACTGAATAAGTACTTTGCATCTTTCCTCACTGTGGAAGACAGCAGCAATATGCCAGAAATTTGAGAGTGTCATGATGCAGTGCTATTACTAAGGAGAAGATGCTTGAGAAGCTGAAAGGTCTGAAGGTAGATAAATCACCTTGACCAGATGGTTTGCACCCCAGGTTTCTGAAAGAGGTGGCTGAAGAGATTGTGGAGGCGTTAGTAGTGATGTTTCAAGAATCATTAGAATCTGGAATGGTTCCGGAGGGCTGGAAAATTGTAAAAGTCATTCCACTCTATAAGAATTGAGGGAGGCAGAAAAAAGGAAATTATAGGCCAGTTAGCCTGACTTCAGTGGTTGTGAAGATGTTGGAGTCCATTATTAAGGATGAGATTTCAGGGTACTTGGAGGCACATGATAAAATAGGCCAATGTCAGCATGGTTTCCTTAAGGGGAAATCTTGCCTGATAAATCTGTTAGAATTCTTTGAGGAAATAACAAGCAGGATAGAGAATGGAGAGTCAGTGGATGGTGTTTACTTGGATTTTCTGAAGGCCTTTGATGAGATGCTGCTCATGATGTTGCCTCACAAGATAAGAGCCATTGTGTTCACAGGAAAGATACTAGAATGGATAGAAGATTGACTGATTGGCAGGAGGTAAAGAGCAGGAATAAAGAGGGCCTTTCTGATTGGCTGTTAGTGACTAGTGATGTTCTGCAGTTGTTGGTTTTGGGACAGCTTCTTTTCACATTATACAGTATGTCAGCAATTTGGATGATAGAATTGATAGCTTTGTGGCCAAGTTTGGAGACAATATAAAGAAAGGTGGAGGAGCAGGAGGTATTAAGGAAGCAGGGATTCTGCAGTGGGACTTAGACAGATTAAGACAATGGGCAAAGAATTAACAGATGGAATATGGTGTAGGGAAGTGTATGGGCATGTACTTTAGTAGAAGGAATAAAGGCATAGACGACTTTCTAAACAGAGAGAAAGTTCAAAAATCAGAGATGTAGAGGGCCTTGGGAGTCCTTGTGCAGGATTGCCAAAAGGTTAACTTGCAGGTTGAGTCGGTGGTAAGGAAAGCAAGTGCGATGTTTGGAAAAGACTAGAATATAAAAGCAAGGAAGTAGGAGTTTCAAGATGGCGGAGCAATGAAAAGTTTGCTTTGCTGAGCTCAGCAACGCAACACTGATAATTTCGCATATAAACCTATCCATTTCAACTTTTTTTTAAAGTGCTCAAATGTCGGATTTAATGACCTGAACATTGATGAGTATTTTTTTTGAACTGCTTCAACACTATGCCGTCGAAAGTTACTAAAAAGGCGGCCAAGATAGGCTGTACAGAGCACTCCCCCGGGGCTGAGGAGCTAGCATTGGACCCTCCTTTTCGTCAAGTAATTCAGAAAGATACAGAGAACATATCCAAAATGATGGACGAGAAGCTGGGTCCACTCTCTCTAACACTCCAAAACCACACATTGGAGCTTAAAAATGTTGATTCAAGAACGACCGAAGCCAAGGGCCAGGTCTCTGCAATAGAAACTGTAACTGATCGGGGCCAAAGCTGCATCCGGGCGCTAGAAAAGCAATTTCAAAGCCTGTCTGACTATATCAATGATCTTGAGAACAGAGGTGTGAGAAAAAATATACGAATCATCGGTCTACCTCAAGATACAGAAGGCAGCCAACTGGCGAAGTTTTTTGAGGGCTGGCTGCCTAATTTCCTTGATTTGGAAACCAAGGCTGGACGTGTTAAAGTGGAAAGAGCTCACGGTATGCTGGTGCCAAAACCAGGCCCAGGCCAACACCCTCGACTCGTCCTCGTGCAGTTCCATAATTTTGGTGATAAGCAAAGAGTGATGGAGGCTTCGAGACGCCACGGGACTGATGCCCAGGCTTTAATATATGAGGGATTCAGGCTTATGTTTCTTCAAGATTTTTTGGCAGCCGTTATTTGGAAGCGCAAGTAATTTGACCAGATAAAGGAGCGGCTGAGGGAATCCGGAATCCAGTACTTTATACTGTACCCAGTGGCGCTGAAAATCACCTACAACGGAACCACCAAGATAGTTGATTCTCCTGGCAAAGCTAAAACTTTTGTGGACACGTTGGGCTAAAGAATGTATACAGTATATTGTGTAGCCCTGGTTATGGATGATAACATGCTCGATGGTCACGTTATATTTTATAGGATGGGTAACGTGTTTGTTTTGATTAATACAGTTTCATTATTTGTTTAAATTAGCAGTGCTGCTCCAGCCTGAAGGAGTTTAAACATGACGGTAACAAATCGGTGCATTGATAAATTATGCCCTGTTCTCATTTTTGACTATGTTAAATGCCATATTGGCAGTGGGGCAGAATATGGAGTGCTAGAAGGTTCAGATATCCCCCTTAAGTGTGGGGTAAGTCCTCTTGTTCAGCACTTTGTTTTTTTTTTGTGGGTTTTTTTTATTTACTTATTGCTGCTCAGCTGACCTTAAGTCGGGTTTCTTCTCCTCTGGAGTCAAATGATTGTTATAAAGGGTTATGACGAGTAATATATTAAAATTGTGCACTTGAAACTTTAAGAGGAGTCATTCACGAATCAAAAGAAAGAAAATCCTACTAAACCTGAAAAAGGAAAAGGTGGATATAGCCTTATTGCAGGAGACACATTCAAATGATAAAGAACATCTCAAACTGCAACAGAGTGGATTTGATCAAGTCTGTTTTTCATCTTTTAATACCAGGAGTACGGGGGTGACCATTTTAATTTGGAAGAATTTATCTTTTAAGTTATTAGACTGCATTAAGGATAAGTATGGGAGAATTGTGATTGTTAAGGCTTCAATATATGGAGAGGAATATGGTATTCTCAATGTTTACTGCCCTCCAGCTCATCTTCTCAAATGCCTCACAGATGCTTTTTCCAAACTTACAAGCTTTTCAATACAGAACATTATTGTAGGTGGGGATTTTAATTGTCTCATGGACCTATTGATGGACAGAGTGCCTAGTGGTCCCCCATTGCTCTCCTCACAGTCCAAGCAAATCATGGGCTTATTTGGAGAACTAGGACTTGTGGATGTCTGGAGGTTGTTACATCCCCCGGACAAAGACTTCACATTTTTTTCTAATCCACACAAGTGTTACAGCAGAATAGACCATTTTCTAACCCCCAAACGCTCCTGGTTGTATCCTGCACAATTGGAAATATCGCTATTTCTGACCATGCAGTAGTATATTTAAGTATTAAGCCCAAAGATAATTCAGCATGATCTAGACATTGGAGGCTGAATCCTTTTATTCTAAAAGATAATAAATTTATAGACTACTTTACTTCCGAATTCAAAACTTTCCTATCTATTAATTCTAAATCAGCTCATAGTGCATCGATGCTCTGGGAAACTACTAAGGCCTATGCAAGGGGATTAATTATCTCCTACTCTGATGGTAAGAAGTGACAAGCTGTGGAACATCAGTGCCTAGTGGAAGCAAGGGTTGCGGCAGCTGGAAAGGATTATATTAATAAGCCTTCTGCAGCCAAGTTACGGAATATCACAGCCCTACACTGTACACTAAACTCTTTACTTACACAAGCAGCCAAAAGAAAATTAACATTTGCTAAACAACAATTGTTTGAACATGGTGAGAAACCAGGTCGGTATTTGGCTTATTTAGCTAGAAAGAAAAATGCCTCTCAGACTATTGCTTCAATTAGGGATGGGTCAGGAACCCTCACGAGTAATTCTAAAATGATTAATGTTGTGTTTAAGAATTTTTATTCTAAACTGTATCAATCTGAGCAAAGTAATGATGGACAATCTAGGATGGAGTCCTTTTTCAGGAATTTAGATCTCCTCGGCATTTCTTCTGAACAAGAGTCCCTCCTCAATGCTCTGTTATCTATACATGAGATACAGGAAGCTGTGAGACAGCTCCAAAGTGGGAAGGCCCCTGGTCCTGATGGACTCACTAGTGAATTCTATAAAGAGTTCACAGGGTTATTATCAGAGCCTGTGCTAAACATGTTCAATCACGCATTTAATTGTGGTCTCCTCCCACCATCATTGAGAGAAGCTAATATCTCCCTAATTCTTAAGAAAGGAAACAGCCCTGAAGATTGTGCCTCCTACAGGCCTATTTCATTGTTAAATATTGACTTTAAAATCTTATCTAAAACCTTAGCGTTGCGATTAGAAACTGTGTTACCTTTTATCATAAAAGAGGATCAAACGAGTTTTGTAAAAAGCCGTAGGTCATCTGACAATATCAGAAGATTACTTAATGTGATTCAGGCAGTGGACGGCTTGGTGGTTTCCTTAGATGCAGAAAAGGCCTTTGATCCTGTCGAATGGCCGTATCTTTTTTTCACTTTAGAACGATTTGGTTTGGGCAATAATTTTATTAAGTGGGTGAAGGTTCTTTATAATGACCCTTTGGCTGCGATTCTCACTAATGGTATTAGGTCAGATAATTTTAGTATTCTGAGGGGCAGCCGGCAGGGCTGCCCTTTATCACCACTACTTTTCACACAAGTGATCGAGGCATCGGCTGAGGCTATTCCGCAAGACCCCAAAATATCTGCTCCAGACATAGGACTAAAGTCACATAAAATTACATTGTATGCGGATGATGTTCTAATTTTCTTATCAAACCCAGCTATATCAGTGCACCACCTTATACAATGCATTAATCCATTTAGCGCCTTTTCAGGTTATAAAATCAACTTTACTAAATCAGAGGCTATGCCTCTGGGGAATCTGCAGCAGGTACCTGACATGCAGGGTGTTTTCCCCTTCAAATGGTCGCAGACAGGTTTTGTTTACCTAGGCATATTCATCACACCTACGTTTGATCAATTGTTCAAAGCTAACTTTACACAGTTATTTGACAAAATCAAACAGGACCTTGAGCGATGGAGTACTCTTCCCATTCCTTGGCTTGGCCGAATATCCTTGCTCAAAATGAACATTCTTCCTCGTCTGCTCTACCCAATACGAATGATTCCAGTCATTTTTACCCAGCAAATACTTAAAAAAATAAATGGCTGGTTTGTTTCATTCATCTGGAACAAAAAAAGACCCTGTATTAAAATGTCTAAGTTACAGCTTCCCAGTAGTCTAGGGGGTCTGGATTTTCCAGATGTCAATAAAATATTAATTAAGTTCCTTTTTGTCTTATGTGGTTGACTGGGTTTGCAGGGACCCCTCCTCAATTTGACTAGACATTGAAGCATCACAAGCAAAATACCCTCTTATTAATTTGCTTTTCCTCAATAA
Organism: Mobula hypostoma; assembly: GCF_963921235.1. Taxonomy (NCBI): domain Eukaryota; kingdom Metazoa; phylum Chordata; class Chondrichthyes; order Myliobatiformes; family Myliobatidae; genus Mobula; species Mobula hypostoma. Next base: position 36,530,290 of record NC_086128.1, read on the forward strand.
GATGAAACTAGTTAAGGAATATTGTCTCAATCCGATAACAATTAATACAGTCAGGGCTTGGAGGGTGGTGCGACAAATTGAGGGCAACGCAGCGAAAATATCACCCTTCACTCCAATAACCGGCAGTCCAGATTTTCGGCCTGGCATAATGGATTCTGGATTTGAACTTTGGATTTCTAAGGGTATTTTCCATCTAGGAGATTTGTTTGATGAAGGAACGATGATGTCTTTTAGTCAAATAGTAAAGAAATTTAACATACCCAACAAGGATCTTTTCGTTTCTTTCAGATAAGAGATTATATACAGAAAAAAACATCGCTGTTAACTGATTTCTATAGTTCTGACATAGAAAAGAGGGTGTTTTGTTCTAAGGTGAAGTCTCTATGAGTACTTTTTACAGCATCCTGAGGGAATATTCTTATGGAGAGGCTGAGCAGCTGGGAAGGGTCTGGGAGGGAGAGCTGGGAGTAGAAATTACAGCTGAAACAGGAAGACATCTGTGATAATGCCAAGAAAATTTCAATTTGTAATAGAACTAAAGCATTGCAACTCAAAGTTCTGCATAGAGCCCATCTTACTCCAGATCGTCTCTCAAAATTTAAGACAGGGGTTTCTCCAATGTGTTCTAAATGTAAAGTAAATACTGGAAAGTTCACCCACTGTTTTTGGACTTGTCCCAAACTTCAGGCATACTGGAGTGATATTTTGGGTGAAATGGAAAAGATTCTGAAGATGGAGCTTGAACTGGACCCAGTGTCTTTTCTCTTAGGCTTACCCAGCAGTCATATTATTAAGGCACATCAGAAAAAACTTTTTAACATCCTGACTTTTTGTACGAGGAAGAATATTTTACTTTGTTGTATATCCAATAAGGCCCCTGGACTTTTTGGTTGGTGTAAATTAATCATAGAATACATTCCTTTGGACTTTTTGACATGTATGGTACACTCAAAACAAATAGTTTTCATAAAACATGGAAACCTTTTCTGCAGTATGTAGATTTAAACCTGTCTGCTATACTAATAAGGGCTTTCGCATAGGATGTTGTGGTGATGTCTATATCTTGATGGAAGTGTTCTGATGCCTGATATCTGTGAGGGGAAGAAATGTAAATATAAGTGTATCTGGAAATTGCAAGTTTTGTTATGCTGAACAAAAAAAAAATTTAAAAAGCAAGGAAGTAATGCAAAGCAACACACATCAAAGTCCTGACTAAGGGTCTCAACCTGAAACGTTGACTGTACCTCTTCCTAGAGATGCTGCCTGGCCTGCTGCGTTCACCAGCAACTTTGATGTGTGTTGCTTGAATTTCCAGCATCTGCAGAATTCCTGTTGTTTGCGTGAAGTAATGCAAAGGCTTTGTAGGACTGCACTTGGAATATCGTGAGCAGTTTTGGGCCCCTTATCTAAGAAAAGTTGTGCTGGCATTGGAGAGAGTCCAGAGGAAGCTCACAAGAATGATCCAGAAATGAAAGGGTTAATGCATATGGAGCGTTTGATGGCTCTGGGACTATTCTAACTGGAGATTAGAAAAATGAGAGGGGGTCTCATTGAAACCCATTGAATATTGAAAGGCCTAGATAGAGTGGATGTAGAGAAGTTGTTCCCTATAGTGGGGGAGTCTAGGACCAGAGGGCATAGCCTCAGAATAGAGGGATGTCCATTTAGAAACAGAGATGAGGAGGAATTTCTTTATCAGAGGTGGTGAATTTGTGGAATTCCTTGCCACAGATGGCTGTGGAGGCCAAATCATTTAGTATATTTAAAGCAGAGGTCGTTCCATTCTTGATTAATAAGGGCATCAAATGTTATGGGGAGAAGACAGGAGAAAGGGGTTGAGAGGGACAATAAATCAGCCATGACAGAATGGTGGAGCAGACTTGATCAGCTAAATGGCCTAATTCCACTCCTATGTCTGAAGGTTTTTATGCCACAAGGTAACAAATTTCATGATATAAAGTATATCAATGATAATAATCCTAATTCTGATGTAGAAACTGGATGTGAAGGAAATGGAGAAAGGCACTGCTTCAATGTGACGGGGGAGAATTTTGCTCCAAGATCACATGGGTAAAGAGGACAACTGATCATTTGCCAATAGGCTAAAATAAAGTTGCATTAGCTTGTGGCAGATGTATTTTGTATATGTGATGTGGGCTAATAAGAGAAAGAGAGAGAGAGAGAGAGAGAGAGAGAGAGAGAGAGAGAGAGAGAAGTTGTTCATACTCAGTAAAGTGGAAGGAAAAAGAGAAACAGTGAACAAAAGTAGTTCAACAGAATCAAAATAACTTACTGACCAGTTTCTGCAATGATATTTTGTGATAGACTGTCTTGGAAGAGCTCATCCTTTGGGTCACTTGAGGTTATCATCAATATGATTATATGACTAACTTTCAGCATGTTACAATATTTCAAGAAAATGACAAATGAAATAACACACATTTAAAAATCGTTTCTCATCAAAATTAACTAATTACTGACTGAGCATTTCAAGCACATATTAATATTGGTCATTTAAAGAAGCAATTCACCAGATGTTTAAGCTAAACATTTATGCTATAATCTTATTGTGTTTTGGCATTTTTATGAAAAAATATTTATTCATCCTGATGAAGGGTCCCAGTCTGAAACGTTGACTGTTTGCTCTTTTCCATAGGTGCTGCCTAGTCTACTGAGTTCCTCAAGCATTTTGTGTGTGTTGCTTTGTACTTCTAGCATCTGCAGATTTCTTGTGTTTATTTATATACCCTATTGCATTTTGCAAAGGCCAATATCCACACCACAGCTCCAAACACTTCATTGGGATTTTTCACTAATGAAGTTTGAATTCTGGACGATTGGAGACTCCTGTTTAACAGAACACTGTGCTTATCACAAGTGCAGGAGAGGAGTGTATGCACTCACAATATGAGACGGACATTTTGTTTTGATTGAATAAATGTTCCCCTCTTTAAACTTTTCTAGTCTTTATTGATGAGAATTGTAAACCCTTTCACAACTTCAAGAACCATGAATGAAATGTTGGCCAATTTAATTTTGCAAAAGCAAAATAAGTGTGACTGATGGCCGCTGACTGCTTAATTGTTTCAGAGTTATACAGAACGATCTTATCACCACATGAAAGTTACCATGACAACACACAAGGAAAGGAAGGAATGTAGCCTATGAATAAGGACTGGAATTAATCCTCTTTGTTTGAGATTTAATGAAGAAATTGCTGATTATTTTACTCAAAAAAAGCCACATTGGCAATGATTTCAAATATTCATGCAAACACCCAAGTTGTCATTTTGCGGTGTCTGGCTTATTTTGAAACTAAAGGCTTATTCCTTCAGTTGCATAAACTTATTCTCAGGTGTAACGCAGTATCTTTTCTTTGTAATTGGTGGCAGACGATCTGGTTCATATAGTTTTGCTTTGATTCTAAATTCAAAGACATTCACTGCCACTACTACATTCTTGTGCAAATTCTAAGAAATACAAATTGTTTTTGTTCTGCCGCAATATGAATAGAGGAAAGCATATGCTCATTCTCCAGTGTATCCACTATCTGAACTCTCGAAACAACTTAGGTGGTAACTCTTATAGAATGGGACGTGGCTAGAGATTTAAAAACACGTTGAATTTTTCAAAGTTCTACAAGATTTTACTAATTAATTCCACATAACATGACTCGGAGTGACATCGGTTTTCTGGTCAAGCATTTCTACGTACATCTAGATTCGTCTCTCTGTTCAAGTGGAAGAATTTGAAATGCGTTCTTCAATTTTTTTTTTGTTCTTGCAGTTGTCTTCTCCACCAGCCTTCTGTCACAGTGTCTGATTGCCTTACAGGGTCAGTATCCAGCCATTCAGCAACTAATCAGGCCAAAGGTGTAATGGTGTGACATGGTGGGGTCAATCTGCCTTAGCTCATTTTATTCATACTTGTCCCTTGCCACAGTGAGGCATGCCTCCAATTTACTGATCAGGACAGATGTAAAGCAAAACCATCAATTCAGGGAGTCCTGCGGAGGAGCGAGCTCCGTTTTAAATTCGTGTGGGATTTTACATCTTTTGATATCAGCAGGATTTTTTTTGTAACATCTTATAACATGTAATTTTGCCTCATCAAAAAACTTATTCCAAGGCTGGTGTTATCACTTAATTACGTTTGATCATCCCACGTCAGCTCGAGTGTCCTTGACATTGAGCTTCAAGATAACACAACTGCAGTAGCGTATCCCAAACAAAGCTGACGGGTACAACAACAGGAATTCTGCAGATGCTGGAAATTCAAGCAACACACATCAAAGTTGCTGGTGAACGCAGCAGGCCAGGCAGCATCTCTAGGAAGAGGTACAGTCGACGTTTCAGGCCGAGACCCTTCATCAGTCCTGACGAGGGGTCTCGGCCTGAAACGTCGACTGTACCTCTTCTGAGAGATGCTGCCTGGCCTGCTGCGTTCACCAGCAACTTTGATGAAAGCTGACGGGTGGTGTTTTTGCAAGACCCATGGTAAGTCAGAAACATTTTACAGCTTTCATTTCTTCCTAATGTTAAAGTGAGTTAAGAATCAAGAATTTGCTTATTTTAAACAAATTATAAGATGAAGGAAAGGGGTGAAGAAGCACTTGAATTTAAATAAATAAATTCTTCTGTGTGACGCGAGTCATGGCCAACAGTTCGCTCCACCCTATGTAAATACAGTAGAACATGAACTCCGATACTCTGGCATCTGATTGTTCAGTAATCCTGAAGGGCCCGCAACTGGCTCACTCATTAATTTGTGATGGTATTAGGTTCACTGTCTACACAGCCCTAAACTCAGAAGGAGGTTTTAGGCCCTATCTGATATTGGTATCTATGGGTTCCCTTACTATAGAGAGATTATACTGTACACTACTCTTCAAGACCAGATTGCTTCTCTGTCTAGTCTCTGCGGTGAGGTCCAGCTGCCAATACCCCCTGCTGAAGTCATGGGCTCCCCTCTCCCTACCAAGGAGGAGATACTTCCAGCTAACAAGGTAGCTTAAACACAGTTTACTTAATTTTAATGATTCCCACTTTAATTCAGACAAATAGTTCTTAACACACATTTAACACTCACAGAGAATTTCTAATCTAGAAAAGTTTTCCAAAGTACAGAAGGATTAAAAACTACAATTTCCAAACACAGGTGTAATTCTTATGTACCAAAAGAACATACTGATGAGTTGAAGACGAACGGGTCATCTGTCACAGAAACCGAAGGTTCTGGAATGAATTCTAGTTCTTCTTTCTATCATTGTCCTTGTCATTCCTAACAATCCCAATGCTTTCTAACGTTTATACAGTTTTATGAGGAGGTGACATTCTCAGCATCTAATGTTTTTTCAGATACCTTTAATGGGACAAAGTAATTCATACAGATGGTTTAAAAGCTTCTGGGAACAGAGATCCAAGACATCCAAAATTAATGCTGTGAGGGCTGACTCTCTGAGTACCCAATATCCCAACTAATGATTGATCATACCCATGATGTGCAAAGTGACATCAGTCTGGTCTTCAATCTTCCTTGAACTAAATATCAATGGTGCAAGTAACTTAGCGTTAGTTGCCTGGTTTGTTCTCATCTCCAGTAACTGATTGCTACTTGCAATTTACATTAAGAACTGGAGATTGGTTATTGTTTACAACAAGGAGCTGAGCAAGGGATATTTTTTTAGAAGTTTAACTTTGTCAAAAAAAACTCTGACCCGTCAGAAAGGTCATGCTGCTGTGCTAGAAAGCTGAGTTAACAATAAGCCTCTTGGGCCCTGGAAAGTAAGTATGTGAGCTGGGGTCCAAAGTACAAATGAGTGTGCAAACAGATACAGTAAGGAGGTCCAGACTGGCTGTGCAGCCAGAGCAAAGGTCAGAAACATGGGTTGGTTTGTGGCCAGACTCAGGATCATGAGGGCTTATATGTTTCCTAGTCCTTCTAAACACATTGGATAAATGGGAAATGTATTATTCTACTCAGAATTAGGCTGTTCACCTGGACATATCCATGGGGTCCATCTAAGTTAAACCCATTCACCCACATTTGAAGATAAAAAGGAGAGAATATTAACTTTATCTGTCACATGTACATCGAAACATACAGCAAAATGCGTTGCTTGTGTCAATGACCAACACAGTCTAAGATATCCTGGGATCAGCCTGCAACTGTCACCACACTTCTGGCATCAAAGTAGCATGACCACAACTTACTAACCCTAACCATACATCTTTGGGATGTGGGAGGGAAACTGGAGCACACAGAGGAAACTCAGGGGGAGAACATACAAAGTCCTTACAGACAGCGGTTGGAACTGAACCCCAAGTACCTGCTATGGTACCACAACACCCATATCTCTCTAAACCTTTTCGATCCATGTACTTGTCCAAATGTCTTTTGAATGTTGTTTAACTGTGGAAACAAAAAGTACTCTTAGGAATCTGGCATCACCAAGTCCTGAGTGTTTTGGATTATTGAATACACAGGAACATGAGAAGTGGCAAAGAATAGTGACCTCAGCCCAATACATCACTGACATACCGCTCTCCACCATCAGAATTATCAGTAAGAGAAGCTGCCTCAAGAAGGCAATATCAATCAATAATCTCCACCATCCAGGGCATGTCATTGTTTCATCGGACGGGAGGTACAGAAGCCTAAAGTCCCACACCACTAGGTTCAAGAACAATTATTTCCCTTCAACAATCCGGTTCTTGAACCAGCTGACAAAACCCTAATCATCACTGCAGTTTAGTGACACTATGATCACACTAATCATTTTACACTAAAGTGGGCATTTTTCGTTCTAATTGTGTTATTTCTTGCAAAAATTGCATCTTTTTTATGATGCCATGCACCTGTGATGTTGTTGCTAGCATGTTTTTCATTGCACTGTTGCATAGATATGTGCATACGACAATAAACTCAACTTTGACTAGAGTTCCATAGCATGGTTATTCTGTTAGGATCACCCAAACCTGCAACTCTTTCAACAAGGAGTTTGAAGGCCGTAGGATTGTAAAACATCACTACCTGCAGGCTGTCTTTCAAGTCCAACATGATTTTGAGTTGGAAGTATACTGCAGTCCATTCGATATCACAGAATACAAATCCAGAAATTCCCTCCCCAACTGTGCAATGCAGAAGGCAGTTCACCAACACCTTTATAAGGGCAATAAACATTGGCCTTGGCAACAACAACCACACCCAGGAATCACATTTTTAGAATACTATAACATTTATAAAAAGCAGCAATATGATCTCCTGGGATAGCTAGGATATTGCAGAATACGGTCAGCTGCTTTTAACCTTTGTATTAGTAATAATATGAAATTATATAACACACTACATGAAACCAAATGTGCAAGGAAAATAATCACTAACTGGCACAGGACCAGGAAGAAAGATATTATATTTGGTAATCAACACTTTATCATAGAGTTAGAACTCAAAAATTGGCTTGAAGGAGAGGATCCGTGACACCAATTCCAATCTGTTTGGTATGATAAATATTCATGGCGAGTCACAGTGAGATGCAGCAGGGAAACTTGCCCTTTGGCCCATTGAGACTGTGCTGACCATCAAACACCCATCTACACTGATCCTACTGGAAATCTTCCTCTTTCTCCTCACATCCAAGTCTACTCTCCTAGATTTAACTATTCACCCACACAGCTGGGGCCATTTTCAGTGGCCAATTAACCTGCCAATCAGCATGATTTTGGAAATGTGGGAAGAACTCAAACCACCCAGAAGAAATCCATACAGTCACAAGGAAAGACTATAAGACCATAAGACATAAGAGCAGAATTGGGCCATTCAGTCATGGCTTATTTATTATCCCTCTCAACTCTATTCTCCTGCCTTCTCCCCATAATCTTTGGCACACTTACTCATCAAGAACCTATCAACCTTTGCTTTAAATATACCCAATGACTTGACCTCCAGAGCCATGTGTGGCAATGAATTCCACAGATTCACTACCCTCTGGCTGAAGAAATTTCTTCTCATCTCCGGTCTAAATGGACATCCCTCTATTCTGAGGCTGTGTCCTCTGGTCCTAGAGTCTCCCACTATAGGAAACATTTTATCCACATCCACTCTATCTAGGCCTTTCAATGTTTGATAGGTTTCAAAGAGATCCCACCTCATTTTTCTAAACTCCACCACGTACAGGCCCAGAGCCATCAAATGCTCTTTGTACGTTAGCACTTTCGTTCCTGGGATCATTCTCATGAACCTCTTCTGGACCCTCTCCAACACCTGCACATACTTTCTTAGATAAAATGCCCAAAACTGCTCACGATTCTCCAAGTGCAATCTGAACAATGCCTTATAAAGCCTCAGCGTGGCATCCTTGCATGTGAACTCCATACAGAGAGCACCCATGGACGGAATTGAATCCAAGTTTCTAGTACGGTGAGGCAGCAGCTTTATTTGCTACACCACTGTGCACTTCTAAATCAGAATTTTTTGACTTCAGTCTCTAACTGAGGTGTCAGCTAGCCACTTGGACCTACTCAAATGACTCCAACAAGACAGCTAGTACAATGACCAAGGATGGCCATTTCTGTTTGCTTCTGAACCTGAATCTGAAGAGCTGAAAGATGAGGAACATAATGAAGGACAGTGGCGGATATTGGTAGCTCGGGTTTAGGGTTTGATGTTGTGGTGTGCACCGAGCTTGGCAATTAGCTTGCAGATGTTTCATCACCAGTCAAGGTGACATCCTCATTGCGCAGTTGTTGGCGGTACGGAGACATGATCCGCTAACGCTGATCTTGGTACATGAAGACCGAGAAGGGCACCACTTTAACTGGGATACCGCAGACGTTCTGGCGCAGGCAAACGCAAAGCAGGCATGAGAATTTTTAGAATCGTGGTTTTCTTCTGATAACACCACAACCAAACATATCGAAATGGATGCCATCTATGAAGCCCTAAGAGCCAATAGAATTCAAAGGTCAATTGAAGGGGTAGCCAATCAGGACCAAGGCAAGCGAACGGGGGCCTATATAAATGCGAGTACTCCCAGAGAGAAACACCAACAACTGCGCACTGAGGATGTCACCTTGACTGGTGATGGAATGTCTGCAAGCTGATTGCCAAGCTCGTAAAACACCGCAATATCAAACAGTCAGGGAGATCCCACAGCAACTTCCAGCTTAAATTACGAACCAGATGTGATTTTTAAAAGCTTAAACAGAGTTAATTTAAATGTTTGGGAAGGTTAAGACTAATAAGTAACATAAGAAATAGGAGCAGGAGTAGGCTGTTTGGGTCATCAGGCCTTCTCTGGCATTCAACAAGATCATAAATGATCTGTCTGTAAACCCAGCTCCACAACACTGCCTTTTCCCCATAACCCCTAATTCCCCTGCTCTGCAAAACTCTATCTAACTGCATCTTAAGTATATTTAATGAAGTAGCCTCTCCTGCTTCCCTGGGCAGAGATTCCGTAGATGCACTACTCTCTGGGAATCTTGAGGCTATGCCCCCTAGTTCTAGTCTCACTTACCAGTGGAAACAATTTTCCTGTCTCTATTTTTATTGATCCATTTCATAATTTTATATGTTTCTATAAGATCCCCTCTCATTCTTCTGAATTCCAGTGAGTATAGTCCTAGGCAATTCAATCTCTCCCCATAGGTTATCCAGAATCAACCTAATGAACCTCCTTGCACTGCCTCCAAAGTCAGTATATCTTTCCTCAGGTAAGAACAGAAATGCACGCAGTACTCCAGGTGCAGCCTCACCAGTACCCTGTACAGTTGCGGTATAATCTCCCTGCTCTTAGACTCACTTCAATCCCTCGAGCAGTAAAGGCCAACATTCCATTTGCCTTCTTGCAGCCACTTAAACTTAACCATCCAGCAATGGAAATGCAGAAAGTTCCAATGATCAAATGAAGTAAAAGAGGAACAACAAACAAGATGCTGAAGGAACTCGGGCGCAGAGGTAGGGTGCCAGGCAGCATCAGTGCAGGAAAATGAACAGTCAATGCTTCAGCTAAAGGCCCTTTATCTGGACTGGTTTGTTGCCCCAGATTCCAGCATCTGCAGTCTTTTGTGTCTCCATGAAATAAAACAGGTTTGGAGTCAGTTATTGAATATGGACCAACATTGATGGTGACCATACAGTCAAACATGGCTGCTATCTACACAGCTTTTTGCATCTCTCCATTGTTTACACAACCACCTATCCCCTTCTCTAGCATGTTAACTTCTGCAAAGGTATCTCCATTTATGGTCCCCTGCCCATTCCCAAGATTAGATGGTCCACCACTGGCTGGCATGCCTTCATCTGTCAGGGCCCTTAGTTCCAGTATTCCCTCTCTAAACATGTCAGTCTCACTATTGTTTCTTAGATGCTTCTGATCACCTGTTCGTTTTTAGTCAACTCAGAATCTGTTTTATTGACAGCAAATAAGTGAGCAGGGGGAGGGACTCAGATTGCCAGGCAGTATCTGTGGAGGTAAATGGACAGTTGACATTGAGATTTCCAGTCGTGGCTCTCCATTTGGGCTGCGTGTTCCAAATGCCTAACGTACCAAGTTCCTCCAGCAGTAACCTTTTTGCTACAGATTAGTGCAGCTGCAGTATCTCATGTATTTATTCTATTTATAACAGTTCCCCAAAACACCTTGTGATGCTAATGCCATATTGTAGGCACTGTGCAGTTTTGTGATGTTATATGGCAGTGAGGGGGGTGTAAAAATCCTAAAATTAGGAAGAAGCCTATGAAATGTTGCAGGTGTATTAACAATCAAAGGCCTCTACTATCCATCTGGAACAGGCAGAGGCAGAGAGAATGGAAAACATAATGACTGCCTGCTGAAAGAACTGCAAAACCACAGTCTTCACTCTGCATGCAGTGAAATGTGAATTCAATTTCCTGTTGCACTTAATTAACCTCATTTGTATTTCGTCCTGTGTACTCAGATCTTAATCTCTGTGGTATTTTAAAGGTCTTTTAACAAGGTGCACTTTCAAATCAGAAATATGTTGCTAAATTCTTTGCATTTCATTTAACTCCACTGAGTTGTACTCAAACCAATTGCAAAGTTTTTTAATTCCAATTGCAAGCTGCAAACCTATTTAGAGTAGGAATTAATAAAATTACCATATATGAGAGTGTGTGCGCTCAACTGAGATCCTTTAGACCACAGGCTCCAACCAGGCTCAGGGTGATGCACCGTAATGTATGGTGAGGAGTGAGAGCAATGAGATGATTCAGTCTCCCCAGACACAGGAACTATCCCCAGGTTATGTCATGATCCTGTTCCCAAGAACTGTTTCAAATCTAAATGTTTGCAAGTTGGAAATAAACAAGAAGCGTGCGGGAGAGGATCATGGAAACAGTTGTGGCAGGAGAGCGAGCAAGAGCAGGAAGAACGGCTGTCAGCTGGCCTCACTGCCTCAGGTCTGCTCAACTTAGCTCTGTCTGACAGTTGCAGCTCAGGACGGATTTTGAGGGTTGAGGAGAATATGTTCGTGGAAATGCCTCATTCTCATCCATCAGAAGATGCCTGTAGCTCAGTAGTAGATCCAGCCCGCTGGTCCCCAGGTGCTCATTTGTATTTACAGCTTGTCCATAAGTCAGGCATTTGTAATCTGGAAAACTTTACATGCTGAAGGACTCAAACATTTATCAACATATGGAGACCAAGAACCTGCAGATGGTGAAATTTGGAGCAACACACAAGGCCCTCAACTCTAAATGTTTCTGTCCATTTCCCTCCATAGATGCTGCCTGGCCTGCTGAGTTCCTCCGGTGTTGTGTTGATGCATTAATATTGGTTTGCTGTGTGCCCTGTACTTCCCCAGTTATTGCAGCTTAATCGCTACCACCAACAAAGCTTTATTTGAATCCCCAGTGTTGCAGTTGAAATGGATAGCTAGATAAACGGACTACAACTCCCAGAACTCTTTACAGCCAGACAGTGCATCTTAGCAGAGTCCAAATTGATATGCTACTTGAGGCTTGGAGACAAATCTGGAGAGTTACTAGCAGTGACAATTAATATGGTCCAAAATCAAAACTGATTTTTATTGTCATATGCACAAGTACAATGAAAAATTTACTTGCAGTAGCATCACAGGCACATAGCATTAGATAAGCAGCATTCATAAGAAAATCAAATTACTTTCTGTACCAGAAAGAATGCAATTAAAACAAAAAAACATTTTAGTGCCAAGTAATCAAATTTGCCATAGTGTTGCTATATTGTAGTGATTAGGGTAGCTCACACTACCAGTTTCAAGAAGGGTAATAACAATTCACTTTGTAGCTGTTTTTGAACCACGCAATTTGAGCTTTAAGTTTCTTTTTGCACAAAGCTAATGATACCATCTAATGGAAGGTTACTAACATGAAACAACCGCTTCCTTTTTCATAGATGCAGCCTGAAATGCAATGTATTTTCACCCTTTCTTTAGGAAAAAATGCTGGTCATTAAGTTTCATTCAGAAGATTTCTAATTCAGTAACTCAGAGATACGTGTCTTTTGTATGACTAAATGGTAACTCCATTTACAAAGGGATTGTTCTATATCACAAAACATATAGCTTTTTTCTCAATATCAATTCTGATAAGATCTTATCTCAGCAAAATAAGATTTTTATCCTTCTAGACTACATGTTGGCCTTGCTACTGACATCCACGTATGCTATGGATGAAGAAAAGAAACAACATGTATTTCAATCTTAAATCCAATGAGTGAGATTCTAGTAATCTGTTGCTGGGGGGAGAAGTGACATGAGAAGAAAGGCACTTAATTGCAGATATGCATTTCCTAACTCATGGATGGGATTCCAACTGGTTTGGAAAGGGGGAAAAAAAGATGAAATAAACAAAAATAATTAAACTGCAGATGCTGGAAATACTCAGCAGGTCAGGTTGCATCTATAGAAAGAGAAGCAGAGTTAACATTTCGGGTTGAAAGTCCTTCATCAGAGCTGGGAAGGAGACAAAACAAGCTTGTTAAGCTTGCAGGAAAGCTGGGAGAAGAGAAGATAAAACCTGGGTGGCCATGGGAATATGCAGTAAATAAGCTTCCCCGCTCAGTCAGTGAGTGGGAGCAGTTAGAGCGAGAACATACAGTAGACAAAGAAGTACAGTATTTATGAAACGCAGAGCAGGAATCCCAGGGGTCAGGCAGGCCAGATCTCCCACTCCCAGGAGGAAAAAAGTTCAAGTTCAAATTTATTGTCATCTGACTACATGTCTATAACCAAACAAAACAACGTTCCTCCAGACCACGGTACACCCACAATGTATATATCACACACAGCACATAAAACAAAAGATTACTACAAATAATTCAAAATGCAATCTATGCAGCACAGGTAAACAGTAAGCAATACATTAAACAGTAAACATCTCGCTATCCTAGTGACGAGACCTCGGTGGCAGTAGGATATTCATTAGTCTCACAGCCTGAGGGAAGAAACTGTTGTCCTTTCTGGCAGTTCTAATCCTGATGTTCCTGACGGTAGTGGGTCAAAGAGATTGTGGGGTGGGTGGTAGGGTCCTCAACAATGCTTCAGGCCCTTCATATACAATGCTTCCATTAAATGCCACAAATAGGGGAAAGGAGGGAGAAATTATGATCCTTTTGATGGTTTTTACTATGCTCTGTAGGGTCTTGCAGTCTGATGCCTTGAAGCTACCATACCACACAATGATACAAGACACTCTTGATAGCGTTCCTATAGAAAGTTGTTAGAATAGGGGCGGGGAGCCTTGCACACCTCAATCTCCTTAGAAAGTGTAGACACTGTTGTGCCTTCTTGACTAATTTATTTATTGAGATACCGCGTAGAATAGGCCCTTCTGGGCCTTTGAACCAAGCCGCCCAGCAAATCCTGATTTAATCCTTACTTAATCATAGGAAAACTTACAATGACCATTAACCTATCAACTGGTACGTCTTTGGACTGTGGGAGGATATCAGAGCACCCGGAGGAAACCCACACGGTCACAGGGGAGAACGTACATTGAACCCGGGTCGCTGTGTACTGTAAAGCATTGTTCTAACCACTACGCTACCGTGCCGCCCCATGAGAAGGCGTTGTAGGTCCAGATTAGATCATCCATTATGTGCACACCAAGGAAATTTGTACTCTTAACAAGGACAGTTTACCCACCAGCCTTTGAGGGATGATTGTGTTAAACACTGATCTGAAGTCAATGAACAACATCCTGGCATATGAGGCATTGGTTCCTAGGTGGGACAGGTTAGAGTGGAGCGGCAAGACTATGACATCATCAGTGGACCGGTTTGAGCAGTAGGTGAACTGGAAAGGGTCCAATGTAGCTGGAAGATGGGATTTCATATGATTCATTGCCAGCCACTCAAAGCACTTCATGATTGTTGAGGTCAGTGTCAGTGGGCGGTAATTGTAAAAGAGAAAACGGTGGGTGGGAAGGAAATAAAATCCAAGTACCCCCCTCCTCTGGCTGTTATTGGTGGGGGCTTGCCCAACCTGACTAGATGAAAGCTTCTAAAGCTGAAGCATTATCTCCATTTCCCTTCATATAGATATGGCCTGCCCTGCTCAGTATTCCTAGCATTTTCTGCTTTTACTGTTTCTCGACGAGCTACTGCCTCTCAACTCCAGTGATACGGGTTCAATCCTGACCTCTGGCACTGTCTGTGAGCAGCTTGCACGTCCTCTCTGAACTGCTTGGTACTCCAGTTTTCTCCCACACCACAAAGACATGTAAGCTGGTTACATGCCCCTTGTGTGTAGATGAATGATAGAATCTGTGTGGGTGTGGGGGGGGTGGTGTTGTTGGGAATGTGGGGAGAATAAAATTGGGATGAATGTAAATGGGTGCTGGATGCATAGCTGAAGGGCCTATTTTTATATTTTTTGAATCTGTGACAATGGCCTCTTTCTGTGCTATAAATGTTAAGAGAAGGAATTATTGAACTGTCTAGAGTTTACAGAGAATGGTGTGAGAAATCAAAAACACCCAGTGAGTGGCAGTTCTGTGGGTGAAAATGCCTTGTTAATGAGAGAGGTCAGAGGAGAATGGTCAGGCTGGTTCAAGCCGACAGGAAGGCAACAGTAACTCAAATAACCACAGGTTACAACAGTGGTGTGCAGAAAAGCATCTCTGAATGCACAACATGTCAAACCTTGAAATGAATGGGCTACAGCACAAGACCACGGACATTTTGAATAATTCATCTTTTTCTTTAAACTTGTAATTGAAAAAGTATATGCTGTCCATAGAAATCATTACAGTGATGATGATATGCACCAGAATCAAGGACCAGTCTGATAAGCAATTTGCCGAGTTCCTGAAAGCTGCATTTACAATTATTATATCTGGTTTCTCTGTTCTATAGTCTAATTTGGCCTGCCACCAACATTATGCTTCAACATGTTACTGCATTGTTTTGTAGGATTAACATCTGATTTTCTTGATAGTCAGTCGTGAGAAACCTTAAGAATATGAGAAATCGAAGTCACAAGATAGAAGACATTGAACTAGAAGAAACCAAAAGCATCCCAGCAATGTACTTTTGGGAGGGTTCGATTTAGTATTTCATTTTCTGGAATATTTGTTCTTAAAAAACATCATTGCACATTGCGGCAATTTTTTTATATCAAAATCAACAATGTTAAAAGCCAATCAACCAAGTAATTGTTATGTTTTTAGTATTATGCATATTCAAATTTCCTACATCCAGAAAGATGCAGAGAAGTTAGCTTCATCAGTAAATACAGGAGAACAATGCTGGGAACGAACTGCAATATCACAGTAACAAGCTCGTTGAAAGTGAAAGATATGAAGGGAGCTGAACTGAAAGCAAATCCTTTTTAAATCTGTTTTACTTGTATGAATGGCATTTTTAAAAAAAACAATTCAGGCCTGGGAATCTCTGTATCAACCAAACCCAAATTTGTTTTGCCCTCTCCATCACAAATACTGATGCTAAGGCCAGATGGATATCTCCTTCTGATGCAAACTAGCAAGGAATTTAATTGCATGGCTAGGGATCTTTGCATGACTTTGGTATAAATGCATGTCATAGATGCAAATAACTGATAAAAGCAAATATTTCTAAATTTATTCTCTTCATTGATTCCAGAATACCTAGCAAATGAAGACAATGTAAACATTTGTCTCTGAGCTATTTTGACTGTCCTGGAACATAAAACGTAATAGATGAAGAAGCATTGATCTGAAACAATTGTTTTGTTTCTTACTCTATAGATGCTGTAAAACCTGCTGAGTATTTCCAGTACTTTTTTTTAAATGTCAAGCAAAAACAGATTCTTAAGTATTTATCTCATGTTTCATATTCATCAGTTTTGCATCCATGAAGTCTAGCCAACCATTTATAGACACAGGGAATGTGACACCTAAAAGACCAATATTCATTTTATTGAGAGCCAACAGATTAAAAACTGAACTGAAGGTTGTGTGTTTTGTGTAATCCCGGATTTGTTGTATTGTAAAATTACAGTTGTACCGAGAGGAAGTGGAAGAAGGGAGAAGGGATCAAAGATCCGTGCAATATTGGCAGAGAGAGTGAATAATCAGAGTGAGTTTCAAAACAGACCTACCCTGATTGAAGATCATGGTTCACGCATAACACTGATCACTTTTCAGTGGCACAATAGCAAATTTCAACAATTTTGTTAACTCTGCTTCCTAGCCCTGCCTTTGCTATTCAAATTTTGAGTAGGCGGCTCTAAAAATTGTGTTAACCATCATTTAATGTCACTGTAAACATCTGCACTTTTAGCGGTGGAGGGTTAGATTAAACTCCTTCATTTAATACACGAAGTGTTGCACTACACAACAGAATTTCTAGACCTATGTATTCACAACAGTTAATTGGTAATCTGGACTCTGACTGGATTCCACCTGTATCCATACATTTGAACTGTTTAATCATGTGATACATTCTTCATCATTGCCGTTCAGTTTATATGCACTTTTTCTGGAAGCAGAAATATTTCCAACGTATGAACCAGAGATGAAACAGAACTATCACAACTATTGTATTGCAGAGAGGGCCACTTTTAAACTCTGTGATAGTATAGGCATATGTATTAGGCTGAAGCAAGAAGTCGTTGGTCTCTACGTGCATTAAAATAAATTGTGAAATACATTGACTTAAAAGTTATTCAACAAAGAGGCTATGAAACAAAAAGTAACATACTTCCAAAACCATGACACAAAGCACTCATACAGCCTATAAACACATCGCTGCTATGGTACATTTGGACTCTGGTGATAAATTGTTCATCTTCTCCAGCATTATCTGTTAAGATGGCTGTTTCATTATGTGTAAACCCATTGCACACAATAAATAGCTTCATTTACTTTTCTCGTCAACCATAATTTGATATTTTACAACTAGGTCCTTCCACAAGGGATCTTTGAACTGAGCAAGCAGGAGAAATGAAAACTTTGCTCAGTGAGTCACTGGATAGTAATATGCAGGACTTAAGATACTCATGGATGTATTCTTGAATCCAAGCTGCTGATTTCAATGAGTCAGAGACATGATTACGTACCTTAGCATTTAACTAAACAAATACCAAAGTTATGTCAGCTTCAGCAAACTTCAACCAAATTCTTATCTCAATGGACCCACCATTTAGAATGGAGATGAGAAGAAAATCTTTGCACAGGAAGTAGTAAATATTTGGGCCATAGAGGGTAAATTACCACTATGTTCAAGGCAAAAGCCACTAAGGTAAAAGATCCAAGATGACCTTTGTGAATATTTGAACCAGCATGAGGGATTGAATGCTCGACACCAACTTTCATCAATTTTTAATAGTCTTCTATTAGCCATTTTTTTTAAAAGATCAATTACGACAAGTGTAACAGGGACGATTTTCCCGAGAAGGGTTATGTTGTATGTTGGTGTAGAACTATAGTTTGAGAGTTTGAGTGCCACTGTAGATCAAAGATCCTGACAGGAGCCCAGCACCCTGAAAAGGACAGTTGAAACATTAGAACAGGATGAATTTAACTGGTTTACTTTCAGAATATCATTTCCTTTACTGGCATTATTACTATAGTCACTAAAGGTCCCAAGGCTATGAAAGACCTTAAAACACCTTTTTTTTGCTATGCAGTTAACGACAAAGAGCATTTTTAAAAATTATTGCTTTCCTGAAGAGTTACTTTTAATCAATGACATTTGCAAAAACTGACCTTCAGAACAAGAAGATGCTTGTGGTCAGTCAACAGAGATAGGGGAAGGTATCTTTCAAGTTAGATTATGCAATGATTTATTTATTTTAATAGAAACATAGAAACATAGAAAAATGCTCTGGAATTGACAATTAAATTATCACTGAACAATTTATAGACCATTGCGCACCATTCTTCAAACGAGGGCAGATTTAATAGAGTTATATACAATTAAGAGAGGTAAATGAGGAGGAGGAGATGGCGACGTGACAGCAGCGCGCGCGGCCTCTCCGGTGATGAATATCTGTTATCTGTCAAGTAGGGTACCGTGCACAATTCCGATTTGATGGAGACAGACATGAGAGTACGGAGGAACATCTGGAAAACTTCTGAAATGCCCGCTTCGCTGCTGCTGCTACTGTGTGGTAACCGGAATCTCCGGAGCAGAAGGCCCCAAGATCCTCGACTTTGCTTGTTTCAGCGGCCGGGGCGAGGTCGAAGGCGCTCGGCAGAGAATGGTGCTCAGAAGGTTGTATCAGCGAGGTTAGTCGGAAGCTTGAATTTTTCAAATGGATGGACTCAGTGTCAGCTGTGGTCGGCTGCTTCCAAGTTATTGACAAGTTGACGGTGCCTGGAGGTTTATGGCAGGGAGTTTCTCCCTTTTGCCGCCTGCTATCGGGGACTCGGGAGTCGATCAGCTCGGGGACTTTTGAGACTTTACTTACCATGCCCATGGTTTGTTCTTCCTCAAATTATGGTATTGCTTTACACTGCTGTAACTATATGTTATAATTATGTGGTTCGGTCAGTGTTAGTCTTTGGTTTGTCCTGTTTTCTGTGATATCACTCCGGAGAAACATGTATGCATTTCTAAATGACAATAAAAGAGGACTGAGTGTTCTCATAATCTAAAAATGCAAGCTGGCTTTTTCTAACGAGATTGGCTGAGACTGGAGCTAGAGGTCATGGGTTAAGGATGAAAGGTGAAATGTTTAAGGGGAACATGAGGGCGAACTTCTTCTCTCAGAAGGTGATGAGGGTGTGGAACGAGCTGCCAGCAGAAATGATGGATGGGGGTTTGATTTTAACATTCAAGAGAAGTCTGGATAACCACATGGATGGGAGGGGAATGGAGGGCAATGGTCCAGGTACAGGTCAATAGGACTGGGCTGAAAGGCCTATTAATATGCTGTAGAGCTCTATGGCTCTATTCCAGAAATTCAACTATACAGTTCCTTATGTAGGTTAAGTTAGCAATGGTAACACAACTTGCATGAATACTACTACAACTTATGTGTTAGGCAAGCATCAAATGATGTCATTTCCTGTGCAAGGTTCCATGTGGCGTATTGAGGGACATACTCGCTGTTCCATAAGAGATCACTGTGGAGCTCCCCAGGTCAACTTGATCTTCAGAGAACAGCAATAGATTGAGAACTCATTACGGCAAGAGCCATATTTACCTTTCACGTTTTGGACCCAATCCCCTCAAATCACTTCACATGTTCGCTGCTGTCCCCCGATTGCCCTGCTGATTAGCCTATGGAAACACAAGAGACTGTAGATGCTGGAATCTGGAGCAACAAAAACTGCTGGAGGAACTCAGCCAGTCAAGCAGCATCATTGGGAGGAAAGGAATTGCTGAAATTTCATATCACAAGCCTGCATCAGAACTTGTCCAGATACTGCTCGATCTACTGAGTTCCTCCAGCAGGTTGTTTCTAATCAGTTGATCACTATTCACCCCCTCACAACCTTCAAATGCATAAGCCTTTCCCCACACCCAAATAAAACAATTGCCCAAATTTCCTCTTGGAGGGCACAATCTCCTCCCGCTATTAGGCCTACAAACACCGGATGTTTTTCCCATATCAAATGTCCTCAGTCCCAAGGGGACACACTTTTGTTCTGTAAAAGTGCAATTTTCATAGAGTCATGGCCATGTGTGAGTCCAAAGCAGTTGTTAACATACTCGATAATTTCTAGCTGAATGTAATACATCCCCATTAAAACTTTTCCTTAAGAATTAAGTAATTATCATCCATCATTAAGGATCCCCACCAACCAGGACATGCTCTCTTCAGGGAGAACGTACAGGAGTCTGAAGACACACACCCAATGTTTTAGGGTCAGCTTCTTCCCCTCTGCCATCAGATTTCTGAACAGTCCATAACACTACCTAAATATTTTTGCTCTCTTTTTGCACTATATATATACTTCAAGCTGTAATTTAGAATATATTTTATATATTGTACTGTACAACTGCCACAAAACAACAGATTTCATGACATTTGTAAGTGGTAATAACCTGATTCTGATAATAAGAAGCAGATTGATCACCACTCAGGACCAGCTGAGCTGTCAAGATACACTACTAATTTTAGAGAAAGGCAGAATATTGCTGTGGAGTACTTTGAAGTTCAGTGAAATGAAGTTCATTTTACAGGTGTCAAGGCACCCAATATGGCAGGTGTCTTCCACATCTAGACATCAAACAAGCCATCAAGGGCCCCACATCTGAAGCAGGTATTGTTTTTTTTTATTATTATTATCCTTTGAGGCCTCCTCTTTCTAAAATTGGACATCCCTGCGTGCAACTGGTCCCAGGCAGGTTACATTTGGAGCATCAAAAAGTCATCATGTGATGCGGCTTTAAAGTGACTATTGCAAACTACCAACACGAAAACCAAACCCACACTGAATATCCTTCCAGGACTACTCCAGTCTGCTGAGAAATTCTACCCAAAGCCTCTTTTCACTAAAATTCAGCCTCCCGGTTAAGAAGACACTTGATTGGCTTGAAGCAATAACAACACTTTGGATTTGCTTACCTGGTATTTCCTCTTAACTCTCCATTTGCAATTGAACACTTGCAACAACGCAGAGATCAGAGGGGCTCACAGAGGGAGAAAACACATACATTGCTGTGAAAATAGAGAACAAGATTTTTAGCAGACTGCTAAATTGATATTGGCCTCCTATTGGATGTGGTTGTTGTGCCCACTTCTTCAATTCAGATAATGCTGTGCACCTACTCAGAGATCCAGAGTGCTGTTTACCAAACAGTGCCCAGTAACTATGCTGTGTCTGGTGGATCATATGGCTTCTAACACAAACAAAGAATGCAGGGACTATTTGAGAGTAGGAAAAAAATCACAAAACATTCCTTTAGACTGGGAAGTTCATCAGTCTAAACCAGGGGTTCCCAACCTGTGGTCCGCAGACCTGTCAGTTAACAGTAAGGGTCCATGGCTTAAAAAAAGAGTTGGGAACACCTGGTCTAAAGGAATAGAAAATAATACAGCATGAATCTGAATTGTTTTCATCTTGGCCAACTCTTCATACTTTAAGTCTCTCAGTATTGGCATTGAATGCTTACAATTATACATAAGCAGAGTTTCAGTTGAACATGTTTCCAGAGAAGCAAACTCAGCATTCATGATTCACACAAATCACCTCACATAAACCATTGTAGATTTGCCTTTGCAGGTGAAATCCATGATTTATCTGTCTTCTGTACTTAACAACCTTTGCTTACAGATATTTCTCCCATCAGTAGTGGGTGTTATTCTCAATGGAGCTGGTTGGGCACACACCTTCACTGCCAGAGATATGTGATTGACTTTAGTTATTTGACCATCATTTAATCAACACTGTTGATCAATGAACTCGTGGTACCTGTGTACGGTTGCAAGTCATCAACAGCAATTAGTATCCAAGGGAAATCATCGTACTAATAGTGTTTAGCTTTGCCTAAAAATTAGTACATATCTCACCTCCCTGATTCTTTAACACCATATAAGTAATGAACAGTAATGTAATAGTAATAGAACACCATATAAGTAATGAAACAGTACGTGTGCTTGCAACACTGTGTGTCCGACAGAGTGATCAGCAGCACTGGGGCTCCACAGGGGACTGTCTTGTCTCCCTTTCTCTTCACCATTTACATCTCGGACTTCAACTACTGCACAGAGTCTTGTCATCTTCAGAAGTTTTCGGATGACTCTGCCATAGTTGGATGCATCAGCAAGGGAGATGAGGTTGAGTACAGGGCTACGGTAGGAAACTTTGTCACATGGTGTGAGCAGAATTATCTGCAGCTTAATGTGAAAAAGACTAAGGAGGTGGTAGTAGACCTGAGGAGAGCTAAGGTACCGGTGACCCCTGTTTCCATCCAGGGGGTCAGTGTGGACATGATGGAGGATTACAAATACTGGGGATACAAATTGACAATAAGTTGGACTGGTCTAAGAGCACTGAGGCTGTCTACAAGAAGGGTCAGAGCCGTCTCTATTTCCTGAGGAGACTGAGGTCCTTTAACAACTGCTGGACGATGCTGAGGATGTTCTACGAGTCTGTGGCGGCCAGTGCGATCATGTTTGCTGTTGTGTGCTGGGGCAGCAGGCTGAGGGTAGCAGACACCAACAGAATCAGCAAACTCATTCGTAAGGCCAGTGATGTTGTGGGGATGGAACTGGACTCTCTGACGGTGGTGTCTGAAAAGAGGATGCTGTCTAAGTTGCATGCCATCTTGGACAATGTCTCCCATCCACTACATAATGTACTGGGTGGGCACAGGAGTACATTCAGCCAGAGACTCATTCCTCTGAGATGCAGCACAGAGCGTCATAGGAAGTCATTCCTGCCTGTGGCCATCAAACTTTACAACTCATCCCTTGGAGGGTCAGACACCCTGAGCCGATAGGCTGGTCCTGGACTTATTTCATAATTTACTGGCATAATTTATATATTACTATTTAACTATTTATGGTTCTATTACTATTTATTATTTATGGTGCAACTGTAACGAAAACCAGTTTCCCCCGGGATCAATAAAGTATGACTATGCCTATGACTATGACTATGAATGTGCAGGATATTTCAAGGCAATAAGTAAAATCCACAAATTTAGCTGGAGATTACAAAGCTATTATGTAGGTTAGAATCACTGCTTTGTACTTTTCTAATAAGGACCTTGCTTGTCATTGCAGTACTAAGGGTACAGTCAGTAAATTTCTGTGGTTAGCTTTCACGGCATACGTGCAGAATTTGTAAAATTTCCTGCCGTCTTTTTTTGACATAAAAATTAATCAGAGAGTGAATTAGTAAACTTTATACGTGTAAATGTCCCATACAAATGCAGAATATATTCCTTTACTGTCCAGTACAAGGTACAAAGAACAGCTGATATGAAGCATTTAGTTCTATGAATTTGTGATGAATATCTGGGTAATTATTTCTAAACAGGCTTATAATAATACTAAGGATTCATGAGGTTATACTGAACAATAATTTCTTAAACACGAGAAATTTTCTTAAGCTGTGTCCTTAATTGTAAATAATCCCTAATTCGTTTAGTAAGTGTACAGACAAATACATATCAATAAACCAAGAGGTGAAAATAAAAATCCATTCATAAATAAAGGTAAATATATTCCACTTTCTATTTTAACACAACATTTTAATCTGTATTAAATATTAAAAGAGACAAACTAACATTACCTGTATGGAGGGTCGAGATTTTGAAAAATTGAAGGGCATCTCCATCAATTTTATATCCTTTCAGATGTTGACACATCTGCTGCACATTTTTAGAAGTTTCTGCCTTAATTTTGTTCTATCCTACTGAAGATTACCATGAATTGATTTTTTTTCAGTGTTTCTAATCTGTTTGGTAGTAATAAAATTGATATGAACAGCATTTGGCAGAGGTTATGGGTTTCAACGATATTACCTAGATGAGGTTAAATGATGTCTTTCTTTTTCAAATATTGTTCAATTGGAATCAAATTCTGCTTTATATTAGATCTAAGTAAGATCCTCATATAACTACCAGATTTCAGACTAGACAGGAGGTAGCCTATGGCCTATGTTTTAACTGCAATACTTTATGGACTACTAAACTTCAGGATTTAGGCCCTTGTGCTGTTACCCACAAAGGAAACCTGATTACGAGATGGATACATTTATGTCAAGATCTAACTAAGCCTTTTTCCTGATCAATGTAAACACCAGTGGATAATGCCTAGTTGCAGGCCATTGGGGGTCTGGCAATGATGGCCTGCAGATGCAGGAAGCTATAGTTGCCAGGAGGTTAATGTTTCCACAATAGAGATTCAAGTGGATGCATGTGCATGTTAATGAATACTTGTGGTGGTGATTAGCATTTCCATTAGTTGAAACAAAACCCAGAGACAACTTGTTATAGTTATGCACATTTACTATGGATGAGTGCCATCAAATCTATTTAGGCAGTAGTTAACTGTTGAGTTTCGATGACCCTAAAACCATTGGAGAAGAAAGAGATGACCTCAGCAGTAACCATTCATTGACGCTGAAATACATCCTAGGATGCATTGGGACACATCATCAGTGATGTAACCTGGGGTCATTGGGTGTTTTGGGTCTCTTCAACATCAGCCACTCTCACCCAGGCGACCCAGCCAGGGTGGATCAGCATTGGTCTACGGCTCACACCTCTTTATCCATAGCCATCTGGAGATTCACTCAGCGGCCTCTGTGATGGTCCTGATGGCTCTTTTATTTGCAGCCCCCATAATGCCAAGGAAAGAGTAGGTTCTGCAGAGCGAACAGCCAGTAAAACCTCTACACCTCTCCTTTACAGGCTTGCATCGTGCCCTCCACCCCTGTGTCTGGCACTGCTCTACCAGCTCCTGGTATTTGCCTTTCTTATGCTCAAATGCCTCCTCAATATGGCCTTCCCAAGGAACTGTCAGTTCTACCATGACCACCTGCTTTGTGGTTTCTGACACAATGACCATATCAGGCCTCAGTGATGATGATGTGATGGAATCAGGGAACTTTAATTGCTTGCTCAGATCGATGTTCAGTTGCCAGTCAGACACCATGGCGAACAAGTCTGCTGGTGATCTGGGCTGAGCTTATGTCTAGTCTCCACCTTTGACAAAGGCAATGGGCTCTCTGGATTTGCAGAGAAGCCAACTGTTGTTAATGGCTGAGGAGATCCTTTCTGCCACTGCTTTCAGTACCTGGTCATGGCATCAGTAGTAGCATCCTTTTCACAGGGCTTTTGGACAGCTGCTGCGGATGTGTCCTTGGGACATCTTAGAATCAGCAGAAAATTTAAAGGGAAATCAAAGTCCAAATGGCCTCACTCCCCCCCACCACCCCCACCAAGTTAGGTTGCTCATCAAATGTGCATGCCTGACCTAACCTGATCCCATTTGGGGCTGCACTTCAGGTCACCAGTGTAGCTATGAAATAGCTCCCTAGCTGATCATCCCTTATCTTGGTTCACCCCAGCAGAGGTCGGCAGCAACATTTGTTGACAGAAAGGCAATTGCTGCACTCCAAGATGTGATAGCAACAATGAACAATAGAGACTCTTCTGATGATCACGCCAATATCTCCTTCAAAACATCCAAATAGAAGGGTAAGAGGCATGAGCAACAACTGCCCATCAACAAGGATCACTCAAATTGGACTGAGGAGGTTCAGAAGACCATAGTGGTTGGATACGTTTTTAAGTTGAAGGCTTCAGATGCCACACGAGCATCTGAATATTTTCTGCAAAGTGGGAGTAGTGATCACAATAAAATATTTTAGAATAACATTTCCAAATGCAATTTTTATGTTTTTTAAATTTAGTGATACAGCATAGTTACGGGCACTTGCCGCCCAGTTACACCCATGAAGCAAATTACCCTACTAACATGTATGCCTTTGGAACATTGGAGGAAACTGGATCACCAGGAGGAAACCCATGCAGCACAGGGAGAACGTACGAACTCCTTATGGACAGTGGCAGAATTGAACCTGCATCACTGATGCTGTAATAATGTTACGCTAACGGCTATGCTACCATGCATCCATTTTGTTGGTTTAATGTTGCTTAATGCTTTAAACTTACAGACTATCACTGTAACAGTATACCTCTTATAACAGACGCAGCACAACGTCACAGCTGGGACAGCTGTTGCCCTACTGATCCAACTACCTGGGTACAGTGCTGACCTCTGTTGCTGTCTGGGAGGAGTTTGCATGTTCTTATTGTGGCCACATCGGTTTCCCTCAGATGCTCAGGTTTCCTCTTGCATCCCAGAACCATGCAGTTTGGAGGTAAATTGTTCCAGGTGCATAGAATCTGGGCAAAGTAGGAAGGAGGGAGGAGAAGATGGCGACGCGACACAGCGTGTGCGGCCGTTCTGAATGAATATCGATAATGTGTAACTAGAGGGCTGTGCACAATCCGGATTTGATGGAGACAGCCGTGAGAAGCGCAGAGGAACATCTGGAGAAACTTCTGAAATGCCTGCTTCGCTGCCGCTGCTGCTGTGCGATCCAGAATCTCCGGAGACAAAGGCCCCGAATCCTCGGCTTTGCCTATTGCCTGTTGCCGGGGCCAGGGTCGAAGCGCTCGGCAGAGATGGTGCTCAGTGCATCGGTGTCGGGAGGTGGTCGGAGGCTCGGAGTTTTTCGGACGGACTTGGAGTCGGACTGTGCTCGGATGCTTCGGGGATGCTGCATCGGCAAGTTGGCGGCACTGGGAGTTTACCATCTGCGTGAGATGATGGGACTTTGAGAGACTCTGAGACTTTTACCGTGCCATTGTCTGCTCTTATCAAATTACGGTATTGCTTTGCACTGTTGTAACTGTATGTTATAATTATGTGGTTTTTGTTAGTTTTTAAGTCAGTTTGTCATGTGTTTTTTGTGATATCATTCTGGAAAAACATTTTTATCATTTCTTAATGCATGCATACTAAATGACAATAAAAGGGCACTGTGTGTCCTCACAATCATAATTATATAAGTTGATAGGGATGTGGAAAGAATACATTGGGATTAATGTAGATTAGTATACTGTAAATGGGAGCTTGGTAGCTGACGCAAAGGGTCAGATTCTGTGTGGTATGAGTCTATGAATCTACAAGAAGAAACTCTCCTAGAACCACAGCAAGTCAACTTTAATTGTTGAGAGCCATTGACTTTGCAGTTAATGACTAGGGCAACCAGAGCCCTGTTAGCAAAGTCAAACTGCTGGAGAATCACAGCATCCGAAGAAGGGAATAGACAGTCAATATTCTGGGTTGAGACCCTTCATCTCGAGCTGGGGTTCCCAACCTCTTTTATGCCATGAACCGCGACCATTAACTGAGGGGTCCATGAAACCCAAGTTGGGAACCTCTGATCTAGACAGTGAAGGGGTTTAGCCTGTATAAAGAGGTGAGGGGGAGGGGTGGAGCAGGAACAACCAAGAGAAAGGTGGATGAAAATGAGAAAGGGTGATTGGCAGATGGAGCGTGGAGGAGTGGAAATAACAAAAGAGGCTAGGATGTGATAGGTGGAGGTGACTAAGGGCTGCGGATAATGGAATCTGATAGGGAAGGGGGGTGTTGGATGGGCAGATGGGAACAGGGAGTGGGAGGAGGGGACCTAGTGCAAAGAGTTCCTCCAGCAGTTTGTATTTTACAGCTCCATTTTACAGCATCTGCGGTGTTTTGTATTGGCAACAATCCTGTTGGTACTGAATGGGTACAGGAATCATAACAATAAGCAGGCAACACACGTCATGTACAGTCTGCAGTGTATTGAAAAGTTAAGTGTTCACTCAACAGATCTCAGCACCTGCTTTGAACTTTTTCTAATTTAACCCCTAACAACTCTGATGAGAAAAATCAGCCAGATTCGAATCATTACACAATATTAAACAAAGGACAATTTGATTTTACCTTTGTAAGTACTTATAAAAGTCTGAAGAAAGTAGTACACCACTTTAAAAAAATGAAAGTAGTAAAGGAGATTCAAAAGGTAACGTTTCTGCACAGAAGCTCTTCACTCAGAAGAACTCTTATCACACTGGGCTTTACAATATATCCTACAAACACCAATCCCATCTGTAAGATCCAATAAACAAAAAACAGAAGGGTCCTACATTTCCTTTCAATTCAGCAGTGACACAAACCAACACCAAGGTTCAGAAGGGCAGGGATTTGCAAATTCCAAGTTCAGTTTTAAACATTGGAGGCCCTCGATGAAAGTGCATGAATGAGAAACAGGAAAGGAAAGGAAATTAGTCCAAACTATACTTACGTTTTGACAGTGTTTTTGTAAAGAACTGTAGACATCATCCTATCACTGACATCCACATTACAACAAGAGGTCAAACATGAATCAAAAGCCTATAACCTCTCTCTTCATGTCTAAGAGTGGAGTAAGAGATCCTGAACTGTGGAGCTGCTTGCACTTCACATCTGGCCCCTCAACATTACCACAAGGATGGCTGGTGGATTGCTGATGTTGAATGAAAAGGTAACTGCAGTTAAGTAGTTTGTTTATCTTCCTTTATTTTGCATTATTTTACTATGTTTAATTATTTTCAAAGTATTAATGTCATTTTAAGTAGATTTCTTTTTCTAATTTTTATTTTAATGGTTTTTATATGATTGATTATCAGATACAATTAAAAAATATTGAAAGTTCTTTGACAGCAGGCCATCAGGATGGGACTTCCCAATCCACTGCCTGAGGCCTACCTGGCACTTGCAGCCTGCTCTGCTTTGCAGCTCAGCTCCAGCAGCCGGAAGCCTTGCTGTGATTCCAAATTTAACTGAATCTCTAACATAGTTAAATAGGTTTTAAGAATGTAGCATTATACTTTTGTATTATAATGCTATACTATCTAATCCTTTTCATTGTGCTGGAAGTTCAACTAAATTAGGAACCAGAGTGCTTCACAGTGCATCCATGGGAACCATGCATGAGAAGACAAGTACAGGCAGCAAATGGGAAGGATTTCTGGGTCATCTTGGGGAAACAGTACAGTGTTTGAGCTGGGGCCTCCCTCAACAGTTCTTTTGCAGACATCATTCTAAGCATTTATTCTTATCTTAATTGTGGTAAAAGTTTTTGACTGTGCCTTGGTACTATAGTCATAAAAATCTATTAATGCTTCTGTTTCATTACACTAAGAAAAAGGTTTTACAATGTCAACACTCCTTACCACTGCAAAGGCATAAATGCAAAATGTATTGTCCCATGTCTTCTGCTGTGATCGAAACTAATTGGTAACAATAATTGACAGGCTATTTCTCCAGATAGATTCTTAGTCTAGGTTAAGTCTTGCCCACCAGGGTTTTACCAGCTGTCAAAGCTGTTAAAGAGTTTGAATGCACTTGGCAATGACAAATACTCAAAATGCATTCGAATATAATAAAAGGAAAATAAAACTAGCAAAAAAATACTAAAAATCTAAATACTTAGACACACCAGAAAAGAATTAAAAACAATGAAATACATTTCAATTTGATGAATTAACAAAAAACAAAGAAATTACATTACATATCTTCTCAGTAAAATCAATGGGTTCTCTGAATTTCTTATATTTCTTCAAGACTTAAGAGGCCATGCAGGCTGTTTATTCCTGTTCTCAGATCTTTCCTACCTGTCCCCTTCCTTCTCTTATTTCCCATTAATCCATTCTCTCTCATACACCCTGATTCCTGCCTACAATAGTGACAATCTACAACAACCAATTAACCTAAGCACACACTTTTGGAATGTGGAAAAAAAGCAGAGCCCCCAGAGGAAATTAACAGGGAGTAAGCCCATACTCACAGCACCAGAGTTCAAAATTGAACTTGGATCCCTGAAGCTGTTATGCTACGAGACTGTGCCAATGTTACTTGAATCAGGTTAACATCCTGTAGATTCTGCAGACAGATCTTGTAGCCAATCTGTAAAAGTCTGTGTCCCCTTCAATATTTCATGAGGATTGCACGGAAGGAGAGCAGCTATTCCAAGATCCATGATCAACTGAGTATTTGCACTGAAATTGTTAAGTTAGATTTGTTCAGGCATTAGTTTCAGACTGGACACGAATCACAATTGCTGATCTTAAACACCCCTAAGTGCTGGAGTTAACAGGATTACAATTATAGTGTTTCAGCACATATGATAGAAAGAGAAGCCAACCCTACGCCGTAACCTAACGCGCACCTCTCCCAAAATGTAACTACGTGTCGTGGCGACGCAGACTGAGCAACTGTGATTGGTCCGCTTGGTAGCATCACATTTCCTCCTACGCTGCAATAGCTTCCCATTGGACGACTGAAGGGCAGGGAAGGAACTCTGGCTGCGATGCTTTCCATAAAGCTTTACAGACCTCCGAAATTATGGAGGACCCTGTGCTTGATGCCAGTTTGTAGCTAGCTGCTACAGCCTGTTGACTTCCACCTGAAGCTAAAACTCGAATGGTGATTGCCAGTCTCTGAGAATTCTGTGCGTACACTGATGCGAGATAAATGGTTGGAGACGATGAACCAAGTCCTCAAATCTACCTGCCGACATCCGAAAATATTTGAAATACATTTCCTCGTCCATGTCTCTCAGTGGCCGGACAAGCACAGAAAATTCACCCTCCTTCAGTTTCAGTCGCCATTGTTTGAAGTTTGAGTTTCTTTGCGTTGAGTTTCAACACGAAGAAACTCAACACAGTGGCATAGAAACCCCACTGCCAACTAGCGTTTTGGCGGCGAATTGCAAAACGACGCAGACACACCAAAGCACGAGTATAAATGCTCACAACGGCAAAGCCCACTTGCGTAGGCTATGGCGTAAGCTAGTACGCACAAGTATAGATCAGCCTTAAGTCTTTGCCAACTCACAGAGCAATCACACTTTCTATTAATTTTTCCTGTAACCAATCTTCAAGTTCAAGTTTAATTGTCATTCAACCATACACATGCATACAGTTAAATGAAACATGCATAGTTCCTCAGGGATCAAGATGCAAAGCACAGTACATACAGTCACACACAGCACACTGCACATACAGAATAGTTACAATAGCACAAACGGTCACAAAATAATATTAGCACAGGTCCCTGAGTGGTCTGGTCTGAAGATTGATAGCGCTTGGAATGTTGTTCTGGAGCCACACTTCTGGAAGAACGAGCATGCAGATTTTCCTCAGCTGGTACTGCCTTTTGACAAAGTGCAAAATAAGGAACTGCTACATGCTTGTTCACATATAATGGCAATCCATCTTGTCTTCTAGGAAGTGAACAGTGGAGAGCAGCACTGACAGGAGAACAGGCCTGCAGGGGCCAGACCCCAACCCGCATGGGTTCAGCACGCCTGCTGCGCCTCTGTTCTTTTCCACACCATCTTCAGCGCCTCCTTCCCTAGGTGGGGGAAACAGACGATGCTGCAGCACTAGAGCCTGGTCTGCGCAAAACCCAAGGCCACGCTCCTCTGCCCTCGGTCTCGCTAATGAACTAATGAACCAGACTTACAGCACTTACCAACGCCCAACAGGTCTTGTGGTTACAAGAAAAACGTTTAAGACACATATTTGCACTATTTGTTGGACCCAGGGAGACCACTTTGACTAAGTGCGCCACCATTTTACCAGATGTTGCTATTTTCCCATCATCATTCCCCAGATTATCCCATTCACCTGTAATTTACAGCAGTCAATCAATCTATCAACTGAAAAATTTTTGGGATGTTGAAGGCAATTGGAACACCAGGATAAAACACACGTAGTTACAAGGAGACTATCCAAACTCCATACAATCTGCACTGGAGATGAGGATTGAACACAGGTCTCTAGAGCTGTGAGGTAGTATCTTTAATAGCTGCTCCTCTGAACTGCCCTACTTTCAGCTGCCTTTTGCATCCTAACCAATGCTGGATACTAAGTAAACACAGACATTCTATGTATCTGTTGTGCATCTTACTCAATGCGTGC
Source organism: Mobula hypostoma (assembly GCF_963921235.1). Classification (NCBI taxonomy): domain Eukaryota; kingdom Metazoa; phylum Chordata; class Chondrichthyes; order Myliobatiformes; family Myliobatidae; genus Mobula; species Mobula hypostoma. The sequence continues at coordinate 36,562,199 of NC_086128.1, forward strand.
ATTATATTGTATTCCTGAACATGTGATAAATATTCGCTTTCTTGCTTTCAGTGGACTTCTTGTTTATGTTTGCTAAGCTTGCTTTCTAAACAGAGAAGATGCCACTTGTAAGATCAAACAGTTGTAAATAAACTTCCAAACTAATACTTCTTAGTTTAGTTTCTGGCTGTAAATGAGAGTCAGTCTTCAGATTTTAAAATGTAACGGAAAAGCAGTAATCAGCTTGAAGTTAAAATCAGTTTTGCAAACAAGCTATGTATATATCAAACTCTCTGTCTGTGGAAGATAAAATGTTGGTCACTGCACCTGGTTTACCAGGGGTGATTGATAAGTTTGTGGCCTAAGGTAGAAGGAGTCAATTTTAGAAAACCTAGCACATTTATTTTTCAACATAGTCCCCTCCTACATTTACACACTTAGTCCAGCGGTCGTGAAGCATACGGGTGCCTTCTTTGTAGAAGTTGGTGTCTTGGACAGCCAAGAAGTGGTCCACAGCAGGGGTGATTGATAAGTTCGTGGCCCAAGGTAGAAGGAGATGAGTTATACAGCTCTCATTACATGCACGTGCAGTTCAACTCTGAGTGATTATGCAGAAAGTTTGAAGTTAACAACTCATCTCCTTCTACCTTAGGCCACAAACTTATCAATCACTCCTGCTGTGGACCACTTCTTGGCAGTCCAAGACGCCGATTTCTACAAAAAGGGATCCATATGCTCCACAACCACTGGGCTAAGTGTGTAAATGTAGTAGGGGACTACGTTGAAAAATAAATGTGCTAGGTTTTCTAAAGTAGACTCCTTCTACCTTAGGCCACAAGCTTATCAATCACCCCTCGTATTGCTGCTGAAGAGTGCAGTATAAGACAATGGGTTATTTAACTTGGCTTGTTGAAAACAGACAAGCTTGCTCTAAGTTGTTTAGTTCAAGGAAGCTTGCAGACCAGATGGAAACAAACACTGAGCATGTCAATAACTAATCTGTTAATGTTAGGAATTTTATGTACTCAGAAAAGTTAGTTTTACACCATTGGCTGTGTCTCCAAAAAGCTTTTAGGCATTTTGTGTAAAAAAAGTATCTGAGAAAATATCATATGCAGGTGACATCACTCAAGCGGCAGAAAAAGCGCATAAACATAGAGAGCAGTTCAGGCCTACTAGGAGGAATGGGATAAAGAACATCAAGAAACGCGGGGTGAACTAGTATCAACTCCTCTGGCTTCAATTTCAGTGATGGATGATTTGTTAATAATATGACAAATATTATTCTTCAACAGCAGAAAGGCACAGATCAACTTTTCTGTATCAATCGTACTGAAAGTTATAAGCAAAGCAGTTCATAGCTTAGCACGTTTGGAAATAATTTCTTTTTACTTCTCTGAATAAACTTGTAGTTACTCCAACAAAATTGTAACTTAATGCCAAAGGCAAAGTGCTTCAGATCTGAAAACCAGAAATAAAAGTGAAAATGCTGGAAGTACTCATCAAGCCAGGCATCATCTGTGAAGAGAAGAGTCAACATGTCGGGTGAATGATTTTTCATCCAAACTGGGAAAAGTGAGAAATGAAACAAGTCTTTTTTCAAAAAAACAGCTTTTTTGTTGTTGTAGAATCACCTGTGACTCTGCTGTCTTCCTTGAGTCAAAGGTCCAGTTCAGCTCTTAGACCAATAGATTAAGTACAAACATCTAAGAAGAACACCATTATTGTACAGTCCTGGCCTTTCAGGTAAAGATAAAAGACTCCAGGATATTTCTCTATCTGGTAACATTCATATAGATAGAGATAATTTGGTCTTTATAACTGCTGTTGGTAGGAACTAGCTATATGCAAATTGGCTGCTATGTTTATAACGGTGAATATTCTTCAAGAAGTGCTCTGCTAGGGCAGAGAAATGAAAGGCGATACATAAGTGCAAGTTGTCCTGTAAAAGGATCCAGTGTTTTCCTGGCACATATAATAAATGAACTATTCTTGGGCTTCCAGCCAGGTACAGGTAACAATTATAACCGACGTTTTGACAACAAACTCTGCCATCTTCATTAGGGATGATGCCTGAGCATGTCTAGTCTGGTGGTATTTATACCCCGTCGTCCAAGCCTCATGATTGATTAGTCCTCATCCAATCAGGTTTCTACTGTCCCACCTTGTTTACAATCGAATTCTAGTTCTTACTTAGAGCAAGACCTTTGTCTTTGTTAAAATTCTTTTCCTCTAATTTTATTTCAATGGTTTCCTTCACCAGGCTGTCCCAAAATCCATTGGCACGGCAGAATAATTTTGTGCCATCGAAGTCAATCCTATGGCCACTGCGAATGCAATGTTCTCCTACCACCGATTTCTCCAGGTAACCCAAATAGATACACTTCCTATGCTCCTTGATGTGGGTTTCCACCATGCTTTCCTATATTTCTGCAGTTTCTGGAAGGATTGCCAGGATCCTGAAGAAATACCACATTAATATCACCCAAAAACCCATAAGAAAGCTCAAATCACAGCTTATGTAGGTCAAAGATGTCCTGGGACTAAGGACGGCTGGCATTTACAGGATTCCCTGTGAATACAGAGCAGCATATATTGGCCAGACGAGACGCTTAGTAGAAACCCACATCAAAGAGCATAGGAGGTGTATCTGTTGGGTTACCCGGAGAAATCGGTGGTAGTAGGACATCGCATTTGCAATGACCATAGGATTGACTTTGATGGCAAAAAACATCAGTTAAAATCAATACCTGTACCCGGCTGGGAGCCCGAGAAGAGTTTCTCTGCAAGTTGTCCTTTTCCTTTTGTTCTTTGTCAAGGCTGCCCATCATCACTGGATCTAAATTCTGGAATGCAACACCAGTATCTTCACCAGATGAACAGCAGTGGCTCAACAAACTAGCTCACTACTATCCCTTCAACATCAATTAGGCAAAAAACTTTGACCCATCCCAAAAATGAATTAGGCAAAAAACTTTGACCCATCCCAAAAATGAATAAGTAAAAAAGAACAAAGAATAGCCTCCCTTGAAATAGAAAAAAAGCTTGTTGAGCATCCCATGATATCCATATTTAATTGCAAGGTCATTAAGGAACCGTGAAACTTAGGCCATGTGTGAAACAACAGTGGAAGATTATCTTGAGGGGCCCCCTGTCCAATTATAATCTGAGCCAATAAAGTGCATGATATTGGATTTATACCATGGATTCTAGGTGTTGCTCAAAAGCACAACTTTTACGCACTTACATCTTGGCTATACTGTGAAAGAAATATTAGTGTCAATGTCAAAGTTCATAAGTATATCCATCAGTCAATGATAAGCCAAAATTATAATCAGAAAAATGTTCCAGCCTTTTCCAATGAAAAGTTCCCTGAAGCAGTCTCTTAAAATGTCACACAATCAATGATGAATTACCTGGATTTTGAATATGTTTATCTCAATATCTGCTCAGCATGCATCAACAACGACAGATGTTTCCACTGAGAGTAGTAAATGTAGGCACACCATTTGGAATGGCTTTCATCTTAAAGAATTTTGGCACAATATATTAAATATATCTTAACTAATTTGAAAATTGTAAATTATGGAGACAGTAATCCATCTCTGGGATTGATTATGGGGCTGATGTTCATACTTGGGAACTTCTGGATTTAGCTGAATCTGAGATTAGTGAAAAGCAAAGATATCTCCCAAACAGATTTTCTTTATTTAAGGGGCGGGGAGCGGGGGTACTTGGACGAAGCAACCCATTCAAAACGCTGGAGGAACTCAGCAAGTCAGGAGGGGGATAAAGTCGATGTTTCAAGCCAAAACTCTTCATCAGGACTGGAAAGGAAGGGGCAGAACCAGAATAAGAAGTTTAGGAGAGGGGAACAAGCTGGCAGGTGATCGGTGAAACCGGGTGAGGGGGAAAGAGGTAAGAAGCTAAGAGGAGATAGATGGAAGAGGTAAATGGCTGAAGAAGGAGGAATCTAATAGAACAGGACAGTGGACTGTAGAATAAAGGGAAGGAGAAGGGGAACCAGGGGGATGTGATATACAAGTGAAGAGAAGAGAAAGGGTAAGAAGGTAACTAGAACTGGAAATGAAAAAAGAGGGAAGGAGGGAAGGAGAACAAATTACTGGAAGATGGAGAAATCAATGTTCATATTATCAGGTTGGAGGCTACCTAGATGGAATATGAGGTGTTGCTCCTCCACCCTGAGTTTGGCCTCAGCGTGACAGTAGAGGAGACCTGTCAGTATGGGAAGTTGAATCGAAGTGAGTAGCCACAAGAAGATCCTGCCATTTGTCTCTCGGCAAACCACCCTTTCAATCTGTATCGGGTCTTACCAGTGTAGAGGAATCCCCATAGGGAGCACCAGGTACAATAGGTGATCCTGACAGACTCACAGGTAAAGTGTCACCTCACTTGGAAAGAATGTTTGGGGCCCTGTATGATCATCATCATAGCTTGTCACACCAGACAGCCAGCCACTCTAGTATTGTTTGGTTGATGTTGAGCAGGTCAGTGTCAGCTAAATCTGGTGAGAGTGGGCAGTTGCGCAGAACGTGTTCAATGTTCTGCAGCCTTTCGTCACACTCACAGGACTCACTGCCCTGTATGATGGTGAGGGAGGAAGTGTAGCATTTCTCCACTTACCAGGGGTTGGAGGTCAGTGAGAAGGTATGTAGGACAGAGAGTCACATAGAGAGTGAATCCTAGCAGAAGTGGGGGGGGGGGGAAGATTCACTGATTCATTTAATGGTAGGATCCCATTGTAATGGCAGAAGTCATAGAGAACAATGCACAGAGGCACATGGGGTGGTAGATAAGAACAAGGGAAAAGTTCTATCCTTGTTATGATGGTGGGTGGAGGGGATAAGGGCAAATGTGTGGAAAATGGAGGAGATGTGGGTAAAGGCAGTATCGATGGTGGTGGAAGGGAAACCCTGTTCTTTGAAAAAAAAAGAACATCTTAGATGTTCTAGAACGGAAAGCCTCATCCTGAGAACAGATGCAGTAGAAACAGAGGAACTGAGCAAAGGGAACAGAATTTTTACAAATCATATGTTGGGAAGAGATTTAACTAAGATAACTGAGAGTCAGTAGGTTTATAAAATATGTTAGTAGATAGTTCGTTCCCAGAGAAAGAGGTAGAGAGGTTGAGAAAGGGGAGAGAAATGTTAGAGATGGACGAAATAATTTTGAGGGCAGGGTGGAAGCTGGAGGCAAAGTTGATGAAGTCGACGAGCTCAGCATGGGTGCAAGAAGCAGCACCAATGCAGTCATCAGTGTAGCAGAGAAGAAGTTGGGGAGCGTTACCAGTGTTAGCTTGGAACATGGATTTTTCTACATAGCTGACAAAAAAGCAGGCATAGCTGGCTCCCATGCAAGTGGCCATGGCCACACCTTTGATTTGGAGAAAGTGGGAAGAGCCAAAAGTGAAATTGTTGAGGGTAAGAATAGTTCTGCCAGATGGAGGAGGATGGTGGTGGAGAGGAACTGGTTGGGTCTGTTGTCCAGAAAAATGCAGAGAGCAATGGTTTCTCCAAAGTAGCAATAACCAGGCCACATGCCCCTCAAGCTTGTCTCATCATTCAACATGATCTTGGCTGATCTGCTCCAGGCCTCAATTCTTTCTTTGTGCCAGTTCCCCAGAGCTTTCAGTTCCTAATCTTTCAACCATTTATCTAAGTCCACTTTAAATTTCTGCAAGGAGCCAGCCTTCACATTTCTTCAGGATAGTGAATTCCAAATATGTTTCACTTGTACACATTGATGGAGGGTAGAATTGTAACTGTCTCGCAATCCGTCACCTCTTCAGAGCCAGGTGTTATAGCTGTTACATAGCCAGTGGGTATCTTGTGACTGTCTTATGACCATGATGTAATGGTTTTGTGATGGTGGGGTGATGTAATTTTCCCTCCGGTGTGCGGTCACATGATGTAGTTTTCCCACCGATGTGAGGTCACATGATGACATGTTCACAACAGGTATAAAAGGGAGACCCCTGGTGTGATGCAGTTAGTTTCAGTTGAGTTGTTGTTTGCTTCATTAGTTACTCCGTTATGCTACGTATTCATCTCATGACGCAGTTTCGTTTTAAAGTGGAGTTCTACTTTCTATTGTAAGGTAAAATCATTGTGCCGGCAGCTTCACCAATCGCTGCCAGCTTTGTTGGTGTATTTTTGATTTACCTTTACAGTAGTATTGGAGAGTGAAGACCTTATCAAAGGATGGGAACCTGAAGGATCGGAATAAATTTGGAGTCGTCCATCGGTTTAACAAAGGATCAACCTTATTGAGGATTCGTTCAGAATGTGGTGACCTGTATCTGAGATAACTCCTACAAGAGCAGGGAAGTTTGTGCAGTGTTCACTCGCCAGGAAAAGGTCAGTTCCTTTAAGCCGTTTTATTTCCTTCGTCATGAATCCTTTGGAGAATCAGCAGTAACATCACGTCTCCGAAGAAATCCGTTTCCAGAGAAGTCTCTCCTTATTGACTGTGTAAATCACTTGAACTTTTGAATTTACCATTTTAAGACTGCGTTCGAATTTACCAATTTAAGAACTGTTTTCCAATTTACCCTTTTAAGAACTGTTCTAGATTTGCCAAATAGCAGTTAACTTCCGGTTAAGTTAGTCGTTTGAATACTTTTCACTATTGTTGAGCAGAGTTTAATAAATGTTTGTTTGTTTTTTACAAAACCTGACTCAATTGATAATTCATTGTTGCTGGTCACATGACATAGTGAATTGCCCCGATTGTCTGGTGAGTGGCACAAACTGAGGGGAATTGATGGAAATGTGAATGAAATGTGATTAGCAAACAACAGGAATTCTGCAGCTGCTGGAAATTCAAGCAACATACATCAAAGTTGCTGGTGAACGCAGCAGGCCAAGTAGCATAATTAGTGCAGGTTTAGTGCAGATGGGTGATTGGTGGCTCATGAAGACAATAGGCCCGACTCCTGGAAGGCTTTGCCCAGTGAATGGGCTATTTGCATATTGCCTGATATTTGTATTGAATAGAGTGACAGCTGTCAATCTTAAATGATTATCTTGCATTTGATCAGAGATATCAAGATAGCTTGCAGTGTAGTTTAATTTTTGTAAACAAAAACAACATTCTTTTGATGATAGCATTGTTGCATCAAAGCATAAACCTCCATAAGACATAGAATTAGGCCTTTCAGCTGAGTTATTATCCATCTCAACACCATTCTTCTGCCTTCTCCCCTTAAGTTTTGACACCCTTACTAATCAAGAACTGGAAGATTGCATACTAGAACAAAATAGTTATCAGAAAGTTCTCATTTGAGAAACTCTTTACTGGAGTTTTCCACTGATTGTGGCTTAGCTTTAGTTTGTATTCCTAGCAATTCATTATCTAACAATCAGTGAACGCTTTATCTAGTTGATCCAATTTTTCAGCTGCTGTTACTGATGGGAAAGATGCCATTAAATTTTCCAGACATTTGAGGTTGACTTCTGTTCTTTTAGGGAGGTCAATAAACCAGGCTCCTTTTTAAATTTGGATCATGAATTGGCACCTTCTGAAAATAACAAGCAACCGCCACGTTGAAATCTATAATATTTGTGCAATTCTAGTTGACATCTTTTTATGTCAAGGCAGATACATTAGTGCACTATTTGGTTTTGAATCCAGCGAGCAGTTTCATTTTTTGGAGTAGTTCGAAAGATTTTCCACATTTACATCAATTCCTATGAAACTTCATAAATTGTATGGGGGATAGGCTATTCAGCCCCTCATGCCTGCTCTGCAGTTCCATAAAATCATGGCTAACCTATCACTTTACAGATACGTTCCTGCACTAACTCCTTATTCCCTGGATCCCTTAATCTCCAAAAGATGATCAATCTCTATTTTGAATATCAAATTCCTTCTCATCTCTGTTTTGAAATGCTGTTTGAGACTGAGAAGCCTGCTGTAGATACCCCAGCCAGAGAAAACAGTAATTCTTCACTCACCTGTTGAACCCATTAAGAATTATGTACAGTACATTTTGAAGTGATCGCCTCATTTTTCTAAAACTCCTGAGATTACAGGCTCTGTCTGTTTATTCTCTCCTTGCACTATATACCTGCCACCTCGGCAATCAGACTCATGAAATATCTGGTATAGGTGCTGCTGAATTATTTGGTTTTATGATCCCACTGAGCATCCTTAAAAAAACACTTTCAGAGATGAAACACAATTACTACTCTACATTTACATATACAGTATTATTTACTTATTTACTTTGTTTTTTTGTATTTCCAGAGTTTTTCTGTTTTTGCACATTGGTTGTCAGTCTTTGATTGTGAGTAGTTTTTCATTGATTCAAATGTATTTCTTTGCTCTACTGTGAATGTCAGCAAGAAAATGAATCTCAGGGTAGCATGCGGTGACATATACGTACTGTGATAATAATTGCACTATTAACTTGCATTCACAGCAAGAGACTGAAGCGACGTCTGTAGCTCAAGCAGCTTTTGAAAGGTCAACAACAACAACTCCCAAACAAAGCATGTGGGATCTGAGAGTACAAGGGCCTTCTCTCATGTCATCATCAGCAGAAGTCATGGAAAGAACAAACAAGAAGTAAAATCCAAAAGTATTCAGGTATGAAAATATGTTCAATAGGTACACTTAATGTCAGAGAAATGTATACAATATACATCCTGAAATTCTTTTTCTTTGCAAACATCCACGAAAAGAGAGGAGTGTCCCAAAGAATGAATGACAGTTAAATGTTAGAACCCCAAAGTATCTCCCCACAGCTCCCCAATCCCACGCACAAGCAGCAGCAAAATGACGACCCCCTCCCCCACCAGCAAAAAAGCAGCAGCGCCCTCCATCAGGCACTCAAGCGAGCAGCAAAGCATCAATAAAGACACAGACTTGCAGTACTCCAAAGACTATTCATTCACTGGGTATCTGACATACCACAGGGTCTCTCTATCTCTCTCTCTTTAATAAGGGAAAAAGAGGTTTAGTAGTCATTTGCAATGAGAAGGCATCCATGCTCAAATTCTCCTTCATGAGACACCAGGGCAAATCCATTAGGATTCACAAGTATGCTATTCTCACTGGTTGGTGTCACTTAGAGCCAATACCAATATAAAAAGGCATCTCTTTAGACTGATTAGCAACAAAATGTAGCAGTGAGGTGCAGTAGTACTTTTTAAAGGAGGAAGTTCTTTGATCTAGAATGCACTGCTTAGGAAGAGAGTGGAAACAAAATCCATGTTAACTTTCTAAAAGAAAATGGATCAGTGCTTCAAGGGTAAAGATTTAGAGGGCTATGGAGAATGTGCAGGATTATGGGAACTGATGGGTCTACCAATGGAGATCTGTTCAATAGCCACTTTCTATACAGTATCAATTGTTATGCCATTATTCTAAAAGTCATGGTTGAATATTGCCTGAAATATAAGTCCACTCTTGAAATCGGTCCGGCCTCTTATCCTGACTGGACATGTTTTATTCTGCTTTAAGCCACCTAATTTTGGCTGGCAACCATTACCTTAAAACCTTATTGACAAAATATTACTTTCTTCAATAGTGCAAAACTTCGGAAATTAGAATTGGGGCTATAAGTAAGAGCCATTTATATAGACTCCAGTGAAAATCTACTTAGTGAATCCTTATCCATGCTTCTGTCTTTTGCTTTTCAATTTTCACTCATGGAGGTTGAGCTTATTTTATGTTGTCCAAGACTTTGCCATAACGTTTTTGTGCCAACTGCTCTGGGACATTTCCATCCCATCTCCATGATTGTAGAAAGTTCCTCAGTGGCCGAAGAAAACAAAGGGGAGGAATATGGCATAGGTCAGGTCCACAGACAAATGATGTCCAGCTTGTTAACATCCACCTCAGTCTTATCTACCTACACATGGTTAGGAAGCATCACTTGAGACACCTTAACTTCAAAGGGAAGTCCCCATGAAGAACTACAGGTTTCCCCCGCCATCCGAAGGTAGAGTGTTCCTATGAAACGGTTCGTAAGCCAGAATGTCGTAAAGCGAAGAAGCAATTACCATTTATTTATATGGGAAAATTTTGTGAGCGTTCGCAGACCCAAAAATAACCTACCAAATCATGCCAAATAACACATAAACCTAAATAACAGTAACATATAGTAAAAGCAGGAATTATATGATAAATACACAGCCTATATAAAGCAGAAATACTTTTCCACAATCATTCAGCGAAAATCTCACGCAAGCGCTCTCGGCAGAAACACTCTCTCCAGTAACCTTAAAGCTATGAAGCTGACAAATCATACCAAATAACACGTAAAAATACACAGCCTATATGAAGTAGAAATAATGTATGTACAGTGTAGTATCACTTACGGGAATCGGGAAGACAGCGCAGAGCACACTGACGATGGTGTGTTCGGCTGAGTCGTTGGAGGTTGGGGTGGTGCAGTGGTCCCCACCCCCCGGGCCACGGATAGATACCGATCCGCGAAGCATGTAGGGGTACAGCGGTAGCCGGGAGGCACACAGCACATCTTTAAGAAAAAAGCCGAAATAAACATGCTAATTAATTAGGTGCCGCCCAGCACATAATTGTCGGCCCAGATCAGAGGCGATTGCCAATTGTCTTTCGTAACAGTGATGTTTCGTAAAGCGATTGTCTTTCGTAACAGTGATGTTTCGTAAAGCGAATGTTCGAAAAGCGGGAGAAACCTGTATATTATTACGTAGTTACAGGAAAGCCTTACTTTATCAAAGTGGGGTTTAGAGTCAGCAGCTCTGTCCATCTTCTTCCTCTTGCTGCTACCAATGTCACCCTTCATACTCATTTCAACCTTCTCAACAACTCGTACGTGTTTGCATCCTTTACAACCCTGCATTTACATTGTGCCTCAATATGACAAGACCTCTAACACGTGCAAGTCTTCTGCTTCGGTTAGATAGCACCCAGGTTTGGAAATGCATTGCCAGACCTTCATCATCACTGGGTCTGAATCTTGAAACAAAAGTGTGGGAGTGTGTTCACCAGACTAACTGCGGAGACTCAAGAAGCTGATCACCACCACCTCCAAGAAGGCGATTTGCGACGTGCAGTAAATGCTGGCCTCAACAGTAGCAACTGATGCTCAAAACTGAATTAAACCAGTAAACCAGCCCAGGTTGCCTTATGGGAGCATAAGCAGCTAAACATTGGACTGAGCTGTTGAAGAAGATATCGCTCAAAGTGCTGGATCTCAAAGAGGATCATGGATTTAGAGAGATGTATAGAAATTCCTCCAGATTAAACTCCCATCATTTTTGTACATTACATATTATCCATCTCATTTTTCTTACATGGAAAAAAATGAAGAATGGGTAGAGGTAATTTCAAGTGTGTTAAATTTACATGTAATATATGAACATCTAATTTGAGCTTATCATTTAACGTAGCACCTGAGTAATATCCCACGAGTGTGCAGTGACATACAGGAAGTGAACCCAATGGTATTATACACAGTTCACAGCACTCCAGTGGCGCTAATTGCAGTAAATTGCTTGTAATAAGTCAAAAGCATGTAAACCTGGACAAAATATTCTTCCAAAACTTGCTGTGAACTGTTGTTGAACATAATGCAGATACCATACTTGCAGATCAATGGAGAGAGGTCCTTGTTATTTGCCTGTGGTTAATGTCATGATTTAGGTGCTGGCTTCAGTTCAAGTGGAAAACTGGTCTCATCTTAGCTCAGAACATATTGTTCAAAAACATATGAAAAAACGAGTGTAAAAATAGGCCAAAAATTCCCTTGTTGATTCCAAGGCATTTCCTGAGCATCAAGCATTAAATGTGAAATGTGTTGAAACCCCAGATTCTGGAATTTGTTTCACTGCAGCCCTTCTGCATTTGCTGACACTAGTCATTGAGTCCAAAAGGTTTCCGTTAGACTTATCCTGGAGCTGATTTTGATCTGTAGTTGCTAATGCTAAAATGCATTGTGTTTTTTAGCATGTTCTGTATATCTTATATATGGATATCATCACTAGCTCTAAATAATTGAATTGTGCAGTAGGAAGAGAAAGGGGAATTCTCAAAATATCAAAAATATGTCATTCCGTTTCCGCTGGCCTTTTTTAAACAGCACAGGTGCTCATTTCATTAACACACACTAATCAGAATTTTATAGTGGTAAAAAGAGGTGCTGAAAAGTAAGTCAGAAACTTCCCAAAGTGGTGCCAGGAGCAACAGGAGTGATGCTCTTAGCCAACAAGAAACTCTATGGGACTGCTTTATGGTCATAGTCAGCAATCGCTCCACTGTTACCTTCCAACCTCAGAGACTGCCCCCACAAAGAGACTGGTGGTCAGCATGGACTGGTTGGGCGAAAGGGCCTGTATCTGTGCCGTATTGCCCTATGACTATAACCTCCTTCAAGATCTTTTTTTCAAACTGCAGAAGCTGGGGATCTGAAATAAAGAAAAATAGGGACTGGAAATAGCAGGTCAGACAGCATCTATGGAAAGAGGAACAGTGAACTTTTCAGCTCTAGGACCCTTTATCAGGACTAGGAAATAGGACAGAAAGAAAGAGTGAGTTATCTGAAATTGGATAATATGATATTGAGTCCTAAAGGTTGCAAAATGCCCACACAGAAGACGAGGTGCTGTTCCTCAACCATAAATGGCCCTTGTTGTAACAGTGCAATGGCCACATTCAGAGAGGACAGAGAAGGCAACAGTGTCACTTGTGCATATTGAATCCACGAAGCCTTGCTTTCACACATCAAAGATAAATCACTCAGAATGAGATTCTGCTTTGGTACAAGATGGAAATGAACAACATTTTCTGCTTTGGAAAATGCATGTGTGGTGAGACTGAACAACAGTGCTGTGTTAATCAGTGGGAAAGCAGAGCAAGTTATTGGCTATCTCAGCCAATGGATCATTTGCCTGTTCATTCCGTTTACGAAGAACACATTAATTGATGTCGAGTTTAGAAGAACATGGGGTGGGGTGGAAATCTCCTGAATATTGAAAGGCCTGGAGAGAGTGGACATGGAGAAGATATTTCCAATAGTGTGAGAATCTATGACCTGAGGGCACAGCCTCAAAATGGAAGAGTATCTCTTTAGAACGGAACTGGGGATTTTTTTTTTGACAGAGGATGGTGAATCTGTGGAATTCTTTGCCACAGATGGCTGTAGAGGCCAAGTCATTGGATATGTTTAAAGCAGAGGTTGATAGATTCTCGATTAGTAAGGGCATCAAAGTTTAGAGGGAGAAAGTAGGAGAATGGGGTTGAAAGGGATAGTAAATCAGCCATGATTGAATATAGAGCAGACTTAATGGGCCGAATAGCCTAACTCTGCTCCTATATTTTATGGTCTTATGGTCTCAATATTCGGAGGCTGTTGAAGATAATGATGCCATTGCTAAAAGTGGCAGTTCCACCCACACCAGCAAGTTGTTTCTAGCTGCCCTTGCAAGATGGCAACGCTGTGTAGGCATGACCTGAAACAAATGGCTGGAGCTGTCCTTGATCAGTGGTAGACGACTTTGCCAAAATTCCCATTTACATATAATCTGTTACTTAAAGACTCCTTTTTACAGCGTTCTTTAATATTGTAAAATATCAACAGATGCAGTGGTGCCTGGAAGTTTGGGAACCCTGTAGAATTTTCTCTGTTTCTGCATAAATATGACCTAAAATGTAATCAGATCTTCACATAAGTCCTAAAACTAGATAAAGAGAACCCAATGAAATAAACAACAAAAAACATTGTTCATTTATTTATTTATAAGTTATGATTATGAGGACACGCAGTCCCCTTTTATTGTCATTTAGTATGCATGCATTAAGAAATGATACAATGTTTTTCCAGAATGATATCACAGAAACACATGACAAACCAACTTAAAAACTAACAAAAACCACATAATTATAACATATAGTTACAACAGTGCAAAGCGATACCATAATTTGATAAGAACAGACCATGGCACAGTAAAAGTCTCGGAGTCCCTCAAAGTCCCATCATCTCACGCAGACGGTAAACTCCCAGTGCCGCCAACTTGCCGATGCAGCATCCCGAAAGCATCCGAGCACAGTCCGACTCCAAGTCCGTCCGAAAAACTCCGAGCCTCCGACCACCTCCCAACACCGATGCACCGAGCACCATCTCTGCCGAGCGCTTCGACCCCGGCCCCGGCAACAGGCGATACGCAAAGCCAAGGATTTGGGGCCTGCGTCTCCGGAGATTCTCGGTCGCACAGTAACAGCGGCAACAAAGCAGGCATTCAGAAGTTACTCCAGATGTTCCTCTGCACTTTCACGGCTGTCCCCATCAAATACAGATTGATGCACGGCCCCTAGTTACACATATCGATATTCATTTGGAACGGCCGCGCGCGCTGCATTGCGCCACCATCTTCTCCTCCCTTGGATATTTAGAAAAATTATCCAATATTACATGTAATTTTTGGAAAAGATATGTGAACCTCTGGCACAATGCCTTCTACAAAAGCTATTTAGAGTCAGGTGTTCCAATCAATGGAATGAAATTGGAGGTGTGTAGAAGTGCCCTGCCCTATAAAAAGACACACAAAGTTTAGTTACTGACAGAGCCTGCTAGCCACAATCAAAACATCTTTCAGAGGACTTTAGAAGAATTGTAGAGACGCATCAAGCTGGAAAAGGCTACAAAAGCATTTCTAAAGACCTGAGTGTTCATCAGTCCACGGTAAGAGAAATTGTCTATAAATGGAGGAAATTCAGCACTGTTGCTACTCTCCGTAGGAGTGGGCATCCTGCAAAGATCACACCAAGAGCACATCATGCAGTGCCGAAGGAGATGAAAAAGAACCCAAGGGTAACAGCAAAAGTCCTGCAGAAATCTCTAAAATTTACTAAAGTCTTTGCTCATAAGTCCACTGTAAGAAAAACACTGAACAAGAATGATGTTCATGGATGGACACCATGAGGGAACCAACTGCTCTCTGAAAAAAAACATTGCTGTATGACTCAAGTTTGCAAAGGACCTGGATGTCCTACAACGCTTCTGGGGCAATGCTCTGTGGATAGATTACACAAAAGTTGAACTTTTTGGCAGAAATGCACATTGCTATGTTTGGAGGAAACGGGGCACTGCACACCAACAACAAAGCCTCATCCCAACTGTGAAGCATGGTGGAAAGAGCATCATGGTTTGGGGCTGCTATGCTGCCTCAGGGCCTGGACAGCTTGCAATCATTGAGGGAACAATGAATTCAAAATTGTCTCAAGACATTTTACAGGAGAATGTCGGGGTAGCAGTCCGTCACCTGAAGCGTAATAGAAGATGGATAATGCAACAAGACAATGATCCAAATGACAGGAGTAAATCAACAACAGGATGGTTTAAAAAGAAGATAATTTTGTGATTTGGAATAGCAGAGTCAAAGTCCTAACCTTAATCCTATAGTAATGTTGTCGAAAGACCTGAAGCAAGCAGTTCATGCAAGAAAGCCCGCCTACGTCCCAGAATTGAAGCAGTTTTGTAAGGAGGAATGGCCTAAAATTCCTCCAAGCCGATGTGCAAGACTGATCAACAGCTACTGGAAACGTTTGTTTGAAGTTATTGCCATGCAAGGGGTTCACACCAGTTACTGAAAGCAAAAGTTCACATACTTTTTCCAACAAATACATCTAATATTGGATCATTTATCTCAATAAATAATGAACAAGTATAATGTTTTTTGTGTTATTTATTTAATTGGGTTCTGTTCATCTAGTTTCAGGACTTACCAGAAGATATGATCAAATTTTAGGCCATATTTATGCAGAAATAGAGAATATTCTACAGGGTTCACAAACTTTCTAGTACCACTGTATCTGATAAGGGAATTAGAATTGAATTAAGAATTTTTTTTAACCCTGAGAGTGGAACTTGAGGTAGAAATTCCTACTGCATTTAAAAAGTACTTGAAGACTTAATCCACTGGAATTTGTGAAGCTGCAGACTGAGCTGGGAATTGGGATTGATCCAAAAGGGTCTTTTACAGTTGGCATAAACATGATGTGTCAAATGGTCGCCTTCTATGCCATAAGCATGTATGATCCTTTGACTCAGTGACTCTGTTCAGGATTCACTGAAGAAAACCTTGATTTCTAGCATGTGAATTGTTTATGTCCCTCATATGGAGCCCATTCACTATTTTTAAATCAGCTCTGTTAATTTGATTGTTACTTATTCTTTCAAAAATCCAATTTCCGAGAAGAGCTGTTTTTAATAACATTATTCATTATATTCGACATATATGCCTTAATATGTGGTTTCCCATTTTCAGTTGCAATAACAAGAAATATTTGATTTAGCATGATGCACATAAGGTCCCTATCATCCCTTAATTCAATTGAATGTACTAATCTGAGAGGCTCCATATGTGCTGATGAGAAGCTTTTTGGTTAAGGCAGCATTTCCATCCCTGTGGGCAAAGGGTCATGTTTCAAAGCCTCTTGGCACTCATTTCCACTAGACACACTGTTTATTCGGTGAGCTCTCAGACCAGAAGAAATAAACAATTCCATGTAGAAATCTAAACGGTAATCTGAACGCACTGTTTAAGATATTAGAACAATTCTTTACTGACTAGCAACTACCCAACCTCAGCCTATTCCTTCCTGGTGAACGAGTACGCTGGTACACTGGTTCTTAGCTGATTGCAAAAGTTCAGTGTAGTGCCTGGCCTCATCAAGAGGAAATGGTGGCCTGCACTCCCATAATGGCTTTGGCAACCAATGAAATCCTCCTCTCAAACAGTCACCGATACTGGATCCTTGGGAAAGACTTTGGGCAGCCTAGTCACACAGCTAGTAGAGCGGGTGCTTCACATCACCAGCGACCCAGGCTCAATCCTGCCATCCAGTGCTGTCTGCGTGGAGTCTGCATGTTCTCCCTGCGCCCATGCGGTTTCCTCAAGGTACTTCCATTTCTTCCCACGTCCCAAAAATGTGGAGGATGTGATTAGCCACTGTAAATTACCCCGACATAGGCAAGTGGTAGAATCTGGGAGTTGTTGGTGGGGATCGATGGAAAATTGAATGGGATTAGAGTGGGAGTCTGCTGCTCAGCATGGAGCTCGTGGCTGTGTAACCATGATCTATGATCTTTCACCTTTTCTGTTTATTGAGATCACCAGGTGTCAGCTCAGCAGACAGACTTAGGGCTAGAAATCAGACAGCATCTGTCCTGTTCAGTTGAGTTTGATAAGGAGCCCTGACTGGCAGCATGCCTGGTGTAGGATGGCCCCAGTTCTGCCTGGATTCAGGAATCTGAAGCTTCCATCCAATGCAATGCGTAAACGTCAGCCAGCGGAGAATTTGCCACACGCAATGGATGGAAAAGGTCTTGTAGTCTGCCTCGCAACAGATCGTCAAGAATGGGACTGCTGCAGAACTCAGGACAGAGATTGAGAGATCTTTGTTGAGATTTTCAAAGGTTATGGGAGACAGACAGACAAACGAGGCCACAGTGCAAATCAGACAGAATCATAATGAAAGCTGGAGCAGGCTCAAGTGGGGTGAATGGGGCATAGTGTTTAGGATGGGTAGTAAATTCTGGTCTTGCCAGTGCTGTTGACATCTCATGTAAAAGAAATCCTAAGTTTGGAAATTTGGGAAATTCTACAATAAGGAGAGCCTGTATGTCTAATTAATTTTGGCAGACACTGAGTATCTGAAGAAAATACTACCACATCCAGTAAAAGGCTTTCAATGTGGATAGAAACTGGCATCTTCTGATGAGGTTTTAAAATGTTAGTAATAGCTTCCCAAAAAAACAGTAAATAAGGCCACTACTGAGAGCCTGGATTCAATTAACTTCAAGTAGGCTTCAGTTTCTAAATACTTCTGTAACCCGCGCACATGCAAGCCATAAAATGAACTTAGAGCAGTGTTCAGAGGCGAGTGATTGTGCAAACACAGCAAGAGGACTGCAAAGTGGTTGAGTTACTAGCTGTCATCTGAATACTTGTATCATTGATCCGAAGACATACGTTTGAATCTTACCACAGCAGTTGGATCATTTAAATTCAAATGATTAAATAAATATGGAATGTATAAAAAAGAACACTACTTGTAAATATGAAACTACTGGATTGTTTTAAAAGCATAGCATGTTTACTAGAGTCCTTCAGGAAAGGAAATCTACCATGCTTATCTCATGTGACTTATATGTGACTCCAGACCCATTGACTTGGTTGACTGCCTACCTCCTCAGAGTAAGGGAATTAAGGAGAAGGATAATTGTTGGCTTTCTCAGGGAAGTTAACATACTGAAAATGAATGAATAAAAAATCCATGAATTTTATCCAAACAAGGCTACTTGATCCTTTCAAAGTAGGAATGTAATGAATATGAGGTTAAGGAAAATTTGACTGATGTTCTGTTAGTGATGGATCATTCAAAAATGCTGGAGATATTTAGCAGGTGGGAGAATCACTGCTAATGCATAGAACAGAGCTGTAAGCATCCATCCCATGAAGAGCTTATCTTAAAAAGCTGCTCCAGTTACTGGGAGTGAAGACCCTCGGCCTGAAATGTTCACTCAGTTTCTCCACAGATGATGACTGACATACTGAGTATTTTCAGCATTTGATGTCTTTATTCTAATTTCCTGGACCTTGAGGCTCATTAAATATTCAAATAGCAATTTGATATGAATAGAGGAAAGAGGAAATAAAGGCAGGGTTTGGTCACATCACCAGCAATCCTCCTCTGCCCCAGCTCCAGCCCCCACCCTCACCTCCGCACCCCATAATTAAACTAGATCATCACCAAATCCTGATGAAGGGTCTCGGCCCAAAATATCGGCTGTTTATTCCTCTCTATAGATGCTGCCTGATCTATCAAGTTCCTCTAGCATTTGGCATGAGTTCTTCAAGATTTCCAACATCTGCAGAATCTCTTGCATTTACTTTATCACTGATTTTCTCAAATTCATTTCCTTGCCCGATTCCCACATCTCCCATGTAGTCCAAAGTTCCATCCATCTCATCATTGAATAAACTTAACGATGGAGCATCCATAACTTCCAGAGATTTGTGATGCCCCAAGAGAAGAAATGTTTCTTGACCCCAGTCTTAAGTGGCCAACACCAGTCCTGAGATGCCGCCCCTTAGTCTAAACATCCCCATTAGAGAAACATCTTCAGAAGCTTCTACATCAACTGGTACGAAGAAGATTCTTCGATTATTTCAGTCAACTACTGTGGCATGGCCACTTAATATTAAAGGCAGTACATATCAGTAATACTAATTAGTGAAATAAGTTAGAGTTAATGTAACTCTATATTATTTATCTTTAATATTGCTTGTGTTATAGTGATAACTACATATTTGACAAAATTCTACCATTCAGTATTGAGTAAGTAACAGAGCACATTTGGAATTCAATAGGCTCATTCATATTGTAACATATAATAAATTCTTTATTTTTCATTACAAATCAATTAAAATTCTTTCACAGGGGAGAACATAATTTAATACAATTCTGTCTGTAAAAGATAGGTTTCCATCAATAATAGACGTATCTTTAGCAAAAATAGAAACTTGAGGAGGTTTAAAGAATGTCTCAAAACCACAACATCTCTGGAGAATCACAAATTTCAGAATGGCTTTTAATGAATGGCATGTGAATAATCAAAACTAATATTTCCCTGGAATTTTCTTACTTGTGTTCATTGTTTCCCTCCATTAGATCTCTGTATAATATTACACCCCAAATAGAGAATACATTTGACAGAATAATAGCGAGAGACCAACTAATTGACATCAACATACAGGTTTTGTATGATGATTGCTTTCTTTTTAATTCAATAAATTGGGCTTTCATCACTTTGGCCTGTCTATCACAGTTTAGTTTAGGCTATGTACACTTCACAAGCCTAGGGAAGAATGGAAATTTTCACTCAGTGGCCATTTTATTAGGTACATCTGCTCGTTAATGAAAATACCTAATTAGCCAATCATGTGGCAGCAACTCAATGCATAAAAGCATGCAGACATGGTCAAGAGGTTTAGTTGTTGTTCAGACCAAATGTCAGAATGGGGAAGAAAAGTGACCTAAGTGACTTTGACCATGAAATGATTGTTGGTGCCAGACAGAGTGGTTGGAGTATCTCAGGAACTGCTGATCTCCTGCAATAACGGTCTAGAGTTTACAGAGAATGGTGCGATAAACAAAAAAAAATCGCAGTAAGTAGCAGTTCTGTGGGTGAAAATGCCTTGTTAATGAGAGAGGTCAGAGGAGAATGACAGGAAGGTGACAGTAACTCAAATAACTGCACATTGCAACAGTGGTGTGCAGAAGAGCGTCTCTGAATGCACAACATGTCGAACCTTGATGTGAATGGACCAGACCAGCAGATCACAAGCATACTACATGGAGGACGGCAACCAGTGGTGTTCTGCAGGGATCTGTTCTGGGACCCCTCCTCTTTGTGATTTTTGTAAATGACCTGGATGAGGAAGTAGAAGGCTGGGTTAGTAAGTTTGCTGATGACATAAAAGTTGGGGGTGTTGTGGATAGTCTGGAGGGCTATCAGAGGTTACAACAGGACATTGATAGGATGCAGAACTGGGCTGAGAAGTGCCAGATGGACTTCAACCCAGATAAGTGTGAAGTGGTTCATTTTGGTAGGTCCAATTTGAAGACTGAATATAATATAAATGGTAAGACTCTTGGCAGTGTGGAGGATCTGAGAGATCTTAGGGTCCGTGTCCATAGGACACTCAAAGCTGCTGTGCAGGTTGACAGTGTTAAGAAGGCGTATGGTGTGTTGGTCTTCATCAACCGTGAGACTGAGTTCAAGAGCCATAAGGTAATGTTACAGCTATATAAGACCCTGGTCGGACCCCACTTGGAGTACTGTGTTCTGTTCTGGTCATCTCACTACAGGAAGGATGTGGATACTATAGAGAGAGTGCAGAGGAGATTTACAAAGATGTTGCCTGGATTGGAGGGCGTACCTTATGAGAATAGGTTGAGTGTACTTGGCTTTTTTTGCTTGGAGTGACAGAGGATGTGAGGTGACCCGATAGAGATGTATAAGATGATGAGAGGCATTGATTGTGTGGATAGTCAGAGGCTTTTTCCCAGGGCTGAAATGGTTAGCACAAGGGGCATAGTTTTAAGCTGCTTGGAAATAGGTACCAAGAGGATGTCAGGGATAAGTTTTTCACACAGAGAGTGATGGGTGTGTGGAATGGGCTGCCGTTGGCAGTGGTGGAAGCGGATACAATAGAGTCTTTTAAGAGACTCTTAGGTAGGAACATGGAGCTTCGAAAAATGGAGGACTATACGCTAGGAAAATTCTAGGCAGTCTCTAGAGTAGATTACATGGTTGACACAACATTGTGGGCCAAAGGCCTATAATGTGCTGTAGATTTCTATGTTCTATGTTCTATACTCTCGCTGGCTATTTCATTAGGTACAGGAGGTAGATAATAAAGTGTACATTGAGTGTATTCGGGCTCTACAAATCAAATCAGTTACTGAATTTGTTTCTCTCTAATGATGTTGCCTGACATAAAGAGTCAGTGCTTTGTGGGTTGCTCCAGACTCCAGCATCTGCAGTCGTTTGTGTCTCCTCTTAGTTACTGGATGTTTTACTAGTCCAAAGTTGCCTCTTCCAAGGAGTCATGGTTCATCATACATGACCAAGAAGGCTTAGTAGCATGGTCCAAGGGTGGACCATCCATCCAGTGAGCTTGAGCAGCTTAAAGGTCATCAAGAGATCATATGAGATGATCATCAGAAGTCTACACAGTGAATCTACTGAACACAGATCACTTTGGATATGAAGCTTTCAAAACCATCGAAAGGATAGGTTGAGCCACAGAGCTATCACAAGCTAAAGGAAAGAATGTATTGTCCATACACAGATCAGATGGAAAGATGTTAAACTCCTTCCATTCATGAACTAGGACACTTGTATCGGCTGAAGAATCATGCTAGTGAATTGGTCAGACATTGAACCCTCCTGTCCTGGAATTGTTCAGCTGCCCTCATGATTGCTGACAAAAGCTAAGTTACATGAAACTAGTTCACAACTGCACAGATTGCAGTGGGCACGTCACCACAACTAGTCGAGCTGCTGCCTCAGAGCTCCAGTAATGCAGGTTCAATCCTGACCTCTGGTGCTGTCTGCGTGCAGGCCGTCTGTTTTCCCTCGACCCAAATGGGTTTCCTCCTACATTCGAAAGATGTGAGGGCTTGTAGGTTAATCGGCCGCTGTAAATTGTCCCGAGTGATAGAATTCCAATGGAGTTGATAAGGATGTGGAGAGACTGACATGGAAAAAGAATAAATATGTAATTGAGGGTGATGTGGACTTGATTACCTGAAGGGCCTGTCTCCAAGTAATATTACTGTGAT
The DNA here is from genome assembly GCF_963921235.1 of Mobula hypostoma. NCBI lineage: Eukaryota > Metazoa > Chordata > Chondrichthyes > Myliobatiformes > Myliobatidae > Mobula > Mobula hypostoma. The sequence goes on from NC_086128.1 coordinate 36,584,540, forward strand.
TCTATACATTTAGTTGCGTGTTAACTCATTAACCACTGTAATCAACAAGGAAATACAAATACTTCTTCACACCAAACTAGCAAAACTGCTTTAAATTCAAATCTTACTGATTTATGGCATAGCAGTTCATGCATCGCTTTACAGTGCCAGCAATCAGCAATTCGGGTTTGATCCCTGCCACTGTCTGTAAGGAGTTTATGCATTCTTCCCGTGACCGCATGTGTTTCCTCCGGGTGCTCCAACTTCTTCCGACAGTCCAAAAGTTACGTTTAATAAGTTGTGGGCATGGTATGTTGGTGCCAGAAGCATGGTGACACTTGTGGGCTGCCCCTGGCACAAGTTCAGACTGTGTTGGTCATTGAATCAAATGATCTATTTCACTGTATGCTTCGATGTTTCAATTTTGATGTGACAAATAAAGCAAATCATTTATTTTTCAAGATTTTAGTTGAACATTTCTTTCTATCCCACAATAGCCTAACTCACAGATTTATAAGACCGTCTTATAACTAGAAGAAGGGATACATTTCTGGGATTCATTTGAGTAAGTTAGGGACTGATTTCTAGAACAATGGTTAAAACATCATTTGATCTTCTCTGCCTAATGTAAAATAACTGGAGAAAAAGTAGAGATAAAATCAGATTTTTAAGAAATAAGCGGGGTCACGAAGAGGGAAGAAGTGGAAAACAGTAATGAATTATGGTCAGATACTTATGTAAACCAATGAAGATGAATTATGTAGCAAAATAAGATAAAAACCAGAAGAAACCACTCACAGCTGTAATGAAATCTTCCAGTATACCGTAGCACGGATTAAGCCATTCTTCAGTTACACTAAAAGCAAGCATTACCAAAACTGCAAATTTCATAAATAAAGACCAACAATGATGTTTTTTAATACAAGGTTAATAGGATCAGAGAATCACAGCACAGAAACTGGGCTTATCAGCTCACCTCTTCCATGATGATTTTGACAGCTGCCCATGCAAATCCCATCTGCATGCATTAGACCAGTATCTCTCTACTTGGGCATTAGTTCTTGCAGGCAAACTGATGTTATTTTGAAGTAAAATGACTGATATAAATAACCTGGTATCTATTTGTTAACAGTCTACCAAAAAGCCTTATCTACCTTCCACAGTTCCCCTGGTGGGAGTGATCTGGAGTCAGAGGGCCATAGTCCCAACATAAGAATGGCGCCATTAAAGACAGAGATGCGAAGAAGTTTCTTCAGTCAGAGATGTGAAATTTTTCCAACTTTCTATCTCAGAGAGCGATGAAAGTTGAGTTCTCAAATATATTATATCGGGTATTATATTATTATACTATATAATAAAAATATCAGGTAATGGTGAGTTTGAGTACAGAGAGGAAATTAAGAATGGAGTGGCATGGTGTGAAGACAATAACCTATCCCTCAACGTCAGCAAGACGAAGGAATTGGTTGTTGACTTCAGAAGGAGTAGCGGACCGCACAACCCCATCTACATTGGTGGTGTGCAGGTGGAACAGGTCAAAAGCTTTAAGTTCCTCGGGGTCGATATCACGAATGACCTGACTTGGTCCAACCAAGCAGAGTCCACTGCCAAGAAGGCCCACCAGCGCCTTTACTTCCTGAGAAAGCTAAAGAAATTTGGCCTGTCCCCTAAAACCCTCTCTAATATTTATAGATGCACCGTAGAAAGCATTCTTCTAGGGTGCATCACAACCTGGTATGGAAGTTGTCCTGTCCAACACCGGAAGAAGCTGCAGAAGACCGTGAACACAGCGCAGCACATCACACAAATCAATCTTCCGTCCTTGGATTCACTTTACACCGCAAGCTGTCGGAACAGTGCTGCCAGGATAATCAAGGACACAACCCACCCAGCCAACACACTTTTTGTCCCTTTTCCCTCTGGGAGAAGGCTCAGGAGCTTGAAGACTCGTATGGCCAGATTTGGGAACAGCTTCTTTCCAACTGTGATAAGACTGCTGAACGGATCCCGACCCGGATCTGGGCCATACCCTCCAAATATCCAGACCTGCCTCTCGGTTTTTTTTGCACTATATGTTTTCCCTTTTCTATTTTCTATTTATGACTTATAATTTAAATTTTTAATATTTACTATTGATTTGTACTCCAGGGAGCGCAAAGTGCAGAATCAAATATCGCTGTGATGATTGTATGCTCTAGTATCAATTGTTTGACGACAATAAAGTAAAGTAAAGTAAAGTATTTCATGATGAGGAAGGTAGATTTCTGGACGAGAGGGGAACCAAGTATTATGGGCGATGTGCAAGAACGTATGGTGAAGGCCACAGATCTGATCATCCATGATCTCATTGAATGTCAGAAACCTACTCCTGCTCCTATATTTTTATGTCATTATACATCTCCTCCCAATCTACTATCAGCCTCAGAAAAATCCGAACATGTGGCATCTCCCAGTCTGAAACATCGGGAAGGAAAATGTACAGTGCTTTTTGGTCATCTTTTTAATCTCTTTAGTATCAGTCATTGTCTCTTACTGCCACTTGTTTTCTTCATCAGGGCAAGCACAGATCCAACAGAGTGCATGATGTATCATAGTCATTAAACCTTTCATGTTAATGATACATTTTATTTACAGTAAAGCATATAATGGATTCCCACTTTATGTATCAGTTTACCAAACCTGGATGAATTCCACAACCACTGTATTAAAACAGATTTTTGTGGATTCTTATTAATACAGAGAAATGTCACTTCTCATTGTTGAAGCAAAGCAGTACACCCACAATAAGACATCAACATTTACCAGAACAGAGTGCTTTAGCATGCAACAACTGAATTAAAATGTGGCATCTATGACTTATTCAGTGCTGCCTATGATTCACATCTGCGTTTTATGAACACAGAACTCATTCAGCACAGTACAGGCCCTTGGCCCGTGATGTTGTCCCAAACTCTAAACTTACTCCAAGAACAATCAAACCCTTCCCTCCTATATAGCGCTCCATTTTTCTATCATTCACGTGCCTATCTAAGAGACTCTTAAATGTCCCTAATGTATCTGCCTCTACCACCAATCCTGGCATTTGTATATACATTCCAACTATCTAACTCCATTACCAGAAGAAACTTCATAGATATTTCCTCAAAACACTTGAAGAGTGAGGATGATGAAAAGAGACCGGTTCAACTGGAGTGCACAAAGTTCCTGAAATGTTGCCTTTTACTTGTTTGCATCATGAAGAGCAGCAGTGTGGAGTCAGATGCACAGTAAGCACAGGTTGGTTTTGCTATGTATCATGTTTACTGGCATAACAATAGAAGATTGAAATGAATGAAATTCAAATTAATACAATAGGTCAAAGATTTTATTTTTATGCTAATGAATATGCCATCTGGACCCACCGTTTAGAAGATGTAAAGGGCTGCAGTACACATGATTTGTGTAAATGGAAGGTAGATTAGATTAGCTTTATTTGTCACATGTACATCAGACATACAGTGAAATACATTGTTTGCGTCAACGGTCACCTTGGTCCGAGATGAGCTAGGGGAAGTCAGCAAGTGTCATTATGCTTCCGGCACCAATATGACATGCCCATAACTTATTAACCCTAGCCCATAAGCCTTTAGAGTGTGGGAGGAAACTGGAGCACCAAGAGGAAACCTAGGGTGTCATGGGGAGAACATACAAACTCCATTCAGACAACAGCAAGAACAGAACATTGATCAGGAATGGAGCATGGAGCTGTCACAACCTGCTACGCTACTGACCACTAATCTCCATAGCTGGCATAGGGAATAGAATTGCCGCAGAAGAGCAGTGCTGTGTAGATATCTTTTTGAGATGCAGTAGAGCGAATGTGATTGTTCACATGGACATGATATATGTTAAAATTAGAATCCATGTGTGGAAATTTGATTCACTGAAGGTGATGTTGCTCAGGACAAGTAAGATCATAGAGTTTGAGAACTTGAGGGTGAAATAGTAAATGCTGAAAATTAGGCCCTATATGATTGTCATGGATTCAGTTTAGTGCATAATCTATCCAACTATTGAGCTGGCCAAATCTGTGCAGAGTGCCTAGGTGACAATTATTGTAGTGGTGCCCAAAAAAGACAAAATTCTGGCTTTACAGAGATTATAAGGTAACCCACTATCAAGCATTAGATGATGAACAATGTCATTTTCCCTGAACTCCAAATCTTTAAGGAAGCAAATGTCTTTGACAAGTTTGATTGGTTCTATCCATATACATGATTAAATGTGAAGAAAACATTTTCTGTAAGATGCTTTATACATAAAACTACTTTATAGTATGAAAGCATCACTCAAAATATTTCAGGCCCCATTGACAAGCCATTAAAGCATTGCCTACGCCACCATTTTGATGCTTTGGTTGCACCTTCCAGAGATGAGAAATCACTTCAGATCCTCAGGAGGTTTAATGAGCATAAAGAATTGACTTAGTGATCAATGTGAGTGTTATCTGCATGGAGTTTGTACATTCTCCCTGTAATTGTGTGGACTTCCTCCAGGTACTCCAGTTCCTCCTACCTCCCAAAGATGTGCAGGTCGGTAGGTAAGTAGCCACTGCAAGTTGTGTGTGGGTAAGTGTTCGAATCTGAGTGAGTGATGAGAATGTCAGCACCATGGTAGTGTAGCAGGTAGCATGATGCTATTGCAGCTCAGGTCGTCAGAGTTTCGTGTCCACTTCCAGTGCCGTCCATAAGGAGTTTTACATTGTCTCCTGACTGTGTGGGTTTACTCTAGGTCCTCTGGTTTCCTCCTACCATCAAAGATGTACTGATTAGTTAGGTTAATTGGTCATTGTAAATTGTCCTGTGATTATGCTAGGGTTAAATAGGTGAGTCCTGAAGAAGGTTCTCGGCCCGAGATGTCAACTGTTTACTCTTTTCCATAGATGCTGCCTGACCCGCTGAGTTCCTCCAGCATTTTGTATGTGTTGCTTTGGATTTCCAGCATCTGCAGACTTTCTCGTGTTTTAAGTATGTAGGTTGCTGGATGATGCAGTTCATTGGGTCACTGTTCAATACTGTATCTCTAAATTTAAAAAAAATAATTAAATATAGGCTGAGTGCAAGTGAGTGTTTGATAGTTGGCACAGACTCAGTGAACCGAATGACCAGGTTGCATGCTTACCTCACTTTGACACTACAAACAAGGTCCTTTCCACAAAGTTGGTGACAGCCATTCAAAATGGATTGAGTGCAAAATGTGTATAGCCATGCAATACCACTCAATTCACTTCAGAAAAACTCATCCATTCTTACTACATATGGTCTTTCCAAGAGGATTGCATTGAGTAACGGCCCATGGCTTCAGTCATTTCAAATGGAACAGTTTGTGAAACAAAATAGGATCAAACATCACTTCACATTCCTTCTAACATCTCAAACAGCGAAGCTTAGAGATCCATATGTACAGTAAAATAGGTATTGAAGAAGCAAGTCACAGAAGATAGATTAAGTATGTCAATGAATCATCTCTCACAGGTTATCTCCCAGGCTATAAAATTAACGCACCTCTTCACTACAGAATACACTTCTGCAGAAAAGCCAAGAGTTAAAATAATTGGAACATGCTTGAGTCTGATTCAGTCAAATCTGTGAGGGAAGGTTGAAAAAAGGCAGTTGAAATAAGCACACTATGAAAGGAAAGAGGTTCAAATTACTGAAAAGTTTCATGCACTGAGAAAATTGGATATTGGAGAGATTTTTGCATTAGGTAGTTGCAAAAATGATCTGCTAAGAGTTGGCAAGAGATTCAAAAATGTTTGTGTCACTGGGGAGGCAGAGACATATATATTGGACAAGTGTAGTGGTATATATATTTTTGCCTGGCTGTCGATCAAATGGCTGCTTTGTCCTAAATGACTTTTTTTGTGTAAAAAAAACAATATCTCATTCTCCCTTCAGCACTCTGTCTGATATCATTCTGGTAGCCATTTGGAATAAATAATTCCATGACCTACCCATTTTACATTCCATTTATCCCAAAAAGGAACGTTCAAGGCCAAGTCAACCTGGATATTCCTGTCCACCGATTAACATCTGGTTGAATGACTAAGACCTGCAAAGGTCTGGAAGTAAGTCTTCCATTTAGACAAGTGTTTGAGTGATAAACAGAAATTTTAAAAAATTGAATAAAAGTTCCATGATTTACATTTTACAGCAATGGACTAATTGCCTAAAATCTGTTCTTGCTAAGAGTTCAGTGACTGTGTCCAATTTAGTAGGGTTCTATTTGCCTACAGATACCAGCCTTAAAATATTAACAGACTCTCTGTTTATCATACAATCAACTAAAGAGGAAATTAAAATGGTCTGGCTCCTGACCTTAATTATGTACATTATAAAGGCCACCCCTAGGCATTGCAGGCTCCTGCCCTAGCCAGTGCATGAAGAAAAGCTCTTCTCAACACTGCACACAATATTATATGAAAATATCTCTCTAATGCAAATTATCTAGTCATGGAATTTGTCAGAATGTGACAGAACCACAATATAGAAAGCATAACTCAAAAATAAATCCTGCAAAACTTATAGACTCATAGAAGATTGGAGAGATGCTTTTCCAAGAAACTGTATGCTAGGATCAAGATTTCTCTAAACTCCAAACAAAATGCCCAATGTAGTAAATGTTTGTACTGTAGGTCATGCAATCTTTCATTCCCACTGTTGATCAAAACCAATACAAAATAAAATAAAGCAATGCATACATTTTTATTATTGATATCTGTCCTTTTGATAAAATATCTTAATGGATGTTCCATTTAAAATTTATTTTGTATTGATTTCCTTTTCCCTAGAGCAACTCACCACAATTACTTCAGCCTCTTTTGCCCAGCAAAAAGGGCAAATTGTTGATCTCATTACCATAAGATCAACAAGCACAACAACATATGAATCAGTAGCAGGATCAGACCATTAAGAATAATCCCCCTTTCAATGCGTTTATGACTAATCTGATTGTAACCTCAACTCTGAAAACTCACCTACATTGTAAACTTTCACTCCTTGTTTATCAAGAACGTGATCTTAAAATATTTAAAGATTCTGGTACCACTGCCCTTAAAGAAAGAGAATTTCAAAGGTTTTCAATGCTCTCACAGAAATAATAATCACTTTAGTTCTGTCAAAGATCTGCCTTAGTGATCTTTAGGTCTAGACTTCCTCCACATCCATACGTATAGCCCTTGAGATCGTATAGATTTCAATCAAGTTCTCTTTCAGTCTTCTAAGCTCCAGTAGATACAAGCCTAGGGACAGAAACACTAATGTTATTGGATTACAATCACTTCCAAGATCCCTATAATTGTGTTGAGAAAAACACAATATCATGAACCTTTCAAGTTCACAGGGTTTGTCTCTTGAGATTCCCACAGGATCATAGAAACATACAATGTGGAAACAAGACCTTCAACCTACTGAGTTTGAATTGACCATCCACCACCCATTTAGACAAATCCTACATAAATCCCTTTTTATTGTGCAAGTATCAAAGCCAGAAGTGTTGTAATTCACCCTGTATTCAGCATATCTATGGACAGACATGAAAAACAGCATTACAAGTGTTACCCACATTAAAATGCAGCATTATTATGGTCAGGTGTTGAGTAGGTTAAGTCAACAACTCAAGTTATACGTCATCACTATGTGTAAAGAGCTGAGCAGCTGAGTCCAAAGAAATTAATTAATTCTGAAAATGTTATGTGGAGCACTATAAACCTTACTTTAAAACGGCTCTTTCAATATTAGGTTATTTCTGGAATTAGGATAACTTTCAAGTAGCAAAATTTCTTAAGTTGTTTCAGATAATATGCTTGAGGAAAACTTGGCACTAAGCAATATAAGGCAATTTTGGGATTGGTGACCTAAAGCTTGATCAGGGAATAGCTTTCAAGAAGCACCATAGGAAACAAAAGAGTGGCCCAGGCAGTGTAAATATTGAGGTGAGAGTTCCAAATCTGAGGGCTTTGGCAGCTGGACAAATGGCTGCCACTGGTGGGGCAACTAAAGCGAAGTATGATCAACTGGTCAGTATTAGAGGAGCATAATAGAGAGAGGCAAGGGCAGAACTGGGTTTGTAAACAAGGATTTAAAATCAAGAATATAAATTGATGTAATTTTCTGTGAAATACAAAATAAAATGAAGCTATGGAAATAATAGATCCTATACAATTAAACAAAATTATAGAACCCCAAATATATAAATGAAAAGCAGGAAACGTTATAAATAACAGAGAAGAAAATGTTCTGTCTATGCTCCTCTTCAACTTTTCTCCTCAAACTTAAGCTACTTTCACTAAAAGCCTACTTGATGGCTCTGGTATCAGTGAGAAATCCATTACATCAATGCTGCAATATAAAATAGATGTAAGCAGACCATGGGGGGAGAAAACTCTTCTGACTGAGTAGTTATTAGTTCCGGCCAGAGAAGCTATTCTAGGACTGATGGTTGTAGGAAAATTAACAATTTTATTTCCATTTGCTTTATACCCTTTGCAATGAAACAATCTGCAGCTTGTTTCATGCGCTAAAATTTAATGGGGATAGACATTAGTTCAGACCTTCTAATTTAAAAAAAATATTACTTTTGGACTGTTCACGGACATCTGCAATACTAATGCTACAATGAACCGGGATGTGTTCAGCCATTAGAGGACTTAAGAACTTTCGAATTATAAAGTCAGAGTCACACAGAATGGAAATAGGCTCTTTGGCCCAACTCACCCTTGCTGACAAAGATGCCCATCTAAGCTATCCCCATTAACCCACATTTTCCCCATATCCTTCTAAACCTTTCCTATCCATGAGCCTGTCCTAATGTCTCTTAAATGTGAATATTTAGTTAGCAAATTGTAATTCTAGTTTGTTTGTCCATTTTCTCTTTTCAAAGATAACTTGCTCCACTGAACATAGCCAATGGTACAATAAATACTTTACCTAAGCAGCTCATAAGTTTTCACTTCTCAGTTCTGTGCAGCTCACCTCTACTTCAAATCATTAATTATATGCTGTGAGGAACTTAACACATAATATACATTAATGAACCTCCTACAGTAAAGTAACGACCGCATATCAAAAATACTTCATTGATTGTAATTGTTTTGAAATGCATTAAGGTTGTGAAACAAACTGCAAAATTCATTATTTTCCTTAATTAAAAATATTAAAAATCTGACATATTCTAGGAACCATCCTAATTGCAGTCTACATCATTAGGATATTTTGTTCAAAAATAGTTCAGCAATTAATTAGTGACCAAGGATAAAGGGGAAACCTTTTAGGACTGAGATTAGGAAAAACTTCTTCACACAGAGAGTGGTGAATCTGTGGAATTCTTTGCCACAGGAAACAGTTGAGGCCAGTTCATTGGCTATATTTAAGAGGGAGTTAGATATGGCCCTTGTGGCTACAGGGATCAGGGGGTATGGAGGGAAGGCTGGGGCGGGGTTCTGAGTTGGATGATCAGCCATGATCATAATAAATGGCGGTGCAGGCTCGAAGGGCCGAATGGCCTACTCCTGCACCTATTTTCTATGTTTCTATGTTTCTAATAGTTGAGGCGATTCATTGCAGAATTTGATGAATTCTCCCCTGCCTTTGCCCCTAGATCTTGATTGCCTAAGATATAAAGCAATGGCCTGGCCTGGGTTGTGTGGGAGAATGCTGATACTTCTGTTCAGCACAAATATGTCCAATGCTTTGACAGCCTTTCTCCCATTCCCCAACACCCCTGTGATCTGACATTGATTCGTCATTGACAAATTAGCAGCAATTTCCATCCTTTACAAAAAGGAATTCATTTGCAGTATCTGACAAAGCACACTTCTTTATGTTTTTGAAATAATCGAGAGTAGTTCAATATTGATAATTGCTTTGGAGTACTTTAGTTTCTATTGTTAATGTCTAATAATTCTAAAAATAGGTTGGATTTATTCAAACCATTCAGAAATATTCTTGAGCTTTGTTAAGCCTGAAAGTCAGCTAAGTCACCTGTTTCAATTGATTCATTGGCAGAGCTGATTTTTGGCCTTCTTGTGTATTATTCCAAAGAGCCTGGATGAAGAGTGAGTGGAAATTGAGAATGGCAAATGTTACATTCAGACTTATTATGTTGGCCAATTGCAGTTGTGGGTATCGCACCACTGGTAACAAATTTCTAGTCATTAACTCTGCTTTTCACTTCACAAGCTACCTAGTTTGCTGAATGTTGTCAGCATTTCAGTCCCCATTTCCATTTCACCTTGTTTCTACTCAGGTGCTACTCAACTACTTGAATGCTCTGGTCTGATCCTGAGAATGTCGAGTGTTAAGATAGCATTGACAGTGTATAGTTTCCTTGCATGTAGACGCTTGAGAGAAATACAAAATGGAATGAAAGACATTTGATGAAAATGACAAGTGAGAGCCAGTTTTGTTATGAAGGCATTTTGCACTAATTGAAGAGAATACTTTCAGCCCCATTATTTACTTTGCATCATGCTTGATGCTCTTTATTGGTTGTATGATATGGGAACTAATGGTTCAAGAACTGAATGGCTGAAGGGAATTAGCTGTTCTTGAACCTGGTGGTGTGGAACTTCAGGCTTCTGAACATCTTGCCCAATGGTAGCTTTGAAAATATGGCATTGCGCAGAAGGTGATGAATTTTGCTGATAGATATTGTCTTCTTGAGTCAGTACCTGTCAATACTACCAATGGTGGGGAGGGATGTACACGCGAGGGATTAGACAGCATTCTCTACTCCCTGCAGATTCTTATGTTCTTGCACGTTCATAGTGAAACTTCTTCTGCAAGCTAACAATTGAATAGATTCGTGCAGATGCCATCGTCATTTTCAATTAATGTCATTAATCAAACCAAATATCTTGTGATGTTCAGTTTGAGCAGTGACCCTTTAACACCTGTGGCACAAGGGAAAAATTAAAAAATTAACACAGACAAAATATGATAGCTCCAACCGAATCGGGTTATGGCTGGATTGCAGGTACACAATAATTCTAGAGCTACTTCTGCCCTGATTGCCTACTTTATAACCTTAAACACTTCACCATAAATTGATATTGTCTGAAAAATATTCTGGGCTGTTAATACCCACTGAGCTCATCTATATAAATATAATGGGAAAACCATTTGGAGTTTGAACCTTTAGTCATGGTCCGGTCCGTGAAGTCCACATTCCGGATCATGGTCTGGTCCGTGGACTCAGGACTCCGGGTCTTCCAGCTGTCCCTTGTTTCAGTTGGGTTAATCATAGGCACCTGATTCCCATCTTGATGCTTGGAATATAAGTAGCCTTGGGGTCGAGTGTGGGTGGCTGGTTTGTCTTGTCAAGTTTCCCTGGGAGCAACCTGCTGGTGGAAGGCTAGAGCAGTCACTTGCCATCTTTAGGCTGTGTTGGTGAACCATCGCTTCATGGAGCCTTGTTGTCGGTAGTCGGAGCTGTCTTTGCGGTATGGATTCAGCTGTTTCCCGGGCCAGCTGAGTGGCCGTCAGCCACTCCGAGCTAGGTAGGGATCCGGCTGTTTCCGTAGCCAGCCTAGGTTGCTAGCAGTAACTGCGACTGGGAGCAACCCCAATACAGAGATGGAACTGTCTGTCGTTCTTTGGTGTTTGTCTCTTCTTGTCCTCACCTCCGTGGGGTAAGTCAGGCCCTTCTGCCGTCGCCCTGCAGGGGGATCTGTCTTGTCTTGTCTTTGCCTCTATTGGGTTAGTCCGGCCGTTCTGCCGTTACCCGACAGATGGACCTGTCCCACCTTGGTGTGGAGATAAAGTTGAGTCCCCACTCGTCTAAGGATAACTCCCGGCTCTATGTCTATGTACTGTCCACTCTCATGTTAGTGTCATGTTAAAGATGAGTCCTGGCTTTTTGAAGGATAAGTCCCAGCTCTATGTTGATGTACAGTTCCCAGTCTGACTCCGAGCTCCAGCCTCCCAGTTATCAGCCTCCGCATTCCAAGACCCCAGCTTCAAGCCTCAAGACCCAAGACCCCAGCTTTAAGCCTCAAGACCCAAGACCCCAGACCCCAGCTTGCAGCCTCGAGACTCAAGACCCCAGCTTGCAGCCTCAAGACCCAAGACCCCAGCTACATCCTGTCCTGTAGCCATGCCATGTCCTTGCCTAGTTCTGGGGGTCCGACCATGAAGCAAGACCCAGGTTCTGGGTCCTTGTCCAGTGTCTGGCTCGGAGTCCAAGCCCAGGCTCCTGCTTCATAGTTCCTTGTCTGGGTGCCCTGTTTCTTGTCCATGTCCTAGCCCAGGTCCTGCATCCTAGTCCTGTTCCTAGTACTTCAGTGTCTGTGTCTTACATTTGGGTCTGCTCCCGGCGTCCCCCATTATGACACCTTTCTAAGAATTGAATTCATAAGTTAGAAAGAAAGAATAAAAATCTTCACATCTTCAGGATATTTCACAGCCAATTTTTAAGTGTAGTTAATTTTCATATATATATATAAAGACTTGTATGTGCAAGTTTTATATATATATAAAGACTTGTATGTGCAAGTATGCAATTTGCAATTTACTTGTGTATAAGTGACCCAAATTCACTCAGTCAGGCAGGGAGAGATTACTTCATTCCTCTCCTGATTTATAGATAGTGGAATGGCTATAGGTTGCCAAAAGATGAGTCACTCACTGAAAGATAATCTAAGGTCTGGCCTGCCCTTGTAGCCAAAATATTTGCATGGCTGCTCTGTTTGAGCTACTGGTCAGCACTCATCCACAGGATGCCGATGGTGGAATTTCAAAGTGCAAACCTCTTTTGCTGGAGAGGATCTTTGATTGCCATCTTTTTGCAGTACAAATATTACTTAGTATTTCATCCCTTGCTTGAATGTTATCCAGTTATTGGTGTGGGTAGGTAAGGCTGAAGAACTGTAAATGGAATTGAATACTATGGGATCATCAGCAAACATCTCCACTTCTGACTTTATAATGAAAGGAAGATCTTTGATGAAACAGATGAAGATGTGTGGTGTTATGACACTTCCCTGATGCACTTCTGCTGTGAAGCCCTGGGTTTTAGATGCTTGGCCTCCAGCAACCACCTTTCCTTTGGACATGGTATGTCGAGAGACAATGGAGAGTTTTCACTTGATTCCCACCGACTTCATTTTTACCTGGTCTCCTCAATGCCATGCTCAGTTATATTGGCTATTGTGTCAAAAGTACTCAATCCCCTCTCAGCACTTTAAATATAAAGCAAGGTTGTAATGAGATCTGGAACTTAGCAGATCTGACAGAACCCAGTCGTCATCAGCCTAGATTGTACTTTAAGTTGTTGTAAACCTACAATTTTCTACCAGTAATTAAAACTGTTAGAGCTGAAATGAATGTCAAATGATCCAGTGATGTGAATACCATCCTTGTCCCAATCATATGTTTGCCCAAAAACCATCATAGATTGTGTACCACCTTGTCAAGCACCTGTGCTCCACCCACAAAAACCAGGGTTTCATAGTGGCCAGCCATTTCAATTACAATCCCCATTCCAACATGTCGATTATTGGCCTTCTCTTCTGCCATGATGAGGCCACACTCAAATTGGAGGAGCAGCACCTTATATTCTGTCTAGGTAGCCTCCAACCTGATGGCATGAACATTGATTTCTCCATCTTCCAGTATTTTTTCCCCTCCCTCTTCCTCCTTAATCATTTCTTCACTCTTTCCCCCCCCTTACCTCTTTTCCTCTCCTGCCTATCACCTCCCCCGGATCCCCTCCTCCTTCCCTCTTCCCCATGGTCCACTCCTCTCTCCTATCTGATTCCTTTTTCACCCAACACCTCCCAACTTCTTACTTCATTCCCCTCCCCCATCCACCTGGCTTCACCTTTTACCTTCTATCGTGTACTCCTTCCCCTCCACCCAAATTCTTTTTCTGGCTTCTTCCCTCTTCTTTTCCTTGATGAAGGGTCTTGGCCCGAAACATCGGTTGCTTATCCGTTTCCATGGATGCTGCCTGACCCTTTGAGTTCCTCCAGCATTTTGTGTGGGCTACTCTGAACTTCCAGCATCTGCAACATCTCTTGTGTTCAGTTCTACTGCTACCATATTGATCTTAATTAGTGATGACAGTTAAAAGAAATAATCTCTCCACCTCCATTTAATACTTGAAGTGAGGTTTTTGGATTTGGCAATGTTGAACATTTGACAGACATTATTTTGACCCTGACTCTAAGTGCATCCATTATTTGGGTTTTTTAGACTGCAATGGGGCTTTGCTTTGAGTTTATGTGTTTTCAGATTTACAACATAGGAAGCTGGGCTATTTTCCTGATCTCTGGCAGTTTTTGGCACTGATCCTGACATCTTGTATTCAAATGTTTACATTGTTTTGAAAGTGGCAGGAAAGTTCAGACTGAGAAGTTCCTCAGTTAAATTCCGATGCTGACCTGAATATTTTGAAAAAGATTTGCAAGTAGATATAAAGAAGTTTCACATTTGTTGCTTCTTCTGAAACAACAACTGAATTGGAACACCTGGGAATGATTATAAAATCGTAATCTGATGAAGGGTTTAAATTATGACATAAATTACAAGAATGTCAACAGAGAAAAATATCTAGCCAGCCTGCTGCTGCCAGATGCTTTGCACAGAAATGGAAATTATGTACAACCTTCAGCTTTACTCTTCTTTGAAGCTATTTTGGGCATTGGCCAGGGTTAGTGTTGTTGGTTTTCTGGGCTGAGCCTATTCAGTTCACCTCTTATTATGCTCCATTAGAACAATTTCCAGGTTGCATCTTATTTGGTCAAGTTAGTCAGCAACTTGCAACTCTTCTATACAATGAGCTAACCTTTTGGACCATGAGAAGGGGAAATTGCTTCATCTGAGAATCTTTTCATGGAGCATCCTGATAACTGGTTTATTTTCTAAGGAACTAAATGGAAGCTACAGACTTAGTTCATGAAAACAGCTTCAAATATCGACATAGCTCATTCAGAAGGCATATGCAAGCTTTAGTGTGCAGTGGCTAAGAATGATGCAGAATTTCCATAGAAGGTTTCATTATTTGGAATGTCTTTCAACCGTGCCATGGCATGTTGCTAATGGCTGTTGGCTTTCCCTTTGCTCAGGTATCCACGAGTATCTAATTGGAAACTAATTTTTGATCTACATACGTTTCTGAGGTGTGGAATATCCTCCATTTTGCAATATTTAAATGCTGTTACACTCTTCTATCGCAACACTTGTGCTTTTCCGTTTCTTTTTTCTTTTGTGGACTTCATCAAGTCTGATGTATTTTGAGTTTCATTTTGCAATGTGATGTTAACTGTGATGAGATAGCTCATTATCAGGAAGAGGTGCTATGAAGAAATTAGTCTAAATGTTCAGGAGGTAAAGCACTCTTTCTTGGCGTCATTAGGCAGGCCAGCTTGAGTGTACAAGGCAAATACCAATGAGGAATGGAAGAGATGTTCAGTATGTTTGAGTGGAATAGATACACACTGAGTCTTAGTCAAATGGTCTTCATGGCAGGGTGTGAAAGCATCCATCACTCAAACAAGCCTCCCCTCCGCTGACTCCATCCACACTTCCCGCTGCCTTGGGAAGGATACTTCCAACCCCAGTCATTTTCTATTCTCCCCTCTCCTGTTGGGTAGAAGATACAAAGGTTTGACAGCTTATACCACCAAGCTCAAGGTCAGTTTCTATTCTGCTCTTATCAGACTTGTTAACCAACCCCTCAGAAGTGAGAAGGTGACCTTTTGTTCTCCCAGTCACCCTTTTTTCAGCCCGTGTGTTTCTCAGCCTGCACTGCACTTCTTTGGGTGGAGGTGACAGGAGCAGATACAACAGCAACATTTAAAACTGGTGTCCAGGCTCCAATGCACAACATCAAAAGGGGCTGCACTGGGCTGTAGATTCAGCCAGTTCCATCATGGGCACAAACCACACCCCACCATCGAGGACGTCTTCAAAAGGTAGTGTATCAGAAAGTAGGCGTCTATCATTAAGAACCCACTCCACTCAGGACATGCCCTCTTTCCATTACTGCCTCCAGGGAAGAGTTAAAGTGTCTGAAAAAGCACACTCAACATTTTAGAAGCAGCTTCTTCCCCTCTGCTGTCAGATTTCTGAACAATCCATGAACATTACCTCACTATTCGTCTTTTGCTCTATTTTAAAATTTACCTCTTATTCTAACTTACAGTAATTTATGTCTTCCATTGTACTGGTGCCACAAAACAACAAATTTCATGACATATGCCAGTGACAATAAACCTAATTTTTATTCTGACTCATTCAGACAGGCATATGAATTGGCAGGGAATAGGGGAATATGGACCAAGTGCTGGCAGGTGGGGTTAGTTGTTGTTTCGTATCATAGTCAATGCAGACATGATAGGCCTGTTCCTGAGCTGTACTGTTCTGTGTCTTTGAGTTCTTATGAATAGTTAAAGGCATAATTATCAGGAAATTGCAGGCCAGATAGCTTAACATCTATCACTGAGAAAATGTTAGAGGCTATTATTAAGGCCGTTATTGCAGGATACTTGGAAAAATTCAAGTTAATCACACAAAATCAACATGGCTTGTGAAAAAAAATTATGTTTGATCAATTTATTGGCATCCTTTAGAGGAATAGCTTGGATGGTAAATAAAGAGGAACTTGAACTTACAGAAACCAGAACAAAATTTAATCTGCTCAGTAAAGCTCATGGCGTAGAAGGTACACCATGATGTGTACTGAAGATTGGTTGGCCAACAGGAAACAGAGTAGGTGTAAATCAATTGGTTTCTAGTTTGCAAGATGTTGAATGACATGCCACAGGAACTGGCATTGGAGCCTCACTGTTGCACAACTTATGAATGACTTTGATAAGGGCTCAAAGGTATAGTTGCTACATATGCTGACGACACAAAGGTAGATTGAAAAGTAAGTTATAAAGAGGGCAATAAGGTGGTCTCAAAGCGATATAACTAAGTCCAAGTTCAAAGTAAATTTATTATCAAAAAACATATAAATCACCATATAGAAACCCTGTGATTCATTTTCTTGCAGGCACAGTCAGTAAATCCAAGAAACATGATAGAATCAATGAAAGACCACAGCCAATAGGACGGACAAACAATCAATGTGCAAAAGACAACCAATTGTGCAAATCAAAACAAAAAAAGTAATAATAATAAATAAATAAGCAATAAATATCAAGTGCAGGAGATGAAGAGTCCTTGAAAATGAGTCCAGACTTTGTAGGAACAGTTCAGTGATGGGCGAATGAAGTTGAGTGAAGTTATCCCCACTGGTTCAAGAGCCTGCTGGTTGAGGGGTAATAACTGTTTCTAAACCTGGTGGTGTGAGTCCTGAGGCTCCTGTATCTTCTTCCTGATGGCAGCAGCGAGAAGAGAGCATGACCTGGACAGTGGGGGCCCCTGATGATGGATGCTGCTGTCCTGCAACAGCACTCCATGTAGGTGTGCTCAGTGGTGGGAAGGGCTTTACCCGTGATGGGCTAGGTTGTATCCACTGCTTTTTGTAGGAGTTTCCATTGAAGGGCATTGGTGTTTCCATAGCAGGCCATGATGCAACTAGTCAATATACTCTCCACCACACATCTGTAGAAGCTTATCAAAGTTTTAGATGTCATGCCGAATCTCACAAACTCTGAAGAAAGTAGAGGTGCTGCTGTGCTTCCTTCATAATTGCACTTACTTGCTGGGCCCAGGACAGATCCTCTGAAATGATGACACCAAGTAATTTAAAGCTGCTGACCCTCTCCACCTCTAATCCCCTGATGAGAATTGGCTCATGGGCCTCCAGTTTCCTCTTGCCGAAGTCAGTAATCAGCTCCTTGGTCTCGCTGACATTGAGTGAGAGGTTGTTGTGGCACCACTTGGCCAGATTTTCAATCTCCCTCCTATATGCTGATTCGTCACATTGGCGTTGTCAGCAAACTTAAGTATGGCATTGGAGCTGTGTTTAGCCTCATGGTCATAAGTATAAAGCAAAAAGAGAAGGGGGCTAAGCACAGAGCCTTGTGATGCATCTGTCCTGATGGAGATTGTGAAGGAGATGTTGTTGCCAATCCAAACTGATTGGGGTCTGTAAGTGAGGAAATTGAGAACCCAATTGCGCAAGGAGGTATTGAGGCCAAGGTCTTGAAGCTTATTAATTAGTTTTGAGGGGATGATAGTATTGAATTCCAGGCTGTAGTTGATAAAGAGCATCCTGATGTCTGCATCTTTGCTGTCCAGATGTTCCAGGGTTGAGTGAAGAGCCAATGAAATGGCATCTGCTGTTGACCTGTTGTGACAGTAGGCAAATTGAAGCAGATCAAAGTCATTATTCAGGCAGGAGATGATATGGTTCATCATCAACCTCTCAAAGAACAGTGGATGTAAGTGCTACTGGACGATAGTCACTGAGGTGGGTAACCATGTTCTTCTTAGGCACCGGTATAATTGAAGCCTGCTTGAAGCAGCTGGGAACCTCAGACTGCCGAAGTGAGGGGTTAAAGTTTGGTGAACACTCCAGCCAGTTGATCAGCACAGGCCTTTAGTACTTGGCCAGGTACCCCATTTGGGCTGGATGCTTTCTGTGGGATCACCCTCCTGAAGGATCCTCTCACATCAGCCTCAGGGGCTATGAGAGCTTGTTAAATTTCCTCCATGTTTTGACAGTCAAGGCAAGCAGAGAAAGCATTGAGCTTATCTGACAACAAAGCTTTGTTGTCACCTATGTTGCTTGGTTTCACTTTGTGAGATGTAAGAGCATTCAAGCCCTGCCACAGTTGTTGTGCATCCTTCAGTAATTCAAGTTTGGTCCAGAATTGCCACTTTGCTTTCCGGAAATTGTACCTGGACCTTTTGTATCTCACTTGGTCGCCAGACCTGAATGCCACTGATCTGGCCCTCAGCAGATTGGAGATCTCATGGTTCCTCCAGCAATTCTGGTTGGGGAAGACTCCAAATTATTTTTTGGGGCCATACTCATCTATGATCGGTTTTATAAAGTCCATGACAACTATGGCGTATTTATTCAGATCCACAGATGAGTCCTTGAACACCACCAAGTTCACCGACTCAAAGCAAGCTCATAGCCGCTCCTCTGCCTCCTGTGACCACCTCTTTGTTGTCCAAATCTCTGGTGCCTTGTTCTTCTGACTCTGTTAATATGCAGATAGGAGGAGGACAGCTAAGTGATCAGATTTCCTGAAATGCAGTCTGGGCATGGAATAGTAGGCATGCTTTATCACAGTATAGTACAGGTTACCCCCGCCATCCGAAGGTAGAGCGTTCCTATGAAACGGTTCGTAAGCCGAAATGTCATAAAGCAAAGAAGCAGTTACCATTTATTTATATGGGAAAATTTTGTGAGCGTTCGCAGACCCAAAAATAACCTACCAAATCATGCCAAATAACACATAAAACCTAAAATAACAGTAACATATAGTAAAAGCAGGAATTATATGATAAATACACAGCCTATATAAAGTAGAAATACTTCTCTACAACGATTGCCTGCACAGATCTCCGTAGCGAAAATCTCACGCAAGCGCTGTTGGCATAAACGCACTCTCCAGTAACCTTTAAACTATGAAGTTGCCAAACCTACCAAATTACATGTAAAAATACACAGCCTATATAAAGTAGAAATAATGTATGTACAGTGTAGTATCACTTACGGGAATTGGGAAGACATCGAGCACACTGATGATGGTGTGTTAGACTGAGTCGCCGCAGGCTGGGTGGTGCAGTGGCCCCCACCCTCCGGGCTGCCAACCGATACATTGCCGTGAAGCACGCAGGGGTAGCCGGGAGGCACACAGCACATCTTTAAGGAAAAAGCCGAAATAAACATGCTAATTAATTATGTGCTGCCCGGCACGTAAATGTCAGCGCAGATCAGAGGCGATTGCCAATTGTATCGGCACTGATCTGGGCCGACAATTACGTGTCGGGTGGCACCTAATTAATTAGTATGTTTATTTCAGCTTTTTTCTTAAAGATGTGCTGTGTGCCTTCAGGCTTCCGCTGCATTCTCTGCGAATCGGTACAGTATCTGTCTAGGGCCTGGGGGTTGGGGGCGGTGGGACATGGGGGTGTCATCTCATCATCGATCAGGGCAGGCAGCTCATCTTCTCCTATGACTGCCCACCTCGATATCGACGGTCGAGGTTCGTCGTCTGCTGTGGCTGATGTGGAAGGCTTGCTTGACTGCTAAGCCTCGCGCATTTTTCTATCGCACAGTTCTTTGTAAGCAGTCAAACCATCCTGCAAATATCCCCTAAACCTACGTACCCTTTCAAAATTAAAGTTGTACTTTATCCTTGCAGCGAAAATCTCACGCAGTTGCTCCACTTTCGCTACTGCATTCGGTTTCAATTGTTATCCTTTCTTCTTCCAATTGCATCAGCTCTTCATCTATCAGTTCTTGGTCATGGGATGCCAAAACCTCTTCAACATCATCTTCGTCAGCTTCCACAAGCCAAACTCACTTTGCCCTTGCTTCGTTCACCACGATCAAAACCCTTAATTATGTCTAGTTTTATGCTAAGTGTAACACCCTTACGAGCTCTTTCAGGCTTTTCCGATACCATGGAACTCATCTTGCTAATGGCTGCTCAATGCAACGTGTTTCAGCAATGCCGGCGAGAATCCGGGGCAGAGCGGCTGCTCGGGGTGCGCGCTGTCTTTTATTGTGCGCTGCCTTTCTTCGTAACAGTGAAAACACCTTCTGAAAGCGAAAACAGGGTACTAATGTAGGTCTTTCGTAACAGTGAGGTTCGTAAAGCGAACGTTCGAAAAGCAGGGGACACCTGTAGTGGTTTAATACATTGGGACCACTGGTGTTGCAGGCTATATGCTGATGATAATTAGGCAGAGATTTCTTCAAACAAGCCTAATTGAAGTCCCTGACGATGATTTGAAATGCGCCAGGGTGGACTGCTTCTTGTTTGGTGATGGCAGCATTTAATAGCTCAAGTTTCTGATTTACATTGGCTTTTGGTGGTATGTAAACTGCGGTCAGTGTTATGGAGGAGAGCTCTCTTGGTAAGTAGAATAGTCAGCATTTAATTGTTAGATGTTTCAGGTCAGTCAGAGGAACAACAGTACGACAAAGCTGCCATGTCTGAACAGGACAAAGAGTTTATCATAAAACAGAGACCCCGCCCCCCCCCCCCACCTTTTGTCTTCTCTGAATCAGCAGTTCAGTCAACCCTGTGTATTGAGAAGCCTTCAGGTCTTACTGATACAGCTTACGTGTCTGAAGTTAGCCAAGTCTCTATGAAACACAGAACACAGCAATTCCTCATTTCCCTGTGATACAGCAGTCTCATTCTCCAGCAACTATACATTTACTAACAAGATGCTGGGTTGAGGGATTTTCATTCCTCTGCATCTCAAACTGGCATGGAGTCCTCTCCTCCTCCCTCTCTTCTGGCCATGGTGATGTACCATTGCCTGCTTAAAGGTTCCGTACCTGAATACTTGAGTGCTAAGTCCAACGTTAGCTTCAGAAGATTGTGAAATTGCAAGTTCATTAAGACAGTTCCAAAGTACTTGCTTAAAGGGAAATTGCATGCTGCAGATTGCAGTGAGAGTAATTCAAAAGAGATATATTTAGAAGTTTTGTAAGCAGCCCGCAACACATCATTGTGGTTCACTGGAGTCATCTTGGCCAACTGCAACAGCTGTGGCAGGGCTTGAATGCTATTTCCTCTTACCAAGTGAAACCAAGGACGTAGGTGACAACAAGGTTTTTCTCCCAGATGAGCTCAATGCCTTCTATGTTCACTTTGACCATCAAAATATGGAGGCATCTTCATGAACTCCCACAGACATAGAAGCAGAATTCAGCCATCCAGCCAATTGACATTGCTCTGACATTCCATCATGGCTGATGTATTATCACTCTCAACCCCATTGTCTGCCTTCTCCCCATAACCTTTGACACTCTTGCTAATCAAGAACCTATCAACCTCCACTTTAAATATACCCAGTGACTTAGCCTCCACAGCTATCTATGGCAATGATTTCCATAATATTTCATGAAATTCCATATAATTCCATGATATGGATAGATTAAACGTGGACAAAGATCTGGCAAAAAGAATACAACGTAGGAGAATGTGAAATGCTCCTTCTTGACAGGGAAAAAAAGCATATTACCAATATGGCAACCAGGTTGGGTTTTCCTTTGGCAGGATTCACAACAGGCTAGAGTCAAGGTAAAATGAGCTGAAGGAATGTTATAATTTTTTGCGAAGTAATTAATACCAAAGTAATTAACGACATTTCAGTTAAATAGGGAGACTATTATCTGGAGTACTGTGTACAGCATTGATTGCTTTTAAGGTAAAATTGCAAACAGTTCTGAGAAGCTTTATCAGACTAATATCCAGAATGGGTGAGTTGTCTTATGAAATATTATTGGACAGGCTAGGCTTGTACCTGCTAGAGTTTAGTATTACAAGAAACAACTTGATTGAAGTATGTAAGATCCTGCAGGAGCTTGACAGGTTGGATATGGAGAAGATATTCCTCATGGGAGAATCTAAAATCTAGGGGTTACTGTTTAAAAATAAGAGATCCTATTTGTGACAAATAGGAGAAATCTCTTCCACAACACTTTGGGCACGTGGCCAAGTGGTTAAGGCGTTCATCTAGTGACCTGAAGGTCGCAGCTGTGGCAGCGTGTTTGTGTCCTTGAGCAAGGCACGTAATCACACATTGCTCTAGTGTCCGTGCGAGGAGTGGCACCCCACACAGACTTCCAATCTGCGCCTTGAAAATGTCCGACACAGGCTTCTCAAGGTCTGAGTTGATGTTCCCTTCCTCCCTCTTCCACAACTGGCAGTGGAAGCTTTGTCTTTGTGTATCTTCCTGAACAGTATTTTTTTTGGATAAGGAAATGGGTAAGAAGTTACTGTGGGTCAGCAAGGATGAAGAACTGAGTTTACAGCTTCTATAATCTATGATCTGGCAGGGCAGGCTCAAGGAGCCATGCCCTGGTCATAATCCGTACAATCATAAATAATCATTGAACTATGTAAATCGCAGTGTTTTAAAAAGAAACTGTAGATTTTCCATCTGTTAAACACTTGGAAAAATAATTGGAGAAAGCACAGAAAAAATGCACCTTTTCAGAGTTGCAGGGACTGTCTCTCACACATGCCTACACACAAACACACAGAAATCAATGGACCAAATGGCTTCCTTCTGGGATCTAATCATTGATTTCATGATATGAAGCAACCCATTATAATCGAACCCATGCAATTAACCTGCAATTAAGGTTAGAATTTTACATCGTTAAACAGGAGTTGAACTTCCCTGAGAGATGCACCGATCTGATATTGGAAAAGGTCACTTCCCATTAAAATTAATGGGAAGATGATCTGCATTGCCTTTTTTTTCACCGTCAAAGCCTTTCCCTAGAGCAAGAATTTTCTCAAGCGGCAGCAATCACTGCAACAATCCAAAGGGTTTCTTATTGACAAAAGGGGGGAAAAAAAGAGTAATTTGCTGAATTGATGTTTTGTAAGAAAATATTTCCTCCTCAAAATTGCTAAACCTGTTTCCATAAAGAAAATACCATTTAAAGAAATTCCCTGAGGAGCCATTTCACTCACTGAGGAACACTATAAATATGTAATTGGTTGCACATTACAAAAACAATGCAAAGAGCTGATTTTAGTGATTTTATTTGAAATACTGTATATTCTCCTCCCGAGCCTTCCAATTAATTATGCAGTGTTTGAATTGGCTGACATCTGGGTTCTATGAAAAGTTCAGGCTGAAGTAAAACTAATAGCTCAATAGCATCAGCGCCTGGTAATTTTCCCCTCGTTGGTCAGGCTACATGTCCTATATAGTAACGTCCATGACTTGTACTTTGCCTCCAAAATTCATTCTAGTCAAGTGAATTTAGGAGCCAAATCACAACAATCTACCCTGCTATACTGTCCGGGGATTCATTTCTATGCACATGTTGGTAATGTGGGTTGACAGAATGTCAAGCAAGGCCTACACTCATTGCCCATTTTTAATTACCTTTTAGAAGGTAGCGACGAATTGTCTTTTTACTTCTCCATCCTTCTGGCGACTGCACTCACACAGAGATTTTCGGAAGTGGATTCCAGGATTCTGATTTGTAGGAATAGCACCATATTTCCAAGTCAGGGGCAGCGTGTGACTCCATATGCCTGTTTCTTTTATCTTTCTATATATAGTAATTCCAAACTTTTGTGAGTTTGCACATCATCTTGTGTGCTAACATAGTAGGAACATCAGACAATTGGTTAGCTCCTGGTAAATCAGGCTTGGTAACTGCTCATTTGCATGTATTTTTAATTACCCTCTACTTAATTTTTTTTTAACTTTCATTGGGAGAGGTTGTTACAGTTCCTGCCCTAAATTCTGTCTCTATGTTCCTCATAATTTGTTTGCTTTGAACCCATTCATAGGCCATGCCTTGCCTCCAACTTATTCATTGCCAATAATGCCAATAGTCACTCTGAGTTAAGATATAGGTTTATTTTGAAAGTATCCTAGGATGCTGGCATTAAAGTGGCAGAAGGTTAAAGTAAACCACTGGCATTGTGAGTTATTTCAGTGAGTGTTATTATGCGGTTTATTCATTATAATGTACAAACTTATTTGCTTATGTCCTAACAGTACGCCGCTGACTTCGGTTCTTTGCAGGAATGGGACCCGCTCTCAGGGTTTCACGACTGGCCGTTATTCGATATGCCAAGGATGTGGCTTAAGAGATTAGCTCACCTATGGAGCTCTGGGATCTCGTGGCTCTGGAGATGGGCGGACCGAAGGTCTCTGCAGGAATCCAGTGCATCGTGGGAGACGGAAGATCGAAAGCAGCGAGCTGGCTGTGTGCCCAGAGACCCGAGTTCTTTGGGCACAGAGCTCAGAAAAAGCAATGCAGCAGGCTTTTAACATCGCAAGTCAGCGAGTTGTTACATATTCATTTCTCTGACATTAAATGTACTTTTGAAACCTTTGAAACCTTCTGTGCAAAGTTCAAAGTCAAAAGTAAATTTATTATCAAAGTACATATATGTCACCATATACTACCCAGAGATTCATTTTCTTGCAGGCATTCAGAGGAAAATAAAGAAATACAATAGAATTAATGAAAAACTATACATAAGTAAATAAAGACTGACAAACAACTGATGTGCAAAAAAAAAAGACAAATTGTGCAAGTAAACTAAATAGGTAAATAAATAATACTGAAAACATGAGCTGTAGAGTTCTTGAAAGTGAGTCCATGAGGTGAGTGGTTCAGGGGCCCAATAGTTGGAGGGTAATAGCTGTTCCTGAACCTGGTGTTGTTGGACCTAAGGCTCCTGAAACTCTTTCCCATTTAGAGTACTGAGAAGAGAACACGGTGGTGGGGTCTTGATGGATGCTGCTTTCTTGTGGCAGTGCTCCTTGCAGACGTCCTCAATGGTGGGGTGGACTTTGCCTGTGATTGACTGGGCTGTGTCCACCACCTTTTGTAGACTTTTCCACTCTTTGTGGGGGGCATGGTAATGCTATTACAATGGCAGTCAGCGATCGGGATTCAATTCCACCACTGTCTGTAAAGAGATTGTACATTCTCCCCGTGGTCGTGTGGGTTGCCTCCAGGTGCCTAGGCTTCCTCCCACATTCCAAAGATGTATGGTTATGGTTAGTCAGTTGTGGACATGCTACATTGGTGTCAGAAGCATGGAGACACTTGTGGGTTGCCCTGGGTTGGTTGTTAATGCAAACGACGCATCTCACTGTATGTTTCGATATACATGTGACAAATAAAGCTAATATTTGTCAATCTAATCTTTATAAATCTTGGACATTGGTGTTTCCATACCAGGACGTGATGCAACCAGTGAGGATACACTCCAAGTGCCATCCTGCAAGTGCTTGCAAGTACCTGCAGGTACAGTAGCTCTTAACACTTACTGGTACTATATTCCTTTGGACATAATAACCAGGATTCATATATTTAATGAGAAGTTTGTTTCAGGCTACTGTTAAATCTCATGTGATTATTTACAGGAAAAGTAACTGAATTTCCTAAGGTACTTTCTGTTCCAGCTTCATTTGTCAAACTGATCCTATTTTAGAATCACAAACAGTTGTGGCGAGAAGTTTGGCTTACATTTTTATGTAAAGTTTGGCTTACAGTCTTATTGGAAGCTGTGCAGAGGTCAAACCCTTATTAAAACCTTGAAAGAGAGCATAAATCAGAAAGAAACTGGTATTTAAAGTTTAAAATCTGAAAGGTCGACATTTTTCAAAACAATTGAATGTTGGAACAACAGCAAGATACAGTATTGCTGGCCGTCTGAAACTATGACAGGAAGAGCTCTGAGTAGGTCAGATAGCTTCAATTGAGTGTGTCTCAGGTAAGCAACCTATCTAGTAAAACACCAAGGGTCAAGAGGTCACTGATGCTGTAACCAGTAGCAGAGCTCAAGCTGCTAGAGGAACTCACAAAAAGGTAACTGTCAAAATGATAGATAGCATGCAAGATGTCCAAAACATAGATGGGAAAGCATTGAACAAGCAGAGACAGTATAGAGATGACGTATGAGGTGATATGTTCAGTGGAAAAAGAGCAGGCATAAACAATCGGTTAATGTGGATCTCTTGTTTGTGGATCTTAGGGAAGAGACAGAAGTGGGCAGAGCAAGGCTGGAGCACAATCATGTTGGAGGCTATGGAGGGGAGATCTTCTGATGTGATGAGATCTGTGGTGGCCTAGGAGTCAGTGACTTGGTGCTTGTAGGTGAGGTCATGGTCCAGAGGTAGGTATGAGGAGGTTTCCGAGAGCTACCATGTAGCCTCTGCAAATAGGCGTCACCCTGTCGGACAATAGGGCACCACCCTTTTCTACCAGTTTGTTGATTAGGTTAGGATTGGTGCAGAATGAATTGGGAGCTGCACATTCTGAAAGGGTGAAGTGAGTCAAAAAGTTAAGGGTTGAGGTCAGCAGTTGGAAATTGGTCCTGATGCAGGGTCTTGATGCAAAATCCCTCTGCCTCCACAGATACAGCCTAATCCATTGAGTTAAGCCAGCAGTTTTATTTTTGTTCTAATAAAACACCATTGTACTGAAATAGTTTGTTTCCACCAATGCCCTCCTTACTGCTTCCAGCTTTTCAAATGTTATTACCATCCAAAATGTTTTGAAATATGGTATTATTTCAGTAATTCATAATTAACACAACTGTTAACATTAATCATCTCAAAAAAATTGAACATGTGAATTGCTGAATTTAACAAGTATTAATTGAAATCCTTATTGTGGGTGTAGTTAGCACGACATTATTACAGCTCAGGGCATTCCAGAGTTCAGAGTTCAATTCTGGCACCCTCCGTAAGGAGCCTCTGTACCTCCTCCCCGTGGAATGCACGTCTTTTTTCCATATCCTCCAGTTTCCTCCCTCTGTCCAAAGACATACCGGTCGGTAGGTTAATTGGCCATTGTTAATTGTCCCGTGATAAGATTAGGGTTAATCAGGTTTGTCAGTGGTTCATGGGCAGCATAGCTTGAAGGGCTGGAAGGGTCTACTTCACTAAATAATAATATAGAAAATAATAACTATATGCAATTACTAGGGAATATGAGGTAAATGATACAAGATTTGGGGAAGTTTAGCAAATTACAAGAGGCTTTTGCTTTCCAATGAAATGGTCAAATGCAAATCAACAACTATTGTAAGTAACAAATGAGTTATTTAATGAAAAGTATGTTTCAGGCTACTGTTGAATCCTATGCAATTACTTACAGGAAAATTTTGAACTTTCCAGTGGTATTTCCTGTTCCAGCATCATCTGCCTAACTGTTTCATGACCCTATTTCAGAACTGCAAATATTTTTGAGAAGAATTTTTCTTTACATGCTCATGAAACTAAGTGGAAGTTCAGCAAAGGTCAGCAGGTCAAACTCGGCTTTCTTGCATTGTTTTTGTCTAGACTCTGAGTCGTTTTATTTGTTCTCCAGCAGAAGAAGGAAGGAAACAGCTGAAGTTTCTCCATTTAAAAGAGCATATATAATATGTTTAAAGAAAGAAAAAGTAAATGAAGGGTCATTTAAGGCAGTGCAATTAAAAATCAGTAGAAAATTACTATAGGAATGTTATAATGGAGGTTGCTAAGCTGGAAACAATTTCCGCACAACATCCCTTCCAGCAACTTCTCCAAACCCGCACAGTAAACTAACTGAGACCAGTTAATGACTGAAGCAATGAGCTAAACAAAACAAACACTTGCATTCTTTTTATTCATTTTCAGGACAACAATATTGTCAAAAAGTTAAGGTCAACACTTCTTGCCCATCCCTATTTGCCCATATAGTGATGGTGACCTTCACTGTTCTAGTGAAGGTCCTCCCACAGTGCAGGGATTTCCAGGATTTAGTCAGGTGTCAATCCAAGATTCAAATTTATTTGTCGTGTGTACATCGAAACAGAGTAAAATGTGTCATTTGCATTAACAACCAACACACCTGAGGATGTGCTGGGGGCAACCCACGTGTTGCCATATATCCCGATGCCAACATAGCACACCCACAATGCTTAGCAAATAAGGGAACAATGACACGCACAAAATGCCAGAGGAAATTAGCAGGCCAGGCAGCATTTATGGAAAAGGGTAAACTGTCCAGGTTTCGGGCTGAGACCCTTCATCAGAACTCAATTTCCAAAAAAAAAAGGGAACAGTGAAATATGATCAGGTCAGGGAGGTATGTGATCTGAAGACAAACCTACAGGAGGTGATAATGTTGTTTCCATACACTTGCTGTCCTTGGGAGGTGCTGTCACAGAAGCACCTGACAGTGGTAACTATGGTGAATTTCGCATTCTGGTTATGTTTCCCAAGTTGTGGAAGGTGTGAATGCTTAGCGTGGAAAATTGTGCATCACTCAAGCAAGCTACCAGATTGTTTTGTTTTGAGTGCTGGAGCTGCATTCATCCATGTAACTGGAGAGCATTCCAACACAATTCTGACTTGTGTCGTGTGGAGGTGGAAAGGTTTCAGCAACTTAGATGGTGAGTTATTTATCTCAGGACACCCAGCTCTTCCAGAACATTGCAAACTACTTAACAGGGTAATAAATACTTAGAAATGGTGTCACTGTTGTAATGTAGAAAATAAACACCCATTTTGTAAACAGCAAAATCCCATAAATAGCAATATGATAATAACCACATAATTATTTTAGAAACATTGAGGTAGTGATAAATATCCGTAGGACAATGGGGATAACTCCCTTTCTCTGAAACAGTTCTGTGGAATCTCTCATGTCCAACTGGAAGAATAGACTCACTTTATTTGTCATATGTACATCAAAACAAACAACGACATTTGCGTCAAATCAGCAAGGATTGTGCTGGGGGCGGCCCGCAAGAGTCACCACACTTCCAGCACCAACATAGCATGCCTACAACTCACTAACACTAACCATACATCTTTGGAATGTGAGAGGAAATCAGAACATCCAGAGGAAATCCACGCAGTCATGGGGAGAATATATAAACTCCTTACAGACAGTGCTGGGAATTGAACCCTGATCTTGCAGGCAGTGCTGTAAAGAGTTGTGCTAACTGCTACCCACTGTGCTGCCCCAAGAGTTGGCACATCTGACAGTCCTTTGTCACCACACTGGACTGTCATGAAGCAAACGGTTTCAGTATGGCCAGTCTGTCCATGCTGACCATTGAACTCCCACTTACACCAAATTCTGCTTTTATTTTCCCCACATTCAAAGATTAAAAGCACATTTATTATCAAAGTACTTATGCAGTAAACAACTCTGAGATTTGTCTTCTCTACAGACAGCCAACAAACAAAGAAAATCATGGAACCCGTTCAAAGAAAAACATCAACCCCCTCACATGCAAAAAAAAAACAAATTGCGTTAACAGCAACAAAAAATGAGTGAAAAACACAGAATACAAAATACAACATCAAAAGAGTCCAGGCATATTCAGGTCAGCTCAGTGTTGCAGGCTGCCCTGATTCAACTAGGCCTACTCCTGCACCTATTTTCTATGTTTCTATGTTAACTACTCCTACTACGTCGACTCAGGCCTAGGGGGCCGGCATTGGGCATGATGACAGACTCTCCACTTCTCCCTCTCCCTCATCAGTGTGTTCAGTTCATCTACATTAGCCGCGTCGCTGTCTTCTAGGAGCGTGTTGACCATAGTCTTGGGAGGGCGCCCAGGGTACATCCTCCCATGCTTGGGCTCCCATATGATGACTAGGCTGGCAGGTAGCTCGGGGTGGCATAGACAGTGCCCCACTAGTTGCAGTCTTCTCGCCTCGATTTTAGTGGTGAGCATCGGTAGGTCGTCATAGAGCACAACGTTCGTCATGTGCTGTTGCCAACTCACGTCAAGAGCCATCCGGAGCATTCGTGTATAGCAACCACCTAGAAACTTTCACATAGTCTTAGTGAGTGTCCACATTTTGCATCCATATGTGAGAATGGACTCTATGACTGCTATGCAGATCCTCTTTTTAGGCCCTCTGGTCAGGTTCGACTTCCAGATTTCCTTCATGTCGTTCATAGCCCTCCATGCCAGCGCCTTCCGTTTCTTTATGTCCTTCTCCGAACTCATCATTCTTGACCCGAGGTACTCGTAGTCAAAGACTTTCTTAATGGTACCATTCTTTATGGTCTTGAGAGTACCTTTGTTGCAGTTAAACACCATGTACTCTGTCTTTTTAGTGTTTAGGTGAAGTCCAACTTTATTGCATTCTATTTCCACTTTTGTCAGTAGCTGCTGTGCTTCCTCCATCTGGTCAGAGAGCAGGACTATGTCATCTGCAAATTGAGATCTGTGAGCGTAACTGGTTGACCCTGTTGGTTCGTCCTAGTTTTATGGTAAAACCAAGCTTGTCATGATCTTTGGTAGTTTGACGCAGAGCGTAATCAAGGACGATTATAAAGATGTCAGTTGCCAGAGTGTCTCCTTGCAGCACTCCAGCTGGGAGCTCGAACACTGCTGTTTCTCCGTCTGGTGATATAACTTTCGCCATGGTTTTGGTATAACTGGACTCTATTGCTCTCAGTAGATGGTCTGGCACTCGGTAAGCTTTCAGGATCTTCAGCACTTTACCTCGGTGAATGGAGTCAAAAGCTTTGCAAAAATCAATGTAAGTAAGCACGGCTGGTAGGTTGTTCTTCTTGACTTCCTCGATGATTCTACGGACAGCAAGTATTTGCATCACTATTGTGCACTTCTGCCATAAACCATTCTGATTGAATCTTAGCTTAGGGTCAATGGCGGAGCGAATCCTGTTCAAGATCATCTGATTGTATAACTTTGCTAAGATGCAGGTCAAGCTGATACTGCGGTAGTTATCTGTCTTCGTGAGGGATCCAGACTTGGGGACTGGGATAATGTTTGAGAGTGACCACTGTTCTGGTTTGTCGCCTCTCATCAGTGCCGTATTACATATGTCCAGCAAGATGTTGTCCAGGTCGCAGTTCTTCAGGACATCTGGTGATATCCCATCTGGTCCAGCGCTCCTGCCCTGTTTGGGTGCATATTTGGCCTTCTTCAGTTCCTCAATGGTGAATGGAACGTCATCGACGTTGAATTGCGTTAGTATCGTGGGTATGTCCTCTTCTTCTTCTGTGATCATTGGAGGGCTTCCCAGCAGGTTCTTAAAGTGGGTAAACCATGTCTGGACACGGTCCTCTGCTGTTTTATCACTTATTTGACTTAATGGGGACTTCTTCCGTCTACTGATCTCATTGACTAGGCGCCATGCTTCTCCGTGCTGCTTGTCTTCATTAGCAGCTTCTATCTCTCTAATCCTCTCAACTAGTTCCTCTTCCTTCAGTTAGTTGTAGGTGGCAAAGAGATTCTTCTTTGCTGTCTTGAACTTGTCTCTTAGCTCTTCTGTTTCACTTCTTCTACGTTCGGCATGACAAGCATCGACCACACTTCTTGCTGAGACGACGTCAGGATGTTTCGAGATCCGGCTGATTCAAAGTTGCCCAAAATAGCAACAAAAAAAAAAGGAGAAACCAGAAACCCTTCAACCTCTCCAGATTCTACCATTCCTTCACAATAGGGGCATTTTACAGTGGCCAATTACTGAAATGACCCGCATGACTTTGGAATATGGGAGGAAACCAGAAAAAAACCCACACATTACATGGAGAAGATACAATTTCCACACAGACAGTGTTGGAGGGGTTGAATGGATCTGGGGATCCCTGGAGCTGTGAGGCAGCAGCTTGACTATATTGTAAGTACATCAACTAACATAACATATTAACATACCAACATTATGCAAACACTAAACCCATCGTGAACTTGTAATGCTTTTCACAGCTAATATTAAAGCAAGGATTATACTGTGGTCTGTCTTCTCAGCCTGAGTCTCCAGGTCATAGATGTCAGCTACGTGTCTTCATAATCATCATCATAACATTGTATGCCTGAATTCCTGAAATTATCCTTCTGTATCAGAAGGGAGAATACTGCTTATGACACTACCAGTGAGAAGAGATACACATTTCACACCTATCTAAAAATGAGCCAGACTCCATTGGCTGCTCGCCCCAATTCTGTCTGCAGAGCCTCTGCATGAAGTTCGCTGGCAAACTCATTCAGAGCACCATAAAACCTGGGCAAGTCACTTGGCGTAGGATAATAATACTTAGCACTGAACTGTGATGTTCTGACACAGAAGGCTCTTGAAGCTAATACGAGACATAACATTAGAAAGCGTGTTTGAAATAGTTTATAAATGTAACACAGGAAGTATCTGTCGGGAAAACAGGCAACATAATTGAAAGCCTCTCCCACCCTGATTATCTTCCTTTCCCTTTCCGTCAGGCAGAAGATAAAGTTTGAAACCGTGCATCACCAGTCTCAAGGACAGCTTCTATCCCACTCTTGAACTGACCTCTTCAATAATAAAGATAACTCATAATCTCTGAATCTACCTCACAGTGGCCATTGCATTGTCTACCTGTACTGTACTTTCTCTGTAGTCGTAACAGCTACACTATATTCTGCCCTCTGGTGTCATTTTTCCTTTTGAACTACTATGATATACTTATGTTTGGAATGATCTGCATGGATGGCAAAACCAATGTTTTTCACTGTATCTCAATACATGTGACAATAATAAACTAAATACCAAAGGTAATGTGAAACTTGATATAAGTTTGCACAATGAAATTAACTGTATGAGAAATCTTATCTCTTCCTTCTTTTCTACTTCCATTTTATTCTCATTCCTCTCCCAATCATGAAATTTATAAGAAAATTCAATTATATGATCTTTAAAACTACAGTGGTCCAGAAACAAAAACTCTGCGTGAGATATCTTGGCTGTTAAACGCTTCATTAAAAGTCAAACTCAAGGCTCAGAATCCAAATTCAATACTTTCTGGACATATTTTGTAATTATTTCTATTAAATTATCTGCATAAAGGAATATTGCTTTTTTCATATGAAAAATTTGGACAACTTCAGCTAGAAAAAGTCCATGAGGGCAACATTGATTTGAAATGACAGCAGCACTCTCACATTTTGAGACACATGAGGTATGTATACACTTGACTCCAGGGAAGTATGCACAATACCCGAGCTGATTGTCTGGGAGGGAACAAAGTTCAAAGCTCAAGGTAAATTTATTATCAAAGTATGTCACCAAATACAACCTTGTGATTCATTTTCTTGCAGGCATTCACAGTAAATACAAGAAACACAATAGACTAAATGAAAGACTGCCCCCTACAGGATGGACAACAACCAATGTGCAAGAGACAACAAACTGTGTAAATACAAAAAGAAAATAATAATAATAATAATAAATAATAAATAAATAAGCAATAAATATCAAGAACATGAGATGAAGAGTCCTTGAAAGAACTGCATGGTCATAATTTATTTTGCACCAGTCTTCGTTGTGGAAGACATTAGCAATATGCCAGAAATTCGAGAGTGTCAGGGGGCAGGTGTGAGTGTAGTCGCTTTTACTAAGGGGAAGGTGCTTGGGAAGCTGACAGGTCTGAAGGTAGATAAGTTACCTGGACCAGATGGACTACATCCCAGGGTTCTGAAAGAGGTGGCTGAAGAAATTGTGGAGACATGGGTAATAATCTTTCAAAAATTCGAAGAAGGAGTCTGAGAGTCTGAGTGGGAGTGCCGAGAAAGAGATTTTTGAAATTTTCGTTATTTTTTTTCTCCAACGGCTTTCTGAGAGGCGGGACTGCGCAGGCGTGTGACGTCGGGCAGTGCAGCGCGGCAGATTTAAAAGGGCAGACATCCTGCTTCGGGTTTGATTCGAAGAAGGAGTCTGAGAGTCTGAGTGGGAGTGCCGAGAAAGAGATTTTTGAAATTTTCGTTATTTTTTTTCTCCAATGGCTTTCTGAGAGGCGGAACTGCGCAGGCGTGTGACGTCGGGCAGTGCAGCGCGGCAGATTTAAAAGGAACAAAGCCTCATAGAGCGGGCAGCGTAGTTTGCAGGCGGCGGAGTGAGCCGGGAGCAGAGTGAAGACTTAAGGGCTTCGGCTCACCGGGCTTAGGCGGAAGCGGGCGAGGCGAGGAAGGTTTGACATTCATTTCCTGTTGCTATTTGAGGAGAGGGGCATTATGACTGTGAGGGCAGTTTGCTGTTCTCGGTGTCAGATGTGGGAGGCCCTGGAGTCTCCAAGCCTCCCGGACGTCTACATCTGCGCCAAGTGCATCGAGATGCAGCTCCTAAGGGACCGCGTTACGGAACTGGAGCTGCAGCTCGATGACCTTCGTCTGGTCAGGGAGAGCGAGGAGGTGATGGAGAGGAGTGGAAGGCAGGTGGTCACGCCAGGGCCACGGGAGGCAGACAAGTGGGTCACGGTTAGGAGGGGGAAGGGGAAAAGTCAGGTGATGGGGAGTACCCCGGTGGCTGTGCCCCTTAACAACAGGTACTCCTGTTTGAGTACTGTTGGGGGGGACAGCTTACCCGGGGGAAGCGACAGTGGCCGTGCCTCCGGCACAGAGTCTGGCCCTGTAGCTCAGAAGGGTAGGGCAAGGAAGAGGAGGGCAGTTGTGATAGGGGACTCGATAGTAAGGGGGTCAGATAGGCGATTCTGTGGACGCAGTCCAGAGACCCGGATGGTAGTTTGCCTCCCTGGTGCCAGGGTCCAGGATATTTCTGATCGTGTCCAAGATATCCTGAAGTGGGAGGGTGAGGAGCCAGAGGTCGTGGTACATATAGGTACCAATGACATAGGTAGGAAAAGGGATGAGGTCCTGAAAGGAGAATATAGGGAGCTAGGAAGGGAGTTGAGAAAAAGGACCGCAAAGGTAGTAATCTCGGGATTACTGCCTGTGCCACGCGACAGTGAGAGTAGGAATGCGATGAGGTGGAGGATAAATGCGTGGCTGAGGGATTGGAGCAGGGGGCAGGGATTCAAGTTTTTGGATCATTGGGACCTCTTTTGGCGCAGGCGTAACCTGTACAAAAAGGACGGGTTACACTTGAATCCGAGGGGGACCAATATCCTGGCGGGGAGATTAGCGGGAGCTACTGAGGTGACTTTAAACTAGAATGGTTGGGGGGTGGGAATCAAATTAAAGAGGCTAGGCGTGAGGAGGTTAGTTCACAACAGGCGGATGGGAACCAGTGCAGAGAGACAGAGGGGTGTAAAGTGAACATAGAAGCAAAAAGTACAAAGGAGAAAAGTAAAAGTGGCAGGCCGACAAATCCAGGGCAAGCATTAAAAAGGGCCACTTTTCAACATAATTGTACAAGGGCTAAGAGAGTTGTAAAAGAGCGACTGAAGGCTTTATATGTCAATGCAAGGAGCATTCGTAATAAGGTGGATGAATTGAAAGTGCAGATTGTTATTAATGATTATGATATAGTTGGGATCACAGAGACATGGCTCCAGGGTGACCAGGGATGGGCACTCAACGTTCAGGGATATTCAATATTCAGGAGGGATAGACATGAAGGAAGGGGAGGTGGGGTGGCGTTGCTGGTTAAAGAAGAGATTAACGCAATAGAAAGGAAGGACATAAGCCGGGAAGATGTGGAATCGATATGGGTAGAGCTGCGTAACACTAAGGGGCAGAAGACGCTGGTGGGAGTTGTGTACAGGTCACCTAACATTAGTAGTGAGGTCGGAGATGGTATTAAACAGGAAATTAGAAATGTGTGCAATAAAGGAACAGCAGTTATAATGGGTGACTTCAATCTACATGTAGACTGGGTGAACCAAATTGGTAAAGGTGCTGAGGAAGAGGATTTCTTGGAATGTATGCGGGATGGTTTTTTGAACCAACATGTCGAGGAACCAACTAGAGGGCAGGCTATTCTGGACTGGGTTTTGAGCAATGAGGAAGGGTTAATTAGCGATCTTGTTGTGAGAGGCCCCTTGGGTAAGAGTGACCATAATATGGTGGAATTCTTCATTAATATGGAGAGTGACATAGTTAATTCAGAAACAAAGGTTCTGAACTTAAAGAAGGGGAACTTTGAAGGTATGAGACGTGAATTAGCTAAGATAGACTGGCAAATGACACTTAAAGGATTGACGGTGGATATGCAATGGCAAGCATTTATAGGTTGCATGGATGAACTACAACAATTGTTCATCCCAGTTTGGCAAAAGAATAAATCAAGGAAGGTAGTGCACCCATGGCTGACAAGAGAAATTAGGGATAGTATCAATTCCAAAGAAGTAGCATACAAATTAGCCAGAGAAAGTGGCTCACCTGAGGACTGGGAGAAATTCAGAGTTCAGCAGAGGAGGACAAAGGGCTTAATTAGGAAGGGGAAAAAAGATTGAGAGAAAACTGGTAGAGAACATAAAAACGGACTGTAAAAGCTTTTATAGATATGTAAAAAGGAAAAGACTGGTAAAGACAAATGTAGGTCCCCTGCAGACAGAAACAGGTGAATTGATTATGGGGAGCAAGGATATGGCAGACCAATTGAATAATTACTTTGGTTCTGTCTTCACTAAGGAGGACATAAATAATCTTCCAGAAATAGTAAGGGACAGAGGGTCCAGTGAGATGGAGGAACTGAGTGAAATACATGTTAGTAGGGAAGTGGTGTTAGGTAAATTGAAGGGATTGAAGGCAGATATATCCCCAGGGCCAGATGGTCTGCATCCTAGAGTGCTTAAGGAAGTAGCCCAAGAAACAGTGGATGCATTAGTGATAATTTTTCAAAACTCGTTAGATTCTGGACTAGTTCCTGAGGATTGGAGGGTGGCTAATGTAACCCCAATTTTTAAAAAAGGAGGGAGAGAGAAACCGGGGAATTATAGACCGGTTAGCCTAACGTCGGTGGTGGGGAAACTGCTGGAGTCAGTTATCAAGGATGTGATAACAGCACATTTGGAAAGCGGAGAAATGATCGGACAAAGTCAGCATGGATTTGTGAAAGGAAAATCATGTCTGACGAATCTCATAGAATTTTTTGAGGATGTAACTAGTAGAGTGGATAGGGGAGAACCAGTGGATGTGGTATATTTGGATTTTCAAAAGGCTTTTGACAAGGTCTCACACAGGAGATTAGTGTGCAAACTTAAAGCACATGGTATTGGGGGTAAGGTATTGGTGTGGGTGGAGAATTGGTTAGCAGACAGGAAGCAAAGAGTGGGAATAAACAGGACCTTTTCAGAATGGCAGGCGGTGACTAGTGGGGTACCGCAAGACTCAGTGCTGGGACCCCAGTTGTTTACAATATATATTAATGACTTGGATGAGGGAATTAAATGCAGCATCTCCAAGTTTGCGGATGACACGAAGCTGGGCAGCAGTGTTAGCAGTGAGGAGGATGCTAAGAGGATGCAGGGTGACTTGGATAGGTTGGGTGAGTGGGCAAACTCATGGCAGATGCAATTTAATGTGGATAAATGTGAAGTTATCCACTTTGGTGGCAAAAATAGGAAAACAGATGATTATTATCTGAATGGTGGCCGATTAGGAAAAGGGGAGGTGCAACGAGACCTGGGTGTCATTATACACCAGTCATTGAAAGTGGGCATGCAGGTACAGCAGGCGGTGAAAAAGGCGAATGGTATACTGGCATTTATAGCGAGAGGATTCGAGTACAGGAGCAGGGAGGTACTACTGCAGTTGTAAAAGGCCTTGGTGAGACCACACCTGGAGTATTGTGTGCAGTTTTGGTCCCCTAATCTGAGGAAAGACATCTTTGCCATAGAGGGAGTACAAAGAAGGTTCACCAGATTGATTCCTGGGATGGCAGGACTTTCATATGAAGAAAGACTGGATGAACTGGGCTTGTACTCGTTGGAATTTAGAAGATTGAGGGGGGATCTGATTGAAACGTATAAGATCCTAAAGGGATTGGACAGGCTAGATGCAGGAAGATTGTTCCCGATGTTGGGGAAGTCCAGAACAAGGGGTCACAGTTTGAGGATAGAGGGGAAACCTTTTAGGACCGAGATTAGGAAAAACTTCTTCACACAGAGAGTGGTGAATCTGTGGAATTCTCTGCCACAGCAAACTGTTGAGGCCAGTTCATTGGCTATGTTTAAGAGGGAGTTAGATATGGCCCTTGTGGCTACAGGGGTCAGGGGGTATGGAGGGAAGGCTGGGGCGGGGTTCTGAGTTGGATGATCAGCCATGATCATAATAAATTGCGGTGCAGGCTCGAAGGGCCGAATGGCCTACTCCTGCACCTATTTTCTATGTTTCTATGTTTCTAAAAATCACTGGATTCTGGAATGGTTACAAAGGACTGAAAAATTGCAATCATTACTCTACTCTTCAAGAAGGGAGAGAGGCAAAAGACAGATCTTAATAAGCCAGATAAACTATCTTCAGTGGTTGGCAAGATGTTGGAGACAATTGTAAGGATGAGGTTTCAGGGTACTTGGAGGCCGAAGTCAGTATGATTTCCACAAAGAGAAATCTTACCTGACAAATCTGTTGGAATTTTTTTAAGGAAATACCAGGCAGGATAGACAAAGAAGAGTCAGTGAATTTGTTTGCTTGGATCTTCAGAATGGCTGGGACAGATTAGGAGAATGGGCAAAGAGGTAGCAGATTGGAACAAAGAAAGTTCACAAGAATGATCCTAGGAATGAAATGGTTAATATTTGAAGCGTGCTTGATGGCTCTGGGCTTGTACCCACTGGAGTTTAGAAGAATGAGAGGGAATCTCATTGAAATGTACCGAATATTGAAAGGCCGAGATCGAGTTCTTGTGGAGAAGATGTTTCTTTTAGTGGGAGAGTCTAGGTCCAGAGGACACAGCCTCAGAAAAGAAGGATATTCCTTTAGAACAGAGATGAGGAAGAATTTCTTTAGCAGAGTGGTGCGAATCTGGAATTTATTTCCACAGCTGGCTGTGGAGGAAGAGTCATTGGGTATAATTAACGTAGAGGTTGACAGGTTCAAAGTTCAAAGTAAATTTATTATCAAAGTACATACATATCACCATATACAACCTGAGATTTGTTTTCTTGGGGACATACACAGGAAATCCAAGAAACATAATAGAGTCAATGAAAGACCGCACGCAACAGAGCATACAAACAACCAAAGTTCAATGTAAATTTATCATCAAAGTAGATACATGTCACCAGATAGAATCCGGAGATCCATTTTCGAGGGGGAATACTCAATAATCTGTAATAGAATAATAACCATAACTGAATCAATGAAAGACAGCACCAAGTGGGTGTTCAACTAGTGTGCAAAAGACAACAAACTGTGCAAATACAAGAATAAAGAAATAATAATAATTAAATAAATAAGCAATAAATATTGAGGACATGAGATGAAGAGACCTTAAGAGAGAGTCCATAGGTTGTGGGAACATTTCAAAGAAGGGACAAGTGAAGTTAAGTGAAGTTATCCCCTTTGGTTCAAGAGCCTGATGGTTGAGCAGTGTTAACTGTTCCTGAATCTGGTGGTGTGAGTCCTGAGGCTCCTGTACCTTCTTCCTGATGGCAGCAGCAAAAAGAGAGCATGTCTTCGGTGGTGGGGGTCTCTGATGATGGATGCTTCTTTCCTGCTTTGTGCAGACGTGCTCAATGGTGCGGTGGGCTTTATCCATGATGAAATGGGCTGTATCCACTACTTTTAGTAGGATTTTCCAATCAAGACCATTGGTGTTTCCATATCAGGACATGATGCAGCCAGTCAATGTACTCTCCACTACACATCTATAGAAGTTTGTCAAAATTTTAGATATCATTGCTGAACTTTCGCAAACTTCTATGGAAGTCAAAGCACTGCTTTCTTCATAATTGCACTTACGTGCTGGGCACAGGACAGATTCTCTGAAATGAATCAGGTTTCTGATTAGTAAGGGCATTAAAGGTTACGGGGAGAAGGCAGGAGTAAAAGATTGAGAAGGAAAATGAATCAGCCATGATAGAATGGTGGAGGAGTCTCGATGGGCCAGATAGCCTAATTCTTTTCCTATGTTTTATGGTCTTATGTTCTAAGTGCCATCGTTGATGAAGTGGTAAATCGGTTGCTCTCTTGTGTGAATATAAAAGATCTTATGAAAGTGGGGAGGGAAGCTATTCCTGGATTATTTTCCAAAGTTTTATCACACAATCAACAGTATTAAATCAGATCTTTTGGTTATTATTTTGAGAGATTGCTGTGTACACATTTTCTGCTATGTATTCTTCATTATAGCAGTGAGTAAACTTCAAAATTGGATGTGGGATTTTCAGAAAAGGATGTGCAAGATGCTATATAAAGCAACATTTTGCTTTATTTCCGTGGTTCACAACCCTCACATCTTGTTGGATCCAGTCAAGAGATAAATCTCAGTGGATGAAGCAAGAGGGCAGTTCTCGAAACCCCTGTTACTGAACAATATGCATACAGGATATTTATGACTAGTAAGTTTCCTGTTAAGATTTTGACAGTGTATCATGCCGGAACTTGCTTTTCCTGGAATTAAGCTTTTGTTAACTGCTAGAGGATACCAATGGGTTAAAGTTACATATAAGTCTACCCTCCTTTCATCAGATTCTGCTCCAATTTGAAGCATTCAGTCCGGTGGCACAAATGAGCTGCCCAGGAAACATAACCTTGTTATATCTAAGCTGGAGACAAACCTGGGGCAATGATGTCGGAACTATCACAC
The DNA here is from genome assembly GCF_963921235.1 of Mobula hypostoma. NCBI lineage: Eukaryota > Metazoa > Chordata > Chondrichthyes > Myliobatiformes > Myliobatidae > Mobula > Mobula hypostoma. The sequence continues at coordinate 36,625,609 of NC_086128.1, forward strand.
AGAAACACGAGACTTTACAGCTTGCAGAGTCCTTTGGAAAGTACAACGTTGTTGAAAGACGGAAGCGCTTTGTTCATCTTTTTAAGGTAAAAAAAATAAGATAAATAACATTGGCATGGCAACAGCAATGACGTTTGACTTTTGATTTGCATCTCCGTGTGTAAAGTGCAAGTCTGCTCCTAGCATGCAAAAACACATTGATCATATCTGTCAACAGAAAGGGCATGAACATTCGTCCTCAGTTCCCAACAGTCTTCCTTTATTTCACAGCATGTTTGTGATTTTATGTTTGATTTCCTTGTGCCTATATATGATTTTAAGCCATTGAGCTAAAACACATCTTTGTTTGAGAGACATCAGCTGGGTTATGTGGTTTAAAACAATGTGGTAGCAAAGAACAGTCAATAATTGTTAGTGATTTTGTGTTGCTGCCGGAGTTACCTACGCAATAGAACCTGCTAATTTGTCGAAACCTGGTCACTATAAGTATCAATATTGAGAACTAACAACAATGTTTAAAAATTGGTAGCATACATTACATATGTTAGTGAAGAGAGAGAGATTGAGGCCAGTCAATTTTACATAGTGATAGAACAACAGCAACAGCCTTTACAATGGTTTTCATTGGGTTCTGCTGACTTCGCTGGAATCGATCAAGTGCCCAGTCCTTAATGCATATAATTCCACTTTATTTTATATTAATTTTATTTATGTTATTATAATCCAATGCTCACCTGATAAGAGAAGACCTTATCCTAACCAGACTGCCATCCTAAACCTCAGTGTGAGACATTTTGGGAAAAGAATCTGGAATTATTGTACATCCATCCACACCCAGGAGAAAGTAGCCACTGTGTAACCCAAATGTAGGTGCTACAGTCAGGTATCAGCAGGTGAGACTGGAAAGGAACACTGGAAACCAAACATATTTGACCTTTAACCTGCCAACACAACCAAATACTAACGTCACTTATTAGCATGCAGAGGGGTCATTCTGTGAATGGCTTGGGTATAGAGTTGTTCTTTCTCCCCCACCCTGCATATCCTTTACATCCTGTGTTTTTCAATGTCCCAAATGCGGCAGGTTTAGAGGATCAGTGGCAAATAAAAGAATGTTCAAATGTCCATCACAGTGATGGATGAGAACAATGCTGCCGAATGCAATGCTTTTCCTCTTGGCACCAATTGACAACAGCAAGCAGTCTTAGGTCAGACTTGGGTCAGGACCAGTGTAAAGTCCTTGGTCCATGACTGACAGCTCCTTAAAATGTGAAATCCTAACAACTCTTAAAAGTGGCTGGAAGTGTTGAAGCCTTTCTTGTTTAAACCATACTGTGCTCAACCAAAATCTCCAAGTATACCTAAAAGGAGAGGCCGAGGGATCGGCTCTGAGCCGGTACCTGGTGGGATGTAAGCACTGTGCCGAGGTGTACAAACCAAAACATCAGCTGCAAACTCACTCCCAACAAATCATTGGGCTGATTTACATAAAGATGATAAGTCACATTTCCTGCCAACAAATTCGTTTAATTGGTCCACAATCCAAAAAACTATAAGACGCAGGCCATTCAGCCCACCACATCTAGCACAGTCACAAGCTACCCGACCTAATCCCACCTTCCACTATTAACTCCATAAGACTGTAGTTTGCAGCTCCTCAGGTACCTATTCAAGGACTTTTTAAGAGACACAAGAGCACGTAGATGCCGGAATTTGAAGCAAAATATGAACTGTTGGAGGAAGTCAGTGAGTTCCTGGTGGGAATTGCACATTTGATATTTTGCATTGAGACCTTTCAACTATTTTTTTTTAATTGTATCAAGGTCCCGCATATATTTATGCATCTGGATTAGTCTTCCTTCAGCCTCTTTTCCAAAGAAAACAATCCTTCTTTTCCAATCTTTCCTCAAATCTAAAAAGTCCAATTTCTGGCAGTATTCTCAGAGTCAAGGGGCATAACCGCTTCAAGAGGGTTTCAGATTGTCCCAGGTGATCAAGAGAAATAGAGGGCTAGATTCCTTGGGTCCATCAGTGTTGGCTGAGTTCCAAATTAATTCAAGGTGTATATCCAAAGGGCAGAAAAAAAATCTGAATTTCAAGCTCTGTGCAACTACTTGGCACCTGAATGTGAGGCTGTTTTTACAGGAGAAAGCCATCCATCACTCAATAAGATTGTGCTGATCTGCTAGTGAACTCAGCTCCGCTCTGCAGTCAATACTCCATTAACCCTCAACTCTCCAAAAATCCATCCTTCTCAGCCTCAAATATAGTCACTGACTTCATCCTTGCAGCTCTCTAGGATAAAGAATTCTAAGGTTCCATGAGTCACTGATAGAAGAAGCATCCTGCTCATCACTGTTTTAAGGAAATGACCCCTTATTCTGAAAATGAGCTCCATAATTCTCGAATCTCTGCTGAGGGGAACCAATCCTCCCAGTAAGTGCCTTGCCCAGGGCAGGGAAGTCTAAATCTGGAGGGAATAGCTTCAGAGTGAGAAAGGAATAATTTAAAGTTTTTCCGCACAGAGGGTGGTGGGCATGTAGTACGAACTGCCCGAGGAAGTGGTAGAGGTGGGTGTAACTACAACAATTAAAAGACATTTGAGCAGGTACATGGATACAGAAGTTTAGAGGGATATGGGCCAAATATAGGCAGCTCAGAAAGATACCTCAGTTGGCCTGGACAAGTTGGGCCAAAGGGCTTCTTCCATTGCTCTATATCTCTATGAATTTAGTCATATCACTTGAACATTGTAAATGCAGGAGAATGGGAGCTGAGTATATTGTAGCTAAAGAGACCTTTCTTGGTGCCAGCATTCACTAATCTAGAAATTCAGCAAGATCATGTTTGCTTTTCTGAAATTAGACACCACAAAAGCACCCAAATGTTAACATAGCAAAAAAAAAATTACAAACAGGGCCACTCCTGAAACCAGCATTATTCCCTTTGCCGGTGCCTCAGCAGTACTAATGGTGCCATGTAACAGTACCATGAATCCATCTGCTGCCTCCTGTCTAAATTACGTTAAAGCTGAAAATAATTTGCCAAGGCTTACTAGGGAGACACTGCCAGTGATGCATCGGCCCAGATTGTTAATCCACTCCACTGATAGGCTGCATCTCAGCTTTCTGCTGTGAATAAGAACCTACTTTGAGAGAATTTGGTTCTTCCTGGTCCAACTTAGGGTTCCTCTCAATTTCACAGAATATTATTCTATAAATTATCAATAAGTACAAATTTACAACAACTTACTGCAAACCAGCTATCCACAAAATAGTTTAAAAATTGGACTTAATGGCATGTAAATGCTTGCCTTGTTCTAGAACTACAATATATATATTTGAATCATTAACTAAGCCTGCTGAACTTAGGAAGTAAAAACTCCCTGAGCTTGTTGTAGAAAACCCCCACAAACCATCATCACTAATTGAGGTTGTGCCACATGATTGCTGGCTGATAATGGCCAATTATGGAATTTCCCAACAGTCTTAAAAATGTTTATGACCAAGTGGTGAGCAATTTTGTATTTTTAAAGCCACAACATATCTATCTAATAAAAATCTGTATTAGTCATCATTTGTCATTTGATTTAGATTTTTACCCTATTAATAGGCAAAATCTGAATGGGTGTTATAAACTAGCTGGCAAAGATTCCATTGGTCTAATCAGAATATTTTTATCCCAAACATTCAATATGAGTACTTCCTACTTAAGCAATTTGTTTTAGATCTTTTCTGTTCCTCAGAATTCATATCCAAAAGTGTGTGTGAAATAATGGAATCGGTTCAACTTATCTAATATAATTTATCTTGTGATCAACATGCTTTAGTTCAAGTTCAAGATCAAGTTTAATTGTCATACAACCATGCACCTGTATACAGTTAAATGATACATCGATCCTCTGAGGCCAGGGTGCAAAGCACAGTTCATACAGTACTGTGTGAAAGTCTGAGGCACCCTAGATTTTTTATCTGGTTTCAGATGGTACGGCCTCTACAGAGCCCTGATCTCAACAGCACCGAGGCTGTCTGGGATTACCTGGAGAGACAGAAGCAAGCGAGACAGCCAAAGCCTGAAGATGAACTTTGGCAAGTTCTCCAAGATACCTTGAACAACCTACCAGGCGATTCTCCTAAAAACTGCACGACAGCATACCGAAGAGAATTGACGCAGTTTTCAAGGCAAAGTGTGGTCTTTGTACTGTTTACTGCTCTTTATAGTAAATCTTTTGATATTTAGAAACTTCTCATTTCATTATTTTTGACAGCATCTTTGCTTTACAGGTTTTTACTTACATGTGCCTAAGACTTTTGCACAGTACTCTATAGTCATGTGCAGCACATATACTGTAGCTACGATTCAGCAGACACAGTTACAAAATAATATCAGCACAAGTCCCTAAGTGGCATGCCCTGAAGACTGACAGGTTGACATAAAGTACGAGGTGCATGATTGTGTAAGACAGTATAATGTCACTGGCACTATTATAATAAAACAGTCATATAAATATGTGAAACAGCAACAATAAAAGATGAAAAATGACCAGTGCAGCATGAGACTGTGTCTGTGAGTTGGGTAGTGGGGGGCGTGCTGTTGAGGACAACAGAGCATTCAGACAGGGAGTACTTGTGTGCTGGGTGGCAGCAGGGCATTAAGAAGATTAACATCCTGCGAGAAGAAGCCGTTACCCAGCCTGACAGTTCTGCTTCTTAAGCTGTGGTACCTTCTGCCCGATGACAGGAAGTCAGTGAGGTGGTGGGAAGGATGAAAGGGATCTTTGACAATGTTGGAGGCACTGTGTATGCAGCACTTCTGATATATGCCCTGAATAGAGGGCTGGGGCAGCTGATAGACAGCAATGAAGATTTTCAGCAGACCTCATTATCCGGTGCAGGGTGCAGAGTGTTGCAATTCCCATATCAGATGATGATGCATCTGGTTAGCACACTCTCAATGGTGCTCCAGTAAAATATGGTGAGAATAGGGGGCGGGGGTGGGGTGGTTGGCAAGATTCATTGGTCTCCGTCTCCTCAGGAAGTAGAGGTGCTGCTATGCTCTGTTGGCTAAAGAGTTGGTATTGAGGAACCAGGTGAGATCATCACTAATTTGCAAAACCAAGAAACTTGGTGCTCCTGACTCTGTCCACAGCGGAGCTATTGATGTGCAGTAGGGAGTAGCCAGCCTGCGCCTCCCTGAAGTCCACTATCATCTCTTTAGTCTTATCCATGTTGAGACTCAGATTGTTGTGTTTACACCAGTCCGCAAGCCTCACTACCTCCCCCCTGTATGCCGTTTCATCATTATTGCCGATGAGGCCAAGCACTGTTGTATCAACGGTGAACTTAGTGATGTGGCCAGAGCTGGATTTTGGAGTACATTTGTGCATTCGCAGTGTGAACAGCAGTGGGTTGAGCACGTGGCCCTGGGAGGGCACCAGTGCTCAGCATAATGGAGCCAGCGATGTTGCTATGGGGATGGACAATTTTCCCATGAGCTTCTAGGGAATGACTGTATGGAAAGCAGAAATGAAATCAATAAACAATATTCTGACACAGGAGGCACACCTTTGTCCAAGTGGAACAGGATGGTGCAAAGGGAAAAGGGTATGGTATAATCAGTGAACCAATTTGGACCATATGCAAATTGGTAATAGAAACATAGAAACATAGAAAGCCTACAGCACAATACAGGCTCTTCGGCCCACAAAGCTGTGCCTAACATGTCCTTATCTTAGAAATTACCTAGGGTTACCCATAGCCCTCTATTTTTCTGAGCTCCATGTACCTGTCCAGGAATCTCTTAAAAGACCCTATCGTATCCACCTCCACCACCGTTGCCAACAACCCATTCAATGCACACACCACACTTTGTGTAAAAAACTTACCCCTGACATCTCCTCTGCACCGACTTCCAAGCACCTTAAAACTGTGCACTCTTGTGCTAGCCATTTCAGCCCTGGGAAAAAGCCTCTGTCTATCCACACGATCAATACCTCTCGTCATCTTACACACCTCTATCAGGTCACCTCTCATCCTCCGTCGCTCCAAGGAAAAAAGGTTGAGTTCACTCAACCTATTCTCATAAGGCATGCTCCCCAATCCAGGCAACATTCTTGTAAACCTCCTCTGCACCCTTTCTATGATTTCCACATCCTTCCTGTAGTGAGGTGACCAGAACTGAGCACAGTACTCCAAATGGGGTCTGACCAGGGTCCTATATAGCTGTAACATTACATCCGAGCTCTTAAACTCAATCCCACGACTGATGAAGGCCAATAGACCATATGCTTTCTTAACCACAGAGTCAACCTGCGCTGCAGCTTTGAGTGTCCTATGGACTTGGACCCCAAGATCCCTCTGATCCTCCACACTGCCAAGAGTCTTACCATTAATACTATATTCTGCCATCATATTTGACCTACCAAAACGAACCAACTCAGACTTATCTGGGTTGAACTCCATCTGCAACTTCTCAGCCCAGTTTTGCATCCTATCAATGTCCCGCTGTAACCTCTGACAGCCCTCCACACTATCCACAACACCCTCAACCTTTGTGTCATTAGCAAATTTACTAACCCATCCCTTCACTTCCTCATCCAGGTCATTTATAAAAATCACGAAGAGTAGGGGTCCCAGGACAAATCCCTCAGGCACACCACTGGTCACTGACTTCCATGCAGAATATGGCCCGTTTACAACCACTCTTTGCCTTCTGTGGGCAAACCAGTTCTGGATCCACAAAGCAAGGTCCCCTTGGATCCCATGCCTCCTTACTTTCTCAATAAGCCTTGTATGGGGTACCTTGTCAAATGTCTTGCTGAAATCCACATACACTACATTTACCTTCATCAATGTGCTTAGTCACATCCTCAAAAAATTCAAACAGGCTGGTAAGGCACGACCTGCCTTTGACAAAGCCAGGCTGACTATTCCTAATCATATTATGCTGCTCCAAATGTTCATAAATCCTGCCTCTCAGGATCTTCTCCATCAACTTCCCAACCACTGAAGTAACATTCACTGGTCTATAATTTCCTGGGCTTTCTCTACTCCCTTTCTTGAATAATGGAACAACATCCGCAACCCTCCAATCCTTCGGTACATCTCCCGTCCCCATTGATGATACAAAGAACATTGCCAGAGGCTCAGCAATCTCCTCCCTCACCTCCCACAGTAGCCTGGGGTACATCTCGTCCAGTCCCAGTGACTTATCCAACTTGTTGCTTTTCAAAAGCTCCAGCACATCTTCTTTCTTAATATCTACATGCTCAAGCTTTTCAGTCCGCTGTAAGTCATCCCTACAATCGCCAAGATCCTTTTCTGTAGTGAATACTGAAGCAAAGTACTCATTAAGTGTCTATGCTATATCCTCCAGTTCCATACACACTTTTCCACTGGCACACTTGATTGGTCCTGTTCTCTCACGTCTTATCCTCTTGCTCTTCACATACTTGTAGAATGCCTTGGGGTTTTCCTTAATCCTGTCTGCCAAGGCCTTCTCATACCCCCTTCTGGCTCTTCTAATTTCTTTCTTAAGCTCCTTCCTGCTAGCCTTACAATCTTCTAGAACTCTATCATTATCTAGTTTTCTGAATCTTTCGTAAGCTCCTCTTTTCTTCTTGACTAGATTTACAACAGCCTTTGTACACCATGGTTCCTGTACCTTACCATCCTTTCCCTGTCTCATTGGAATGAACCTATGCAGAACTCCACACAAGTACCCCCTGAACATTTGCCACATTTCTTCTGTACATTTCCCTGAGAACATTTATTCCCAATTTATGCTTCCAAGTTCCTGCCTGATAGCCTCAAATTTCCCCTTACTCCAACTGAATGCTTTCCTAACTTGTCTGTTCCTATCCCTCTCTCATGCTATTGTAAAGGAGATAGAATTGTGATCACTATCTCCAAAATGCTCTCCCACTGAGAGATCTGACACCTGACCAGGTTCATTGCCCAATACCAGATCAAGTACAGCCTCTCCTCTTGTAGGCTTATCTACATATTGTGGCAGGAAACCTTCCTGAACACACCTAACAAACTCCACCCCATCTAAACCCCTTGCTCTAGGGCAATTCCAATCGATATTTAGGAAATTAAAATCTCCCATCACAACAACCCTGTTATTATTACACCTTTCCAGAATCTGTCTCCCTATCTGTTCCTCAATGTCCCTGTTACTATTGGGTGGTCTATAAAAAACACCCAATAGAGTTATTGACCCTTTCCTGTTCCTAACTTCCACCCACAGACACTCCGTAGACAATCCCTCTATGTCTTCCTCCTTTTCTGCAGCCGTGACACTATCTCTGATCAGTAGTGGCACGCCCCCACCTCTTTTGCCTCCCTCCCTATCCTTTCTGAAACATCTAAAACCTGGCACTCGAAGTAACCATTCCTGCCCCTGAGCCATCCAAGTCTCTGTAATGGCCACAACATCATAGCTCCAGGTACTGATCCACGCTCTAAGCTCATCCGCTTTGTTCATAATATACCTTGCATTAAAATAGACACATCTGAAACCATCGGTCTGAGCGCGTCCCTTCTCTATCACCTGCCTGTCCTCCCTCACGCACTGTCTCCAGGGGTCTAGTGAAGTGGGAAGGCAGGATTTAATGCAGTTCATGACCTGCTGCTTAAAGCAATTCATTATTATTGAGGTCAGTGTCACTGGGTAGTAGTCACTAAGGCACAATACAGTCGGCTTCTTGAGCACTGGGATGATGGTGGTGTCCCTGAAGCCTACGGGGACGGGTGTCTGATCCAGGGAGATGTTGAAAATGTCAGTGAGACCACCCGCCGGCTGGGCTGCACAGTCTCAGAGCACAAGTCTCCAAGACTTTACAGTTCAGAAATCCCGATGGTTAAGCATTTAGCTCACTGGGTGCTGAATCCTGCACTCCCTGTAATACACAGAAGCCTCAGTTCTCAAACTGCATTTACCACACTGAGGCCCAGCTTAGCAGACTATTGATACAGCTCAAGAGTTGGGCATTCTTTGGCCAGTTTGGTAGCTCATGGACCACCGCAACAGATAGTGGACAGCTTTCTATCCAAACTCATAGCAGAAGGTAAGGCAATGAAAAAGACTTTTAGGTGGGGCTCTAAAACAGCTTTGCAACAATGGAGACTGTTTCCAATTAATTTGTTCCAGAAATGATGACCATTCTTAGTGTTAAAAGAGGAAATGTAAGAAGACATAAGAAAAAGGAGGTGAGGCAAATCAGCCATCAGAAAACAATGAGCATGTCATCTGGTTCATAGGCATCACCTAATTCCTGAAAAACAAACACCAAGTATATAGATGTAGGCAAAAATTCTAGTACTTGTTTCAACTGGTTAATGATCCTTTACTCGTACTGCACAAAGGATTCTTCTTCCATAGGAATATATTCTTCACACATTATATAATAAATTTAAGATCAAGCCTTTTAGACGATCAATTGCAAAAAATAAAGGGTAGAAAATCACAATCTGTTTGTCATGCTTAAACCATGATGAAGAAACAAATGTGCCTTAAACTTGCTTCTGAGAGTCACTTCCATTTGCTTCAGTGGAACTGAATTTCAGTGGAGGTATTCAATGTTGCTTCAAGAGGCATCTGGTGCTTACTGCCCAACACACTGGAATCTGAAATGGCATGCCCTTCAAGCAACTCAAAACTTATTATGGCATGCATGAGATGCCTGGTATCAACGCAGCATAAAGTTGTTTAAGTTGCATGATAAAATCAAATTCCATTTTTATAACAGAGATTGCTGGAATTCTAACCAGGACTTTGGGGAGAACATTCCACAATTCTTTCCATTTTGTCAGTAACTTTTAATTGTCAGGGTTATCCACTGTGGGGGAGTTTAAACCCACGATAACACATAGTTTTCACAGACATTTTCAAAAAGTGTGTCAGAAACATGACACAAAGCTGTCAACTTCTGGATTTAGCCCAAGTGCCTCAGGCAAACGTTTTGCAATGCCCGGGAGAAATGGAGGCTGGTAACTTGAATGTGCCTAATACATATTGGCATGGGGCACTCCAATGGGAGCAAACACCAGGTCAAAGAATAGATTTAGTAACAAAGAGACACAGAGTCATTACATAGTAGAGAAAAAATACGAGAAAATTTGCAAAATGTTGCCGGGACTTGAGAACCGAAGCTATAGGGAAAGGCTGACTATATTAGCACTCTATTCCCTAGAGCATAGGAGAACAAGGGAGATTTGATAGAGGTATACAACATTATGAGGGGCATAGACAGGGTAAGTACAAGTAGGTTTTCTCCACTGAGATTGGCTGGGACTACAATTAGAGGTCATGGGATTAAGGGTGAAAGGTGAAATGTTTAAGGAGAACATGAGGGGAAACTTCTTCACTCAGAGGGTGGTGAGAGTGTGGAACAAGCTGCCTGCACAAGTGGTGGATGCGGGTTTAATTGCAACATTTAAGAGAAATTTGCATAAATACATGGATAGGAGGGGTATAGAGGGCTATGGTCCAGGTGTTGATCGATGGAGCTAGGCAGAATAACAGTCCAGCATGGATAGAATGGGCCTAAGGGCCTGTTTCAGCACTCTAGTGTTCTATGATTCTATGACTCTATAACGCCCACCATGTCCGTGCCAAACATCATATGGTCATCCATACTAATTCCACGCCAGCCAAAGGTCTGTAGCCTTCTGTGCCCTGAAGATTCAAGTGCTTATTTAGATACACACATTTTATGAGAGTATTTACCTCCACTACCCCCTTGGGCTGTGCCTTTCAGATTCCAACCACCATCTGGGTGGAAAGAATTCTTCCTCAGATCTCTTCCTATCACCGTACCCGTTAAACCACAGCCCTCAAGTTTTAAATAGCTCTGCTCTGGAAAAACGTTTCTTACTGCTTACCCTACCTATGCCCAGCATAAGTGTTGCATGTGAACTTGATTTCAACATTTAAGAGAAGTTTGGATAGGTACATGGGTATGGTCCGGGTGCAAGTCGATGGGAGTAGACCCTTTAAATGTCTGGGCACAGATTAGATGGGCCGAAGGACCTGTTTCTGTGTTGCATTTTTCTATGACTCTATGACGATGACTTCTTTTAGCCTTCACCAATAAGTTAGGCAAGCTGAGCATGGGACAATACAATTCAGGAATTCTTGAGCTGGTACTGTGTCCATAATACAGATTATTCAAACAACTGAACATGCAAGCTCTTACTCTAAGTTAATTAAAGTTATATAAACAAATCCCAGATCATTGCAATTGGTTACTTTCTGACAAAGACAGTTACTTGTAAGAACTGATATCGTGGCTGGCATTGACAATTAAGACCATTGCGTAATTAATGTGTAATGACATCCATCTTGGCAGGTTATATATCTGGCATTACTATTACTATGGTAATAGTATTTGTATTTAATTATCTTATATAATTCTACCGACAGCAACATTAATTAAGTTAAAATAATATCTCTGAAAATGTAACACAGCAATTAAAAATAAGCTTGAGACAGAAAACTGTTACTTTTTTTAAATTCATACATGAGATGGAGACATGAAGGAAGTCAAACCTTCTATACCCGCTGTTAATTGACTTTAAGAAGGTGCTGGTGGGCTACTACTTAAACAGCTACATTCCTTATGTGTGACAGTCCTCTGGGAGAGCTATTGAAGATGGTGGTTCTAGGATTTTGACTAGTGATTATAAAGGTAATTCTCAAGTCATGACTTGGAAAGTAATTTGCAGTTGCCCTCTGTTGCCCTTGTCCTGCTAAGTGGTGGAGCTCTTGGGTTTAATAATAGCTGTAAAATAAAGGAAAATAAATCTACTTTTTAGATTTTCCAATTTCTTATCCACTTAACTTTGCTATAAGATGACATGTTGTCTCTGGAAAGTCACACAATGAGATGTAGCTCATCTCGGTGCTATCAGTAAGTAAAAAAGAAAAAGAACAGCCTTGGGATCAAACTTCTGATTCTACAGAATTCGGCAAGCCTCAACTGTGGTATCTCCTACTAATGACCAGGCTTCTGGCACAGGACAATAGATTTAATGATCTGTGATGCTGATGTGAAGCAGGACAGCACATTAGGATTCAGAGGTTAACGGGTACCACGGCATCTCCCACCACACAAAAATCTGTCACTCCTGCTGACCCGCTAATTCACATTCCCAATATGATCTCTTGACATACAAATTCCTAAAGTGCACCCTTTGGCATCCAAACTCAAGTATGCAAAAAAAGAAGGCCATTTGGGTGAGATAACAAAGGGCAGTCTGGTTCCATCTCCACAGGCACATGGAATCAATTTGAGGGCCAAAATCTATAATGAAAACCCACCCTATTTACATCACATCTGCTACCTTTGATTATGTATTACATGTGTAAGTAAATATTGGAAACTCTTAACAGACCACCATTCCATGGGGTGGGGGAGACTAGATGTTTGGAATTACACACATTTAAGCAGGGTAGTCTTTACAAGAATACAGTTTGACTGTCAAATATTTCTGTCCTGTTTCTAATTTACTTTTGATTAACAAGAGGAACCATTTCATTGCTTTCTCCCCAGGGAGAGATTCCTTTGGTGGTTGTGGCTATTTGGCATCAGACTTCCTATTCATCAAAGGGAGTGAGTTACATTACTCTGTTGTATTCTACTCAATTCTTGATGCACTTATTTCAGCTGTAGAAGAACATTCCTTTCAGTTAAGTTTTAAGCTCTTACCTTCCTTCTTGAGACAGGTCCAATATGTCCAAAGCAAAATGCCAAACAGTTCTCTGCTGTTTAATAATTTTATATAGAAAAGAGCATAAAATGTAAATAAATAGAAATAAAATGGATACATTTTTGGAAATAGTATTATTAACTTATATACTGTAACACCAGCAGCATTATATAAGATAATTAAGCACTACAGGTACTGCAATAGTATTGCCTGATATATAAACTGTCAGGATGGATCTCATTGCAAATCAATTAAACAATAGTCTTTTAACTATCAATATCAGCTGTAACAAGTACTTTTCTTTGTCTGAAATTAAACACAGTTACAATGATTTGGGAATGAGTACAATAAAAATAACCAGAAAATGTGAAAATGGTCCAGATTCACTAATAATTAATGGTTTGGTTGATGCTCCTCATTATTATTAGTTTCACAGAAATCAGTCCCACGGAATGCTATAGATTGTCATATACAAAAATAACATAGTGAGTCTGGTTTGTAATCGACAGAATAATCAGAATCAGGTTTATTATCACTGACCTATGTCTTAAAATTTGTGGTTTTGCAGCAGTAGTACAGTACAATGCGTAAAAAGCACCATAAATTACAATATGAAATATACACTCAGTGGCCACTTTACTGGGTACACCTGTACACCTGCTCGTTAATGAAAATACTGTATCTAAGCAGCCAATCATGTGGCAACAACTCAATGCATAAAATCAAGAGGTTTAGTTGTTGTTCAGAACAGATAACATAATGGGGAAGAAATGTGATCTAAGTGACTTTGACCGTGGAATGATTGCTGGTGCCAGACGGGGTGGTTTGAGTATCTCAGAAACTGCTGATTTCCTGGGATTTTTCATGCACAACAGTCTCTAGAGTTTACAGAGAATGGTGCAAAAAACAAAAAGCATCCACTAATATAGTGTGAAAAGAGAGCAAAATATATTCAGGTAGCGTTCATGGATTGGTGCATTGTCTGTTCAAAAATCTGATGGCAGCAGGAAAGAAGCTGTTCCTAAAACATTGAGTGTGTGTCTTCAGGCTCCTGTACCTCCTCTCTAATGGTAGTAATGAAAAGAGGCATGTCCTGGGTGATGGGGGTCCTTAATGATAGATACCATCTTTTTGACATATAACCAATATATTGACCACCTAAAGAATGTGTCTTACAAACTCATGAATGGTTCTTATTCATGAGGAGGACTGTTCACTTAATACTTCAAAGGTAGAGAAACATTATTGAGGAGGCTGAGATTATTTTCTAGTCAGGGCAGAAAGGGTGAAGGTAACAGATGTCCTGTTTTAGTCAATAGATAAACTATATTTTCCAATTCAGATGAATTATTCCTCCCTCTCTCCTACCTCAGGATTTGATGGACTCTGATTCTACGCCTAACCATTGCAATGCCTTCTGTTTTAATTACCTATGATGTGCACATCCAGCAGAGATCACAGGGCAGTGAAGTAAAGCCAGTAGATGCTGGAAATACTCTGTGGAGTTCATATTTCAGGGCATTGACTGGTCCAATGAAAGGTCATCAACCCGAAAAAAAAAAGAAATTCATCCTTGGTCCCATTTGCTAAATACACAACCTGGTAATAATTTCACATTGGATTCCACTTCTAAGTGTGTTCCCACTGAATTGATGACCTAAAGAAGAGGACAAAGTTCATCTGCCTTTATATCACAAGTTTTGCACACACAACCAAGAATAAATTACTACCATTTAACTCCATATCTTTCTCCATGGTTTGTGCTTGACCAGCAGATCACTTTCAGCTTTTTCTGTTTCTATTTCAAATTTCCAGCATCTGCAGAGTTTTCAACTCGCCATGGACAGTCCCAAGCCCGGCTGTGAAAGGTGGAGGGTTGGGCATGGGGCTAGAAACCTCATCCCATAAAAACCCAGCACTACAGAAACGCCAACAGAATCTCCAAAATCTTCATCCCTGGGAAAGGATCGACCTTCAATAGGCTACACCATAAAAGACTGAAAAGACTGGCTCAGGACAGAGGACTCCATGGAGCTGCTGTCAGCGGCCTATGCCCCAATAGGGGCAATGAGCTTAAGAAGAAGAAGCAGTATTTTCCTCTTACAGTCCCCTGACATTGCCTGAAATCTGTTCCATCGATACTGCAGAAATGTAAAGTAAATACTGGAACTTTCACCCACTGTTTTTGGACTTGTCCCAAACTTCAGGCATACTGGAGTGATATTTTGGGTGAAATGGAAAAGATTCTGAAGATAGAGCTTGAAATGGACCCAGTGTCTTTTCTCTTAGGCTTACCCAGCAGTCATATTATTAATGCACAAACATCCTGACTTTCTGTGCGAGGAAGAACATTTTACTTTGTTGGATATCCGATAAGGCCCCTGGACTTTTTGGTTGGCATAAATTAATCATGGAATACATTCCTTTGGACTTTTTGACATGCATGGTACACTCAAAAACAAATAGTTTTCATAAAACATGGCAACCTTTTCTGCAGTATATAGATGTATACCTGTCTGCTATACCATATAACCATATAACAATTACAGCACGGAAACAGGCCATATCGGCCCTTCTAGTCCGTGCCAAACTCTTACTCTCACCTAGTCCCACCGACCTGCACTCAGCCCATAACCCTCCATTCCTTTCCTGTCCATATATCTATCCAATTTAACTTTAAACGACAACATAGAACCTGCCTCAACCACTTCTGCTGGAAGCTCATTCCACACAGTTACCACTCTCTGAGTAAAGAATGTTACCCCTAAACTTTTGCCCTTTAACTCTCAACTCATGTCCTCTTGTCTGAATCTCTCCCATTCTCAATGGAAAAAGCCTATCCACGTCAACTCTATCAATCCCCCTCATAATTTTAAACACCTCTATCAAGTCCCCTCTCAACCATCTACACTCCAAAGAATAAAGACCTAACTTGTTCAACCTTTCTCTGTAACTTAGGAGATGAAACCCAAGCAACATTTTAGTAAATCTCCTCTGTACTCTCTCAATTTTATTGACATCTTTCCTATAATTCGCTGACCAGAACTGTACACAACACTCCAAATTTGGCCTTACCAATACCTTATACAATTTCAACATTACATCCCAACTCCTACACTCAATGCTCTGATTAATAAAGGCCAGCATACCAAAAGCTTTCTTCACCACCCTATCCACATGAGATTTCACCTTCAGGGAACTATGCACCATTATTCCTAGATCCCTCTGTTCTACAGCATTCTTCAATGCCCTACCATTTACCATGTATGTCCTATTTTGATTAGTCCTACCAAAATGTAGCACCTCACATTTTTCAGCATTAAACTCTATCTGCCATCTTTCAGCCCACTCTTCTAACTGGCCTAAATCTCTCTGCAAGCTTTGAAAACCTACTTCATTATCCACAACGCCACCTATCTTAGTATTGTTACGTACCCCGTAACTGGGTTGCCAAACCAGCAGAAATGGAACGCTCGTTAGAGTCTGGATTACTAGGAACTAATAAAGTTTTATTAAAGAAATAAGTAATACAGTACACTAATCATAAGGATATAAATGTAACAGGTTAGCAATGATAATGCACACATATATACAGAACTAGAGTAATAGGAATCAACCAAGCTCTATCGCAGTCTAGGGGTAAAATGATCAGTCTTACAGTGACGCAGAGTTCACTTCAGCTTAGTGAAGTTCGCAGTAATCGCTGTTGTCGTACCGTTGGGGAGAGAGAGAGAGAGAGAAATTCAGTTTCGAGCAGCCCTTTTGGATGTCTTCGCAGTTGGTTTCGGGCAGACCCTTTGATGTCTTCTATCCCGCTGTGGTCACCGACTGTGACCCCTCCGTTCCGGATACGATCGTTCTTCCGCAGTGAACCCGGCACCCAGGCAAGGGTGGACACACAGCTCAGGTTCCCACCGATCGTACCTTTACACCCTGTGAGCCTCTGGTCGGTTCCCGTGAACCGGACCTCCAAACTCCCACCACTTGTGGGGGCACACTGCTCTTTCCAGGGTCTAGTGGTGTGTCGCGTGCCTTAGCAAACCTGCTCCTTTTAACCCCCTGCTGGGGTATCACCTGTCCATCAAACTTCAAACAGTTCAGGTTCAAAGCAACCGGTCTGTCAATAGCTGAATTGTGTTTCTTTCCCGTTAATCACTCTCTTCTCTCTTATTAGCATTTTGAATGTTTCTCCATTGTCTTTCTTATCTCTCTCATTCGCATCATCAGTCCGGTACCTCTGCTGGGCATCACACATGACAGTATCATTTGCATACTTACTAATCCAATTTCCCACCCCATCATCCAGATCATTAATATATATGACAAACAACATTGGTCCCAGTACAGATCCCTGAGGCACACCGCTACACACCGTCCTCCAATCTGACACACAGTTATCCACCACTACTCTCTGGCGTCTCCCATCCAGCCACTGCTGAATCCATTTTACTACTTCGATATTAATGCCTAACGGTTGAACCTTCCTAACTAACCTTCCATATGGAACCTTGTCAAAGGCCTTACTGAAGTCCATATAGACAACATCCACCATTTTACCCTCGTCAACTTTCCTAGTAACCTCATCAAAAAATTCAATAAGATTTGTCAAACATGACCTTCCATGCACAAATCCATGTTGACCGTTCCTAATCAGACCCTGTCTATCCAGATAATTATATATACCATCTGTAAGAATACTTTCTATCAATTTACCCACCACTGGCGTCAAACTCACAGGCCGATAATTGCTAGGTTTACTCTTAGAACCATTTTAAAACAATGGAACCACATGAGCAATACGCCAATCCTCCGGCACCATCCCTGTTTCTAATGACATTTGAAATATTTCTGTCAGAGCCCCTGCTATTTCTACACTAACTTCCCTCAAGGTTCTAGGGAATATCCTGTCCGGACCCGGAGACTTATCCACTTTTATATTCCTTAAAAGTGCCAGTACTTCCTCTTCTTTAATTGTCATACTTTCCATAACTAACTTTCTTGTTTCCTTTACCTTACACAATTCAATATCCTTCTCCTTAGTGAATACCGAAGAAAAGAAATTGTTCAAAATCTCCCCCATCTCTTTTGGCTCCGCACATAGCCGTCCACTCTGATTCTCCAAAGGACCAATTTTATCCCTCACTATCCTTTTGCCACTAATATAACTGTAGAAACCCTTTGGATTTATTTTCACCTTACTTGCCTCGTATCTTCTTTTAGCTTTTCTGATGTCTTTCTTAAGATTCTTTTTACATTCTTTATATTCCTTGAGTACCTCATTAACTTCAAGCTGCCTATATTTGTTGAAGATCCCTCTCTTTTTCCGAACCAGGTTTCCAATATCCCTTGAAAACCATGGCTCTCTCAAACTTTTAACCTTTCCTTTCAACCCAACAGGAACATAAAGATTCTGAACCCTCAAAATTTCACCTTTAAATGATCTCCATTTCTCTGTTACATCCTTCCCATAAAACAAATTGCCCCAATTCACTCCTTCTAAATCCTTTCGCATCTCCTTAAATTTAGCCTTTCTCCAATCAAAAATCTCAATCCTAGGTCCAGTCCTATCCTTCTCCATAATTACCTCTATGTATTGCTGCAAAAAACTATCTTGCACACATTTGACAAACTCCAAACCATCCAGCCCTTTTAAAGAATGGGCTTCCCATTCTATGTGCGGAAAATTAAAATCTCCCACAATCACAACCTTGTGCTTACTACAAATATCTGCTATCTCCTTACAAATTTGCTCCTCCAGTTCTCGGTCCCCATTTGGTGGTCTATAATACACCCCTATAAGTGCTACTACACCTTTCCCATTCCTCAATTCCACCCAAATAGCCTCCCTAGACGAGCCCTCTAATCTATCCTGCCAGAGCACCACTGTAATATTTTCTCTGACAAGCAATGCAACACCTCCCCCTCTTGCCCCTCCTATTCTATCACACCTGAAGCAACGAAATCCTAGAATATTTAGTTGCCAATCACACCCCTCCTGCAACCACGTTTCACTAATAGCTACAACATCATATTTCCAGGTATCAATCCATGCTCTCAGCTCATCCACCTTTCTTACAATGCTCCTAGCATTAAAATAGATGCATTTAAGAAACTCTCCACCTCTTACTCTCTGTTTATCCTTAATGGAGCAAACAACTTCGTTATCTCACAGCTATCTGGACTATTCCTCTTTTCACCCTGTCTCTTGCAAAAATGCCATCCCCTTCTCGTAATTCCTCCGTCTCCGCCGCATCTACTCTCAGGATGAGGCTTTTCATTCCAGGACGAGGGAGATGTCCTCCTTTTTTAAAGAAAGGGGCTTCCCTTCCTCCACTATCAACTCTGCTCTCAAACGCATCTCCCCCATTTCACATACATCTGCTCTCACTCCATCCTCCCGCCACCCCACTAGGAATAGGGTTCCCCTGGTCCTCACCTACCACCCCACCAGCCTCCAGGTCCAACATTTTATTCTCCGTAACTTCCGCCACCTCCAACGGGATCCCACTGCTAAGCACATCTTTCCCTCCCCTATCTCTCTGCTTTCCACAGGGATCGCTCCCTACGCGACTCCCTTGTCCATTCGTCCCCCCCATCCCTCCCCACTGATCTCGCTCCTGGCACTTATCCTTGTAAGCGGAACAAGTGCTACACATGCCCTTACACTTCCTCCCTTACCACCATTCAGGGCCCCAAACAGTCCTTCCAGGTGAGGCGACACTTCACCTGTGAGTCGGCTGGGGTGATATACTGCGTCCGGTGCTCCCGATGTGGCCTTCTATATATTGGCAAGACGCGACGCAGACTGGGAGATCGGTTTGCTGAACACCTACGCTCTGTCCACCAGAGAAAGCAGGATCTCCCAGTGGCCACACATTTTAATTCCACATCCCATTCCCATTCTGACATGTCTATCCACGGCCTCCTCTACTGTAAAGATGAAGCCACACTCAGGTTGGAGGAACAACACCTTATATTCCGTCTGGGTAGCCTCCAACCTGATGGCATGAACATTGACTTCTCTAACTTCCGCTAATGCCCCACCTCCCCCTCGTACCCCATCCATTATTTATTTATATACACACATTCTTTCTCTCACTCTCCTTTTTCTCCCTCTGTCCCTCTGACTATACCCCTTGCCCATCCTCTGGGTTCTCCCCCTGCCTTGTCTTTCTCCCCAGACCTCCTGTCCCATGATCCTCTCATATCCCTTTTGCCAATCACCTGTCCAGCTCTTAGCTCCATCCCTCCCCCTCCTGTCTTCTATCATTTTGGATCTCCCCCTCCCCCTCCCACTTTCAAATCTCTTACTCACTCTTCCTTCAGTTAGTCCTGACGAAGGGTCTCGGCCTGAAACGTCGACTGTACCTCTTCCTAGAGATGCTGCCTGGCCTGCTGCGTTCACCAGCAACTTTGATGTGTGTTGCTTGTTATCTTTTTCTTCCTTGTCCCCTACATCTTTGGTCTGAGTGCTCCTGATCTCTGTCACCTGCCTATCCTCCCTCACACACTGTCTACTAGCTTTCTCTATTTGTGAACTAACCTCCTCTCTCCTCCTCTCTCCTATACTAATAAGGGCTTTTGTATAGAATGTTGTGGCGATGTCTATATTTTGATGGAAGTGTTCCGATAGCTGATATCTGTGAGGGGAAGAAATGTAAATATAAGTGTATCTGGAAATTGAAGGTTTTGTTATGCTGAGCAAAAAAAAAATTTTTAAATAAAATGTAAAAAAGTACTGCAAAAATTACAATCCATCCAGCCAGTAGGTAGAGCTCACCGACTGAATCCAAATCAGCATCAGGTTTATTATCATTGACATGTGCCATGAAATGTATTGTTTTGCAGCAGCTGTACAGTGAAATACTGTACATTAAAAATTACCATAGGTTACTATAAGACATATAAAAATAAACAAATAAATAATGTGAAAAGAAAGCAAAATGGTGATGTAATGTTCATGGGTTCGTAGACAGTCCAGAAATTAGTGCTGAGTGTGTATCTTTAAGCTCCCATACCTCCTCGCTGATGGCAGAAATGAGAAGAGGGGATGCCCTGGATGGTGCCTCCTTGAGACACCACCTTTTGAATGTGCCCGAGATGTTGGGGAGGCCAGTGCCTACAATGGAGCTGGCTGATTCTACAACCCTTTGCATCTTTTTCCAATCCTGTGCATTGGAGCCTCCATGGCAGACAATGATGCCACCAGTCAGAATGCTCCCCACTGTACATCTGTAGAAATCTGCTAGAATCTTTGGCAACATACCGAATCTCCTCAAACTCCTAATGAAGTGTAGCCACTGGTGTGCCTCTTTGTAATTGTATCAATATGTTGGAACCAGGATAGATCATCAGAAATATTGATATTCAGGAGCTTGAAACTGTTCACCCTTTCCGCTGCTGACCCCTCGATGAGAACTGGTATGTGTTCCATCAACGACCCGGTCCTGAAGTTCACAATCAATTCCTTGGTCTTACTGATGTTGAGGACATGGTTGTTGTTGTGACACCACTCAGCCAACTGACCTATCTCACTCCTCTACACTTTCTCGTCACTATCTGAAGTTCTGTTAACAACAGATATGTCATTGGTGAACTGATAGATTTGTAGAACTTACAAACCATGTCTTTTGAAGAACAAATTTGATTGCTTTATTGATGAATGTAAAATTAAGTATCATTCATCCATTAAATTAACTATCACTCCTTCATGACCTGGTATTGTCATTCATTCATACAAAAAATACATTCATTAGGTACATGATGTGCAGTAATCATAATATCGGTTGAATTTTTGGCACGCACTGTGTCCCCGGTTTCAACTTTTCCCCGAGATGGCATGTGCGCACATGACTTGTAGAGGCAGTATCATGTAGAAATCACAACATATTTCACTGCAATAAGACAGGATATTTTCCTTTCAGCACCCTGATGTTGTGGATTGACGGGATGATCGGCTGATATGGTCGTTAAATGATGCCAGCCGCAATAATGAAATAAAACTGAAGAACTGTCACAACTGTCTCCTTCCTGCAAATAAAAAGACCGTTGATAGAGAGGGTTGTGGGAGCTATTCAAAAGCTCACTGAAATGCCATGTGAACAATGCACAGCCGGTTTGTGAAAGAAGAGAGCTTGGTCATGCATGGTGCTTGACTGAAAGCATTTTTAAATTACTGAGCAGGCGAAAGGCGTGTTGATGGAGTATTTGAGCAAACACAGGTAAGCATGTAAGGCTGTCAGAGAGAAAGGCTCTCACAGAGTCTGAGTAAAACTAAATAAAAGATCTTGGCTGCGTGCAAATAACTTATGGTTGTACTCAAGGCTTCAATTGTCTGGGATAATGAATGATTACTCACTTAGCTTCCATTATTATTAGATGTCAGGCTCCAGAATTTGGCAGCTTCTTCTGCTATTCAACAAATCTAAACTTTTGCTTATTTAAAATTCGCTTCATGAACTAAGGACTTTCTTTTTAATGGTGCATTAGAGTGGAGGTTCCCAAACCTTTTTGAATGAGTAGCATATTTGTTCTCACTCAGTGGCTCCCTTCCTCCTGAAAATGTCTGAAAAGGTCGTGGACTTCATCATTTAAGGAATAGGAGGTGTCCCAGACATTCTTGGAGCTCCCAGCAACTCTTCAATGCGGTGGGGTGGGGGGAGGGGAATAACAAACCAGTCCTGATGCAGGGTTTTGACCCAAAACATTGACATTTCCTCTATGTCCACAGATGCTGCTCGACCCGTTGAGTTCCTCCAGCAGATTGTTTGCTGCTCCAGATTCCAGCAGCTGCAGTTTCTTGTGTCCCCTAACATGCTGTGTATATTTTTGTATCTACTTTGACTATTTTGCTTTATTTTCTAACCTGTGTTCTCCGTCTCTCTTTACCAACCCCTGCCTTCCCTCCCCCAATGGGGTTGAACATCCCAGCTTGGGAATCACAGTATTAAGTCTTACCCCCATAAAGCACGTTAACAAGATCATATGAGGTATAGAATTCAGCCTCTTTTCATAGATTCATAGAATCACCAAGTAGTATTTCACAGAAGGTGGTGATTTATTCAGCTGAGTTGGAGCTACCTGTTTTGAAGAAGAATCAAGTTGGATATCCTAGCACTTTCTCTATTTCTTATGCATTCAAATATCATGTAAATCCCTTTTGAAAGCTACCACTGATTCCAAATTTTAACCACACATTGCAAATATAATTATTTTCTTGTGGTACCAGACATTCTAAATATCTCTCCTCTGATTTTTGACCCTTCTGCCATTGGTAATCACAACCTCTATGCATTTCAAACATTGTAACCATCTCTGTCTTTAAAATGTCCTCTGGTAGCTCATTCAATTCACCCAGATTCCTGGCTGATCTGTGACCTTTTCACCATCTATGACTACACCAATTTCCATGTCGTCTTCAAACTAATGATACCACCTACATTCTCATCTAAGTCATGTACTGTATATGTTTCGGATACCTGCTCAACCTGCAGGGGTAGAAAGCTCCACAGCGGTTTAAAGTGAAAGATATTTTTGTTTGGTGAATGTGGCAACACAGTGGCGTAGTGGTTAGCGTAAACGCTATTATCGCACCAGTGACCTGTTTCCAATTCTGCCGCTGCCTGTAAAAAGTTTATACATTCTTCCGGCGACTGCTTGGGCTTCCTTCAGGTGCTCCAGTTTCCTCCCACATTTCAA
Organism: Mobula hypostoma; assembly: GCF_963921235.1. Lineage (NCBI taxonomy): Eukaryota > Metazoa > Chordata > Chondrichthyes > Myliobatiformes > Myliobatidae > Mobula > Mobula hypostoma. The sequence goes on from NC_086128.1 coordinate 36,649,020, forward strand.
ACACGTACAGGTTAGTAGGTAAATTGGTCACATGGGTGTAATTGGGATGCGTGGGCTCGTTAGGCCGGAAGGGCCTGTTACTGTGCCATATCTCCAAATTAAAAATACAAATGAAATAATGTGGAAAAGAATGCTCTTTGGAAGATGTATCCATGATTAGTATGGGCTACTGAATGATACCTGTTTGCCTGTTAAGGCACGGAAATGCTGCTAGACAGAGATGTGTAGAATAGAGGAGGCAGGGGTGCTGGTCCATTTAAGACACGGAATGATTAGAAAGCGAATTATCAATCTGACTTAAAGGGAGTGTGAAACCTGAAATTATGACTCAGTGCCTCTGCGTGAATCACCGACTACAGTCTGCCCACTCCCACACTTACCATGTCCAGATGTAACAGGCCAACCTTGCTGTCCCTCTGCACCCTGGAGAGGTCCACATACTTCAGGCCCTGGCAGAGCTTCAAGAGGAAGACCCCACACTCAATCCACTCCTGAATACTCTTGACGGCTTGCATAGCCTGGGAGTAGCTTTAGTGATTGTGAGAGTTTGATTTTAATAGATAATAGATTTTACACAGTACTGAGAATTTAAAAGCTATTAAAATTGAAGAACTTAATTATACACACAGAACATAACATGAAGCAAAATTTTGTTAAAAAAATAACAGAAGACTTTGCCTAAGTCTTTGTCCTATCATTGCCAAAGGGATCAGTGGATTCCAGGAACCAGCAGCAGGGTGACTGGTGTAGGTTCCGAGAGGCGGCTCAGTATAATTCTCCAGAATCCTTAAGTGGCAGGGGTTTGTGACTGGATTCCTGGTGGAGTTCAATGGCACAGTTAACTGTCTGATTAGTGCCCCAACTCTATTAGTAAGGCTAATTAGTAAGACATGTGCAAAGCAAAGTACATTAGCAAAGGTTCAGAATTTGCTTCAGGTTCACTGGCTGAATGCCCACAGTTCCAATCAGGATCCCTGTCAAAGGTGAGCACGATCTGGCCCAATAATCGCACTCTAGGTCAGTCTTATTCTACTTGTCGTTTGACACACTCTATTCACTTGTTCTCTCCCCACAGATCATGCAGTTTCTGAAGTGGATATAATGCCTCCAGTATCCTTCGTCTGCCACAAATGACGTCTACGTCTTCCAGAGGCTTTTCAGGAAAACACCACTATACCATCGTCATTCAAAGTTCAAAGTAAATTTTATTATCAAAGTACATCTATGTCACCATATACAACCCTGAGATTCATTTTCCTATGGGCATACTCAGCAAATCTATAGAATAGTGGCTACAGCGGGATCACTGAAAGATCAACCAGAGTGCAGAAGACAACAAACTGTGCAAATGCAAATATAAACAAATAGCAATAAATAACAAGAACATGAGATAAAGAGTCCTTAAAGTGGGACCATTGGTTGTGAAAATCATCTCAATGATTCGGCAGGTGAGTGTAATTATCTGCTTTTATTCAAGAGCCTGATGGTTGAGGGGTTGTAATCTTTCTTGAACCTGGTGGTGTGAGTCCTGAGGCTCTTGTACCTTCAACCTGATGTCAGCAGAGAGAAAAGAGAATGGTGGAGGTCTCTGATGATGGACGTTGCCTTCCTATGACAGTGTCTCATCTAGATATACCCAATGGTTGGAAGGCTGAACTGGGCTAAATCCACTACCTTTTGTAGAATTTTCTGTTCAAAGGCAATGCTGTTCACTCCACTTATTGCAATCACCTGAGTAGTCACATATACCTAGCAACATTCATCAAAGCTGGTACATAATGAGTCCCCAGAAAGAAGCAAAAAGCAAGCAAAAAATTCGGGCATGTGATAAAAGTATGATTTACAAGTGGGCAAACAGTGGGATGGATGGAATTGCTCTGACCTGACATAGATTCAGAGCATCCAATGACTTTTAGATCCTTTGAATTTCCTCAGAGCTTAAAAAAAACCTCAACCAAGAAATGACATCCACCTTTTATTTACATTCAGTGGCCACTTTACACAGGAACCTCCTGTACCTAATATAGTGGCCACTGAGTTAATGTTTGTGGTCTACTGCTGCAATAACCCATCCACTTCAAGGTTTGACATGCGCATTCAGAGATGCCCTCTGCACAACACTGTTGTAAGGCATGGTTATTTGAGTTACTGTCATCTTCCTGTCAGCTTGAACCAGTCTGACCATTCTCTTCTGACCTCTCTCATTAACAAGGCATTTTCACCCACAGAACTGCTGTTCGCTGGATGTTTCTTTTTTTTTGTTTTTCGCACCATTCTCTGTAAACTCTAGACTGTTGTGTGTGAAAACCTCAGGAGATCAGCAGTTTCTGAGATACTCAAACCACCCCATCTGACACCAACAATCATTCCACGATTAAAGAGTCAAGATTCAAGAATGTTTAATGTCATTTCCAGTACTCATGTGTAAAGGAGAACAAAATAATTGTGCTCCGGATCCGATGCAGCATTTAAAAAAACACAATAAGATAAATATGTAAGATAGCTTATGTACATAGATTGAATGTACGTCCATAAAGTGACACTAGGCATAGGAGTGTCTGTACATAAGGTGACTGACAGGAAATGACAAAGTTGTGGTGTTGGCAGTGTGGAGGGATGGGTTAGTGGGTGAAGGTGCTGATCAACCTTACTGCTTGGGGAAAGTAACTGTTTTTGAGTCTGGTGGTCCTGGCGTGGATGCTACCTAGCCTCCTCCCTGATGGGAGTGGGACAAATAGTCCATGAGCAGGGTGGGATCACTTAGATCACATTTATTTTCCATTCTGATGTTTGATCTGAGCAACAACTGAACCTTTTAACTATGCCTGCATGCTTTTATGCATTGAGTCGCTGCCACATGATTGGCGGATTAGATATCTGCATTAATGAGCAAGTGTACAGGCGTACCTAATAAAGTGGCCACGGAGTTTGGCCTGCCCATATTTTCTCAAACAATGTTCATTTATATCTTAAAGCTTGAGTTGGGTTCTGAGCCACCAAAACTATGGCAGAGTAACCTATCAGACGGCACACCTCTGGAATATGGAGGGAGAATGTGGAGCACCTGAGGGAAACTCACACGATTACAAAAGGCACAGACTCCTCGCAGCCAGCAAGAGAAGCCAGAAATGAACCTGAGTCACTGGATGAGAGAGAGCGGACCCCCGCACTCCCCGCTCCACCTCCAGAAACACTGCGAATAAAATGTTCAAAGTTCAAATAGCTCAACAGGGGCGGTCAGGTCTGCGAGTCAACAATTGGAGCTGAAGCAAAGCCGAGGAGAGACGTCAGGCAGAGCCGTGGTAGTAGGGGACTCCATAGTGAGAGGTACAGAAAGGGGTTTCTGTGGCAACAGGTGAGATTTAAGGATGGTGTGTTGCCTCCCTGGTGCCGGGATCCAGGATGTCACGGACCGATTGCAGGGAATCCTCAAGAACATCCGGAAGTGGTGGTGCATGTCGGCACTAATGACGTGGGGAAGAAGAGGAAAGACATTCTACAGCGTGACTTCAGAGAACTCGGAAGAAGGCTGAAAAGCAGGACTTCCAGGGTGGTTATCTCCGGTTTGCTTCCAGTTCCCCGTGCTGGAGTGGTCAAGAACAGGGAGATAATGGATCTGAATGTATGGCTGAGGAACTGGTGCAGGAAGCAAGGATTTACATTCTTGGACCACTGGGGTATGTTTCAGGGTAAGGATGAATTGTACAAAAGGGACGAGTTGCACCTTAATAAGCGGGGCACCAGCATTCTAGCAGGCAGGTTTGCCTCTGCAACACGGGTGTGTTTAAACTAAGTAGTGGGGGGGAGGGGACAAACTGGAAACATAAGGATGGAGATAAAGGGAAAGTGAGAATAAGAAAAGTTAAGGAAGACAGCAGAATCAACAGAGCAGAAAGCTCAAGAAGGGATCGTACAGTATGGCCAAGTGAAATAGGAACTGATATGGGAGGTGAGGGGAGTAATGAATTAAAAGTATTGTACATGAACACACGGAGTATAAGAAATAAAGTGGATGAGCTTGAGGCTCAGTTGGAAATTGGTAAGTATGATGTTGTGGGAATAACAGAGACATGGCTTCAAGTGGACAGGGTCTGGGAAATGAATATTCAAGGTATACGTCCTATCGAAAGGACAGACTGATGGGCAGAGGGGGTGGGGTAGCTCTGTTGGTGAGGAATGATATTCAGTCCCTTGCGAGGGGGGACATAGAATCAGGAGACGTAGAGTCAGTATGGATAGAACTGAGAAATTCTAAGGGTAGGAAGACCCTAATGGGAGTTACCTACAGGCCCCCAAAAGTAGTCTGGATGTAGGGTATAAGTTGAATCAAGAGTTAAAATTGGCACGTCGCAAGGGTAATGCTACAGTTGTTATGGGGGATTTCAACATGCAGGTAGACTGGAGGAATCAGGTTGGTGCTGGACCCCAAGAAAGGGAGTTTGTGGAGTCCCTCCGAGATGGATTCTTAGAACAGCTTGTACTGGAGCCTACCAGAGAGAACGCAATTCTAGATTTAGTGTTTGCAATGAACCGGATTTAATCAGGGACCTCGAGGTAAAGGAGCCATTAGGAGGTGGTGACCATAGTATGATAAGTGTTAATCTACAATTTGAGAGGGAGAAGAGAAACTCGGAAGTGTCAGTATTACAGTTGAACAAAGGGAACTATGGTGTTATGAGGGAGGAGCTGGCCAAAGTTCAATGGAACAATATATAACCATGTAACCATATAAAAATTACAGCACGGAAACAGGCCATCTCGGCCCTCTAGTCCATGTCGAACTCTTACCCTATCCTATTCCCACCAACCTGCACTCAGCCCATAACCCTCCATTCCTTTCCTGTCCATACATCTATCCAATTTAACTTTAAATGACAACATTGAACCTGCCTCAACCACTTCTGCTGGAAGCTCATTCCACACAGCTACCACTCTCTGAGTAAAGAAGTTCCCCCTCATGTTACCCCTAAACTTTTGTCCTCTAATTCTCAACCCATGCCCTCTTGTTTGAATCTTCCCCACTCTCGATGGAAAAAGTCTAACCACATCAACTCTATCAATCCCCCTCATAATTTTAAACACCCCTATCAAGTCTCCCCTCAACCTTCTATGCTCCAAAGAATAAAGACCTAACTTGTTCAACCTTTCTCTGTAACTTAGGAGATGAAACCCAGGCAACATTATAGTAAACCTCCTCTGTACTCTCTCAATTTTATTGACATCCTTCCTATAATTCGGTGACCAGAACTGTACACAATACTCCAGATTTGGCCTTACCAATGCCTTATACAAATTCAACATTACATCCCAACTCCTATACTCAATGCTCTGATTATTAAAGGCCAGCAAACCAAAAGCTTTCTTCACCACCCTAACCACATGAGATTCCATCTTCAGGGAACTATGCGCCATTATTCGTAGATCCTTCTGTTCTAAAGCATTCTTTAATGCCCTACCATTTACTATGTATGTCCTATTTTGAATAGTTCTACCAAAATGTAGCACCTCACATTTTTCAGCATTAAACTCCATCTGCCATCTTTCAGCCCACTCTTCTAACTGTCCTAAATCTCTCTACAAGCTTTGAAAACCTACCTCATCATCCACAACACAACCTATCTTAGTATCACCTCCATACTTATTAATCCAATTTACCACCCCATCATCTAGATCATTAATATATATGACAAACAACATTGGACCCAGTGCAGATCCCTGAGGCACACCGCTACACACCGTCCTCCAATCTGACACACAGTTATCCACCACTACTCTCTGGCGTCTCCCATCTAGCCACTGCTGAATCTATTTTACTACTTCCATATTAATGCCTAACGATTGAACCTTCCTAACTAACCTTCCGTGTGGAACCTTGTCAAAGGCCTTACTGAAGTCCATATAGACAACATCCACTGTTTTACCCTTGTCAACTTTCCTAGTAATCTCTTCAAAAAATTCAATAAGATTTGTCAAACATGACCTTTCACGCACAAATCCATGTTGACTGTTCCTAATCAGACCCTGTCTATCCAGAAAATTATATATACCATCTCTAAGAATACTTTCCATCAATTTACCCACCACTGACGTCAAACTCACAGGCCGATAATTGCTAGGTTTACTCTTAGAACCCTTTTTAAACAATGGAACAACATGAGCAATACGCCAATCCTCCGGCACCATCCCCGTTTCTAATGACATTCGAAATATTTCTGTCAGAGCCCCTGCTATTTCTACACTAGCTTCCCTCAAAGTCCTAGGGAATATCTTGTCCAGACCCGGAGACTTATCCACTTTTATATTCCTCGAAAGTGTCAGTACTTCCTCTTCTTTAATTGTCATAGTTTCCATAACTACCCTACTTGTTTCCTTTACCTTACACAATTCAATATCCTTCTCCTTAGTGAATACCGAAGAAAAGAAATTGTTCAAAATCTCCCTCATCTCTTTTGGCTCCGCACATAGCCGTCCACTCTGATTCTCCAAGGGACAAATTTTATCCCTCACTATCCTTTTGCCACTAACATAACTGTAGAAACCCTTTGGATTTATTTTCACCTTACTTGCCAAAGCAGCCTTGTATCTTCTTTTAGCTTTTCTAATTTCTTTCTTAAGATTCTTAATACCCTAGCAGGGATAACAGTGGAACAGCAATGGCAAGTGTTTCTGGGAACAATGCGGAAGGTGCAGGATCAGTTCGTTCCAAAGAGGAAGAAGGATTCTAAGGGGAGTAAGGGGAGGCCGTGGCTGACAAGGGAAGTAATGGACAGTATAAAATAAAAGAGAAGAAGTATAACATAGCAAAGACAAGTGGGAAGCCGGAGGTTTGGGAAACTTTTAAAGAGCAACAGAAGGTAACTAAAAAGGCAATACCCGGAGAAAAAATGAGGTACGAAGGTAAACTAGCCAAGAATATAAAGGAGGATAGTAAAAGCTTCTTTAGGTATGTGAAAAGGAAAAAAAATAGTTAAGACCAAAATTGGGCCCTTGAAGACAGAAACGGGTGAATTTATTATGGGGAACAAGGAAATGGCAGACGAGTTGAACAGGTACTTTGGATCTGTCTTCACTAGGGAAGACACAAACAATCTCTCAGATATAATAGTGGCCAAAGGACCTAGGGTAATGGATGAACTGAAGCAAATTTATATTAGGCAGGAAATGGTGTTGGATAGACTGTTGGGTCTGAAGGCTGATAAGTCCCCGGGACCTGATGGCCTGTATCCCAGGGTACTTAAGGAGGTGGCTTTAGAAATTGTGGACACATTGGTAATCATTTTCCAATGTTCTATAGATTCAGGATCAGTTCCTGTGGATTGGAGGGTGGCTAATGTTGTCCCTCTCTTCAAGAAGGGAGGAAGAGAGAAAACAGGGATTTATAGACCGATTAGTCTGATGTCGGCGGTAGGAAAGATGCTGGAGTCAATTATAAAAGATGAAATTACGACACATCTGGATAGCAGTAACAGGATCGGTCCAAGTCAGCATGGATTTACGAAGGGGAAATCGTGCTTGACTAATCTTCTGGAATTTTTTGAGGATGTAACTATGAAAATAGACAAGGGTGAGCCAGAGGATGAAGTGTACCTGGACTTTCAGAAAGCCTTTGATAAAGTCCCACATAGGAGATTAGTGGGCAAAATTAGGGCACATGGTATTGGGGGCAGTGTACTGACATGGATTGAAAATTGGCTGGCTGACAGAGAACAAAGAGTAGCGATTAATGGGTCCCTTTCGGAATGGCAGGCGGTGACCAGTGGGGTACCGCAGGGTTCAGTGCTGGGACCGCAGCTGTTTACAATATATATTAATGATTTAGATGAGGGAATTAAAAGTAACATTAGCAAATTTGCTGATGACACAAAGCTGGGAGGCAGTGTGAAATGTGAGGAGGATGTTATGAGAATGCAGGGTGACTTGGACAGGCTGGATGAGTGGGCAAATTTATGGCAGATGCAGTTTAATGTGGATAAATGTGAGGTTATCCACTTTGGTGGTAAGAACAGGAAGGCAGATTATTATCTAAATGGAGTCAAGTTAGGAAAAGGGGAAGTACAATGAGATCTAGGTGTTCTTGTACATCAGTCACTGAAAGCAAGCATGCAAGTACAGCAGGCAGTGAAGAAAGCTAATGGCATGCTGGATTTCATAACAAGGGGAATTGAGTATAAGGGCAAAGAGGTCCTTCTGCAGCTGTACAGGGCCCTGGTGAGACCACACCTGGAGTACTGTGTGCAGTTTTGGTCTCCAAATTTGAGGAAGGACATTCTTGCTATTGAGGGAGTGCAGCGTAGGTTCACAAGGTGAACTCCTGGGATGGCGAGACTGTCATATGTCGAAAGATTGGAGCAACTGGGCTTGTATACTCTGGAATTTAGAAGGCTGAGAGGGGATCTTATTGAAACATATAAGATTATTAAGGGATTGGACACACTGGAGGCAGGAAGCATGTTCCCACTGATGGGTGAGTCCAGAACCAGAGGCCACAGTTTTAGAATAAGGGGTAGGCCATTTAGAATGGAGTTGAGGAAAAACTTTTTCACCCAGAGAGTGGTGGATATATGGAATGCTCTGCCCCAGAAGGCTGTGGAGGCCAAGTCTCTGGATGCTTTCAAGAAAGAGATGGATAGAGTTCTTAAAGATAGCGGAATCAAAGGTTATGGGGATAAGGCAGGAACTGGATACTGATTGTGGATGATCAGCCATGATCACAGTGAATGGCGGTGCTGGCTTGAAGGGCCAAATGGCCTACTCCTGCACCTATTGTCTATTCCAAACCAAACTGAGTCCTCAGATCCGAACCCCGGAGCAGCCCAGAGTAGGACCAAAGCCTTGGTATCAGCCCAGCATATTAGCGGACATGGAGCACAGGAGCTGGGAGCAGTCTGCATAGCCTCAGGACCATGGAGAGAGGAGTGAGCATCACGGGAGAGTGAGCAATATCGGCTCTTGCCTCCGATCCTGTCTATCTGGGCTGGCGTTTAAGTTGATTGCCATAACAGAGGCCTAGACCTCTGATCTGGAAGCGTTAGTTCAAATACCATTATGTCAGCGGTAGGTTTAGTATTCAGTCAGTAAGTAAGTGAACAACAAAATGTTGATAAATATTAATGATGGATGAGGTAATGAATTGTTTTAAAACTCAACTGGTTAAGAAACGCCCTAAATAGAAGGATGCCTGCAATTCTTATGTGTGATGCATGAGTGATTCTCAAATAACCAAGCAAACCACTCATTGCGAGGATAATAAGGCCCAGACAATGGGCTGATTGGTTACATAAGCTAGATTTTCACCTTCACAGCTTCTAATGACAATCAATATTTTATTAAAATGTATATGCATGCATTAGTATCTCTTATTTGTGTGTCAGTATCCTCGACATTTATAACAAAGCTATCGTGAGTGCATTTGGCTCTTCTATGTCAATCTTCATCTGACAGTAGTAGAGGATCCTTTGGGTACCCACTCACATTGTCTCTTTGCTGTGCAACCTTCAGATGCAGTCAAATGTAGGCACCAGCCCAGCCACAGGGGAAATTCTGTGCTCATTTCCATGATGATGATTTGAATGATCATTTTCTCTATTCATTACAGATGAAGAGCAGAACAGAGAAAAAAAATGGACGCTTTAACCCAAAGAATGCAGAGTGTATGTGATGATTCATATTACTGACATGGAAGTCAATTGCGATTGAGAGGATTAATCAGATTCTCCATAAAAATAAGAATGCTTGGAGAAAGTGTACACAACACAATAAACAGTGACGGGCAGCTCACTGCAGCATCTTGGGGTTGGGGCAATGATTGCGTTAACCATTCCAATCCCACACTGTATTTTTAGAGCCAAGGTTAGTTAACATTAGGGTTTGCTCTGCAGTTAAGAGTGATATTTTGAAGGCAAGCAACAACAAACCTTCCTGGCTGACATTCTTGTGTGGTGCGACTAATTTGTTGGAATTTTTTCCAAATCTGGAATCAATTTTAACTCCAGCAGAGGATATGATGCCAATGCCCTGAGCATTCCAGTGAGACCTCTCTTGTTTGACCTTCAACCAGTTTTTAATACTGTAAAACATATCTTTGATCCCTGCATCTTTCTGTTTCTTTTTCAGAAGTGATATTTACCCAGAAATGACATTGATATATTTCTATTTCTTAAAAAAAATAAAACCAGTTTTAACACAGTTTATTTTACATTGTGCCATGTCCTGATAGAACACTTCAAACCTCAACAGGAATAACTCGACTTGAAATGGCCCATCTGTGTGAGTGAACATTAACCCACTGGGAAAAGAAGTCCTTTCCACTCTGTGTGTATTGCCATTGCTGCAGAAAATGATTTTACTTGGTCAAGGAGAATATTTCAGCTTTGAAAAGAAAAGAGAAGCATTTCAGTTAATCAGTCAGCATGACCTTTCATTTGGATGATTGAGTAACTACAGTATCTGACTATCTTTCTTAAAAGGGGCCATAAAATTTGACATCGATGGGTGTCTGTTTAAGCAACTAATCCATTCACAGAACCACTGTATATGTTAATTGTTAAAACTGAAACTATTTGAGTTTCCTTACATCATTTCAAGACATTCTGTTTAGTTTTCTTCTGAGTTTCATTTATGGTAAAAACATGCTTTTGAAACTGTCACTATGTAAGCGAAAGCAAGCTTCTTTTGTGAATTGTGGAACGATGAATAATTTGGAAAGTACTTCCTAATCTGATGGTGCTGCAGTGCACCATTTTCAATTGGATTGTTTAACATAATTCTCTTCCATTGTAGACACTAGAGAATGAAGATGCTGGAATCTGGAGCAACAAACAATCTGCTGGAGGAACTCCTCAGCAGGTTGGGCAGCATCTGTGGGGTGAAAGGAACTGTCAGCACTTCAGGTCAAAACCCTGTCCAAAAAGTCAACGATTCCTTTCCCACTATAGTTGCTGCTTGACCTGCTGAGTTCTGCCATCAGATTGTTTGTTACACCCTTCATTGTGCTGTGTGGCACTGAAATTGTGCTAAATGGAAGGGAAGGGCTTCAGGAATGTCACCCCGTCCTCAATAGGGTGGGAAGCACCATATTTACTAAAGACAAGGCTGAAGAACTTGCAACTGCTGCTTAGGTCATCCATCTCAGCTTCCTTCTGAGATCGCCACCATCACAGAACCCAGCCTTCGGCCAATTGATTCGCTCCACGTGCGATTAAAAAACAGCTAAGATGTCTGGACACAATGACAGAAGATGTAGTACTGAGAATTTGGAACTCCAGAAATAGCCCTGCTTCTAGACAAGCTGTTCCAATTACAATAACTACACTGTTACACAACAATAGGGAAAATTGCCCAAATATGTTCCCATTGGAAAAAAAGCAGGGCAAATCTTATTTGATTAGTTACCACCCAAGCAGCCTGCTTCCTATCATCAGTGTAGTGAATAAAGTGTCATCAACAGAGCTATTAAATGATATTTACTCACAGAGAAGCTGTTCACCAATGCCCAGCCTGGGTTTTGTTTGGACTATTTGGCCACAGAATGCGTCACAGCCTCAGTCCACACATGCACCGAAGAGCTGAATTGCAATGATAAGGCCAGAGTCACTGCTGTTGACATTAAGGCAGCGTTTGACAGAATGGGGCATCAGGGAGCCCTAGTAAGACTGAAAGGGATAACACTGTCACAGCTGAAGTGATATCACATCTACAAAGAAAGCTGGTTTGGAGTCGATGATCGAAGCACAGGAACATCACTGCAGGAGTTTGACGGGTCAGTATCCGACTCGCAACCATCAGCAGCAGCTTCTTCAGTGATGTTCCTTCTATCACGAGGTCAGAAGTGGGGATCTTCCTCAGCAAATGTAGTCCTTGCCTTCAGAAAGACCATGGGAGCAAAATTTAGGCCATTTGGCCCATCAAGTCTGCTCCAACATTCGCGAATGATCTACTTTCCCTCTCAACCCATTCTCCTGCCGTTTCCCCATAACCTTTGATGCCCAGATTAAGTAAGAACCTATCAATCTCCGCTTTAAATATACCCAATAACTTGGCCTCCGCAGCCATCTGTGGCAATGAATTCCACAGATTCACCACTGTCTGATGCATCCTCCTCATCTCTGTTATGGATGCCATTCTACTCTGTGGCTGTGCCCTCTGGTCTCAGAATCTCCCACTGTTAGTTTCCCACTGATCTCCATTTATGGTAAAAACATGATTTTAAAACCGTCACGCGAGGTCTAAGACCTAGACATTCAGGAATAAATAGTAACATCCACACCTCCAAAGCACCATGCATTGACCATCTCCAACAAAAAAGAGACAAACCACCCACCCCTGCCAGTCAATGGTATTACCGTTGCCAAAACCCTGAGCATCAACATTGACCACAGACACAGCTGAAAAACCTGCATTGATACCGTGGCAACAGGAGCTGGGCTGAGGCCAAATACCCTGGATGAGTGCAGCTCCAAAATCTCCTTGGGTGCTGCCTTTACGGAGTTTGCAGTTTGCCCTGTGATGGCATGCTTTGCTTTCCTCCCATATCTGAGCGTTCTTTTCCTGAGCGACCCTGGACATTCATTCCATACATTCTGTGGACAATGACTGCATTGTGCGCCATCTATAAAATGCACAGCAGTTACTCCCTTACACTATTCTGACGACTAATGACCACCATCTACTAGAAGGGCATAGCAGCAGGCACATAGGAACACTACCATCTGCAGGCTGCCCATTGAGTCACATACCATTCTGAACTGGGTATATATTGCAGTTCATTCATTCTAGTTGGGTGTAAATCCTGGAACCCATCTCCACATCTGTGGGAGCACCTTCGCAAAAAAGTCTGCAACACCTCAAAGTGCAGCTTGCCACTGCCTTTTCAAGGGCATTAGGGTGGGCAACAAATGCAGGCCTTGACAGAGTTGCCCTGATCCAAAAACATGAACATAGTATAAAACTGGGAAAACACAACGTGAAAGATAGTCATTAAATCTAACAAGCACATTCCTTAAAACACTTATTATGCAATCAGTCCACTGTCTCATGCCTATTTTCTTTCTAAACTTACACATTATTTCCTCTGAGAGAAGAATGTAAGCAGTAATTTAAAGTGCAATATGCACTAATGACTGATTGTTGGGTTGTGTACGATATTTGTCGAAATATGACCTCGGGCCAGTGGTGTGAGCGGTCTGGTATCTGCATTGTGTTTAGAGTCATGATCAGCATAAACCTCACAGGGAGGGTGTTGTTATTAGATCTGCTTCAGTATAATACCCGTGTAAATATAGAATGAATGCAAATGCAAAACAACCCCTTCTACATTGTCTGCTCAGTTCTCATGGTGAGGATTCATTGTCACAGCTTTTGGAATGTACTGCAACCAGATATAGAAAGAAATCTGAAATTCTTTTAGGGTGCGGCATGGTGAGTTCTGATGATAAAAGGTGGCCTGATTGCCAAAATAGATCTTGCATTTCCGAATGTCTGGATTAAAGCTGCCACAGTCCATACAAACCTGGTATTACTGAGAAAATTCTCACAACAGTGGGAAGACTGACTCGTTCCAGGTTGGTCAAGATGTGCTTCTACAAAAGGAAATCAAAAGCAAAGGAGTAGGAAAGATTGCATTGGCGCTGCTCCTGCACGCATGTGGAGCTTGTCGACTTCATCAACTTTGCCTTCAACTTTCACCCTGCCCTCACATTTACCTGGTCCATATCCGACACCTCCCTCCCTTTTCTTGATCTCTGTGTCTCTTTCTCTAGAGACAGTTTATCTACTGCTGTCCTTTATAAACCTACTGACTCTCGCAACTATCTGGACAATACCTCTTCCCACCATGTTACTTGTAAAAATGCCTCCAATTCCTCTCAGTTCCCCCAACTCCGCCACATCTGCTCTCAGGATGAGGCTTTGCCATCCAGAATAAAGGAAATGTCCTCCTTCTTCAAAGAAAGGGGCTTTCCTTCCTCTGCCGTCAACGTTCCCCTCAACCACATCTCTTCCATTTTGCACACATACATTTTCACCCCATTCTCCCATCACCACACTAGGGATAGGGTTCCTCTTGTCCTAACCTACCAACCCCACCCCCAGCCTCCGCGTCCAGCACATAATTCTCCCTAACTTCTGCCATATCCGATAGGATCCCATCACCAAGCATATCTTTCCCTCCCCCGCCACTTTCTGCTTTCCACAGGGGTTGTTCCCTATGTGACTCCCCACTGATCTCCCTCCTGGCACTTATCCTTACAAACGGAACAAGTGCTACACCTGCCCTTACATCTCCTCCCTCACTGTTATTCAGGGCCCAAACAGTCCTTCCAGGTGAGGCGACATTTCACCTGTGAGTTTGTTGGAGTCATCTACTGTGTTCAGTGCTCCCGGTGTGGTCTCCTGTATATCGGTCAGACCCGACATAGATTGGGAGACCACTTCGCCGAGCACCTACTCTCCGTCCATCAGAAAAAGTGGAATCTCCCAGTGGCCACCCATTTTAATTCCACTTTCCATTACAACATGTCAGTCCATGGCCTCCTCCTCTGTGGCAATGAGGCCAAACTCAGGTTGGAGGAGTAGCACCTTATATTCCGTATGGGTAGCCTTTACCCTAATGGCATGAACATCGATTTCTCAAACTTATAGTAATGCTCCTTCCCCTTCATTATTCCCTTTTCCCTCTCTCACCCTATCTCCTTACCTGCCCATTACCTCCCTCTGGTGCTCCTCCCCTTCCCTTTCTTCCATAGCCTTCTGTCCTCTCCTATCAGATTCCCCCTTCTCCAGCCCTGTATCTCTTTCACCAATCAACTTCCCAGCTCTTCACTTCAACTCCCCCTCCCGGTTTCACCTGTCACCTGCCATCTTGTATTTCTTCCTCCCCTCCCCCTACCTTCTTACTTTGACTTCTCTCCTTTTTCCTCCACCTCTGATGAAGGGTCTCGGCCCGAAAAGTCTCTTTTCCATAGATGCTGCCTGGCCTGCTGAGTTCCTCCAGCATTTTGTGTGTGTTGCTTGGATTTTCATCATCTGCAAATTTTCTCTTGTTTGTGAAGTAGGAAAGTTAGAATGGCACAGGAAGTAAAAATAAATAAGCCTTTCCAACAGGTCATTCTTCAGTATCCAGTTTGGTCCAGGGAGCCCAATTCAAACAATAGAATTGGTTCCCTGTCAGAGAACACCCTCTGCATCTGAAATCACAACCCTACAAAATCTGAGTTTTCTTCATTCCTTTTAGTGGGCTGGGGGAGCGAGGAACATGACAATCCCATCATTCTCATGTGTGGCACTTCCAGCTTCTGCAGTTTCCACTCAGGAATCCTCTTCAGAGGGGCGCAAGCCCATTGGTGTGTCCTTCATCATTCAGCAGGTGGTAGAGTCGCGGTATTTCGTTTTCTATTTCCAACATTCACTGGTTTTACTGTACTGAGTACTCTCTGCCTTTTATTAGCTGAATATTTGGCGATTTAGATGGCTCGGCTATTCAGCTTGGTGATGACATGTGAGCTAATATAGTGGTGGCACAACATTCTATTGCTAGTACGTGGGCTGGTTGCAACTATGCAAAATATGCTTGAGGTATTAATGATCCATGTTTGTCATCAAAACTGAATGTAAACTCAAACAGGAAATTTCTCTGTACTTCTTTGGCACTAGGACAAAACTCTGGAGGGGTTGAGATGGAGGGGGTGTGGTGCTACTAGTAAGAATGGTTTAGGCCATTAGAAATAAAGGAATTCTTTGGATCTGTCGTCCAATTTTTAAATTTTTTTTCCGGGAATTTATTTCCCAGAGGATAGAGGGTTAGGAGGCCACACTATCTTCATATGGAAAATGTTTAAGGCTTTGAATCACATGAATATTTTTTCAAAGGAGAGTTATACTGGGCACAATGATTCTGGGAAGCATGTTTTCAGGTTTTGATTTGGCAACACTGTTTAGTAACACTGAAGGCAATGAATTTTTGATTCACACTGCTTTACTAACCACTTTTTCTCAGTCAGTAGTATCTCCACTTCTATTTCTGGCCAGAAGTCAGAAACAGGCTACATGTGGTGGACATGTAGAGAGAGTGAGCAGCTTCAAGTTCCTGGGTGTCAAGATCTCTGAGGATCTAACCTAGTCCCAACATATAGATGTAGTTATAAAGAAGGCAAGACAGCAACTATCCTTCAGTAGGAGTTTGAAGAGATTTAGCATGTCAGCAAATACACTCAAAAACTTCTATATTTGTACCATGGAGAGCATTCTGACAGGCTGCATCACTGTCTGGTATGGAGGGGCTACTGCACAGGACCAAAAGAAGCTGCAGAAAGTTGTAAATCTAGTCAGCTCCATCTTGGGTACTAGCCTACAAAGTACCCAGGACATCTTTAGGGAGCGGTGTCTCAGGAAGGCAGCATCCATTATTAAGGACCTCCAGCACCCAGGGAATGCCCTTTTCTCACTGTTACCATCAGGCAGGAGATACAGAAGCCTGAAGGCACACACTCAGTGATTCAGGAACAGCTTCTTCCCCTCTGCCATCTGATTCCTAAATGGACATTGAACCCTTGGACACTACCTCACTTTTTTTTAATATACAGTATTTCTGTTTTTGCATGTTATTTTAATCTATTCAATATATGCAATTGATTTACTTCTTTATTTATTATTATTTTTATTATTTTTTTCTCTGCTAGATTATGTATTGCATTGAACTGCTGCTGCTAAGTTAACAAATTTCATGTTACATGCCGGTGATAATAAACTTGATTCTGATTCTGTAGAATAATAAAACATGAAAACTTCCAAGGAGGTGAATACTGTTTATAGGCACTATATACAGTAAAAGCAAGAATGTAATTCTGAGGCTTTATAAAGCATTAGTCAAACAGCACTTGGAGTATTGTGAGCAATTTTGGGCCCCTTATCTAAGAAAGGATGTGCTGGCATTGGTGAGGGTGCAGGGGAGGTTCATGAGAATGATTCCAGGAATGAAAGGGTTAATGTATGAGAAGCGTTTGATGGCTGAGCCTGTACTTGCTGGAGTTTAGAAGAATGAGGGGGGGATCTCGTTGAAACATCGAATACTGAAAGGCCTAGATAGTGTGGATGTGGAGAGGATGGTTCCTATAGTGGGGGAGTCCAGGACCAGAGGACACAGTCTCAGAATAGAAAGATGCCCATTTAGATCAGAGATGAGGAGGAATTTCTTTAGCCTGAGATAGTGAATCTATAGAATTCATTGCCACAAATGGCTGTATTGGCCAAATTAATGGCAGTCTTTAAAGCGAAGATTGATAAGTTCTTGATTAGTATGGGCATCAAAGTCTACAGGAAGAAGGCAGGAGAACATTCAGAAGATCTGTCCTGGGACCAGCATGTAAGTGCCATTACAAAGAAAGCATGGCAGCGCCTCTACTTTCTTAGAAATTTCCGGAGATTCTGCGCAACCTCTAGAACTTTGACAAGCTTCTATAGATGTGTGGTGGAGAGTATACTGACTGGTTACATCACAGCCTGGTATGGAAACAGAAAAAAACTACACAAAGTAGTGGATACAGCCCAGTCCATCATGGATAAAGCCCTCCCCATCACTGAGTACATTTACAAGGAGCGCTATCACAGGAAAGCAACATCCATCATCAAGAACCCCCACCACCCGGGCCATGCTCTATTTTCATTGCTGCCATTGGAAAGGAGATACAGGAGCCTCAAGTCCCACACCACCAGCTTCAGGACCAGTTACTACCCCTCAACCATCAGCTCTTGAATGATTGGGGATAACGACAATCACCCCAACATTGAACTGATTCCTCAATCTACGGACTCACCTTTAAGAATCTACAACTCCTATTCTTAATATTTATTGTTTTTTTTAACGCCTCTTTTTGCATTTGTTCAGTTTCCTGTCTTTTGCACATTGATTATTTGTCCATCTCTGCCGTGTGCAGTTTCTTACTGATTCTATTGCAGTTCGCAGTTCTTTCTATATACTGTGAATGCCCGCAAGTAAATGAATCTCAGGGTAATAGTATATGGTCATATATACGTACTTCGATAACAAATTCACATTGAATGTTGAAGTTTGAATGGGGTTGAGAAGGATAATAAATCAGCTGTGATGGAATAGCGGAGCCGAGTCAGTGGGCTCTACTGCTCCTACTGTATGCCTTAAGGCTTTATGAAGGTACCACACCATCGCATTCAGGAACAGATATCACTCAATAAGCTTTTGGCTCCCGAACCACTGTGGATAACTTCAATCACCACTATTCTGAACTGATTCTATGACCCACAGACTCATTTTCAAGGACTCTTTACAACTCATGTTCTCAGTATTATTTTTATTTGCCAGTTTGTCTTCTTTTGCACGCCGGTTGTTTGCCGGTCTTTGTTTATGTATAATTTTTTTTCATAAAACTTTATTGTACTTTTTTTCTTGTAAATGCCTGCAAGAAAATGAATCTCGAGATAGCACGGTGTATATACTTTGATAATCAAATTACTTTGACCTTTGATATCAAGAGTCCCAGCTTTTCCATTCTGTAATATATCGCTGAACAAAACACTTTCCAGGGATGCATCCATGCACCCACTTCATAAATTAAGGAATGGCTGCATCCTCCAGCGGAATAGAATTTTGTGGAATTCCATATGCTCTTAGGCAGTCCACTCACAGTTCCAGGGATCTAGGTCCAATTCTGACCTTGACCACTAGCTGGCTGGAGTCTGTGTGTTCTTCCTGTGACCAGGTGAGTTTCCATTGGAGCTCCCATTTCCTCACACTTTCCAAGGACATGATGCTGGGTTATTTGGAAGCTGTAACTTACCCTGTAATGTAGATAAGTAGCAAAACAAGTCAAAGAGGTGTTCATGGGAACGCGAAGGAGAGCGGGACTACTGTGTAAAGGGAGATTGGGACAGGTGGGAAGTAACATGAATAACCTCCTTCTGAGTTACAATAAGTGTGGCGAGAGATGTAGGTAAGGATGGTTAGGACCCAAGTGCTGGAGTATCTGAGATTAGAATCGAGACTCAGATCGAGGCTGACATGAAGACAGGGTCGTAAACTAGATACTATATGAGAATCTAAAGTTGAGCTGACAACTGAGCACCAAACCTGAGTTCAGCTGCTCTTTAAATATTAAAATCTTGGTGCCAAAACATGGCCACCAATTAGCGGGGCGGGCCTGAATCTTTAAAGGGGCTGAACCAGTTCTCCATATTCTGGAGCGATAGAGCGTCTATACCCTGGAGGCTGGTGCAGTTGGGTGAGTGTCATAACAATAAGTTAGTAAGGGTATACCATGTGTAACATTAATAACCAGGAGTGAATTTCAAGACCATGTTCATCCAGTTGGACCCAACGATATTCTGAGTTGCTGCTGGATTACTGGTGGGTGGGGGGGCTGCCATTTGAGGAAGAGGTCTGGCTTCTCGGATAGATGTTAAAGATCCCATGGCATTACTCAACAATCTGGTGACCTGCTCAACATTTATCCCTCAAGCAACATCACGAGTAAAGAGATTACATGAACATTTTGTCTTATATTAAAGAAAATCAAGATTTTTGTTCAAAAAGTATTTAAGGTAAGCCCTGAAATACTCAGGGCTATTATCGATTTGATTAGACTTTACAGAGACTGAAACTTAATGTATCTTTTTTCATTAGTATTTATCATTGTCATATTAATGAATACTAATGAAAACAGAAAATAACTCTAAAATGAATCAAAAATAAAAAATGGAAATTACATTTCTGCTAATGATTCAGTTTTATATCAAATTTTAATGGTTTAGAATTTATATTTGTGTTAGGTCATGACTCAGTGGAAAGTAATCTCACTAATGAAGCAACAGGCTATCATTTTAAATCCCACTCTCAAAACTTGTACTTAAAATCCATGTTCCAGTCCTGAGGTAATGCTAACTATAAAGGCTTCTTCCTTTAAGGTAAGTGTTAAACCAAGGTGAGATCTGCCCTCTCATCTTCAAACAAAAAAGGATAATTCTCCCTACTATTTCCATTACCATGTGTCACTCAAATAATGTCAGACAGATTATCTGTCCTGATCATTCGAGAGACCTGGCTGTGTTTAAGTTGTCGGATATGTTTACCACATTAAAACAATAACCACACCTCAATGCTAAATTGGCCATAAAATGCTTTGGAATTTCCTTCATTAGGATTTTGAAGAGATTGGTATGTCACCAAAGACTCTAGCTAACCTCTACAGATGTACCATGGAGTGTATTCTGACTGCTTGCAACTCCGTCTGGTATGGAGGCTGTAGTGCAAAAGATTGAAAAAAAGCTGCAGAGAGTTGTAGCCTCAGCCAGCTCCATCATGGGCACGAGCCACCCCACCATCAAGGACATCCTCAAAAGGTGATGTCTCAAGAAGGCGGAATCCATCATTAAGGATCCTCACCATCCAGGACATACCCTCTTCTCATTACTACCATCAGGAAGGAGGCACAGGAGCCTGAGAACATACACTATGTTTTAGAAACAGTTTCTTCCCCTCTGTCATCAGATTTCTGAATAATCCATGAATATATGAAGTTCCCCAACCATATCGCAGGCACCACCCTGCGACCAGACATTGTCCTTGTGTCTGAGTCTACTAAGCAAGTGGTGCTGCTGGAGCTGACAGTCCCATGGGAAGATAGCTTGGAGGAGGCCTTTGAAAGGAAGCTCTCCAAGTACGCAGGTCTGGTCAGCAACCGTCAGCAGGCCGGATGGAGAGCAAGGTGTCTCCCAGTGGAGGTTGGTTGTAGGGGATTCGTAGCCCATTCTTTAGTTAGAGCCTTCAGCATTTTGGGCATCGAGGGAGAGAGGAAGAGGAGAGCCATCCGCAGTACCACCGATGCGGCAGAGAGGGCCTCAAGATGGCTGTGGCTCAAAAGAGGGGAGCCATGGAGTCATAAGTAGCTAGCCATCTGGACACAAGCTGGGGTCTGATCAGCCCCGGCTGAGTCACCTGGAGGAGGTTGTATGATGTTGAAAGACCCGAAACACCCAATGGTTCCAGAAACATCACTGAAGATGTGTTCAGAAGCATCAATAGATGTATGTATGCAGCTATATATATTCTTATTGTAACTTGTGGTTCCTTAAGGTTGTTATAACCAGGGGGGTTATAGTAGTGGAGATAAGCTCCCGCTGCCTATTAAATGATCCCAAAGGCATGCATCTCAAGGTTCTCATCTGACAACCAAGTCCAGCTTCTGGCCTTAGCTACTAAGCCCGACAGAACTGTTTTTTCTGACAGGAGGAGGGGCAAAGGCGGGTTACTGGTGCCTTGGACACAGTCGCTTTGAGCAGATGACGCTTGTCAACCATGGATAGTGGCTCAACTTGGTGAAAAAAAACTCTGATCTCAAGCTTCTGCTGCCTTGTGGCAGTACCCTCTCATGGGGAAGGCTTTGGGAATAAACCCTGAGGAAAACTCTGGAGCTGAAGTCCCTCAGGAAGTCCTACATTGAGTTCAACACTGACTGGCAACTCCTCCGATGCTGCTATTGTCAAACTGTATTGGTCTCCTTTAGATTCATCAGATGTGTGGAGAGGGGAAGCCTGCTACATGGACAACAGCTTGCTCTCTATATCGTACTGTTCTGGCTTCTGTATCATGTAGACAGCTGGGACGCAGCATCCATAGTTGACCCCTAGCAACTGAGGGCCTCTCTCTGTAATTTGTAGTTTTTTTTTATGCATTGCACTGTACTGCTGCTGCAAAACAACAAATTTCATGACATTTGTCAGTGATTCAGATTCTGAGGTATTATTTGAATTAAAATTAAATCCTTTTGTGTTTTCCATCATAAACGTGTAATATTGATCCACCTGAAGATCTATTTTACACTTATTTATGTTGTTTAAGTTCTCAGATAACACTTTGTAATATATGGATTCCACAAAGTTTAACTGTTTTGCAGAAAATCATAAACACAAACTTATATACACAGTACTGAGCTTTGTCAAATTTCTTCAGTTGTGGGCTACAAGGTCCTTAGACCTCACATTCTGGCAGGGCCATTGGAGAATTCCTGATATGTGCTCTTGTTTGGCAATATTACAAATATTAGGAATTTTATGAATGCTTAAGCTTTTGTACAATGACACTATAGTTCAGCTTCCAGACTTTTCTTTTCTCTTGTCTAGAAATTCAATTGTTTTTGCCAGCGTTCTGCCACAGAAAGTCGACTTGTTTCAGAGTGAGATTTGAAGTTGATCATTTCCCAGTTATTTTGCATCACTTTGGAAGTTTGACAGAGCTGTGCGTCACCCGTGCATCTCAGCATAATTTCTGCATCAGGGAAGGAGGGGACATTGTCAACTGCCACACAGAGCTTCCTTTGGAACATTTCTGGAGAACTTGGATCACATCTTCCTTGTGCTATCCATCAAAGTGCATACCTGTGACAGCTAACTTTGTAGCTTAGTGCATGCAATGGAGTTACTTAGCACTGCGTTTGGAGCCCCAGCATACTCTGAACCTATACCTCCTAACCCCACAATTTCCCTGCAAGCCTGTAATTTCCACCCCTCATTGAGTATGCCATTCCCATTCCCACTTCCTCCCTTTGTTACTGGTCTCACAACTCCATCCCTTCTCAAAGCATAATCACAAAGTGCTGGTCTCATCCATGGAGTTCTCTCACGAGCTGCCACATTCCAGTGCCTACCATTTGATTTGGCCCTGTCTACCAAGTTCCAGTGTCCTGCCTCCAAAGGGAACACAGGATGACACGACTTCAGAAGTTTGCAATAACCATTGTTTTCCCACCTGAGATCTCGGACAAATGATATTTTCAGGAGTCCTCAAACAGCTAACGACGAGTCTTAAAATTTCAAGGCACAGATACCTAATGGTTAACTGCTTATTAATTTCCACTGGATTGTGATCCGTACAGTTTGGTATCACTTCTGTATTCAACACTGGAGAAAGTCTCAGTCAATATTAATCAAGTCTCCAGTTGATACACATACTGATTTTCTTTGGAATACCATATTAAATAATATTAACACACTAAATAACATACATGTGTGTGGACATGCTAAGTACAACTACATTGGTGCACATAATTCATGGACCATTGGGCAGTGAGAAAGAACAGGAACTCTAGTAAGTTGTTCTCATCTCTATTAAGCTCACAAGAGCCAATGTGCCTGGCCTAGCTAAGGTGTACTAACCAGCAATACATCATTTGTAAATGAAGTGTGCCACAACTGATACACGTACTTCCAACCATCCTCTGTCTCACACCTGCTTGCCAGTAATTCCCATTGTTACAATAGCCAACCAACTGGCAGGAGCGTTCAAGGCATTTTCAATCTCTCATTGCTATGGTCGGAAGTTTCCACCTGCTTCTAAAGTGCAACAGATATGCCAATGTCCAAGAAGAGCAGTGTGAGCTGCCTCAGTGACTATCGTCCAGTAGCACTCACATCTACGGTGATGAAATGCTTTGAGAGGTTGGTCATGGCTAAAATCAATTCCTGCCTCAGCAAGGACCTGGATCCATTGCAACTTGTCTATCGCCACAATAGGTCTACGGCAAACAAAATCTCAATGGCTCGTCACACTGCCTTAGATCACATGGACAATACAAATACCTATGTCAGGATGCTGTTACTTGACTAGAGCTCAGCATTTAACAGCATTATTCCTACAGTCCTGATTGAAAAGCTACAGAACCTGTGCCTCTCTACCTCCTCTGCAATTGGATCCTCAACTTCCTAACCAGAAGATCACAATCTGTGCAGATATGTAATAATATCTCCTCACTGACAATCAACACTAGTGCACCTCAGGGGTGTGTGCTTAGCCCACTGCTCTACTCTCTCTATACCCATGACTGTATGGCTAGGCATAGCTCAAATGCCATCTATAAATTTGCTGATGATACAACCATTGTTGGCAGAATATCAGATGGTGATGAGAGGCCGCACAGGAGCAAGATATACTAGTTAGTTGAGTGGTGTTGTAGCAACAATACTTGCACTCAACGTCAGTAAGACCAAAGAGCTGATTATGATCTTCAGAAAGGGTAAGAAGAGGGAACACAAACCAATCCTCATAGGAGGGATCAGAAATGGAGAGAGTGAGCAGTTTCAAGTTCCCGGGTGTCAAGATCTCTGAGGATCTAACCTGGTCTCAAAATATCAATGCAGCTATAAAGAAGGCAAGACAGCGGCTATATTTCATCAGGAGTGTGGGGAGCTTTGGTTTGTCACCTTAACCACTCAAAAACATCTACAGATATACTGTGGAGAGCATTCTGACTGGCTGCATCACTGTCTGGTTTGGGGGAGGGGGAGCGCAATTGCACAGGATCAAAAGAAGCTGCAGAAAGTTGTAAAATTAGTCAGCTCCATCATGGGTACTAGCCTCTGTAGTATCCAAAGAGCAGTGCCTCAGAAAAGCGGTGTCCATTATTAAGGACTCTCATCACCTAGGACATGCCCTCTTCTCATTGTTACCATCAGGAAGGAGGTATAGAAGCCTGAAGGCACATACTCAGTGATTCAGGAACAGTTCCTTCCCCTCTGTCATTTGATTTCTAAATGGACATTGAACTCATGAACACCACCTCACTTTATTGCTATTATTTGTGTTTGCACTACTATGCTTAATTTAACTACTCAATGTACATATATATATATATACTTACTCTAATTTGCTTTTTTTCTATATTGATTATGCATTGTGTCTGTACAACTTCATATCAGATAAATAAAGGCACACACTCAAGGGGAAGTTAACTTGTATACAGGTTTCCCCCGCCATCTGAAGGTAGGACATTCTTATGAAACGGTTCATAAGCCAGAATGTCGTAAAGCGAAGAAGCAATTACCATTTATTTATATGGGAAAATTTTGTGAGCGTTCACAGACCCAAAAATAACCTACCAAATCATACCAAATAACACATAAAACCTAAAATAACAGTAACATATAATAAAAGCAGGAATGATATGATAAATACACAGCCTAAATAAAGTAGAAATACTTCTCTACAACAATTGCCTGAACAGATCTCCGTAGCAAAAATCTCACGCAAGTGCTCTCAGCAGAAAATCTCACACAAGTGCTGTTGGCAGAAACACTCTCCAGTAACCTTTAAGCTATGAAGCTGCCAAATCATACCAAGTAACACGTAAAAATACACAGCCTATATAAAGTAGAAATAATGTATGTACAGTGTAGTATCACTTACGGGAATCGGGAAGACAGCTTGCCGAGCACACTGATCATGGTTTGTTAGACTGAGTCGGAGTTTGGATGGTGCAGTGGCCCCCACCCTCCAGGCCGCCAATCTGATACATTGCCACGAAGCATGCAG
The DNA here is from genome assembly GCF_963921235.1 of Mobula hypostoma. Classification (NCBI taxonomy): domain Eukaryota; kingdom Metazoa; phylum Chordata; class Chondrichthyes; order Myliobatiformes; family Myliobatidae; genus Mobula; species Mobula hypostoma. The sequence goes on from NC_086128.1 coordinate 36,674,347, forward strand.
AAATGCAGCGGTAGCCGGGAGGCACACAGCACATCTTTCAGAAAAAAGCCGAAATAAACATGCGAATAAATCAGGTGCTGCCCGGCACGTAAATGTCGGCACAGATCAGAGGCGATTGCCAATTGCATCGCCTCTGATCTGGGCAAACAATTACGTGCTAGGTGGCACCTAATTAATTAGCATGTTTATTTCGGCTTTTTTCTTAAAGATGTGCTGTGTGCCTTCTGGCTACCGCTGCATTCTCCACGAATTGGTATAGTATCTGTCCAGGGCCCGGGGGTTGGGGTGATGGGACACGGGGGTGTCATCTCATCGTCGATCAGGGCAGGCAGCTCATCTTCTCCTATGACTGCCCACCTCAATATCGACGGTCGAGGTTCGTCGTCTGCTGTGGCTGATGTGGAAGGCTTGCTTGACTGCTGAGCCTCGCGCATTTTTCTATCGCACAGTTCTTTGTAAGCACTCAAACCATCCTGCAAATATCCCCTAAACCTACATACCCTTTCAAAATTAAAGTCGTACTTTATCATTGCAGCGAAAATCTCACGCAGTTGCTCCACTTTCGCTACTGCATTCGGTTTCAATTGTTATCCTTTCCTCTTCCAATTGCATCAGCTCTTCATCTATCAGTTCTTGGTCATGGGATGCCAAAACCTCTTCAACATCATCTTCGTCAGCTTCCACAAGCCAAACTCACTTTGTCCTTGCTTCGTTCACCATGATCAAAACCCTTAATTATGTCTAGTTTTATGCTAAGTGTAACACCCTTACGAGCTCTTTCAGGCTTTTCCGACATCTTAGAACTCATCTTGCTAACGGCTGCTCAATGCAACGTGTTTAAGCAATGCCGGCAAGAATCCGGGGCAGAGCGGCTGCTCGGGGTGCGCGCTGTCTTTTATCGTGTGCTGCCTTTCTTCGTAACAGTGAAAACACCTTCTGAAAGCGAAAACAGGGTACTAATGTAGGTCTTTCGTAACAGTGAGGTTCGTAAAGCGAACGTTCGAAAAGCGGGGGACACCTGTAGTGGTTTAATACATTGGGACCACTGGTGTTGCAGGTTATATGCTGATGATAATTAGGCAGAGATTTCTTCAAACAAGTCTAATTGAAGTCCCTGACGATGATTTGAAATGCGCCAGGGTGGACTGCTTCTTGTTTGGTGATGGCAGCATTTAATAGCTCAAGTTTCTGATTTACATTGGCTTTTGGTGGTATGTAAACTGCGGTCAGTATTATGGAGGAGAGCTCTCTTGGTAAGTAGAATAGTCAGCATTTAATTGTTAGATGTTTCAAGTCGGTCAGAGGAACAAAAGTACGACAAAGCTGTTCGGCCAACCCTGTGTATTGAGAAGTCTTCAGGTCTTACTGATACAGCTTACGTGTCTGAAGTTAGCCAAGTCTCTATGAAACACAGAACACAGCAATTCCTCATTTCCCTGTGATACAGCAGTCTCATTCTCCAGCAACTATACATTTACTAACAAGATGCTGGGTTGAGGGATTTTCATTCCTCTGCATCTCAAACTGGCATGGAGTCCTCTCCTCCTCCCTCTCTTCTGGCCATGGTGATGTACCATTGCCTGCTTAAAGGTTCCGTACCTGAATACTTGAGTGCTAAGTCCAACGTTAGCTTCAGAAGATTGTGAAATTGCAAGTTCATTAAGACAGTTCCAAAGTACTTGCTTAAAGGGAAATTGCATGCTGCAGATTGCAGTGAGAGTAATTCAAAAGAGATATATTTAGAAGTTTTGTAAGCAGCCCGCAACACATCATTGTGGTTCACTGGAGTCATCTTGGCCAACTGCAACAGCTGTGGCAGGGCTTGAATGCTATTTCCTCTTACCAAGTGAAACCAAGGACGTAGGTGACAACAAGGCTTTTCTCCCAGATGAGCTCAATGCCTTCTATGTTCACTTTGACCATCAAAATATGGAGGCATCTTCATGAACTCCCACAGACATAGAAGCAGAATTCAGCCATCCAGCCAATTGACATTGCTCTGACATTCCATCATGGCTGATGTATTATCACTCTCAACCCCATTGTCTGCCTTCTCCCCATAACCTTTGACACTCTTGCTAATCAAGAACCTATCAACCTCCACTTTAAATATACCCAGTGACTTAGCCACCACAGCTATCTATGGCAATGATTTCCATAATATTTCATGAAATTCCATATAATTCCATGATATGGATAGATTAAATGTGGACAAAGATCTGGCAAAAAGAATACAACGTAGGAGAATGCGAAATGCCCCTTCTTGACAGGGAAAAAAAGCATATTACCTATATGGCAACCAGGTTGGGTTTTCCTTTGGCAGGATTCACAACAGGCTAGAGTCAAGGTAAAATGAGCTGAAGGAATGTTATAATTTTTTGCGAAGGAATTAATACCAAAGTAATTAATGACATTTCAGTTAAATAGGGAGACTGTTATCTGGAGTACTGTGTACAGCATTGATTGCTTTTAAGGTAAAATTGCAAACAGTTCTGAGAAGCTTTATCAGACTAATATCCAGAATGGGTGAGTTGTCTTATGAAATATTATTGGACAGGCTAGGCTTGTACCTGCTAGAGTTTAGTATTACAAGAAACAACTTGATTGAAGCATGTAAGATCCTGCAGGAGCTTGACAGGTTGGATATGGAGAAGATATTCCTCATGGGAGAATCTAAAATCTAGGGGTTACTGTTTAAAAATAAGAGATCCTATTTGTGACAAATAGGAGAAATCTCTTCCACAACACGTTGCACCTAATTAATTAGCGTGTTTATTTCGGCTTTTTTCTTAAAGATGTGCTGTGTGCCTTCCGGCTACCGCTGCATTCTCCACGAATCGGTATAGTATCTGTCCAGGGCCTGGGGGTTGGGGTGATGGGACACGGGGGTGTCATCTCATCGTCGATCAGGGCAGGCAGCTCATCTTCTCCTATGACTGCCCACCTCGATATCGACGGTCGAGGTTCGTCGTCTGCTGTGGCTGATGTGGAAGGCTTGCTTGACTGCTAAGCCTCGCGCATTTTTCTATCACACAGTTCTTTGTAAGCACTCAAACCATCCTGCAAATATCCCCTAAACCTACGTACCCTTTCAAAATTAAAGTCGTACTTTATCATTGCAGTGAAAATCTCACGCAGTTGCTCCACTTTCGCTACTGCATTCGGTTTCAATTGTTATTCTTTCCTCTTCCAATTGCATCAGCTCTTCATCTATCGGTTCTTGGTCATGGGATGCCAAAACCTCTTCAACATCATCTCCGTCAGCTTCCACAAGCCAAACTAACTTAGTCCTTACTTTGTTCACCACGATCAAAATGCTTAATTATGTCTAGTTTTACGCTAAGTGGAACACCCTTACGAGCTCTTTTAGGCTTTTCCGACACCATGAACTCATCTTGCAAACGGCTGCTCACAGGCGCGTGTTTAAGCAATGCTAGCTAGAATGCAGTTCCGAATCCGGGGGAGAGCGGCTGCTCTGGGCGTGCGCTGCCTTTTAAAGTGTGCTGATTTCTTCGTGTGCTGCTTTTTTTCGTAACAGCGAAAACACTTTCTGAAAGCGAAAACAGGGTACTAATGTAGGTCTTTCGTAACAGTGAGGTTTCGTAAAGCGAACATTCGAAAAGCGGGGGACACCTGTATTCACTTTACAGAAAGAGCAATAAATCAATGTACATGTGTAAGTTATCAGTCAATAATTAGTGCTAAAGGGAGTCATTGTGCTAAAGGATATAGATCCCTACATTACACTTCAACCCCCTTTAGATTAACGTAACATAAAACTGTATATGTAACAAAACCATCAATTTCCCTTTAACAGAACATGTCCAAATAAACATGCTTTCACAATAACAGTGCTTTCTTGATTCTTTTTCTCTTTTTAAGTAACAGTTGATAACTGACTTCACTATATTAAAGATCCAGTCTTGTGGGTGGCACTCTATTTCTTTCAGGATAGCACCTTTGGACCTGCGGAGTGGCATCGGGTTTGACAGGCGTCTTGTCAAAGACAGCTTTCTCTGTTGTAGGTGTGACATTGTTGTTGGTAACATGATCTCCATTGAGGGGTACGTCCAATGGACGCAATGTGTCCGTCTTGTTGGATGCAGTCAACTCAGGTGTGTTCTTCGGCTGAGCAACCACAGACCTATTGTCTCAGCTTGCTCCTGCCCCACCGAACTCGTTTCTGCATACCTCGACACGGTTTTATCCCCCCTTGTTCAATCCCTTCCGACCTATGTTCGTGACACTTCTCATGCTCTTAAACTTTTCGATGATTTTAAGTTCCCTGGCCCCCACCGCTTTATTTTCACCATGGATGTCCAGTCCCTATATACTTCCATCCCCCATCAGGAAGGTCTCAAAGCTCTACGCTTCTTTTTGGATTCCAGACCTAATCAGTTCCCCTCTACCACCACTCTGCTCCGTCTAGCGGAATTAGTCCTTACTCTTAATAATTTCTCTTTTGGCTCCTCCCTCTTCCTCCAAACTAAAGGTGTAGCTATGGGCACCCGTATGGGTCCTAGCTATGCCTGCCTTTTTGTTGGCTTTGTGGAACAATCTATGTTCCGTGCCTATTCTGGTATCTGTCCCCCACTTTTCCTTCGCTACATCGACGACTGCATTGGCGCTGCTTCCTGCACGCATGCTGAACTCGTTGACTTTATTAACTTTGCATCCAACTTTCACCTTGCCCTCAAGTTTACCTGTCCAACACCTCCCTCCCCTTTCTAGATCTTTCTGTCTCTATCTCTGGAGACAGCTTATCCACTGATGTCTACTATAAGCCTACTGACTCTCACAGCTATCTGGACTATTCCTCTTCTCACCCTGTCTCTTGCAAAAATGCCATCCCCTTCTCGCAATTCCTCCGTCTCCACCGCATCTGCTCTCAGGATGAGACTTTTCATTCCAGGACGAGGGAGATGTCCTCCTTTTTTTAAAGAAAGGGGCTTCCCTTCCTCCACCATCAACTCTGCTCTCAAACGCATCTCCCCCATTTCACGCACATCTGCTCTCACTCCATCTTCCCGCCACCCCACTAGGAATAGGGTTCCCCTGGTCCTCACCTATCACTCCACCAGCCTCCAGGTTCAACATATTATTCTCCGTAACTTCCGCCACCTCCAACGGGATCCCACCATTAAGCACGTCTTTCCCTCCCCCCCCCCCCGCTTTCCGCAGGGATCGCTCCCTACACGACTCCCTTGTCCATTCGTCGCCCCCCATCCCTCCCCACTGATCTCCCTCCTGGCACTTATCCTTGTAAGCAGAACAAGTGCTACACATGTCCTTACACTTCCTCCCTTACCACCATTCAGGCCCCCAGACAGTTCTTCCAGGTGAGGTGACACTTCACCTGTGAGTCAGCTGGGGTGATATACTGCGTCCGGTGCTCCCGATGTGGCCTTCTATATATTGGCGAGACCCGACGCAGACTGGGAGACCGCTTTGCTGAACACCTACGCTCTGTCCGCCAGCGAAAGCAGGATCTCCCAGTGGCCACACATTTTAATTCCACATCCCATTCCCATTCTGATATGTCTATCCACGGCCTCCTCTATTGTAAAGATGAAGCCACACTCAGGTTGGAGAAACAACACCTTATATTCCGTCTGAGTAGCCTCCAACCTGATGGCATGAACATTGACTTCTCTAACTTCCACTAATGCCCCACCTCCCCCTCATACCCCATCCATTATTTTTTTACACACGTTCTTTCTCTCACTCTCCTTTTTCTCCCTCTGTCCCTCTGACTATACCCCTTGCCCCTTGCCCAGCCTCTGGGTTTTTCCACCCCCCACCCTTGTCTTTCTACCTGGGCCTCCTGTCCCATGATCCTCTCATATCCCTTTTGCCAATCACCTGTCCAGCTCTTGGCTCCATCCCTCCCCCTCCTGTCTTCTCCTATCATTTTGGATCTCCCCCTCCCCCTCCCACTTTCAAATCTCTTACTAACTCTTCCTTCAGTTAGTCCTGACAAAGGATCTCAGCCTGAATCGTCGACTGTACCTCTTCCTAGAGATGCTGCCTGGCCTGCTGCGTTCACCAGCAACTTTGATGTGCGTTGCTTGAATTTCCAGCATCTGCAGAATTCCTGTTGTTTACCAGATGATTATTACTGGAACAGTCCCTTGTGAGTGTTGATTGTGAGGAACTTCCTGCTTGACTCCTCAATCTCCATTTTCAGATAGACTTGTGACAAGTCAATCTTTGAAAACCTCTCCCCACCTTCTAAAGATGTAAAAATGTCTTCTATTTGTGTTGGGGAAACTGCACAGTATGCACACCGGGTTGATACTCACCTTGAAATCCCCACATCTGTGAACAGCTCCAGCCTTCCCTTTCTTGATCACCAGGATGATGGGCATGGCCCAATCACTCCAGTCAGCCTTGGAGAGAATTCCAGATGACTCCAAACTCTGCAGTTCAGCATCCACTTTAGGATATAGTGCATAACGCACTGGATGTGCTTTATCGAATCTTGGTGTTGCTGCTTCATCCAGTTTAGTTCTGGCCTTCCCGCCTTTGAGTTTACCAATACCCTTCTCATCAGCATTTAGCAGCTGTGACAGTCTCTGGTTATTGCTACCATTTGGGCTGCAGTTGCCTATTGATGACATATTGAGAGCTTTGATTGTGTGCCAATTCAGTTGGATTTTTCTCAACCATTCACGTCTGAAAAGTACTGGCCCTCCACTTTTCATCACATAAAGCTCTAACTGCTGTGTTTTGCCTCTGTGCATCATATTCACTTTCAGTTTGCCTTTGGGAGATATTTTTCACCTGTGAATCCCTTTAGCATCACTTGGGTCTTTTCTAAAGGTAACTTAGAAAACAATCTGTTGTAGTCAGCCTCTGAAAATACAGCCAAAGCTGACCATGTATCCAGCTCCATTTCCAGTTTTACACCAGACACATCTATTGTGATCCGTATGATTTTGTGATCTGCTTCAGTAATGCTATACAGCCTAGGCATGATAGCGCATCTCTGCCAGACTCTGTGTTGTCTCATTCAGTCACTTTATGCATTTGCTTAATTTTGTGTTTGAAACTTCACTCTGTGTTGTTTTTCTCTTTGATTGTGCTTGCTGTCTGACTTGCACACTCTCTCTATTTGGCCTTGTCTGTGACAATTTCTGCAATTTTTTTCTTTGAACCAACTGTCATTTGCATCATGGGAGGATTTGTCACATCGATAACATTTTTGGCTTTTGCACCATTCAGGGACATTTTATGCATTTCACATTCTAAACTCTTTTTCTGTAGTTCTGCTGCATCCTTTGCTGCAGTCTCTAACAATATTTCAATGGTCAATGCCTGTTCTAAAGTTAGGGGTCCTTCTGACAGTAGCCTCTTTTCAGTTCTTTTACTGTGCATGCCATATACAAGCCTGTCACTTAATATATCAGAAAGTCCATCTCTAAAATCACAGTATTGGGCAAGTTTGTGCAGTTCTGCAATGACTTCAGAAATGCTTTCATCCTTTGACTGGTTCCTTTTGTGAAATCTAAATCACTCAGCTATTACTGTCAGTTTTGGGCTCAAGTGATTTTGCAAAATTGCAACAATTTCATTGAATGCCCTACTTGCTGGCTCTTCAGGGATTACTAAATTGTATAAGAGACTGTACGCTCTAGCACCCAATTAAGCTATCTCATCCACATCATTAATATTACAATACAGGTACCCCTCTCGATATACAATTCCCAGTCCTCATTGGCACTATCAAATTGGTCAACTTTCCTGACTAAGGCCATCATCATGTTATTTGTACTTTAGCTTTGCTAATTGTGTGTCTTTCACCGTATACTTTTTAAAATTTATTCACTTACGGGATGTGGACGTCGCCAGCTAAGCCAGTATTTATTGCCCATCCCTAGCTGCCCTTGAGAAGGTGGTGATGAGCTGCCTTCTTGAACCACTGCAGTCCCTGAGGTGTAGGTTCACCCACAGTGCTGTTAGGGAGGGAATTCCATGATTTTGACCCAGCGACAATGAATGTGCACTGTTACTCGGATGTCCTTTTCTAACATCTATGACTGCCTTCTCCATAACCGTACTGGTTCAGTTCACTCTTTCCTCTCACTGTCTCTCTCCCTTCCTCTGAATTCTGTTGTCTCATAACCATTGGTGCAATTGGCGATATTCACTGAATATCAGATTCGTGCTCATCACCAATTTGCTGTGTCTGTACAACTACATATCAAATAAATAAAGGCATGCACTTGGAGGTGAAGTTAATGTGTACATTCACTTTGCAGAGAGACCAATAAATCAATGCACAAGCATAAATTATCAGTCAATAATTGATGATAAGGGTGGTAAAAGAAATTGTACTGCTGCTGCTAAGTTAACAAATTTCATGACATACTGTATGTAAGTGATATTAAACTTGATTCTGATTCTGAGTGCAATTCAAATTGTTAGAGTTGTATCATATGATGAGGAATTATGTGAGAATACATTGATAAGGGACTGACAGGGCAAAGTCTGGTCACTGGGAGAGGACAAGTTTAAGAGCAGATATGATTGAGGGGTACAGATAGAATAGAGTACAGGAAGCTTTTCCATATATCAGAAGTGAATAAAACTAGAGAACATAGATTTTGGATAAGGAGGAAGAGATTTAAAGGGGATATGAGAGGGACCTTTTGATCCCAGGTAAGCACCTGGAATAGACAGACTGAGAAAGTGGTGGAAACAAAGTAACTGACAGCATTTAAGAAATAATTAGATAATCTTTATTGTCACATGTCTATCGAAACATCGAAACATACAGTGAAATGTGTTGCTTGCGTCAACGATCAACACAGTCCGAAGATGTGCTGGGGGCAGCCGGCAAATGTCTCCATACTGCCGGTGCAGGCACACCATGCCCACAATTTACTAAACCTCACCCATATGTCTTTAGAATGTGGGAGGAAACCCACATGGTCATGGGGGAGAAAGTACAAACTCCTTCAAGACAGCGGTGAAAATCGAACCCTGATCTTACAGCTGGAACTGTAAACCATTACTCCAACAGTCATTCTAGATGAGCAATTAAATCATCTAGACATAGAAGGCTACAGGCCAAGTGCTGGAAAATGGGATTAATATGGACGGGTGCCCACTGGTTTGCATGGACATGATGGGCTGAATGGACTATTTCTGCCTCTGTAACATAAAGGCCATTTTAGACAGTAAGCCATTCCTACTGATTGGCACTGCCATGGACTCAAGAAAGAAAATAATCCCTTAGGGGAAATAACTAATCAGATTAAATTGCATGAAAAAAACGTTTTTATCTCCTCTGGAGAAGATTAAATGTAAGCACCAGATCAGTTTTAAAAAGGCACTAAACAGCACAAAACAGGTTTGATTTCACTTTGAAAAAGAAAATAAACTCCAACTAATCATAGCAGTTAAACAATATTCTTCACCTGCAGTGCTTTTGCATGTTTTAATTAATCTCTCTAATAATGTTTATAAAAGTCATTGCACAAAGATCAGGACAAGAAAGGCAGCTCAATAAATTATGCTTAGTTTGGGTGAAGGGAAACTAATCTGAACTTTGCTCTGAAGGATTTGAATCAAATCAGTGTCACAAAGTTATTTTAAATTGTTTATTTATTCTGAAGGTAAACACTAATTAAATCTTACCAATAAAACTGGCACTCATTTTAAATTTTAACTGAGGCTACGTCCACACTACCCCGAATAATATTGAAAACGAAGCTTTTTCTCTTCGTTTTGACCCTCCGTCCACACTGAACCGGCGTTTTTAGCCCCCGAAAACAGATTTTCAGAAACGGTCTCCAGAGTGAATAAATCTGAAGATGCCTAATATCCATTGCAGTGTGTACGGGGTAACTGGAGCTTTTTAAAACCGCTGTCATGACGTGCCGGAACAGATGGCAGCAGCGCGGCATTTCATTGGTTTCTTCTTATTATTCTTATCCTTATTATTATTACTACTTTATTGTTTAGAGCGTACTATCATCATAGCAATATTTGATTCTGCGTTTCGCAGAACCTAACAATTTCAGAACAGACGGCAACGAGACTGAAGCCAGAAGAGTTAGAAATGTACTCACCAAATACTTTGACCCATATCTTACTGAATAAATAAGTATGCTCACTTTGCCCTGTTTTGCTTGTTTGTATGAAGGTAAGGACAGAAAACACCCTCCGCCACCTCCAGTTTAAATTCCATGCAAAATATTTAGGAGGATCAAGAACCAAGAACCAAGGTGGTTTACCTATTTATGCAAGTACTTCTCTGACAATAGATGTGTAACAGCCTAATGTAACATTGTATGGAAATACAAGATAACACTGACGCAGACATGTTTTATACATTTAACAAGGTGCTTTATTAATGCAACAGAGTTAGTCAGTTTTTCAATGTTCGTCGTCAGCCGGGTCATACTGTCCACGAACTCCCTGTTGGTTGCCTCCATATGCTCCAGTATTTGTTTTTTTTAGTTTTAAGTCCTCCTGCGCGAGAGCAAACAGCAATTCCTTTTAAGTTTTTCTACTCTGTAACTGGACAAACGCGCACCAAGTCTACCGTTTCCTCTTCGATTGTTTTCTGTGTGTCCTGCGCATGCCCAGTAGGAGGAGATTCACCCAAATATCTGTGTTAGTGTGGACAGAGATATTTTGAAAAACGCTTAGTGTGGACGCCTGTCGTTTTTACTCGAAACTGGCCTTTTCAAAATTATCCGGCATAGTGTGGACGTAGCCTTAGACCTTTATAAGATTTGCACAATTTGAATGAAGACCATGTTATATTTTAATTCCCCTCTTGTCATTCTATATTGTTTTTCAATCATGAATTAATCAACAGTGAGAGCCTCATAATATGTTGTTTCGCATATTATATTACACATATTTCCTAATAACGTACAAGGATGTCATTTGCCTCATTGCTGGCTCTCAGCACGATTCCAACAGTCCTATTCCCCAATTTATTTCCCTGTAACCTGTTCACTTCCGGATGCCCATCAAACCCCCTGACTCTCCTATCATTCACCTAGATTAAGCATAATTTACTACCGTCAATTAATTTACCAGCTCACTTTTAGAGGAAACTGAAGTATCAGAGGGTGAGGGGTGATCTGATAGAAGTATCCAAAACAATGAGAGCATAGATAGAGCAATCTTTCTCCCGGGGTAGAAATGTGAGATACAGGAGGAGAGAGGGGGCAAGTTTAAAGAAGATTTACAAGGCAATTTAATTTTTTTATAGAGAGAGTGGTATGTACCTGGAATACACTGCCAGAACAAGTAGTGGAAGCATATGCAACAGCAATGTTTAAAGACACTTAGACAGATACATAAACAGACAGGAAATGTGAGGATATAGACCATATGCAGGAAAACATGATGTTTAAATTGGCATTGTAGTCAGCATAAGCATTGTGGACTGGAGGACAATAGGGCCTGTTCCTGTTCTGTGCTGTTTTATGTTCTATGCTCCATGAAACCTACAGAAAATTCAAATTTTACAGAGATTTCGCAACATACTAATTACACGCCTCTATTTCGTTTCCTTCCCTAGTGATTCATTGAAGTTTTGAACCCACTATGTGGGATTTCCTGGACGCAGACATGTGGAGATCAGCTCAGGTAGGAAAATAACAACCTGACCTGACCAGGGCCATCCATAAGCCAGCCATGCCCAAGGACTGATCCTTTCTCTGATACCCAAGCTGACCTGAACTTGACAAATATCATCATTTCCCACCCGACATGTCGTGCAACAAATAGGTAGCAGTGATGTCGCTGTTAGCGTAACACTTTACAGCACCAGTGATCTCAGTTCATCCTCTGCCGCTGCCTGTAAGGAGGTCGTACGCTCCCCCTGTGACTGCGCGAGTTTCCTTCCTGGGTATTCTGGTTTCCTCCCACATATATTCCAAAGATGTACGGGTAGTAAGTTGTGGGCATGCTATATTGGCACTGCAAGTAACGCTTGCTGGCTGCGTCCAGCACCTCCCTGGTCTGTGTTGGTCATTGACACAAACAATGCATTTCACTGTATGTTTTGATCTACGTGGGACAAATAAAGCCAATCTTTAATAAAACTAGTCTTTTCTACTGTGAAACATCAAGCCAATATGGCAGAAAAATTTAGCTATATAATTTTACAGAAGAATCACTTTGAAAAGTGATATAGCCTTGATAGGATTTTGATTGGGGAAGCCACTGTATACTAAGGCCCAGTGCAGCAAAATGGGTGTACAAGATGGTCAAAACAGCCCATGATTTAGTTATGAATCTACGCAAACGTTACTACCACCTGAGGCTCAAGGCCTGGTGAGCCACTGAAAGAGTATTAGGCAATGTTATGGGAGGAGAGAGAGCCAAGCCCGTGGGCCTAATCTATGTTCAGGCCAGTGAACAGGTAAGTGGTTGGGCATCAGGGTGTGGGGTTATCAAGACAATGATGTGAGTGAAAGGCAATCAACTACGAGAGTGGCCCTTCATCTTGGTCTTGCTCAACCATTGAAGGAGGCAGTTGTTGGAGTTGGTGTCTAGCCTGATCTGAATACTAGGAGTTGGGAGGGAAATCTCTTGAGATCAGTACCAAAGCCAATTAGTCAGGAGCAAGACTAGCAGGTTTAGTTACAGTGGGTGGAGGTTGCCCAGAGAATCAACAATAAATATGAGGTCCAATCACAAACAAGAGGAAATCTGCAGATGCTGAAAATCCAAGCAACACACACAAAGTGCTGGAAGAACTCAGCAAGTCAGGCAGCATCCATGGGAAAGGGTAAACAGTCGATGTTTCGGGCCGAGACCCTTCATCCTGTGTATGTGTTGCTGAGTAAATATGAGGCTGACTTTTCCGCCTCCACTCCCAGGATTGTATTGTGAAAAAAAAATGAACTCAATGGGTCAGGTAGCATCTGTGCTGGGAAATGGACAGATGACACTCTAGCAGCACATACAGAATGCTGGAGAAACTCAGCAAGACAGGCAGCATCTATGAAGGGGAATAAATATTCCGCCCTGAGACCCTTCATCAGGCTTGGCAGGAAAGGGGGCAGAAGCCAGGATAAAGTGGTGGGAGGGGAATGAGTGCAAGCTGGTAGGTGATAGGAGGAAGGTGGGTGGGTGGGAGAGGTTAGGTGAAGTAAGAAGCTGGGAGGGGATAGAAGGAAGAGATACAGGGCTGAAGAAGAAGGAACTTAATAGGAGAGGACAGTGGATTATGGAAGAAAAGGAAGGAGGCAGGGACACAGAATGTGGTGATGGGCAGGTGAGAGGGTAACCAGAATGGGAAATGGAAAAGAGAGAACGAGGGAGGGGGAGAACTTACTGGAAGTTGGAGAAATCAACATTCTAGCAACTGGTCTTTTCCTCCAGATTCCAGTACCTGCAGCCACTGGTATCTCCCTTGTATTGTGAAGGAGTGGTTATCCTCAGAATGGATGTTCCCAGGATAACTTGCTCTAATCTCCCTATAAGGAATGATACAAAAGGATTATAACATTATCCTGTTTGTGCCTGCTACAGAATTTGTGTCTGTTGTATAAGGATGAGTTTTTCATAGAAGGGCTGTGAGTTAATCTTCTAGAGTAGTGTCATTTGACCCAAAACAAAATTACTGCAGTATTTTACCCATGCTCTGTCCGCCAGAGAAAGCAGGATCTCCCAGTGGCCACACATTTTAATTCCACATCCCATTCCTATTCTGATATATCTATCCACGGCCTCCTCTACTGTAAAGATGAAGCCACACTCAGGTTGGAGGAACAACACCTTATATTCCATCTGGGTAGCCTCCAACCTGATGGCATGAACACTGACTTCTCAAGCTTCCGCTAATGCCCCACCTCCCCCTCGTACCCCATCCGCTATTTATTTTTATACACACATTCTTTCTCTCACTCTCCTTTTTCTCCCTCTGTCCCTCTCACTATACCCCTTGCCCATCCTCTGGGTTCTCCCCCCCTTTCTTTCTCCCTGGGCCTCCTGTCCCATGATCCTCTCATATCCCCTTTGCCAATCACCTGTCCAGCTCTTGGCTCCATCCCTCCCCCTCCTGTCTTCTCCTATCATTTTGGATCTCCCCCTCCCCCTCCCACTTTCAAATCTCTTACTAACTCTTCCTTCAGTTAGTCTTGATGAAGGGTCTCAGCCTGAAACGTCGACTGTACCTCTTCCTAGAGATGCTGCCTGGCCTGCTGCGTTCACCAGCAACTTTGATGTGTGTTACTGCAGTATTCAAGTGTTTGCCGTTAAGAAAACCAACATCATATCTCTTTCTCATCAGAAGCTCATTAACATTTTGTAACTTCGATACAATTCAATATATGTTGCAACAAATTTCAAAGTAATTTTTGAGTTCTAATCATTTAAATTCAGCTAAATAAAATTAATTAGGAATTAAAGATAAGTATTGCAGTGGTGACAAAGACTGTGTTGTCAATGACACCTACCTTGGCCACTAAAGTCATTTCTTGAAGTAAAGTTTGCTGTGTCTGACTTACATGTACATCAAAGTAAAAATGTGGAATCTGGAAATATAAGATAAAAATTGGAAAGTGCTGAAAATGCTAAGAAGTCAAGCAGCATTTGTAGAAAGAAAAAGACCTACATTTGACTTCTGATCATCTAACATTGCAGTCCTCTCGCAATGGCAGAGTAAGTGTATGTTTTAGGTGGGGCTTGGTAATGACCTTCACGTCTTTGAATGAGCAGCATAGAAAATAACTAATGGTGTGCTGGGGCAATGGCACCAACAAGGGTGATGCCAACAGGCTCAATAAACTGATTAGAAATGCTGGCTCTGTTATAAGAGTCAAACTGGACACACTGGGGGCTGTGGTAGAACAAAGGACCTCACAGAAAATCCTAACGATTGTCTTAGTCTATTGCATAACTGAAGATAGATAGATAGACACTTTATTGATCCCAAAGAAAATTACAGTGTCACAGTAGCATTACAAGTGCACAGATACTGTATACAATATTAAGAGAGAAGTAAGGAGAATAAATAAAAAGTAAGTTACCTCAAACAGTCTAACAGGAGGAGGTCATCACTTCCCCAGCTATAGACTGACTTATTACAGAGCCCAATGGCCAAGGGTAAGAATGACCACATATAGCACTCTTTGGAGCAGCACAGTTGTCTTAAAAAGTGCTCCTCTGTTCAGCCAAAGTGGCATGCAGAGGGTGAGAAACATTGTCCAGAATTGCCAGGACTTTCTGTTGGGTCCTTCCACTGTAGCCCTGTTGTGGCAGCAGAACAAATTACAATGACCAATTAACCTACTGACCGGTAAATCTTTAGACTGTGGGAGGAAACCCACATGGTCCCGGGGTGAATGTACGAATTCCTTCAAGATGGTGCTGGAATTGAACTCTGAACTCCAATGCCCCGAGTCGCAATAACGTCATGCTAACCGTTACATTACCATGAGAGTAAATTGGCAAACGTCTTGATAAATATTCACTGCATGAAACATTTTCCCTCTTTCCACAATAATTATTAAAAATAAATAAATGTACACTCCCTGAGTATTGCCTCTGCAAAGCACAGACTGTTAAATTTAGAATTTGTTCCATCGTGTTTTTGTTAACAGGTTAATAACAACGGAGGAAAGAAGAACAGAACACATCTTGCCTGGATCTTTAAATCAATCTGCTGCATGGATATAATCTAAGTTTCAAAACATACTCACAAACCCAAATGTTTATTAGCTGAGAGTAGTTTTAAATATTATTGGAACAGTTGTTGACAAAATCCATTAAATATCCTGAAGGGGTCAAATTAGGGGCTTCCTAACAATTTGTTTAATTTACCATTTTTGCCCATGATAGTATTTAAGGACCAGCAGTTACTGATTATATCAGTTGGAACAACACAACATTTCCTGTTTGGTTAAATATCCAAACCTTTCAACTGACCACAGTGTGCATCTGGTTGTCCAAAAGTATCAGAACAAATGGAAGACATTGAAAGCTCTGCCAAAGTTGTTATTGTTTCATCTATCCAGCAACTGGCTTGAAATTGCCTGACATACCCATTCAATTATTATTTTCACATGGCCACCTCTACACCAATGCTAACAACCAGGATTTAGGTGCTTAGAGAGTAAATTCTGCAACACCCTTACTGCAACTTTCCACTTCTTATTCTTCCTTTGAAATTGATTCAAGTATACAGCTCTCACGCACCATTTGCACAACTGTGGGGAGAAAAGTATTGTCAACATTTCTGGTCAAGAGCCTCCATCAGCACTGATATAGGATTTCAATCTGAAATACTGAAAATTCCTCTACCCGTAAGACATAGGAGCAGAATTAAGCCATTCAGCTCATCGAGTCTACTCCGCCATTCCATCGTGGCTGATCCTGGATCCCACTCAACCCATATACCCACCTTCTCACCATATCCTTTGCTACCCTGACCGATCAGGAAACTATCAACTTCTGCCTTAAATATACCCACGGACTTGGTCTCCACCGCAGTCTGTGGCAGAGCATTCCACTGAATCACCACTCTTTGGCTAAAAAAAAATTCTCCTTACCTCTGTTCTAAAAGGTCACCCCCTCAATTTTGAGACTGTGCCCTCTAGTTCTGGATACCCCCACCATAAGAAACATCCTCTCCAAATTAAACCCTATCTAGTCCTTTCAACATCCAGTAGGTTTCAATGAGATCCCCTTGCATTCTCCTAAATTCCAGTGAGTACAGGCCCAAAACTGCCAAATGCAACTCGTATGTTAACCCCTTCATTCCCAGAATAATCCTTGTAAACCTCCTTTGGACTCTCTCCAACGACAACACATCCTTTCTGAGATATGGGGCCCAAACCTGTTGACAATACTCCAAGTGTCTTATAAAGCCTCAGCATTATCTCCTTGCTTTTATATTCTATTCCCCTTGAAATAAATGTCACATTGCATTTGCCTTCCTTACCACGGACTCAACCTGTAAATTAATCTTCTGGGTGTCTTGCAGAAGGACTCTCAAGTCCCTCTGCACCTCTGATGCTTGAACCTTCCCCTCATTTAGATAATAGTCCACACTTTTGTTCCTTTTACCAAAATGCATTATCATACATTTCCCAAAATTTTATTCCATCTGCCACTCTTTTGCTCATTCTTCCAATTTGTCTAAGTCCTTCTGCAATCTCATTGCTTCCTCAGAACTACCTACCCCTCCACTCACCACCTCCTGTCTGTCAGTCATTCCTCTATCCATGCCAGTATCTTTCCTGTAATGCCATAGCATTTTATCTTGTTGAGCAGCCTCATGTATGGCACCTTATCAAATGCCTTCTGAAAATCCAAGTAAATGACATCCATTGCCTCTCCTTTGTCCACCCCACTTGTTACTTACCCAAAGTACTCTAACAGATTTGTCAGGCAAGATTTCCCTTTACAGAAACCATGCTGACTTTGACTTATTTTATCATTAGTCTCCAAGTATCCCGAAACTTCATCCTTAATAATAGACTCCAACACTTTCCCAACCACTGAGGTTAGGCTAACTGGCCTATAATTTTTGAAGCTGAACATTCTCTGACCCTATGTCACCTCTTTCTAAAGATATAATTCCATCTCTTACCAACAGAGCCACACCACCGCCTATGCCTTCCTGCCTGTCCTTTTGATACAAAGTATATCTTTTCATGTTAAGCTCCCAACTACGGCCTTCTTTCAGCCACAACTCGGTGATGCTCACAACATCACATCCACCAATCTCTTATTGTGCCACGAGTTCATCCACCTTATTCCGAATGTTACGCGCATTTAAATACAACACCTTCAGTCCTGCATTCTTCACCCTTTTGAATTTTGTCATTGTGGTACAATTTAACTCTTTGCTCTGTCTGCATTTGTACCCAATCATCGGCTTGACCTTCCTTACGTTCATGTTACATCCATCATCTACTTGTAAACCTGCTGGCTCATCCTCAGCTCTATCATACTGGTTCCCACCCCCCGTCATATTAGTTTAAACCACTCCCAACAGCTCTAGTAAACCTGCCCGCAAGAATACTGGTCCCCCTTGGATTCATGTGCAACCCGCCCCTTATGTACAGGTCACACCTGTCCCAGAAGAGGTCCTAATGAACCAGAAATCTGAATCTCTGCCCCCTGCAGATGCCATCGAACTGCTGAGTTCCTCTACATGTTTGTTTTCTGCTCAGATTCCAGCATGTGCAGTCACTTGTGTGTCTTTTTCAATGTTCTCTTATTATACTTCTGTGAACTCTTCCATGCATCTTATTATACTAAAGGTTGCCAATGGTTTTTGAAGTCAGATTAGATACCAAACAAGAGTTACAAGGAGCTTCAATGCTCCACATTACACATGGCATCATTTTTTCAGACAATTCTGTCTGGCAATACAAACTTTGGTAAAACTCAGCGAGTCAGATCCTGATGAAGTGTCTCAGCCGGAAACGTTGACTGCTTATTCCCTTCATAGATGCTGCCTGACTTGCTGAGCTCTTCAAGAATTTTCTGTGTGTTGCTCAAGATTTTCAGCATCTGCAGAATCTCTTGTATTCAGTAAAACTTGCTTTAATTTCATACTTGCTGATCACTTTTAAAATACCATATACTGTAGTCCACAAGCCATACAGCCATTCAGTCCGCTACACCCACATTGACAGTGAACACCCATGGCTATTAATATCACCTTTCAGCTCTTGGGCAGTAGCCTTCCATGCCTAGACAATACAAGTGATTGTCCAGACACTTCTGAAATGCTGTGCAACACACACAAAATGCTGGAGGAACTCAGCAGGTCAGGCAGCACCTACAGAAATGAACAAGCAGTCACCGTTTTTTGGCTGAGATTGGAGGGGAAGGGGGAAGACGCCAGAATAAAAAGGTGGGGGGGAGGGAAAGGAGGATGGCTGGAAGGTGATAGGTGAAGCCAGGTGGGTAGGGAAGGTAAAGGGCTGGAGAGAAAGGGATCAGATAGGAGAGGAGGGTGGACTATGGGAGAAAGGGAAGGAAGGGGGGGGGGACCCAGGGGGAGATGATAGGCAGGTGAGAAGAGATCAGAGGCCAAAGCGGAGAATAGAAGAAGAGGGGAGGGGGATCATTTTTTTTAATTCTGTGCTTCCACCACTCTCACGGGCAGTGTTTTCCAGATATTCACCACTCTCTGGGTGAAAAAGTTGCCTTGCGAACTCTTCTGAATCTCTTACTCCTTACCATAAATCTTTGTCCCCTAACTATGTTTATCTCTGCTATGGGGAAAAGTTTCCTGCAATCCAGTGTATCTATACCCCCTCATAATTTTATATACCTCAATCATGTCTCCTCTTAACCTCCACAGTCTCTTCATAACTGAAATACTCCATTCTGGTGATCCTCCTCTGCACTCTTTCCAATACTATCACGTGCTTCCTACGCTGTGGAGACCAGAGCTGCAGAAAGAACTCGAGCTGGGGTTGGACCTATGCTTTATAATGTATATTAGATTTATGGATTACTTTATATGGGATGCGGAACAGCTTTGGACTTTGTATCCAATTTCAGCGATATGCAAATTTTAGGTGTATACTGACTGGTAAACATAAAAGGTGAATCACATTTAATGCTATTTCAATAATGTGCTTTAATCACAGTCTCATAAATGACCATTGTAAACCTGGCCACGTCCCTCACAAGTATCTGCTACTAATTGGTAGCAGTGGAGCAGATCACCAGCAGCTCTGACATCAATTGGCCAGCTACCCTTGGAAAATACCGTTTCCTTCTGTGTTGCCCAAGGTTTTCTTCCAATGATTAATCTGTAGAGTCCAGGACAATATGATTCTCTCTCAGGGCAAGTGGCCTTCCACACTGAGAGAATAGTGTCAATAGGTTGTGAACCACTGTTGACAAAGTTGTTGCCGTAAGTGAATGTTTTTGAGTATTTTTCTCATTGGACAGACATATTCAAAATCATACAGGATATCTCGCGATTTTTAGAGATTAGCTTTATTTGCCATATGGACATTGAAACATACTGTGAAATACTGGAAATACTGGCAACACACACACAAAATGTTGGAGGAACTCAGCAGGTCAGGCTGCATCTGCAGAAATGAATAAACAGTCGACATTTCAGGCCGAGCCCCATAGTGTACCTGTACTTTCAGAAAGCCTTTGATAAGGTCCCACATAGGAGGTTAGTGTGCAAAATTAGAGCACATGGTATGGGGGTAGGGTACTAACATGGATAGAAAATTGGTTGGCAGACAGGAAACAAAGAGTAGGGATTAATGGGTCCTTTTCAGAATGGCAGGCAGTGACTAGTGGGGTACCGCAAGGCTCGGTGCAGGGACCACAGCTATTTACAATATACATTAATGATTTAGATGAAGGGATTAAAAGTAACATTAGCAAATTTGCAGATGACACAAAGCTAGGTGGCAGTGTGAAACGTGAGGAGGATGTTATGAGAATGCAGGGTGACTTGAACAGGTTGGGTGAGTGGGCAGATGCATGGCAGATGCAGTTTAATGTGGATAAATGTGAGGTTATCCACTCCGGTGGCAAGAACAAGAAGGCAGATTACTATCTGAATGGTGTCACGTTAGGAAAAGGGGAAGTACAACGAGATCCAGGTCTCCTTGTTCATCAGTCACTGAAAGTAAGCATGCAGGTATAGCAGGCAGTGAAGAAAGCTAATGGCATGCTGGCCTTCATAACAAGGGGAATTGAGTATAGGAGCAAAGAGGTCCTTCTGCAGTTGTACGGGGCCCTGGTGAGACCACACCTGGAATATTGTGTACAGTTTTGGTCTCCAAATTTGAGGAAGGACATTCTAGCTATTAAGGGAGTGCAGCGTAGATTCACGAGGTTAATTCCCAGGATGGAGGGACTGTCATATGTTGAAAGATTGGAGCGACTGGGCTTGTATACACTGGAATTTAGAAGGATGAGAGGGAATCTGATTGAAACATATGATTATTAAGGGATTAGACATGCTAGAGGCAGGAAACATGTTCCTGATGTTGGGGGAGTCCAGAACCAGAGGCCACAGTTTAAGAATAAGGGGTAGACAATTTAGAACGGAGTTGAGGAAAAACTTTTTCACACAGAGGGTTGTGGTTCTTTGGAATGCTCTGCCTCAGAAGGCAGTGGAGGCCAATTCTCTGGACTCTTTCAAAAAAGAGTTAGATAGAGCTCTTAAAGATAGCGGAGTGAAGGGATATGGGGAGAAGGCAGGAAAAGGGTACTGATTGTGGATGATCAGCCATGATCACAGTGAATGGTGGTGCTGGCTCGAAGGGCTGAATGGCCTACTCCTGCACCTATTGTCTATTGATCAGGTCTGCATCAATGACCAGCACAGTCAGAGGATTGTGCTGAGGGCAGCCTACAAATGTCACCGTTCTTTCTGCACCAGCATAACGTGCCCACAGCTCACTAACCCTAACTGTATATCTTGGGAATGTGGGAGGAAACCAGAGGAATCCCACGCAATTACTGGGAGAAGATACAAACTCCTTACAGACAGCGGCAGGAATTGAACCCCGATATTACAGCCAGTGCTATAAAGCATTATGCTGCGCTAACTGCTACGCTACCGTGCACTAAAAGTAACGTTGACAATGTTGGAAAGATTATAATTTTAAAACAATGAAAATGTAAAAGATTAACACACACAAGGTTATGCTCTGGTGCTCTGCATAATGGAAGGTTGCATACAGAGCTTGCTGGTTAAGCATTTATATGCCAGCAGAAACAGGCAGATATCAGTGCAAGAATTCCTCCAATGCTCATCCTATGAACCAGCCACAATGGGAATTCGACTAAACCTGAGATCTGATTTCACTTTAGTCCCTCATAGGTGGCCAATTAAGAGAAGGTTCGTCACATTGGTTGAGGCTGTTTTAGAGTTGAGATGGCAGAAGTGAAAGGAAGGTTTAATCTGATGGATTAAGACCATAAAACCATAAAATATAGGAGCAGAATTAGGCCATTTGACCCATCGAGTCTGCACCACCATTTCATCATGGCTGATCCAATTTTTCCTCTCAGCCCCAATCTCTTGCCCCCCGCTATATCCCGTCATCCCCCAATCAATCAAGAATCTATCTACCTCTGCCTTAAATATACATAAAGACTTGGCCTCCACGCTACCTGTGACAACGAATTCCATCGGTTCACCACTCTCTGGCTAAAGAAATTCCTCCTCATCTCTGTTCTAAAAGGACACCCCTCTATTTTGAAGCTGCGTCCTCTGGCCTTAGACTCTCCCACCACAGGAAACATGCACTCTCTCAAGGTCTTTCACCATTTGATAGATTTCAATTAGGTCTCTGTTCATTCTTCTAAATTCCTGTGAGTACGGGTCCACAGCCACCAAACACTCTTCATATGAGAAGCCATTTAATCCTGGAATCATCTTTGTGAACCTCCTCTGAACCCTCTCCAGTTTCAGCACATCCTTTCTAAGATAAGGGGCTCAAAACTGCTCACAGTACTCCAAGTGAGGCCTCACCAGTGCTTCATGGTTATCCATGAAACTGGAGGTGTCCCAGACTTCCCACATCCCACACAGAGTACAAAACACTGGCCCTGGGGTCATTCTAACAGATGAAGAATGAACAAATAAGGACAGAGAGAGAGAGAGAGAGAGAGGGAGAGAGGGTGAGAGAGAGAGAAAGAGAGAGAGAGACACTTACAAGACAATATACCTCACCCAAGCCCTGATCTCGCCTAAGTCTGATGAGTCAAAGCCTCTCTAAAGACTGGCACACTCCGAATGAATGGCCACTCCGCTGGCTCTTGTATTGTTCTTATTGACCCTTTCTAATGAATCCCTCTTGCAGATTGGTTGTTCCTCAACTCAGAAAAACTGCCACAAAACTCTTCAAGCCCTCGAAATCTCAATCGCCTCCCTGATTAAAAAGTAGCTCTTTTCATGCATGCCTGGTGTGGATTGCCCAACTCAAATTAATATGTTGTTTTGTTTGTTTGTATATTTACTGTCAGTTAACAATAAACTTGAACTTGAAGGTGCACTGCTGGTGGAAGCCCACTTCATCAGACAACATATTGATGACACACGCAGGATCCATTCGAAACTATCTCACTGTAACAATTAGAAAATCTTGGGCTGAGTTTGGATGAAATTCCAGTTTCTGTTGCCCACATTGTAAAAGTTTACCATGACATAGCATGTCCATGGCATAGAGTCATAGAGAAACAGAGAGCAGAAATAGGAGCTTTTTTCCTCCCCCAGAGTCCACACTGGCCATCGAACACTTACATTCTTACACTAACTTATACCTACCCTCCTACCCCATTCATTCGCCTCACATTCCCATCAATTCTCCCCAGATTCTAGCACTCACCCCTGCACTAGAGGAAATACACATTGGCCAATTAACCTGTCAACCCACAAAGCTTTTGGGATGTGGGAGCAAACTGGAGCACCTTCAGTAAACTCTAACAATCACTAGAGTTCATGCAAACTCCAAGCAGACAGCACTGGAGATCAGCACTGAACCTGTGAAACAGCAGCTCTTTTAGCTGCCTCAGTGTACTACATAAACTGGAAATTCATACTTAATCATACATACTATCAGAAGAACCCTTTCAATATAAAAACTAATTTCAAAAATCTATTGTCTTCGATGAGTAGAATTTTCTACTGACTTTTGGAGTAATTTTAGTGAAAAAAGGGAGCTATGAACAAATGTATTTAAAATATTTGGACCATTTTTTGTTAAGATTAGTGAAGAAAGGAATTTTGGTCATGTTCCAACTGGTTAAGTAAATGCAGAACTTGATATGGGACCATAAAACTGTCAAGACATGTGTAGGGTAAGGCCATTATGGAACTTTATCCCTGAGTATATTGCTTTAGGATTGTAATTCACTCTGTAGACATTTAAGAAACCACTGTGGTTCTTATGAAATTTACGATGTCCTAGAAACTATTCAATTAAATTCCAACATTGTTACCTGCTGCTGTCACATATATATTCAATATTTATAGACTTGTGACCAATGTGGCTATCAATTTGCTTTGGTTCTTAAATTCAGCTCATGTTTCAATTGGAAACTAAAAGAACAAGCCCAGGTTTAAAAAAAAGGAGATTGGAATGCATTTCTAATTATATTTTGACTGAATGGTGTTAATTAAAATTAGTATATTATTTTATTCAAAGGGATAAAATGCATCAATTCCACTGTAACTATAGGCCTTCTACCCAATGCACTATTCAAGCATGAGAGATTTAGTATTTGCATTTGGTGACACTCTTGCCTCTGAGATCAATGTCTGTGGACATCAGCCTTGCTCCAAGAGCTTCAGTGCAAAACTGAGCGGTGACTTCATTGTCACAGGACTCATCTGTCAGATGTAATGCTAAACAAAGTCCCTTTTCTAATCATTCAGGTTCCTGAGAAATATTCATGATATTATATTATAATCAAACTAGAGCATATCCCTGACTAAGTCTATCCAGGGGAAACAAATCCACTCCTTCTACGCTCATGAAAAATGTAAATACAATTTACCTCCTGTACACCTTTTCCATTGCCAGGTTTCATGAGGGCTTGGAAAAATAGTGGTTAGTGTTGAGTGTGAAACACTGCTAAGCTTTTAACAAGGAATCTCATTACCCGTATTTTGGATGCTGCTTAATAGTCTGCCCACCTCCATTAAAACTAAAAGTGAGTGAACTTCAGGAAGATCGCATTTTGGGCATTGGATTTTTACAATTGAACACTTTCCAAGCCCACCAGTTTTCAGATGTTAAGGTACCACATTTTGCACCCAAGTTCTCTTGAATTTATAATGTAAATAAAATCCATTGTAGCTTTCAGAGTATTTTCCATTACATTAAGCTGGCCTCCCATGAAACTCAGGAACGAAGATTTCTGAAATTGTGAAAATGTTTAAATCTCATAGTATTTGAGATTTGAAACAGCATCAGACTTCACTTCATCACTGGATTTTTTTTTACTTCCCAGAGCTGTAATAATTTTGATGCAGTTAAGCACTAAAATAAGAAACTGACTTATCCAAGTAATCCTCTACTAAAATTCTATTTGTGCTGCAGGTGAAGGGAATCAGAATCAGCTTTATTATCACAGACCTGTAAGGCATGAAATTTGTTGTTTTGCGGTAGCAGTACAGTGCAAAAACATAAACAATACTATAAATCGAGGATCCAATGGCAGAAGGATGTACGGATTTTGATGCTTGGCGATTAATACTGAAGGGATGATGGTGTTGAATGCCAAGCTCATGTATTCTGCTGTTGACTGGGTGCTTTAAGGCAGATTGGAGAGCCAGTGAGATTGTTTCCACTGTAGTCCTGTTGTGGCAGCAGGCAAATTTCAGTGAGTCCAGCTCCTTGCTCAGGCTGAAGTTAATTCAAGCCATAAACAACCTCTCAAACAACGTTCCCTCTAATTTTTTACAGCTGCGTGGACCAACCATTGCACTGAGCAGGCGATTTTTACATGGCCTGAAAACTACACAGCACTTCATATGTTTTTTGTAATATGCATTCTATGAATAATTAGAATGAAAATTGAAAGATAACATACTTTTTATTTTATTCATTAATTGAAGCATATAATGAAATACAGTACAACAAAGAAAGACTTTCACATTTCGCAAACTTTTTCTTGTCTGTCAATAATACAAATCCGTTGTATATAGACACTGTCCAGATTAATTTTGCATCCAGATGAAAGATATGTCTTAATCCTCATTGGATCATCCAAATGTTTCTCTTCTAGTCTGTTCTGGATTTACATTTGATTGAATTCATAAGACTGAATACACACTCGCAGTCAGTGCTAGAAGCTTGAAATATTCCATTGATGTCAACAAGAATTCACAGTTCAGCAGACCGACGGTTTACTAACAATGAGCTACCAACTTCCATTCTGGGTTTATTGTTACAATTTGCAACAGTGTTGTAACTTGAAACACTGACAATGTAAATAAGTTGAAGCTCTAAAATGTTTCAAAGTAAAGGTTGTGTTATTATTATTTAGAAAATTTATGTAATCTATTCATTACATAATTACAGGATATTTCACAATTATATTAACATAGATTTCAAATTTTATCAGCGTAATTTCAAACTTATATTATTATATAAAAGAAAATTCCAGCTGTGCGGCAACAAAAGCTATTTATGCAGGACTATCTCAGTTACTGCGCCTGCGCAGTTTAGAGGAAAAAGTGCTCTCAAAGTATTTTATCACAGTAGATGTGAGTCTTGAATCTCTTCATTAATTTTTGTATTAATTTAGCATTAATTCTAGCTATGTACACCAAATGGGAGCTACATAGTGTCCCCCACCCTCAAAAAGAGCACCGAATTGAGAAAATTTGCCTTTAAGAGTTTGTCAGGATGGCATTCACACAGAATGCTGCAATAAACCAGGCCATGAAATTATCTGAGGAGATGTCACACCCTTAAAGAAATGTCTCCATTGCAGACAGAGCTGCTCTAGCAAAAGCTGCCACAGGCAGAGGGTAACGTGCAGGGGAGCAGACACACATGCCTTTAGTGTATATACACCCTTCATAGCCACACCCTGGAGTTACTGAGAAAGTTTGATTTCAGTGTGCTCAGAGCAAGAGGCCCCGAGCCACTAGGATGCAGGGGCTTCCTCCTCCGCAGAGATCACAGCAAGCACCTCTATTGTGCACAGTTACAGTGAGTCTTGGGAGACCCAGTGATGATGTGTGAAATGTATATTGGAAAATCAGACGGACAGACACAAACAACAGAACACCCATGTCCCAGTACCCACCCTTTCATTTACATCTTTTTGCTGACTTCCTGTACAACTTTTTTTCTTGCTTTAAGCTTTAAATGAAGATTACAGTTGGTGTTACATTATTTATTTTTTAAAAAATCACATTTACAAATGAAACTGGGGAATAGCCAGCCACATCTGGGTAAAATGCATCCCATCATTCCCATCAAAACCATCATTCACTAATGGCAAGACTTCCACTGGAAGTCTCTCTTTTCTAGTCTGAACGATTCCAATAGGACTAATCTGATCATGTTGTATCTATTTAGTTACGGATTTACCCGTGGTACAGACTTCCCCATTAATTCAATACTAAGTTTTGCTCTCAGAAAGATAGAGAGACTTACATTTTGATGGTAACTTTCATTATTTCTGACATCCCAAAGTACTTGGAAAGCAAAAAAACCACATATGCTGGAGACACTCTGCAGGTCAGGCAGCATCAGCGGAAAGAGATACAGGGTCAATGACCTTTCATCAGAAATGAAAAGGCTAGAAAGATGTGTTATAAATTACAGGGAGAGAGGTAGATGGGAAGACAAAAGGAATGTTTGTGATGAGGTAGAAATCAAGATGGAGCTGTGACACAAGTGTTGTTGGCGTTGCTTAAGGATGGTAAAGGTTTGATACTCTCAGCAGACTGAACTGAAGGAGATACAGATAGCGGGGGTAGAATGAGGGTTGCAGGAAAAAAAATAAAAAACGATGCTGGAATTGTGTGCAATTGCTTGAAATCTGAAGTCAGAGAGAACGCTAGAGATACTCACCAGACGCAGCAGCATATATGGAAAAAGGAAATCTGAGTTAAGGATTTGGGTGGGTGATCTTAC
This sequence comes from Mobula hypostoma, assembly GCF_963921235.1. Taxonomy (NCBI): domain Eukaryota; kingdom Metazoa; phylum Chordata; class Chondrichthyes; order Myliobatiformes; family Myliobatidae; genus Mobula; species Mobula hypostoma. The sequence goes on from NC_086128.1 coordinate 36,701,928, forward strand.
CTCAGAACTGCCCAGTTCTTACACAAATGGGAAAGGCTGATTATCTGAAATGGTTGAATTCAACCTCGAGTCTGGTGTGCTCGAACATGTTGAGACACATAGGGCACGCCTCAGGATTCAGGTGTGATTAGCAGCGTTCAGATTTGATCTGACAAATAGTGTGCTCTTTGCTCTTTATCTACATCTTTTCCTTAACAAAGGATCTTGAAAATTTACATTATACATTTACTCTATCATTCTGTTACACCAGAGGAAGCATAGATTCAAACAGTACACAACAATATCCTCTTCCGAGAAAGCTCTGAACAGAGAGCCTATTTCAGTAGTGCCTTGCACGTGAACAATGTGACAATGATTATCTTTTAGAAGAGATACTGGTAAGTAATTCCACCAGGGATTCTCAGTGGCTCTTGCTCTTGTCCATGCACAATCTCATACATGCTGACCTTAACTTCCTTGTTCGATGCTCGGCTATGTTGCAAGATTTTTACCATATTATATACCTTCCCATCACACTTAAGTACACAGGCTTTGTGCAGCGAAGGGCAGGAGTGTAATTAAATATTCTAATCAGCGTGTAATTAAATATTCTGCCCAGTTCATGATCCTGTGGAACACAGCTACACAGATGGATTGAACAGGGCCTTGCCACTCAATAGTTAAATTTTCCAAGGTATAATTATTTGTTTTAACAAGCATTCTGATTCATGGATTGCAGGAAAAGAAAGCTGCGCCCTTGGTTACCCTTTGCTCAACAGATTAAAATAGTTTTCTTTCTGCTTTTTTAAATGTCTCAAGAAAATAATTCAAAGAATTCAATCCACTTAAACCTAATGCAGCTTGGCTCCATGGCAGCAATGATCAGGTCTGAAGTGCAATTGTGAATTGTTTAATTTCCAGTGAAGTGCATCAGTTGAAAAATAAACACATATACTTCTTATTTTTCTAAATTAACAGCGTGAAATAACAAACCAATAATAGGAGTCAATAACTCACCCAAGGCTTGGTGGCAACATATATCAAAGTTTAAATTATTCAATGGATGTAGTATTATTGTGTAGCACTCTGGAGTGGAGTTCATTGAGTAATTCCACTGTCAGTCAATCTCAGTGAGCGCCCTGCTGCCAATATTTCTAGTTGATTTTCTGTACATAATTTATGAATAAATGTCCCTTACTGTATTTTCCTCAATAAATTATTGGGAAAAGTTGTTCCAGTTTCTGATCCCTCCACTCTTTGAAAGTACTCCATTTTCTGAGAAAATTACTGTTATTCAATGTAAAATACACTCAGTGGCCTCTTTATTAAGTACCTCCTGTACTTAATAACCTCCAAGAGGTCCACAAACATGTCATGGTTTGGAGGCTTGTGTGCTTCAATGACCTGGAGAGTTATGTTGGCTGGAGTTAAGGCTTCATGATAGGGTCATCCATGCCAAACAGGTCAAAGGGTAGAGGTCAGACTAAGGGTGGTCTACCGGTCCTACAGAGTCAGGGGTTCAGCTCCGAGCTAACAACCCTGACTGGTCAAACAAAACTGTTATGGAAACAGCAATGAAGAATCCTTCTACATCTGTGTGCAATGGTATTCCTGAGTCCTCACCCATGTTCTGCATGGCTGACTGTCGTGAAAACCAAGAGGATGCTACTGGCATGAAGGAAGGCCCTGAACACTGACAGGCAGAGCTGGAGGACCTTCATAGCTGCCCCAAACATCAGCAGGCGTAACAGGCCGCAAGTAAGTAAGTACTTAATAAAGTGGCCACTGAATGTTTGTCCATTGTCTACTGATGTTGCAGCCCTCTACTTCAAGCTTTGACATGTTGTGCATTCAGAGATGCTTTTCTGCACACCACTGTTGTAACTTGTGGTTATTTGAGTTACTGTTGCCTTCCTGTCAGCTTGAATCAGTCTGGCCATTCTCCTCTGACCCCTCTCACTAACAAGTCACTTTCATCCACAGAACTTCTATTCACAGGGGTGTTTTGATGTTTTACCTTCACCATTCTCTGTAAAATCTGGAGACTGTTGTGCGTGTAATCCCAGAAGATCAGCAGTTTCTGAGATATTCAAACCACCCCATCTGGCACCAACAATCATTGTCAAAGTTACTTAGATCACATTTTTCTTTATTCTGATGTTTGGTCTGGACAATAACCGAACCTCTTGCCCATGTCTGCATCAAGTTGCTGCCACACAATTGGCTGATTAGATATTAGCACTAATGAACAGGTGTACAGGTGTACCTAATAAAGCAGGTGCTGAGTGTAAATCTCTTGCTATCAGTCGTACACTCTGTTCCACCTTCAACTGATCAGCTGACAAGATGTTGCCATTATAATTCTATTCAATTTACGACCAAATTATGACCTATCATAGAATCGTACGGCACGGAAACAGGCCTTTCAAACCAACCAGTCCATGATGACCAAGATTCTCATCTAAGCTGTTCCCATTTGCCCATGTTTGACCCAAGTCCCTTGAAACCTTTCCTATCTGTGTACCTGTCCAAATGCCTTTTAAATGCTGTTAACATCAGTACAACTGAGTGCTCTTTGAGTTAGCATGCTGTATATTCTGCTCAAATGCCTGAGTTTAAATATAGTTCAGACTTGCAGGTTGGGAGCCTCCTTTCTCTGCTGCCTATATTGCATTGCAATGAGGTTGGGTCTTCTTAATCAATAGTGGACCTATAGGACAATATTGTCTCTAAACTGGCTCTGTTGAAATTGTCATCTTTCAAATAAGGTATTAAGACCAAGCCATGTGTCTCCTCCTAAGGGAACACTAATGTTCCCAAGGAATTAACTCAAAGAATAACATAGGCACTATCCTTTGTTTGAGTGCCAGAGTTTCTCCTCCTGGTTTGATTGTCAAAGTTCGACCTGCTAACAATATTTTTAATAATGACTTGCCCAGAAATTGATACATGTAGTGCCACATTTTGTGTTCTGTGTGAGTCAACTTTAATGAAAATAGAGCATAAAGTAAGACCCAAGATATCAGAACATTTCATACTTCAATCTTCTGTCGATCTGATACACTAATGTGTGCAAGAACCTGATCATGGCGCTTGTAAAGCTGGATTTAGCTTCACTCAGAAGGGTCCTGCCTAAGCAATTCTCAAGCCATGGAGTCCAGTGACAACTAGCTTATCTGAAGTAGGCCCCTGTCAAGTAATTAATCATCCTTCCCCTCCTTTCCCCACAACCCTGCCAGGGAACTATCTCTTGCTATCAAGCCTCACCTAAAGCCCCCTTAGCTATCAACTTGACACCATAACATCCAATCTGCCAACCACATTGCCCCCCATCTATTCAACCCCTTCGCAAGACAAATTTCCAGCATTTGCATTTTTCTCACATTTTGATATTACATTTCATCCGAAAGGAGAAACTATGTCACTGGAAGAAAGGGAACAGGATAATTACCGCTCAGATTTGAGCTTGGTATATTGGATGTCTTGGTAGATACCATCAGATGCATGACTTTTCAGTTCCTATGCAGTAAGTAGTAAGAGGTCTTGATGGCAAACAGCCACAGAAAGGAAGTTAAGCAGTAATGAAGCCAATGTGAACAATGGCGAATTGGACACACAGAACACTCGGGCCTATATCACACTGGAGATCCCTGGGAGTAACAGTGGAAAGCAGAATGGCTTCAAAACAAATGAATGGCTGTGTGTTCAAAGTATCACCGTGAGCAATGGCAGTTGCAAATTGACCAACTATGGGCCAAGGATGTACACTCAGTGGCTACTTTATTAGGTGCACCTGCTCATTAATGCAAATATGTAATCAGCCAATTGTGTGGCATAACTCAATGCATAAAGGCATGCAGACATGGTCAAGAAGTTCGGTTGTTGCTCAGAACAAACACTGGAATGGGGAAGAAGTGTGATCCTAGTAACTTTGACCATGGAATGATTGTTGGTGCCAGACAGGGTGGTTTGAGTATCTCAGCAACAACTGACCTCCTGGGAGTTTCACACGCAACAGCCTCTAGAATTTACAGAAAATTGTGCCAAAAACAAAAAAAAACATCCAGTGAGTAGCATTTCTATGGGTGAAAACACCTTGTTAATGAGAGAGGTCAGAGGAGAATGGCCAGACTGGTTCAAGTTTATAGGAAGGCAACTATAACTCAAATAACCGTGTGCTACAACACTGGTGTGCAGAACAGTATCTCTGAATGCACAATACAGCGAACCTTGAAGTGGATGGGCTACTACAGCTAAAGACCATGAGCATACACTTAGTGATCATTTTACTTGGTACAGAAGGTACCTAATATTGATGCACAGAGATTCGCTCAAAAAAACTGAAGCTGGTCTGGAAAGAGTTGTTTAAAATTGATGCTTCATTTAGACAGATGTTGGGTAAAAGTATAGAGGAATGCTCAAGATATCTACACCGGTGTTGCTTATATCTACAAACAATCAGGTGTAAAACAAAGCTACCATGAGCTTCTACCTGCCCTATCCTCATTGAAGGACCAGTGGAGAAAACGTCTGATAAATTAGAATGGAATTCTAATGAGACAAACCAGAGTGAGTGGCCAATTGTAGTATTAGCTAAAATGGAGAAGATTGTCCAACAATGCAATGATCACAAAGTGACATTGAACCAAGCAGCTGACAACATGCTGTGCACCCCTTGAAAGTTCAAAGTAAATTTGTTGTCAAAGTATGTTTATGTCACCATATACTACCTTGAGATTCATTTTCTTGCAAGCAGTCACAGTAGAACAAAGAAATACAATAGAATCAATGAAAAATTACCCACCAAGACTGACAAAACAGTCAATATGCAAACGACAAGCTGCAAGTACAAAAAAAAACTAATAATAAGTAAGTAGATAAATAATACTAAGAACACTACTTGTCTACTTCAAAGGATTTATATGTATAGTTGACAGGATTGAAAGTTTTCACCTAACTAGATCTGTCTCATCTGTGAGAAAGGCAAAAATATATGCATATATGCACACATTAATGTGCTAAATACAATTTGTCATTGCAAACACTCAGGTGAACACGAACAAGAAAAGTCAATGGTATTTGACAATTAATACCCATAAGAGTCTTTACTACTGAATAATATTCCTTTATGCTATCAAATTACAACAGAAAATTGCTCACACTCTGATGGAACAAGTATAAGATATGCATCATCTATGCAATAAAAATAATGTATTAAATAGCCAAAGTACAGAAGTTCTTTTTAATACCAGAGGAAATTTTCAGGAGGCTACCTGAACACAATGTAAAGTTCAAAAAAGCAAATGTGTATTTATCTTGTGTTAAAAATAGGTGCAAACAAATTACATCCAATCAAAGAAAAGGGGAAGCAGTTGTGAATTCAGGGACACTGAAAAATTTTGTAGAATCCAAATTAGGCAGGGTACAGTGCAATACTAGATTTTTGCATGATCTTCCAAAAGTATTGATGCCATTCCATACACTTGTTGGTTGCAAACGTATTCAAACAAAGGGAATGAGCACTGCAATAACAGTATTATCTGGTGTCAATAGCACAGAAGAGAGATTATTATGAACTTGGTTATAGCAACGACATTTCCTCCACAACCTCCATCAACACGGGTACACCACAATGCTGTGTGCTTACCTCCCTGCTCTACTTCCCAAAGTATACCATGCTCTATCAAGCAGTAGTAAATCAAGGCAACTGGACTTGCCGTGTTGTCTTCTCACCACTCATTCAAGAGTAGTAGTAGTAGTCGTCCTCTTCTTCTTTTTCTTCTTCCCAATTTAAAGGTGCATTACCATCACTGGAGTGTGGTGTAAAGAGTTGGAAAATAAAACCCCTACTAGTTCGTTATCAAATGAAAACTAGATTAACCCAAAAAGCCCAATAGATTTTAAATAATGAAAATTAAAATTAAATTAAATTAAATATTGTGAATTAAATTAAAGTCACTTCCATAACTTAGTAAAGTTTTTAAATGCAAACTGTCAACCCCCAAAGTTAGTAGCGCAACCTGCATTTGCTTTCTTTCACCCTTGGAGAGGCTTCTTCAGTAGTTTTCTGGTTTGTAAACTCTGCGAGTTGTTTAAGGGTATAGCAATCACATGAGGGTTTATTAGGAATAGTAGAGGTAATGAGAGGGTCATTAGTCTTATCTTTGCATGAAAGGAGGTGTGAATTGGACTTTGATGATAACAATGTGCACATTTTGGACAGGGAGGACAGGCGGTTTGAAAGACGGATAAAGAAGCCACCTTTGTCAAACTGGAAAACCCATCCCTGAACAGAGTGGGCGCACCTACGACACTTCCTATTAGCTATTTACAAAGTAGTCCAAACATCCTTACCCTGGCGTCTCCACAACAGATCACACCTCCATTCATCCAAAGATAAGGCTGATGACCCTCTCATTACCTCGATGACTCTTAACGACCCTCATAGAGTTTATAAGCCGGAAAACTACCCACCATGGATCAGAACTGAAGAGGCCTTTCGGACAGGTGGCAAAACGTCTTCTAGACAACACAGCAAGTCCAGTTGCTTTGATTTACTACTGCTTGGTATACAATGACCTGGATGTCTGAGAATCTCCATAGACATATTCCATACTCTACCATTACTGTTTAGAGATCTACAGATAACTTCCACCAATATTTTTGTCCTTTGCTGTTTCTTAGCTCCACTCGGCTGGGTTTCACTTCTTGTTTTCCTGAGCTATAATTGTTGTTCCCTCTTGCTTTTATGGTACTACTCCTCCTCCCCTTTCATTTGACTATCTCTTCATAAATTCTCACTGTCCTAGAGGCATAAAGAGAATGAAGATGTATAGACATCTTGGCCCATCACAATCATGCCGATCTCTTCTCCCGTGTATGCCTACTGCATTTGCCTACGTTAGGACCATATCCTTCAATGTCTTTAAAGTATCTGTCCAATAGCCTCTTAACATAATGACTGTGTCCTGAAAATGGATGTTAACTTTAATGTCACCTTAATGGCTGTTAGATCACATTTATACTTTCATTTTAATTAATAACTTGTAACTAATGCTGTACACATTCAGATAAAGAACCTTTGTGTTCTATCATTGTTAACTTGTTTATTGTGACTTGGATTGGAGAATTATTCTATTATTTGCTCCATTCCTTCCTGACAGTCTGATTATCATTATCCGTTTTACCATCGTGTACAATGCCTTTGTCCTTTCTCTTTAACTTTCCAAGTGTTCCCTTACCTGAATTCTTCCCCAATCATGTTAGTTAAAATCTTATTTACAGCCTAACTGTTTGATTAGCCAGAGCATAGCTTGGAGCTTGATTCAAGATAATGATCTTGAAGAATTCATAAATAATGTACAAACTGTCAACATTTTGGAGCCAAGCCGGTGAAGTTTTGCAGGCTAACAATGAAAACTTTCCAAAGAATACACATTAATTATTGTGAGATGGAAATTGATAACTTTTTATTACTCACAAATTATCATTTGAATTGGATCACATTGAAATATGTTGCATTCAGCATGTCCTTTTGACAAATTAACGTGCATTTTCTCATGTGATAGACTACCGGAAGTACTAGTCCTGAATATGATCCTCAATTCCGTTCACTTCTATCCGAGTGTTCCACAAAACAAAATGACATGAAGCACACCACTTAGTGTACCATATCATCTGGTGTTAAATATTGTAGTACAGTAAGGAAATCTTTGGAAACTGCCAAAGAATTAATTGGAGGCTCAAGTTTAACAATAAGGCATTAATTAGCAAAGTTCTGCTAAATCACAGAATAACGCATTCTAGAATTACTCTGCAGTTGTGTTGTTAATGAATAGAAGACACAGAACATGATTAAACTTAGTTCAGCCAAGCCTCGAGGGGACAGTGGAAGAGAGGCAGTGGAGACAGAAATAAAGTAATGATCTGAGAAATGGGGAGAAAAAGTTCAAATGATAAGATTGAATTTGTGCATTACAGCCACCTGGCAAATCCGACATTCCAGAATGAGATGCTGGAATGATAATTGAAATATGCAGTATAATGACATATCTTGTGAAAACAGAACACTGAACAGTACAGCACAGGCCCTTTCACCCCGAATGTTGTGATGACCTATATGAACCTATTCCACACTCAAATGAATGCTTCCCTCTTACATAGCCCATGAACCTCCATTTTCTCTTTCATCCATGTGACACAATAAGCGATAAAAGTGAAAATGTAGAAGCAAAATATTTAAATTCTAGCAAGGAATATTTAAAAGAACAGTGAAGAGTTGAGTGTTCAAAAGTTCATCCTATGAGGACCGCAGAAGAAAAAAAACAACACAAGATTGCACTGAATTGAGTCAGACAATATCACGTTCTTCAAGCCAAGAAGTGAATACAATGCCACATGCTTCCTTGCAAAGAGCAAAGTGACTCTCACAAAAGCTGTGTCTAGGTTAAATCTGTGAATCACTCTTTCCAAAAAGGGGAAAGCAAGTATATAAATGCAAGCTGTATGAGTAAAAGTAAAATCAAGTTAATTTTCATCGCATGATGTGAGTATGGTGTTGGGTCACTGAAGAATTGAATAAATCTGTTCTACAGCCCTCTGTGTCTCACGGAGTCAGAGTCATACAGCACGGAGACAGGCCCTTCAGCCCAACTAGTCCATGCAAACCAAGATTCCCATCTACATTAGTCCCATTTATCCCATATACCTCTAAATCTTTTCTATCCATATACCTGCAAAGTGTTTTGTCTCATGTCTCCTTATGTTTCTCAACATGCTCAACATTGCTGGGTTTTAAGGTAAGAAATGCGTTAACGTGCACCATACTCTACAGGATTCAAATGTGTTCAAAGTTACTTTATTATCAAAATACGTATATGTCACCCTGAGGTTCATTTTCTTGTGGGCGTTCACGGTAGAACACAGAAATACAATAGAATCAATAATAAGCTACAAAGACAGACAAACAACCAATGGGCAAAAGAAAACAAACTGCAAATACAATAAATAAATAAATATTAGTGAGAACATGAGTTGTAGAGACCTTGAAATTGAGTCCATAGGTTGTGGAATCAGTTCAGAGATGAGGTGAGTGAAGTTATTCATACTGGTTCAGGGGCCTGAAGGTTGAATGTAGGGCTGCTTTCCCAACCTGGGATCCTGGGAGATGGGAGCACAGATCAAAGATTGGATTCTAATGTAAATGGTTCAGCTCTTGAAAGTCTACAAATGCTTATATTTATATAATACCTCTCATATCCCTTTCGGAATGACTCAATATTTGGCAGGCAATGAAAAATGCTATGTGGGAAAGAGAGTTGCCGATTAGTGCTCAGTAGGCTTTCACAAGGAGACAGTGGCCAGGTTAATTTGTAGAAATACTTTTTGAAGGAGAAATATTGACTTCAGTGTCAGAGATAGCATCTGCACTCCGGTGCGAAGTTCATTGTGGAACAACAGGAGGAACAAATGTATGACCACATGATATTGTCCAGTACATGGGGTATTTATTGCAGCTCTCTTGGTGAAAATCGCAAGTACAAGAGATTTGGCAGATGTATGTGTGTTTCCCTTGGTGAAAAGGATACGTTGTGGAATTTTAATGATTTATCTCCAATGCCCCAGTTTAAAACATGGAGAACATTATATAGGTTGCTAGGAGCACGTTATCGAAATTCAGATTTGCCAGTAAATCACAGCTGGGATTGTAAAAGACACCTTTATACTTTGCTATTCCACCCTTGGTCCAATATTTCTGTCCCTTCTCTTGCCTTGAATTCTGATGCTCCTAATCTTGTATCTGCATGGGAGTGATGGATTCTGGTGTTTAAATCCAAGGTTCATTTAAAAGTCCAGAATGAGTCATATAACTTGTTTGCTTCATGATTGTTTTATTGAGTTGATAGAACAAAGAGAATGGGAACAGACAGTAAAGAAGAGAGAGAAACTGAAGAAGTTTAAGATGGCGCTGCTTTGTGTTTAGTTATTTTATACCCATAGAGATAAGAAAAACTCCTTTCAAGTTTATAGATAATAATTAACCAACTAAAAAGTACTTATTCAATACTGCAATACCAAATTAACCAATGAGAAAACACTGACATGAGAAAATCTGCAGACGCTGGAATTCCAAAGGGAACTCAGCAGGCCAGGCAGCATCTATGGAAAAAAGTGAACAGTCGACATTTCAGCCCGAAACGCAGAGCTAAGAAACTTCCAGTTTTCCAGAATTATACTTTGTATAGCCACTAGAGGCATATTAAACTATTACGTGCATACAATAGCCACGAGAATCATAGTAGGCAGTTACTTGTATATAAGATACAATTATATAAAATACAAGCAGATAATTGTTAAACTGCAAAGAAAATAACAATTAAACAGTCTAATCTGAGAATTAAACAATTGGATCCAACAAGAGGGAGCCCAAGGCTTGATGCTCCTCAGACAGGGGAGACGCCGAGGAATCCAAAATTAAATTTCCTTTGGGCTTGAACATTTGAACAAGCCTGCAACCTGTGCAAAATAAATCTAGTGTCTGTCAGTTGGCAAGAAGTAAATCTAATTTCCACCTACCAAGAGGTAACACTAGGGCAGCATCTTGAAGAGGACTGTTTGTAGGCAGCATGGAATCCCAATCAGAGAAGCAGGCTGGTCAATGATCTAAGGACTAGGTTACTCATTAGGATGAAGATTATGAGTGTCTCTTGTTCTGTGGGAACTAGAAATGACCACCGGGACTCTGTGGCTAATATTGTGGAGATAGGGGAGTTGGGGAGGAGCAGTGAGAGTGGGTGAAAGGGTTACTTTGGTAGGTGGTGATGTAGTTCACTCCATTATGGGGAAATGGAAGAACACCTGAACAGAGGAACAAACTCTATGGCACACAGATGTAATTTATCCATCCCAGGGATAAATGCCAAAAATGAGAGGAGATTTCACACTGCCTATTGAAACATCCTACTTGGATCTTTGTTCCAAACCAGTCTGTTATTACATAAGGTCAGCCAAAGAGCTGCAAGACTCTGGCAGTTGTTTGTTGCCGGATATACTAACACCTCTGGCTGTAATTGCCTCCCCTCTTCCCTTCTAAATACTCTTATATGAATGGTAACAAATAGGCAAGCCTATCTATTCTTAGCTTCTTTTAATGGCAAACATCAAAGAAGTCACTGGGAAAGGCACTAAATGCAGCAAAGACAATCCCTTTCAAATGTGCAGCAACAAGAAACCAGGTTGACTCACAGAACATCAAGTGGCAGAAGGTTATTGGCGATGAAATAAAGGAAATGACAAAATTGCACATTGCCAGTAGAAAAGAAATGGGCATCTATTTAGAATAAATCAAAACTAAAAGGAGCTCCAGTCTTCCAAAGGGGGGCAAAGGCTTTGGATTTAATTGTCAGCCTTCGCCAAGTGCAGAGGGCAAGAAACTAAAGAGGCCAATACGAAGGAGGAGCTGAAGAACACAGAGAATGGGGCAAGAAATGAAGCTCCAGGTTACCTGAAGATGTATCATCAATGTGAAAGCGGGCATCATTCATAAGTCAGGAATGGATTGTCCATTCCCAATTGCCACCAACTGGAATATATAATTAACAGTCAACCACAGTGGTTCTGCGGGTAGTGCTGCTTCCTCACAGCTCCAATGACCCAGGTTCAGTAATGGTCTCTGGTGCTGTCTGTGTGGAGTTTGCATGCTCTCGCTGCGCCTGCACGGATTTCCTCCGGATCCTTCCTCCCCCGTCCAGAGGTCAGTTAAATGGCTCTTGTAAATTACTGCTAACGTAGGTGGATGTGGGAGAATCAGGGGGGGTTAATGAAAACAGGTTGTAGGGAAATTAGTGGAGGAAGGGGATTGATGGAATCGCTCTGAGAAGGGCTTACCTCCTTTCTTCTATATTGTTGAAACATATGAAACACAGAACATTGCTGTTGAATGGAATGATGTGCAAGTCAGAGCAGCTAAAACTGGTAGATGGTCCTTCTCTGTAAGACATGAATAAACAAAGCCAGTTTATGCAAAAACCTGAAAATTAGATAGACCAGCTTACTAGCTATATTTCAAATTAGCAAGTGCTACAGGGGAATTTGCACCAATGACCCTAAATTGTTAGCCCAAGGTGTTGGGTATTCATGTTGATAATTTAACCACTGCACCACCAACATGATCACTTATGAAATGAAGTTTCCACTAAAAACTGAAGCATGAAGGAAATAGATGTAGGTACAGGCAACGTGATCTCTTGTGATCATGATTGACCTACAGCTTTACGTTGCTTTCCATCCATTCCATGTCTCCCAATCCCCTTTGTTGCTCAACAATTTATCAATCTCAGCCCTGAATACAAGGAGAATCCACGACCTATGTTTTTTACTATTTTTATTCAAGGAACTTGGGCTTCCCAGGCCAAGAAGAATTTAATTGCCCACTCATAGGAGGTGTTGGTGAGCAGCTTTCTTGAACAACTACAGTCCATGCTGTTGAGGGGGGCGGGGGTGGATCCAATGTTTTGACACAGAGACAGCGTGTTCATTTGTCTGTTTTTAGTGCCACCTTAATTTTGCGTGATCAAATAGGATTGTTGGTGGAGGTACAATAGTTAAATTATCAGCATGACTGGAAATTCTGCAGATTTACAGCCCTTTGAATAATGGATGTTCTCCTCCTCTCAGTCCCAAATGTCCAAACCCTTATCCTGAATACTTACCCCTTGTTCCTGGACTTCCCACTGAGAGGAAGTAGCTTCTCAGCACCTATTTAGTCAATCTCCCTCATATGCCTCAATGAGACAACCTCTCTTTTTAAACTCACTGGAGTTTCTTCCACCCCTTTCACTAATCCCAGCAATCAATCTTGTAAATCTTCAGAATCAGAATCAAATTTATTGTCTCTGACATACAGTATGTTCTGAAAGTTGTTGTTTTGTGGCAGCAATACAGTGCAATACATACAAATACTACTGGTTACAATAAAAAATATAAAAAAAATAAGGAGTGCAAGTAGAGAGCAAACTAGTGAGATAGTGTTCAGAGTTCATAGACCGTTCAGAAATCTGATGGTGAATGGAAAGAAGTTGTTCCTAAAACATTGGGTGTGTGTCTTCAGGCTCCTGTACCTCATCCCTGACGGCAGTAATGAGAAGAGAGCATGCCCTGGATGGCAAACAAATCAAGCCAAGCATGGTATATCTTCCTCAGGTAAAGACACCAAATAGAATAGGAAGAATTGACCATTTAAAAATTTTGAAGAAGTAACAAAGAGTGTTAAAGAGGGTAGTGCAATAGAAGTGATTCATATGGACTTCAGTAAGGCTTCTTATGAGCTACCAAATGGGAGGCTGGTCCAAAAGGTTAGGCCTCATGGGATCCTGGTCAAGCAGGTAAATTGCATTCAAAATTGACATGGCAGTCGTAAACACATAAGATTCTGCAGATGCCAGAAACCCAGAGCAGCACACACAAAATGCTGGAGGAACTCAGCAGGTCAATATTTTGGGATGAGAGTCTTCATCAAGAATGTGGGCCTGATGAAGGGTTTTGGCCCGAAACGTCGACTATTTATTCCTCTCCATAGACGGTGCCTGACCTGCTGAGGTCCTTCAGCATTTTGTGTGCTGCTTTGACATGGCAATCTAGGTAGAGAGAGATGGTGGAAACTTGTTCTTGTGCTTTGTTGCCTGTGATTCGTGATGATCCACAGGGATCAGTGCTGTTTGTGATAACTTGGATGTGATGGTACGAGAAATGGCAGGTTAGTTTGCAGATGACACAAAGATTGATGAAGTGGTTGATAGTGTTTAGATAGTCTAAGACTATAGGGGGACATTAACGTGTTGGTGAAACATGCTGAGAAATGGCAGATGGAGTTTAATCTGATAGCTCTGAGATGCTGCATTTTGGGAGTATTATTGAGACTGATGAAGCAACTTCTGCAGTGAGAGAAAAAGTTAACACCTTTGGCTAATGACCTTTCAAAGGCATTGTAATTGCAGCTTCTGATTGTGGGAATCCATAGCAAACATTGAAGCTGTAAGGTTGTGTGAGTGCATAATACAAACAGCTAAAGCCTTGTTGAATAATAGTTCAACCCATTCTTTGTGTGAACTCTCCAAAAGAATCATTATTGTCACATGTACCAGGATGGTGTAAACATCACCAATAGCTTGCCTTGGTCCAACTATGTCGATACTATGGCCCAGAGAGCACACCAGCTCCTCTACTTCCTCAGAAGGCTAAGGAAATTCAGCATGCCCACACTGACCCTCACCAATTTTTATAGATGCATCACTGAAAGCATCTTATCTGGATGACTCACAGCTCAGTATGGCAACTGCTCTGCTGAAGAACACAAGAAATCGCAAAGAGTTGCGGACATAGTTCAATCAATCGTGGAATCTAGCCTCTCCTCGGTGGACGCTGTCTACATCCGGTGTTATCAGAGACCTCTCCCACCCCAGACATTCACTCCCCTCCCCCTTTCCATCAGGCAGAAGATACAAAAGATTGAAAATGTGTACCACTAGGCTCATGGACAGCTTCAGCTAGTTGTTATAAGACTCCTGACCAGACCTCACACTCCACCTCCCATGGATTTTCAATAGGTTTGAATAGGTACATTTAATGTCAGAGAAATATATACAATATACATCCTGAAATTCTTTCTCTTCACAAACATCTACAAAAACAGAGGAGTGCCCCAAAGAATGAATGACAGTTAAATGTTAGAACCCCAAATCGCCCCTCCCACACATAAGCAGCATCTCTATGCATGACATGCAAAACTAAGTTTTCCACTTTATCTTGGTACATGTAATAATATTAAAACGATTCCAATATACTACCTGAAGCAACAGTGGAGGCAGGTTTAAAATTTTGTAAAGGAAACTGTTTCTCTCACTGCAGAAGCAGCCCGGTATACCGAGCATTCCCTTTCTCATTTGCAATGACAGATGACAAAAAGTGGGCCGATTTGCCTCTTGCATTGTTACTCAACAAGACATCGGTTGCCAATTTGTTGTTTGTGTTAATAGTCACACAGCCTTGCGCCTTCAGTGCTTGCTATGGATTCCCGCACTCTCACCCATTGTAGTCAAGCTGCAATACAATGCTCTTGAAAGGCCATCAGCCTAAGCTGTTAGTACGAAGGGATGGTCGGCATGGACTCAGTAGGTTAAAGGGTTTGTTGTCATTCTCGATTCTACAACTGAAAAAAGATTGCATAAATAAAAGGTACAACTGAAATGGTACTGTAAAACTGTTCAAAGGAATCTCACTGACCTTGTTGAACATTCCATTATAGCTGGGGGGTTTTTTCATCATATTCTGGATAAGTGAACAAGGTGAACCGTGTGGACACTTTGCGGTGTTTTGTTTAAATGTGCTATGACATTAAAATTGAATTTTGCATTTTGGTATAATTCACTTCTAAATAGTGCTGGAGCCCCCTCTAGTGGCCATTTGAATAATGACAGGAAATTCTTCTTGCAAATGGCTGGAACAGCATTTATTTTATTTTTATTCAGAGATTTCAGCAGTGGGAGCAGAGCACAGTGATGAGGTTTCTCGCAGGCCAGCGACGCGTGTTTAAATGGAGAGCTTTGCAGGCATACGGACTCATTCCAATGGCCCAATCAGCAGCGGGAGCAGAGCATAGCAAATTAAGTAAAAGTACAGAAGGGACAAATGGGGCGGCCATTGTTGAGAGTAGGCCAGTGGTGAGAGTAGGAGTGTCAGGCTTTGGCTCAAAGGAGGCTTCGGCTTGAAAGGGGTGTTGGCTCTGGGTAACTTTCTGTTAAGGTTTCCTTTTTGTTTCCTCTTACTGTACTTAGTGTAGTAAATGGCCCTTGTGTGTTCTTCATGCCAGTTGTTGGAGTCCTGGGAGACCCAGAGTCTCTCAGGGAACTACATCTGCGTGCAGTGCATCCAGCTGCAGCTCTTTGAAGACCATGTTAGGGATTTGGAGCAGCAGCCGGATGACCTTCGGCTTGCATGGGAGAGACAGGAGATCATCAAACAGAGTTACAGGGAAGTAGTTACCCAAAAGTTGCAGGAGGCAAGTAGCTGGGTGACTGTCAGGAGAAATGGAAATGTGAATAGGCAGTTTGCACAGAGCACCCCTGTGGCCATTCCCCTCAATAATAAGTACACAATTTTGGATACTATTGTGGGGGATGACCTCCCAGGGGAATGCCATGGAAAATGGGTTACTGGCACTGAGCATCGGTCCATGGTGCAGAAGGGAAAGAGGGAGAAGAGGGGAGCAAGTGGTAGTGATGGGGGACTCGATAGTCAGAGGAACAGACAGGAGATTCTGTGGACGTGAATGGGACACCAAATGGTATGTTGCTTCCCAGGTGCCAGGGTCAGGAATGTCTCGGATTATGTCCAATGCATTTGCTAGGTAGAAAGCTGAGAAGCAGGATCTCCAGGGTAGTAATTTCTGGATTGCTTCCTGTGCCAAGAGCCAGTGAGGGTAGAAACAGGATGATGTGGCAGATGAATGCGTGGCTGAGAAGCTGGTGTAGGAGGCAGGGTTTCAGGTTCTAGAATCATTGAGATCTCACCTGGGGGAGGAATGACCAGTACAAAAGTGACGGGTTGCAAGGGGAAGCAATATTCTCATGGGCAGGTTTGTTAGAGCTGTTGGGGAGGGTTTAAACTAATTTGGCAGGAGGGTGGGAACCAGAGTGAAGGGACTCAGAATAGGACGGATGGTAAAAAAGTAAAGATAGCGTGCAATCAGATTGTCAGGAAGGGCAGGCAGGTGATGGGACATAGTTGCAGCCAACAGGCTGAGTATCAAAACATTAGAGATGCAAAATCAAAAAAGGGTAGCAAGTACAGTACTCAAAGTGTTATATCTCAATGCACGGAGTATAAGTAATAAGGTGGATGACCTTGTTGCAATATTACAGATTGTTGCGTATGACATTGTAGCCATCACTGAATCGTGGCTGAAGGATGGTTGTAGTTGGGAGCTGAATGTCCAAGGTTCCACGTTATATCGGAGGGATAGGAAGGTAGGCAGAGGGGGTGGTGTGGCTCTGGTAAAGAATAGCATCAAATCAGTAGAAAGATGTGATGTATGATTGGAAGATGTTGAAACCTTGTGGGTTCAGTTAAGAAACTGCAAGGGTAAAAGGGCCCTGATGGCCATTATAAACAGGCCAGTAGCTGGCATGTGGACCACAGATTACAGCGGGAAATAGAAAAGGTGAGTCAAAAGGGCGATATTGTGATAACCATGGGAGATTTCAACATGCAGATCGATTGGGAAAATCAGGTTGGTAGTGGATCTCAAGAGAGTAAGTTTATTAAATGCCTACAAGATGGCTTTTTAGAGCAGTTTGTCATTGCGCCTACTAGGGGATCAGCTATACTGGATTAGGTGTTATGTAATGAACCAGACGCCATTAGGGAGCCTAAGGTAAAAAAAACCCTAAAGAGACAGTGATCGCAATATGATTGAGTTCAACAAAATTTGATAGGGAGAAAGTAAAGTCTGACATAGCAGTGTTTCAGTGGCATTAAGGAAAATACAGTGTTATGAGAGAGGAGTTGGCCAAATTAAATTGGAAGGAGATGCTGGCAGGGATGTTAGCAAAGCAGTAATGGCGTGAGTTTCTGGGGAAAATGAGGAAGGTGCAGGATAGATGTATTCCAAAACTGACAAAATACTCAAATGGCAAAATAGTACAACTGTGGCTGATGAGGGAAATCAAAGCTATGCAAAGCAAAAGAGAGGGCATATAACAGCAAAAATTAGCAGGAAGTTAGACGATTGGGAAGCTTTTAAAAACCTACAGAGAGCAACTAAAAGAATCATTAGGTGGGAAAAGATGAAATATGAAAGCAAGCTAGCAAACAATATTAAGATGGATAGTAAAATCTTTTTCAAGTATGTAAAAAAATAAAAGAGAGATGAGAGTGGATATAGGACCGCTAGAAAATGAGGCAGGAGAAATAATAACAGGGGACAAGGAGATGGCAGATGAACTAAATGAGTATTTTACATCAGTCTTCACTTTGGAAGACACTAGCAGTGTGCCAGATGTTGTAGTGTGTGAAGGAAGAGAAGTGGGTGCAGTTACTGTTACAAGAGAGAAGGTGCTCAAAAAACTGAATGACCTAGAAGTACATAAGTCACCCGGACTAGGTGAACTGCACCCAAGGGTTCTGATAGAGGTAGCAGTGGAGATTGTGGAGGCATTAGTAATGATCTTTCAAAAATCATTGGACTCTAGGATGGTGCCAGAGGACTGGAAAATTGCAAATGTCAGCCCACTCTTTACGAAAGGAAGAAGGCAGCAGAAAGGAAATTATAGACCAGTTAGCCTGACCTCAGTGGTAGGGAAGGTGTTGGAGTCATTGTTAAGGATGAGGTGATGGAGTACTTGGTGACACAGACAAGATAGGACAAAGTCAGTATGGTTTGCTTAAGGGAAAATCTTGCCTGACTAACCTGTTAGAATTCTTTGAGGAGATTACAAGTAGTATAGGTAAAAGGGATGTAGTGGATGTTGTATACTTGGACTTTCAGAAGGCCTTTGACAAGGTGTCACACATGAAGCTGCTTACCAAATTAAGAGCCCGTGGAAGGCTACTGGCATGGTTAGAGCATTGGCTGATTTGTAGGAGGCAGTGAGTGGGAATAAAAGGATCCTTTTCTGGTTGGCTGCCGGCAACTAGTGGTGCTCCACAGGGGTTGGTGTTGGGACCACTTCTTTTTATGCTGTATATAAATGATTTAGATGATGGAATAGGTGGCTTTGTTGCCAAGTTTGCAGATGATGTGAAGATTGTTGGAGGGGCAGGTAGCATTGAGGAAACAGATAGGCTGCAGAAGGGCTTAGACAGATTAGGAGAATGGGCAAGAAAGTGGCAAATGAAATACAATGTTGGAAATTGCATGGTCATGCACTTGGGTAGTAGAAATAAATGTACAGATTATTTTCTAAATGGGGAGAAAATCCAAAAATCTGAGATGCAAAGGGACTTGGGAGTCCTTTTGCAGAACACCCTAAAGGTTAACTTGTAGGTAGAGATGGTGGTGAGGAAGGTAAATGCAAAGTTAGCATTCATTTCAAGAGGTCTAGAATACAAGAGCAGGGATGTGATGCTGAGGCTTTATAAGGCACTGGTGAGGCCTCACCTTGAATATTGTGAACAGTTTTGGGCTCCTCCTCTAAGAAAAGATGTGCTGGCATTGGAGAGGGTCCAGAGGAGGTTCACCAGGATGATTCCTGGAATGAAAGGGTTATCATATGAGGAACGTATGATGGCTCTGGATCTGTACTCGCTGGAATTTAGAAGGTGAGGGGGATCTCATTGAAACCTTTCGAATGTTAAAAGGCCTAGACAGAGTAGATTTGGAAAGGATGTTTCCCATGGTTGGACAAGAGGGCACAGCCTCAGGATAGAGGGGCATCCATTTAAAACAGAGATGTTGAGAAATTTCTTTAGTCAGAGGGTAGTGAATTTGTGGATCTTATTACCACAGGCAGCTGTGGAGGCCAGGTCGTTGGGTGTATTTAAGGCAGAAATTGATAGGTTCTTGATTGGACACAGCATCAAAGGTTACAGGGAGAAGGCCGGGAAGTGGGGCTGAGAAGGGGAAAAAAGAATCAACCATGATTGAATGGCGGAGCAAACCCGATGGGTCAAATGGCCTAATTTTGCTCCTATGTTTTATGGCCTGTAACGAAACGGGCCCTTCCAGCCCACCGAGTCACACCGCCCAGCAATCCACCGATTTAACCCTCGCCTAATCACAGGACAATTTACAATGACCAATTAACCTACTAATCGGTATGTCTTTAGACTGTGGGAGGAAACTGGAGCACCTGGAGGAAACTCACACACACACACACACACACACACACACGGGAAGAATATACAAACTTCCTTATAGAGTACGCTGGAATTGAACTCTGAACTCAGACGCCCCAAGCTGTAATAGTGTTGCACTAACCACTAATCTACCAAACTAAACCCAATAAATTAGGTTCAGGATCCATGGGTCATTTGTGAGAAGAAGTTTACCTTAATAGAATATTATTCAAGAACTGGATGTGATGATATAATCCACTTCTGATCTGAATTATCACATCCACTGGCGAAGGAGAGGTTAATTCATTAAGTTCTACCGTTCTTAACAAGGCCTTTAGAGTATTTCATCAATATCCCATGCCTCTCAAAGTCCACTGTACATTTATCATCAAAGTATACAAATGACTTTGACTGCCAAGGCAACCTCCTGTCTTCTTTTAGCCCTCCTGATTTCCTTCTTAAGTATTTTCTTGCACTTTTTATACTCCTCAAGCACCTTATTTACTCCCTGTTTCCTATACATGTCATACAACTCTCTCTTCCTCTTTATCAGAGTTGCAATATCCCTTGAGAACCAAGGTTCCTTATTCCTATTCACTTTGCCTTTAATCCTGACAGGAACATACAAGCTCTGCACTCTCAAAATTTCTCCTTTGAAGGCTTCCCACTTACCGATCACATCCTTGCCAGAGAACAATCTGTCCCAATCCACGCTTTTTAGATCCTTTCTCATTTCTTCAAATCTGACCTTCTTCCAGTTTAGAACCTCAACCCTAGGACCAGATCTATCTTTATGGATTCTTACATATCTACACAGATGGTGCAAAAGATCCAGTGACAGGTTATCAGTGTTTCTGTTTATCTTCCAAAGTTTCAGCTGACTATTAAGAAAAGATTATCAGACTAAGTATCAGTATTCACATCCAAGATGGTTGCTATCATTTTAGCCTTGGAATGGGTTGAAGAAGTACGTCCTGATTATGTGCTTCTGTACTCTGATTCATTCTCAGTTTTGACATTGTATTGAAATAGAAATTTCAAATTGTAGGCCAGGCATTCTCCTTAAGATCGGGCAACATCTGTTGAGGCTGCAGGGCCTAGGCCTGCGTATGCATTTCATATGGGTCCCTGCCCATGTTGGGGTTGAAGGAAACGAGGTGGAAGACATTCTTGCCAAGAAATCACTTAAAATTAAGGATATATGTGAAGTACTGCCTTTGAACAAGGGGAGATGAAAGCCATAATCAAAAAGTTTATTCAATCACTGTGGCAACAAAGTTGGGATCAGGAAAAGAAAGGATGGTGTTTATATATAATAAGAGAATGATGGAAACTGTACTGGGAAATGGGTATGAAAGGAAAGAAGAAATTATACTTTCATGTTTACATATTGGATGTACAAGGGTGAATAATTCCTTGTTCAGAATTAATATGCCTGATACTGGCATCTGTAGGAAGTGTACTTGTCAAGAAATGGTTTTGCATATTTTGTTTGAATGCTGTTCCTATGAGGTGCAAAGGAAGCATCTAATTGCTAAATTGAGATCTTTGGGACAAACACAATTTTACATGGAAAGTTTGTTAGAATACCGATGCCATCATAATGTATATAAGTGAGTATTTGACTTTCTGAAAAGCATTAGACTTTTGGAAATTATTTGAGGTTTCTTTGAGGGGTGGAGCTTAGTGGGTATATTTCCTGTCACTTTGCTCCACACTCCAACTCCGCAGGTGGCGGTAATGTTGGTCTGTCAACCGCCATTAAACGTTACAAGAAGAAGAAGTGTCTTCAGTCGGAAACATCGACCCCGTTTCTCCTCCTACAGATGTGGTCTGACCTGCTGAGTATTTTCAGCATTTTCTGTTTGTATTTTTATTTTTTATTTCATCTTGTGTGCATTAACTGGCCACATGGGCCAAGACCATTTTGGATCTTGTTCAGAATTGTCCATGTCCTTCACGGGAGCCTTACTGTTTGGTTTTAAATGAGTTCCTTGCACCAGAGAATGCCTCTTTGAAATCCAGGCTGTATTCCTTCATCTTCACTGCTGAAATGCTTAAAAGGCATTTGGACAGGTACTTAGATGGGAAAGACATAAGGCGAACATAATGCAGGCAAATGGAATTAGGACAGATAGGCATCACTGTCAGCATGGACAATATGGACAGAAAGGGCCTGTTTCTCTGCTGTGTGACTCTATGATCAATGAATCTCTGACACATAAATGGTAGAAAAAAACTCCCATGCAGTAAGCTGATGGATCAGTGGATGAAAATCGACCTCCTTCTGTGTGTGTTGTAGTATTTCACTGGATGTGAGAGTGGGACAACGAACATCAGCACCATTGGCCATTAAGTTGGGATTGACTTTCATTATAACTACCCTTTGGTAACAGAATTGTTTTTTCTCTTACAAGCTAAAATAAACACAAGAGACTCTGCAGGCGTTGGAATCTTGAGCAACACTCACAAAATGCTGGAGCTCAGCAAGTCAAGCAGCATCGATGGCAAGAAATAAATAGCCTACGTTTCAGGCCAAGACCCTTCATCAGGACTGGAAAGGAAGGGGCAGAAGCCAGAATAAGAAGGTGGGGGGGGGTGGGGGAAAGGAGTGCAAGCTGGTAGGTGATAGGTGAAACTGGGTGAAGCAGAAAGTGGGTGTTTGAGGAAGAGGGGATGAAGTAAGGAGATAGGTGGAAGAGGTAAAGGGCTGAAGAGGAAGGAATCATAGAGAAGGACAGTGGACCATGAAATAAAGGGAAGGAGGAGGGAACCAGAGTGAGATGGTGGGCAGGTGAGGAGAAGAAAAGGGGTGAGAGGGTAACTAGAATAGGGAATGGAAAAAGAGAGCATGGAAAAAGACTTTTTTTTTGCGGTAGCTACCCATTTCAATTCAAATTCCCATTCTGATATGTTTGTCCATGGCCTCCTCGACTGCTATGATGAGGCCAAACTCAGTTTGAAGGAGCAACACCTGATATTCCGTCTGGGTAGCCTCCAACCTGATGGCATGAACATCGATTTCTCCGTGCCAAAGACAAACATATCAAAATAGGAATTCAAATTGAAATGGGTAGCCAACCGGAAAAATCTCTGCATCCATCCCCTATTCTGGCTACCTTCCTTTCAGCTTCTTATTCTGGTTTCTGCCCCCTTCCTTTCCAGTCCTCATGAAGAGCTTCGTCTAAAACGTCAACTGTTTGTTCCCTTCCATCGATGCTGCCCAACCTGCTGAGTTCCTCCAGCACTTTGTGTGTGTGTGTGTTTCTCTTACAAGCTGCATTGTTTTTATTTGGGTCAATCCCCATTTAGTTTGTCTACTTAAGCCATTTATGGAGTATTAAATTTGTTTCCAGAAGCCTTTACTGAAGACCACCAAAAAGTGTAAGTGTGGGGAACACCTTCATCCTTGGTTACACTGGACCTTTGTTGTTTTAGGCATGTCCAGGATTACTCATTTGAAGAGTCTTAAAGTTGTGGGTCAAGGTATGAGAGTGGGGAGGGGACTGGGTAAAAAGGAAGGAAAAGCACAGAGAATCACAGTAGTACCTGAGCCGACTTCTTCTGTGACCACGCAGATGGGACTATTAAGGCCGAGTTATCAGCAAAGACAGAGTTGAAACATGATTACATTTGGTGAAGTGCTTAAAGAAGATGCATGATTTGCAAATCCGTCTATATACATGTAGAGTTAACATGTTTAATGGTTAAGGAAGTGGGGTGACCTGTGACGCTTGATGTGAATGACCGTAAGGAGAGTAAAATAGTGACAAATTTCAAAAATCAAGTCTTTTTCTTTCCCTTTGCAAAAAGAAGAATAGTTGATATGAAAGCAGTACCTTTTTAAGATGCATGCCAATGAACATCAGTATTTTTGTAAGGATGAATAGAAATGAAGATGTAAAGGTGTTATAACTGATAATATAGGTAATATGTAGCAGGCAAATTATGAAAGTTAAACCACTTCACAGATCCACTGATAAATATTAACTGTATAATGCACTTTCACTGGGGTTCCACAAAAGTAACTGCAAATCTTTTAATATTTATTCTCAGATTATTCACTATTGCAATACTAGTACTTCTCAGTAATTTGAACTCAGTATTAAAAATGTCAACTATCTTTTGTTAATATTTGACAAGCTTGTTTTGATGGAGTCACATGCTACTGGAATCATAGCTCCTTGTACGGCTTGTTCATGGGTGCCCCTTACAAGGGCATGGCTTGACTTTAAATCAGTGACTAGGAGTGTGTTTGCATTCTAATACATTGTTAAATAGAAACTACTGGAGATTTTACCTCACTGTATGAAGAGCAGTGTAAAATCCTGTTCTTTATTTTTCAAGTTCCTTATTTAAACTCTTAATGAGCAAGATTGTCACATGAAATGGAAGGCACTGTTATACACTCAGTGGCCACTTTATTAGGTACACCTGTACACCTGCTCGTTAATTCAAATATCTAATCAGCCAATCATGTGACAGCAACTTAATGCAAAAAAGCATGCAGACATGGTTAAGAGGTTCAGTTGTTCAGACCAAACATCAGAATGAGGAAGAAATATGACCTAAGTGACTTTGATCGTGGATTGAGTGTTGGTGCCAGGTGGGGTGGTTTGAGTATCTCAGAGACTGCTGATCTCCTGCAATTTTCTTGCACAACAATCTCTAGACTTTACTGAGAATGTGCAAAAAACAAAAGAACATCCAGCTGAGCGGCAGTTCTGTGGACAAAAATTCCTTGTTAATGGGAAGGGTCAGAGAAGACTGGCCAGGCTGGTTCAAGCTGACAGGAAATCAATGGTAATTCAAATAATCGCGATACAACAGTGGTGTGCAGAACGTGAGAAATAGGAGCGGGAGTAGGCCATCTGGCCCGTTGAACCTGGTGCACCATTCAATAAGATCATGGCCATCTCCACCCACCTGTCTTTTCCACATAACCTTTAATTCCCCTACTATGCAGCAGGGAGGTACTACTGCAGTTGTACAAGGCCTTGGTGAGACCACACCTGGAGTATTGTGTGCAGTTTTGATCCCCTAGTCTGAGGAAAGACATCTTTGCCAGAGAGGGAGTACAAAGAAGGTTCACCAGATTGATTCCTGGGATGGCAGGACTTTCATATAAAGAAAGATTGGATGAACTGGGCTTGTACTCGTTGGAATTTAGAAGATTGAGGGGGGATCTGATTGAAACGTATAAAATCCTAAAGGGATTGGACAGGCTAGATGCAGGAAGATTGTTCCCGATTTTGGGGAAGTCCAGAACAAGGGGTCACATTTTGAGGATAAAGGGGAAGCCTTTTAGGACCGAGATTAGGAAAAACTTCTTCACACAGAGAGTGGTGAATCTGTGGAATTCTCTGCCACAGGAAACAGTTGAGGCCAGTTCATTGGCTATATTTAAGAGGGAGTTAGATACGGCGCTTGTGGCTAGAGGGATCAGGGGGTATGGAGAGAAGGCATGTACAGGGTTCTGAGTTGGATGATCAGCCATGATCATAATAAATGGCGGTGCAGGCTCGAAGGGCCGAATGGCCTACTCCTGCACCTATTTTCTATGTTTCTATGTTTCTATGCAAAAAAAGAGTATCTGAGCACCTTGAAATTCAATAACTTCCACCACCTCCAACGGGATCCCACCACTAAGCACATCTTTCCTTCCCTCCCCCCCCCCCAGCTTTCCGCAGGGATCGCTCCCTACACGACTCCCTTGTCCATTCATCCCCCCCATCCCTCCCCACTGATCTCCCTCCTGACACTTATCCTTGTAAGCAGAACAAGTGCTAAACATGCCCTTACACTTCCTCCCTCACTACCATTCAGGGCCCTAGACAATCCTTCCAGGTGAGGCGACACTCCACCTGTGAGTCGGCTGGGGTGATATACTGCGTCCGGTGCTCCCGATGTGGCCTTCTATATATTGGCGAGACCCAACGCAGACTGGGAGATTGTTTCGCTGAAGACCTACGCTCTGTCTGCCAGAGAAAACAGGATCTCCCAGTGGCCACACATTTTAATTCCACGTCTCATTCCCATTCTGATATGTCTATCCACGGCCTCCTCTACTGTAAAGATGAAGCCACACTCAGGTTGGAGGAACAACACCTTATATTCCGTCTGGGTAGCCTCCAACCTGATGGCATGAACATCGACTTCTCTAACTTCCGCTAGGCCCCACCTCCCCCTCGTACCCCATCTGTTACTTATTTTTATACACACATTCTTTCTCTCACTCTCCTTTTTCTCCCTCTGTCCCTCTGAATATACCCCTTGCCCATCCTCTGGTTCCCCCCGCCCCTTGTCTTTCTCCCTGGGCCTCCTGTCCCATGATCCTCTCATATCCCTTTTGCCAATCACCTGTCCAGATCTTGGCTCCATCCCTCCCCCTCCTGTCTTCTCTTATCATTTTGGATTTCCCCCTCCCCCTCCCACTTTCAAATCTGTTACTAACTCTTCCTTCAGTTAGTCCTGACGAAGGGTCTCGGCCTGAAACGTCGACTGTACCTCTTCCTAGAGATGCTGCCTGGCCTGCTGCGTTCACCAGCAACTTTGATGTGTGTTGCCTTAACCTTGAAATTGATGGGTTACAGGAGCAGAAGACCACGGACGTACATTCAGTGGCTACTTTATTAGGTGCAGGGTGCAGGAGGTACCTACAATAAGTGGCCACTGGGTGTATAACGTGTCAAAATTAAAACACAAGAAATAAAAGCAGGAGAAAGTCATTTGACCTCCCAAGCCCACTCTGCCACTCTGCCCTTCAATAAGCTCATGGCTGATCTTAGGGCAGGACATTGGTACAGCCAGATGCTAGATTCAATCCCGACCTTGTATGGTGTTTCTGATTCTTCCTATGACCAGAAGAGTTTCTTCTAGCTGCTCTGGTTTCCTGACACACGCAGTTCATAATATCCAATCTCACATGCTCTCGTTTTGTTGAATTACCACCTGTGTGGCACCTATTTAAGGCCCTCTGAACGTCCAAGTACATGATATCTTCTGCTCTGCCATTTACAACATCAAAGAACTTGGAATCAGAATCAGGTTTAATATCACTGACATATGTCGTAAAATTTTGTTGTTTTATGGCAACAGTATATTACAAATACATAATTTTTAAACTATAAATTGCAATAAGAAATACATATAAAATATTAAATTAAGTGTGTAGTGCAAAAAGAGAGCACAAAAATATTGAGGTAGTGTTCATGGGTTCATTGTTCATTTAGGAATCAGATGGCAGAGGGGAAGAAGCTGTTCCTGAATCATTGAGTGTGGGACTTCAAGCTTCTGTACCACCTCCTTGATGGTAACATGAGAAAAGGGCATAGCTTGCATGATGGAGGTCCCTAATGATGGATGCCGTCTTTTTGAGACATCGTCTTTTGAAGGTGCCCTTGATGCTGGGGAGGCTCGTGCCCATGATGGGACTGGCTAAGTTTACAACTTTCTGCAGCTTTCTCTGATCCTTTGCAGTGGCCCCTCCATGCCAGGTGGTGATGCAACCAGTTAGAAGGCCTTCCATGTAGAAAATGGCGAGTCTTTGGTGACATACCAATTCTCCTCAAACTCCTAAAATACAGCCGTTGCTGTGCCTTCTGTAAAATTGCATCATTATGTTGGACCCAGGGTAGATTTCCAGAGGTATTGACACCCAGGAACTTGAAATTGCTCACACTCTCCACTTCCGATCCCTCTATTAGGGCTGGTGTGTGTTCCCCCGTTTTACTCTTTCTGAAGTCCGCAATCAATTCCTTGCTCTTACTGACGTTGAATGCAAGATCGTTGTTCTGACAGCACTCAACCTGCTGACTCTTGTGTGCCTCCTCAACACCATCTGAAATTCTGCCAACAATAGTTGTGTCATCGACAAATTTACAGATGGTGTTTGAGCTGTGCCTAACCACACAGTCGTGGAGGTAGAGAGAGTAGAGACTATGGTCTCTAGGAGAGTTTCCAGATATAAGCCACCAACGTCAGGCAAAATGATCTGCCTTTCCCTGATTTCCCTCTCCCATCAAGTAGAGTTACATTCCCTGCCCTCTAATCTACAGGAAACATGCCAGAATCCATGCAAGTTTGGAAGGTGGCAACCATCCTCTCACTATCCACCTCTTTCAAACCTTTGGGATGCAGATAATTAAACCCAAAGGAATTAATGGCTTTTATTCCCTTTAATTTCTCCAGTACTACTTTTTCATTACTATTTATTTCTTTCATCTCCTCCTTTACTTCAGGTTTAACCATCTTCACAAGTTCCGGAAGGTTTACCATGTCTTCTTCCATGAAGAAAAACTTAAAGTATTTGATTTACTGCTTACTACTTCCTTATTCCTCAGTCTAGAAGGGACCCACATTAACTCTTAATAATCTTTTGTTTTTCACATACCTTTGGAAGCTTTATCAGTCTGTTTTTATGGTATTCTCATATTCAACACTCACGTTACCTATCAACTTCTTGATTCACCTTTGCTGAAAAATTATTTATAGAGAATCTAAAGGGGATCTTCTTCTCTCAGGGGATGGTACAAGTGAGGAACGTGCAGGTTCAATTGCAACATTTATGAGGTTTGGATAAATATGTCGATGGGTGTATGGAAGGCTAGGGTCCAGGTGCACGTCAATGGGACCAGTCAAAATAACAGATGGGCTGAAGGGCCTGTTACTGCGCTGTACTGCTCTATGACTCTATTTCCTTCTCATCCATTTGCTGCCCGCTCTTTTTGATGACAACACATTTTTGTTTGATCTAATGCCCTCTTTATCTTTTCTTCTTACTATTATTTTCCTGTTGGTGGTTTGTGTCTTAAAAAGAGTGGGTATTTTTTTGGAAATTCTTGGCTAGTTCTTGAAATATTAACCACTCTAATCACTTTTAATGTCAATTCCAACCCATTAAAGTTACTCACACCTCATCCCTAGATCTTTTGCTTCGTTCAGACTTCTTCTGACTTTTATTGGCAGTTGGCAGTCCAATTTAAAGGTGCATTACCACCACCAACTAGACTGGAGTGTGGTGTAGAGAAATGGGAAATAAAACCCCTACTAGTTCTTTACCAAATGAAAACTAAATTACCCCAAAAATCCTTATAGATTGTAGGTAATGAAAGACAATATTGTGAATTAAACTCACTTCCATAATTTAGTGAAGTTTTTAAATGAAAACTGTCAACCCCCAAAGCTAGTAGTGCAGCCTGCATTTGCTTTCTTTCAACCTTATATGCTTCACATTGTAACAGAATATGTTCAACTGTTTCATAATGATGACAAAACCTACACACCCCTTTGTTCAGACTTAAGACACTGGTCTTAGATTAAACCATATCACTTTAAATCTGTTATAACATTCCAAAATTTTATAATCATTCTTTCTTAATGTTCCCTAAATACAGGTTTATGACTTAACCTTTCTTGTTGGACAATGTTGAATCTAAAAATAGCCTGATCACTTGTTACTTTATCAACATACTGAGCAGGTGCAAACTGTTGATTCATAAACAGATAAGACTAGAAATACAGAGAAACCTTCGGAGTTTTTTAATATCTCTTCTTTGAAGAGTGTATTTTTGACAGATTTTCACATTGATGTTAAATTGAGATGAGGGTTCAGTGTTTACTGACAGAAATGATTTCCTTGTCATTATTTAGCACTATCATCCCCTGTTGCTAACACCAGCAAAGCACTATCAAGTCCATATTTCCCTCAAAGTTGCTGTGCAAGTTGAGTGGGTATTTACAAAGGTGATTGGTGTGCTGGCCTTCATTAGTCAGGGAATTGAGTTCAAGAGCTGTGAGGTAATGTTGCAGCTCTATAAAAATCTGGTTAGACCATACTTAGAGTATTGTGTTTATAAATTAAGTGTTCAAGTTCTTTCATTTTCAATAAGAATTTCCACTAACATCTCCGTCTCCTGTTGACTCTACGCGCCCTCTTCTGGCCAGCATGATTTATTTATGAACATATTTCATAACATATTTTCAGGTGGTTTTGAAAGAATTATTTTTTGCTAAGTGGGTAAATTCATCTGGATTGGACTTTAGGAACTCAACAATTCATAACCATAGTTAAGAAAAAACATTGTTGGACTTACAAAATAACATGACTCTGGATACAAATACTGTTTAAAACTTTTTGGATCTAAGTGCATTTCAACCGTTGATTTTATACGGGACTCCTATTAGTCAGAAACTATAGTCTGGAACAAAGATAAGCAGGAAAGAAGGATGTGATTCCTAGTGAGTGAACAATGAGGATTTACAGTGAAAGATGATGAGATGTTTGAAGGCTAAGAAGCCAAGGGCATCAGAGACATAAATGACAATTGGGTTGTTTCCATTCAGTGTGCATTCTACCATAAGATTCATTCACCATAGGACTCTTAGTTGTTTTCTGCTACCCAGTGTGGGAGAACAAAGGAGTCTAAAGGGAGAAATTATGTTCTTGATATTTATTGCTTACTTACTTTTTTTTCTTTTTGTATTTGCACAGTTAATTGTCTTTTGCACATTGGTTGTTTGTCTGTCCTGTTGGGTGCGGTCTTTCATTGATTCTGTTGTGTTTCTTGTATCTACTGAGAATGCCCACAAGAAAAAAATTAATCTCAGGGTTGTATATAGTGACATACACTGTATTACCTTGATAATAAATGCACTTTGATGTTTGAAAGGAGCTCTGGCAATATTCAGTCATAGGACATAGCTATTGGTGAAGGGACTAGTACTTAATGGCCTGATTACTGGACTCAATCTCTTCTGAAGGTTCACAAACTGCTGGAGGAACTCAGCAGACCAAGCAGCACCAATGGAAAAGAGTAAACAGTCAACATTTCTGGCTGAGACCCTTCATCAGCACTAAGTTGTTGCCTGGATTTCCAGCATCTGCTGAGCTTCTCATCTTCCGAAGGTTACTCAAGGGAGAAGTAAGAGTGAACCATGCTGCTGTTGGTCAGAATCAAATCAGGTTTAATATCACTGGCATATGTCGTGAAATTTTAAATAGGTAGTGCAAAAAAAGTAGTGAGGTTGTGTTCATGGGTTCAATGTCCATTCAGAAATCTGATTGCAGAGGGGAACAAGCTGTTCCTGAATCAATCAGTGTGTGCCTTCAGGCTTCTGTACCTTTTTCCTGATGGTAGCAATGAGCAGAGGGCATGTCCTCAGCGATGCGGGTCCTTGATGATGGATGCCGTCTTTTTGTCTGCCTGAAAGATACTTCTGAATCTGATGTTTTTTCTTGCAATAACCTGGTAGCTTTTGATGTTAGTTTTTTTTTAAACTGCAGAATAACTTACTTGAATTTAAATTCCCCAGTGACCATAATAGAACTTGAACTAATGTGTTCAGGTCTGGATAGAAACTAAATTATTGTTCCCCAGTTGTCGTTGTGGCTATCCCTCGAGGTCGAGGATGATGGTCTTTGTTCTGAAGAAGTGGCCCACAGAGTGAAGATGCCTGTGCGTGTATTTGTTTAACGTGTACTTGATGTTGCACTCCAAGAAGCACACGATACTTTCACAAATCAACCAACTGATTCCAATGGCATGGAAACCACGACGATTGGAGCTGATGGATTTGTTGCAGCCTTCATCCGCCTTCACAGCCGTTGAGTTCAAAGTAACTTGGTCCGCCTGTTTCACTGTTGAGGTCTTGGTTGGATTGTTCTTTGTCAGGGACCTCACCCTCGACCTTACTGCCATGGGTGACCCTACCAGGAGCATAGCTCCAGACGGCATTGCTCTCGGGATCACAGGACCACACAAGCTTCTCCACCACGACAAGGTGACAATCTATGGAGAAGGTTCCCCAGTACCCCCTACAGTCACCTTGTTTGCATTTCTACTTAAATTATAAAATAAAAATTCTCACATAATCAAAGAAGGTAAGTTTAGTGTAGGAAAGTGGTGACATGGTAAAAGATGAGCTATATTTTTAATTAAAAACTAGGGTAGCTGTGATGGGCAGAATGGACTGCATTTGTTTCTGTTCTTTATGCCACAAGCTACCCATCAATCACTGCAGCACTCTCTCATCTGAAAATAAATAAATAAATTTGCATTTCTGGATTGTGATGGAAGTGTGAGCCAGTTCCATCTACTAGGGCATCAGATCTGGTTACACTTATGATTATTTTGAGTTTACAATGTTTGTTATTTTCCAAAGTAGCAGTTTGTATATTACATGCATGTTCTGCACATCTCCTCAAATACTGGCGTCTATTATACAAACGTTTGTAAATATTCTAGATTATCTTTTTCAATTCTATTCTATAGATTGAGAGGTGCCTGAATTTGAATTTTGTTGCAAAAATAAATTAGAAGAAAACAAATCCCAGAATGTTAATGAGTCATAGAGATTTTCAGCTCGGAGGTCATCTGTTTCATCATGCCCACGTCAATCGAAAATGGTCTTTAGATTCATTCCACTTTGCAATCAGAGTTCATTGCATTGCGGGTGTTTAACCTGATTGTTTTGAAGTAGGAAGTGTATTTATCCCTTTTACCAATTACTTAAGTCTGGCTACTAATTTCTCTGTTACAAACACAAGAGCATAAAACTAGAAAGCAGCAGGTCTAGGCAACCTGGCCCTTTGAGTTCTTCCTCATCATTTACTCAGAATCAGGTTAATTATCACCAGCATGTGACATGAAATTTGTTAACTTAGCAGCAGCAGTTCAATGCAATACATAATCTAGAAGAAGAAAAAGTGAATAATAATAATAAAGTAAATCAATTACAGTATACGTATATTGAATTGATTAAAAATTGTGCAAAAAACAGAAATAATATATATTTAAAAAGTGAGGTAGTGTTCAAGGGTTCAATGTCCATTTAGGAATCGGACAGCAGAGGGGAAGAAGCAACACTCACAACACGCTGGAGGAACTCAGCAGGTCGGGCAGCATCCGTGGAAAAGATCGGTTGACGTTTCGGGCCGGAACCCAGAAGTTGTTCCTGAATCACTGAGTGTGTGCCTTCAGGCTTCTGTATCTCCTACCTGATGGTAACAGTGAGAAAAGGGCATGCCCTGGGTGCTGGAAGTCCTTAATAACGGACACTGCCTTTCTGAAACACCGCTCCCTAAAGATGTCCTGAGTACTTTGTAGGCTAGTACCCAAGATGGAGCTGACTAGATTTACAACCCTCTGCAGCTTCTTTCTGTCCTGTGCAGTAGCCCCTCCATACCAGACAGTGATGCAGCCTGTCAGAATGCTCTCCATGGTACAACTATAGAAGTTTTTGAGTGTATTTGTTAACATGCCAAATCTCTTCAAATTCCTAATAAAGTATAGCCGCTGTCTTGCCTTCTTTATAGCTACATCGATTATGCTTGGACCTGGTTAGAACCTCAGAGATCTTGACACCCAGGAACTTGAAGCTGCTCACTCTCTCCACTTCTGCTCCCTCTATGAGGATTGGTATGTGTTCCTTCATCTTACCCTTCCTGAAGTCCACAGTCAGCTCTTTCATCTTGCTGACATTGAGTGCCAGGTTGTTGCTGCGACACCACTCCACTAGTTGGTATATCTCACTCCTGTATGCCCTCTCGTCACCACCTGAGGTTCTACCAACAATGGTTGTATTGTCAGCAAATTTATAGATGGTATTCAAGCTATGCCCAGCCACACAGTTATGTGTATACAGAGAGTAGAGCAGTGGGCTAAGCACACACCCCTGAGGTGCGCCAGTATTGATCATCAGCGAGGAGGAGATGTTATCACCAATCCACACAGACTGTGGTCTTCTGGTTAGGAAGTCGAGGATCCAATTGCAGAGGGAGGTACAGAGGCCCAGGTTCTGCAACTTCTCAATCAGGATTGTGGGAATGATGGTATTAAATGCTGAGCTATAGTCGATGAACAGCATCCTGACATAGGTGTTTGTGTTTTCCAGGTGGTCTAAAGCCGTGTGGAGAGCCATTGAGATTGCGTCTGCCATTGACCTATTGTGGCAATAGGCAAATTGTAATGGGTCCAGGTCCTTGCTGAGGCAGGAGTTCAGTCTAGTCATGACCAACCTCTCAAAGCATTTCATCACTGTAGATGTGAGTGCTACCGGGCGATAGTCATTAAGGCAGCTCACATTATTCTTCTTAGGCACCGGTACAATTGTTGCCCTTTTGAAGCAAGTGGGAACTTCTGCCCGTAGCAGTGAGAGGTTGAAAGTATAACCTGAACAGTAAATCTTTAAATGGGACAAGAAGCAAATAACACAATGGTTCAGATGACAACTATATAAAAACTGGAAAAAAATAAGGTGGTTGTAAAACTGACTGGATGCCATGACTTTTCAAACAGTACCAAGGAGGTGATGCAAAACTCATACAACTATTGCTTAGTTTCCAGCTAAAATAATATAAACTGTAGCAACACACACAAAATGCTGCAGGAACTCAGCCCACATTATTCTTCTTAGGCACCGGTAAAACTGCTGCCTTTTTGAAGCAAGTGGGAACTTCCACCCATAGCAGTGAGATGTTGAAAATGTCCTTGAATATTCCCACTAGTTGGTTGGCACAGGTTTTCAGAGCCTTACCAGGTACTCCATCGGGACCTTCCACCTTGCGAGGGTTCACTCTCTTTAAAGGCAGCCTAAAATTGGCCTTTGAGACAGAGATCACAGGGTCATCAGGTGTAGCAGGGATCCTCACAGCTGTAGTTGTATTCTCCCTTTCAAAGCGGGTGTAGAAGGCATTGAGTTCATCTGGTAGTGAAGCATCACTGCCATTCATGCTATTGGGTTTCGCTTTGTAGGAAGTTATGTCTTGCAAACCCTGCCAGCATTGTCATACATCCGATGTCGCCTTCAACCTCGTTCGAAATTGTCTCTTTGCCCTTGAAATAGCCCTCTGCAAATCATACCTGGTTTTCTGGTACAGACCTGGGTTACCAGCCCTGAATGCCACAGATCCAGCCTTCAGCAGATGATGTACCTTCTGGTTCATCCACGGCTTTTGGTCTGGGAATGTGCAGTAAGTCTTTGTAGCCACACACTCGTCCACACAGGTTTTAATGAACACAGGTTTATTTATGAACATGACTCAGATCTCAACTCTGTCTGTGCTAATTTCACCAATTCCTCTAAACCCAACATTTTCGATCTTTCAAAACTTTGTTCATCTCTTTAAATACCTGCAATGATCTAATCTCTATAACTCTCCAGGAGAGAGAATTCAAAAGAATCACCAGGGGAAATTACAAACGTTTGTAGTTGTTGCTGTTTACACTGCCTAGGCCTTTCCCAATTTGAATCACCACAATTAAATGTCCCTATTTCTCTCAAGTTCAGAGAAAACAACTCTAGCCTGGACCATCTCACTTTATGTAATCTCCTGGTATTGGAAATAACCTCATTAATCTCTTCTACACCATCAAGATCTCCTTGCACTTCTGTGTATCAGCCAATAGGAGAAAGGAATCAGAATCAGGTTTAATAGCAGCAGCATATGTCGTGAAATTTGTTGTTATTTGGCAGCAGTACATTACAATACATAATAAAAACTGTGAATTACAGTAAATGTATATATGTTAAAATGAAATAAGTAGTGCAAAATAAAAATGTAGTGAGGCAATGTTCATGGGTTCGATGTTCATTCATAAATCTACTGGTGGAGAGGAAGAACTGTTCCTGAATCATCGATTGTCTTCGGGCCTCTGTACCAACCCCCTGATGATGGCAATGAGAAGAGGGCATGTCCTGGAGTGATGGGGGTCCTTAATGAAGGATGTCGCCTTTTTGAGGCATCACTCCTTGAAGATGTCCTGGATGCTGGAGCTGACTGAGTTTACAACTTTCTGCAGATTATTTCGATCCTGTGCAGTGCCCCACAACCCTCCTCCCCCCCATACCATAGAAGTAACATTATCTAATGACATTGCTACCTTCGGGGTTCTGTGAAACATGAACCTCCACAGTTCTCAGGATCCATGTATGAATGGATCGGTAACACTTGAAGTTGTGTCAAGTATCACGTGATCACTAATAATGAATCAAATTAGAAATCGTGGAACTGCGTTCACATTTAAAAAGTATTGTTTTAAAATTAGGCAGCCCAATCTTACTTCATTCAAGATGATAGCAAGCATCAATGTCTAGATTATTCCTTATATTTTTATTCCACTAATTGTGGCCAGTCTTGCAGTTAATCCATGAATGCCTTGATGCTTCTCTCCTCCTCCGACAGTTCTCACAAAAATATATTTCGTCATTCATTGCCTTTAATTCTCTTTCTTAAACAACAAATATTTACAGAACAGAAACAGGCCATTCTTCCCATTTGATTGATACTGATATTTAGTCTGCAAACAATATTTCCACACTGCATTTAACCATTTAACCACATCAGCACATTGTTTTATTCCTTTCTTCCTCACATCCTAAGCTGAGATAACTGCACCTTTACCATTCCCCCACCACATAGTTTATATGGTGGGGAATTCCACATTTTAATTGTTCTTTGGGTATTGGCAGTTCTTTAGAGTTCTCCATGAACTTATGAGTAGCCGCATGTAAGATGCTATCAGACATCCCACCCTGCAAAAAACTCATTTCAGGGAGGTAGTACCATCAATTTGTGGGAGACTCCTGGAACTTCCGGGAGGGGTGGGATGTCTGCAATAGAGTAGCTCCTTAGCAGCCAGCCAGCTAGTTTAAATAACGTTAGCTATGCTAATGAACGAATGACACCTGTTAAACTCACCTCAACATGTCTTTTACAGTCTTAACCCACCATGGGCAATAGAAAAGTCACTGTTGCAAACAGTGCAGTGAGCAACACTGTCATTATTTTTGACCCCTATTAGGCAGGGGTACACGTTAGTGTAGTCTGGGGTGACGTACGTTTTATATTTTCTTTTTCTGGAACACTCTGCCATGGCGCTTTCTCTCTCTTGTGGTCGCTCTCTCGCTCTCACGCTCACTCTCTCTCTTGTGGTCACTCTCGCGCGCTCTCTCACTGGCAAAAAAATTGATTTCCGGGACATTGTATGTAATTTGCGGGCATCAGGGAGCCACTATTAATATGCGGGAGACTCCCAGAACTTCCGGGAGAGGTGAGATATCTGTGCTATGTAAGGATGGTACAAGTTTAAGCAATAAACAGGATGTAACCAAAACAGGACAAGCTCATTGTAGGCCTACAGAGATGAGATAGAAGAGCTCGAGTCCTGGTGCTGGGCAAATAACATCTTCCTCACTGTCGACAAGACAAAGGAGATGGTTATTGACTTCAAGAGAACTCATACCACTCACACCTCCCTTTATATCAGCAGCACAGCGGTGGAAACTGTGACCAGTTTCAAATTCCCGGGAGTGCTCGTCTCGCACAACCTCTCATGGTCCCAGAACACATCCTACACAATCACGAGAGCTCACCAATCCCACTACTTTCTGAGGAGGCTGAAGAGAGCTAGACTATGCACATTAATACTCAGGATCTTCTACAGATGTGCATCACTGCATGGTACGGAACCTGCACTGCAGCGGACGGGAACGCTCCACAACGGGAAGTCAAAACTGCCCAGTCCATCACCAGCACCAGCCTACCCACTGTCGAGAGCATATGTACAGAAAGGTGCTGGAAAAAATTCCAGCAATATCATGAAGGATTCCACCCACCCTGCTCATGGACTGCTTGACCCACTCACATTAGGGAGGAGGCTACATAGCATCCATACCAAGACCACCAGACTCCAAAACAGTTACTTTCCCCAAGCAGCAAGGCTGATTAACACCTGCACCCCACCACACCACCAACCACCACCACTTTATCATTTCCCGTCAGTCACATTATGTACAAACACTCCTGAATCGGATCTGGAGTAACAATTATTTTGTTCTTTACACTTGTGTATTAGAAAAGACAATAACCAATCTTGAATAAATGATATATAACCATATAACAATTACAGCACGGAAACGGGCCATCTCGGCCCTTCTAGTCCATGCCGAACTCTTACTCTCACCTAGTCCCACCGACCTGCACTCAGCCCATAACCCTCCATTCCTTTCCTGTCCAAATATCTATCCAGTTTAACTTTAAATGACAATATCGAACCTGCCTCAACCACTTCTACTGGAAGCTCGTTCCACACACAAGGAGGCTTCAACTTTCAAAGTAAATTACTTCATTTCTTATTACCAATTAGAAGTTTGGTAAACAAAATCAGGATATAGAGTTTTTAAAAAATCAAACATGTAAAGATACGACAGGTCTTTTTAAAAAAAATCAGATTAAAAATGTATTGACAACATGGAAATTAATGGATACTAGGCTTTATGGAAAATACTGCAGCTGAAAGGTTTTTGGATGTTCTATTTTGATGCTTTAGAGCAATTACCAATTTGCAGTAATCTTGACCAAACATGAGCACTGTCAAAATGGATGAATCAAATAAATATACCAGAGAAATCAAACGATGTTACCGTGGAAAAAATACTAGGTGACACACTATTTTCTGCCAGTGTATTAGATAATTTCTTCTGCTTCTATCTAAATCATATTTATTTGATTTCTGCAATTTTTTTTAACAAATGAAACGTACTATACTTTTGAGAAGTCACTTACAGATGCCCTTCCAGTCTGCAAAAATTTCGATTATATTAATTTGCACTTGGAATTCTGGTGTATGTCACTGGAAATTATAGCTGTGGTTCTTGACATCCAAATGAAAAAAAACACACAGGATTCAGTTACATTTTGATATACTTACTGGTATTTTAAGCTACATTTACATATTTGTCAACTACAGGTCTCAAACCTGTAGTTGCCATGGTCAGATTTAAACAAACAAAAAAAAATAAGTACTAGAGAAAGGCGGCAATGCTCGATTTCTTCTTTTTTTTTAAATGTAGCTCTGCAGTTATTCTGAAAATAAGCAAAAGGAACACTATTTTCAGACTAAAGCATTCTTCCGACATTAAGACTATCATACTCTGTTTTTCTCATTTTCATTCCTATATAAATAAGAGGCCCATGAAGTGTAGCATTATACTGTTAGCAGAACAGTATCAAGCAGACATTCAGCTCTAATTAAAGAAGCCCTCATAGGATAAACCCCCCTTTCTAATTTTATATTAAGGGACTGACACCAAATTGTAAGAGCATCATACTTGTTTTATTGTTCAAAACCTCAACGGTGGAGTCCAAAATGTAGTAATCAACAATACATGATGCCCCCTCTAGTCATAACCTGAATAAATTAGTTAACAAGTAGCTTTCAAGCATCTATTTCTATAAAAACCATAAGACAAAGGAACAGAATTAGGTCACTTAGCCCATTGAATCAACTTCGCCATTCGACCAAGACTTATTTATATTCCCTTACAACCATGTTCTCCTACAATCTTCCCACAATCTTTGGCACCATTACTTATCAATATCCATTTTAAAATACCCAATGGCTTGGCCTCTACAGCCATTTGTAGCAATGAATTCCACAGATTCATCACCCTCCAGCTAAATAAATTCTTCTGCATCTCTACTCTAAAGAGATGTTCTTCTCGAAATTCCTCCGCATTTCTGTTCTAAAGGGATATCCTTCTATTCTGAGGTGGTGCCCTCTGATCCTAGACTCCCCCACTATTAGAAACACCCTCTCCATATTTACTCTATCTAGGCCTTTCAACATTGAGTTGGATTCAATGAGATTCCCTTTTCATTCTTCTAAACACCAGTCAGTGCAAGCCCAAAGTCTTCAAATGCTCATCATATATTAACCCTTTCATTTCCGGGATCATTCTCGTAAACATTCTCCAAACCCTCCCCCCAATGACTAACCAAGAACTCAAAAAGTGTGACATGGAATAATTTATTTAGAAAAAGAATGGTTTCATGCCACATATCTAATTATATGTTGACCCATCAGTCCTTTAAGTCTGCTGTGGACTGGCAAGCTGTTTACTCCTAAAAAAACACAATTGATTTAAATAAAATAGTGAATGCTATAAGACCAGTGTTAAAATTATTGCAAAAACACGGCAAAAATTGACTACATATTTAAATCTGTTTCAATTCTTATTTCCAACACTTATTGATTTTGATTCCCTGCAAAAATAAGGCAGTGTGAAACGAAAGCGAGAGTTCCGAGTTAGATTTGCTGAGGTCTGTGCGCGGTAGGAACTGTTTGATGTGGGATATTTTGACAGCGTTCGCTGGTGCAGGGGGAACAGGAAGACAGCAGCGCCACCGGTTGCGGCCTCCGCCATGAGTTTTGAGTGGCCCTGGCAATATAACTTCCCTCCTTTCTACACGTAAGTCGTATTTGATTCGCTTTTCACGTTGGAGATGTGGAATAAAGCAAATGAACTGAATAAGAGACCGAGGTCGGATGGATAGGCGCTTCCCGCGGAGATCGTCACAGAGGAAGTTGTCAATAGGGAACGAGGAAGAGTCGCCTCCCTGACTCTTCCCACCTGTTTCTCACCACTTTGTGAGCCAAGACCCGAACGCAGAAGGGTCTACCTTTGTGGACACTTCAGTTCTCCCAATTGCCACCTTATTTCAAACCCTCCCAAAATCCAGCCATCACCTTGCAGCAAGCTCCCTAGCTCAGGCGTATTCCTTTCCCTGGGCCCAGGGTACCTTTTTACATGCAACGAACGTATCTCTTCTAACAATTTAGACATGCAAACAGCTTATCAGTCTGTATAACTTACCCTGTTCCCTTATTATTTAAATACCGCACCTCTGAAACGAGGCGGTTGCTCTCCAGTCTTGACCAATTAGCCTACTTCCAATCATAGGATGCACCCTTTCCTGCCTTGGCTTGTATGGGATAGAGGAACACTTTGTGTGTTTTCATCTCCTGAAACCAGGTTTGTCAAACTTCTGTCCCAAATTCTTTCTCTAACCCAAGAGATACAGGGCAACCATCCTCTCCTTTGATGCAAGAATATTCCTAGCTCCCTGGTACCAAGCCTATCCACCCACTTCCTGAATCCAGATACTGTATTGGAGAAAAGTAATTTCATTCTGATCATTAGAGAAAATACAGACAAGTTTTTATTAATATTCCTCACAATACAAAGTTGCCATATATGAAAGTTGCTTGTTGTGGAAAGCAAGTCTATTGCACCAATACAGAGATACTTCTTGATTTTCTTTAAGCAGGAGGGTGAAATATTCTGCAATCGCTGTCAAGGACCATGTGACATCATTTAAAAGGATAGTGCCTGTTAGCACCCTGCATTGTAAGTGTCGTAAAGTGCTCGGGTGTTTCAGAGATTATGGAGCAATTATTTCTAAATGTTCATGAGACGGTGATGATAAGCTGCATTTTTTGATGACTACAGGTTCCGAGGTGAAAATATACCTAAAGTACCATTTTGCAGGGAATTCCAGGACTTGGACCCAGCAAAGATACTGTACATGGATGGTGATTCAAGTCGGAATAGTGCAAAAGCAGAAAGGAGAATTGCATCTTGTGTGTTCTGTGCAGTAGTTGCCTTTGCAGAAGAGGGAGAACTGTTCAGGAACTGGTAGAGCACATGTAACCAAAGTGAATTTCCTCACTTTCCTGCAGAGATGTAATGAACAGCTACTGTGCACTACACAAGCTGCCATTTTGATGCTAGATTAACTACCTGGAAATTAAATGGTATCCAATGTCCAAGTCATTGGGTGCTGCTGAATTGGCCTTAAATGAGTGAAGAACATTCTTTACCTATTAAGCCAATTCAAGGTGTCCAATCAAAAGTCAGATAGTCAGGGTTTGCATCCAGGTCCAGAGAGAGCCACTTGGTGTTGAGAATCAAAGTTGGGGGGTGGAGAACAAGTGGTGATAAGAGCCTGTGATTAAAGTTAGAGGCTAGGGTAAAGGTGGTCATCTCGCCTGTTGATCAGGGAGCGGGAT
The DNA here is from genome assembly GCF_963921235.1 of Mobula hypostoma. Taxonomy (NCBI): domain Eukaryota; kingdom Metazoa; phylum Chordata; class Chondrichthyes; order Myliobatiformes; family Myliobatidae; genus Mobula; species Mobula hypostoma. Next base: position 36,743,588 of record NC_086128.1, read on the forward strand.
CATATCAGGTAACTGATGGATTGAAAGTTGGGAATTGGTTGGTGAGTGGGGTTGGGCTGGTGATTTAGGTGATCATTTAACTGAGGGATCATTTAATTGATGGGATATCTGGAAGAAAAACCACTCAGCACATAACTTCAAAGAGATCTAACTTGACTGGAGCTCCCAGCAACCACCTGGCTCCTGCATTGGCAGTTCAACTTCTGTTCCTACAAAAGCAGGCCTCACGTGTGTGTTGGGAGCCGGTTTTGCATCCTTGACTTACAGATAGTATGGTTCATTGCATTGAGAATAAAAATGCCAAGTGCAGCATCCAGATGTGAATGGCATGCCATTCGATGCCAGTGTTCATGTCCAGGCATCTTCCTGTGTTAGGCATTAGAGGAAAGCAAATGTCAGACTTCACAGATCATACTGTAATAACCTGATTTTCCTTCAAGTTTATTGCTTACAGAAATTGAATCACATAGCACAGAAAATATGTGTCTTGATAACTTAATTTCCAGCATAAATATTGAGGTTAGAACAAGCAGTCAGGCTGTTTTAACCGGATGGTGCTGGGATTCTTGATTGTTGTTGACTCAGCCAGATGCGTGAAGAATATTCTGACATGTTCCTGATTTGCACCTTTGTCAATAAAAGGAAGGCTTTAGGCAGTGAAGAGATGAGTTACTTGATGAGAGGGTGCAGGGGTGATTTACCAGGAAACTTGCCTGGACTGGAGGACATGTTAGGAGCACAGAGTGAGTGAGCTCGGGCTTTTCTCTTTGGAGTAAAGGAGTGTGAGAGATATCTTGATAGAGGTGTACAAGATGACAAGAGGCATAGATCGAGCAGATATCCGGAGACTTTTTCCTAGGGTGAGATGGTCAATACATGGGGGTATAATTTTAACCTGATTGGCCTCTCTATTTAAGAAAGGAAAGAGAGCATCCACTTAAGGTGAGATGGGGTCATTTCAAGGGAGATGTGAGGAGTAAGTTTTTTTACACGGAGAATGGTGAGTGCGTGGAATATGCTACTTGGGTGGTGATAGAGGCAGATACTAAGAGACATTTGGATAGCCCTTAACATCTGAGGGCGTATCCTGTTGAATTTTTACTCAGCCATCATTGAGTGTGTTGTGACCACATTTGGTTTCCTGCCTCCTTCTCCCTCTCCAAGTCCAGGTTACAACGAGTGGTCCACTCAGCGGAGAAGATCATTGGCTGACAGCGACCAACATTAGAAGACCTGTTCACCGTCAGAGCAAAGGAAAGAACTGAAAAAATTACTGCTGATTCTACCCACCCTCGCAGTCACTATTCATAAAATTGCCATCAGGGAGACCCTATAAGTCCATCACCACCAGGACCAAAGCTTCTTTCCTGCAGCTATCCAGCTTCTCAACAAAATTTATTCAGGTGGTCAACCTAACTGAACCTGCACAGCATCCGCCAAGTGGTCTTTGTTGTTCTCCTTAGAAACACAGAAAACGTACAGCACAATACAGGCCCTTCGGCCCACAAAGCTGTACTAAGCATGTCCCTACCTAAGAACTACCTAGGCTTTACCCATCGCCCTCTATTTTTCTAAGCTCCATGTAGCTATCCAGGAGTCTCTTAAAAGACCCTATCGTTTCCACTGCCGCTGGCAGCCCATCCCACACACTCACCACTCTCTGTGTAAAAAAACTTACCCCTGACATCTCCTCTGTACCTACTTCCAAGCAGCTTAAAACTGTGCCCTCTCATGCTAGCCATTTCAGCCCTGGGAAAAAGCCTCTGACTAAACACACGATCAATGCCTCTCATTATCTTGTACACCTCAATCAGGTCACCCCTCATCCTCCGTCGCTCCAAGGAGAAAAGGCTGAGTTCACTCAACCTATTCTCATAAGGCATGCTCCCCAATCCAGGCAACATCCTTGTAAATCTCCTCTGCACCCTTTCTGTGGTTTTCATGTCCTTCCTGTAGTGAGGCGACCAGAATTGAGCAGAGTATCCTTGTTCTGTGGATAATTATTTAATCTGTTCGTATGTTGACATTCATTTAAGTATGGTTATTGTCGTTTGTGCATGTAACTGTTCTGCTAATTGTTGATTGCTTATGACTGCACTATTGACTTTTAAATTGTTGATTGCTATTGTGCTGTCAGTTATGGTATTGTCCTGTGTTTTATGCTTAGAACCAAACTACAGTCAATTCTGGTATGTTTCACATACTGGCTATGAAGTGATTCTGATTGTAATTGTATAGAAATGGAAGGATATGGACATTATGTAGGCAGAAGAGATTAGTTTAATTGCCCATTTGATTGCTAATTTAATTGGGTCGGCAAAACATTGTGGGCCAAAGAGCCTGTTCCTTTGTTGTACTGTTCACTAACCTATGTTCTCAATAAAAAATATTGGAAGTAGTTCAGAGGTGGTATACTAGACTGACCCTTGAATTAACAGGTAGTCTTATGAAGAAAGGCTGAATAGGCTAGGCTTATATTCATGGAGTTTAAAAAAGTGAGGGGTGACTTGATTGAGACATAAAATCCTGAGGAGGCTTGACTGAGTGGATGTTTCGTGTTGTGGGAGAATTTAGAACGATTCAAGGAGAGGTACTCTCAAAGTCAGAAATACGACCATTCTTTTCTGCACTTTGAGAATTTGGCATTTTGTTTTGAAAGAACAGTAGAAGCAGAGCCTTTGAATATTTTAAAGGCAAAGTTGGATAAATTCTTGATAAGCAAAAATGTGGATGAGCTGGTCAGGTTACAATCAGATCAGCCATCAACTTATTGAATGAAGTACAAAGCAGATTCAAGGGGCCAAATGATTTACCATCTCTCCTAAATTGTTTGTTTTGTTCTGAACAATTTTCTATTTACGGCATTGATTGTACCAGCTGAGTGAACAGTACATTGGAGATGTTGAATAATCATCTCATACATTGAGGTTATAGAAGCATGAAAGTATGTCATAACCTTTGTCTAAAAACTGCACAAATAAACCCTTTAACCAAAAGGCAATGTTTATATTTGAAATCATTAACCCTCCAAGGCATTGGTGAGACCCACTGTAAATTGGGGGACTGTTCTGTTGAGTACCTCCACACCATCCGCCAAAAGCGGAATTTGCCGGTGGCCAACCATTTTAATTCCTGTTCCCATTCCCGTTCCAACATGTTGTTCCATGGCCTTCTCTTCTGCCACGATGAGGCCGCTGTCAGGTTGGAGGAGCAACACTTCATATTTTGTCTGGGGAACCTCCAACCTGATGGCATGGATGTCAATTTCTCCTTCCAGTAATACATTTTTTACTTCTCCCTTCCATCTCCTGTTTCACACTCTGGCCTCTTACCTCTTCTCGCCTGTCTGTCACCTCCCCCTGAGTCCCCTCCTTCTTCCCTTTCTCCTATGGTCCACTCTTCTCTCCTATCAGATTCTTTCTTATCCAGCCCTTTACCTTTCCCACCCACCTGGCTTCACCCATCAACTTCTAGCTAGTCTTCCTTCCACTCCCCCAACTTTTTTATCCTGGCGTCTTCCCCCTTCCTTCTCAGTCCTGAAAAAGGGTGTCAGCCTGAAACATCGACTGTTTGGCCATTTCCATAGATGCTGCCTGACCTGTTGAGTTCCTCCAACATTTTGTGTGTGTTGCTTGACATTACATGGGACATACAGCACAGAAGGCGGTTTTTTGCAAAAGCAGGCCACACTAACATTTACGCTCCGCTCAAGCCTCTTTTCCTTGTTCCTCAAGGAGTCATAGAGCATTGGGCTCTTCAGCCCAACCGATCCATGCTGACCAAGATGCCCGTTAAATTAGTCCTGTTTGGTCCATATCCCTCTAACTTCCTGTCCACGTGCTTGTCCAGTTGCCTTTTAAATGTTGTTAATGTACCACATCACATTAACACATCAACCACATCTTCTGGCAGTTCATTCCATATACGGACCACCCTCAGGGTGAAAAAGTTGCCCCATAAGTTCTTATTAAATCTCTCTCCTCTCACCTTAAACCAGGGTTTCCCAATCTGCTTAATGTTATTGGTCTATGGCATAAAAGAGGTTGGGAACCCCTGTCTTAAACCTATACACTCTAGTTCTTGATTCCCTAACCCTGGGGAAAAAGACTCACTTTATCCATGCTCCTTGTGTTTTTATACACCTCTGTAAGATCACCCCTCATTCTAATATGCACCAATGAATAATGTCCCAGCCTGCGAATCCTTTTCTATAACTTAGTCTCTCAAGTCCTGGCAACATCCTCATAATTTTTTTTCTGCACTTTTTCCTTATGTAATTCTTGTTTTCCTTTCTCTCTAACACGTTTGTCTGTTGTTACCATAATACAAAGTCAAAAATCATTTATTATCAAAGTACGGATATGTTATCATACATTGAGATTTTTTTCCTGCATGCATTTACAGGAAAATAAAGAAACTGTACATAAAGACTGACAACCGATGTGCAAAAAAGACAAGTTGTGCAAATAAAAAAATACTGAGAATCTGAGTTGTAAAGGGATCTTGAAAGTGAGTCAGAAGGTCGTAGAATTTGTTCAGAGTCGTGGTGATTGAAATTAACCATGCTGATTTAGGAGCCTGATGGTTGTAGGGTAATAATTGTTCCTGAACCTGTTGGTATAGGACCTAAGGCTCCTGTACCTCCATCCCGATGATAGGAGTGAGAAGAGAACATGGTCTGGATGGTGGGGGTCTTTGATGAGGGATGTTGCTTTCTAGTGGCAACGCTCTATGTAAATATGCTCAGTGGTGGAGAGGAATTTGCCTGTGATGGACTGGGCTGTATCCACCACTTTCTGTGGTCTTTGCCATTCCTGGTGTTTTCATACCAGGCAGTGATGCAGCCAGATAGGATACTCTCCACTGTGCATTTATAGAAACTTGTCGAAAGTTTTTGATGAAATGCTGGATCTATACAAACTTCTAAGAAAGTAGAGTTACTATTGTGATTAATTACTGTAACAGTTACTGATGCTCTCCATCTCCATTCCCTGAATGAGGATTAGCTCTTGGCCCTCCAGCTTCTTCCTCTTGTAGTTCCTTTTCAGTATTTTTATTGATTTTGATTTCTATATATAGAAGAATACAGAGTTCAAGAGAATACATATTATAAAACAAAAGACAAAATATAATAATACCAGATACAGTATATTGAATCACATTAGCGAACTCCTTACTCTATATTCATATGGATTAGATTAGTTCATATATTAGAATATAAACAATTTTATTAAGAAAAAAAAAGATCTACACCCACTACCAAAGCCGAAGCTGTTTGGGGAAAAAAAGAAAAAAGAAACATATCAGATAATAAAATATACTGTTAACCAACTTCTGTACTTTAACAAGTCAAAGATTATGAAAATAACTTAAAAACGGCCCCTACAAATTTTGAAAATCTTGGTTAGATTCAGAAATTGAACAACGAATCTTTTTTAAATTTAGGCATGCCATAACATCCCATAACCACTGAGCATGATTAGGCAGAACAGCATCCTTCCATTTAAACAAAAGCGCCCTCCTAGCCATAAGAGAGATAAAAGACAGAATGTGCAGATCAGATGTCTTCAAGATGATATCTTTCCTTCCAACAATACCAAATAGGGCAGTCAAAGGATGAGGCTTAAAATTTACTTTAAAGAATACAGAAAAAGTTTGGAATACTTCCTTCCAATATTTTCCAAGACTTGGGCACGTCCAAAACATATGAATAAGTGAAGCTTATTCATATGTTACACCTATCACAGTAGGGAGATATATCCATATAAAAACGAGATAATTTACCCGTGGTCATATAAGCCCTATGAACCACTTTAAATTGTAGGAGGGAATGACGAGCACATAGCAATGAAGTATTAACCAATTTAAAAATCTCATTCCAAGTTTCTTCTGAAATTGAGGTCTGTAAATCTTGTTCCCAAAGATTTTTAATCTTGTCTAAAGAACCATTTCTCATTCCCAACAACATATTTAGATTAGATTAGATTATGAGGACATCTATCTTTTATTGTCATTTAGAAATGCATGCATGAAGAAATGATACTATGTTCCTCCAGTATGATATCACAGAAACACAGGACAGACCAAGACTAAAACTGACAAAAACCACATAATTATAACATATAGTTACAGCAGTGCAAAGCAATACCATAATTTGATAAAGAGCAGACCATGGGCACGGTAAAAAAAAAGTCTCAAAGTCCCAATAGCCCATCATGTCACGCAGACGGTAGAAGGGAGAAACTCTCCCTGCCATGAACCTCCAGCACCACAAACTTGCCGATGCAGCACCCTGGAAGCACCCGACCACAGCTGACTGAGTCTGTCCGAAAACTTCGAGCCTCCGACACTGAGCGCCATCTCTGCCGAGCGCTTCGACCCTGCCCCGGCCGCTGAGCAGCAAGCAAAGCCGAGGACTTGGGGCCTTCCCCTCCCGAGATTCTGAATCACACAGTAGCAGCGGCAGCGAAACAGGCATCTCAGAAGTTTCACCAGATGTTCCTCCATGCTCTCACGTCTGTCTCCATCAAATCAGGATTGTGCACGGCACCCTACTTGACAGATAACAGATATTCATCACCGGAGTGGCCGCTGCAAACTGCGTCGCACCGCCATCTTCTCCTTAGAATATTGGATTATCAGGTTCTTTTTATATAATTTAATAAAGTAAGAAAATTTTCTTTAAATAGGTATTTATAATTCTTAGTAATTGTTACACCCAAATAAGTGAATTGGTTTCTTACAGTTTTAAAAGGGTGGTTAATATCAGTTAATACCAAATTATTCAAAGGAAAGAGTTTGCTCTTGTGTAGGTTCAGTTTATATCCAGAAAATTGACTAAAACAAGATAGTAAAGAAAGCACAGAAGGTAATGAGGTTTCAACAGACATTAGAAATGTAAAGCAATAAATCATCCGCATAAAGTGAAACTTTGTGGATAGTACCCTTCCATAGAATACCAGTGATATCCTTAGATTCTCAAAAAGCAATAACTAAAGGTTCTAAAGCCAGGTCAAAGAGTAAAGGACTCAAAGGGCAACCTTGTCTGGTTCCACGTTGAAGTTTGAATGGTTTACAATTCTGAGAATTAGTAAGAACCTGAGCAAAAGGGGATAAATACAGTAATTTAATCCATTGAATAAAGTTGGACCCAAAATTAAATTTTTCTAAAATTTTAAATAAATAATGCATTCAACCCGATCAAAAGCCTTCTCAGCGTCTAAGGATATCACACACTCCGATATCTCCTTAGAAGGAGAATAAATAACATTTAATAATCGACAGATATTAAAATGCGAATATCGATTTTTAATAAAGCTAGTCTGATAGTCAGAAATGACAGATGGTAAGATATTTTCCATCCTACGGGCCAGAACTTTAGATAAAATTTTAGCATCAACAGTAAGTGAAGAAATTGGTCTATATGAAGAACATTCAGTTGGGTTCTTATTCTTTTTAAGGATAAGTGAAATAGAAGCTTCGTAAAAGGATTGCGGTAACCTACCTAACTTAAGAGAGTCTGAAAAAACTGAACATAAATGGGGTATGAGCAAAGAGGAAAAAGCGGTATAAAATTCTCCAGAAAATTCGTCAGGACCTGGAGCTTTCCCTGAATGCAACAAACGTATAGCTTCGGCTATTTCTTCGTGAGAAATACATTGATCCACTGTTTTCGGTCATCGACAGAAAGCGTAGGGATATTTATTTGGTCTAAAAAGTTATCCATTACAGTATTATCTTTAAGAAGATCAGAGCTATAAAGTTTAGAATAAAATTCTCTAAAAGTATCACCTATTTCTAAATGATCAGTTGTCCTAGTACTGTTAGCTTTATAAATTTCTTTAATCTGTCGTTTAGCACTCAAAGTTTTAATTTGGTTAGCCAATAATTTACCGGTTTTATCCCCATGGATATAAAATTGTCTTTATCCTTTAAAAGTTGAGTTTCAATAGGGTATGTTAATAAAAAATCATGTTTAGCTTTAATTTCAACCCGTCTTTTATATACAGCAGGATCTGAGGTCAAAGCGTAATCTTCATCTAATTGTTTCAGCTGATTGGCTCCTCTTGTAGTCGATAAATCAACCCTTTCATTTTGCTGACATTGAATGAGGAGTGGTTGTTGTGGCATCACTCAACCAGATTTTCAATTTTCTATATGCTGATTCTTCACTACCTTTAATTCAGACAACAGTGGTATCGTCATCGTCAACAATACATCAGTATTATTCCCTTCAAGCATTTCCCCTTAAAACAATTCCAGTGACAGTAGTTGCATTCCCAGCTGAGATAAATAAGTTTCTTCTTGAGTTCTCTGTTGGCTTTCTTAGAACCCTCTGTTGTAACATGAACTGGAAGAAAAATCTGCTGCCAGCCTGGCTCCATAACATAGCAATACATCAAATATGTGCAGCTAAGGAAAGTAATCATTCTCGGAACATTTGATTATATTCTTGACGACTTATGTAGCATTGCATTGAATGGCCATTAGTCTCACTTATAAACTATTATTGCAACACTTGATGACATTCTGTGTAACTTCCTTAGGAGTTTGCAAAGATTTGGAATGACATCTAAAACTTTGACAAACTTCTATAGATGTGCAGTGGAGAGTATATTGACTGGCTGCGTCACAGCCTGGTGTGGAAGCACCAATGCTCTTGAATGGAAAATCCTGCAAAAAATACTGGATACAGCCCAGTCCATCACAGGCAAAGCCCTCTCAACCATTGAGCACATCTACATGGAGCATTGTTGCTGGAAAGCAGCATCCATCATCAAAGAACCCCACCACCCAGAACATTCTCTCTTCTCGCTGCTGCCATCAGGAAGAAGATACAGGATCCTCAGGACCCACACCACTAGGTTCAGGAACAGTTATTACCCCTCAACCATCAGGTTGTTGAACCAGAGGGGATAACTTCACTCAACTCCACTTGCCCCATCACTGAACTATTCCCACAACCTTTGGGCTCACTTTCAATGACTCGTCATCTCATATTCTTGATATTTATTGTCTGTTTATTTATCATTATTATTTCTTTCTTTTTGTATTTGCACAGTTTGTTGTCTTTTGCACACTGGTTGAATGACCAATTGGTGTGGTCTTTCATTGATTCTGTTATGGCTTTTTTTATTTATTATGGACTTATTGAGTATGCCCGGAAGAAAATGAATCTCAGGGTTGTATATGGTGACATATGTATACTTTGATAATAAATTTACTTTGAACTTTGAAAGCAGTATTTCTGTCTTAAACTTGCAATTCACAGCCTTGAATTATATGCACTTTCTTGTTTTCCCTGATGCATCTGATGAAAAGAAACTAAAAACAGCATCATTTCATTCATTTTCTCAGTTGTGATCCAGTTGAGAAGCACTGTCAAGTTTGAATCTGAGGTTTGTACATTCAAGGCCAATTTAAAAGCTTAAGCCCAAAACTGTAGGTTTACACTTTTTTAGAGTACCAAAAGTAGGTTGCATTGTCAAAAGTTGTTTTTTTTTTATGTGAAAAGTTAAAACTGATCTCTTAAGTAGCCTTGTAGTTGGTTTCCTGGGTGATTATTTATCCAGTTATTACTCCACTGCTTTTCGAAGAGGTGCTATGTGAAAATTGACTGCTATGTGTTTTATATTATAAGAGTGTCTACAAAAGATACTCATTGGAAGAAGCATTATTTATATCATGCTGAGGTTGAGAAAGGCACAAAATAAATACAAGCCTGAAGCTGATTGGTAGATGTGAGAACAGTTCCTGATCAATCTCATTTCATGATGTTGGACAGGAAATACTGGTTAATCCTGTCATCAGCCTTGCAAATTTCGCCAGAACAACAGGAAGGAGCCTTTATAATGATGGAAAATATCCCAAGGTGCTTCACAAAAGACAAAAAATTGACACAACTTGAATAAATTGGGACAAATAAATAAAAATTCAAGCAATGCAGTATTTTATTGAATGTCTTAGAAGAAGAAATAGAGTGAGACAAAGAGATTGAGTAAGAAAATTCCGGATCTTGGAGCTGACAAACCAGAAGGCATGAGTGCCACTAGTGAGGTGGACATACAGTACTGTACAAAAGTCTTAGGCACATAAATATAGCGAGGGTGCCTAAGACTTTTGTACAATACTATAACAATTTTACGTAAACACAAACACACACAACACGCTGGAGGAACTCAGCAGGTCGGGCAGCATCAGTGTAAAAGATCGGTCGACGTTTCGGGCCAGAACCCTTCGTCGGGACTGTAGAGGGAAGGGGCAGAGGCCCTATAAAGAAGGTGGGGGGAGGGTGGGAAGGAGAGGGCTGATTTTATGTATTGTACTGTACTGCCACACAAAAAAACAAATTTCATGACATATGTGAGTGATGATAAACCTGATTCTGATATGGGTCTGTGTTGTGGACTGAGAGTGGGAAGAGGGCACAGAGAAGGGGATCATGGTTGGGAAAAGAGGAAGGGAGAGGGGAGGGAACAGGAAGTACCAGAGAGACGGTCTGTAATGGTCAATAAAGTAATCATGTGGAATCAAAGTATGTTGCCTGGTGTCTCAGGGCTGGGTGTGTCTGCACCTGGCCCTGGCACTCCTCCTCTGCCACCTGTCCCAAAATCCTGCCGCAGCGTTCCACCCTCACCATTCCCAACATCCTTTGCTCCCGCCAGATTTACAAACTCGCTCTCTGCTCTACGTTGATATATACCTAAGACTTTTACACAGTACTGCAGTAGGGTATGAACATAAATCCTTCATTTTATTTTGGTTGCCAGAAGAATGGCTTTAAACTGGAGATAATGCAAGGGGCAAAGCCATAGAGCTGTCTGAGGATGACAGCTAATGGTTGTACTTGTACTTAATCCAGGTATTGCTGTCACCCAGTGACATTTCCAACTAGAGTGAGGTTTACTGTCACTGAATTCTATGGCATAAAGTCAGTTGTTTTGTAGCAGCAGTACAATGTAAAGGTGTAAAATTGCTATGAATTACAAAATAAATAGTGCAAAAAAAGGAATAATGAGGCAATGTTCATGGTTTCAATCTAGAGCCCATGCTGCTTATAACTGAGTGCCCAGTGAGCACAGAATTGGGTATGTTTGCAGACAAGTAGTCTGCCACCATTATCTCACCTCTCACAATAGAATGATTCTCCAGGGGGGGAAATAACAAAAGAATACAGAGTTGAACAGTGGAATATTTTTCATTGTTGTGTTCCTTCCCCTTTGTGATTTCCACCATTTCGTGGTTGAGGAATGAGGCAAGGTGAAAGAGAGACAAATGAAGAGCTCTACAGACACCTACAAATAAATCTTTGTGATTAGACAATTCATGCTTGTTTAACCATGCTTAGATTTGGGAAAGACTCTTCAAGCAGAATGGCATGATATTTTGGGGGTGGGAGGCGGTGATGTAACTAATGAAGCCTCACTGGCCGTTTGTCTCAGTTATTGGGAAATATAACTTCATCGCTTAAATAAAAACTAAAAGAAACAAAAGTCCAAAGGTTAACCACAAACGTCAGTGGATGTTAATTTTGCCATTCACTGTCACCAGAAATGATTGCTGCTTGGAGAAGGGATACTAAATATAGAATGATTAATACAAAAAAGAATGAACTTGTGGATATTGGACACACTTTCCCAGTGCTGTCAAAGATTAGCAGAAAATTTAAGCAAAACTATCAATTCTTTACAGCAGACGCAGCATCTATGTAAATGTAATAGGGAGCAAAGTACTTTTTCGATTGTACGTATTTCTGAGAGACTGCACAACATCTTTTAATCTCCTATTTAATGTTCTTTTGTGAATTTATTTGTGGGCAAACTCTCAGTCATAAGGTAAATGGTGAAGTTAATAGAAATCCAGATTTTTGATTACTGACATGCTTGCTGTAAGGCAAGAACAGGAGAACTGCATGGTTTTTTCCTTCCCTTACAAACAGTCATTTAAACTATGGATAAATACAAGAGCTACAGAAATGAGGTCATAGGGTATAGTTATGTTTTACTGACTGTCTTACCAAGTATTATTAATAGCGATGTTCCACAAAGCAATCAGTCCTTTTCCATTTAATCTATTCCCAATTGAAAGATTGTTCAACCAAGTTGAAAATTTACAGAGATTCAAACATATATTTAAGATGTGAAAGTTTGAGTAGGTAAATTGGATTGAATTTCACACTATAAGCACAGGACAAAGGACATTGAAGCTAATTTTAGAATGATTTGAGAGTATAATGTTAGTTGTTAGACAGCTTTGCATGAAATGGAGTGTGGATATGTGAATGCAGAGTAGGCCTCTATGTGATCAATAGCTGGAAAAATACAGAAGCAAACATTGGCAGTTGAGCCTGTGTATGGAATACTTGAGGAATAACGGAAATAATTTCTTAAACTATTATAGTCATTTAGCAAAGAATTGGCTCTTTGGCCAACGGTGTCCATGTTGACCATCAAGTATCCATCTTTTCTAACCCATTACCAGTACTTCTTCTGTAGACTACTTTATTTAGATGCTTAAACGTTGTAAGCATTTGTCAGTAATACCTTTTCAAGCAGTGTGTTCCAAGCTCCAACCATCCTATGGGTGAAAAGGTTCTTTTTCAGACCACTCTAAACCTTGTATCCTTATCCTAAACGTATGCCCTCTAACTTTAGATACCTCTGTTATGGGGAAAGTTTCTGCTATCTACCCTGTCTAAGCTGAGGTCGCCTCTTATCCTTCTTCAGTCCCAAGAAAAATAAAGCCAGCCTATCCAGTCTTCTGTCATATAATGCATAGGCTCAAAACATAAATGTAACAATTAATGCCATGTGCAGTACTTCAGCTATGGCAAATCTAATGTTTTATAAGGTGTATCATAACCTCTCTGCTCTTGTATTCTTTGGTCTGGATAATAAAGGCCAATAAGGGATTTTAGGATGCTGCCTTCATTATGTTGTCATAAATGAAATTCTCCATTCCAGAAATACTCCAAAGCTTGCTTATGTTTTTGAGCCTATGCATTAATCCAATACTTATTCACTTGTTAGATACATGCTAGAACACTAACATCACACTTACCTTTCAAAATTAAGCATCTGAAGGTGCGACAGTCTTGGAATATAATAACTATTAATCTTACAGCGGTGTTGTTATTGACTGAGCAGTGTATTTATGTATGAAGATATTTAATCAGATAAGTACCCATCTCAATATATACTTGCATTAAATGTGAGGAATAAGGATTAACTTGAGTCCTACACTCCTATTCACATGTTTCAGTATTACAATTGCACCAATATTGATACACTGGGGAGTCAACTTGTATTAGAATTTGCAATTGCTGTTCTATTACTTTGACAAAATGTCAAAACGTTTCATGCGTGTACGTTGGTTTGCTGATACATTTATCACTATAAGGCCAAGTAATGAGTAGTTTTTAGAATAACCTACTAACTAAAAACATTTTCTTACCCACATAATTCTGTGTTTTTTATTGCCAGACTACAACCAAATGTTAACACACAGCGTAAGCAACTAGCAGCATGGTGCTCACTGGTGCTCTCTTATCTACGCTATCACAAGCTTTACACTATTGATGTATTGGAGGCCCAAGAAAGCCCACTATTCAACAATAAGAAGATCCAAAGTATCCTTTTGCTAATCTACATTATACAGTAAATTTAGTGTTTAGATTTAGTGTTTGTCAGTACAGTAGATTCAGATGTAGTGTTTGTTAATATGCATTATACAGTAGATTTAGTATTTTGTTGTATTTCACCTATCAAAGTTAGGTTTCATAGATGTTTGAAATTTTATGGAATTGTACATGGCTACCATTTGTGCTATCTTTCTAAAAGAATTGTTCATCTTCTGCAGCAGCCTTGACTCAGTTGGTTGCACTTTCTGTTCTGAGTCTGAAGGTTATGGGTCCAAAACTGCCCTCAGGAGTTCAAGCACAAAAATCTAAGCTAACACTCCACTGTCATACTGAAGGAAGACACAGGATTGAAATAAGCTGCAGAGAGTTGTAAACTTAGCCATTTCCATCATGAGCATTGGCCTCCATAGTATCCAGGACATCTTCAAGGAGCGATACCTCAAAAAGGTGGCGTCCATCATGAACGACCCCCAACACCCGGGTCATGCCATGTTCTCAGTGTTACTATCAGGAAGGAAGTACAGGAGCTTGAAGGCGCCTTTACTTCCTGAGAAAGCTAAGGAAATTTGGCCTGTCCCCTAAAACCCTCACTAATCTTTATAGATGCACCATAGAAAGCATTCTTCTAGGGTGCATCACAACCTGGTATGGAAGTTGTCCTGTCCAAGACTGGAAGAAGCTGCAGAAGACCGTGAACACGGTACAGCACATCACACAAACCAATCTTCCGTCTGTGGACTCACTTTACACCGCACGCTGTCGGAGCAGTGCTGCCAGGGTAATCAAGAACACGACCCGCCCAGCCAACACACTTTCCGTCCCTCTTCCCTCCGGAAGAAGGCTCAGGAGCTTGAAGACTCATACGGCCAGATTTGGGAACAACTTCTTTCCAACTGTGATAAGACTGCTGAACAGATCCTGACCCGGATCTGGGCCGTACCCTCCAAATATCCGGACCTGCCTCTCGGTTTTTTTTGCACTACCTTACTTTCCCTTTTCTATTTCCTATTTATGATTTATAATTTAAATTTTTAATATTTACTATTGATTTGTACTCCAAGGAGCATGAAGAGCAGAATCAAATATCGCTGTGATGATTGTACGCTCTAGTATCAATTGTTTGGTGACAATAAAGTATAAAGTATATGCATTGATTCAGGAATAGCTTCTTCCCTCTGCAATCTGAATGGACATTGAACCCATGAACACTACCTCACTACTTTTTCATTTTTTCTCTCATTTTGAGTTACTTATTTAATTTAACTATTTAATATTTATACTTACTATAATTCAGTCTTTTTTCTCTTATTATGTATCACATTGTACTGCTGCTGCAAAGACAACAAATTTCACAACATATGCCAGTTATATTAAACCTGTTTCTGATTCTGACTACTCTACTATAGAGATGCTGTCCAAAAAGCCTTTGAATTGGGGTGCTTGAATTGTTCTGTAAAGGATGTAAAAGAACCTGTGGAGCTCTTTCAAGAAAGATTTAGGTATTATCCCTGCTGAAATGGCCAATAATTATCCTTTAAACAGTCTATCTGCTCATTATTCCTTTGCATATTTCTTATGTGTTGCTTGCCACATTTCCCATATTCTAGCACTACACACTTCAAAAGTACTTCATTGTTAATAGAATGCCTTAATCATTGTAGATGGGATATAGTCAAGAAAAATTGCAAAGTAAAGCATTTTCCCTAACTTCAGTTTGAAGGGAAGTTTCCCTTAGAAGCTATCCAAGTTGTATTAGAAGAACTCCGGAAAAAAGGTTAGTAGACTGCGTTATTCATTCTTCTCAGAAATTGAGACGAGATTTTTTTTCCCTTCAAAAAAAAATTAAATAAAGTTAGAATAAAATACTTCTTTGTGTGTTGCATTCCTATCTTTATGTATAAACTTAATAATTACCTCAGCTGCTCACTGCCCTCCTGCTGGTTTAGTAAGTATACAAATCACATGCTGTGTTACTGGTTCACGCAGAGTAAGGTTTATGTTGTGATAGCTGATCTCAGCAAAGACTGAAACAAGATATTTGTGACCCAGAGCAAATGCTATCTGGCCTGAGAGTTTTCTAACATTTTTAATTTCATATTTACAGCATCTGCAGTTTATTTTGATTTTCAGATTCCCCTAAGATTGTTTTGGTTAAGTAACCCATCATGAAGAAATAGGCAAATACTGGATGTTTAAATTTTGATATGATGATTGAATAGTTGACAAAAAAACAGAATTTTCTTTTCCTGCTTATGTGCTGGATTTGGTTTTGGGGAATATGTAGCTTAAGGTTTATGGACTGTATCTCCATTTGTTTTTACTCTCAGGAAACTTAGAATGGATTGATAAAAATAAAACTCGCTGTCTCATTATGTGGAGGAGACCAGAAGAATGGGGAAAACTTGTGTATCAGTGGGTAAGAAGTAGCTTGCTGACTACAGTACTTCAGACTCTGCAGTTAATATCCTGGAGGGTTGTAAAATTAATTCTCTCTATTAATATTTGTTTTATTTGATGCACTTATTTTGGCAGGCTGATAATGTTAAAAGGTAGATCTTTCTAAACAGCAACTGTTTGGAACAAAGAGAAGCTCATCACATTTTCCCCTTCTTGAAACTAAATTTCCAAAAAAAAACAAAAGAATAGCAATGAAAGTGTTGTACTTTTAAAAAAAACAATCAGTACCTTAAATATTCAGTAGCCTGCCTATATATTCAAAAGGCTTGGTAGTAGGTTGTCTCCACCCTTTCAAATAGTATGAATGACACAATTAAAGACTCCATGCTTTAGGACGCAAGAGTCCAACTGAAAGCAGTTCATTTATAAACTCATCCTAACCAGCCAAATAGACTTGCTGCACATGTCACTAAGAGGCTACCAAGATGTATGTTAAATAGAAATATCATTCTGGTGAAGCGAGACTGCATCTAACAGATGTCTGACCCCAGTGTATTTTGATGCTGATTATATATAAAGCAGCGGTCCCCAGCCACCAGGCCGCATGTGCTACTGGGCCGCGAGGAAACGATATGAGTCAGCTGCACCTTTCCTCATTCCCTGTCACGCACTGTTGAACTTGAACATAGGGTTGCCAACTGTCCCATATTTGCTGGGACATTCCGTATATTGGGCTAAATTGGTTTGTCCCATACGGGACCGCCCTTGTCCCGTATTTCCCCCGCTAAGGTAGAGCGTTCCTATGAAACCTTTTGTGCCGAAATGGTGTAAAGAGAAGAAGCAATTACCATTAATTTATATGGGAAAAATTTTTGAGTGTTCCCAGACCCAAAAAATAACCTGCCAAATCATACCAAATAACACATTAAACCTAAAATAACACTAACATATAGTAAAAGCAGGAATGATATGATAAATACACAGCCTATATAAAGTAGAAATAATGTATGTACAGTACAGTCGGAAAGATTAAGCCAAAACCGATTTGTGGAAAAAAATCGGCACGTACACGCATGCGCACATCACATATGTGCACGTCACGCATGCGCACAGGTGCCCCGCGCAAGGCTTCGTGGTCATGGTAGTCTTCCTCGAGGTAAACACAAGTGTCCTGGGATTTGACTGCTACTTTTGTCCCTTATTTGGGAGTGAGAAAGTTGGCAACCCTAACTGTAGGAGACATGTTGAGGTGAGTTTAACCCTACTTGAGCACCCCGCCCTCCCAGTTGGCCGGTCCGCAAGAATATTGTCAATATTAAACTGGTCCGCAGTGCCAAAAGGTTGGGGACCCCTGATATAAAGAAAATCCAAAAATAGGTTTCATCAAAGCTATCCTGAGTTCAGCAAACAAACGAGTTGTTCATGTAGTATTATTTATGAAGTAAGGTGGCATAGTAGCGTGGTGGTTGACATAACACTATTACAGTGCCTGTGACCTGGGTTCAATTTCTGCCACTGTCTGTACATTCTCCCTGTGATCATATGCATTTCCTCTGGGTGCTTCAGTTTCCTCCCACATTCCAAAGAGGTACGGGTTAGTAGGTTAATTGGTCACATGATGCAGTTGAGCCGGGCGGGCTTGTTTGGCTGGAAGGGCCTGTTACCGTGTTATATTTTAAATGCAAAAATAAAATTTCTGTGTCAAAGACTTAATGCTGTTGAAAGCAATTGTTTTGTAGTTTACTGTGTACAGTAATTTAGTTAAAAGTGCAGCATGTCTTAATCCAAAAGTGGAATTTAGAATGTAGGTAATATCATAGCATTTGTATAGTATATTGTATCAATTGTCTAATATTTAACATAGAATTTGCTTTGGCATTAATTCACATAATTAATTTCATTGAAGTGCAACCACTGTCCTATAAGAATGAAAAAATTGAAACAGGCCATTCAGCCCTTTATGCCTGTCCCAAATTTTAATTGATCCCAGTTGATTTGATTAAAGGAAGCAGGTTGTGCATTGCTGGATTTCATAATTGTCAATGAGATTTGTATAGCATCATTACCTCAATCACCAAGGAATTCCCACGACTTTATAGATTTAGGATATTGGCCATTCACCAGATAATGTCACCTGAAGCTGGTATGTGTCTGAATGTTTGGGCTGTCGTTGATAACTGGATGCTAATCAAATCTCAAATATTTATCCATTTTGTGTAGAGCTGATTTTTATCAATCTTTCAATTATTTCAAATTTAATGGCAATCCAATACAGTAATGGGGTAAGGTAACTTAAAATTTAGGGCTAATTAGCTTGATTATCTGTGCCTAAACCCAATGCATAGAACTATTCATTTTTAAATTTTATCTATTGCATGTCAATATCTGATATTAATATCCTGCAGGTTTCAAAGAATGGCTTGACAAACTCTGTATTTACATTTTATGAACTTTCCAATGGTGATGACACAGTAGGTGAAGGTAAGATGGACTTATAATTACCTGCTGTTAAATTAGCTTAGGAACCAAGAGGCTAATTGGCATCATGTTCATTTGTTTATTTCTATTTTAAACTGTTTATATCCTTCTATTGTATTGAGTCGCAATGTTATCACTTTTCTGTGAAGCCTCTTCCACTGATAACACAGAGGTGTATTTTATGTCTGGCTAACAGTCTGGTTTCTCTGATAAAAACAATCTCGTAACCACCTAAACAAAAGAAAGTCTGCAGATGCTGGAAATTCAAGCAACACACACAAAATGCTGGTAAAACACAACAGGCCAGGCAGCATCTATAGGAAGAAGTACAGTCGACGTTTCGGGCCGAGACCCTTCATCAGGACTAACTGAAAGAAGAGATAGTAAGAGATTTGAAAGGGGGAGGGGGAGATCCAAAATGATAGGAGATGATGGGAGGGGGAGGGATGGAGCTAAGAGCTGGACAGTTGATTGGCAAAAGAGAAACAAAGCTGGAAACACGGGAGAAAGAAAGGGGGAGGGGAGTACCAGAGGAAGATGGTGAGCAGGCAAGGAGTGATTGTGAGAGGGAAAGAGAGAGAGAAAAAATGGGGGGGGGGAATAATAAATGAATAAATTAAATGGGGGATGGAGTAGGAAGGGGAGGAGGGGCATTAGCGGAAGTTAGAGAAATCAATGTTCATGCCATCAGGTTGGAGGCTACCCAGACGGAATATAAGGTGTTATTCCTCCAACCTGAGTGTGGCTTCATCTTTACAGTAGAGGATGCCGTGGATTGACATATCAGAATGGGAATGGGACGTAGAATTAAAATATGTGGCCACTGGGAGATCCTGCTTTCTCTGTCAGACAGAGCGTAGGTGTTCAGCGAAACGATCTCCCAGTCTGCATCGGGTCTCGCCAATATATAGAAGGCCGCATCGGGAGCACCGGACACAGTATATCACAGCAGCCGACTCACAGATGAAGTGTCACCTCACCTGGAAGGACTGTCTGGGGCCCTGAATATTGGTGAGGGAGGAAGTGTAAGGGCAGGTGTAGCACTTGTTCCGCTTACAAGGATAAGTGCCAGGAGGGAGATCAGTGGGGAGGGATGGGGGGGTACGAATGAACAAGGGAGTCACATAGGGAGCGATCCCTGTGGAAAGCAGAAAGGGAGAGGGAGGGAAAGATGTGCTTGGTGGTGGGATCCCGTTGGAGGTGGTGGAAGTTACGGAGAATTATATGTTGGACCCAGAGGCTGGTGGGGTGGTAGGTGAGGACAAGGGGAACCCTATCCCTCGTGGGGTACCAGGAGGATGGGGTGAGAGCAGATGTGCGTGAAATAGGAGAGATGCGTTTGAGAGCAGAGTTGATCGTGGAGGAAGGGAAGCCTCTTTCTTTAAAAAAGGAAGATACCTCCTTCGTCCTGGAATGAAAAGCCTCATCCTGAGAGCAGATGCGGCAGAGACGGAGGAATTGCGAGAAGGGGATGGCATCTTTGCAAGTGACAAGGTGGGAAGAGGAATAGTCCAGATAGCTGTGAGAGTCCGTGGGCTTATAGTAGACATCAGTAGATAAGCTGTCTCCAAAGATAGAGACAGAAAGGTCAAGAAAGGGGAGGGAGGTGCCGGAAACGGACCAGGTAAATTTGAGGGCAGGGTGAAAGTTGGAGGCAAAGTTAATGGAGTCAACGAGCTCAGCGTGTGTGCAGGAAGCAGTGCCAATGCAGTCGTCGATATAGCGAAGGAAAAGTGGGGGACAGATATAGGCTAGGAACATGGACAGGTCCACGTAGCCAACAAAAAGGCAGGCATAGCTGGGACCCATACAGGTGCCCATGGCTACACCTTTAGTTTGGAGGAAGTGGGAGGAGCCAAAGGAGAAATTATTAAGAGTAAGGACTAATTCCGCTAGATGCAGGAGAGTGGTGGTAGAGGGGAACTGATTATGTCTGGAATCCAAAAAAAAGCGGAGAGCTTTGAGACCTTCCTGGTGGGGGATGGAGGTATATAGGGACTGGACATCCGTGGTGAAAATAAGGCGGTGGGGGCCAGGGAACTTAAAATCATTGAAAAAATTCAGAGCGTGAGAAGTGTCACGAACATAGGTAGGAAGGGATTGAACAAGGGGGGATAAAACAGTGTCGAGGTATGCAGAAATGAGTTCGGTGGGACAGGAGCAAGCTGAAACAATGGGTCTACCTGGACAGGCAGGTTTGTGGATCTTGGCTAGGAGGTAGAAACGGGAAGTGCCGGGTGTGGGAACTATAAGGTTGGTAGCAGTGAATGGGAGATCCCCTGAGTGGATAAAGTTGGTGATGGTGTGGGAAACAATGGCCTGGTGCTCCTTAGTGGGGTCATGATCGAGGGGTAAATAAGAGGAGGTATCCACGAGTTGTCACTGTGCCTCAGCAAGGTAGAGGTCAGTACGTCAGACTAAAACAGCACCCCCCTTATCGGCGGGTTTTATAGTAAGGTTAGGATTAGTGCGGAGGGAGTGGAGAGCAGAGCGTTCGGAAGGAGTAAAGTTGGAGTGGGAACAAGGTGCGGTGAAGTCGAGACGGTTGATGTCCCATCGGCAGTTAGCGATAAAGAGATCCAGAGCAGGCAGAAGACCAGAGCCGGGTGTCCATGAAGAGGAGAAGGGGTCATCGGTGGGGGTGGAAGAGTCCTTGCCGAAGAAGTAGGCTCAAAGACGGAGCTGGTGGAAGAGGAGTTCAGTGTCATGGCGCACACGGAACTCGCTGAGATGTGGGCGAAGGGGGACAAAGGTAAGACCCTTACTGAGGACAGAGCACTCTGCCTCAGAGAGTGGAAGGTCGGTGGGGGGGGGGTGGTAAAGACCCGACACGAATGGGAGCTGGGATCAGAGGGGGAGGGAGGCTGGTGGTGTCAGTGGAGGGGGGGGTTTGGGGTGAGAGGAAGATAGAGCCTCTGAGGACCCAGGAGCTGATGATGGGATCTGAGGGAGATGAGTGTAACCACCTATTTGAGTATAAATAACCTTTGCCATTATACTGATCAAAGCACTAGTCAGTTACTTCAAAATGTGCAGTTCTCATTTCATATATGTATTCTATTACACTTAGCTTTAAAGCCATGTTGCCTTGGTACAATGAAGAAAAGAAATTGTTTCTTCTGGTTCCTCAATTCCTACCAAATTTAGAATCACCTAGAATCTGCGGTGCAAGAGGAGACTTTGGCCCATTTCACTAACATTGACTAGAATTCAATTCTCTCCCTGTCCTTATATTCTTTTCTAATCTTTATCCACACAATTATGTATTGTGCTTTTTAAATTATGTTAGTTTGCATAACTCGGTTAACCTTTATTCATCTAGTCTGCAAGGAAGCGTTTTAGCACTTGCCCACCTCCTATGCTCCCTTATCAGTTCATCAACCAGGTAAACACATTTACAATTTTAAAAAAGGATGCAACGTTGAGACTTTGTAAAGCACTGGTGAGGCCTCACTTGGAATCTTATGAGCAGTTTTGGGCCCCTTATCTTAGAAAGGACGTACTGAAACTGGAGAGGGTTCAAAGGAGGCTCCCGAAAATGATTCCAGGATTGAATGGCTTGTCATATGAGGAGCATTTGATGGCTCTGGCCCTGTACTTACCAGAATTCAGAAGAATGAAGGATGACCTCCTTGAATCCTATCGAATAGTAAAAGGCCTTGATAGACTGGATAGGGAGAGGATGTTCCCTATGGTGGAAGACTCCTAAGACCAGAGGACATAGCCTGAGAATAGAGGAGCATCCTTTTAGAATGGAAATGAGGAGGAATGTCTTTAGCCAGAGAGTGGTGAATCTGTGGAATTCGTTGCCACGGGCAACTGTGGAGGCCAAGTCTTTATGTATATTTAAGGCAGAGGTTGATAGATTCTTGATTGGTCAGGGCATGAAGGGATACGGGAAGAAGGTAAGAGATTGGGGTTGAAAGGAAAATTGAATCAGCCATGATGAAATGACGGAGCAGATTCAATGGGCCAAATGACCTAATTCTGCTCTTATATCTTATGGTCTTACAATTACAACTCAAAAGACAATCCACCTGCATTCTTTCAGCTTTTTCTATCTTCCAAAATTTAATGTTTGAGAATACTGTACTGCAAAATGAAATAATTTTAAGCAAAACATGTCAGTCTTCCGTTCATGATGACAAATGATGAAATCTGACCTAAAGAAGGAAAATACACAACAGGTAATTTGGTGACTGAGACTAGTAAGTTTCTATGTGTGTGTCCAAAGAGTGTCACGCTGCCAAGGAATGGTCTCCTGCCATTTTCCATCAAGTATTGGTGAGCCTGCTCTACCTTCCAAGGAATTCATGTCGCAACGTTCTCCAATATGTGCTCAGAGCAACTGGTTAATTTCCATAGAATTGTATTATTTAGATTGCAATGGTGTCACTGCTAAAAGCCATGACTGTGTTCTGTCCTTGCTAGAGTTCCATGGTTTGGAAGAATGGCTTCTGCTACGGGCACTGCAAGCTCTACAGTCTGAGCGAAAAGCAGAGATTATCACCCTTGCTGACAGTAAAGGGGTCAAGTTCTTCTGATGCTACCCATGTTGGTCTGACCTGCTGCTGGAGACTCATACAGAAATCAAAGCATTATCAATGAAGATAAATTCAAGACCCCAAAAGAAATTATATTGAACTTCAGATCTCCAGATATCACTGTTGCACCATTGACTTGATTGTAATGCACAATCTGGCTACCTGAAACTGCAATCTCCTTTTCATTCTTCAGCTAAGCTTAAAGCAATTATGGCTTCAAGTACTGAATACTCTGTACTGTTCTATGTGTTGACAGAAGAAAAAAAAGACTCAAAAATGCACCATTACAAGTCAGTACAGGCTCAGAGTTAAGAGATGAGAAACAAGTCTATGGTGTATTGCAAACCCACAATAATGTTACCTACTTCCTTTAGTTATGATTATGCTGGCTTAAAGACAAATTAAACTGATAATATGATGTGCAGATGCCTCTCAAGCTCTTCTTGATATAACTCCAAAAAGCCTGTCAGCATGTTCAGAGATTAGTTTGTTAATTTTTCCTTCAGCCCCCGGATCTATCTTGGAAAAGGCATTTTCTTATTGTCTGTGTATTAAAGCATTAGACAGTGGAAAACCCTCTGTCGATATTGGGAATCACGTGAGTTTTTATGACTTCCAGCCTGAATAAAAAGCAAATATTATATGAATGTGAAATATCAACAGCTCCGTTAAGGGAATACAAACCTCATGAAGGTACAAAATGTAATGTGCAAGTTTGATAGTGCCAGGGTATTCAGTTTCCATCCTGGGCCCAGTTGCGTACTTGAGTTGGACAGAGTTAGAATTTTTCAGTTAGCTAGAGTACTAAAAATATGAAAGAGCATACTTCAGCAGCAAATTTGAATTCTCAGTTATTTTATGATCAGGTGCACTGTGATGGCTGATTTGGGTAGCACAGTTGCCACACCTTTTTGAATCAATAAACCTTAAACTTTATTTTCATTTAAAATCAGTACTGAGATAATTAAATGTATCTCTATTTGAAAAATGTAATCAAAGTGTTTTCTTTTTAATGCAAATAGTTATGTTCTGATTAGCATGAACAGTCATTTATCATTAACTGCAAAGAATTTTCAACCTTTCGCATTTATTGTTACTATTGCATACTTGAAATCCTGTCAGTCAAATGAAAAATTAATATTATTTGCTGAATTTGAAGAACATTTTTCCTGTCCCAGAACACACAAGTTAACTAGTTCAATTTCCCTACTCGATTACATGAGTTTACTTCAGGTGTCAAATCACCAGAGCTTCCTATCCAATAAACAGGCTTCCAGGTCAAGTGTAGATCGTAGTTCATGGTTCGATCAACTTTAGGGTATTGTGTTTGGTTTCACTAGAGTAAGGACCAAAACTTTCCTTGAATCGGTGAACTTGGAGCAAGAGGGCGTTATCTTCAAATTTGAGCTGGAAAAGTTAGGGAAAAGATCAGAAGGTGCATTACATAAAGGGAAGTGAAAATCTGGAACATTTTTGTATCTGTTTTCAAGAATTCTGGAAATCAACAGATGCTTATTAATGATAGCAAGGAATAGTGGTTGCTAAAGAATAAATATTAAAAGGATCAAGCATGATCAGATTGAAAGAATGCAACTGGTTTAAGGAGTTAACTGGCCTGCATTGGTGGATCTTTTTCCATTCAATTACATTTACAATAAATATGTTTTGTATTTGTATTCTAAGTAGGCTTGACAGTTTTTTTTGGGAAGACCTATGTTTATTCACTTGTGGAATATAGATATGCTAATAAGGCCAGTATTTATTGCCCATCCCTAATTACACTTGCAAAGTTAGTGGTGAATTACCGTTAAAGCGCTTATGAGTAAAGATACTGCTGTGTTGCTGTTGACGGGGGAGTTCCAGGATTTTTAACCCAGTAGTGATGAGGAATGGTGTTAAATTTCCAAGTCGGGATGGTGTGTTTACTTTGGAGGGAAGAATGCAGGTGCTGGTATCGCTATTATACTTCTAGGTGGTAGATGTTCCAGATTTTGAAAGTGCTATCAAAGAAGTTCTGCATTTGATTTAATTGATAGCCTTTTGAACATGATGAAAATGTGTTAGAAGTATCTACTGATTAAAAATGGATAGAAAATATATGTCAGTTTATTGCAGGTTATAGAACAGAAACAGCAACCCTTACTAATTCAACACGATGACAATATTGAAATCTTGTTTTAAGTAGGTGTTTTTTTCTTGTAAACTGCCTCCCCAAAACGGACTTTGTTTATATTGGACTTCTGGTTTAGTTGTTTTAAAATAAAGCATTTTTCTTTCATATATGTTTAATGGAGTCAGAGTGAATGATTTGTCAATAAGCCTAGCATATAATTGCTAATCATGAGTTAAGTAAAAATAGATTGGAAAAGGTTAAGGAGGAAAATAAAGACAATGGAAGTGAAAGACTTACAGAAGAGTAAATTAAAATCAGCTTTTCATTGGACAGAAAAATCTAATAAGAAAATGTACTAGTCGCCTAAGTGGCAAGGTTTGAACTTTGTAGAGTATAGAATATATCCAGAAACCAAAAGTATGTGCAAACAAACTTAAAATTCTGTGTTTTTTTATCTGATATTTACAAGTATGAGATGTTTGAACAAACTTCGATTCAAAAGATGAAAGTAGGTCATGTCAAAATGGTACTGCATGTGATGATCCAGATGCATATGATTCATGCCTTGTGTCCAAAATTATTTGCCCCCAACATCAATATAAATTAACATTTAAAAGGATGCTGCAGAATCATAAGTTATGAAAGAATTATAGATGCAACCATGGAAGAAATATAACATTGGTAATTATTGTACTTGCATATCATGAGACCAATTATCCCAATATATCTTTGTTACTATTCAACTTCAGTAATCTAATACCAACTAATATCACTCAATTTAAAATGATGTTATAATCTCTACTGCAAATGTCTGTCTCAGCTCTAAACCAGAAGTTTGTAGGTTCAGGGCAAACTCCATCATTTAAGTTTACACTTAAGTATAGCACTGAAAAAAACATCTTTTAAATGTGATCTCAGGCCCCATCTGCTACAGCAGTTGATCAGAGAAAATCCCCAAGTAGTCACAAAAAGGAATAGGGAAATCTGGTTTCTAGGCCTACATTTATCCCTATCTCTAAAAGAAGAATAACTTTTTATTTTGTTAGTATGTTGTCCGTTACTTTTGTCTGCTTTAGGATTATCAGTTTGCCACTGAAATACCTAGGGATCTTTAAGTTCTTTTCCTTTTTCCAGAACTACTTCGTTCTATTTTTATTTTTTTGGTCATGACTATATATCCATGCTCCTTTGTTAATATTTCTACTAACTCTATCTCTACAATGTCTCCCATCCACTACATAATGTACTGGTTGGGCACAGGAGTACATTCAGCCAGAGACTCATTCCACCGAGATGCAACACAGAGCGTCATAGGAAGTCATTCCTGCCTGTGGCCATCAAACTTTACAACTCCTCCCTTGGAGGGTCAGACACCCTGAGCCGATAGGCTGGTCCTGGACTTATTTCCTGGCATGATTTACCTATTACTATTTAACTATTTATGGTTTTATTACTATTTATTTATCTATGGTGCAACTGTAACGAAAACCAATTTCCCCCGGGATCAATAAAGTATGACTATGACTAACTGATGAGATGATGTTTTTCATAACTAGACATTAATTCCTTTCTTTGTATTGACTCTTATTTGAAGTATGTTACAGCCATGGAAAGTGTAAAAAGAATACTAATTGCCACATACAGTATCAGCTCCTTAACAAATTCAAAATAATTTCCTGACTCTTATATTTACTGCTCATATATCCTGACATATCTTTCCAAACTGCATTTCTACCTTTTAAACGTCTTCATATTTGCATACCGAGATTCGTTTCTTCATATGTTGCTGTAGTATACTTCCTCTCACGAGTACCTTCATTTTTCTTCAGCCTGTATGACCTTGTGAACATCAAGTTATCATAGAAATCTAATATTAAAAACAATTGAAAAATGCTGGAAACTCTCAGCAAGTCAGACTGTATCTATGAAAAATGAAACAGTTTCCAGTTGCTACCCATTTCAATTCAGCTTCCCATTCCCATTTTGATGCCCTTGTCCATGGGCTCCTCTACTGCCAAAAGGCCAAATTCAGGTTTTAGGAGAAATACCTCATATTCCTTCTGGGTAGTTTCCAACCTGATGGCATGATCATCGATTTCTCCAACTTCCAGTAATATCTACCACTCCTTCTTCTGTTTTTCCAGTCCCCATTCTGGTTGCCCTCTCAGCCCTTCTCACCTGCCAATCACCTCCCTCTGGTTCTCCTCCTGTTACCCCTTCCTTCTTGACCACTGTCCGTCCATCCTTAGACTCCTTCATCCCTTTACATCTTTCACCTATCTCTTCCTAGCTTCTTAGTTCACCCCCTGTTATAGAACATAGAATAGTACAGCACATTACAGGCCCTTCGGCCCACAATGTTGTGCCGACCCTCAAACCCTGCCTCCCACATAACCCCCCACCTTAAATTCCTCCATATACCTGTCTAGTAGTCTCTTAAACTTCACTAGTGTATCTGCCTCCACCACTGACTCAGGCAGTGCATTCCACGCACCAACCACTCTCTGAGTAAAAATCCTTCCTCTAATATCCCCCTTGAACTTCCCACCCCTTACCTTAAAGCCATGTCCTCTTGTATTGAGCAGTGGTGCCCTGGGGAAGAGGCGCTGGCTATCCACTCTATCTAAATTCCTCTTAATATCTTGTACACCTCTATCATGTCTCCTCTCATCCTCCTTCTCTCCAAAGAATAAAACCCTAGCTTCCTTGATCTCTGATCATAATCCATACTCTCTAAACCAGGCAGCATCCTGGTAAATCGCCTCTGTACCCTTTCCAATGCTTCCACATCCTTCCTATAATGAGGCGACCAGAAATGGACACAGTACTCCAAGTGTGGCCTAACCAGAGTTTCATAGAGCTGCATCATTACATCGCGACTCTTAAACTCTATCCCTTAGCTTATGAAAGCTAACACCCCATAAGCTTTCTTAACTACCCTATCTACCTGTGAGGCAACTTTCAGGGATCTGTGGACGTGTACCCCCAGATCCCTCTGCTCCTCCACACTATCAAGTGTAGCCCCCCCCCCCCGGCCACCCTCAGGGTCGCTCGGCTCGCTGTCGTCTAGGGAAACAGCCTCGGCCCGCCAAACTGGGTAATTAGTTTGTGTGGATGCTGTGTGAGGTACCCCACGCCGCCCAAATAACAGACAATACACCAGATACGATTAAATGATTTACAGTTTATAGATATTACTGGAACTATATAATTAAGAGAGAATAAAATATGAAAGGAAAATAAAAGGCGCCACACTTATCAAAGTTCAATCTCTTCGTGCACAAAACCCGTTGGAGCTCAAGGACCACCTTCTTCACCCTGCGACCCCTCGGACCACCTCGACCGGCTGCCTGGGACCAACAAATGGTGGTCGACCAGACGCTCCACACGAGCCCCTCTCCGTCTCCTTGCCGAACGTCCCGCTCGGGGTCCGACCCCGTTAGCGGACTCATAGCACCTGGTCCATCCTCCATCTCACTCTCCCGCCTTCTGCCCCAAAACTCCGCGCATACAGTATCTTCAAATACACCAAAACCATAACAACTATCCCAATTGGTTAATAGCACTTTCTTATCACACTCTAAAGCAAAAACAAGCTGCTAGCGCAAACTTTCTCAGCGTTTAACACAACAAAGCCGCATTCCCAGATTAACATAACAAAGACGCCATTTTAATTAGCCTCCGCAGTAACATAAAAATCGAAACCCCCCTTACACTCTCCCCCCACCAAAGAAAGTCATGTCCTCATGACCTCTAAATAACTCGCCAACCAGTCCTGCAGACACACAACACACACATACACAAATACACACTGTGACAGTGCTCCCCAAACAGTGGACCTTACTCCCGTCCCACGGGCACTACATAGGCCAACCTATCTGAGAGCTTCTGGATAACTACTGCCACTAGTACCCAAAGTCTCCGGTGCCCTTGCGGTTGTCAAGGATAAATGCTTCAGACACCGGTTGTAAAATGAACTGTGCAACAACTTGATCTGTGCCCCGGGGTCGAGGATAGCTTTAGCATCGCTTCCCTCTAACCATAGCGACACCCTGGGGCGTGGCCCCTCTAAGCCTTCAGGAATAGGGTCTTTTCCTTTCGGAAGTTCATTGGTACATTGCTGGGAACGTGCTTCCCCGGAGACCCCAAGCCGTTCCCCCACTGGGCCTCCACTAAGTTTCCCGACACCTCTCTGATCAGCTGAACAACTGATCCCCTAAAATGATCCCCCGGCACTGCAAGCAATTTAGCCACCCTCCTAGCCAGAGAAGACGCACTGAAAACTTTCCCCCCTCTTTCAGATAACTGACAGCTGTCACTACGGTGTAAGTGAACCTGACAGCTCTAACACCGTCACCAGCCCACCTACTCAAACTTTCAACCAATCCCTGTCGCTCTCCCTCAACCGAGCACTGCCACTCATCTAACAACTGAGAGATCCGCTCCACCCATGTCTCGCATGCCTCCACCCCTCTTGGGGTGGACACTATCCCAAGTGCCAGGCAGAGCCTGCCAGAGCTAGAACATTTATTCGCAGACTCTACCTCCAAATCAGACTACTCTTTCCCCTCTCTCCCAACCGCATGGACAGCCCCAAGTGCCACCTCCAACTCGTCAATGCCAGCCCAAACTCGAACAAAGACCGCACCCACAACGCATACAGCAATCAACAGCAAATAACCCACAGAGACACACATTACAGATTTAAACAGGGCACCCACACAGCATACCAGCAGACTCAATCCCGGACGAGCCCCCACAACGTAGCCCCCCCCCGGCCACCCTCAGGGTCGCTCGGCTCGCTGTCGTCTAGGGAAACAGCCTCGGCCCCGCCAAACTGGGTAATTAGTTTGTGTGGATGCTGTGTGAGGTAACCCACCCCACCCAAATAACAGACAATACACCAGATACGATTAAATGATTTACAGTTTATAGATATTACTGGAACTATATAATTAAGAGAGAATAAAATATGAAAGGAAAATAAAAGGCGCCACACTTATCAAAGTTCAATCTCTTCGTGCACAAAAACCGTTGGAGCTCAAGGACCACCTTCTTCACCCTGCGACCCCCTCGGACCACCTCGACTGGCCGCCTGGGACCAACAACGGTGGTCGACCAGACACTCCACACGAGTCCGTCTCCATCTCCTCGCTCGGGGTCCGACCCTGTTAGTGGACTCACAGCACCTGGTCCATCCTCTGTCTCGCTCTCCCGCCTTCTGCCCCAAAACCCTGCGCATACAGTATCTTCAAATACACCAAAACCATAACAACTATCCCAATTGGTTAATAGCACTTTCTTATCACACTCTAAAGCAAAAACAAGCTGCTAGCGCAAACTTTCTCAGCGTTTAACACAACAAAGCCGCATTCCCCAGATTAACATAACAAAGACGCCATTTTAATTAGCCTCCGCAGTAACATAAAAGTCGAAACCCCCTTACACAAGTATCCTGCCATTTACTTTGTACTCTGCCTTGGAGTTTGTCCTTCCAAAGTGTACCACCTCACACTTCTCCGGGTTGAACTCCATCTGCCACTTCTCAGCCCACTTCTGCATCCTATCAATGTCTCTCTGCAATCTTTGACAATCCTCTACACTATCTACAACACCACCAACCTTTGTGTCGTCTGCAAATTTTCCAACCCACCCTTCGACCCCCACATCTAGGTCATTAATAAAAATCACGAAAAGTAGAAGTCCCAGAACAGATCCTTGTGGGACACCACAAGTCACAACCCTCCAATCTGAATGTACTCCCTCCACCACGACCCTCTGCCTTCTGCAGGCAAGCCAATTCTGAATCCACCTGGCCAAACTTCCCTGGATCCCATGCCTTCTGACTTTCTGAATAAGCCTACCATGTGGAACCTTGTCAAATGCCTTACTAAAATCCATGTAGATCACACCCACTGCACTACCCTCACCTATATGCCTGGTCACCTCCTCAAAGAACTCTAACAGGCTTGTTATTAAACTGTACCAACAAATAACTGCTCAAGGAACTCAGCAGGTCAAGAAGCAGCTGAGGGGAAGTCTTGGCTCGATGTTTCATTAATTTTCAGAGAATTCAGGTAGTTTTACAACCACTGCTGAAAATGGAATGAAGACATCTTGCAGCAATCAGTAAAGAAAGCCATTCAGAAAATGGGATGTATATTGGAAACATCTATTCTGTAAAAGCTTTTATAGATATGTAAAAAGGAAAAGACTGGTAAAGACAAATGTAGGTCCCCTGCAGACAGAAACAGGTGAATTGATTATGGGGAGCAAGGACATGGCAGACCAATTGAATAATTATTTTGGTTCTGTCTTCACTAAGGAGGACATAAATAATCTTCCAGAAATAGTAAGGGACAGAGGGTCCAGTGAGATGGAGGAACCGAGCGAAATACATGTTAGTAGGGAAGTGGTGTTAGGTAAATTGAAGGGATTGAAGGCAGATAAATCCCCAGGGCCAGATGGTCTGCATCCTAGAGTGCTTAAGGAAGTAGCCCAAGAAATAGTGGATGCATTAGTGATAATTTTTCAAAACTCGTTAGATTCTGGACTAGTTCCTGAGGATTGGAGGGTGGCTAATGTAACCCCACTTTTTAAAAAAGGAGGGAGAAAGAAACCGGGGAATTATAGACCGGTTAGCCTAACGTCGGTGGTGGGGAAACTGCTGGAGTCAGTTATCAAGGATGTGATAACAGCACATTTGGAAAGCGGTGAAATGATCGGACAAAGTCAGCATGGATTTGTGAAAGGAAAATCATGTCTGACGAAGCTCATAGAATTTTTTGAGGATGTAACTAGTAGAGTGGATAGGGGAGAACCAGTGGATGTGGTATATTTGGATTTTCAAAAGGCTTTTGACAAGGTCCCACACAGGAGATTAGTGTGCAAACTTAAAGCACACGGTATTGGGGGTAAGGTATTGGTGTGGGTGGAGAATTGGTTAGCAGACAGGAAGCAAAGAGTGGGAATAAACGGGACCTTTTCAGAATGGCAGGTGGTGACTAGTGGGGTACCGCAAGGCTCAGTGCTGGGACCCCAGGTGTTTACAATATATATTAATGACTTGGATGAGGGAATTAAATGCAGCATCTCCAAGTTTGCGGATGACACGAAGCTGGGCGGCAGTGTTAGCAGTGAGGAGAATGCTAAGAGGATGCAGGGTGACTTGGATAGGTTGGGTGAGTGGGCAAATTCATGGCAGATGCAATTTAATGTGGATAAATGTGAAGTTATCCACTTTGGTGGCAAAAATAGGAAAACAGATTATTATCTGAATGGTGGCCGATTAGGAAAAGGGGAGGTGCAACAAGACCTGGGTGTCATTATACACCAGTCATTGAAAGTGGGCATGCAGGTACAGCAGGCGATGAAAAAGGCGAATGGTTATACTGGCATTTATAGCGAGAGGATTCGAGTACAGGAGCAGGGAGGTACTACTGCAGTTGTACAAGGCCTTGGTGAGACCACACCTGGAGTATTGTGTGCAGTTTTGGTCCCCTAATCTGAGGAAAGACATCTTTGCTATAGAGGGAGTACAAAGAAGGTTCACCAAATTGATTCCTGGGATGGCAGGACTTTCATATGAAGAAAGACTGGATGAACTGGGCTTGTACTCGTTGGAATTTAGAAGATTGAGGGGGGATCTGATTGAAACGTATAAGATCCTAAAGGGATTGGACAGGCGAGATGCAGGAAGATTGTTCCCGATGTTGGGGAAGTCCAGAACGAGGGGTCACAGTTTGAGGATAGAGGGGAAACCTTTTAGGACCGAGATTAGGAAAAACTTCTTCACACAGAGAGTGGTGAATCTGTGGAATTCTCTGCCACAGGAAACAGTTGAGGCCAGTTCATTGGCTATATTTAAGAGGGAGTTAGATATATCCCTTGTGGCTACAGGGATCAGGGGGTATGGAGGGAAGGCTGGGGCAGGATTCTGAGTTGGATGATCAGCCATGATCATAATAAATGGCGGTGCAGGCTCAAAGGGCCGAATGGCCTACTCCTGCTCCTATTTTCTATGTTTCTATGTTTCTATTCCCAGATTTTTTAAATGGGAAAAGATTTTAGCAGGTGTTGACACCAGGTTGAAAAGAATCAGGACTAACCTCCTTTAGTTCCTGGGTGTTACTAATATGCCAGTGGGTAACCTGCCTGCTGATTTTGGGAACCTGATGGCTATCTGCCAATGTGGGAAGGTGCGAGAAAGAGATTGTAGAGTTTCTCTTACAGGAGAAAAGGGTGGTATGGGCTGTTACGTACCCCGTAACTGGGTTGCCAAACCAGCAGAAATGGATCACTCAGTTGGAGTCTGGAGTACTAGAACTAAGAAAGTTTTATTAAAGGAACAAGCAACACAGTCATCGAAAGGATAATAAATGCAACAGTTCAGCGATGCTAAACACACATGTGCACAGAATTAAGATAACAGCATCAATCAAGCTCTATCGTTGTCTAGGGGTAAATGACCAAATTTCAAAGTGACTCAAAGTTCAGTCCAGTTTAGTAGTTCAGTTCGCAGTAATCGTTGCCATGGTGATGGACAACGTGGGGGAAGAGAGAGATAGAACAGGAACAACTATTCATACACGGCTTCACTCACAGACCGGCGAGATGGCTCACAAGCAACTTTTGGGCGGGTCCTTGGTGATGTCACCTGAGGTCACCGACTGTGACCCCTCCTCCAGATGCGGTCGATCCTCTGCAGTGAACCCGGCACCCAGGCAAGGGCGGACACACACCGGGTTCCCGCTGATCGTACCTTTCCACGCCGGGCGTTGTCTGATACTTCTCACCGACTCGTGAGAGGCGTACCGCTTCCAGGGTCTCGTTACCTCGGGTGTCGTGTGTGCCTTAGCGAACCTGTCCCTTCTTATCCCCCTGCTGGGGTATTGCCTGTCCATCACTTCAAACAGTTCAGGGTTCAAAGGGGGAGCCGCTCCAGACAGCTCTCTCTCTCCCACGTCCCTTCATTACACATCTCCAGACGCTGCTCCATTGTTCCTTATCTCTCCTTCCCCTGAGGGCAGGTGGCAGACCACTTGCTGATGTCACTGATGCTAACCCAGGCCAGCAAACATCTTAATTTTTATGTGTATTCTCATCACAGGGCGAGGAAGGAACTTCTTAAACAGGGTTCAAGAAGGGCACTCCTCTACCATATGATGTCATGAAGAAGGTGACAAACTTACCTACAAGGACCTCTTGCCACTTAAAATAGAAAATCATCCCAAGGTTTTCCACAAGGCATGTCAAGCAAATTTTGAAAATATTCGTTCAGGTCGGCAGAAACTCAACTAAAGGTAGGACTTGAAAGAAGAAAGAGAAGGAAATGGATTTAGGGAGGAAATTCCAGAAGTTATGCAGTGAATACAGAGGTGATCAAAGGGCCACAACTGAATTTAGGAATTTCTACACTCCTTACAGTTGTAAATGGAGATGAGAACTTTACAGATTATTATCTGAATGGTGGCCAATTAGGAAAAGGGGAGGTGCAACGGGACCTGGGTGTCATTATACACCAGTCATTGAAAGTGGGCATGCAGGTACAGCAGGCGGTGAAAAAGGCGAATGGTATGCTGGCATTTATAGCGAGAGGATTCGAGTACAGGAGCAGGGAGGTACTACTGCAGTTGTACAAGGCCCTGGTGAGACCACACCTGGAGTACTGTGTGCAGTTTTGGTCCCCCAATCTGAGGAAAGACATCCTTGCAATAGAGGGAGTACAAAGAAGGTTCACCAGATTGATTCCTGGGATGGCAGGACTTTCATATGAAGAAAGACTGGATGAACTGGGCTTGTACTCGTTGGAATTTAGAAGATTGAGGGGGGATCTGATTGAAACGTATAAGATCCTAAAGGGATTGGACAGGCTAGATGCAGGAAGATTGTTCCCGATGTTGGGGAAGTCCAGAACGAGAGGCCACAGTTTGAGGATAGAGGGGAAGCCTTTTAGGACCGAGATTAGGAAAAACTTCTTCACACAGAGAGTGGTGAATCTGTGGAATTCTCTGCAAAAGAGAAACAGTTGAGGCCAGTTCATTGGCTATATTTAAGAGGGAGTTAGATATGGCCCTTGTGGCTACGGGGGTCAGGGGGTATAGAGGGAAGGCTGGGGCGGAGTTCTGAGTTGGAGGATCAGCCATGATCATAATAAATGGCGGTGCAGGCTCGAAGGGCCGAATGGCCTACTCCTGCACCTATTTTCTATGTTTCTATGTTTCTATGTTTACTTAACCAAGAGCCAATTTAAATCAGTAAGTGTACAGACAATGGATGACTAGTATGTTTCAGAGGCTAGGGCAGACAGCAGATTTTTGAATGTGTTCAAATTTGCAGATGGCAGATAGGAGGCATTCCAGTCCCTGTTTTCATCTGAATGTGATAGGAAAGACAAGCGTGAGTACTGTAGGCAGGCTGAAGTTAAAATTGCAGTTGGAACATTAATCGACACATTTAAAGTTCACTGCTGGTAATGAAAGGTTAAAATTGCTGCAAAGTTGATCGGGAAAGCAATTAAGATACCAAGACAAATACACACACAAGCAAAATATGCTTTCAGTTTTAATATTAACTAAAGGGTCAGAGGGTGGTGAATCTATGGAATTTGTTGCCATGGACAGCAGTGGAGGCCAAGTCATTGGGTGTATTTAAGGCAGAGATTGATAGGTATCTGAGTAGCCAGGGCATCAAGGGTTATGGTGAGAAGGCGGGGGAGTGGGACTAAATAGGAGAATGGATCAGCTCATGATAAAATGGCGGAGCAGACTCGATGGGCCGAATGGCCTACTTCTCCTTTGTCTTGTGGTCTAAAGTCTTCATAAACACAAGATTCCGCAGATGTGGGACATCTATAGCAACACACTGAAAATCCTGGAGGAACTCAGCAGGTCAGACAGCATCTATGGAAATAAATAAACAGTCAACGTTTTGAGCTGAGATCCTTCATCAGGACTCTACCTTCACCTCAAAGCCTTCATCTGTTACTTGTGAATAGTTCAAGATACCCTTCAGTATCCCTATTCAGAAAAAAACAGCTCAGTGTATGATGACAAGTGGATCGCTTTATATCTGTTTCTATTTTTGGACCAGCTGCATTGTTACATTGATATTGTTACGAGAATACACATAAAATTAAGATGTTTGCTGGCCTGGGCTAGCATCAGTGACATCAGCAAGTGGTCTGCCACCTGCCCTCAGGGGAAGGAGAGATAAGGAACAATGGAGCAGCGTCTGGAGATGTGTAATGAAGGGACGGGGGAGAGAGAGCTGTCTGGAGCGGCTCCCCCCTTTGAACCCTGAACTGTTTGAAGTGATGGACAGGCGATACCCCAGCAGGGGGATAAAAAGGGACAGGTTCACTAAGACAGGGACACACGCCACCCGAGGTAACGAGACCCTGGAAGCGGTGCGCCTCTCACGAGTCGGTGGGAAGTACCGGACAACGCACAGGGTGGAAAGGTACGATCAGCGGGAACCCGGTGTGTGTCCGCCCTTGCCTGGGTGCCGGGTTCACTGCAGAGGATCGACCGCATCTGGAGGAGGGGTCACAGTCGGTGACCTCAGGTGACATCACCAAGGACCCGCCCAAAAGTTGCTTGTGAGCCATATCGCCGGTCTGTGAGCCATCTCGCTGGTCTGTGAGTGAAGCAGTGTTCTGAATGATCAGTTGTTCCTATTCTGTCTCTCTTCCCCC
The DNA here is from genome assembly GCF_963921235.1 of Mobula hypostoma. Lineage (NCBI taxonomy): Eukaryota > Metazoa > Chordata > Chondrichthyes > Myliobatiformes > Myliobatidae > Mobula > Mobula hypostoma. The sequence continues at coordinate 36,780,454 of NC_086128.1, forward strand.
ACCTTGTCCATCGCCATGGCAACGATTACTGCGAACTGAACTACAAACTGGACTGAACTTTGAGTCATTTTGAAATTGGTCATTTACCCCTAGACAACGATAGAGCTTGATTGATGCGGTTATCTTAATTCTGTGCACATGTGCGTTTATCATCGCTGAATTGTTGCATTTATTATCCTTTCGATTACTGTGTTGCTTGTTTCTTTAATAAAACTTTCTTAGTTCTAGTACTCCAGACTCCAACTGAGTGATCCATTTCTGCTGGTTTGGCAACCCAGTTACGGGGTACGTAACATAAGTGGGGTTCTCGTCCGCGATTTTGAACGCTAAATTTGGGACGGAGTAAATTGATTGGGTTAAAATTCCCGAAAGAAAGAAAAGACAAACAGCAGAAATGGAGGTTGAGGAATTTATAAAGGCGCCGACCTTGGAGGCATTAGAGGATGCCAGGAAATCGGAATTGATAGCTGTGGCAAAACGGGTGAATCTTGCTAAGGTGAAGTCGACAATGAGGAGAGAGGAGATACACAGAGCTATTGTAGAGCACTATGTATCTAAAGGTGTGTTTCCCCAAGGTGAGCTGGGGGAGGTGTCTATTGAAAAACCTGCTGGAGACGCGGTACAGGTACAGCTTGAAAAACTGAGACTCGAGCACGAGTTCCGGGTACGGCAGTTAGAAAGGCAGGAGAAAGAGAGAGAGTTAGAAAGGCGGGAGAAAGAGAGAGAGTTAGAAAGGCAGGAGAAAGAGAGAGAGTTAGAAAGGCAGGAGAAAGAGAGAGAGTTAGAAAGGCGGGAGAGAGAGAAAGAGGTAGAAAGGCAAGAGAGAGAAAGACAGTTGGAGAGAGAAGAGAGAGAGAGGGACAGACAGTTGGAGAGAGAAGAGAGAGAGAGGGACAGACAGTTGGAGAGAGAGGAGAAACAGAGGGAAAGGGAATTTGAGCTGGAGAAGTTAAAGATAAGGGCCGAGCAGGGGCTCGTGCCGAACCAAGGTGGAGGGTTCCGGGCGACCCAGGAGGTTAGGCTGGTTCCCCCATTTGACGATACCGATGTGGATCGGTACTTTCTCCATTTCGAAAAAGTGGCCATAAGTCAGGACTGGCCGAGGGATAAGTGGGTTGTTTTACTTCAGAGTGTACTGAAAGGGAAGGCCCAACAAGCTTACTCAGCTTTATCCGCGGAAGATGCCCAGAGGTATGAGGTGGTGAAAGAGGCCATCCTCAGGATTTATGAGTTGGTCCCGGAGGCATACCGGCAGAGGTTCCGGAATGCGAGGAAGCGGTGGGACCGCACGTATTTGGAGTTTGCTCGTGAGATGCAAACATATTGTGAGCGTTGGTGCGCCTCGAAAGGGGTAGAGGGGGATTATGACAGACTGCTGCAGCTGATTCTGATTGAGCAGTTTAAAGGTTGTGTCCCTGAGGGTATGAGACCCTACCTCGATGAGAAAGAGGCAGCCACGTTAGCCGCAACTGCTAAGTTAGCGGATGAGTATGCGTTGACGCATAAAATGAAGGTTGCCCCGAGTAAAGGCTACCAGAAGGGTAGTCAGGACGGCGGGGAGAGTCCACCGGAAAAGTCAGAAAGTAAGCCGGGGACTAGTGAAAAGGATAAGGTAGACCGGGAGCAGTCTGGTAGGAAGTCTCCTGGAGTCGTCTGTTATAATTGGGGGAAAGTCGGACACTTTGCGTCCAGGTGCTTTGCCCCAAGGAAGGAGACGGGGAAAGGAAAAGCGGAAATTTTGAATGGCTGTATTGAGCTGTTAGGCGAACCGCTAGGGAAGGACAGGTCTGAAAAAGTCCAGGAAGGGCGCGAGAGGTTTATCTCGGCCGGACTGGTGTCAGTGAAGGAGGGGTTAAAACCAGTTCCAGTGCGGATCTGGAGAGACACGGGAGCGCGTCAGTCACTAATACTGAAGAGTGTATTAGAGTTTAGCTCAGAGACCCAGACTGGGGAGGTAGAGGTCAAAGGTGTTGGGGAAGGGACAGAGTCAGTCCCTTTGCACCAGATACATTTACAGAGCAACCTGGTCTCTGGACTAGTCACGATTGGGGTGAGGTCCGAATTACCGATGAAAGACGTGGAAGTCTTGCTCGGTAATGACATCGCCGGAGGGATCGTGTTCCCAGTCGTGAGATTGACGGGTCAGCCTGCCAGCATGGAGGCCCCGCCCGCGATGGTGAATTTGGCTGAAACATTTCTGCCAACCTTGTATGAGACAGGGTGTAGTGAGATAAGAGGTAGTGAGGGAGCTGGGACGGACGTAGCAGTAGCCAGGAAAGAATTTGTGCAGACGCAGGAGCGAGACGAGGGGCTGATGGTTTTTGCCGAGACCGCTCTCTCTGACACAGCCTTGACAAGCTATTGTGCGGATGAGGAAGTGCTAAGGAAGAAAGGGAAATCAAGTACAGCATCCGCAGATGAGGAGTGGGGGGTGGTGCAAAAGAGTTATGGGGATGAGGTTTTTAACATGGCCCACGAGGTACCCCCCGGTGGACATTTTGCGGTGCTGGGGGAAACAGTTGGTGGAATCATGAAAGAGATTTACCGGCTGCCCAGGGGGAAGAATGTTATTGATCATGACCGACGCGAACTGAGACGGTCACCGGCTTTTGATATGCTAACAAACCTAGTCGGTGTTAGCGTGGAAATCAATGAAGCTAGGGGCCCCCTGCTAAGAGGAAAAAACCATTTTGAAAAGATTAGGATGGGATCGGTCAGATGGGAGAAGGCTATTCTTTTGGCCAGGTCTACTGATAAGGTCTCTCCCTTAATCCCCGAAGGAGTAATTAAACGACTCGCACCTATGTGTTTGATTGTCCCGAGGAAATGCAAAGAACTGGGACGTTGGGTGATTGTGGTTACAATAGGGCAGCCAAGCAAACAACACCCATATTTTTCGAGTAATTCAGTGACTAAAGGGCTGATGAACACAGAGGTGTGTATTGGCAATTTAATACGGCTGTCTGAAGCCAGCGTGATAGTGAGCCTTGGAAAAAATGAATTCGGCCACACGAAGGTCACTTACCTGGGAATTGTGGTGACACAGGGGCAGCTGGCAGTGATGCAAGCTACAGTGCAGGCTATCGCTGACCTCCCAACCCCGACAGACAAGAGGGCCCTCAGAAGGCTTTTGGAGATGGTGGGGTACTGCAGGAAGTTTTGCAATAACTCTGCGGTCAATACCCGTCCCCCTCCTACTAAGCCCTTGCGAGAGAAAACTGAGTCGGAATGGGACGACCCTTGTTATTGTGGTCCGGGACAAAACCAAATGAGAGGTTACATTGGTCGCAATTCATCAGTGTTTTTGGCCACTATGAAGTTTGCTGAGTTGGAGCCTGGTCTAAGGGATTATTAATAACACGTGTAAAAGGAACAGAAAATGTGATGACTGTCTGTCAAGGTGTTGACAGCTTCAAATTCTCTGTATTAGCTAAATAACTGTTAAAGATGTATATTGTGTATGTATCAGATAATGTAGTCATGTTTGTAATTTTTACCTCCCGGTAAAAATCCTTAAAGGGGGGAAGTGTTACGAGAATACACATAAAATTAAGATGTTTGCTGGCCTGGGCTAGCATCAGTGGCATCAGCAGTTGGTCTGCCACCTGCCCTCAGGGGAAGGAGAGATAAGGAACAATGGAGCAGCGTCTGGAGATGTGTAATGAAGGGATGTGGGAGGAAGAGCTGTCTGGAGCGGCTCCCCCCTTTGAACCCTGAACTGTTTGAAGTGATGGACAGGCGATACCCCAGCAGGGGGATAAAAAGGGACAGGTTCGCTAAGACAGACACACACGCCACCCGAGGTAACGAGACCCTGGAAGCGGTGCGCCTCTCACGAGTGGGTGAGAAGTGCCAGACAACGACAAGGGTGGAAAGGTACGATCAGCGGGAACCCGGTGTGTGTCCGCCCTTGCCTGGGTGCCGGGTTCACTGCAGAGGATCGACCGCAGCTGGAGGAGGGGTCACAGTCGGTGACCTCAGGTGACATCACCAAGGACCTGCCCAAAAGCTGTTTGTGAGCCATCTCGCTGGTCTGTGAGTGAAGCAGTGTTCTGAATGATCAGTTGTTCCTATTCTGTCTCTCTTCCCCCACCTTGTCCATCGCCATGGCAACGATTACTGCGAACTGAACTACAAACTGGACTGAACTTTGAGTCATTTTGAAATTGGTCATTTACCCCTAGACAACGATAGAGCTTGATTGATGCTGTTATCTTAATTCTGTGCACATGTGTGGTTATCATTGTTGAATTGTTGCATTTATTATCCTTTCGATTACTGTGTTGCTTGTTTCTTTAATAAAACTTTCTTAGTTCTAGTACTCCAGACTCCAACTGAGTGATCCATTTCTGCTGGTTTGGCAACCCAGTTACGGGGTACGTAACAATATCAATTGGCAAATGGTTAACAACACAAGATCAGAGAAGGCCATTTGTCTCACAACCACCATTACAACACTGTCTAATTTCAGCTCCTGGTTGAAAGCATTGCAGATCAGGGCACATAAGGGGCTGAAACAAGCCTGAAAAAAATGTTACTTGTTTGAGAATTCTGAAAGCAAGTGCCCTATTCTTGCACCCATGAGGTGGTTATGTACCCTACCACAGCCCCACAACCAACCTTCATGCAAGAGCAACAAACAGTCTGCTGGAGAAACTGTCAAGCAACATGGGGAAGAGGGTTGGAAGGAGAGGAGGAATGGTTAACATTTTGTGTCCTGATCCAGGATTTCAACCTAAAGCACTGGCAATTTCTCCCCCAAACCCGCAATATGTGCCACTTGACCAACTGATTTCCTCCAGCATTTGTTGCTGGAGTTGCAGAATTTGTTGCTTCAAATTCCAGGAGTTTTCTGTGTCTCAATTTCACTTCTCCTCTGTAAAGTCTGCTTGTGGTGTGCCGACTTTGAAGAAGGATTTCTCCTCTCCTTGATGGGAGTTTTGTGAGACCCTCTCTCACTGCTCCCCCTTCTGGTTTCCACAAGGCAATGCTCTTACCAAGAGTCACTACTGTACTGTAACCACAAATCCTTTCTCAGTACTTGTCTTCACCGCCATTTCTACCTGCCTGAATTGCAGTTCTGTTTCAAGGCCTCCAGGTTCAGCCCCAGTCTTGATGCAAGGTTGTGATCCCAAACATTGATAGTCCCTTCTATCTATGAAGCATCTACAGATGCTGTTCAACCTGCTGAGATCCTCCAACAGATTGTTTGTTGCGCCTGATGCTGCAGGCTCTTGTACCCTCATGTAAGCGTTGTTTTCCATCCTCTAGTTCTCATCCTATTGCTCTGAGAAACCATGTGAAATTAATAGCCACTAAATTTGTCAATAACACGTCCATAAAAAAAAGTTTTCTTTAACAGTAATGTCAAAGCTTTATATTAAATTTGGTGGGGTTTTTTTGTGGATTACTGACCAATCCTACCTACCCCAACTCTTATGATTACTGATCCCACTATTCACCTGCTGTGACTTGGTTTTGCCTGATTTCCTTCACTATCTCTGCACTGGTGAAGGCAAGTGCAGTCCCAAACAAATAATAGTCTAGATTTCATGCAGAACTGAACTCTGCTGATGGGTTCCTTGAACCTAATGTATTTGCCCCTTAGTGCGGCAACTGTTTAATGTATATCCACCAGTACTGTTCAATTTTTGGCAGAAATTGGCCAAATATAAATTGCACCTGGCTCCTCAGCTTTTGACAGTTGTGACCGATGTAAGAATTGCTGCCCCATTTGTTTGAAAGTAAAAAGATAAATGAAGGAAAATAATTTACTTACTTAATTTTTATCAGAATGGTTTTAATTAAAGTGTTTTAAATTAAATTGAACATCCAGACACAGGAATATTGCTACAACCTTATGTTTTGTAACTAATCAAAAGGAAGACACCGGAGGCAGGATAATGGTCTACTTAGCTTCTCTTTCCTTGTTTTTTTTTAGTAAGGCACTCACATATGACGTGGTGGCATCATGACTTATGCAATTCATGTACTTATAAGTATAACCCATAATGAATGAGCTATGTGAACAAAGAATGCTTAATCAAATGATATATTTACAATATTACTCAAATATAACTGAAATATTAAATACATTACACCTTTCTTCCTCGATTTTGATGACTTTGACATGGAAGACCTCATTCATCCACTAAGAAGCTTAACTGCCTTATATCTATTTGTCATGAATTGTGGACAAGGTCAGATGTGCCCATGTGTATATATCATCTTGAAGTGTAAGTGTGAGTATGTATCTGTCCAGTTATCTGTGTACACTATGACTGTACAGCAGAGCCTGATCTCAGTTTTCCAGAACCTTCTTGCCAATGGATCAAAATTTCAATTTATCATGTCCGACGTGCAATGCCCATCTCATGTTAAAAGAAATTGTGTTTCACTCCTCAGAACTGGATTCCATTGGAGTGTCTATGAAGGAATTAAATTTATATATTTTTTACATTTCATTTACATTTTTTATCTATTTGAAAAGTTTTAAATCAATAACAGAAATCAACTACTAATATTAATTGTTGTTCCCTGTGTTAAGGACAATCAAAGTTCTAAATCACACCAATAATTTCAGCAGAAATATTAAAAAGAGCAAATCTTCAGTCATATACTGAGAATGATCATAGAGTCATAGAAACAAACAGCACAAAAATGGGCATACGTACCGTGTCCATGCCAACCATAATGCCTATCTACACTAATTCCATTTGCCTGTATTGGGCCTGTTTCCCTCTTTACCTTTCCTATCTATTGACAGCAGAGGAAGACTTTTGGTAGTAAGACAATGGTAGCGTTTGTTATGTATTTTTAACTAAGTAATTGCAAATATTTAATGACTAAAGGAGAAAAATATCCATGTCAGGATGTGATATTCCATGATTCAATTAGCCCTAAATTTCTACAAGGAGAATTGTCTATCAACATGCAAATATTTCATTTAACCCTAACGTCTATACTTCTGTACTGTGTCCCTGGCCATCCCATGTGACAGTCTTTCTTTATGTGTTAATTATATAAAGAATAAATTAGCGATCAGTTTTCATTTATAAGAACTGACTGGCCCAATGCCCCTGTTTTGCAAGAATGGGCATTACACTAACATAAGAAAGTACCAAGTTGGTGAAGGAAGTCTGTGAAGCTGAAGATATGTCAGCAGCAAAGTAAATCAACACCCATTGTATAAAAATCAACAACAGTTATGAATCAGTCAAGTTTCCATTAAAAACTGAACAGCTGTTCACACACGTACTAATAGACACATAATCAAAAGGTGAGGGATGAAGGTCAGCGAAGTTTATAATTTTATCTCCATTGGATAACAAATGCTAACATTTACAACAGCTGAATTAAACCATAAGAAATGGAGCAGGCCATCCAGCCCCTCATGCCTGTTCTGTCATTCAATAAAATCATGCTGATCTTTTATTGAAACATTCTTTCTGCAATGGCCTTATGTCTCTTGATTGCCTTTGGAAAGTCTGCCAATATATTCAATTAAGGGAAATTTAGGCATACTGACAATATATTAATACTGTTACCTTTGCAATTTCAGTTTTACTTAAAAAATGCTTATTAATGTATATGAAAATTAGTTTATGTAACTTCGCAGTCAATGTCAGCAAGACCAAGGAGCTGATTATTGAATTCAAGAGGAGGAAACCGGAGGTCCATGAGCCAGTCCTCATCGGGGAATCAAAAGTGGAGAGGATCAGCAACTTTAAATTCCTTGGTGTTATCATTTTAAAGGATCTGGCCTGGGACTGTGCAAAAGTGTAGTTATGAAGAAAGCACGGTAGCACCTATACTTCCTTAGAAGTTTGGGAAGATTCGGCATGACATCTAAAACTTTGTCAAGCTTCTATAGATTGTCGTGGAGAATATATTGACTGGTTGCATCACAGCCTAATATGGAAACACCAATGCCCTTGAAAGGAAAATCCTACAAAAAGTAGTGGATACAGTCCAGTCCATCAAGTTCTTGAAGCAGAAGGGATAACTCACTCACCCCATCACTGAATTGTTCCCACAACCTATGGACCCCCTTTCAAGGACTCTTCACCTCATGTTCTTGATATTTAATGCTTATTCATTATTTTTTTCTGTTCATATTTACACAGTTTGTTCCTATAGGGTGTGGTCTTTTGAATTGAATTGACTATATTACTTACATCCTTCATATACCTGAGTAAAAATCTTTACGTTACGCCTCCATTCAAATGTACAATGTGCAATTATAGTAATTTATAAAAATACAGTTGCGTCAGCATGAATTAATCAGTCTGATGGCGTGGTGGAAGAAGCTGTCCCAAAGCCTGTTGGTCCTGGCTTTTATGCTGCGGTACAGTTTCCTGGATGGTAGCAGCTGGAACAGTTTGTGGTTGGGGTGACTCGAGTCTCCAATGATCCTTCGGGCCCTTTTTACACACCTGTCTTTGTAAAAGTCCTCAATAGTGGGAAGTTCACATCTACAGATGCACTGGGCTGTCCACACCACTCTCTGCAGAGTCCTACGATTGAGGGAAGTACAGTTCCCATACCAAGCAGTGATGCAGCCAGTCAGGATGTTCTCAATCGTGGCCTTATAGAAAGTTCTTAGAATATGGAGGGCCATACCAAACTTCTTCAACAGTAAGAGGCACTGTTGTGCCTTTTTCACCACACAGCCGGTATGTATAGACCATGTGAGATCCTCAGTGATGTTTATGCTGAGGAACTTAAAGCTGTTCACTCTCTCAACCCCAGATCTATTGATGCCAATAGGGGTGAGCCTGTCTCCATTCCTCCTGTAGTCCACAACCAGCTCCTTTGTTTTTGTGACATTGAGGGAGAGGTTGTTTTCTTGACACCATTGTGTCAGGGTGATGACTTCCGCTCTGTAGACTGCCTCATTATCATTTGAGATTAGGCCAATTAATGTAGTATCGTCAGCAAATTTAATTTGCAGGTTGGGGCTGTGGGTGGCAACACTGTCATGGGTGTCTAGAGAGTAAAGGAGGAGGCTTAGTCCACAGCCCTGAGGGGTGGAGGTGAGGGAGCCCACTCTTATCACCTGCTGACGATCTGACAGGAAGTCCAGGATCCAGCTACACAAGGCAGGGTGAAGACCGAGGTTTCTGAGCTTCTTGTCGAGCCTGGAGGGAATTATGGTGTTGAATGCTGAACTGTAGTCCAAGAACAGCATTCTCACATAAACATCTCCCTTCTCCAGATGGGTAAGGACGGTGTGTAGAGCTGTGGTTATTGCATTGTCTGTCGATCGGTTGTGTCGGTAGGCGAGTTGTAGGGGGTCCGGTGTGGGTGGCAGCATGCTGCAGATGTAGTCCTTGACCAGCCTCTCAAAGTGTTTGCATTTATTTTCATTGATTCTAATATGTTTCTTGGATTTACTGTGTACGCCCACAAGGAAATGAACCTCGGGGTTGTATATGGTGTGTTGGCACGTGGCCAAGTGGTTAAGGCATTCGTCTAGTGATCTGAAGGTCGCTAGTCCAAGCTTTGGCTGAGGCAGTGTGTTGTGTCCTTGAGCAAGGCACTTAACCACACATTGCTCTGCGACGACACCGGTGCCAAGCTGTATGGGTCCCTTCCCTTGGACAACATCGGTGGTGTGGAGAGGGGAGACTTGCAGCATGGGTAACTGCCGGTCTTCCATACAATCTTGCCCAGGCCTGCGCCCTGGAAACTTTCCAAGGCACAAATTCATGGTCTCACGAGACTAACGGATGCCTATAAAAATATGGTGACGTGTAGGTACTTTGATAGTACGTTTAGTTTGAACTTTGAACACTTTTCAGTAACAATGAAACACTTAAAGTTTATTCCTTTATTACTTGACTAAGTCATTCCTTATTGATGAGATCAGAAGATGAGATCAGAATCCCCATCTCAGAGCAAAAGCACTAAAAAGCCATAATGATATATGCTTAGAGAAAGAGACCTTTTATTTTAACAACTCCTTATGTGATCCCAGAATCCCCAGAGTGTTTTACAGTCATTGGGATATTTTCAAATTATTATCACTGTTGTAATGCAGGAAAGGGGGCAGCTAGCTAGCTTTCACCCAGCAAACAGCAATCAAATGATGATAAGAATTTTGTGGTGTAAATTGAAGCATAAATATTGAGCTAATTTTAGAGTAGAACTTCACAGACCTTCTTTGAACAATGCTATGGCCTCTTTTACATTTGCTTGAAGTGGATGGTGACTTGTTTTTCATAATTACCACTTCAGAATTGTACTATATCTTTTATTTAAAAAGGTATAATATTTTTGTCCTTATAAAATTACATAATTCTTTGTCATATTGTGAAACACAGGAATGTGATGAGCAATTTATTAACAACAGTTCATACTCTGCATGTGTCAAATTCTGAACAATTGTAGAATGCAGTTTGCTTCTTAATTGAGCCTGAACCTGACATATTACAATTTGTGGACTTTATTTTCTCAACAGAAATTGAACTATATGGTCATAAAAAGATGCAGCACACAGTCTTTAAGAAAAAGCTTATCATTCAACAACCAGAAGGGGCATTATTAATGTCCTCTCATATGTACAGACAACTAGGAATGATAAGAATGAATGTTTCCAAATTATCTAACCCACCCCTATTCCCCTGCTGCAGATAATTTCCTTGATGCTATCAGGTATTTCATACATTTTGAAACTATGTTGTACAATATTATAAATGGGTTAAGATCGCTGTGGAAATAGTGGATCTAAGAATTTTATGTGTGATGACTTACATATTTTAATGCTTAATCTTCAAGTCAGAATATTTAGCATAAGGTCAGTTTTGTTTTTAAATAGCTCTGTTATCTTAAGGTTCATGGTGTCAATATGTGATATAATCGTATGTATAATTGCAGTTCGTTCAGTCCAGTGGTTTTACGTTGATGTTTATGCTCCTCCTCCTGCTGTCTCAACCTACCAACAATGTTTGCCTTGATGATTCAGCATAACTAACTCTACATTTTCTTTTGCCTGCAAACAGAACTACTTCTTAAGTTCACCAATTACTAACTCAGCAGTACACTTCTGTTTGTCATGAAAAGCCATAATTAATTCAAAGTAAATTTATTATCAAAGTACATATATGTCACCAGATACAACCCTGAGATTAATTTCTGTGGGCATTTACAGTAAATACAAAGAAGCACAATAGAATCAAAGAAAAACTACAAACAAACAACCAATGTGCAAAAGACAAGAGGTTGTGCAAATACAAAAACAAAATGTAAATAATAATAATAGATAAATAAGTAATAAATAGTATTCAGAACATGAATTATAGAGTCCTTGAAAATGATTCCATAGGTTGTGGAATCAGTTCAGTGTCGGGATGAGTGAAGTTATCCACTCTGGTTCAGGAGCCTGATGGTTGAGGGGAAATAACAATTCCTGAACCTGGTGGTGTGAGACCTAAGGCTCCTGTACCTCCTTCTTAATGGCAGTAGCAAGAAAAGTGCACGGCCTGGATGACATGCCAAATCTACACAAATATCTCAGAAAGTAACGTGCTGGACCCGGGAACAGATCTTTCGAAATGGTAACGCCAAGGAATTTAAAGTTACTGACCCTCTTCACCACTGACCCCCTGATGAGTAGTGGCTCATGGACTTCTGGTTTCCTCCTCCTGCAGTCGATAATCAGCTCTTTGGTTTTGCTGATATTGAGTGAGAGGTTGTTATTGTGGTACCATTCAAACAGATTTTCCATCTTCCTCCTATAAGCTGATTCATCACCACCTTTGATTCAGCCAACAACAATGGTGTCGTCAGCGAACTTAAATATGGTATTGGAGCTGTACTTAGCCTTGCAGTCATAAGTATAAAGTGAGTAGAGCAGGGATAGAGTAGAAAAGTTAGCCATTTAGTTGCTTCTTTAGTATAAGTACTTGACAAAAGGGAATTTATTGTGTCATTGTCACTTATTGAATGCTTGGGGTCTAATAGGCAACTCTGGTGCTATGATTGAATGAAACACTTTTATAGAAGGGTGATGCTGAAAGTATAACCCATAATTACACTGGGCGATGGCTTTATGCCTGCAATTAAAGGACCTTTATATCACACTCATTTTTTAATTTGTGATTATGGCAAATCCATATAAGAATATAAGTGAAATTATTGAAAATGATTGAGCAGCAGGGCTGATTAGCACAGTGAAGACAGTGTTATCAAAATGTTAACAAGCTATCAATATGTAAAGCTTTTTTTTGAATGGGAGTAGTAAACATTCTGTAATTAAATAGCATGCAGAAATAAACAAAGAAATAATAATAGTTGTAACGATGTGTACAATTCACACAACAATAGTTCATACCTATTTTGGGTGGAATATGAAATCATTGAGTATGCTTAGTTTTTACAAGAAGCAGTCTTACAAGCAGCTTTAGCTGAAATATTATTTGAAATTAATACATCATTTCTAATTGACAAACAATAGTGCTGTATTATGGTAGATATTACATTATTTTTCATTTAAATGTATTTGCTGTATTTCAATTCAATACCCCACTGGATCAAAATAGTTTGATGTTTTGGAAATGCATTGGGTAAAATGCTGCCCATGCCAACCATGGTGATGTCACAATCCCCTCTCCCTCTCCTTTTACTGAGTTTGTTTTTCTTTGTTTCTCTGTTTTCTTCTTATGTTTCAATGAGGTCACCTCTCAGTTGAACTCTAGAAACTAATTGAAAGAAAAACACTGGAGCTGGGAGAATATGTCTACTTAGTTTTCTTTTTAGTGGGCGCTCACATACGATGTGGTGGTGTCATGACATATACCATTCATGTACTTTTACATATAACCTGTAATGAAATATGTAAACAAAGAAAGATTAATCAAACAATATATTTACAGTACTACTCAAATATTACTGAAATATTAAATATATTCCCTGCTTAGCTATAAACTCCAACTCAGTATAGAATGCATCTCAATTCAAATATATAACGTATTGCTCTCTATATACTGTATACTATATAATACAGATACTATAGACATCCACAGCATAGTAAATTTTAAATTGTCCCATTCAAGCCTAAAGATTTAACCGCTGTCGAGGATTTCTTACTCTTGTAGGATAATGTCTTTCCTGACAAGGGGATGGGGGTCGGGGGGTCACTCTGCTTAGTGTGGTTGTGAAGCATCCTCAGGTACTGAGGCCTCCTCTGTGTTGGTTGTACAAGCTGACTCTGGGACTACAGGAAGTGACCACTACGGACACCTTTCTTCTCCAACAATTGACACTGCTCTCCTCAACTGATCAACTTGTCATCTCCAGATGACATTTGATAGATGCAATCTCCACTATTTCAGAGACTGGTCCGGTTCCATCCTTAATCTTTCCACGTGCTCACATTTGATCATCTCTGTAGTCCCTCACCAGGACTGCTTGTCCAGAATGAAATAATCGAACTTCCTTGTTTGAGGAGCACTCAGTTTGTCTCAGCTGTTTGTCCTGCATACTCCTTCTGAGATTGGGTTTGAGCAGATCTAAGCTTGTGTGCAAGGGCTGACCCAGGAACACCATAGCTGGTGAGTTGTTGATTGTGGAGTGTGCTTCATTGTGATATGCAAGGAGGAAATTGGTGAGCTTCTGATTTAGTGTCAGTGTCATGTGTTCTGCTGACATTGTTCACAGTGCATTCTTTAGACACTGGACAAACCTTTCCACCAAACCATTTGTAGCTGGGTGGTACGGTGTAGATGTAATATATCTTATTGCATTCATTTTCAGGAATGACTGAAACTGTTCTGCAACAAACTGTGGTCCATGGTCACTGACTAAGTGTTTCTGAAACACCAGTCCTTGAGAAGATGCTTCTCAACACATCAACAGTGTACAAGGCTATTGGGAATACATCTGGCCACATTGTAGCTGCATCCACTACTACCAAGAAATCCGTGCCTCTGAACGGTCTGGCAAAATCCATATGAATCTTCTGCCAGGGCAATGCAGGCAATTCCCAGGGATGGAGAGGCGCTGCTCTTGGCCAACAGGTTCTTGAACCAAAGGGAATAACTACACTCAACTTCACTTGCCCTGTCATTGAAATGCTCCCACAACCTATGGAGTCACTTTCAAGGACTCTTCATCTCATTTTCTCAATATTGATTGCTTATTTATTTATTATTATTGGTTCTTTCTTTATGTATTTGCACAGTTTGTTGTCTTTTGCACACTGATTGAATGCCCAAGTTGGTGCGGTCTTTCATTGATTCTACTATGGTTATTATTCTTTGGATTTATTGAGCATGCCCGCAAGACAATGAATCTCAGGTTTGCATCTGATGACATACAGTATATGTACTTTGATCATAAATTTGTTTTGAACTCTTTTGTGAACTTCTTTTTCCAAGGGTAAACAGGGCACTCCATCAGCATTTCCATGATTAGTTGTCCTCTTGAATTTGATCTTGTAATTGTGTCCTCCCAGAAACAGAGCCCATCTCTGCTGCTGCTGTTAGTGGAACACCCTTCCGTGGATTGAAAATGGACACTAGTGGTTGATGATCAGTAATGAATGTAAACTCTCTCCCATACAAGTACTGATTGAAAGATTTTACACCCCAAACCAAACTCATGGCCTCTCTAACAAGAGAAAATTTGCAGATGCTGGAAATCCTAGCAACACACACAAAATGCTGGAGGAACTCAGCAGGCCAGGTAGCATCTATGGAAGAGTAAGCAGTCGATGTTTCGGCCTGAGACCCTTCATCAGGATTGGTGAAGGGTCTCGGGCCGAAACATCAACTGTTCACTTCCATCACTCATAACAGGCAACATGATTGCACCTATACCTTAAGGTGAGGTGATACAAGCAAGCTTCACTGGATGATGTGAGTACAGTGTCTGATGTCACCATTTCTTTAATCTTTTGGAAAGCCACCTCACACTGCTTTATCCACTGCCATTTCTTCCTGATTTGTAGTACTGAGTTAAGGAGTGGAATACAGTAGTCATGTTTGGCAGTAACTTGTTATAGTAATCGGCAAATTCTAAAAAGAACCACAACTGTAACACATCCTTTGCCCTTAAGGCATCCACCACTGCTTGAATTTTCTCAGCACACTTGTTTAAAATCTCGTGCATCAATGGCGTGACCACAGTAAGTGATGCTTGGTTTAAAGAATTCACACTTGTTGCATTGTGCTCTGAGCCCATAATCCTCTAATTTTTTTAACACTGTCTTGAGATTTTAGAGATGTTCCTTGTCATCCTTACCAGTAACAATGACGTCATCCAGGTAACACTGAGTGCCTGAGCAGCCTTGCAGCACCTGGTCCATATGTTTCTGCCAGAGTCCAGGTGCAGATGCTACTCCAAAAGTAAGCCTCTTAATAGCAATAAACCCCTTTGTGAGTATTTATGGTGAGAACACTTTGGACTCTTCTTCCATTACCATCTGTAGGTAGGTCTCAGCTAAGTCCACTTTGCCAAAATGTTTTGCTCCGGAAAGGTTTGCAAAGATATCTTCTATCCTGGGCAGGAGAGTACTGATCTACTTTTAGTACTGGGTTGATGGTAACCTTAAAGTCACCACAGATCCTGACAGACCCATTCTTCTTGACTACTGGGACCACTGCCATTGCCCATGGGCTCCACTCAACTTTGGAAAGAATTCCTTCAGCAGCCACGTGACTTAGCTCACTTGCTACTTTATCACAGAAGATAAAAGGAACTGGACAGGCCTTATAAAACTTAGGTGTGGCATTTTCATTTAACACTACCTTACACTTGATATGTTTGAGTTTTCCAATGCCATCCTTGAACAACGCTGCGGCATCATCCAATACCTTTCTTAATAAGCTTTCAGTTGACTCTGTTGACACATAGCAGATGTGGCATGCACAAGGTGGATGGATCTCCAATCAAATTGTGGCTGTCTCAGCCAATTACAGCCCACAATGCCTGCCCTCCTGCTTTTACCACATACCAGCCAAAGTGGCTTGTTGATTGTTGTATTTCACTGTTATGAATATTATTCCCACAGGAGTTAACTTTTCTCCAGTATCTTAGTTGGATATCTGCAGGCTTCAGTCAGTCTGTTTGAAATGTCATTCAAACTCATTTTGTGGAATGACTGAAACAGCCGAGCCAGTGTCCAATTCCATTTTAATTTATTTGCCGTTCACTTCTGGTGTAAGCCATATTGCTTGTCTCTTGTTAATTTTCATATAGTAAGTCTCAAGGCTACACAATCCTGTGTCACTTTCATCATTATCAGAATTTTCATCAACAACATCCAGATTAGTGCTTTTTTTGAAGCTGCAACATGACCTTTTAATGTTTTTCTCTTCCCTGTGCAGTCCATTTGTTTTGTCTGTCTGGCATGTTTTTTGTGTGTGTCCTACTTTGTTGCTTTTTCTGCAGGTTTCACCTTTAAATCTGCATTGGTCTGGTGTATGTGAACCCCTGCCACAACGTTGACACATACGTTAGGTCAGGCAGGTTTCACAGTCACTTCTTTCCTGACTGCAACTTAATTGCGTCTCTGACTGCTGTTTTCGTTGATACAATGATTTCAACTGCTCTTTTAAATGTCAGTTGTGCTTCAGTTAGGAGCCATTTTCGAATGCTTTCTTGTAAGTCCACAAACTAAACGGTCCCTCAGTGAATCATTAAGCCCATCACAGAACTGAAAATGCTGGTCAATTTCTTCATTTCAGCCACGTAAGCTGAAATGAACTCCCCGTCCTTTAGATTGTGCTTATGAAACCTAAAGCATTTTGCAATCAACAACAGTTTTGCTTCTAAATGTTCCTGCATTGGTGATGCCAAGAGGCTCACTAAACTGATTAGAAAGGCTGGCTCGGTTATAGGAGTAAAACTGGACACACTGGAAGCTGTGGTAGAACAAAGGACCCTACAGAAAATCCTGGAAATTCTGGACAATGTTTCTCATCCTCTGCATGCCACCTTGGCTGAACAGAGGAGCACTTTTAGTAATAGACTAAGACAATTGCACAGCTCCAAAGAGCGCGATATAAGATCATTCTTACCCTCGGCCATTAGGCTCTATAATGAGTCAACCTATAGCTGGGGAAATGATGACCCCTCCCGCTGTTAAACTGTGATAACGTCTTTTTTATTCTTACTATTTCTCTTCTAATATTTATATCTGTGTACTTGTAATGCTACTGTGACACCGTAATTTCCTTTGGAATATATAAAGTATTTATCTATCTATTACATTCACAATATCAGCAACGCTCATTTTGGCTGGTTTGGTTGGAGCAGTTAAACCTCTCAGCAAACTGTATGCTTTTCCACCTATTACACTCAACATCACTGGCACTCATTTCTTATCGGCTATTCCATTTACTTTAAAATACCGCTCAATTTGTTCAGTATGCATCATCCATTGCACAATCAAACATGTTAATCTTTCAGGTATAGCCAGCCAGTTCTGCATTTTTTTAAATTTATTATTATCACCCAGTACTCACTGTTTATGAACCTGTGAATTTCGTCAATTTTCTGCCTTTTTTAACTTAACCATTTCTCTCCCCTTCCAAAGAAATACATGCTGTGCTTTTTTTTAAACTGAATTATGTAAACAGAGAATGTTAATCAAACAATATATTTATAATATTACTCAAATACTACTGAAATATTGAATACACTACACCCAGTCTATTCAATCTCTCCTTACATGGAAACTCACCATCCCCATAACCAGTCTTGTGGGTCTTCATTGCACTCTCTCTATTGCAAGCATATACTTTGAGTTGAGACAATATCTATACTTTATATTCCTGGCATAACCTCACCAGGGTTCTATATAATTGCAGTACATTTTTACTCTTGTACCAAAATCCTCCTACAATAAAATCCAACATAATTTTTACCTTCCTGCTTTCACTTCCATGTTAGCTTTCTATAGCCTGTGTTCAAAGATCCTTTCAACATCAATATTTCCTGTCACCGTTTAAAAAACTCTATCTACTTTTCTGCTCTGTGCAAATTTGATTACATTAGATTTTTTTTCACATATTCAATCTGCAATGTACTCACCCACTCAAATAACTTGCCTTTGTTACCTTGAAGACTTCATATTTTCTTTCCTGTTCACAATTCAACTGAGTTTTGTATCTTCAGAGAACTTTTAAAGATTAGCTTTAATTGTCACATGTATATTGAAACACTTAGTGAAATGCATTGTTTGCGTCAAATCAAATCAGTGAGGATTGTGCTGGGCAGCCTGTAAGTGTTGCCACACTTCTGGTGCCAACGTAGCATGCCCACAACACACTAACCCTAACTGTACATCTTTGGAAAGCGGGAGGAAATCGAAGCAGCCAGGGTAAAGCCACACAGTCATGGGGAGAACATGCAAACTCCTTACAGCCAGCACCAGGAATTGAACCCCAGTACTCCAGCTGGCACTGTAAAGTGTTGCACTAACCGCTATGCTACTGTGCCATCCCGAAGTATGACACTTGGTCCCCTAGGCCAAATCAACGACATAGATTGTGAGTAGCTGAGAACTGAGCACCAGTCCTGTGATACTTCCCTTGTTGTACTTGCCTACATGAAAAGGACATGTTTATAGCCACTCTTTCTACTTTCTAGCTGTTAAACAATTCTTAGACTATATCATCCCCATGTGATCAAATCTTATTGACCAACCTCCTGTGCTGACATTATTAAAATAATAATAATGGCTCCATCTATCTAAGTAGACAATGGATGCGCCCCTTGGGGTGCAGACCTGGGTGATGAATATGGAGATCCTGGGCTGCCCAGACATCAAGATCTCCCTCTCGGCCTCGCGGATGTGGTCCAAAGGAATGTGAAGCCATACATTTGGCTGCAGGAGCTGCCGGGAGGTGACGTGATACGTCATCCAACTGCCTTAGGGGCTCCACTCCGAATTTGTGTAGGGTTTACTCCTTAGCCTTCTCTTCTCCCGAAGATACCCACAAGGCAGTGGGATCCGTAACCCTGGATAGGGGCCCATACCGGGTACTGTCAGCCGGAGCCAGCTGAGCCCGGGACTCGTGTAAGGCAGGGTCGTCACGCCCTGTAGTAGTGACATATGGAACCACTACCCACTACATTATTAAAAAGCCTACTGATATGCACCATATCCACTGATTTCCCATATCTGTTCTATCAGTCACATCCTCAAATAAAGCTAATTAAATAGTCAAATATAAACAGCACTATTGAATCCTTTGTTCTGTTATAGGTGATAGGTACTCATTTGAATCTCACCAACTAATGATAGGCTAACGGGTCTATAGTTCCCTGTTTTCCCTCTCACTGCTTTGCTAAGTAGTGGGGTCACATTTGCTACCCTGCATGTACCTAAAGTATTTTGTAATGCACGTCTCTATAACCACATCGTTCAAAACTCTGCAAACCACTGAGTCCTTGGTGTTCATTGCTTTTCATCTTACTAACCACACTGAAGAGTACTTTCAACATTTTCCATTTTTACTTCCAACATCTTACTTATGATATTAACATTCAGCCGATTGCTGCTATTAAGAAAATTTCTTCTTTAAAATGTATTGAAACAATTTTGGACACTGGCCCACTCAGTGAGGTACCTCTTCTATGAACAATAGAAAGCTTTTCACAGATTGGCTTGGACATCATCACTCTAGTTTTTGAACTTGAAAAATATGGTTCAAACCTAAATAAGGGTATAACTTTTGATGTTTCCTTCCAAAGCTAGGGCAATGGGTCATGTTTGGAATACTGTTGTTCGCATGAGATACGTTATTTGTAAAGGGTCAGTGAGTGTGCTGCTATCCCAAACACTGACCACCAATCAAAAAAAAAATGCCAGTGAGTCATTTTATTAACTATAATTATCTACTCTGTCTGTCTACTTGAGACAATAGTATCACTGCTTCCAAATTAATTTGCTGTTTTTGATGCACCTTGGTTTGACCTATTTTGTTGAAGGGGCAATGTGCTAATGATGCTTGATGGTGTTGCAGGAGAGGAGCTGTATGCCCATACATTAAACCATCCCATAATATCAAAAGGTCCACTCCCCACATGGAGGTTGAAGCTTATTGTGGAATATGTTGTGGTGCCATTTAAATACACCACCTTGATTTTTTTTTATTGTTGTTTTGTATGTGTTGACTTCTTAAGTATAATTAGGGCCAGTATGAAGTGATTGAATTTATTTCAGTTCATACAAAAGAAGAATATTGCCATTGTTGGAAGACTGAAAATAACATTGATAATGCTAGGTGTGCTTTACAGCTGATGAAAGACAAGAAAACAAACAAAACACAGGAATAGGAATAGGACCCTTTGAGTCTGCCCCACCATTCATGGCTGATCTATGCTGGCCTCAATTAGTCTCAAGATTTTGGCCTTTCTCACAGAGGAGCTCCTATGTTCCCAGGGCAGCAATGGTGACTACCAGAAGATATCTGTTTAAGGTAAGTGTAGGAAAGTTTAGGGGAGATGTCAGAGGTAGATATTTTACACAAAGAGTAGTGGGTGCCTGGAACACACTGCCAGGAATTGTGGTAAAGGTTGATACAAGAGGGACATTTAAAAGCCTCTTAGATAGGCACATGGATACTTTAAAAAATGGAGGGTTATGGGCTGTGTAGAAGGGTTGGGTTAGATTGATCGTTAAATATGTTTATATCGGCACAAAATCATGAGCCGGAGAGCACATGCTGCGTTACACAGTTCTGTGTTCTAGGAAACAGATCTTCTCTTGAAAAATTGAGGAGGAATTGGTAAATTGCTTTCAGCTTTTGTATCTTCTACCTGGTTGGGATTGGGGAAGAAGTAAAGAAGTGCAGGGTGGGAAGGGTCTTTGATTATGTTCGCTGTTTTACCGAGGCAGTGAGAAGTGAGACAGAGTCCATGCCGGGAAGCTGGTTTCTGTGATGTTGTGAGCTGTGCCCACAATTCTCCAGTTTCTTGCAGCCATTGGCAAAGCAGTTGCAGTACCAAGCCATGATTCATCCTGATAGATGCTTTCTGAGGTATGTCAATAAAAATTGGTGAGGATAAAAGGGGATATGCCAAAGTTTTACAGTCAAGTTAGGAAGTAGATGCAGTGCTGAACTTTCTTGGTCATGGCATCAATGTGGTTGGACCAAGACTCCTAAGAACTCGAAGCTCTCAACCCTCTCAGCCTAAGGACTGTTTGTTTCAAGAGAGTGTGTGCCCCCCTCCCTGAAGTCAATCACCAGTTCTTTTGCTGACATTGACAGAAACGTTGTTGTCACATCACCATGACGAGGCTCCTTATCTTGCTCGTAAAATATGGCCCGCTTTAGTGGTGTCATCTTCAAACCTGCAGACGGAGCTAGAGCAGAACTTGTCACGCAGTCATTTGTGCTTAGGGAGTGAAGTAAGGGGCTGAGGCTGCAGCCTTGTGGACACCGATGTTGAGGATAATTGTGGCGGAGTTGTTGTTGCCTATCCTTACTAATTGTGGTGTCATGGTGAGTGCTGGCAACAACTGAACCCAGGTGCAGAGGAACAATAGACTCCCATGTACAGACAGAAACATGAGCTTATACATAGGAATTCTGACAGAGCATCAGTGGCTCAACCACGAGACAAATTATTCTCAAAACAGGGACCACACTATAAGCTCTAATTGGGAATCCACTTTAAATAATCACAAAATGCAGAAAATCCCTGCCAGTCAAAATAAACTTGAAAAGATTAAATAGAAAGCACAAGGGCTTAATGACTCTAGTTAAGACAACAATTAACAAATACAAGTGCTCTAGAACATCAGAGTCCAATGCTCTATGGTTAGCCACACATTTGGTTTGTTGGTCAGGAGGCCAAGCATGGAAACAGGCCCTAAAGCCCAACTCATCTTTGCTGACCAAGATGCTCAGCCAGTCTAGACCCACTTGCTCACGTTAGTCTCATGTCCCTCAAAAGTTTTCCTGTCCATGTACCTGTTGAAATGTTTTTTAAACGTTGTATTTGTACCTGCTACAACCACTTCCTCTTGTTCCATATACATACCCTCTGCTCGAAGTAGTTGCCCCTCAAGTCCCTTTTAAATCTTTCCCCTTTCACTTTTTTGAACTCCTTTCCCTAGAAAATAGACTATGTGCAGTCACCCTATCTCTACTTCTCATGATGGCATGTGCCTGTATAAGGTTGCCCTCAGTTTCCTTTGCTCCTAACCTATCCAAATTCTCCCCAAAACGCTCCAGTCCTGACAACTTCTCATTAAATTTTCTTTGCACACTTTCCTTCCTAATGATGTATTTCCCATAAGAAGGAAACTTCTGAACTACCAGCACTGTGCTCCTCACATGTTCACTCATGTACTTTGCCTTGTGGAAGTATGGAATGTTGTACTTGGTCTCTCAGTTTTGACTGGCATAACTGCCACAGTTCTATTCGAATGGAGTTGTCTGTCATTGGGGGTGGGGATGGTATTGGTGGGAGCTGAGCAAGCTTCAGGGACCAGAGACTTAGGAACTGCTCAAGGAATATATGCTGCACATTTTGGGACAGTCACCATAGTGAGGCCTCCAGATCACTGGGAACTAATTGGCCACAAACGTTAAGTGGAGTTGTGGGAACACCAAAAGATTATCTCTAATTACAATCAGGATATCCACTCTGATATCATCTGGTCTTATCTGGCCTGCTGAATATTATCTGTAGTTTTCATTTTCGTTAGATTTACTTTCAGGGTCTCAACTTGTTTGACATTTTGTGGTTTGTTGCCCAAAACTCATCCTAAAAGAGTCAGCCAAGCATTAATATTGAACAGGATCCACATTGCATTTTCATCAAAACTAAATGGGCAAATACCTTCTTGCAAATAAAATAAACTCAGACATGTCCAGCTAGTTGAAGGTAGTTGCAACTTGCCTTCACATTGTTCTTGTCCTCAGTTCCTAGATATAAGGAGGAACCAAACAAAATTCTGAAAATGAAATAAATAGCTGCTGGTGCTGGAAATCTTAAACAGAAAAGGATTTCCGTTTCTCTTTCCACAGATACTGCCTGGGCGGCTGAGTTTTTTTTTTGTTTCGTATTTTTTGATAATGGTGTCACGCAAAGTGAAGATTGCCTTCCAGAGAATACGTCTACAGAGCGCTCCAAGCTTCACGTAAACCCACGGGGAAAGGGCTTGAAGACATTATCAACCCCACCTCGCCGTGCAGATATCTTCGAGGTTCCAGTGACTTTACTTCTCATGAGAAGTCACCTCAGCGTGTGGGGACGTGACGTTAGTGGAGGGAATGTTCTACCCGATAAGGAACACTATCCACTCAGAACTTGCTCGACGCGATAATACCACAGGTGCAAACGTCAGCATTAAAGGGACGCTTACGCTCAGCCCAGCACTTACACTTCTGATAGCAGCAGCGAAATAAGGCGGTTTAACGTTGATTAGGAAAAAAAGACCTCGTCGATCTCGGGACGGGTGAGTGAGGAGGCGGCATTAGAAGGACCAACCTATAATACCTCCAATCTGCGAGCCAATGTCCGAAGTGAGCCGGCGACGTTCGGGCAGCGGCGGGCTGATCGACACCAATACAGACTCAGTCTGAGAAACTTTACCGGCGAGCAAGAGGATTGAAGAAGGAAAAAGTCTAACAGTCTGGGAGAAAGAGTTTAATTGCATCCAGTGCAACAACTGGGGGTTAGTCCCAGTGAATAGAGAATTGGGGAGGCAAAAGGGGGCTACAAATAATGTTTTGCTTTAACATCGCATCTCTTTGAAAACAAGGAGGTGTTGTGTCGGAGAAGAGAGGAGGAGCTGACTTCTCGAGTCACTCAACAACCCTCACTGCGCCGGAGACACATTTCAATCGGAGTTTGAGGTATTGAACAACAGCTCAATGTCCAGAACGATGTCTCAGGCAGAGGTAGACCTAGCCGGCTTTGGGGTCATGGCTTCGGCGCTGGACTTGGAGCACTCCTCACTCCTAAACAAGATGCACAGCCGCCGGCGGAGATTTTCGGCCAAGGAAATCAGGAGAATCCCGCACCGAGCCCAGAGGAAAAGCTCCATCGAGATCGAGCTGGGCGCCGACGGGTTGCTGCTCCGCCGCCCGTCTTGGGCTCACCTCTACCCGCACGATGGTGAACCGCTGCCGCGGCCGCTTCCCCCACCTCCTTCTCCTTCTCCTCCTCTTCCTCCTCCTGCCCCGATTCTCGGCGGACCGGCAACAGACGATGCGAGCCAAAGCAGCGCCAGTGCCCCGCCGCAGACCAAAGCCGTGGCAGCCAACAGCTCGGACACGGAGGATGGAACCCCCCGCACTCCGCACAAGGAAGCAGTTCCTGAGGAGAGTAAGATGGAACCGGAGGAGAATGAGGTGGAGATGAAGGCGGTCGACACGTCTCCCGATGGCAGATTCTTGAAGTTCAACATTGAGCTCGGAAGGGGTTCCTTCAAGACGGTCTACAAGGGCTTGGATACAGAGACAACCGTAGAGGTGGCGTGGTGTGAGTTGCAGGTGAGAAGAAGTAAAAACCTGCATAAATATGAAACTTTTAACATCCCTAAAGCGCTTTACAAACTAGTCTAGATTGGTCATAGTTGTAAGGGACGACGCATATTCGCACCACCTGCTCCTACAGAGAGATAAATATCAGCCAGGGCATATCTCTTGCTATGCTCACAATATTGCTAGGAGATATTCGAGAGAGAGAGAGAGAGAGAGCTGGTCTACTCTTTAATCCAAAAGACTTGCATGAGAAATTCATCCCTACGGTAGCACTAAGCTTGCTGTACAGTCACGTCAAAGCACCTCTATTTCAAAAATAACTTTGCCTCACTTATTTACATGTGTGTTGTTTTCTGCCTTTAAAAATCGTTTCATTGATTTCAGTGGGATGATTTTCATAGATGCATTATAATGCATGGCTATAGAGAGCATTTGAAGCTATGAAAAGATCACATAGAAGGGAAATTGGAAAAGTGTTCATACCCACCATCAAGTACTCATCTACACAAATCCTAATTTAATCCCACTCCGTTCTCCCTGTATTGCATTCAGTTTCTCCAGATTCTATCATCCAAAATTCAAAGTACATTTATTATTGAAGTAGGTATGCAGTAAACAGCCCTGCGATTGCTGTTCTCCAGACAGTCACAAAACAAAGAAATCCATGGAACCGGTTCAAAGAAACACATCAACCCACCACCCCCGCGCGTGCAAAGAAACAAATCATGCAAACAGCAACAAAAAAAATCAACACCCCCATGTGCAAAAGGCAAATCGCGCAAACTGCAAAAAAAATTAACCCCGCGCAAAAAAGTCAAATCATGCAAACGGCAAAAAGAAAGAACGAGCGAAAAGACAGAATATAAAAACACAAAATCGAAAAACCTACACATAGGGCAATTTATGGTGGCTATTTAACCCACCAGCCTGTAGATCTTTGAGCTGTGGAAGGAAGGTAGATAATCCAAAGTTTTAAAGTAGATTTATTATCAAAGTACTACATGTTAGCATATATAACCCTGAGATTCATTTTATTGCAGGCATTTGCATGAATAAATGCAATAGAATTTTACAAAAAACTATACATTAACAAAGATTGACAAACAACTTGCAAAACAAGGCAAACTGTGCAAGTGAAGATAATCCTGAGAACGTGAGTTGTAAGGGGTCCTTGAGAGTGAGTCTGTAAGTTGTAGAATCCAAAGGAAATGCACACAATCTCAGTGAGACTGTGCAAACTCCGCACAAACAGCACTCAGGAGAGGATTAGATCCAAGTTGCTGGAGCTGTCAAATAGCAGGTCGACTATCTGTGCAATTCTGTCACCCTGGGAAGCAGTTCTGCACAGCAGCCTCTTGACAGTAGTCAATAAACAGTTTAGTATGCTAACATTTAATTCAAGTTACACTGAAATATTAATCATGGTGTTACTGCAGAAATGCTTCATTATCACACTACTGAAAAGAAGAACTTTTACCATTTTAAGAGATCCCAAAGCAGCTAATGATGTTACAAATGAAGCAACACACATCAAAGTTGCTGGTGAACGCAGCAGGCCAAGCAGCATCTATAGGAAGAGGCGCAGTCGACGTTTCAGGCCGAGACACCAAGTGAAGCCACAGTTTTGATGTAGAAAAGAGTCCAGTGTGTCTGTGCACAGCCATCCGCCACAAACGGCAGTAATAATCGGGTAACCAATAGCTGGTTGAAATATAAGTGTTGTCTTCCAAGTAATTTTATGTTTTGTTTCCATCCAGCAGGATATGAGCTATTGATTTATCTAGAAATGACACCTCCAACCATGCAATATTCTCTCAGTACTTCATTACAGAGCACTGGAGTGGAGCTTGAACCTACTAGCCTTCCGACTCCAAGACAAGAGGGCCCTTGGTGACCAAAGCTAGTACCTAATGATTAAGTTATACCAATCTCTTATTTTGTCAATGGAGGGCATAACACTATCTTGTTCACGTTCCACTGAGGCTCCTTTCTCTTGGTGTCTAAAAATAGGAAGGTTTAGATTATATGGGTGTAGAGAGAATCTTTTCACTTGCCTGGAAAAGCAGAACTGAAAGCAATCGATGCAAGAATCCAGTAGGTAATTCAAAAGAAATCTCTTCATCCTAACCGTATAGAACATACAGAATTTGCTCCTACAAGTGTGATTGAGGCAATTTAAAAGGAAGAGAATAGAGAGTTACACTGGAAGATTTAGTTTAAGAAAAAGTGAGAGGGCTCTCAAGCAGGGCAAAAATGCCAGTGTGATGTGGGTGGGCCAAATGGCCTATTTTGTCTAATCCTGTGGACTGGTGATAGCAACTTAAACTGTTATTCCCCTATCATGATATCTGGATGTAATTATTCTTCCGCAAATTCCTGCCAAAATTCTGACCACCCGCTACCTCTCCACCTTCACATTCAAAAGTGTGATGTTTGCATATAATTTGGTTTTGTTTCCACTGCAATGACAAACTGACAGAGACTGCTATATACAAGTACCAGCAAGATAGGGAGGTGCTCGGTTATCCAAGAGACTTAAACTTAAAGGCTTGACATAGCAATGAAATTACACAGTGTCAGATCAAAGTACTGGATAGTGCAGAGAGTAGTCATGGGCTGTGGATGATATCAATGTGTTGGTGAAATGGGCAGATGATATTTAATTTTGGAAAAATGTGAGGTGACGCATCCTAATGAGGCTAGGATATACACCTTGAGTGGTGGAATTCTAGAGATTTGAGGAACAGAGAGACCTTTAGGTACAAATCCTTGGAAATCCTTGAAGGTGGCAGCATAGGTAGGTAATGTGGTTAAGAAAGCAATACAGGCTTTCATTAATCAGGGCATTGAATACCAGAGCAGGGAGGTTGTGCTCCAACTTATCAAACATCAGTCAGACATCAGTTGAAGTGCTGGCCACCACAATAAGAAATGTATAATAGCTCTGGAAAGGATGCAGAAGGAGTTCACCAGGATATTGCCTGGAATGGACCATTTCAGTTTTGAGGAGAGACAAGAGAAGCTAGGTCTGTTCTCTTGGAGTGGAGAAGGTTAAGAAGGGAGATGATTGAGGTATGTAACATTATGAGGGATACAGATGGGGTAGACTGTAGGAAACGATTCCCTAATCTCAGAGATAGGTAAAACATGAGGACATCAATTTAGGGTAAGGGGTAAGAGATTTAGAGTAGAACTGAGCGAGCACATTTCACCCAGAGAGTGATGAGTACATCACTCCTACTCTCACAGACTGAGAGAGTAGTGGAACAGAATTGCTGAGACTGTTAAGAAATATCTAGACACACATTTGAATTACCTCAGCAAAGAAGGTTACAGGCCAAGTGCTGGAAGATGGAATTAATATGTATGGGTACCCACTAGTTAGCATGGATATGGTGGGTTGAATGGCCTATTTCTATGCTAGATGAGAGCATGACTCTAAGCCATTTGCAAGTGAATCTGTTGCTGTTGCAAATTTGTAATGATAGCATTGCACTTTTAAGGGTTACTAGTGGCAGATGTGGATTTGAGGATGGAAGGGCATTCATCTCCAGTTGCTGACACTAAGTGCAATATTAAACTGCAACAGCATTATATATGGCATAATTGAAGTTCATTTCTATGGACACCAGTGCTGTCAAGTAGTGTGTTTAACTCTACTGGCTGGGAATGCATTTCTGTGCAAAGTTATTTAGTTGGTAGGAGTGATGTGATAGCAGTGAAAGGGTGGATAGAGAAAGCCTTATTTTGTCATTCCATCGTTGGACTTAGTTATTATTTAAATGGAGCATGGAACGGAGTGTCTCGTAGTTGTAATCATCACTTCTGTGCTTGTTTGTTTCATACTCCGGTTAGCTGTGTCTTGTTTTTCCTTGGCCAGCTTCCAACCAGACAGCACATGGTGCCCTGGAAAATATATCCATGTGGCCAAGTTATAAAAATAATTTTGAAAGTCTGAACTAAACCAATAACTTTAATAATTTATGTGATAGGCTGTGGGAGGTATTCTTGACAGAGTTTGGGAATGAAATTTATTTACATAAAGCAACAATTTGAAGTGTCGTTGGCAAATGATAATCATCATTAGTAACAAATTAAGCATGCATTGTTTTATTATTAAAAATGATTTTGTGTGCATTCAATAAACAATAGGTAACAGTGTATCTTATTCCATTCAGTGAGTGAACAGAGCTCTCCATTTTCTCTTCGTACTTCTGTTTGAGCTGTCCTGATGGATAGTCTCAGCCTGAAACATCATCTCTTTAATCCTCTCCATAGATGCTGCCCGATCTGCCAGTTCCTCCAGCATCTTGTGTGTGTTGCTGTCGATTTTCAGCATTGGCAGAACCTCTTGTGTTCAACAGTTTGAGAATGCATTACATATATCAATCACCTTTAGGGCAAAATCAACAGATGTACTCAAAGGGGACGTGCTCACTTGCTCAGCAAACAACTGTTGTTGGAGATAATCTCGTCATTTTAAAGTTGAGGCTGGTTCCTATCATTTTAGGAATAGATACAAAACATAGATTATTTTGATTCTGCTAAATAAGAAGGTAGTTTTCTCCATGAAAGAATTATTTAAATGACTGAACCAGTGCTTGCTGGGATTTAAGATTAAAAAGGTAACAACGACATGGCTAACAATGTAATCGAAGCAATTTGTAGTCCAATTAGCACATTCTTGGTCTGTGTAATACCAGTCTTGTTTATACGCTCAGTGGCCACTTTATTAAGTATCTCTTGTACCTAATAAAGTGGCCACTGAGCCTATGCTAGTGGTCTTCTGCTGCTTTAGCCCATCCATTTCAAGGTTCGACACGTTGTGCATTCAGAGATGCTCTGCAGCACGCCACTATTGTAACACGTTGTTATTCCAGTTACTGTCTCCTTCCTGTCTTCTGGAGTCAGTCTGGCCATTCTCCTCTAATCTCTATTATTAACAATGCATTTTCACCCACAGAACTTCCACGTATTGGGTTTTTTTCTGTTTATCGCACCATTCTCTGTAAACTCTAGAGACTGTTGTGCATGAAATTCCGGGAGATCAGCAGTTTCTGAGATACTCAAACCCCTCCTTCTGGTACCATCAATCATTCCACGGTCAAAGTCACTTAGATCACATATCTTCCCCATTCTGGTGTTGGTCTGGACAACAACTGAACCTCTTGACCATGTCTGCATGTTTTTCTGCATTGAGTTGTTGTCACATGATTGGCTGATTAGATATTTGCATTAACGAGCAAGTGTACAGGTTTACCTCGTAAAGTGGCCACTGAGTGTAAATATGTTCTTTAAAAAAATCTCCATACCTAAAAATGTGTTCAGCCAATACAGTAGATATATTTTACGCTGTTTGATTTGTACCTAATAAAATACTCTATTTTGGCCTTAGTATGGTCTTAAAACTGTAGCAGTATTAAAAAATACATATATATTTTATCACTAAGGACAGCAGGACTTCACAATGTACTCCAATTTCTGAATGCAAAGCAATCCATTTATTTAAAGAACAAAAAGCAGATCATAAATGTTTGTTTTAAAGCTGTTGACTAGAACTCCTACATGGATTATTTTTCCATTAAAAGCACATCTCATTACTCACTATTTATTTCAGCAACCACACTTTGGATTTGAGGTAAAATAACTTTACAATGCAGACAGTCATTCACTGCATTTGATATATAGAGGGCACGTCTGTGAGAAAACGTCTACATTTTATTTATTATTCAGTATCAATCATTTAAATTGTACTTCAGTACAGAAACTTGCTGTGTTATTTA
Source organism: Mobula hypostoma (assembly GCF_963921235.1). Taxonomy (NCBI): domain Eukaryota; kingdom Metazoa; phylum Chordata; class Chondrichthyes; order Myliobatiformes; family Myliobatidae; genus Mobula; species Mobula hypostoma. Next base: position 36,810,686 of record NC_086128.1, read on the forward strand.
ACTTAATTTAATTTGGCATTTTATATTTTTTTTCTGATGAGGTAAAGACAACATGAGTTCAATTTTTATAACTTTTAAAAATAACCAGATTCTCATAAATAACTGGCTCATTTAATTGCTTCATATATCGTGATGTTAAATTACTTAGTGAGACAAGTAGTCTGTTAGTTAATTAACTAATCAGGTTGCAATTTTTTTGCTCTCTCCTTGCCTGAGAAGATCTTCTATCTAGGTATTGTGATTGTGTCCCCAATATGTTTTTAATAACATGCATAGTGCATTCTGTTCTCCAACAGGCCAATTTTTGTTTTAAATCTACAAGAAAAAGCACATTGAAACCAGTTAGTTACTTGTTGTTAAACGCCAATAAGTTGAACGCATGTCCCCAAGGTCATTTGATTTACTTTCAACCTAGAGTGCAAAGCTTTAAGGAGGATAGTGTACATTTATATATTGGTACTAAGGTCTCCTTCTAACAACTTAATTACTGTAATGGCCTGATTAGATTGTGAAATCACATGTAAATAATTCACTGTTGATGACATAAGCATACTTCACTAATACTTCTGATCTACGGAATTACTTTTCTCTCTCTGTTAATGTGTAATAGAGCACTCAAAAGAGTGTAAAATGTTGAAACATTTCCCTAACAGTTGCTGAGGTACAAGGAGAATTTTGTCAAAGTTTTTGGTGATGTGCTAAATCTACACAAACTTCTAAGAAAGTAGAGGTATTGCCAGGCATTCTTTGTGATATTAACACTTATGTGCAGGTCCCAGGATAGATAGTCATAGTCATAGTCATAGTCATACTTTATTGATCCCGAGGGAAATTGGTTTTCGTTACAGTTGCACCGTAAATAATTAAATAGTAATATGTAAATTATGTCAGGAAATAAGTCCAGGACCAGCCTATTGGCTCAGGGTGTCTGACCCTCCAAGGGAGGAGTTGTAAAGTTTGATGGCCACAGGCAGGAATGACTTCCTATGACGCTCTGTGTTGCATCTCTGATATGTTAACAGACTAACCCTCTCTACCTCTGTTCTGTTAATGAGGACTAACTTATAGACCTCTGGCTTCTTCATCCTGTAGTTTTGTGGGCAGCTCACAGAAAAACTACTGTATGTACATTTTTAAAATCTGCTGCCCAGTGCAAGAGACATTGTTTGGACCTTTCTGTCAATCAGTGAACTTGCTATTGCAATGTTTTCTAATTATTCCACTTTTTGTAGCAGTTTTGGAATAACCAAGTGTAACACGTGATGTTCTTGCAAACACCTAGTTCATATTTCCTATTTGCCAGCTGAACATATAACATTGAAGGATTGCCTGTTCAAGAGTGACATGAGAAAGCATTGCATCCAGAGCAGGGGTTCCCAACCATTTTTATGCCATGGACCAATATCATTAAGCAAGGGGGTCCATGGACCCCAGTTTGGAAATCCCTGGTCGAAAGTATTGTAAAATTTCCATACCCAAAAAAATTATGGATGCTGAATTGCTAAATGTATTCAAACCCAAGGTAAAAAGATGTTTGAACTATAAGGTTACCACCTCTTTCATCAATAAAGCACAGCAGCGTCTCCATTTCTTGAGGAGATTGAGGCTCCTGCTCCCACCTCTGCCATTCTAAGCAATTTTTATAGGAGCACCAGTGAGAGTGTCCTGACCAGCAGTCTGGGAATTGCAAGACATTTGACCGCGACCCTACAAAAGATTGTGATTACTGCTGAGAGGATCATCGGAGTCTCTCTTCCAGCCATCGGGGATATTTGTCAGGAGCACTGCATGCTCAGGGCCCTTAGCATTGGCAATGATCCCTCCCATCCATCCATGAAAATGCATTAAGACCAATCATGAGGTCAGCCGTGGTCTTCCTGAGTGGTGCAACAAGCTCAGCTCTTGTAGCTTCTTGTTCCTGTTTGTGTTCCTGTGTTAATTTCTAGGTCAGTGAATGCTGTTAGGTACAGAGCTCTACAGAAGTAAACAAAGGACAATTAAATGTACTGTATGAAATCAATAAAATGATCACATGGTTTTTATTTGGTGATTTGGACTTGCCCCTCCTGCCCTGAAAACAACTTCACAAGCGAATGATTCCACCAGTTCACTGCCTAATGATCTCATTTTTATGGGCAGGGTGGCAAGGTTTCTTTGGTTTACAATGAGAATGCAAATTGAATTTTGGCTCTCTTATGTGATTGAGTGTAAAGCAATTCAGGGGTTTTTGTGAAGAATGATGCAGCATCTATTCTATTAAGTGAGCATTCAAAATGTTTTTCTGCCCTGCCTATTTTCAGTCACAGTAATTACTTACCCTTTTTAATGGCTTTTGCATGTAAATAAAAGCTAATGATGGGTCAGAAAATGGAAATCATTTTCAAGTTGAGATTTGTATGTTCCAGCTATGTGTTTCGTCTAGTAATGGATTGTTGGTAACCAAGGACAATATTAGCATTCATTGCGCAGCCCTGATATCCTTAAACTCCAGCTTCTCAAACTCCTGCAGTCATTTTGATGAGGTGCTACCATGGTGCTTTGGAGTAGAGCTTAAATTAATGAAAATAAAGATTTCCAAATCAGGGTAAAGTGTGAAAAAGAGGGGAACCCACGGGTGGCAGTGAAGCCATGTATCTGCTGCCTTTCCCTTCAAAACAATGGAGATGTTTGGTTTAGGAAGTGTGCGAATTGCTCCAGTGCATTTCACAGACAGTGCAAATGCTGCATGGACTGCCTTGGTGGTGGAAGGAGTGAAAGTTGATTGTGTAAGTGAGGCGCCCATTCACTGGGCTGCTTTATTGTGTGATAATATAAACATAAATTGTCGGAAACTCAGCAGGTCAGGCAGCATCTCTGGAAAGCAGAACAGGGTTAATTGTTCTGACAAAGGATCTAAACTGTAACACACAAAATGCTGGAGGAACTCAGCAGGTCAGGTAGCATCTATGGAAAGGAATAAACAGTCAACGCTTTGGGCCAAGACCCTTCATCAGGACTCACCTAAAATGTTAACTCTATTTCTCTTTCCATAGATGCTGCCTTACCTGATGAATATTTCTAGCATTTTCTGCCTTTATTTCAGATTTCTATTCTCCAGGTTTTTCTTTTATTTTCTTATACAAATGATGTCAGACTTCCTGAATGTTGTTGGAGCTATATTCATGCAGACAATTTTTATCAAAATGTACAATTACAAAATGTTCAAGATTGACCTCTTTGGTACACGAGTTTCCAAGCAGGAGCATAACCCCTCTCCTGAGCAACAAATATTTAATATTCTGTTCAAAGTTTTGAAAGCAGCCAGAAGGTTCAACTGTGAGCTAGTTACATACTCTAGCTTTTCAATACAGATTCACATTAGTGCTGATATTAACTCCAAAGGGGGGAAATTCCTTGGTGTTATGAAATAAATCACTTGTTTATTTAGTGGATCTGCATTTGTGAAGTGAAGGTCTACCTTGAAGCATTATAATATATGCAATTTGCTGTTTCTTAGCTGTAATGTGTATATCAGATGGAGATCTGAATTATTTACACTACCCATCCTTGTGAAGTGACATTCTTGAGATCATTTATTGAAATATGCAAATACAGGATGTTCCCAGGCTATGACAGGGTTCAGTTCCTGAGAACTATTGATAACTCAAACTGTTTCTAAGTCAGAAATGAACAGAAACAGCTGTGATAGGAGAACATGTAGGTATAGGAAGAGTGCCTATCAGCCAGTCACCCTGACCCAGTGAGCAAGTGAGAGAGATACAGTCGACGTTTCGGGCCGAGACCCTTTAGTCCTGACGAAGGGTCTCGGCCCGAAACGTCGACTGTACCTCTTCCTAGAGATGCTGCCTGGCCTGCTGCGTTCACCAGCTATTTTGATGTGTGTTGCTTGAATTTCCAGCACCTGCAGAATTCCTCGTGTGAACAAGTGAGAGAGTCAGCTCAGCACTTCCAGCTCTGATTGCTTTCATCCAGCCCCTGAATTTTGTGACTCATGGGCAGTTGGTGAGAGGAAGCATGCAGAACTACCCAATTCCCAATTGGCAGATGATGCCTGCAGTCCCACAGCAACCAAGAAGTCCACCCCACCAGTCTCTCAAAAAGGTTCTTTTGTATCTATCAGAGATTTGTAACCTGGGGAGGACCTGTGTGAGCATCTGTTTAAAATAGAGATATTACTTTTACACAATCATCTCACCTTCCAAAACTCTCTTTTTGATTGTTTCGTCCTTGCTGTCTGCATGGGTAAAGCCCTCGCCACCATTAAGCCTGTATCCATGGAGTGCTGTGGTAGAAAAGCAGCATCCATCATCATGGACCCCCACCACCCAGGTCATGCTGTCTTCTCACTGCTGCCATCAGGAAGAAGGTACAGGAGCCTCAGGACTCATACCGTCAGGTTCAGGAACAGTTAACACTGCTCAACCATCAGACTCTTGAACCAGAGGGGATAACTTCACTCAACTTCACTTGCTCCATCACGGAACAGTTCCCACAACCTATGGACTCACTTTCAAGGACTCTTCATCTCATGCTCTTGATATTTATTGTTTGTTTATTTATTTATTATTATTATTTCTTTATTTCTTTCTTTCGTATTTGCACAGTCTGTTGTCCTTTGCACATTGATTGTTTGTCCGTCCTGTTTAATGCAGTCTTTCATTAATTTTATTGCGTTTCTTGAATTTACTGTGATTGCCCTTAAGAAAACAAATCTCAGGGTTGTATATGGTGACATCTATGTACTTTGATAATAAATTTACTTTGAACTTTGAGATGGCAAGTTTAGAGTCATGGTCATAGAATTATACAGCATGGAAACAGGACCTTCTGCCCATCCAAGCTATTCCCAGTTGCCAGCATTTGACCCATAACTTTCTAAACCTTTCCAATCCATGTACCTGTCCAACTTATTGTAGCAAAATGCACGCTTAATTAATGATTCTTCAATGTGTTTAAGCAGAACATTTGCAGCCCATTTGATCCTGCTAGCAATGTATTTTACTGCCGCTATTAGTCGATGACTATATTACAACAATGATATTTTCTGTGAAGATATACTACATTAAAAACTCACCTCCTTTATGCTCTTCATACTTCCTTCTTTTATTACTTATGGTTAACCTGTGACAAACAGCCTAATCAGGTTGGAAGAGTTCCAAAACAAAGTAAGTACTTCATCCGTAAGTAATTTTCTCTAGCTCTGTCAGTTGATAGGACTAGATTACTCCTCTAAAGATATTGGATCCAAAGGTTATTTAAGGTTGGATTTAGAGTCTCCCCATAATCATCAACATTTATTTCTGCTTTTACTTTGAAATCCCCTTAACACGGAAATATCAAAGTGTCCACAGTAGTTCATCGATCATTGACTTTTGACTTAGTGACAGCAGCAGGCTACGGAAACTTGAAAAGGTAAACGTCTATGCTGAATGCATGCATCATCTACTAAAGTATTTACAAGTTATAAACACTAAACTTTCTTTGTTAATAAATTGTTGTGATACCTCGTTTGTGAAATTAACAATGGTGTTGATTTTTATATCTAAATATCATTGAAATAAATAGCAATGGCAATCAAAAAGGCAGATGAAAGAATGGGTAATTGCAAAGTAATAATGAGTAACTCTTCAGAGGTATACTTCATGCTCTTAGAAAAGTATGGACTCTGTTTGAAAATAACCCTGATCCATTCTATCTTCTCACATCATCTCTGAAAATCTCGGGTTTAATTCCATGTGAGCTGAATAGGGTTCTATGTTGTTGACTGCAATGTTGCCTGTTAGAAATTCAAAATCAAACTACTGCAGATGCTGAAAATCAGAAATAAAAAGATAAAATGCTGAAAATACTCTGCACATCTGCAGGAGAGGAACATGGTGTTTTAAGTCAATAACCTTTGCTTTAACCTTGTTCCTTACTGCATAGTTGCTGCCTGACCTGTTGGGTATTTCCAACATTCTTAATTTAATTGTCTTTTGATGCTCTGCATCTTGAGATGGACATCCTACCACAGCCCATACTAGTAGTAGTAGTAATGCGATCACTCAAGTTGAATGTGATGTTCTCCAAAAGGATGTCATTTTTTAATGTGAGGAAGCTAATGCATGGCAGCCACCACGTGGTCCTTGGCAGATTGGGGTCAGGGTCCAGTGACGTGGCATGCAAGATGACTGGGGACCCTGCCCTGCTGTAACCATCCTTTCCCTTCACTGCTGTTGTGATGTGTCATCTTCTTCTGCCAGCTGCACTGTTAAGATCTTGGTTGGATTGCTCTTTGTCTGGAACCTTCGCCCTTGACATTACTGCTGTAGGTGACCCTACAAGGAGCCAAGCACCAGACGGCATTACTCCGGGGATCTCAGAAACTCTCAAGCCTCTCCACCCCGACAAGGTGACAATATTACCCTTTTCTGTTGCACAGAAGTCCTGGCTGATGCATCCTCTTCATTCAGTGCTACTAGTCCCAATCTGGACACACATCTGGTACTCTGTTCAACATTTGGCAACTGTCTGTAGAACAGGGACTTGAAGCTGGGAATGCATTTCACAAGTCCTCTCTGAAGTAAATCTGCTGAGCCAGCAAAATATTAAAAGCAGGAAAGTACTTAAATTTCTCACGAGTGACTGTTGTATTTCGAGCCCCAACATCCTCTTCTATTGATACTGAACACTTAAGTCACTTTTCTCCTGGTATCCTATATCTCACTTTTACTCAAAGCAGCTTCTTTTCACCTCATATGCCCACTTCAATGGTTTCCATAGCTTCTTTCAAAGATTTAACTTTCCTTTAGTGGAATGCTAATAAGCAGGTGTGCAGTTTTTAAAGGGCGAATTAAAGAGACAATTACATTGGCTTTCCTGCTAAAACAAAAATTCTCACCCCCTCCCCCATAAGGTGTTCTTTTGTAACTTGCACCCAAGTGTTAAAATCATGCGGTTGCTCCCATCGTTTCATTTATTCCAGGCTCAGTAACCAGTTTGAGCAAGCTAGGTATTCCTACTGACGGAGATACATGTTGAATCAAATGCAAGTTGCATTTGTCATCATTTTCACAAGTATAAGCAGCATTCATAAAAAAAACATAAACTAAATATAAACAATACATAAAGAACATAATTAGAACAAAAAAACTGTCCACTTTAGTGCAAAGTGATTAGTGATCATAGTGTTGCTAAACCAGTGATTAGGGTTTTGCTGATTGACTCAAGAAAAGTAAGGAAGCTAAGTCGTTGTTCTTGAACCTGGTAGTGTGGGACTTCAGGCTTTGACAGCTCCTGTACGATAGTAATTGCAATGGGTGGTGAGGATCTTAAATCGATGTTTCCTCCTGTAGACATTACCAGTGGTGGGGTAGGATGTGCCTGGGATGAATTGGGCAGAGTCCATTGTTCTCTGCAGCTTCTTACATTCCTTTGCATTTGAATCGCTGCACCAGAATATACTCTGTACTGCAACCAGTCAGGATATTTTCAACTGTAGGGATTTGTTAGTGTTTGGCGGCAAACCAAGCCTTATAAGTCTTATTAATCATAATAAGACAGCTTAGTACAGTGCCTGTTTAAGGTAGGATTTAGCTACTGGGTATATTGTTTTGTTTCATAACTTCTGTGTACTGGTGCATTGCCAGATGTAGTTCCTTGATCAGGTTGAATGTAGTTGATTCAGCCATATGTCAATTGGGATACAGTGGATTCCTGTTAATTGGAACACATCAGGACAAGTATATTTTGGACCAATTAAGTGGCTGCCCCAATTAGCCAAAGTGTCATGTAAATAGTTAAAAAGGTATATAAAAGACAGAGTGACCATTTCTGTTTTTAAATGAAATACAGAGCAAATTAAAAAATACCAAAACTACTACAGTACTATAAAACTGTATATTAGTTCCTAAAAGTTATTGACAGAGGAATTCATTCTGTGTATACTGACATGTTCCTTTGATGGACTGTAAATGAACAAAATCAGCGCAGACGCCTAGTGTACTGCCTTCAAACAGTGTTTTCAATGTTTACATCCACCAAATCTTTGTCTTAATTGCAACATTCAAGATGATTGTTAATACCTTCAAGTTCTTCATAGGTTCTACCTTGTTGAAGTAGTAAAATCATTTCATTTTCTCTCCTGGCCATTTCTGGTAGCTCCATGCTTGAATACTTGAAACTGCAGTGAACAAAACAGTTCTGAATTGTCTTACTGTTTATTACTCACCAACAATCAGTGACAAAAATCACTGCTTTTTGAACACAAACATGCAAGTGATGGCAACAGTCTCCTGAACAATTAAATAGCACAGTTTCCCAAATAAACAAAAGAATCCTGGCTACTTTCTCAATTTGTCTTTGTTATTTGTCCCAAATATGCAGCTGCCCTGTTTAACCGATGGCTCAATTAACCAGAACCCACTGTATTTGGTTTGCTGAACTTATTTCTAGATCTTTCCATTCTGTTTAAGATACCTGAAGGGTGCTAGACAAATACAAGTCCTTTTTATTGTTTTCAAATTTTGCAATTAAAGTTAAATTCCAACCACAGAGGAGTATGAATTCTAGCAGATCAGTAGAACACCTTGCATTTCTGCATCCTCATTTTGTGGAAATTTCCATTTTTCCTTGTCACTTGAAAAATTCTTCCATGGAATGACATATAGTTGCTGATGGACATTCATTTGCACAAAGTGACCTTTGTCAGCAATGATTTGTAACAAAGGTATAAGGTCTGGAAGGATATGAAGTGGAAAGTCACGCTGGAGAACTGAGTGAGAACTTTTTTTATTCTGTGTTTAATCATGCTGTGTGTAATCTGGGGATGAAAACTTTTCCATTCATAGCATTGATATCTCCAACCTGGATATCCAACTGTTAAGATAGCCTGGAAAAGTTGAACACTAGAATGCAAACTGCACTAAGGAAAATGACAGATAGTTTAAACCAAATTCAGGGAAACCCACAGGAGGTGGTGTAGAGTTGGTTTGGTAACCATCCTAATTTTACTCTCCATTAAAATCTGTGTTCCACCTAGGCATCCTGCCAAGCTAGCAAATTAAAATTGCCTCAGGGTCTCTTATAAGCAGAGATTTTATAATATTTTCCATGAAATTTTCTCGTAAAGGTCCAGTTTGGGTACTGACTTATTGTTCTGTACTTATGGTGTCCCTTAAGCGTTTGAAGAGGAGTTACTGTCTTTCTGCCCCTTAGTAAAGCTTGCAGAGAGTTGCTGCATTTTAAAGTTTGACAAGATTTCACCTGGAAGATATAAGTCTGGAATTACACTAAATATGCCAACCATCAAACAGCTGAAATATTAATCAAAAATAGCAAAGTTTATAAGTGTTAGTAAAATATGTCTGCATAGGAAAGATATTGTTAATAAGATAAATGCCATTCTAAGTTTAGTATGACATGTGCATATTAAATACCTCCCATCTCTTTCATGCTTGATGTTTACTGTCTTGAAGTGGTTCATATGAAAAAGAATTTGCATCTTAAGTAATACTTTATAAAATATTACGTAAATGGAAAGGGAAGGATCGGGGACAAAAAGTACTGCTGTACTTTTCCCTCGTTCTTCCTAGTTTGAAAGAGCCTTTCACCTTCTTCAAGGTGATGAATGTCAGTGTTGAGGGATTAATTATTTTTCCAATTGCGTCGGCAGTGTGTGTGTGCCAGAAGCACTTAGATTTGGTGCAGATTAGCTGTGGAATAAAGCTTCCAGTGATGTCCCAAAATTGAGTCCCAGCCCAAATGAATGCATCATTTACATTTTGTATGAGACTGTTTTGCATGAAATTTATGCTTTAGAGCAAAAGTTCTGGTGTAGTTATTAAAGAGCCAGGTTATATGCAATTGAAATTTTTTTTAAACTGTAAATGCTGGTTACTAGCTATTTAGTTATATTGATAGTCAGGTTCACCAGTGATGGGGAGATTTGTGTGCACATATGTGCAGAAAAGCACCTGCATGCATTTCCTGCCACTGGAAAAAAATCCTGTGTAAAGTAGAACTTGGTTGCTGGTGGACCTTTGAGTTAAATGGGATTTAATGTCATATGCACAAGTTCATATGTGTACGGGTGCAATGAAAAACTCACTTGCAGCAGTGTCACAAACACATAGCATCATGTAAGCAGCATTCACAAGACAAACCTAAGTTATACACAACATTTTCAGGAAAGAATACAATCAGAACCAAAAGAAGTCCTTTTCAGTGTAAAATGATAATAGTGTTACTGAGCTGTAATGATTTGGGCTTGCTTGTCGGTTCAGGAACTGAATGATTCAGGGGTTCCCAATCTTTATTTATGCTATAGACCAATACCCTTAAGCAAGGGGTTCGTGGACTCCAGGTTGGAAACCCCTGAAGGCTGAAGGGAAGTAGCTGTTCCTTTATCTAATGGTCTGCTACATAAAGCTTCTGTACTTCTTGCAAAAAGATGGGATGGAACAATGGTATGGGTCTTTGATTTTCAAAATGTGGCCTGTTTCAGGGCTGATTTGCAACTGAGTTATTGTTAATATCCTTGCAGCAGAGTGGTATCTCTCATAAGGCCAAGATCCCACTCTGTTGTATTCTTAATATAGTTGGTGCAATAGCCATTTCACATCAAAACAAGAAGTGCAGAGCCAGCTTCCTATCCTCAATGTAAAATTTGGGATCTGGATTGCAAGGAAGAAGCCTAACACCAGACCTGAATGTAGCCCAGAGCTTGAACATTTGAGTATTGACATCATCCCTCCGAGTCAGACATAGTTTGCAAGAAATGACCAGCTTGTAAAACAATGAGAGGAGGACCTTCCAGGAATATTTGAAGTTCTGATAGTTGTGATATCTTTGTGAATCCAGCTCCAGTAGGTACATGGGGAACATCCCAACACCTGTTTCGGAAAAGTCCTCCCCAACTGCTTTCCCCCAGTGGTTGATCATTTGCCCTCCTGATTCAGCATATATGAACCATATCAGATCTTTTGGAAGAATATGGCAGATTGATAGTGCAGTGAATCAATTGGGCCTCGTACGCGCAGAAGGCCCTCTCATTTTGCGTGAGCTTTTGGGTGCACACTTTTTCATCTTGGCAGGCCCAGTTTGTCGCTCTCACACTGTAGGTAGCCCAGCGTATACAATGGCTAATGTGACTTAGTAAAAGTGTTTAGTCATACAACTCCATTGTCATTCTTGCTCTGTGCATAAATAATGGTATATTCTATCCATATATGGCACATCTCCATCTTATGGTCTGCTACTTGATGGCATGAAAGCTGTAGTTTTAATCAAGAAATCCACAGCAGGCCTGATTTCAGTGCAAACTGTTGTCATGCAAGGCTGCATCATTGCCCCAATTCTTTTCTCATTATTACTCACTATGGTGCTGCAAAATGCTTCCTGCTTGAGCAGATTTATTCTACATCATCTCCATTCCAGAACTACTGACACTCAACTTCATGCATCAAGCTGCAGCAAGCAGACAATACTTCTATATGTACATTTCTGCAAACTACCCCACTGTACAACACTGTCCCCTCAAAAATCCATAACCAGACTCTGGAAAATGTAGACCACTTTTCTTCTCTCAAGGATCTCTTCTCTGCAAAGTCACCATCTCCTTCAGTGTACTAGCTCAGCCTTTGACCATCAAGGAAAACAATGTTTGAAAATCAAGACCTGAAATCTAAGACTAAGCTCGTGGTCTACTTGGAGCAGAGATCTCAGTCTCTGCAATATCCTGTAAATCCAGGGAAAGTAAACTGAGGGCAGCAATCAAAAGAAGTAAAAGTGCTGGTGATGCTCAGCAGGTCTGTGCAACATCTATGGAAAGACAAACCAAATTAATGAGTAAAACACACAAAGTGCTAGAGCAGGGGTTCCCAACCTGGGGTCCACGGAGCCACCAGTTAATGGTAAGGATCCATGGCATAAAAAAGTTTGGGACCCCTCGTGCTAGAGAAACTCAGCAGGTCAGGCAGCATTTAAGGAGAGGAATAAACAGTTGACCTTTCAGGCTGAGACCCTTCATCAGGACTGGAACGGAAGAGGGAAGAAGGTGGGAGGAGGGGAAGGAGTCCATTGTACCAAATTAATGTTTCAAGTCAGTGATCTTTCATTGGAACTAGAAAGCTGGGAGGAAACCACACGGGTTTTCAATTGTCATGGCGATTAAAAAGGAATTGTCTGTGAAGTGGTGATTAGCATAGTGTTGAAGGGAGATGAATAAGGGCAGTACATTGGGGGAAGAGTAACGCTCGAACTGGGAGGTGCAGAATACGGCAGTTCCTGGAAATCGGAAACAAAAGCAAATTAAATTGTCAGCAGATTAGTTAATATCTGTGGAGAGAAACAAACTAATTTGCATTACAAGTGGCTGTTCTAACATCAAAACTGCTGGTTCTGACATGAACAGGAAAAGATGATTATCAGAAATTGTTGAATTCAGTATTGAGCCTGAGGGGAGAAACCAGCCTAGATGAAAGATTAGTTATTTTTCCTGAGGTTTGCATTGGTCCTTGTTGGGATGGTGTATGAGACTAAAGGAGGGGTCAGAGTGAGAGTGGGATAGATAGTTAAAGTGGGAAGTTGAGGGTCCCTTGCAGGCTGATTGGAGGTGTTCTGCAAAATGGTTCCAAACCCAATGTTTGGTTTCTCCAGTGCGGAGATGACCACCAAATGCAATCTGCAAATTTGGACAAATCGCCGTTTCAACTTGGAGAACTATTTGGGTCCCTGGATGGTGAGAAGTGAAGAGAGAAAGGGACAGGGAGTTGCATTGCTTAGAGTCGATTGGGAAAATGCTGTGAAAATGTAGTGGTGGGTGAGATGGTGGAGGTATGAACTAGGGAATGGTCATTTTGCACTGATGAAAGGAGAAGGGAGGGGAAGGTGAGCTTTACTGGTGGAATTTCATTAAAGGTTGCAGATACTCTTAATGTCAGTGTCCTCTCCCAAAGTTCAAAGTTCAAAATAAATGTATTATCTAAGTCACCACTGCTGACCTCGGAGAGCTGTGCAAAAAGTTTTCCATGGAGTGAGCATCCTCTTTTACAGTACCTGCCCCTGTTAGGCATCAGTTCAGTGGGATTTAATGGAACCAGAGCTTAGGGCACTATAAAGCTGCTTGTACATTCAAGAATTCTGACAGATGGCAAACCAGGAAAGAAAATATAGAATTAGTTTTAAAATACTTTACAGATCACCAAAGAAAGAGTTAGAATATATACCCCATTTGAGGAAGTTGAAGTGAAATTATCATGAAATAATGTAAGAAATAGATGATATATTAAAATCAAAGTATTTTAAGGTATGCATAAAAGTAGTCTTTTGGGACCAGTTTTGAAATTCTCTTAGCAGAAGTTATGGCTTAATATGCTTTTTGTAAACCTACCCAACCTAATGCAACAAACATACTCCATTTGTATTAGTGGATCAAGTTTTTTTGGCTAGAAATTGGGTTTTACAAAATGTGGGGCAATGTGAAGGCTAATCAAGGAACCAGTGATCATAGTGTGCAGCTCAGAACTGAAATGCACATATACTGGCTTGAGTGAAGAGAGCAGCATTGATTCATTTCTCATAATGCTGGCTATTGAAAACTTTTGCTGTGTACAATCGATGTGACAATATAAACTTTCTAGCTGCCAGATCATTTCTGAACCCTGTGCAATGTGCATCTCTGAGTGGGCATCGGTTCTCTTTCTGGCATTTCATTTATTTAATTTATTCATTTATTTATCACATGAGCATCAAAACATACAGTGAAATGTGTCATTTGCATTAATAACCAGCACAACCTATGGATGTGCTCGAGGCAGTCTGCAAGAGTGACTGCACATTACAGTACCAACATAGCATGCTTATAATGTGGCAATGGAGAAAATAATCACTGTATGCCTGGTGGCACCATTGGATGCACGACCATTGCTGGGAAGATATGATTGAGGTGAATTGTGCCTGAAAATATTAGGGGCAATTTCCCATTAAGTACCATTTTACCTGACAGAGATCACTAGGGTGATCTACCCCAGCTGGATAAAACTACTTTCCTGTATTATTTGAGCTTTTTAAAGAAAAGTGTGCAGGTGGGTCCAACAACGAGGCTGATGTCTTGTCAAAAAGACGGTATCTTTGACAATGCCGTGCCCCATTGTCAAAGTTGGAGAACATACCAACATAAGCAAAAGTTCAGGAGTGAGACTTGAAAATGTAGGTGGTGGGTGAGAGAAAGAAGAAAAAAGGAAATGCCCACAATAATCCTACCAATACCCCTATTCAATCCATAACCAACACATGACAATTTTAGTCCACCTGGGATAGATGCACCCCAGTGATATGTGGAAATCTTTCCTTTTCAGTCCTGATGAAAAGGACTTGGCCCAAAACATTGTCTGTTAACTCTTTTCCATCAATGCTGCCTGGCCTGCTGAGTTCCTCCCGCGTTCTGTGTGCGTTGCTTTGGATTTCCAGCATCTGCAGATTTTTTCTTGTTTGTGGAAGTCTATCCTCTGTCACATGCACTTGGGTACAGTATCATAGCAACTGTATCCTGTGCTTCTCTTCTGAAATGTAATTTATTTTGAGGTAAAGAGAATCAACTTCAGAAGCAGAGGGCAATATGAAGCAATGACTGTATTGTGCATTTGCTAGTACTGAGCAAGGAAGGATGTTTCACCCTTTTTGTAGTGAGGTATCAAGGGCATGTTTTCATTGTGAATTTTTTATTGTGTTGGAAGTTGTGTATGAAACGTGAGGTACAAAAAAATTGAATGCATCACTATAACCCCTTCATGTAAGAGTGTGATTTATAACCATTGAAAGAAAGACTTGATTTTCTTCTGCCTTTCACAATCAACTAAGCAACTTGTAGACAATGAAGTCCTGTGGAAGAATAATCTCTGTTAAAATGCAGGGAATTTGTAATCCGTAGACAATATGTGTGTGTGTGTGTGTGTGTGTGTGTTTTTGCTGATAGTTTAGAATCAGCAGCCAAGGAACACACAGAAATAGGAGAGGTACTTCTGTAACTTGTTTGTGACGCAAACTGTGTGTGATTTATTTTCTAGTAATAATCTGAGAACTTCATAAAATTTTAACTACTAGGACTGACACTCCAATTCATCATTTGCAGATGTAATCGAATGTAGGACTTTCAACATGCCAGAAGTCATGTAGAATAATGAGAATATTGCTTCATATAAAATTACAGTGATCATGGAATCAAAGAATCTCGCAAGTGCATGCAGAGAAGAAGGCCATCATGCCCCTGAGGCAAATGGAGAGCAAAAGTCAATCTCATGGAAGAACTCAGCAGTTCATGCAGCATCTGTGGGAGGAAAGAAGTTCGTAGTGTTTCAGGTTGAAATTCTGCATCAAGAGGCATCAACAATTCCTTTCTTCCCACAGATGTTGCTTGTCCACTGACTTCCTGCAACGCATTGCTTAAGGCTCCAGATACCAGGATCAGCAATCGGTTTTGTCTGCTTTGGACAAATAAAGAACTATTTTGACTATTCCCACTCCTCGTCCAGTTACTATGTAAATGCATTTAGAGTTTCTGCTTCAGGCTGTAAGTTCTAGATTCCCACCACTCTTTGAACAATTCTTCCTCTGATCCAGTTACTTAAAACTATGGCGCCTTGTTCTTGACCAAACTGACAAGGGTAATAGGTCCTTCCTGTCCACTCATGATTTTATAAAGCTGATTTAATTTCCCCTCTGCTTCCTTTGTTCCAAAGGGTGTAACCTTATTGCGGCCAATCTGTTTTCTTAACTAGCTTTCTTCAATCCTGGCATTGTCCACATCCTTTCTACTGCTAATATATCTTGTCATCCTCAAACCGTGACCTATCTGGTGTCGTATACTGTTTCAGAATGATTTCCCGGTTCTACTGTATATTTTGCTCTGGCCAATAAAGACAAATATCCTGTGTGTCCTCTTATTAAGCCCTTTGTTGGTCCTATCTGTCCTGTTACTTTCCAGGTATCTGTGGACATGTGGCCAAAGGACTACTGCTCCTCCACAGGGAGACAGGAACAGGATTAGGCTACCTGGCCCCACGATTCAATATGATCATGGCTGATCCACCCCAGCCTTCAAATCTAACCACCTACATTTTCATTTCCTTTGGCTTCCTCACGTGCTTCAATTCACGTTTTGAAAGCAATGATTCATCTGAATTGATAGTAGTTTGAACTAATATCAACATAAGAAAATCCCATTTCAATTTATAATATATTGCATTGTGTGAAATCAATGCAGGACACTTTTCACTGAAATTAGCTGGACAAATTGATGACAATTTGGGTGAAATGATTGCAACCCAACCAAAAGATTGTAAGCTCACACTGACACTGGTAGGGAACTTGGGCTGTGATTAGTGTCTGGACCCCCAGTTGCTTTTAGGTCAGCACTTACTCCATCCAGTTTTAGGATGCAGTCCAGTAAGTTATTTAACAGTGCGAAGCTTCACATTTCTATTCAAGCATGGTGAAAGGCAAATCCTTGAAATTGATGAGGACATGAATTAATTGAATGATAATTAACTTGATTTAACAAGTCATGAAAAACTTTGGTATTTTAACAATCCAGCAAGCCACAGATTAACTTCTGAGCTTGTATTACTCTGTCCCATAGCTACATTTGTCAATGGAATGTGTTTTATTAAAGTTTTAACTACTTTCATAGTTTTGCTTAAAGACACTTGCCCTTTGGCTCAGTAAGGAGACAATATGCCATGTATATTCTATCGATAATGTTGCAAACAGTGTTGGAGCTTTCTGAGAGAACTTGCTTCCCCATCGTGCAGTTTTTAACTTGCACTGCAATAGTTAATTGTAAAAGAAAAGTTTTATTGAATTTTGAATTGTTTTAATACAGTTACATATGGTATGCTTTCCTGGTCTGAATAGATCTGAGAGACTCGAACAGAGCAAACATGCAGTAAGATTATAGTGTTGCCAGGTTTCGTCATTGAGCAGGCCACTGGGATTCTGAAGGTATCTGGCACATTTACAAATCTGGGGAGTCATTTTGTACAGTTAAGCCAGCCTCTCTGGCGTGTTTTGTTGCTTGCTGGAGACTACACGATTTTTCCATAGAAGTATTACTGACCAATGCCCTGGCAGATGGGAAGGAGGCTAAGGACAGAAGTATCAGTAGACCA
Organism: Mobula hypostoma; assembly: GCF_963921235.1. Lineage (NCBI taxonomy): Eukaryota > Metazoa > Chordata > Chondrichthyes > Myliobatiformes > Myliobatidae > Mobula > Mobula hypostoma. Next base: position 36,827,830 of record NC_086128.1, read on the forward strand.
CTGAACCCCTGCTTGAGGAAGCAGTCACATCAGGGAATCCTTGGTTAAGATGCTAGGATATGTGCACAAGTCCACAATGAACCTTCGGTACAGTTGGTGGCACTTTAGCCTCTGAATGAGAAGATTCTGGTTTTAGTGATCCTCCCAAACATGAAGCACAGAGATCTTGGTTGAGTTTGGGTTGTGGCTGAGGTTCCAGAACTGAATAAGGGTTGCACTGTTCCAATAGCTATCCATAAGATCATAAAGCATAGGAGCAGAATTTGGCCATTCAGTCCATTGAGTCTGTTCCACCACTGCATTATGGCTGATTTAATATCCCTCTCAACCCTATTCTCCTGGCTTCTTCCCATAACCTTTAATGCCCTAACTAATCAAGAACCTATCAACCTCTGGCTAAAGAAATTCTTTCTCGTTTCTGTTCTAAATAGATAACCCTCAATTCTGACACTGTGCCCTCTGGTCCTAGACTTGCCCACTGTAGGAAACTTCCTCTTCACATCCACTTATATCTAGGCCTTTCAATATTCGATAGGTTACAATGAGATTCTTCCCCCCTCCCCACCCCCCATTCTTCTAAACTCCAATGAATGCAGGCCCAGAGCAATCAAACGCAACTCGTATGCTAACCCTTTTGTTCCTGGGATTATTCTCATGAACCGCCTCTGGGCTCTCTCCAATGCCAGCCAATCTTTTCTTAGATAAGGGGCCCAGTACTGTTCACAATACTCCAAGTACGGTCTGACCAATGCTTTATAAAGGCTCAGCATTACATCCTTGCTCTTATTCTTCTGATGACAGATTAAAATGAGGAACTTTGGGTGGATCACATGGTACAATTTAGTAAACAAAAAGGCTTCTTATCTCCTGTGGCTTCTGTGGAGAATGCCAAAAATATTCTGTACTCAGTAATACGTTGCTGTTTTTGGGGGCTTGCAAACTGACTACCAATTTTCCTAGATTGCACCAGTGACTACACTTGAAAAATAAACTTGGCAGTAAAGCAATTTAGTACATTGTGAATTCTTTCCTTTTCTAAATAGTTACTATGCCTACTGTTACACCACTTCTGCATTTATGGCCCCTTTCTGAATCATTCACTTTCTGGTGTTCCCCTCCATTGTACGGTTTGGACGGAGTCTGATTTTATACTGTCCAACTCTTTCACACCTCATTATATTTCTTTCTGGACATTTCTACAGGACCATGAATTCCAGCCATACAGAACGAAGAGCCCCATTTGTTAACACTCAGTAAAATGAGCACCCTCTGTTCACACTCAGTAAAATGAGCACCCCTCGCCACACATGAACACCTACTGTCGTCATAAGCTACTCATCTGAAAGAGTCGGGGCTGTTTTAGGGAGCAGCATTTCTACAGTCAGGGCAGCTAGCAGACTTGAGTATATTTTTATTTATTTAAACTTTTGTTTGAACTTTCTATGTTAACTTAGAATTACTAAAACCTGACAAACTCTCTTTAATTTTTGATCAGCTCCCTCTCCAAAACCCACCAAGGGGTTATACACCTGGGGCACAGAAGTTACCAATTGTTGCCTCCTTTAGGTTTATTCTGGCATGTGATTACATACACCCAGAACCAGTGAAAGAAGGTGTTCATCGTCTGTATAATGCACTCACACAAGTCCTCCCGTTCCTCAGATTACTTCGAGCTCCAGCACCCACATTATGACCTTCAACCTATTGCAGAAAATGTGATGTCTGTGCCACACTGAATTCCTCCTTGTCACAGACTTGTTCATTGCAGAGGTGCTGTGAGGAGCTAATCCCAGTTTGAACATTGCCTTGACCCAGGAAGTGGGACCAGAGCAGAGTAGAAGATGGTGCAGTCAATGCAGTAACACAGAAGTAAGCCTATCTGAGGAGAGAGGTCATTTAATTAAATCAGTCTGGAGTTAAGAAGTTAATGGTGAAATTACAGATTGGTTAAAAAAAATGGCTTCACCAGTATCTTATCAAAAGAAAAGATTGATTTCCTTCCTGGTGTGAATGTGACTCCAGGCCCACCAATGTGGTCAACTCTTAACCCCCCTCAAAAACAATCACTGCTGGGGAAGTCTTGAGCAACGCACACAAAATGCTGGAGGAACCTGGTAATCAGGTGGCATCTATGGAGGAGAATAATCGGCATTTTGGTCTGAGATCCATCATCAGGGCACTGGGGAAGTGTTATGCCAACATCATCCACATCCCAAGCATCGACATACTTTCAAAGATAGATACTGTCTAGATATTGAGTGGAATGACTACCAAGGGATTACAAATTAGAACTGCTGCCAAGGAACTTGCCACTACATCTCTGTGTTCAAACTGAAACAAACTAAGGATTTAATACTGCAGTGTTTTACTTTCCGCATACCTTGCTGGACTCCGGTGACATGCTGGAATTCCAGTCAGTGGCTTGTTTTCAGGTAGTCAGCTTTTCACTGCATTGTATTTATTGCAATCTGTAGGTTTACAGAATGAATTTACAGTATATTCTGACTCTGGAATTCACGTATCAGGGCAGTTGAATGACAAGAATGCCTCTGCGTCTTTAGTTTTAGCCCCATGAGTGAAAGACTTGATATGCATATTGAATTGAGCCAGCAATCTGTTTCATTCAGATACACTCCCCTCCACCCACCCATCCCCCAGTACTAATGTTCCAGGATTAACCAGTGAGAGTATTTCTCTCTGTGGAGCCGGCTTCAGAAGAGTATTTGCAGAATGGAGGAAGGCAGAACTAACCAGAGAGAAAACTCTCGACAAGATCACTACAATTCCACTGTGTGACAGGAAATGCTGAAAGTCAAACCAGCTGTTTTTTCCCTCTATATTATTTCCACATGTCTCTATTTTTAATAAATAATCTTTGTCATGTGTGGTGTGTCAGAGTTCACAAGTGTGACCCTACAGTGGAAACAAAAAGCACAAGGCATGTTTAAACTACCTTCCTCACTTGAGGACACAGAACATTAAGAGACATAAAGGCCATAAAGTTAGTGACGATTTCTCTGTAGAAAGATAGAGGTAGGCAAGTCTTTTTCTGCTCTGTCACAAGCATATTAAGAATTGTACAGGGCCACTAGATAATACTGCAGAGCAATTCAAACTGATTTTACGTCACAGATGAATAGCTGTTGTAGGATTGTCTGGAATTGAACAACATAATTGATGTTAAAATAGGTAATGTAACAGTGAATGCATTAAGCAGCTCGATGTATGGATACTGTGCACTCAAGATTTAAAAAGATAAGATTTGTATTAAACTAGGGTGAACCATAGTGTGGTAGTTAGCATAACACTTTTCAGCGCAGTGATTATAACTTTGGGGTTCAATTCTCACCTCTGACTGTAAGGGATTTGTACGTTTTCCCCATGGCCATGTGGGTTTCCTCAGGGTGTTCCGGTTTCCTCCCACATTCCAAAGATGTGTGGCTTACGGGTAGTAAGTTGTGAGTATGTTCTGCTGGCGCTGGAAGCATGGCGGCACGCAGACTGCCCCCTGTACATTGTCGAACTGTGTTGGTCATGAATGCAAAATGCCACCCTTTCACTGTACGTTTTGATGCACATGTGACAAATAAAGCTGATCTAATCTCATCTAAGATTAGCCAATATCTTCAGTGTTCATTCAGGATGTGGATAGTTCCTCTGACTTGAAATCCAGTTCACATGATTCCTTGTTTCAAAAACAGAGTGCGGTAACAACAGTCTTTCAGACTGATTTCCATTGTTGGGAGAATAGTTGAAGTGATTGTAAGGGATGTTTTTATTGTCACTGAGAAAAGGAAGAAAACATTAGAAACGCTTATGAGGAATTGGAATTGGTTTATTATTGTCACATCTACTGGGTACATTGAAAAGCTTGTCTTGCATACTGTTCATACAGATCAAATCATTACACAGTACATTGAGGTAGTACTAGGCAGGATAAAATGTAACAGCTACAGAGAAAGTGCCGTGAGGCTAGACAATAATGTGCAAGATCACAATGAAGTTGATTGTGAGGTCAACAGTCCACCTTATTGTACTCCAGAACCATTCTGCAGGGTAGATGTTCTCCTTGAGCTCAGTGGTATGTATCTTTCAGACTTTTGTATCTTCTGTCTGATGGGTGGGGAAAAGAAAGAATGTCCGGAATGGGTGGGGTCCCTGATTATACTGGTTTCTTCACTGAGGCAGCGAGAAGTATAGACAGAGTCCACCGAGTGGAGGCTGGTTTCCTTGATGTGCTGAGCTTTGTCCACCACTGCAGTTTCTTGCAGTCATGTACAAAGCGTTTCTCATATCAAGCCATAAGATGCATCCGAGTGGGATGCTTCCTGCAAGATGGCACCGAAGTGTGACGACTCATTGCAAACTGCTCTCTGCATTTCCACTCATTGCTCCTATTATTCTACTCTTTTAAATATAAATTCCATGTCTCTAAGAAAAGTTGATACTGCAACAGTGATCAATAACAGAAATCCAATGTGTACCTACCAAATTCTCACTGCAGTATTTCACTGGAAACATTAATTCCAATAAAGTAGTGGTCAAAGTGACAATCTTTGCACTACCTTTTCATTTGTTGTGGAGTTTAGACATGCATTATTATGCTTTTCTTATTCACATGTTCATTTGACTTTAGACTCGGAAGTTATCAAAGGCAGAGAGGCAGAGGTTCAGTGAGGAGGTGGAGATGCTGAAGGGATTGCAACACCCCAACATTGTGCGTTTCTACGATTCCTTCAAGTCTTCTGTGAAAGGCCACAAATGTATTGTGCTGGTGACTGAGCTCATGACATCAGGGACACTCAAAACGTAAGTCGCTCCCAATCACACTTCAGAGCATGAAAATCAGAAGAGCTGCAGATGCTGAAAGTCCAAAATAAAGGCAGCAAATGCTGCAAACACTCAGCAGCCCAGGCAGAGGGAAATAGGGCCAATGTTCCTGGCATTTTCCGTTTGCAATTCAGAGTTCTCTGAAAGGTTTTGCTTCCGAGGCAGTGTGATAGCTCGGATCACAAACAGGAAGGAATACATGCACTAGAGGCAGGAAGATTCACACAGCAAAAGTTTATGTCCTCTAAAGATGAGGTCAAAATTACATAATTTGTTTCCTTCTTTAGAGTCACACTTCCACTTTCTACTGTTATCCCCATTCATCTTACGGGTTCTTTAGCAGATTGGGGATTCAACCAAAGTGACATTATAGACAAACATGGTTTTGTGCAAGTTGCAAATAAATTTGCAGATAAACCTTATCCCAAATTATAGGAGCTTCCAGGCCAATTTTGGTGCACCAGCTGGGTGATTTTCACAACTTGCCGCAAGAAATGAGTCTCTCTCCTCCATCATTGTGCCACACTATAAAGCAAACCTATCCATTTTGTATCCAGAAGTACACAAGTAAGAGCAGGATTAGGTAACACTCCCCACACCCCCATCCATCCTGTCAAACCCTACTCCAAAGTCTACTCAGCATCTGAAAATCCTGTCCAGCAACTCCGGCACCACCCCCCCCCCCCCCGACCCATCTCTCCTCTCTGTCCTGCAGATCTATTCTCCTCAAAATAAATTAATAGGGAATAAAATTTAGGGTACCATTTCACTCTAGTTCAAAGATCAAGTTTAATTGTCATTCAACCATACATGAATACTCATGAATACAGCCAAACGGAACAGCGTGACTCTGGGGCCAGGGTGCACACACAGTACCGACAACACAAGGCATATACAGCACATATAAAATAGCAGTAAACATATAAAATATTAGTAAAATGCAGTAACCCAAAAATTATAGTCCAATATATTCTGGTTGCTTTATATTATCACATAAAGAACCATTTCAGTTATAGCTAAAACACAGAGCCAAATTCCTGACAAATATTTTCATCACAAATGGAAGAAAAATAACAATCAGAGAACTCTTTATTGTCTTTATTTTTTGATCTTTATGAAGCATTATTTTCCTACACCTGGTAAACTTGTGTGACTGTTCTACATGATGAAAGACTTTATTTGCTGTGTAATGTATAATACTGAGCAAGCTGATAATGTTAACAATATGAAGGTTAGCTGGAATAATTTTCTTTCCATTTCAGGTACCTAAAGCGTTTCAAAGCAATGAAAAATAAGGTTCTGCAGAGGTGGAGCAGACAGATCCTGAAGGGCCTTCAGTTTCTCCATACACGATCACCTCCCATTATCCACCGGGATCTGAAATGCGATAACATCTTCATCACAGGACCAACAGGCTCCGTAAAAATTGGTGACCTTGGTCTTGCAACACTGAAAAGTGCCTCATTTGCAAAAAGCGTAATAGGTAAACACTTTAAGATCTTGTATATCTTTATTTATTAGATTAACATGGCATCATCGAAATGAGTTGAAGTGGTAAAACGCAAACAACAGGAATACTGCAGATGCTGGAAATTCAAGCAACACACATCAAAGTTGCTGGTGAACGCAGCAGGCCAGGCAGCATCTCTAGGAAGAGGTACAGTCGACGTTTCAGGCCGAGACCCTTCGTCAGGACTAACTGAAGGAAGAGATAGTAAGGGATTTGAAAGTGGGAGGGGGAGGGGGAGATCAGAAATGATAGGAGAAGACAGGAGGGGGAGGGATGGAGCCAAGACCTGGACAGGTGATTGGCAAAAGGGATATGAGAGGATCATGGGACAGGAGGCCTAGGGAGAAAGGATGGGCAAGCTGTCCAGCTTTTGGCTCCATCCCTCCCCCTCCTGTCTTCTCCTATCATTTCGGATCTCCCACTCCCCCTCCCACTTTCAAATCTCTTACTCACTCTTCCTTCAGTTAGTCCTGACGAAGGGTCTCGGCCTGAAACGTCGACTGTACCTCTTCCTAGAGATGCTGCCTGGCCTGCTGCGTTCACCAGCAACTTTGATGTGTGTTGCTTGAAGTGGTAAAACATTATCCAGATATTAGACTGTATCATGCCATGTCTTGGTGGGATATATGATTAAATTTCAATTTAAAATCATTTATAAAGACAAATCAGGCATTTTTTGTGACTTTTGTCCAAGCATCTGTTGTACTAGTACACAGTGGACCATGGGCAAGACAGTGCAGCTGGCTCTTCTAAGGCTTTGGATCACTGGAAGTCTACCTCACAGTTACTTAAGGTTGAGTCACCAAACAGTCTTCCACACGCTATGGCGACTGTAAGCCCACCTCAATTAGACCCTCCTTAAGTAACATATTGACCTTTGACTAACTCACTGCTGATGGAATGTTTCAGAAGAGAAGTTAAAGCCACATTTACATAGTATTAGTAGTAATGATGTGCTTGGCACAATGAATGTTAGGTGAATTTCCTGTACTGCATAATTGCACATTTTATGAATAAAATATATGAATAAAGTATATATTTTTAAAAATACCCACGATGATGATTTTCCCACAGGCCCTTCCACTTCTTCCAAGTCATTACCCTGGTTCATACTGAGGATCATTCATCTGCCATTGGGATGAACCCAACCTAGTTCTGCCTGATTTAAGACTATCCCTCTTCTGCCAGTTCAGGGGAAGCTCATTATACAGATTATATCAGTGATGGAGAGGTTAACTATTCCTAACAATTGCCATAGAGTTTCAAGACAACCAAAATTGGAACAATTGTGGGAAAAAAGTACAAATAAACTTAGCAACAATCAGATAAGGACCTTACAAATCCGCTTCCTCAAACACGTGGATCCAGCGACATCGCTGTTAATGGGTCGAGAAATGGATTTAGCATTGCAACCACGATAAAGTTCCACTTCTGTCTAAGTAGCTATAGTGTTTCATTTAGGTGCCAGCCTGTGATCTACACTCACCTAGCACTGAACTGGAAAAAAAATCCTCTTTGCACAAAATTGGCATGAATCCAGAGTGAATGGATAGGTGCACCCATTTTTAAATAAGTCACACCCAATTTATGCTTCAGTAGCATGGACTACCTACACAAAATATTTTGTGTCAATAGTAAAGTTACACAGAATATCATGCTGCAGGGGCAGAAGATAATGAGCCCATACTTTGCACCTGGTCTTTCCCATAGTCTAAAAGTGAATTAAGCCACTTAGAATTAACACATAATCTTATATTTCATTGATCAAAGGCTAGGACGGATTTGATGTGAAGACAAAACAGCATTCAAATGCAGATAGTCCGCACTCAAGCCAAATATTCAAGGTTATTTAACGCAACACTCAGAAGAGGTCAACAAATGTGTACAGTTGCATACTAGCTTAATCTGTTTCAAAGGAGAGGGCAAACATTGTCTCTTTGACAAAGTATTTTTAGAACTAACAGCAGGGAATGTCCAGTGGATGTATAACACAGACATGTTCATTAGCCCGATTGACTGAGAACAGCAAATGCAAAACAGCAAAAGTGAAAGCAAAGAGAAGGCAAAGAGGTAGTCATTAAAATAAATCAGTGACAGCATCCACTAAACAGAAAGTATGAATTAACAAATCAAACTAGAAATGAGAAATAATAGACAAAGAGCAGGAGTAAGAGACAAGCCAGTACAAATATGTTCCCTTCTTTCACCTTAATTCAGAATATATAACATTAATATATACCCAGTGGCCACTTTATTAGGTGTCTCCTGAACTAATAAAGTGGCCACTGAGTGTATGTTTGTGGTCTTCTGCTGCTGTAGCCCATCCACCTCAAGGTTTGACATGTTGTGCATTCAGAGATACTCTTCTACACACCACTAGTTTAACACGTGGTTAATTGAGTTACTGTTGCCTTCCTGTCAGCCTGGTCATTCTCCTCTGCCCTCCCTCATTAACAAGGCAGTTTCACCCACAGAACTGCCACTCACTGCATGGTTTTTTGTTTTGTTTTCCACACCATTGTCTATAAACTCCAGAGACTGTTGTGCATGAAAATCCCAGGAGATCAGCAGTTTCTGAGAGACCCCATTTGGCACCAATTATCATTGCACAATCATAGTCACTTAGATCACATTTCTTCCCCATTCTGATATTTGGTATGAACAACGACTGAACCACGTGACCATGTCTGTATGCTCCTGTGCATTGAGTTGCTACCACACAATTGTCTCATTAGATTTAGCATTAACGAGCAGGTGCCTCTGAGGGTATTTATTGATACAAGTGAGCATTTCTCTAATGAAAATTAACAGCCAATTTTGGCACCAGAGTTGCTGACCATTGTGATTGTGTTTAATCAAAATCCTTCACATGAAATATGACAGCATTTAATAGCTTAACACAACCTTCCTTGTTTTAGGTACTCCAGAATTTATGGCCCCTGAGATGTACGAGGAAAAATACGATGAAGCGGTTGATGTTTATGCATTTGGCATGTGCTTATTGGAAATGGCCACCTCAGAATACCCATACTCAGAGTGCCATAATGCAGCCCAGATATATCGCAAAGTAACAAGTGTAAGTAGAAACTTAAGCAACACACATAAGATGCTGGTGAATGCAGCAGGCCAGGCAGCATCTATAAGAAGAGGTACAATCGACGTGTCGGGCCAAGGCCCTTCATTAGGACTAACTTTAGTTTCCTATTTTGAGAACTGAAGAACTAATTTGTGAATCAAAGTTGCCATTTACACGTTCTAGGATTTCCACCTCAGCAAACTCGCACAGCTACGCCTCTAGCTTCACTTCACCTGCTGTCAAAACCCACATCAGGACCTTCGTTACCTTGCGTTAATTGCTGCAATCCATTCTTGATTGAAGTCCTTCATCTCACACACAACAATTTTATGGTCACTCATACCCTGCTAGCTTTCCCCACTACACAGCAGGCTCCACGGAGCGCGGCACACGAACGTAGCGGTTAGCGTAATGCTTTACAGCACCAGCTGTGAGATCCAGGTTCAAGATCGGGATTGAATTCCCGCCACTGCTTCTAAGGAGTTTGCACATTCTCCTTGTGACCACCATATTCCAAAAATGTACGGGTCAGGGTTAGTAAATTGTGGGCATGCTACGTTGGTGTCGGAAGTATGGTGACACTTGCGGGCTGCGCTCAGCACATCTCGGACTGTGTTGATCATTGATGTAAACGATGCATTTCACTGTGTGTTTCGATGTACACGTGACAAATAAAGTTAAATTTATCTTACCCATTCATCTACTGCTGTTGACCTGCATTGTCTCTCTATCCCAGTAATCTCCTCCAACTGCATTTCTCCAATTCTGGTATTCCTATCCTAATCACTCCTGATTCCTGCATTTCTCCCATTGTGCTTTCAGCTACCATTTCCTAAACACTGTAATTCCCTCCCTAAACGTTGTCTCTTCCGATCTCTTTCTCTTCCTTTACAACATAATTTTTAAACTATTTCTTTAACCAAATTCTTATCAATTGGCCTAATATTTGTTTTAGATTTAGTTTGGTGATCATTTGAGACATCTGCTCTGCTAAACTGATATAAACATAAGTTGTTGCAACTGATTTTTTCTTTAATGTCAAGACATTTATTAGCTTTTCCGAAATAAATGGGGGAGAAACTGAGCGTTACTAATGTTATTTAGGACATCTCAAAATGGCTCACAGTAATTACATAAGCTAGCTAACCTACATTTTTTTTTGTTCCTGTTGATTGACAGATAAAAGTTAGCCAAATCATTCAGAAAATTGTTGTATTTTGTTGTTAAATCTGTTACAATCATGGGAGAAAAGGAAGGAGGAGAGGACCCAGGGGAAGTAACAGGCAGGTGAGAAGTAAAAGGTTAGAGTGGGGAATGGAAGAAGGGGGGGAATTTTTTTACTGGAAGGAGAAATCAATATTCATGTCATCAGGTTGGAGGTTACCCAGACAGAATATAAGGTGTTGCTCCTCCACCCTGAGGATGGCCTCATCTTGGCACAAAAAGAGGCCATGGACCGAACCGGGACGGGAATTGGAATCAGAATTGAAATGTTTGGCCACGGGGAAGTTCCGCTTCTGGCGGATGGAGCGGAGGTGCTCGACGAAGTGGTCCTCCAATTTACAACAGTTCTCACTAATGTAGAGGAGGCCACATCAGGAGCACCAGACACAACAGACAACCCCAGCAGATTCACAGCTGAAGTGTTGCTTTGCCTGGAGCCCTGAGGTATATAGGTAGGTTTAGCACTTTGGCCGCTTTCAAGAATAAGTGCTGCAAGAGATATTAGTGGGAAGGGACAAACGGACAAGAGAATCACGGGGGAGCGATCCCTGTGGAAATTGGAAAGGGGGATGCAGATAAAGATATATTTGGTGGTACGATCCCTTTGGAGATGGTGGAGATTGTGGAGGATGATGTGATAGATACGGAGGCTCATGGGGTGGTAGGTAAGGACAAGAGGAACTCCATCGCTGTTAAGGTGGTGGGAAGATGAGGTGAGTGTGGATGTTCAAGAAATGGAGGAGTACAGGTGAGGGGCAGCATCAATAGTGGAGGGAGGGAAACCCCATTTTTTGAAGAAAGAGGACATCTCTAATGTTCTGGAATGGGAAGCCATGTCCTGGGAACAGATGCGGCGGAGGTAAAGAAACTGAGGAAAGGGAAGAGCATTTTTACAGGAGGTGGGACAGGTAGAGGTATAATCAATATAACCGTGGAAATTGGTAGATTTATAAAAGATGTTGGTGAACAGTTTGTCTTCAGAGATGGAGACAGAGAGATCGGGAAAGGAGAGGGAGCTGTCAGGGATGGACCCGTGAATTTAAAGACAGGGTGGAAGTTAGAGGGAAAGTTGATTAAATTGACAAGCTCAGCATGGGTGCATTAAGCAGCACCGATGCAGTTGTCAATGTAGTCAAGGAAGAGTTGAGGAGCATTACCGGGGAAAGCCTTGAACATGGACTGTTCTACATAGCTAATGAAGAGGCGGGCATAGCTGGCGCCCACGTGGATGCCCAGGCTACCCCCGGAATTTGGAGAAAGTGGGAGGAGCCGAAGGAGAAATTGTTGAGGGTGAGGACCAGTTCAGCCAGATGGAAGAGGGTGGTAGTGGAGGGGAACTGGTTGGTTCTTTTGTCAACAAAGAAACAGCGAGCTTTGAGGCCTTCTTGATAGGGGATAGAAGTGTATAGGGACTGAACATCCATGGTGAAAATGAGGGGGTCACGGCCAGGTTACTGAGGGGATCAAGGATATGAGAAGTTTCAGGGATGTAGGTGGGAAGGGACTGAACCAAGGGGAATAAAATGGAGTCGAGATATGCAGACACAAGTTCAGTGGGGCAGAAGCAGACAGAGGCAATAGGCCTACCCAGACAATCTGGTTTGTGGATCTTGGGTAGGAGGTAGAAGCAAGCAGTGAGGGGTAAGGGAACTATGAGTTAGGTAGCAGTGGATGGGAGTTCTCCAGTGTTGATGAGGTATATGTTATATGCTATGAGGTATATAGTAATATGTTATGCCTGCACTGTACTGCTGCGACAAAATCCCAAATTTCACAACTTCTGTCAGTGACAATAAATCTGATTCTGAAGTATTAATAATATTACATCCCCAAGACACATATGTAACATGCATCACTCCCAGAGTACTGCATGGAGATATGATAAATTACCAAAGTCTTCAAATGAAAGTCGACATCTCAGTTGATATGAAGGTCTTCAATTCAGTTGGTGTAAGCTTTCCAGAAGTGATTGCAATAGAAACAAAGACTATAGGTTACTGTATAAGCCCACACAATATTAAGAATACATTGTATGACTGAGAACAGCTTGTTGTCTCATCATAGTCATAGTCATACTTTATTGATCCTGGGGGAAATTGGTTTTTGTTACAGTTGCACCATAATAATAAATAGTAATAAAACCATAAATAGTTAAATAGTAATATGTAGATATGTAAATTGTGCCAGGAAATAAGTCCAGGACCAGCCTATCGGCTCAGGGTGTCTGACCCTCCAAGGGGGGAGTTGTAAAGTTTGATGGCCACAGGCAGGAATGACTTCCTATGACGCTCTGTGCTGCATCTCGGTGGAATGAGTCTCTGGCTGAATGTACTCCTGTGCCCACCCAGTACATTATATAGTGGCCACCACAGACTCGTAGAACATCCTCAGCATCGTCCGGCAGATGTTAAAGGACCTCAATCTCCTCAGGAAATAGAGACGGCTCTGACCCTTGTAGACAGCTTCAGTGTTCTTTGACCAGTCCAGTTTATTGTCAATTCGTATCCCCAGGTATTTGTAATCCTCCACCATGTCCACACTGACCCCCTGGATGGAAACAGGGGTCACCGGTACCTTAGCTCTCCTCAGGTCTACCACCAGCTCCTTAGTCGTTTTCACATTAAGCTGCAGATAATTCTGCACACACAATGTGACAAAGTTTCCTACCGTAGCCCTGTACTCAGCCTCATCTCCCTTGCTGATGCATCCAACTATGGCAGAGTCATCAGAAAACTTCTGAAGATGACAAGACTCTGTGCAGTAGTTGAAGTCCGAGGTGTAAATGGTGAAGAGAAAGGGAGACAAGACAGTCCCCTGTGGAGCCCCAGTGCTGCTGATCACTCGGTCAGACACACAGTGTTGCAAGCACACGTACTGTTGTCTGCCAGTCAGGTAATCAATAATCCATGACACCAGGAAAGCATCCACCTGCATCGCTGTCAGCTTCTCCCCCAGCAGAGCAGGGCGGATGGTGTTTGAACGCACTGGAGAAGTCAAAAAACATGACCCTCACAGTGCTTGCTGGCTTGTCCAGGAGGGCGTAGACACGGTTCTGCAGGTAGACGATGGCATCCCCAACTCCTAGTCGGGGCTGGTAGGCGAACTGGAGGGGATCTAAGTGTGGCCTGACCATAGGCCGGAGCAGTTCCAGGACAAGTCTCTCCAGGGTCTTCATGATGTGGGAGGTCAATGCCACCGGTCTGTAGTCATTGAGGCCGCTGGGGCGCGGCGTCTTCGGCACAGGGACAAGGCAGGATGTCTTCCACAATACAGGAACCCTCCGGAGCCTCAGGCTCAGGTTTAATACATGTCGAAGTACTCCACATAGCTGAGGGGCACAGGCTTTGAGCACCCTGGTACTGAAACCATCCGGGCCTGCACACCTTGCTTGGGTTGAGACGCTTCAGCTGTCTTCTCACCTGTTCAGCTGTGAAGCCCACCGTGGTGGTTTCGTGTGGGGAAGGGGTATAGTCATGAGAGCAGGGTGGGGGGCTGTGAGGAGGGGTAGGAGGGGAGAGTGGAATATGTGTTGGTTGGGGGCCGACAACAGATGGCTCATGTGGGGGATGGGCAGGGGCCACAATGTCAAATCTGTTAAAGAACAGGATAAGTTCGTTGGCCCTGTCCACACTGCCTTGGCAGGAGTCCAGCTTTGGCAGGAACCTGTTGATGGTATGCATTGCTCAATTTGGAGTCAGTTAAACACAACTCAAGCAAAGCAAAGACAAACAAGGATTAGCAACACACATCAAAGTTGCTGGTGAATGCAGCAGGCCAGGCAGCATCTGTAGGAAGAGGTGCAGTCGACGTTTCAGGCCAAGACCCTTCGTCAGGACTAACTGAAGGAAGAGTGAGTAAGGGATTTGAAAGTTGGAGGGGGAGGGGGAGATCCAAAATGATAGGAGAAGACAGGAGGGGGAGGAATGGAGCCAAGAGCTGGACAGGTGATAGGCAAAAGGGGGTACGAGAGAATCATGGGACAGGAGGTCCGGGAAGAAAGACAAGGGGGGGGGACCCAGAGGATGGGCAAGAGGCATATTCAGAGGGACAGAGGGAGAAAAAGGAGAGTGAGAGAAAGAATGTGTGCATAAAAATAAGTAACAGATGGGGTACGAAGGGGAGGTGGGGCCTCAGCGGAAGTTAGAGAAGTCGATGTTCATACCATCAGGTTGGAGGCTACCCAGACGGAATATAAGGTGTTGTTCCTCCAACCTGAGTGTGGCTTCATCTTTACAGCAGAGGAGGCCGTGGATAGACACTTCAGAATGGGAATGGGACGTGGAATTAAAATGTGTGGCCACTGGGAGATCCTGCTTTCTCTGGCGGACAGAGCGTAGATGTTCAGCAAAGCGGTCTCCCAGTCTGCGTCGGGTCTCGCCAATATATAAAAGGCCACATCGGGAGCACCGGACGCAGTATATTACCCCAGTCGACTCACGGGTGAAGTGTTGCCTCACCTGGAAGGACTGTTTGGGGCCCTGAATGGTGGTAAGGGAGGAAGTGTAAGGGCATGTGTAGCACTTGTTCCGCTTACACGGATAAGTGCCAGGAGAGAGATCAGTGGGGAGGGATGGGGGGGACGAATGGACAAGGGAGTTGCGTAGGGAGCGATCCCTGCGGAATGCAGAGAGAGGGGGGGAGGGAAAGATGTGCTTAGTGGTGGGATCCCGTTGGAGGTGGCGGAAGTTACGGAGAATAATATGTTGGACCTGGAGGCTGGTGGGGTGGTAGGTGAGGACCAGGGGAACCCTATTCCTAGTGGGGTGGCGGGAGGATGGAGTGAGAGCAGATGTATGTGAAATGGGGGAGGTGCGTTTAAGAGCAGAGTTGATAGTGGAGGAAGGGAAGCCCCTTTCTTTAAAAAAGGAAGACATCTCCCTCGTCCTAGAATGAAAAGCCTCATCCTGAGAGCAGATGCGGCGGAGACGGAGGAATTGCGAGAAGGGGATGGCGTTTTTGCAAGAGACAGGGTGAGAAGAGGAATAGTCCAGATAGCTGTGAGAGTCAGTAGGCTTATAGTAGACATCAGTGGATAAGCTGTCTCCAGAGACAGAGACAGAAAGATCTAGAAAGGGGAGGGAGGTGTCGGAAATGGACCAGGTAAACTTGAGGGCAGGGTGAAAGTTGGAGGCAAAGTTAATAAAGTCAACGAGCTCAGCATGCGTGCAGGAAGCAGCGCCAATGCAGTCGTCGATGTAGCGAAGGAAAAGTCGGGGACAGATACCAGAATAGGCACGGAACATAGATAGTTCCACAAAGCCAACAAAAAGGCAGGCATAGCTGGGACCCATATGAGTGCCCGTGGCTACACCTTTAGTTTGGAGGAAGTGGGAGGAGCGAAAGGAGAAATTATTAAGAGTAAGGACTAATTCCGCTAGACGGAGCAGAGTAGTGGTAGAGGGGAACTGATTAGGTCTGGAATCCAAAAAGAAGCGTAGAGCTTTGAGACCTTCCTGATGGGGGATGGAAGTATATAAGGACTGGACATCCATAATCAAGGATTATGCAAGTTTATGATGTTGAACAGTTTGCTAATTGATCACCATGAAACTGTGACTCCTGTTGACTCAACAGTAAAACTAGCAGGCTCAATAGTACTCCACCACTGAGATATCATCCAGCATGGATCCTGGTTAAGATCGTATAGCTAAATTTGTAAAAGGCTCTGCATCATGATCTTAAGCTTTTACCTCCAAGAGCGTGAATTGAAATAGTGGTGTTACGGCGCTTAGGGTATGAAGGAGTGTGCTGCTGTTCTTTGATATTACTCATCTGTTGGAAGCCTCAACCCAGTCAGAATAGCTGCTTAAACAAGAATTTCCTGGGACTAGTAACAGAGTCAGATCACAAATATAGTGTCATATAGCATTGGCCATGAGGCCATAAGACATGGGAGTAGAATTAGGCCATTTGGCCCATCGAGCCTGCTCCGCCATTTGATCATAGCTGATTTATTTTTTCTCTCATCCCCATTCTCCTGCCTTTTTCCTGTAACCTTTGACACAATTACTAATCAAGAACTTACCAACCTTTGCTTTAAAAATACCAGTGGCTTGGCCTCCACAGCCACTTTTGGCAATGAATTCCACAGATTCACCAACCTCTAGCTAATGAAATTCCTCCTCATCTCTGTTCTAGTCTATTTTGAGGCACTGCCATCTAGTCCTAGATTCTCCCACTATTGAAAACATTCTGTTCATGAACACTCAAAAGTTCAAAGGTTCATTTTAATATCAGAGAATGTATACAGTATACAACCTGAAATTCTTACTCTTCATGGACATCCGTGAAACAAGAACCCCATAGAATGAATGGTAGAAACACTGAAGCCCTCTATCGAAGCACCCTATCTAAACCCTTCAATATTCAATAGGTTTCAATGAGATGCCCCTTATTCTTCTAAACTCTAGTGAGTACGGGCCCAGAGCTATCAAAATGCTCCTCATACATTAACTCTTTCAATCCTAAGATCATTCTCATAAGCCTCCTTTTGACCTTCTTCAATGCCAGCACATCCTTTCTTAGATATGGGGCTCAAAACTGCTAAGATTCTCCAAATGTGGTCTGACTGATGCTTTATAAAGCCTCAACATCAGTTAAAATAAAGAGATAAATATAGGAGCTGAGACTGCGTCCAGTGTCAAGGAGTGCTAGGAACCTCTAGGTGTATGCCTTTAGATTAGATTAGATTAAATTATGAGGACTCTTTTATTGTCATTTAGTAATGCATGCATTAAGAAATGATACAATGTTCCTCCAGTGTGATATCACAGAAACACAAGACAAATCAAGACTGAAAAACTGACAAAAGCCACATAATTATAACATATTGTTACAACAGTGCAAAACAATACCGTAATTTGATAAAGAACAGACCATGGGCACGGTAAAAAAAAGTCTCAAAGTCTCTCGAAAGTCCCATCATCTCACGCAGACGATAGAAGGAAGAAAACTCTCCCTGCCATGAACCTCCAGTGCCGCAAACTTGCCAATGCAGCATCCTGGAAGCACCCGACCACAGCCGACCCTTGAGTCCGTCCAAAAACTTCGAGCCTCCGACCAGCCCTCCGACACCGAGCGCCATCTCTGCCGAGCACTTCGACCCCGACCCCGGCAACAGGCAGTAGGCAAAGCCAAGGATTTGGGGCCTTCCCCTCCGGAGATTCTCGATTGCACAGTAGCAGCAGCAGCGAAGCAGGCATTTCAGAAGTTTCTCCAGGTGTTCCACCGTGCTTCTCACATCTGTCTCCATCAAATCAGGATTGTGCATGGCCCCTACTTAACAAATACAATATCATTTCGGAGTGGGCGCGTGCACTGCGTCGCACTGCCATCTTCTCCTCCCCTCCAACACAACATTCCAGCCTTGACCTGTCTTCAGACTTTGGAACCCAAGTAGGAGAAACTGGTTGGGATCCACCCCTCCCCCATTCTCCTGTCCACTCCTTACCTGGGTTACCCATGGGCAGAATTATAAACCAAGGCCTTGACCAGGAAACCAGATTCATTGCTCTTGGAAACATGAAGCCTGGAGCCATATTTTGAGTCAGTTTCCATCTTCTGGTTTTAATTTGTTCTCAATAGGATTTTTTTCCTTTCAATGTGGAACCAATTTTCTAATTGACCCTTCACCACCATAGATTGTCCCATCCTCACCTACACCCTGTCACTGAACTCGTCTAGAATCACCGACCCAGTAATGATCAAGGGTTTGTTCAAAGCAGAATGTTAGAGCATGTAATGAGTTTTCAAGGGAAACAAGGGCACCTTTACAAAATAAAATTGTTAATTTCCCTGGGTGGAAGTAAGACTGAACAATCAGTTATGTTTCATTGCCCACTGAAAGTCGAAAACATTTTCAGACTGCCTCACTGCATTGTGCAAGAGTGAAAATGTTAGCGTAATGGAAACATGCCTATGGCTAAAACCTTAATGCCTTAAAGCCGAATGTTTCTCTATTATTTATGCATTTAAACATTCTATAAACCAAAGCAAATTGTTCTCTTTGAAGTTCTCAGGAACAGGAAAGGCGTTTATTTAACAGAGTTTGGATAATTGTTGGGACTGTGATTGAAAGAACAGGCTGGATGAACTTAACCTGGGGCCAGTGCAGCAGATGATACATCTTGTGGAAAGTTAAGGAGGCAGTTAGTCAGATCATGTCATAAATGGTTTCCAGGGTAATAGGAAAGGGGCAGTGCTGTGGTGCAACTGTAAGTGTTCAGTGTGATCCTGGCTTTGAGTGCGATCGGTGTTGCATGTTCTCCCTTTGACTACATGAGTTTCTTCTGGATACTTCTTTCGTTCATCCTGTAGATGTGGGTTAGTGGGTTAATAACCTACTGTAAATTGCTCCTGATTTAGCCAGGTGACAAGCAAACTGGGGGGTGGGGGAGGGTGTTGATGAGAGAGCATAAGTTAGAGGGTAGTTAGTGGGGGGAATCGATAATTGAGAGCTGGTGTTGCTCAATGGGCCATAAGGCCTCCAATATCAAAGGTAAATATAAGAATAGAACATAGTTATGATAAAAGTGATATAGGTCCTACACTAGTTCTTTGCTCAGACTCTTAGTCATTTGCTGAAGTCTGGAATTCCTATCTTAGTCTCAAAGGTCTAAGACTTTTAAAAAGCAAATATGGTGGATTCATTAGTTCATTGTCTTCATATCAAATTTCAAGGATCCACACATTAAGTACTTCGTGAGAATCATGGAATTCGCCTCACATTAAGAAGACCCTGCCCTGCATGAAAGAGTCAACAGATTTACTGTGAGAAGGAGAGCTGGTAGATCTTGTGCAACGATACTTTCAATAAGCTTTGGAAATGCCTGCCACAGAAGATTTTTCTACAAGATTGACGCCTCAGGTATTACTGTTCAGCTGTGCAGAGCTGAGATAGAAATGGGAGTCTAGGCAGAAAGTCATTGTGAATCAATCTGAAACTGATTGTATATTCAACAGTGAAAGTTTCTAGAGCTGTTCCTCTCAATGTATATGGGAAACTAGATGCAAGTATACATTAAAAGTAAAGAATGTCCAAGAGTCAGGACTGTAAATGATACTTCAGGGCAATAAGCACATGTAATACACAAGTGGATTGTGGCCATGGTTGTCAAATTATGTTCAACTTGGTTAGGTGCAGATTTCAGCATCTGGATCATTTGATTTTTAACTTTGGCTTGCAATGACCATTTTGCGATGGTTTTAGTTTTCCCACTTTGTCCAACAGACGGATGGACACCCACAGGGGGGAATGGGACTGTCGGTGAGTGGGCAGTTGGTACTGCTGACACCGGTATTACAGTAGAGGGGAATGGTGCCATAGTGTTTACATTCCGCACCACATTCTAGAAGGCTAGACAATTGAAATTCAGTTTACTAAATGAAAGGAAATAAAAAAGGTAAGAAATTAGTGCAACAAAGGCAGAAAATGTGGAACACTTCACAAGACAGCAGCTGTGAATAGAGAAATGGTTAATTTTTAAGTTCATTAAGCTTTTTGTAGCTATTGTTGTTTTCTTAAACTATCTTTTTTTAGGAAATGTGCAGGTGACTTCAGACCCAGAGCAGTGTGATTGCCCTTAAATATCCCACAAAGTTGTTCAGCAATTTGCTCTCCAAGGGCAATTTAGGGATGGGTGCTAAATGCAGATCTTGCTATAAAAGTGGATAACAGCCCATTTATAAACGAGAGTAATTCATTTACATGGAAGCCTTGCAGTCAAGACAATAACCTTCAGTCATGAATACCCACCCACTCCCTTGTAAACCTCAATAACTTTAAGGGACACTGGAGGACAACAAGCCCTGTGTGGTTGTTGTAAACCCAGTGGAATCAGTCAACAGCTAACATAAAGGTAATTGGCAACCCTTTTAATTAGGGTATTAAGTTGTTCATTCTCCTGCTGGACACTTGAGGATAAGTCAGTGTGTTAGCTGAAGTTCTGTACACCAGTTGCTGATTGATGTCCTGTCTGTCATATCAGCAGGGATTAACTGTAAGGGTCACTGCTATCATGAGAATGAGGCAACTTGCACACATAGTGCACACAGATCAG
Organism: Mobula hypostoma; assembly: GCF_963921235.1. Classification (NCBI taxonomy): domain Eukaryota; kingdom Metazoa; phylum Chordata; class Chondrichthyes; order Myliobatiformes; family Myliobatidae; genus Mobula; species Mobula hypostoma. Next base: position 36,848,528 of record NC_086128.1, read on the forward strand.
ACACAACATAACATCTGCAGCACCCAGTAAACACGCTACATACCTGACTTATTGACCAGCCATAACCCACTGGGATTGGTACACGTGGATCCTCAGTGATATCCTGAAACCAACACAGCACCCATTTTTTACTCATCTGCTCCAGCAGTGACGTTGGGCAGATGTTAGAGCTGCTGCACACAGATGATGCTAAGGGGGTAAAATCAGCCAGGCCTTAAGCTCTGCAGTTCCCAAAGATTGAGCCTGTGCCCCACCCCAGTAAAACCAGAGCTGTAGAATGGGTTGGTTGGATGAAGAAAGTGGGAACATCACAAGTGCTCCAGGTAATAACAGAAACTATATAGATGCCAGGAATTTGTCAGAACCAACCAATACCAAGCTCCTCCAAAGTTTCTTTGTATTCTAATGAATTCAGACCTACAGAAAAGATAACATAGCTGTGCAAAAAGCTACATGTCTCATTTTCTTGAGCTCAGGGATATGTATAATTGTGGGAAAAGAGGGTCACAGACTGCTCTCCACCAATCCCAGTTGTCATTAATCACATAAGGATGTGTTCCTGCATAATATAACCGTATAATGTGCTCAGCCTAAAGCAGCCATATTTGTCTATGAACAGGCCTTGTCTCTAAATTACAGCATTCATGCTTAGATCTAATTCGGGATCCAGTGATACCCATTCATCTGACAATGAAACTCTTCTTTTGCCTTTTCCATTTCCATTTTGTAGCCCAAGTAACTTCTATCACTGTCCAAATTTATTCAACCATTTGAGCTTAATTTTAAGATTATGGTAGGGAGTGGAGGATCAAGATACAATGGTCTGCCAAAAATAATACAGGGATAAGTCCTGGTGCAGGAATCCCTTAAGGTTAATTTGCAGGATTAGTCAGTAGAATGGAATACAAGTGCAATGTTAATATTCATTTTGAGAGGACTAGAATATAAAAGCAAGGATTTAATACTGAAAATTTATTTATAAATCATTGTTCAGACCACATTTAGAATATTGTGAGCCAATGCTGTTGGAAAAGGACAATGGTGAGACACCAAAAGATCTGGAAATAGAATAATTTTAGTAAGTAAAACTGGTAAAGCAGTTCCCAGTTGAGGAAGTCACCCGAGGATAAATTTTACGAAGTTAAGATCGTATTGCAAATAAAGGCTTCAAAATTTAGACCATAAGCCTATTAGACATAGGAGCAGAATTAGACCACAAAAATCAAAATGTTGGAAAAACTTAGTGTATCTTGCAACATCTATGGAGATCCTGTCGTAGGGTCCCTGACCTAAAGCATTGACTTGCAATTTTTGCCTCTATAGATGCTGCTTGACCCACTGAATTGTTCCTGTGTTCTTTTTTTTCGTTCCAGATCCCAGCATCTGTAAACACTTTTGTTTTCAAACTCTATTTGAAGCAAGCAGGCTGTGTTGTTTCAACAGCACTGTATGCACTTTAAAGGAAGAAGCGGTCCTGTGAACCTGAACACTTTTTTTAGATTATTGCAATAGCGACATTTTGCTCCAGTGTCTTAATGTGCTGTTGTTTAGGGATGTTTCACGAGTCTTGGTAAACAAGCAACATCAGAGTAACCTTAGTTAACAATGCTGAACTGTGTGGATGCCAATCTGATTATGTATTTGACCTCAGTAACAGTTGTATTTGCATTATATGGCCTGAGTTACACAAAGAAAGCGCAGTTAAGACTGATTTAATTTTCTTACAAGCCATCTTACGAGCTCATACAGGAATAAACTGCGTTGATGTGCAATAAACAGTAAGACTGCAATTCACTTTCACAATCCACCTTGATTTGATTACTTTGTTGGAAAATTTTGGAGGTTATACAATTAGCTCATTTCCATTTCACTGCTTAAACTGAGACTGCGCAAGGACTTACCCCCAGTTTACACCTGACATTTTGAAGAACGTTGAACATATTCATTGATATGAGTGCAACACTTTTCAACTTTTGCCAGTAGCTTAATGCAACTCTTGGTGGTTGCGAGGTCTTTAAATCAACTCCTGTTGTAGGTTCTTCCCTGGCATCTTTATCAGATTGGTGTCTATTTAGCTAATAACGTGCTAAATTATATATAACATAAATGCATGGAGGAAAAAAAAACTTGTGTGTAATTAATACTTGGGCCTAAAACTGCTTCTGCATGTTAAAGTGCACATGAAAGAGGCACTCTGTTGGGTATCCCAGCAGTTTGATGTGAGCCCCAGGGGCTCTAGCATTCTATTTCATGAAGCCATGACATCACAATAGGCCTTACCACTTCACAATGGCCCGTTCTCTACAGTGACAGGAAACTGGAGTAAGAGTTGCGGGTTGGGCATGGGGGAGAGAGGAATGTAAGAAAAGGAAGAATGTTGGAGGTGAAATATTTGGAGAGTGCAGAATGATGTGAAAAGAATTGGGGGGGTGACAGATTGAGGGGAGAGGGAGATTTTTGGCACAGGTTTATAGAGAGCAGATCCACGTTTGGGGGGGGAGTGATCAAGATGGAGGGATTTGTGGTAAAGGTAAGTATTGGGTGTGTTTGCATAAATGATGGGGTGGGGTGGAGTGGGATAATATCAGGGTGGGTGACTTAGGAGATGATTATTCATCTTGCCATCAAAGCTTGGTGGGGTAAGAGCAATAACTAGCACTGCAAAATGAATGAAGGAACCTACACAGAGAATAATCTGGACAATAATTTTCCAGCAGTGGACCAAGTAGGTCAGAATCTGCTTCATCGATTGAGGCCAAGCCATTTGCATCAGTAAGTGATCACAGTGGAGTAATAGCGCAGGAATAACTACAGCCTTCTAGTCACAAATACAAAGTTATAATGTCAGGATATAACATACATGTAAAGTTTCTTAGTTCCTCTACTTAGAATAATTAAATCAGGCTATCCAGTTAATCATTATCAAATTCAACACTTTCATCTATTTGGTTGCCCTGAACTTTTACGTTGTTTTTCTGTAGGGTGTTAAGCCAGCCAGTTTTAACAAGGTAAAAGTCCCAGAACTCAAAGAGATTATTGAAGGATGTATCCGCCAAAACAAAGATGAGAGGTAAGAATCTGGTGATTATTTGTCTAATGGCAGAAGGTTATCTGATAAATAGTGTCCATTTATGACATATGAATCATCCATGTGGCCAAATACTGCATGGGGAATTTCTCATCTTTTAAATAAAAAGATTGAAATGTATGCTGAAGTTTCAGTTTCTGTATCAGAAATGTATACTTTCTAATTCTGTATATTCTATGTATAAAAAACCTTTGAAAGTCAAACAGAATGTCAGACCTTAATAATGTTTCAACTTTAATAATGTTTCTAAACGGCCCGTTATATTATAGTGTGTCGCTTCTCTTTAAACAAGCTGATATACATCATGATATATTAGCATATACAGTTAAATGCATGCTTGTTTTGTTACAATTTTATGCCTTCCTGATTGTGAATAAGTATGTAATGTTTAATCACTCCGTTGATTTATATTCCTGAAGGGAAGTTACAGGCTTTGAGATGATAACTGTTTCCAGAAATGTGAACGGGAAGTTTTCATTCAAAAGCAGCCAGAATCTTGTGTGCAGAGATGGACCCATATCGGAAGGGATAGGCCTGTGGCACAAAGCAACAATGGGCCTTTGGCTTTGCCCTGACTGAGCTGTGAGCATCCAATAGGCATCATTTGACCGTGAAGACCACGCTGATGTGATGACCCAAAGAGTAATATGTTGACCAAATCAGGAGGAGCTGTGGGATAGGATGAGCAGGAATGAGGAAAGGGAAGGTAAATGAGGTTTGAGGGAAGGTAAAGCAATCAGGAGGAAAGTCAGTGCTCAGAGAATGGAGAGACAGCGGAGGCAACATAGATACTGGTGGTTCATGAGAGAAAACAGAGGCTACCCTTGAGTTGCAGTAGAGGGTTGTGGGGTTGTTCAAACATAGGGCCACAGCACACAAGGGAGAGCAGCTTACAAATGGTGATAGTGAATGTAGAGGAACAAGTTGTTTAAAATTGGGATTGGGATTGGCTCCAGCTCCTGCTTGTCCTGCATTCAGGTGAGAATAGTCCCAACATTTGTGCCCTCTGAAAGGGCATTTTAGATATCTTTTAAACTGTTTTACCCTAGCGTAATTTGTCATAGGTGGAAGTAACAAGTGTTAGGCCCCTTAATGTAAAGTGGAAAGTCCAGTTTAACTCAAGGACCTTGGACAGCTATATATCTGCTTGCATTAACATGGTGGGTGGAGTGCCTCTGCCTGATAACGAGCATGACCTTCCTGCAGTCACATTGGTGGTTGAGGTAGCAATTCAATGCCTAAAGAAGAGCAAAGCACAAAGAACTTGACCATTTTGCAGCGTGAAATCTAATCCGTCCCCACATCTGCACCCCTGTTCCTGGTCCAATACATTTTATCTGCCTCTTCCTGTTATCACTGAAAGACGGATAAAGAATCTTTCATCTCCAGGCTTTTTTGTGCACCACTTTATTGAGATCACTTGCAGATGAAAAGCCTCCTTTAATTGTCCAAAGATCACTTGAGCAAAGAGTGTAATTACAGTTAGAAAATCATAATGGCATAAACCTTGAAAGATATCTAATCATGAATCTAAAGAGACAAGGTTGTGACATTGTACAGGTAGTTTAGTGGTGCTTAATATAAAAAATAGCTGTTGGTTAACCCATTCAGCTGTTGACCAAGCAGTATAATCACAGTTGATCCTCGTCTCGATGCCATATTCTCACTCTCTCCATAAGATTATAAGACATAAGAGCAGAAATAGGCTATTCGGAACATCGAGTCTGCTCCAACATTCTGCCATGGCTGATTTATTATCCCTCTCAAAACCATTCACTTGCTTGCTTCCGGTAACCTTTGACACCCTTTCTAATCAAGACTCTTATCAACCTCCCCTTTAAATATACCCAATGACATAGCCTCCACAACAGTCTGTGGCAGTGAATTCTACAGATTCACCAACCTCTGGTTAAAGAAATTCCTCCTCATCTGTGTTCTAAAGGGATGTCCTTGTATTCTGAGGCTGTGCCCTCTGGTCCTAGACTCCCCTCCTATAGGATCAAATGATCAAATGTGCAAGTTAAAAAGTCGGGATTGCAATATTTATTTGAATTATATCTTCCCAAAACCATTTAGGCCATCTAAAAAATGTATATAAAACTTGAATCCATGTTGAAATCTTGTTCTATAAAGGTGCCAGGTATCAGTTTACCTTTGAAGAGCTGAGTTATATTTCTCCAGTATTTGTTTTTATTAGTTGCCCAATGTAATCTGAAGATGCTTGGAAATATTTGCCACCGTGCATTTACTCAAGAAGTAGCAACTGTGTTTATGCAAAACTTTGAGAATCCAAATGACTTTCAAAGTTCAACATCTTTAGGGAATATTAATTACAAAATCCAGGAATTAGCTTAATCCTAGCGGCCTATTCCATTTTCGAGCAGGTACACCATTCAGGACCTTCTTGACCATTCATTCTTCCAAGAGGACACTGGTGTCCATGTGGAACTTGCTGAAGAAGATGATGGAGCGAAATCTGCCCTAAAGCTCTGGCTCCGTATGGATGAATCAAAGAAACTCCATGGCAAATACAAAGACAATAAAGCCATAGAGTTCTACTTTGAACTTTATAAGGATGTTTCAGAAGAGGTGGCCCAAGAAATGGTAAAATTACTGCTACTTACTTCTGTATAGTGTTATTGCTTAGAACTGATAACACAGTAGATTCTGTTGGTTTAAACTGCTTAAAGCGACCAATGTATACTCAGTGGCCACTTCATTAGGTATGTCCTGTAACTAATAAAGTAGCCACTGACTGTTTGTTCGTGGTCTTCTGCTACTGAAGCCAATCCATTTCAAGGTTGGATGTGATGTGTGTTCAGAGATGCTCTTCTGCATACCACTGTTGTAATGCATGGTTATTGGAGCTACTGTCACCTTCCTGTCAGCTTGATCCAGTCTGGCCATTCTCCTCTGACATCTCTCCTTAAAAGGGTGTTTTTGCCCACAGAATTGCCACTCACTGGATGTTTTTTTTTTGTTTTTCACACCAGTCTCTGTGAACTCTAGAGACTGTTGTGCATGAAAATCTCGGAGGATCCGCAGTTTCTGAGATATTCGAACCACCCCATCTGACACCAACGATTATTCCACAGTCAAAGTCACTTCGTTCACATTTCTTCCCCATTCTTGCATTTGGTCTGAACAACAACTGAACATCTTGACCATGTCTGCATGCTTTTATACTGAGTTGCTGCCACATGATCGACTGATTAGATATTTGCATTAACAAGCAGGTGTACAGGTGTAAAGTAGCCATTGAGTATATATAACTATAGTATAATTCAATGTGCCACAGGTAGCTGGATCCCACATACAGCAATGTGGCAATCTGAATGTGCTACGATGGGATCTAAAAGTAAATCAGGCAAATATTCTTTATATTGTAATTGTTAAAAATAACCTTGAATAACTAAGAGCATGAGAAGAAGCAGAAGCAGGATTTTCATCCCTGTTGTGCTGCTGAATCAGTCAGTGCAATCACTGCTTATCTTTTATCTCAGCATCACTTTCCTTTGTCAACACCATTTCCATAAATACTCAAAAATAAATCAATTGTTGTCTTAGATACTGAGTGTATATTCAGTCATTCTCAGTGATTGAGCTTCATTTCTCCATTTCAAAATCCCTGGGTGAAAGATTTTTTTCTCTGTAGTGAATGGCTAACCTCTTATTTTGAGATTCTGGCCCCCGAGTCTGGTATACTTCATTCCTGTTGCTGTTCTGTGAAGTCCAGTAAGAAATTTATATCTTTCGGTAAGATTATTTCCAATCCTTCTAAATTCTAGCCTATCTCTAGCCACAAACATCCCCGTAATCAATCTGAGACCCTTCGTCAGGACCTGACGAAGGGTCTCGGCCTGAAACGCCGACTGCACCTCTTCCTAGAGATGCTGCCTGGCCTGCTGCATTCACCAGCAACTTTTATGTGTGTTGCTTGAATTTCCAGCATCTGCAGAATTCCTGTTGTTTCCGTAATCAATCTGGTGACTAACTTCTATAAAACACTGATTTGGCCACTTTCTGGGTATTGTGGTCCAGTTCTCAATGCTACCTGAAAAATTCCAAAGGCTCTCGAGAGAGTACATCAGAAAGTTACTTCGATCATGGCAGGACTAATGGACGTTGGCTATGTGGATAGACTGCGTACATTGTTTTCCATGAACCAGAGGAAGTTGCAAAGACATCTGATACAAGTAATTAAAATCATAATGAGTATAGAACTGTTTCCATTTGTCAGAAGGTTTAAGATCTGGGAAACATAGAATGAGAGTGATTGCCTCAAGAACAAAAAGTGATATGAGGAAAATTGTTCATACAGTGCAAGTATTTAAAGTCTGGAAGGCATTGTTCGGTAGTATTGGAAGTAGAGGGAGTCTGAATAAATATCTGAAAGAGAAGAATTTGTAAATCTAGTTAGATCGCTCTTACAAAGAACTAGTACTGATCCAGTGGCCAAAAATGACTTCCTTTAATACAGTAACTACTCTGTGATTCTGTTTGTCGAATCCTAGTTACACTCCCTGTATTGAAGTAAATCCTTCCTTGGGTAATGTGGCACGTGACCAAGTGGTTAGGGCGTTGGACTAACGATCTGAAGGTTGTGGGTTCGAGCCTCGGCCAGGGCAGCGTGTGTGTCCTTGAGCAAGGCACTTAACCACCCAGTCTACCCAGCTGAGAATGGGTACCAGCAAAAATGCTGGAGGTTAACCTTGCGATAGACTGGCGTCCTATCCTGGGGGCGGGGGAGTCTCGTACTCTCAGTCGCTTCATGCCACGGAAAACGGCATAAGCACTGGCCTGATGGGCCACAAGGCTCGTGACATCTTTAATCTTCCTTGGGTAAGGGGACAAGACCGATCGAAGTATTCCTAAGTGAGGATGACAAGGAAAGTCAAAGACAGCATAAAAGCAAAAGTAAATACAAGTTAGACCTGCATTTCGGACTCCCGTGTCTCCCCTTGAATTAGTTTAATGTTTTGCAGTTACAAAGCATAACACATAATATAACAAAAACTACTGGGAAATTAGAGAATTGGGAAGTTTTTAAAAACCAAGGTAAGCTAGCCTATAATATAAAAAAGGAAACCAAATGTTTTTCAGATATAAACAGTAAAAAGAGGCAAGAATGGATATCGGACAGCTGGAAAATGACAGTGGAGAGGTAGTAATGGGGGAGAAAGAAATGGCAGACGAATTTAAGTATTTTGCGTCAGTCTTCACTGTGGAAGACCGAGCAGTATGCCAGAAATTTGAGAGAATCTGACACGGCAGAAAAGTGCTCAGTTGTTCTTATTAAGGAGAAGGTGCTTGGGAAGCGGAAAGGTCTGAAGGTAGATAAGTCACCTGGACAAGGTGGACTACACCACAGGGTTCAGAAAGAGGTTGTTGAAGAGATTGTTGAGAAGATTTTGGATCTATTATTAAGGACGAGGTTTCAGGGTACTTGGAGGCACACGATAAAATAGGCCAAAGTCAGCATGGGTTCCTTAAGGGGAAATCGTGCTTGAAGAATCTTTTTGGAAGACTCTTGACAAGGTGCTGCATATGAAGCTGCTTAACAAGATAAATAACCCATCCCCATGGTGTACAGGAAAGATAATAGCATAGATAGAAGATTGGCTGACTGGCAGGAGGCAAAGGGCCTATTCCGGTTGGCTGCCAGTGACTAATGGTATGCTGAAGGTGTCAGTGTTAGGGCCACCCCTTTTACTGGTATACAGTGATTTGGACGATGGAATGATGGCTTTGTGGCCAAGTTTACAGACCATATGGAGATGGGTCGAGGGGCAGGTAGCGTTGAGGAAGCAGGGAGTCTGCAGAATGACTTAGACAGATTGGGAGAATGGGCAAAGAAGTGGCAGATGGAAAATTGTGTAGGGAAGTGTACAGTCATGCACTTGGTGGAAGGAATAAAAGCATAGACTATTTTCTAAATGGGGAGAAAATTCAAAAATCAGAGGTTCAAAGGGACTTTGGAGTCCTTGTGCAGGATTCCCTAAAGGTTAACTTGCAGGTTGACTCAATGGTAAGGAAGGCAAATACAATGTTAACATTCATTTTGAGAGGACTGGAATGTAAAAGCAAGGATATAATGCTGAGGCTTTATAAGGCATTGGTCAGAGCACACTTGCAAGTATTGTGAGCAGTTTTGGGCCCCTTATGTAAGGAAAGATATGCTGACACTGGAGAAGGTCCAGAGGACATTTATGAGAATGATTCTGGGAATGAAATAATGGATTGCATTGAAACCTATTGAATATTGAAAGGCCTAGACAGAGTGGACATGGAGAGGATGTTTCTTTGAGTGGGGAGTCTAGAATAGACAGTCTCAGAATAGAGAGGTGTCCATTTAGAACTGCGATGAATAGGAATTTCTTTAGCTGGAGGATGGTGAATCTGTGGAATTCATTAGCACAGATGGCTGGAGAGGTCAAGTCATTTTGTTATATTTAAAGCAGAGGTTAATAGGTTCTTGATTAGTCAAGGAGTCAAAGGTTACAGGCAGAAGGCAGGAGAATGTGGTAAGAGGGTAATAAATCAGCCATGATAGAATGGTGGAGCAGACTTGATGGGCCGAATGATCGCATTCTGTTCCTATGTCTTATGGACCTGCACAAAATACTCCTGTTGTGGGATCACTTCCATAATTGCATTAAGTCTTTACTCCTGCACTCAAATTCTCTTGCAGTAAAAGCCAATGAAACGTTTGCTTTCTTAACTTCTTGCTGTGCTGACATGTTAATTTTCAGTGATTGGCCAACAAGGATACCCAAATGCCTTTGAAGCTAACACCTTTCAAACTTTCATCATTTAAAAATACTTTGATTTTTTTTCTCTCCAGTGAAATGAATATAGCATATTTTATCACATTATATTCCATCAGTTCTATCTCACTCACTTACTTGCTAATTTACGAATATACAGTATCCTCCACACAATTCACACTGCAACCCACCTTTGTATTATCAACAAGCTTCAATATGTTACATTTGGTCTGCTTATCCAGTGTGTTGGTTTAGATTGTGAACAACTTGTATCCCAGCACTGAACCCTGTGGTTCACCACTAGTTACTACCACCAAACTCGAAAATGACTTGTTTATTCAGACTTTTTCCTTTTCTGCTTTTTAACCATCCACTCTTTCTCTTTTATGTTGTTTTATCCTGAATCCACCATGAAAATAGATTCAGGATTCACGATTCAATTTTGTTCATCACATGTACATCGGAACATACAGTGAAATGCATTGTTCGCGTAACAACCAACACACCCAAGGGTTGCTGGGGCAGCCGGCAAGTGTTGCCACCCATTCCAGTGCCAAATTAGCATGCCCACAATGTTCAGCAGATTTAATTTGTGGAAAAGTTATGGAAGCTATTGTCACTGCAGATAGGTTTGGGTATGTTGGATCTGACTGTTGAATTTTAATTGTCATTTTCTTTGTAGTTTAACAATTAATTATATGTCAGTATTTTATCATTGGCAATTTTTACTATAGTATTAAATAAGTATTTTCTCATTGCATTATTGTTACCTATCAAATTTTCTTATCTCTGGGTATAAAAGTACTTGTTTTATGGTAGACACTATCTTCAGTTTCTCTCTTCTTCAAGTAGTGAGACCCCTGTCACTGTTCTGTTCAACTTCCCTTAGTTCAATCAACTCTTAATAAAATGATCGTGAAGCAACAATTTTTCACCTTGGTTCTGACTTCTAAAAGAACCTTGGATTTAAACACCAGAATCCAATAGATACTCCATTATTTTGTTCTGGGATCATTTTTTCCTGAAGATCTCTTGCACAAGATTATCTTGCCTCTCATTTATGCATCTTCCCTGCACTAACACATCCAACTTGATGTTCCATCAAGAGTTCGCTGGAGCATGTTCCGCAGCAAATTTGAAAACCTGGCTTTAAAACCCTGTTTTTTATTATTATTATAGCTCAATAGACTGTCAGAAAAATATTTTTTTACCCTTGTCAGTTCTCAGTGATTGGTATTTGTCAGTAAAATTAAAATCATGTTTTGCTTCTACTTTTTATTCACATAATAAAGTCTTGCCAGTTAAGCAATTTTCTCTATTTTACCATATTGATTAGAAAGATCTCAGGTTCAGTCCACAATCTATGCTTAATTAGCTATGGTCTGTGACTTTGCTGAAGTTGGCTTCAATAAGTTTTAGATCTGAGAAAGAAATAGCAGATAAGTTTTCACTATGAAAGGTCACACAAAATTCTAGCTGAACCTGGCCATCCGTGTTTGTTAATCCGCTCCCCAAAAGGAGTCACTTCTTTCAGTTGAGAATTCGTAGAGAGGAAACAGATATAAGGATAATGGCAAAAAGTCCATCTGGAGAAATCCTTCAACCTGATGTCCAATTCCCTTGATTAATATTTCAGACCACTGCAATCGCTGCATTGAAACTCTTCCCATCATTCCCTCTGTTTTTATTTATATTTTAAACTGTAAAGTATTTTTTAAATGCCTTCCTTAAACCAATTACTATCTCTGTAACTCTAGCAGATACAAATTTCCTCTGATGGGTGAATTCAACAAAAAGGCGTGACTTAAAATGTCAAGCAAGACTACTTGGGAATAAAATTAAGAAGTATTTTCTTTCTCTGCAAATGTTACCAGAGATTTAGAGCTCTAAGACTCAGAAGGGTGTGGATGTCAGATCAATTGAAATTCTCGAAGCTAAGATCAATTGATTTGGGTTTCAACAAAAGATAGATAAAGGAAAATCAGTTTGAGATCAACCAGGGTTGGATTTATTTCTTATTTCATTCTAGATATGGGCAGCACTTGCAGTGTTGACATTCCCACTCACCTTGGTTGCCCTTGAGAAAGTGCTGGTGGAGTTTCTTGATGCACTCGTAGGCTGTGAGGTGAAGATAATCCCATTACATTGAGCAGAGATTACAGGATTTTGACAGTGATGATGAGGAACAGATAGTTTTGTAATTTGGAAAAGATCTTGGAAGTGACACACTTACATACATATAGTTGAGGTACCTATTGAAAGGTTGAGGTTCAATTCCCACAGCTGTCTATGAGGAGTTTGTACATTCTCCAAGTGACCGTGTGAGTTTCCCCTGGGTGTTTCTGTTTCCTCCGACATTCCAAAAGATGTACGGTTTAGTAAGTTGTGGGCATGCTGACACCTGCAGGCTGCTCCCAGTACGTTCTTACATTGTGTTGGATGTAGATGCACACAACGCATTTCACGGTATGTTTCGATATTTTAATGTACTTGTGACAAATAAAGCTCATTTTTAATCTTAGTTCTCATCCCAGTTTCAGACTAATGTGCTAAACCCAAAATATAGCTTCAAGTTGAACTCATAGAATTCAGTGGAACTAAAGTTTGGAGATAGATTACAACACCCATATTCTTCTACAATGCATGTTAAATATATGCAACCACAGATGAGTTTCTACTTCGTGGTGGGTTAGAGAGGATCAAAAACTGTAAATGTGATATTACTTTCTCCTACTAAATAATGTTCACCCACTGCTGAATATGTAATGTGTCTCTTCATTAGGTGACCTTGGGTTTTGTCTGTGAGGCTGACTACAAATTAGTTGCAAAGGCCATCAGAGACCGCGTGACTGAGGTCAAGAGAAAGCGCGAGCGAAACCAACGCATACAGGAGGAGCTGAGAAAAAAAGAGCAGGAGAAAAAGAAAAAGATTTGTGAGCTCTTGGAAGAACTGAATTTGCCTCAAGAAGGAACAGAAAGTGCAGCTGGAGTTGCTCAGCCACCACAGTCTCTAGCCACCACACGTCCCATTGAAACACTCCTGAATTCTCCCTTTCCGCCAGAGCCTGAGGAGCCAGAGGCTGATCAGCATCAGACTTTTCGATATAGGAACACAAATTATTCTTCAGCTACATGTAAGACTAAAGATAAATCACTTAGTTTCAAATCCCAATTTCCTTGAAATATGTTAGTGAAGTAATCTTATTTAAATAATAAGCTAGACATACTGAATTGAAATGGACTTGCTGAAAACAGTTTAGAGAAGATACGGAGAGGGGGTGGAATGTGGCTCATAATTTCCACAGCACTGAACATATAGTATTGTATCTGCCGACTGACCATAATGTGACACAGCTGATACTCTGTTTCATTGACAATCATCCCTCTAACCTCTCTCATTCCTATCATATTGTATGATGTAACTAGGATTAATTTCACTTTATATACCCCCTGACATTTTAGTAGTCCTTAATTCTAACACGATCCCTGCCTTTATTAAAGGATACAAAACTGTTTAATTCTTGGTCCTCTCCCATTTGACCCTGGGGGAAAACAAAGGGCCATTGTGTGGAAAATCTCCAATGGCATTTGAAACTATTTCCAAACCACAAAGATGTATATGGATTTATTTCATGGAATAGTAGGTTTGCTAGGAAAATCATAAACAAAGTTATTAATAAAGAGATCAGGTTATTTGTGGATATTTTTCACCTTCTACTCAGTTGTAAAATAGAAGAAAACTTAAGAAAAATAAATCTATTTTTAAAACTCCCAACTAGAGTTTGAACCTCTAAAACTTAAAAGATGTAGGCTGACGGCAAATTCCTCACATTAAGGTTTCTGGTACCTATCTGGCCATCAGTATAGATCACAGGATTCAAAGCAAACATGGCTGCATCCAAATTGATTGCATTGCAGGAAATATGATTATAAATAGTTTTGTAGATACCTTGGTCACTGTACCTGCATTCCATTGCACATCTACTTTCAAAATAATTACGTGCCTACTTACGTTCATCTTTGATCGCTGGAGCTTAATGCATCCTACAATGTTAGCCACCAGTCGCACTCTACTTCCAGACTTAGCTCCAATCTTGGGAGAGGAGTGTAATGAAGATTCTGTACCCCTTTAGTGCCAATGTCTAAAGATGAATTGCACTCCCATTGAAATTCATGTCTTTTGAGTCCAAGAAGTCATAAAATACCACAGCACAGAAATGGGCCCTTCAGCCCATCTAGTCCATGCTGAATTATTATTCTATTTAGTTCCATTGACCTGGTCCCGGACCATAGTCCTCCACGCCCCTTCCATCCCCTTCAAATATCCGGACGTGCCCTTCAAATATCCGGACGTGCCTCTCGGTTTTTTTGCACTACTTTACTTTCCCTTTTATATTTTCTATTTATGATTTATAATTTAAATTTTTAATATTTACTATCGATTTGTACTACAGGGAGCGCAAAGCGCAGAATCAAATATCGCTGTGATGATTGTACGCTCTAGTATCAACTGTTTAGCAACAATAAAGTATAAAGTACTTATCCAATTTTCTCTTAAATATTGAAATTGAAGAACTTACCCCTCATGATCCCCTTAAATATTTCACCTTTCACCCCTAATCCATGACCGCTACTTCTAGTCTCACCCAACTTCAGAGGAAAAAGTCTGCTTGCATTTACCCTATCTATAGCCAATGGTTGCATTAGGTTGTGATGTCATGAAAATTAAACATGTTTTGTTTCAAAAATACACTTTATTCATGATTTTAAAAATATGTATACAATGGGAGAAAATAATGCAAAAAAAATCATTTATGTTATTGGTCAATAAACTTGGCAGTATTTTTATAGGCAAGTCGTGACATTCACCTGAATGTCAATGGATTGTTAATTGTGTTCCTGATTAAAATGTAACAGGAAGAATATATTAACAAGACCATTTTCAAACAAATTATATTCATTGTTTTCTCCGTGTTTTTTATCAGCTGATTGTGAGACTGATGGTTATTTGAGTTCTTCTGGATTCTTGGATTCCTGTGACAACTTGCACATGGCTGGCCAGTTAGCCCCAAACTCTGGAACTGGTCTCCAATTTCCTGCTGTAAGTAAATTTCAAGCAGATGCAAACTCCTCAACTTGTTCAGACAACATCAAGTTTTATGAAAGTGAACTCTTTATTTAAGAATAACTTTGTTTAAGGGCATTTTGTTATCAATATTTGCAGTTGTGTTCTGGACGACTTGGTAATATTGAAAGTCTCATTCCAAAAGTCAGATAGTTTTGAGAAATATTGGAGAATCTTCTCCAAGCAAATGAACAGAGACATCAATTGTGTTTTTCATTTTGCACCTCTTAATTTTCATTTATAATGCAATTGTTCAATCTTACCACTTGGTTTCCTGTTGGAAATAAGTTAATATACTGTGCAGCTTACTAAATTGGACAGTCCTTATTACAGTCATGTGTTACTGCTTGACATAATTCCAAAAGCATTGTCTATAATAAAGTCCTGAAATACTTTGGATAATTTCAAGTTTTCAATTACTTCCAAAGCCTAAAAGTCAAATGAAGGAAGCTAATGAAAATAAGGAGCTGTACAGGTTTTATGCTTTTGGGGTAAATATAAAACAATTGATTGAAGTACAGGGGAACACAGAAAAACTGAAAGAAAAAAAAAGGAAATTATAGGCCAGTTAGCCTAACCTCAGTGGTTGGGAAAGTGTTGAGTTTATTATTAAAGGATGAGGTTTTGAGGTACTTGGAGGCAAGTGACAAAATAAGTCAAAGTCAGCGTGGTTTCTGTAAAGGGAAATCATGCCTGACAAATATGTTAGAGTTCTTCGAGGAAGTAACAAGCAGGGTGGACAAAAAGAGAGGCAGTAGATAATGCAAACATGAGGAAATCTGCAGATGCTGGAAATTCAAGCAACACACATAAAAGTTGCTGGGGGAACGCAGCAGGCCAGGCAGCATCTCTAGGAAGAGGTACAGTCGACATCCCGAAACGTCGATTGTACCTCTTCCTAGACATGCTGCCTGGCCTGCTGCGTTCCCCCAGCAACTTTTATGTGTGTGGCAGTGGATAATATTTACTTGGATTTTCAGAAGGCATTTGATAAGGTGCCACAAATGAGGCTGCTTAACAAGATAAAATCCTATGTCATTACAGGAAAGATACTGGCATGGATAGAGGAATAATTCGGCTGACAGGCAGGAGGCAGCTAGTGGGAATAAATGGGGTCTTTTCTGGTTGGCTGCTGGTGACTAGTGGTGTTTCTCAGGGGTCAGTATTGGGACCGCTGCTTTTCACATTGTTTGTCAATGATTTAGATAATGGAATTGATGGCTTTGTGGCAAAGTTTGTGGATGATATGAAGATAGGTGAAGAGGTAGGTAGTGCTGAGGAAGCAACGAGATTGCAGAAGGACTTGGACAAATTGGAAGAATGGGCAAAAAAGTGGCAGATGGAATACAGTGTTGGGAAATGTATGATAATGCATTTTGGTAAAATGAACAATTGTGCGAACTATTATCTAAATGAGGAGAAGTTTCAAACATCAGAGGTGCAGAGGGAATTAGGAGTCCTCGCGCAAGACTCCCAGAAGGTTAATTTACAGGTTGAGTCTGATAAAGAAGGCAAATACAATGTTAGTATTTATTTCAAGGAAAATAGAATATAAAAGCAAGGAGATAATGCTCAGCCTTTATAAGACACTAGTCAGGCCATACTTGTCAACAGTTTTGGGCCCCATATCTCAGAAAGGATGTGTTGTCATTGGAGAGAGGCCAGAGGACGTTCACAAGGATGATTCTGGGAATGAAGGAGTTAACATATGAGGAACATTTGGCAGCTTTGGGCCTGTACTCACTGGAATTTAAAAGAATGGGGAGGATCTCATTGAAACCTACCGAATGTTGAAAGGACTAGATAGGGTGGATGTAGAGAGGATGTTTCCTATGGTGGGGGTATCCAGAACTAGAGGGCATAGTTTCAAAACTGAGGGGCAGTCTTTTAGAACAGAAGTAAGGAGGAATTTTTTTAGCCAGAGAGTAGTGAATCTGTGGAATGCTCTGCCACAGACTGCAGCGGAGGCTAAGTCCGTGTGTATATTTAAAGCAGAAGGTGATTGTTTCCTGATCAGTGAGAGCATCAAAAAATATGGCAAGAAGGCAGGTGTATGGGGTTGATTGAGATCTGGAATCAGCCATGACAGAATGGCAGAGCAGACCCGATGGGCTGAATGGCCTAATTCTGCTCCCGTGTCTTATGGTCTTGCATCTAAAAGATGAAACAACCAGACTATGAAAGTTCCAAAGACAGAGGCTATGATTTGGAGACAATTAATGAATATACAATGGTAGAACTAGATGACTTGAAGGGGCTACCTAAGGATTGGAGAGAGGACAGAACTTTAAGGAGCCTTTGTTAATGAACAAAGACCCAAAGTTTTAAACAATTATCACAGCATAGGTCTAAAGAGCTATGAACATTGTGTCAGTGGGAAGTCATTTGAGGATAACTTAGAAGTGTACAGTGATAGATATTATCAAAGACTTTGAACATATACCGTACAAGGCAAAAATATGCATTGTTCAGTACAGTGCTCACTGTAAGCATCCTCAAATTGAAATTACACATCTAAACTGGAATGATCCTGTTTGAAAATGCACAGCATTTCATTGTTTAAGTTAGAACCCCTCAAGCAATGGGATACTGAGTAGTAAAGTGTACCTTCCATAATTTTGGAAAGTATTGATCTTATAGGATGAATTTAAGTATTTTACAAACTAAACAGTAATATTGAAGAAAACCTTCAGTATCTATTGAGTAACCCTCTATCCTTGCCACCTAGGCAGTAAAATACTGAGATGAGGGGGAGGTAATCATTCCCTTGTAAGCTCACCCAGTTTTATTGCAATGAAAGTTAGGGCAATTGTACAGTATACTTCACTCTACAAGATTACTACCTGAACTTTTAGTTATTTCGATCACAGAGATGTTTTAATTTGGTTAGTAGTTTATGTAAATGAATATCGTATTATTCTTATTTTGCTCTATGTCTTTTTATTTCAGAGCATTGCAGTGACCTTTCCCTCGAAACAACATTCATCAATTCACAGTGGGCTAATTTCACCAGGAGACAGGTAAATCAAAATGACTATTCCAGTAATCCATGACTTGATATTTTTAAACCTAAAATCATGTGACAATCCACTTTCAAAGATTTGTCCATTTGAGTCCAACTCTTTAACAAGTTTAGACAAATAAATTAAGAAGTAATGGACCATTTTGTTGGTGGCATGTAAGTCTACAGTTGTTTTTCTCTCCAAGTCTAATTTAATTCAACAGTTCTTAGTTTTCCTCTTAAACAAATTATGTCTAAACCATAACATGTTTTTCTTGAAAGGAAGAGAAAAATCCACATCAGAAAGAGAAGAACATTTAAACTAATGGTTGATATTTTTTATGGCGGCACATGGAAATGATTGCTCTGACGTAAAGAATTCATTATCAAAATTTGTCAACAACTAATGTGCAAAGGTTTATGCTTTCTAGAGTTACAAGAAAGATCATTTTAGCTTTCACAAAAAGCTTATGAAAAATTGAAAACAATGTAATTTTTTGCCAAAAATATACTGTTCTACATTAAATAATTAAAATAAGAGAAAAAGCTAAAGACTTGCTCCTACTTGGGCCTAATCCATGCTTAGTTGGGATTCAATAACTATATACTGTATGAGCTATGTTGAGATATAAGCGTTTTATGATTTGCCTGTGAGTTGATTCATAAAACATTTCATGTTATACCTTAGTTTTACCATGTATCACATGTTAGGCATTCAATATAAATTGATTCCTCAAGTTTATAGTGAGAGTACAGGGCTGTTGTGATGGAATACCAACAAGCGTTCAAGGCAATTCATTCCATTTCTGATAATTGCTCTCAAGGACCAAGGATCTCTGAAATAACCACCCATGACCATTGAGTAACCTGCAGGTGTTGGTTTGTCCAATATCTGCAAATCAAGAACTTGCTTAAAACAATTACATTGGAGCCTCACATAGTGCTCATGATATGTCCCCAGGAGCGAGAATGGAACCAGCACTAAAAGGTGCATCACTGACTGTGCTGTGCTGGGGTCCTGACAAGAACCTTTGCTGTTCCTGTCTTCTGCTGCTGCTTCTCCTTCAGTGAATACCCCCCACCCGCATGGCAGAGTACTCCACGTTCCTAGAGATTTCTCAATGGCAACAAGCTTAATAGTGGTTGCTGCCCATAGAACATGTCATCAGGCAGCCTCTATGCACTGAGCCATGGGCAAGTCATTGCTTGTACGAAGTCCAGGCTCCCAGCTCAGCAGCACACATCCCAAGCCAATGTTGTTTTTAAATTACAGGAGAGAACATACTAGAGTATTCACACTAGAGGATTAACAGCACTAGAGTAAATCAGCACAAGGTAGTGCTAAGAGAGATACCAATGTATAAGCATTGGCAGAATTGAGCTGCTGGTTTGCCTTGTCATTATTGGCTGGTCTGTTACTGAATTCCACGTGGCGACCAGCAACAGAGGACAATGGTGCTGGAGTTCCTCAGAACTTCCCTGAGGAATCCTGTCCTTCCCCAGTCCAGCCAGTGTACGAACAGCGACTTCATTTGTTTGAATGGAAATTCTCAGCGCTAGGGGTAAGAGAGTAGAATGTACATTTTGTTGTTTGTTGTGTCTGCAAGACATAAGAGCAGAATTAGACCATTCGACCCATTGAGTCTGTTCTGCCATTTAATCCTTGCTGATCTATATTCCCCATCAATCCCATTCTCCTGCCTTCTCCTCGTAATCTTTGGTGCCCTGACTAATCAAGAACCTATCAAACTCCACTTTAAATGTACTCAATGACTTGACCTCCACAGCTATCTGTGGCAGTGAATTCCACAGACTTGCTACCCTCTGGCTAAAGAAATTCCTCCTCATCTTTGTCCTAAGTAGACTTCTGTCATCCAAATCATTGACACATAACGTGGAAATAAGCAGTCCCAACACCAGCCCCTGTGGAACACCACTAGTCACTGGCAACCAGCCAGAAAAGACCCCCTTTATTCCCACTCTTTGCCTCCTGCTAACCAGCCACTATTCATGCTAGTATCTTTCCTGTGATATCATAGGCTCTTATTTTGTTAAGCAGCCTCATGTGCGGCACCTTGTCAAAGGCCTTCTGAAACTCCAAATAAACAACATCCACTGACTCTCCTTTGTCTAGCCTGCCAGTTAATGTCTCAAAGAATTTCAACAGATTTTTCAGGCAAGATTTCCCATTAAGGAACCATGCTCATTTTGCTCTATTTTATTATGTGCATCCAAGTACCCTGAAACCCCATCCTTAATAATGGACTTCAACATCCACTGAGGTCAGGCTAACTGGCCTATAATTTCCCTTCTGCTGCCTCCCTCCCTTCTTAAAAAATGGAGTGACATTTGCAATTTTCCAGTCCTCTGGAACCATTCCAAAATATAGTGATTCTTGAAAGATCATCATTAATGCTGCCACAATTTCTTCAGCTCCTCTTAACAAACCCTGGTCTGTAGTCCACCTTGTCCAGGTGACTTATCTATCTTCAGACCTTTCAGCTTCCCAAGTACCTTCTCCTTAGTAATAGCATTTCTGCCCCCGACTCAAATTTCTAGCATACTGCTAGTGTCTTCCACAGTGAAGACTGACAAAAATGCTTATTAAGTTCATCTGCCATTTCTTTGTCCCCCATTACTCCCTCTCTAGCGTCATTTTCCAGCAGTCCAATATCCACTCTCGTCTCTCTTTTGTTCTTTATTTATCTGAAAAAACATTTGGTATCCTCATTTATATTATTAGCTAGTTTACCTTCATATTTCATCTTTTCTCTCCTTATGGCTTTTTAGTTGCCTTGTGTTGTTTTTAAAAGCTTCCCAATCCTCTAACTTCCCACTATTTTTTGCTATATTATATGCCCTCTTTTGCTTTTATGCTGTCTTTGACTCTCCTTGTCAGACATGGTTGCCTCATTCTCCCTTTTAGAATACTTCTTCATCTTTGGGGTGTATCTTTCCTGCACCTTCCAAATTGCTCCCAGAAACTCCAGCCATTACTGCTCTTCCATTACCCCTGCTAGTGACCCTTTCCAATCAACTTTGGCCAGCTGCTCTCTCATGCCTCTGTTAATTCCCTTTATTCCACTGTTATAGTGATACATCTGACTTCAGCTTCTCCTTCTCAAACTGCAGGGTGAATTGTTTAATATTATGATCACTGCCTCTTAAGGGTTTCTTTACTTCAAGTTCCCTAATCAATTCCAGTTCATTACACAACGCCCAATCCAGAATTGCCTTTCTGCTAGTGGGCTCAATCACGAGCTGCTCGAAAAAGCCATCTCGTAGGCATTCTACAAATTCCGTGTCTTGGGATCCAGCACCAACCTGATTTTCCCACTCTACCTGCATATTGAAAATCCCCAATCACTATCATAACATTGCCCTTTTTATATGCCTTTTCAATCTCCCATGTTAATTTGTATCCCACATCATGGCTACTGTTCAGTGGTCTGTATATAGCTCCCATCAGAATTTTTTTACCCTTGCAGTTTCTTAACTCCACCCACAAGGATTCTACATCTTCCAATCCTATGTCACCTCTTTCTAAGGATTTGATTTCATTTTTTACCAACAGTCACTCTACCACCTCTGCCAACCTGTCTGTCCTTTTGATACAATGTGTATCCTTGGACGTTAAACTCACAACTATGATCTTCTTTCAGCCGAAACTGAGTGATGCCCACCACCTGCCAATCTCTAACTGCATTATGTGATCATCTACCTTATTCCATATACTGCATGCATTCATATATAACACGTTCAACCGTGTATTCATCATCCTTTTTGATTTCACCCCCATGTTACACTGCAAATCATTCCACTGACTGCAATTTTGCCCTATCATCCGCCTGTCCTTCCTTACACACTGCATCTACTTGTATACTGACTGCCCTATCAATCCAGTTCCCATCTCCTGCCAGCTTAGCTTAAACCCTCCCTTAACAGCTATAGCAAACTTGCCCACAGGATATTGCCACCCCACCCTTGGGTTCAGCTGTAAACCATCCTTTTTGTACAGATCATACCTTCCCCAGAAGAGATCCCAATGATCCAGAAATCTGAAATCCTGTCCTTTCATCTGCCAAGTCATCTTATTCTTACTCTTGCTAGCACGTGGCACAGGCAGCAATCCAGAAATTACTACCCTGGAGGTCCTGCTTTTCAGCTTTCTGCCTAAATCCCTACATTCTCTCTTCAGGACCTCCTCCCTTTTCCTACCTATGTCATTGGTACCTATATGTACCACAACTTCTGGCTGCTCACCCTCACCCTTTAGGATGCTGAGAACCCGATCCAAGACATCCTTAATCCTGGCACCTGGGAGGCAACATACCATCTGGGTTTCATTTATTTTAGTGTTATTTCTCAGTGTGTTAAGTGCATATTTGTTTGCTTAATCTCTAATTACTTACAGCAATCTTAGTAGTTTTTAAATGCCATGGAACATGAAGGGTAGGTTTTGACAGGAAACAAAAGTCCTCTCCATCCCTGCCCCCAGTCAAAGGCTGTTGGTGTCATCCAAGGGTAGGGCTTTAGCAGCCCACAGAGCCTCAGGGTGATAGGACTTTGTGCTCCTTGCCTTAAGCCTCCTGGGTACAGGGCAAAGGTCAGCTCAGTCAGCCCTCTGTGTCCTGCTCAGGTAATTACTTGGGACAATGCACAATGTATCTGAGTGCCATGTCCAATCTAGATTTTAAAAACTTTGTGCAAATTTAGTCATTGAATGAAAATACCCTTCCCTCTAATGAAATTTACCACTTGCTCATAATGAAGTTATTAATGTTAATCTTACATTAATGTCTGACTCATTATTATTTTTACAAGTTGTTGGCCATAATTCTCAGAAACTAAGCACTATGACAAATTTTCTTACAACTACTATTACGTTGACTCAGGCCTAGGGGGCTGGCGTCTTACAACTAAGTGCAACCAAAAGATTAAACAAGTTGTTAGGGATGGAGCTCAATAATTGACGTTAAGACCAATGCCACTGTGTTTTGGTTACGCAGCTACGCCTCGGATGCTGCTTCTGGAATGAGCGATGGCTATGAAGGCCTGTCTGCAGGTGAAGGTTCAGTGAAACTACCCGTGAAACGTATAGCGAGTAAACTCCTGCGAAAGCGTGGCAGATCCAGGCTACGGATTCTTAATGTAAGCAGCCTCCTATTTAGTCTGGTTTCATGCCATTATTAACTAGAAACACAAATGCTGACAATCTTTTTCCTCCAACTTCTACTTTCCTACACCATTACTCTGAAAGTGGTAAAATGTCTATGTCCACAAACATATTTTAACTAACAGTTAAGAATCATGGGACAGAATCGATGAATTCCTACTACACAGTCTCTGGATACTTTAAGGGAAGGGTACAGTGTAACTATATAACACTGAGTGTCCATGTAATTTGGCACTAATTGTTCATCTGTGCATTGTGTTTTAGATTTAGCTAATGTATTTTTCTAGGTTGTCACAGTACAGATGCAAATACCAACAAAAGAAAAAGTAGTAGATATGGAAAGGTGCTTCTTTGGTACACTGTGGAGATTATCCTGACTGATTGCATCACAACCTGATATGGAAACGTCAATATCCAGGAACAGAAAAGGCTACAGAAAGAGGTGGATACAGCCCAGTCCAGCACAGGCAAAACCCTCCCCACCACAGAGTACATTTACAAGAAAGCAGCATCCATCATCAACAGCCCCCACCATACAAGCCGTGCTCTCTTCTCGCCACTACTATCGGGAAGGACGTACAGAAGCCTTAGGTCCCACACCACAGGTTCAGGAACAGTTATTACTCTCCAACCATCAGGTTCCTGAATCTGTGTGGATAACTTTAATCACCACTACTCTGAACTGATACTATGACCCACAGACTCATTTTCAAGGACCTTTTACAACTCATGTTCTCAATATTATTTTTATTTGCACAGATTGTCTTCTTTTGCACATTGGTTGTTTGTCAGTCTTTTTTATGTACAGTTTTTCATAAAATTCTATTGTATTTTTTTTTCTGACTATCTTGCTGATAAAAGGTCTTTGACCTGAATTGTTAACTGTTTCCCATTTCACAGATGTTGCCTGACCTACTGTACAGCATTTTTTTTTGTTTTTACGTCTGTTGCATATAATCTTTATCAAAAAATCTTTCAAAAAGCCTTTTGAATGTTTATACCACATCAGTGAATCTGCCCTTCCTCATAGTTTCCTTAAAGAACTCAGTTAAGCTGCAGATGATTCGCCTTTAATGGTGACTAATCTTTTAGCTCATGTTTTCCAAATTCTTAATTAATTTTGAATTGGATTATTGCTTCAACAGATTGAACCAACATCGATATTGGGCTGATGACTGGTCTGTAATTCTCAATTCATCCTGATTTCCTTCTAAATAGAGGAGTTTTGCAATCCTGTAGTTGTTCTTGTGCTTTTGGGGGGATATAACACCATATAATTTACCACTGGGAACACCTATATTCATTCAGTGTGCTTAGGTATTGATCCTGTAGTCAAAAGTATGGGGTTAAATATCTGAGCAGGTGCAAAGCACAATCAAGAGTCAGCCCTTTTCAAGAATCCATTTGATAAACCAAGTAGGGAGCAACTAGGGCAGATGTCAGAATTCTAAAGTGATCTCCAGGCTTACCTAAAGGTACTTCTTTAATTTCAGAAATATCTTCATCTGGAGCCAGAAGTATTTCCCCACTGCTCGTGACTCAACTTATCCAATGGCTCCTGGAGTTCGGCTGAATGCAGCCAATAACAGAAGCTCCCCATAATAATTCAAATAAAGCTCGTGGAATTTATTTGGAATGAGTCTTTGAACTTTTTCCTTGGATGTGCACAGCCTCCAAACATACTGCCAGTAGAGATTGAGAGTGGAAGCAGTTTATTTCTATCCTGTGATGTGGTGGTTAAAATCTAAAAGTGGAATTGGCCCATTCATACATGTGTTCTACATGGGTAAATGGATCATCCGGGTTTCCCAGTGTTTTAGGCTGGAGGCCACTTATAAGATGCAAAGTGAAGTCCTTAGCCAGACTTGGGACTCAACTGCAAATTTGAGCGACACATTGATACTGACAAAATAACCTGTTTACAGCTCCTACTGGAATTGTTCCCATTTTGTCCAAATTGTTGACTGAATCATTGCAGGAACTTTTGTTTCCTTGCCATCTCCAAAACTAAAACAGGATTGAAGTTCCGTTCCACCCTTAGACATTATCTGATCAACTGAAGCTGATGCTCCAGCCTTTGTAAAACTCAAGCCTAATGGCACCATCAGTGACAAATGGCGGCCGGAAGTTGCATTTACTCCGACACTTAAAATCGGCCCTTTTTTCTCCATCTCTATCTTTATTTTTTTTTGTTTTAAGCTTCTGTGGTAGAGTGTGGAACGTTCTTCCATGAGGAAATTTCCACAATTGGCACAGATCACACTGACTATAAGTTAAACAATGCTCATTGTCACACCTTCCATTCCCACTGCAGGTTTCAGACAAAGGAGATCGAGTTGTAGAATGCCAGCTTCAAACCCACAACAGCAAAATGGTGACCTTCAAGTTTGACCCAGAAGGCGACTGCCCAGAAGACATTGCTGCAGTTATGGTGCGTAAATCACTAGCTTGATCCTCTTTGGTAGGGGTGAGTTCAGCCTTCAGCAGTAGGGTAAATGTCTAACAGAAAATCAGCAACCCATCTTGAAGTTAACAAGGGTCACTGACCTGAAACATTGACTATTTTGTTTCTCCATAAGGCCTTCTGAATGCTTCTGGCATTTTTTTTGTCTTAGATTCTAATTTTCAGCTTTAAGACTTTCCCTCTGCCTTCCCTGAAATAATATAGTACTGAAAATATCTCTGTAGTTTATCCAGATATTGTCCCTGTATAACTCTTACTCATTGTGGAATTATACAAGAATTTAGCACAGGAGGTCATTCGGCCAGTTATGCTATAATGCTATGTTATGCCAAGGGGTATGGAATTAGACCTGTCCAATCCAATCCTCTACCACAGAAACCTGTTTGTTAGTTTATTTCTATTTGATTTTTACCTTCCCCTTGTGTTATTCATTGCAGTTTAACTAAAAGATCAAGTAAACAATGTTCAGTGCTGCTTCTACTGCTGTTACTCAGAATTCTGCCAAGATCACTTTGGAGGACCACTAAAAGTGAAAAATGTCATGCGAGAGTCAATGCTGATTCCATTTGGAATAAATGATCCACTGGTCTTGGATACAACCTTTTGTAACTAAGAGAACATGTGTTCAGTCCACTCTTGAGCCTCCTTTCTCTTTTGAACACTAAGAGGCAATAGGTATCTGGAGGCAATATTTTCAGTTCTCTGCTTTGCTGTACTGAACATCTACATTGTCTTTCTTCACAGCATTGTAGTTGTGATTAAGCAGTCCAGAGACTGGGAGATATTGGGAGAATGAGAGCTATAATGAGAGGTTAGACAAACTTGGATTGTTTTCTCTGGAGCGACAGAGGCTGAGGGGAGATCTGATAGAGGTTTATAAGATTATGAGAGGCATAGATAGAGCAGACAGTATCATTTTCCGTAGGTTGAAATATCTAATACCAAAGGGCATGCATTTAAGGTGAGAGGGGATAATTTTAAAGGAGATATGAGAGACAAGTTTTTTACACAGAGAGTAGTGGGTGCCTGCAGTGCGCTTTCTGGAATAGTGGTAGAGGGAGAAGCACCAGGGGCATTTAAGAAATGTTTAGATAGGCACATGAATGTAAGGAAAATTGAGGGACATGGACATTGGGTGCGCATAAAGGATCAGTTTAGCTGGCCATTTGATTACTAGTTTATTTGGTTCGACACAACATTGTGGGCCAAAGGGCCTGTTCCTGCGCTGTACTGTTCTGTGTTCTATATTTAATATGCTCTGAGCTATTACATAAGTAGAAGATCCACATTTGTGCAACTAAATTGATTTGCTGAATTGTGAATTAATATTTTAAATGCACTGCAAAAATATTATTCTCTTATGATAAAGGCAAGCTACATTTTTGAAGCATTATATTATCCCTTAAACCACGGTATCTGTCAATTAAATTATCAAAGGACTTGATTGCATTGGAAATATGTAATAGCTTAGTAAAGTCATTCTACATTTTGTCTAATCTGTAAAACCAATTTGCTTACCATGGACTGTTTGTGCTCAAATTGCTCAGGTCAGTAGAGAGTTCATCCTACAATCAGAGCAGGACAGTTTTGTCAGCAAGCTGCAAGAAATCATACACAAGGCAGTGGCCATGCTGAAGAAGGACACTCACAATAAAAATACAACTAAACAGCCAAGTACTCCAAGTTCCCATCATTCACAAGTAAGGGTCACTGTGGCTAAGATGTATTATGTTTCTAATGAGATATTAAACCATTGGAACAACTGCCTCTCCAAGTGCCAGGCGGCTTTTAGTTGTCAAATCTTTTATAGTGACAACAATATCTGAAGTTTATTAACATGTGAATGTGGGAACATGGTACAGGAGCCTGCAGAACCGTATTCAATGTTCTTAGGAACAGCTTCTTCCCCTCTGCTATTAGATTTCTGAATGATCGTGAACACTAACACACTATTTTGCTTTGTTTTGGCACTACTTATTTATTTTTTTATAGATTTCTTGTAACGCATAGTATTTTTAAAAAAATTATTGCAGAAACTGCTGCCACAAAACAACAAATTTCATGGTGTACTGTATGTAAGTGATAATAAACCTGATTCTGATTATTGTTACCATGTTCCCCTTTATTTTACTAATGTAGTTCATTTTTGCTAATTTTTTGATTGATAGTTTAATACTGAGTACTTAAATTACTGAGCTGGTAATCATTGTTACCAATGATGATGCATCAATATTGGTGCATTTGTTACAATATAAGCGTACTTATTGGTTTAAAATGAAATAACACAGGAATATTAGCTGTGACAACTATTACCATTAAAAGCCATTTCTGACTTTGTGTAATTAAGATTGTTTGCCTTTGCAACAAAGCACTAATCAATAGCAAATATTGCGATGCTAATGTGCTTCTGAACGGTTCGAAGGTAGATTTTTCACTGAAATTGCTATGCCTAGATTCTGCTATTTGAACAGATTTCCTGTAGACTGAGCAAATGAATAGCAGCTACTACTTTTTAAACTTGTGTTGTGAAAATACTATG
Organism: Mobula hypostoma; assembly: GCF_963921235.1. NCBI lineage: Eukaryota > Metazoa > Chordata > Chondrichthyes > Myliobatiformes > Myliobatidae > Mobula > Mobula hypostoma. The sequence continues at coordinate 36,876,688 of NC_086128.1, forward strand.
AATCTCTTGTTTCACAGGATGTGGAGAAGTCAAACCACTCACCATACCCTTCATCATTGTCTTCAACTGGAATAGGTAAAATATATTGTACATTGTTTTCTACATCACAGATTTAGTCTTTATATCATTTTTCCTTTGAAATGTATGCTTTTCTAGCGTGTTTTGGACTTCTAACAGCTTTAATGAAAGATTAGTTATCTAAAACATTAGACCTGTTTCTCTTTAATAAATGCTGCCTCGTTTGTTGAGTATTTCTAGCATTTTCTATTTGATATCCAACAAGAACTAGGTCAACAATATACAAGCCTATTCCACAGAAGAATTTTGCAGTCATTAGAGCATTATTCTGTCAGTTTAGTCATGATTTACACGCTGAGGTAAAAATACAGAGGAAGTGCGAAGGGGGTTGCAATTTTCTTGACGCAGAAGATGTGATGCCTGCTATGGTGAACTGTCCATTAATAATTAATCTAAGTGTGATATAGAATTACAGAAGGCAGGTGTTCACCCAGCGTAACAATGTCGACTCTTTAAATTTCCCCCAACTTTCGGCTCTTTCCCCAAGCCTCACAGGTTCCTCCTGTTCATGTAGAAAATCAATTCTATACCAAAAGTTACCATTTTCTCTACTTAGTCCCTACATTCGAGATCATTACTGGTCAAAGGAATTAAAAAATGATTCATGCCAGTTCTCCAACGGAAGTTTTGCTATTTGCCTGAAATCTGCATCCTCTGGTTGCTAACATATAATAATAATTTTTGTAGTTCTCAATACTACTGACTGGAATGTGCTTTGTGAACCATACGGGGAGGTTATTAACAGATTTACTGATAGCATCACTGGCTACGTCAACTCTGTGTGGACACTGTAAAATCATCAAGGACTGTTTGCTGCTTCCCTAACAACAAGCCATGGGTCACCAGTAATCTAAAGGCTCTTCTCAACCACAAAGAGAAAGCCTTTGATCAGGATATCGGCGGTGGGGGGATGGTGTCAATTAGCCTGGCTGTAGAGGCTCGGAACACAGCCATGAATGAGCTAAACCAATACTTCAATAGGTTTGACAATCGCCCTCCTGTTCACACTCCCCTCAGCACACCAGTCTATGTGCTGAGGCACCCAATGCTCCCTCAGCACCAATCCCTCCCATCCTCCCTCCCCACTCCAGTTCAACACATGGATGAACAACACAGGCTACCACTGTCTACATCCCCTCCTTGCCCTGCAGCTACCATCCACACCCCCACATACCAACTGCTGTCATCCCGATCCTCACCTCCCCCAGCCCCACGTACCACCAACTGCCCAGTCATCATGGACTCACCTTCACTACTGAGCAGGTGAGAAGGGCTCTGGGGAAATTCAGACATGGCAGAGCATTGGGACTGGATGGTGTGAACCCCAGGGTCCTGAAGGAGTATGCTGAGCAGCTGTGTGGAGTTCTTCAATGCATTTTCAATCTCAGCCTGGAAAGGGTCACGACTGTGTGGAAAACAGTCTTGTGTACTGTCTCTCAGTACACAAGAAGGGGCTATCAAAAGTCTTGAATGACTACCTTCCAGTGGCCCTGACCTCACACATCATGAAAACCTTAGAGAGATTTGTCCTGGCTCACCTCTGACCCCTGGTCAGATCAGCCCTTGATTCCCTGCAGTTTGCCTACATTGGAGTCGACGATGCTGTCATCTACCTGCAGAGCAGAGCCTACTCCCATTTGGATAAGCAGGGTAGCACTGTGGGAATATGGTTTTTGATCTCTCAAGTGCCTTCAATACCTTACAGCCCTCATTGCTGGGGGAGAAGCTCCATTCAATGCAGGTTGGTACTTCCATTGTATCCTGGATAATGGACTTCCTGACTGGCAGACCACAGTATGTGTGGCTTCAGAGCTGTGTGTCAGACATTGCTATAACAGCACTGGGGCCCCACAGGGGACTGTATTGGCTCCCTTCCAGTTTATCCTGTGTACCTCAGACTTTAGATACAACACTGAGTCATGTCATCTGCAGAAAATCTCTGATGACTCAGCAGTAGTTGGATGTATAAAGGGAGGATGGAGGATGAATACGGAGCCAGGTGGAGGACTTTGTCTATTGGTGCAAGCTGAATCATCAACAGCTCAACATCAGTGAGACAAATGAGATGGTGATGGACTTTAGGAAGACTAAGCCTGCACTGCTCCCTGTACTATTGACCGTGAGGACGTGGATGTGGTGAGGACCTACAAGTACCTGGGGGTGCACCTGGATGACAGACTTGAGTGGAGCACCAACACAGAGGCTGTGTACAAGAAGGGCCAGAGTCACCTCTACTTCCTGAGGAGACTGAGGTCCTTTGGAGTATGCAGGCCTCTCCTTCACATGTTCTATCAGTCTGTTGTTGCCAGTACAATTTTCTATGCGGTGGTATGCTGGGGCAATGGTATCAACACTGGTGATGCCAACAGGCTCACTAAGCTGATTAGATGTTGCAATTTTGTTCATACTCACTTTCATTCCTGACTGCGACTCAATTGCGTCTCTGGCTGCTGTTTCCATTGATACAATAATTTCAACTGCTCTCTTAACTGTCAGTTGTGCTTCAATTAGGAGTTGTTTTTGAATGCTTTCTTGTAAGAGTCCACAAACTAAACAGTCTCTCAGTGCATCATTAAGCCCATCACTGAACTGACAATGCTGGGCAGTTTCTTTCAGTCACGTAAGCTGAAATGAACTCCCCTTCCTTTAGATTGTGCTTATGAAACCTAAAGCATTTTGCAATCAACAACGGTTTTGCTTCTAAGTGTTCCTGCATTGGTGATGCCAATAGGCTCACGAAACTGATTAGAAAGGCTGGCTCGGTCATAGGAGTCAAACTGGACACACTGGAGGCTGTGGTAGAACAAAGGACTCTACGGAAAACCCTGGACAATGTTTGTCACCCTCTGCGTGCCACCTTGGCTGAACAGAGGAGCACTTTTAGTAATAGACTAAGACAACTGCATTACTCCAAAGAGCGTTATATGAGGTCATTCTTACCTTCGACCATTAGGCTCTATAATGAGTCAACCTATAGCTGGGGAAATGATGACACCCTTCTGTTAGATGGTAACTTATTTTTTATTCTTTCTTACTTCTCTTCTAATATTTGTATATCTGTGAGCTTGTAATTGTGACACTGTAATTTCCTTTGGGATATATAAAGTATCTGTCTGTCTATCTACCTATCTATCCATCTATGTATTCACCATTCTGTTTTAGATTTTGTGGTCTAAGAGCTAAGTTTAAGTTGAATACAACCAATATGCTTCTTCAGCGGTTTGATCAAGGCATGACTGCGCAAGCGCGTGCAAGCCAGTGAGAACACAGCCTTACAGAGCGGGAGACAGAGTAGGAAGGCTTTGGCAATAACAGGTCAAGGCCAGGTAGGTTATCTGTGTAAAATACAGACAGAAAGTATATGTGTGAGGCCGGATTTCTGTGCTCGGTGTCAGATGTGGGAAGTCTGGGAGACTCCCAGCCTCCCGGACGGCCACATCTGCACCAGGTGCGTCAAGCTGCAGCTCCTTAGGGATCACGTTAGGGAACTGGAGATGCAGCTCGATGACCTTCGCCTGGTCAGGGAGAGTGAGGAGGTGATAGAGAGGAGTTACAGGCAGGTGGTCACACCGGGGCCTCAGGAGACAGAGAAGTGGGTAACAGTCAGGAGAGGGAAGGGTAAGAAGCAGGTGCTAGAGAGTACCCCAGTGGCTGTCCCCCTTAACAATAAGTATTCCTACTTGAGTACTGTTGGGGGGGATGGCCTACCTGGGGGAAGCAACAGTGGTCACGCCTCTGGCACAGAGTCTGGCCCTGTGGCTCAGAAGGGTAGGGAAAGGAAGAGGAAGACAGCAGTAACAGGGGACTCTATAGTTAGGGGGTCAGACAGGTGATTCTGTGAAACTCGGATGGTGGTTTGCCTCCCAGGTGCCAGGGTCCGGGATGTTTCTGATTGCATCCGTGATATCCTGCAGTGGGAGGGAGAACAGCCAGAGGTCGTGGTACATTTTGGTACCAACGACATGGGTAGGAAAAGGGAGGAGGTCCTGAAAACAGACTACAGGGAGTTAGGAAGGCAGTTGAGAAACAGGACCACAAAGGTAGTAATCTCGGGATTACTGCCTGTGCCACACGACAGTAAGTACAGGAATAGAATGAGGTGGAGGATAAATGTGTGGCTGAGGGATTGGAGCAGGGGGCAGGGATTCAGATTTCTGGATCATTGGGACCTCTTTTGGGGCAGGTGTGACCTGTACAAAAAGGATGGGTTGCACTTGAATCCCAGGGGGACCAATATCCTGGCGAGGAGGTTTGCTAAGGCTACTGGGGAGAGTTCAGACTAGGTTTGCTGGGGGTTCAAGCAAACTGAAGAGATGGAGGAAGAGGCAGTTGGCTCACAAATAGATAAAGCTTGGAGACGGTGCGAGAGGGAGGATAGGCAGGTGATAGAGAAGGGACGCGCTCAGACCGATGGTTTGGGATGTGTCTATTTTAATGCGAGGAGTATTATGAACAAAGCGGATGAGTTTAGAGCGTGGATCAGTACTTGGAGCACTGATGTTGTGGCCATTACAGAGACTTGGATGGCTCAGGGGCAGGAATGGTTACTTCAAGTGCCAGGCTTTAGATGTTTCAGAAAGGACAGGGAGGGAGGCAAAAGAGGTGGGGGCGTGGCACTGTTGATCAGAGATAGTGTCATGGCTGCAGAAAAGGAGGAAGTCATGGAGGGGTTGTCTACGGAGTCTCTGTGGGTGGAGGTTAGGAACAGAAAGGGGTCAATAACTCTACTGGGTGTTTCTTATAGACCACCCAATAGTAACAGGGATATCGAGGAGCAGATAGGGAGACAGATTCTGGAAAGGTGCAATAATAACAGGGTTGTTGTGGTGGGAGATTTTAATTTCCCAAATATCGATTGGCATCTCCCTAGAGCAAGGGGTTAGATGCAGTGGGTTTGTTAGGTGAGTTAAGGAAGGTTTCTTGACTCAATATGTAGCTAAGCCTACAAGAGGAGAAGCTGTACTTGATCTGGTATTGGGAAATGAACCTGGCCAGGTGTCAGATCTCTCAGTGGGAGAGCATTTTGGAGATAGTGATCACAATTCTATCAACTTTACCATAGCATTGGAGAGGGATAGGAACAGACAAGTTAGGAAAGAGTTTTATTGGATTAAGGGGAAAGATGAGGCTATCAGGCAGGAACTTGGAAGCATAAATTCGGAACAGGTGTTCTCAGGGAAATGTACGGAAGAAACGTGACAAATGTTCAGGGGATATTTGCATGGAGTTTCTCATAGGTTCATTCCAGTGAGACAGGGAAAGGATGGTAGAGTGCAGGAACCATGGTGTACAAAGGCTGTTGTAACTCTAGTCAAGAAGAAAGAAAGAGCTTACAAAAGGTTCAAAAAACTAGGTAATGATAGAGATCTAGAAGATTATAAGGCTAGCAGGAATGAGTTTAAGAATGAAATTAGGAGAGCCAGAAGGGGCCATGAGAAGGCCTTGGTGAGCAGGATTAAGGAAAACCCCAAGGCATTCTACAAGTATGTGAAGAGCAAAAGTTAAGACGTGAGAGAATAGGACCAATCAAGTGTGACAGTGGAAAAGTGTGTATGGAACCAGAGGGGATAGCAGAGGTACTTAATGAATACTCTACTTCAGTATTCACTACGGAAAAGGATCTTAGGATCTTGGCGATTGTAGGGATGATTTACAGCGAACTGAAAAGCTTGCGCACGTAGATATTAAGAAGGAGGATGTGCTGGAGCTTTTGGAAAGCATCAAGTTGGATAGTCAACGGAACCGGATGAGATGTAACCCAGGCTACTGTAGGAAGCGAGGGAGGAGACTGCTGTGCCTCTGGCGATGATCTTTGCATCATCAATGGAGATGGAAGAGGTTCAGAAGGATTGGAGGGTTGCGGATGTTGTTCCCTTATTCAAGAAAGGGAGTAGAGATAGCCCAGGAAATTATAGACCAGTGAGTCTTACTTCAGTGGTTGGTAAGTTGATGGAGAAGATCCTGAGAGGCAGGATTTATGAACATTTGGAGAGGCATAATATGATTAGGAATAATATGCATGGCTTTGTCAAAGGCAGGTCGTAAACCTGATTGAATTTTTTGAGGATGTGACTAAACACATTGATGAAGGTAAAGTAGTAGATTAGTGTATATGGATTTCAGCAAGGCATTTGAGAAGGTACCCCATGCAAGGCTTATTGAGAAAGTAAGGAGACATGGGATCCAAGAGTACATTGCTTTGTGGATCCAGAACTGGCTTACCCACAGAAGGCAAAGAGTGGTAGACAGGTCATATTCTGAATGGAGGTTGGTGATCAGTGGTAAGCCTCAGGGATCTGTTCTGGGACCCCTACTCTTTGTGATTTTTATAAATGACCTTGATGAGGAAGTGGAGGGATAGGTTAATAAATTTGCTGATGACACAAAGGTTGGGGATATTGTGGATAGTGTGGAGGGCTGTCAGAGGTTACAGTGGAACATAGATAGGATGCAAAACTGGGCTGAGAAGTGGCAGATGGAGTTCAACCCAGGTAAGTGTAAGGTCAAATATGATGGCAGAATATAGCATTAATGATAAGACTCTTGGCAATGTGGAGGATCAGAGGGATCTAGGGGTCCGAGTCCATTGAACACTCAAAGCTGCTGCGTAGGTTGTCTCTGTGGTTAAGAAAGCATACTATGCATTGGCCTTCATCAATCGTGGGATTGAGTTTAGGAGCTGAGAGGTAATGTTGCAGCTATTATAGGATCCTGGTCAGACCCCACTTGGAGTACTGTGCTCAGTTCTGGTCGCCTCACTACAGGAAGGATGTGGAAACCATAGAAAACAGAGGAGATTTACAAGAATGTTGCCTGGATTGGGGAGCATGCCTTATGAGAATAGGTTGAGTGAACTTGTCCTTTTCTCCTTGGAGTGACGGAAGATGAGAGGTGACCTGATAGAGGTGCACAAGTTGATGAGAGGCATTGATCGTGTGGATAGTCAGAGGCTTTTTCCCAGGGCTGAAATGGCTTGCGTGAGAGGGCATAGTTTTAAGGTGCTGGGGAGTAGGTACAGAGGAGATGTCAGGGGTAAGTTTTTTATGCAGAGAGTGGTGAGTGTGTGGAAGGGGTTGCCGGCGACGGTGGTGGAGGCAGATACAATAGGGTCGTTTAAGAGACTCCTGGAACCTATCCTGGAGCTCAGAAAAACAGAGGGCTATTGGTAACCCTAGGTAATTTTTAAGGTAAGGACATGTTCGGCACAGCTTTGTGGGCTCAAGGGCCTGTATTGTGCTGTAGAAATTCCCTGAGACTTGTCTATAAAATGTGGTTACGTTTAACATCTAACTACATTGAAATTATACTGACCACATGCAATGCTGAAGAGCTCCAGGTAAAAGAGATTTTTTTGTTCTTTATTTCAAAAATAATCTTTATACCTAATAAATAAATACAGACGAAGAAACCATGCAAAGCCATGCGAAGTTTTTACATTCATAGTCAATACATTCAGTAGTGTTAACTTATTTTTTAAAACCTTAGCACTATTACCAGATAAACATAAACAGATAATGCTCAAAACTCACAGCAAGTGAGACAGCGACTGTGGAGAGAAAGTAGAGAAATGCCGTCTTGGTTGATAATACATCTTGGTAGTGCATGCTATGATTGAAGTTTGATTCCATTGAATTCAGTGAAACAGATTTTGGAAATGGAATATTGAGTGTAACCATTATTGTGAATTTATCAGCTAACGACAAATTTCAGGTAAAATCAATTTAGATCTGTAGTCTTTCAACAGGAGAAGCAAAAGAGCACATTTAGTTAATTGGAACAATGAAAGAATCAATAGTAAAGGAAATAGATTCACAGACTGAAAGAAAGGAAACACGAGTATGGTTTAAATTTATCCTACCTAATTCAATAATAATTATTGACTCTTTAGTCTCCATTATTATAGAGCATGATGAGGCTGTATTCTTTTTTGTATACATATAATTGCTTACTTGGACCTAAATTAAGTATGAAGTACAGATCAATATTTGCTTAAAACAGACCAATGACATTAGTCAGATAACTATGACAGCGTACCTTGGTGCCTTTTTTACGTTAATGAATTCATGTACATCCTGTTTATTCCCTGCTAGGAGAGGGTACCTCATACAGTCACGTGGTCGAGTCTCCAAGAAGAAAATTTTTGGTCAGCCATGTTCCTGAAAGTAAGCTTCCGCGTGAACTGATTCTTTTATCTTATTCCCACCTATAGGTATGATAGCTTTACAATAACTAGTATCGGGTATAATACTAGTACTAGGTCATTTGTAAGGTGTATTTTTTTCTTTTTGGAACAGAGGTCAATTTCAAGTTTTACATCCATAAAACCAGGCCCTTCCATTACAGCCATCAATTTCATATCTATGCTAATTCTATCTTCCAGCATGTGGTCAAAGTCTTTTACAACTTGTATTTCCAAAGCGACACACACAAAATGCTGGAAGAACTCAGCAGGTCAGGCAGCATCTATGGAAATGAATAAACAGTTGAGGTTTTAGGCCAAGACCCTTCATTGGGACTGGGAAGGAAAGGGGAAGACACCAGAATAAAAAGGTGGAAGAGAGGAAGGAGGAGAGCTAGAAGGTGATAGGTGAAGTCAGTTGGGTGGGAAAGGTAAAGGGCAGGAGAAGAAGGAATCTGATAGGAGAGAAGAGTGGACTATGGGAGAAGGGGAAGAAGGAGGGGGACCAGGGGGAGGTGATAGGTAGGTGAGGAGAAGAGGTCAGGGGCCAGAGTGGGGAACGGAAGAGTGAGAGGAAAAGAAGAAATAAAGGGAAAAAATTACTGGAAGGAGAAATCAATGTTCATGCCATCAGGTTGGACACTACCTAAGTGGAATATATATTGTTGCTCCTCCACCCTGAGGGTCATCTCGGCATGGCCAAGAGGAGGCCATAGACCAACATGTCAGAATGGGAATGAAAATTGGAATTAAAATGTTTGGCCACTTAGAAAGTCCATTTTTGGCAGATGGAGCAAAGATGCATGACAAAGTAGTCCACCAATTTACGTTGGGTCTCTCCAATGTGGAGGAGGCAGCACTGGGAGCACTAGGTACAATAGACGACCCAACAGATTCATAGGTGAAGTGTTGCCTCACCTGGAAGGACTATTTGAGGCTCTGAATGTAGGTGAGGCAGATTTGTGGGGAGGGATAAATGGACGAGAGAATCATGGATCCCTGCAAAAAGCGGGAAGTAGTAGGAAGGAATTAAGGATGTGTTTGAAGATAGAATCCCGTTGAAGATGGTGAAAGGTGCAGCATTGTGTTGGATGCGGAGGCTCATGGGGTGGTAGGTGAGGATACAAGGAACTCTATCCCTGTTCAGGTGAAAGGAAGATGGGATGAGCACAGATTGTCTGGGAAATGGAGGAGTTGCAAGTGAGGGTAGCATCAATGGCGGAGGAAGGGAACTCCATTCTTTGAAGAAGGAGGACGTCTCTGATGTCCTGGAAAGGAAAGCCTCGTCCTGGGGACAGATGCGATGGAGATGAAGGAAAAGGGAAAAGGAAATAGCATTTTTTACAGGAGACAGGGTGGTAAGAGGTATTTCCAATGCTCTTTGCTCTTTGAAATATCATGAGAATATTTACAGCTGATGCACACTTGGGCAGTATTTGTCAAATTTCAACTTCCCTCCGGATAAAAAAATTCTTCCTCAAATCCCCTCTAAATCTCCCCTGCTTTGCCTAACCTGTGCTCTCTAGTTATAGATATCTCTGTTAACAGAAAGAATTTCTCAATATCTATCTCTGTCTCTCATAATTTTGTGCGCCTCAATCAGTGATCCCCTTTTGAGGGATTCCCAGTCTATTCCATCTCTCCTCATAGCTGAAACACTCTATCTGGGAAAGTCTCCTCTGCGTCCTCTCCTGTGCAGTCCATAAGGCCATAAGACATAGGAGCAGAAATTAGGCTGTTTGACCCATCGAGTCTTCTCAGCCGTTCACTCGTGGCTGATCCTTTCTCCCCCTCCTCAGCCCCACATCCTTCCTTTAGCTGAGTAACCAGAATTGCTCATGGTGCTTCGTTTGTAGGCTAAGGAAAGATTTACATAGATATACCATAACCTCTCATATCATGCACCTCAGTTAATGAAAGCAAATATCAGATAAGTCTTCTTAATCATCTCATCTATCTGTTCTAACATCTTCGGGCATTGTTAGACATGTCGATTAATATTGCTCTGTACCAGTACTTTGTAGGATCCTGTCTTCATTGTGCACCTCCTAGCCTTATTAGTCCATCCAAAATACGCCACTTTGGAATTAATTTCGACAATAAATCTGCCCATTTTCCCAACTCATCAATATCACTCTGAAGTTGTAGATTACTACCCTCATTATCTTTCTTGCTTTTTAAATCTTTTTATTAATTATTATTGAAAATCAACAAAAATACATTAGAGTGGTCAAATCAACTTATCAATATATACAATGAGTTAAACTGTCAAATAACTGATTAACCGAGCTAAACAGTATACCAATAATAATAAGAAAAGACAAAATGTTAAAACTATTATTTTTTTCAAAAAAAGAAGGAAAAAAGAACCCCTACTAACTAAAACAACAACAAAAAAAAACCCTACTAACCAAAAAAAAACCCTTTGGGAGCACAACCCCAGAGCTATACGCCATACAAGCTTCCATAAAAGAAAATCATCAATCCGCCAACCAAAACCAATTACACAAGAATCAGAAGGGGACCACCTTAATTAACTCAGATCAAATGGTAGTAGCAGGCAAAAGATTCCTAAATGGACATTGAATCTTTGGACACTACCTCATTTTTTTTATTAATATACAGTATTTCTGTCTTTGCACATTTTTTATATCTATTCAAAATCATCATCATCATCATCATCAGGTGCTGTGCCCAGTTTGAGCTTTGACTGCCATGGCCCACACACTCCTGTTTCGGGTCAAGTGGATCAATTCATTGGTATTCATTTCCAGTTCTCTGGCTGCTGTCTCCATCATCATTTGTCTTTGCCTTCCTCTTGCTTTCTTCCCTTCAATCTTTCCCATAGTTACTGTGCATTCTAACTCCTCTTTCCTAATCACATGTCCAATGAAGTTACGTTGCCTTTTCATGATCTCATACATTATTTCTCTTTTTGTGCTTGCTCTGTTCATGACATCCTCATCAGATGTTCGTTTCATCCATGATATTCTTTGCATCCTCCTCAAAAACCACATCTCTGCTGCTACAATTGGTTTCCTCATGTTACTAGATATTGTCCAACATTCTGAGTCATATAGCATAACTGGATAAACGTAACTTTTCAGTATTCTGAGGCGGATTGTCATGCCTAGTTTAGTATTGGTCAGTATACTCTTCATTCTCGTGAAGGTGTCTTTTGCCATCTCTATTCTTCTTTTGATGTCCAAGTCGCACCTGCCATCTGATGTCACCCAGCTTCCTAAGTAGCAAAAGTTCTTTACTTGTTTTATGTCTTCCCTGTTTATTCTCAGCCTGCAGATAGGTTTCTCCTTCTTTTTGGATATCACCATACATTCTGTCTATTTGCAATTGATAGATAGACCCATTTTTGCACTTTCTTCAACAATTATATCAATTAAGTTTTGTAGTTCTTCCTCCGCACTTGCAATTAACACAGTGTCATCTGCATATCTGAAATTATGTACGTAATATACATAATTCAATATACATAATTGATTTATTTATTATTATGTTTATTATTTTTTCTCTCTCTGCTAGATTATGTATTGCATTGAACTGCTGCTGCTGTTAACAAATTTCACATCACATGCTGGTGATAATAAACCTGATTCTGATATCCTAAAATTCTTGTGGCCAGTAAAGTATTTTTGAAGAATAGTCACTCTTGCATTGTAGGAAATGTGGCAGTCATGTTGGTAGGACCTTAATGTACACAATGTGATAATGATCAGATAATCTGTTTCATTAATTTTCAGTAAGGGACAAAGATTGACCAGATAGCCAGGGATAAATCTTCTGCTCTTCCTCAAAACATACTCATCTTCAGGATCAGATACTGTCTCACTGAGTGTCTCATCCAAAATAGAGCATTTCCAGCAGTCCACTGCTCCCTCGGACTGGAAACTCCATCATAGTTTTTTGTTCAGTTCTCTGAGACAGACTTAAATGTACAACCTTCAGAGGCCGAGAGTGACTGTTTCACTGCAACTGACCCTTTAATATTCTTCACATTCCCAGCCACCTTTGTGTGTCATTTAAATCCCAAGAAGCCTATTACACTGAGTGGGCTTAAGATCAAATACTTCATTGTGGGATAGTGCACTTGTGGGCTGCCCCCAGCATAGTTTCAGGTGTGCTGGTTGTTAATGCAAACAACACAAATAGAACAGGGATGATTGTGTAACAAGTAGCTTCCACCTTGATGTTTTTTATTGTTGTTCAAATTGAATGAAGGGCACTAATGCGATATTTGAGTAAATGTCATGCCAGGTACAGTATATAAATCTGTCTTCACTATGCTATTTTCACTACAAAACCCAAGCAGTCATGGGGAGAATGATTATTTCAATGCCAGACCCTTATAGACAGTGGCAGAATTGAACCAGGGCCGCTGGTGCTGTAATTGCATTATGCTAACCCCACAATATTATTAATTCCTCATAATTATTATTATGCCCCACAGTTATTGTTAATGTTTGTCTAATTGTTGTTATCACTCTTGCTTGAAGCCATCCCATTGATTTTTCCCAGTAGTCAGTAATGTGTTTTTAATGCAGGAAGAGGAAAGTACTTTAATTTAGCATTTAAATATGATTCTGTGCATTGATTAAATTGCTATTAATTTATCTTCCAACAGCTTCATCAAGTTTGACCTGCCAAGCCAGAGCAACATCTCAACCAATTTTAACTGGCCGTACAGCAGTTGAAACGTATAACGTAGTGGCACTCTCCAATCGTGACCCTGTCCCAGCCTCTGAAAATGCACCCAGTGGAACTGACACTAATTTGCCTACGACATCTCTCCTTGCTGCTGCATGTACTGCAAATGTTCACCTAAACTCAACAGTGAATCAGCAGGGAAGTGGGCAACATACAGCCCAAAGAGGGCTTCCAACAAAAGCAACAGAGAATGTTTACAAAGAAATGCAGCCACCAACTACCCAGCCTTTGTCTGTTCTGGCTGACGTATTGTCGTTGATGTGCGTGAGTCATCTGGCCCATTCAATCATACCTAGCAATTCTTCACAATCACCACTGATATCCCCCTGCAGCAACAACTCTTCCCCGAGCTCGCCTCTCATCTCCCCAGTTGACATCTCCTGCTCATCTCACCTTTTGTCTCCAGAACCAAATGCCGAACCTCAGCCAAATAATGGCATCAGAAGTTTAAGCGAGCAACTTGGATCTGAATGCAATAGGTCTCGTGAGGCTCTGGGAAATGTCAGCTATTTGCCAGGAATGTCACCCTCCAAATTCAATCACATGCCCTCAAGTAATGAAGGTGACCTGAGTCTAATTTACCTGGATATCCCACATCAGAAAATAACTGCTCCTACAAATTTCCAGACGACTATGACAATTCCAATACCAGCTTCTTACAGGAACTATGTCTCACCAGCAAATTCTCCATTGCATTCATATCTCAGTCCTACATTTAACCTTGCAGCTCCACTCTCACCACAGCAGAATGGTAACCCAGGAAATTATGGGAGCACTGGTTTCCAAGGCAGGGCATCAAATTCACCCGTTATGTCTCAAACACCTGTTACAGACTCAACTACAGATCTTAAGGACAGACAGTTCTCGGTAAGTTGGCTTATAGGTTAAGAACACTTAATTTAAAATTCTATTAAAAATTCTGAACTGTGCAATTAAAATTAAGTACTCTCCATAGCACAAAAGCAAATACTTCTATTTGCTGAAAATCTGAAATAAGAGCAGAAATAGCAGGGTGGGGAAGATCTTTGGGGAAAGTAACAAGCATTTTCATAGCATTTTATAGACACAAGAGATTGCAGATGATGGAATTAGTCCAGATGAAGGGTCTTGACCAAAATACCAACAGACTGGTTGATTCCCTCCAACATCTTGTTCCATAGCATTTCATCAGAACTTAAGAAAATCATAACTTGAAAAGTTCATTCTCCAGACTAATTCACTGGAATTTAAGCAACACATACAAAATGCTGGTGGAAAGCAGCAGGCCAGGCAGCATCTATAGGAAGAAATACAGTCAATGTTTCGGGTCGAGACCCTTTGGCAGGACTCTGTTACTCTTACTATCTCTTTTTTCTGTTAGACATTCAAAGTAAATAGATGGCTTTAAGAGTTATTTGATGTACCTCTTAATTATTGAGTTAAAATATGAAAAAAATGTATCTGATTATTGATTTACATTTAACAGCTGTTGGATATAAGTAACAAAAACACCTCAACAATATTTGTGACTGAAACCTTAACATCACAGTCAGGAAAGTCACCATTGCCTTCTATATGTGAGGGTAAGTAACCGCTACAATTGTAAACCGCTATAGAAGTGTGTTGTATGGGGCTTTTTCAATTTGAGTCTATTAAAGTAGTGCCAAAAAAAAAACAAATTAGTGAGGTAGTGTTCATAGGTTCAATGTCCAGAGGGGAAGAAGCTGTTCTTGAATTGCTGAGTGTGTGTACCTCCATCCCGATTGACTTCAGGGATGAAGCCATTAACTTCATCCTTCACAATTTACTTTCTTTGCAGATGTCTAGGTGAGTGAAAATGCTTTACTTACAATTAATCTTTAACAAACGTGTGATCTAACAGCTGAGATTAGAAATAAACAATGGTGTGAAATAATTTTTTTTAACACCTATCCCAACACCATCTCCCCTCATTAGAAAAAAGGAGGGAAAAAAACTTAAAAGACAGAGGAAAGAAAGGAGAGAAGAAAAAAGAAAAGAGAATAAAAGAAAAAGTAGAGTAAGCATCCAGCTCTCAGAGTCAGTTTAAAATACAAATTAAAGAAACTAGCTTATAATAAGGGACATATTAATTTTACAAAATTAAAATAAATAAATTAAACAATCTGGGCATTTAAGTAATTCAAATATGGTTGCGAAATCTCAATGAACATAGTGTATCCATTCCTAAGGGTATAAGTAATTTTCTCAAGGGGTATATAACTTTGCATTTCTTTATTCCAACGATCAATATGTACAAGGGAATCGGATTTCCATGTTACCGCTAAGCAGTTCTATTCGGAGCCATATAAATCAGAATCAGTGGGTGACTCACTGAAAATTGATGATTTCTTGTCTAATTTACAGCTTCCCAAATTAAGTCAACAAGATCAGGAAGAATTGAATGCCCCTTTTTCTAGGGATGAAATTGAAAGAGCCCTAGGCTTATTACAAGCTAATAAATCGCCGGGAGATGATGGTTTTCCCCCTGAATTCTATAGAGAATTTAAGGATCAATTAATGCCCCTTTTTATGAGGGTTGTGACTCAGGCTGAGGAGACCCATATTCTACCGGAATCCTTTTCAACAGCAATTATTACGTTAATTCTTAAGATGGTGTGAAAAAAATTAAGTAACTTATGAATTTAGTGACTCTGACAAGTTTTGAATTTCATGAAAATTAATAAGAAGCAGATTTTAGAAATCTGAAATAGAAACAGAAAATGCTGGAAACACTCAGCAAGAGAGGCAACATTTGTGGAAGGAGGCACAGATTTAACAATTCAGATCAAAGACCCGCTGGATGCTTCTAGCATTTTCTGTTTTTATTTTAGTTCCTAGAAAGATTTTGCCATGGATAGAAGAATATATTTACACATGAATACAGAATAACTGTGACTTGAAACTTGTTAATTCTAACAATGAGATGGTGGAAACAAGATGCTCAAAAGGCAGTAGAGGTAATTAATTTGGAGGTCCTGATCAAGAGCAAATGAATGGTACTGACTGGGATACTGTATGAGGAGTGGACAAGGACTCACTGGGCCCACTGATAATAGACAATAGACAATAGGTGCAGGAGTAGGCCATTCGGCCCTTCAAGCCAGCACCACCATTCACTGTGATCATGGCTGATCATCCACAATCAGTATCCAGTTCCTGCCCTATCCCCATAACCTCTTTCTGTGCAGTGATAATTCTTTGATGAGGTGAGTAGCAAGATGAAGGGTGATTCACTTTGCTGAAAAAAAAGTTTAAGACCCAATTTGTCGGTGGTTATGTGCTTTGTTGAGGGAGCTAGAAGAGCAGGAGGAAGGATATCAATTTAATTCCAGACTATGGAGGAGGCAGCTTGTACTGGCAGGAGCTGAACAAGTTAGAAAGTGGGCTGCAATGTATGAGAGATAGTTGTAGTTCTGCTCTACAGATCCATATTCCTAAAAGATCAGTTTTACCATCTTTCTAAGTAAAATATTTCTTTAAAATGAGAACATGATATGAACAGAAATGTAGTTAGCTTCGTATTTAAACTGCCTTGTTTAAAAATAAAATGCAACTCATAAAGAAGAAATTAATAATTAAGAATATATAACAACTGAATTTATTTTAGTGCATGTCTCTTTATCACATTCCAATTGTCTATGAATGTTGTGCTTGGAATTTACTGATTTTATAATTTGATGTGATCAAGGAAGGTTGGGGGAATAAATTGCTTAGAAAATTATGTCATGTTTGTGCAATTGTAAGAAATATTTGATTCTGGATGGCTTTAACAAGTATTTTTTTTAATATCTACAGAGTTTAAAAGTTTTGAACAATCTATATCATATCAGCCCTTTCCAGTGGGAGACTTTGAGTTTTTGAAAACTCAGGATCTAAATAAAAAGGATTCTCAACTAACAAAAGAAGGTGATCCTAAAGTAAAAGATCAATTGGTTCCAGGCAACTGTACCACTTTGCATTCAATGATGATGTCCAAGGACTCAAAGTTGGATGCTACATTAGGAACCCATCAAGATAGCAATAGCAGCAACCCAGTTTCACCCATCCATTTGATGAAACCTTCCTTTGTCAATTCTGTTGCTGCTGCAGACAGTCATGCTCCAGAAAGTAACAAAGTAGTGGCCAGTTCAGGAGATGAGAAACAAAACAGCGATTCCATGTTATCAGATGTGCACAACTATTCAGTCTCAGTGCCTGGACGGATTCAGCATCCACGAACTTCAATCTACGTCAGCAGCGATGATTCTGAAACTGATGACGATGAAATATTTGAAGAGTTGCAAACTCTGAGAGAAAAGTAAGCTTGGAGGTTATGCTTTGAATTTGAAAATCAAAAAAATGTACAGATGTTGCAAAGCAGAAATAAATGCAGAAAATACTTGAAGTACTCAACAAGTCTGGAAACATGTGAAAAGAGGAACAGAGTTCCTGTTTTCTGTCTGCAGATGTTGCCTGTCCTGATGAGTATTTCCAGCCCTTTCTGTTTTTTTAAAATTATAGCTAGAGTTTGTCTAGTGATGTATGATTTTGTTGGACTAGATGAACCGAATTTATACTTTACCTTTAAGGTTTGCATGTAAAGCCAGGTTTGTTTGCTTTTATTTTAGTGTTTAAATTATTTATGTATGTTAGTCCTTTAGTTAACTTTTCATTTTTACATTATTTTATTTACTTCAATATTAAGTTTTTAAAATCTCTATGGATATCAAATGCTTCCTGAACTCCTGGATATTTCTAGAATGTTATAGTTCTCATTTCAGATTTCCTGCGTTTGCAGTATTTTTTCTTTTAGTCTCAGTGGCTGAAGTACTTGCATTAATCCAACAGGCACTTGGCAGAGGTTCAGAGATTGCAGGCAATGCAGAAGAAGGAGATTGAGCAGCTGTACGAAAAGATGGGTAAGGTGCCCCCTGCTGGAATAGTATCACCAGCTGCAATCCTGAATGGAAGACAGAGGCGTTTGTCTAAGGGCAATTTCAACCAATCCCGTCGTAACAGCCTACAAAGACTTGAACCTTTACAACAACCAGGTATGTGTAACAAGCTCCCTAACAGTGAACAGTGACATTTTGACACTAGAATTTTACCTTTCCTCTAGAACTAGAGGTTATGGATAAGGGTGAAAGGTGAAATGTTTAAGGGGAAACTTCTTCACTCAAGGTGGTGAGAGTGTGGAATGAGCTGCCAGAGAACGTGATGGATGTGGGTTCGATTTCAACATTTAAGAGAAATTTGGATAGATACATGGATGGGAGAGACATGGAGGGCTATGGTCTGGATGCAGGTCAATAGGAGTAGGCAGATTAATAGTTCAGAACGAACTAGATGGGCCAAAAGGCCTGTTTCTGTGCTATATTGTTCGATGACTCTATAGTTTACACTGAAAGGTAATATTGTCATAAATTTTACTGGAAACACAATTGCATGTAACTTTATTTAGAAAGCTTAAAAATGATCAGTGATCTTATAGGGGTAATATGAAGTATATCTGTAAGATCACGTGATTGATGCAGATTCAGAAGGTCATATTTGCAAAATGCTACCTTTTTTAAAGCAGATAAAGTACATTTCAAAACTATGAAGTATTGAATACTAGGCAAAGTTTACAGGAAGAGTGATTGAAACCTTAGTCCAAAAAGTAGATTATGAATTCATTCAAAGGAAATAGACTTGGGCAACAAATCGTATAGCAGGGGTAGCAAACCTATGCCAAGATGACAGTTTTTTGATGGCCGCTGATAAGAGTGGGAGATGATTGCTGTCATGATCTGATACATTATATACTAAATGGCATTTATGAGCGATCCTTATATAAAAAACAAGATTCTAGGGGTTTGGTAATGCTCTCTTAATTCTAGTTAAATAGTTTTTGGTTTGGCCATATTTTATATTACTTTGGAAGTAAATGTAATATTTTCCCTTTCATAGCTGTTTAGTGTTATTACGGTGGTCGAAGTGCAGTTGTTGAAAATATCATGCTATATATACAATAACGTTTTTCCAATTATAACCTTATGTTCATATTGGATCCCTGCAGGCTTTGGCAGAAGGAATTCCTTAACTGGCATCTGCAGTGTACAAGATCAATGGCAAACACAGTCCAGCATTGGTGGGGGTTACTTTTCCTAATGGCTTCTCATAGCTGATAGGTTGTTAGAGTCTTTAGAAGCTAAGGCTTTGCACAATAAATTTAAAGGAAAAGGGTCAATAAAATCATTCTGGTTCTGACTACAACAAATATCTGGCACTATAGTACTTTTAAGTGTTTTAAACTGTACAAAACACCATTTGTCAGTAGATTTGAGTACAGTTTCAGCTATTATTAATTTGGACATGGACTGTTATATGATGCAAGTAGTTAACAGTCAGCTTTCTTATATAAAAGGCCTTTTGATTTATATATAACATAGGAACCTGAAACAGTTGTTTAGAAAAGAACACGATGACCCCAGTCAGAAATCCTTTTCCATTGTCAGAACAGATCTTAAAATAGATTGCTTATGACATTTTAGCTTCTAAGCACTAATATGATTTTAGAAACACTAAGGACTCAGCATTGTTTAAGTCAAATTACTTTATCTCGTATAACAGTATTTCAACAATGTTTAATCATAAAATAATCCTTGCTACAGAATTTTTTTCATTAAAATATACCATTTCTGGTAATATCTCAAAGGATATCTGATTAAATCAGATTTAAAAGCAAATATAATAGACTGTTGTGAGTGTGAACAATGTCAGTGGAGAGACACTAAAGCTAGTGGATATAGAAGCCTTTATTCAGCATTTGAGACACTCTTCGAAGAAGAGGCCTGCCTGACCCAATATTACATGACATTTTTATATGCTAAATATCAAAGATAACAGCAGGACAATTTTACAATTCTAATGTATCTAGAATGCATCCTTTGAATTACATATAATGTTTAAACACCTTTGTCTTCACACCCACACTCCAAACAACCCAAATGAACGTTACTTCCCACCAATTCTGCGCTGCGTTCGTGCATATGCAGGCTTCTGTGATCAAACGGAATGATCTCTCTTCATTGTCAACATTCCCAGTAGTTGCCCACGTACCATCCTGCACTCCCTGAGCCATACTGTCCCCATATATTCCTCAGGCACTTCACTTTTACCAACACGTGTATATCTTTAGGGTACATCTGGTGAATTTTAACCATTTTCTCGAGCATGCCCCAGAATCCTGTATTTTAGCAGGGGACCCTAAATGAGGGCAACCCTGACAAAATACTCTGCTTTTCCCCGAGGGTGAAGGGCTTGTGAATGGTCAAGAGCTGCTTCGGGTCATCAGGGTCCCTGACTTGATGTTGCTTAAACCCAAAAAGATCCATTCTGACAGATATATCTGGGTATAACCTCTCCCTCAAATATCACCACACTCCATAATTCCCACACTACACAAAATATAAATGATGGATAAAAATTAAACAATACATACTTAAAACCACAGAGTATATACTTTGCAGTCCGCCACTTCTGTACATCTGAACTCATAATGCCTGTTGTATTCCCTTCGCATTTAAAACTCTTACATCAAGGTTACAGGCTTTTTCTTAAACCACACAAACACATCTGCTACTATACTGGTCCCTGAATGAGTATACATGAACCCATTGGTGTCCCAAACAGTCAGTAACCACCCTTCACAACTGGTGCCCCTGTCTCACCAAATTAACACAGAAATGCCTAGTCTCTAGGCATTTGCACATATGCACATTTCCACACGCACACCCACCCACCCCCCGCACTACTTTTATAGCTACTAGATGAGGTCCCTACCATGTTCGTGATACTTCATAATCCCACAGTCACTGACCTGAACAGATCTAAGTGTGAGTTCTAATCTTTTTTAAAAAATATACTCACCCACTTAGACTGCTGCGGTCACTGCTCACACAATGGGTTTATATTCCGGATGAGCCCCCAAATATTGTGAGTGTGCACAATGTCAGTGGAGAGACACTGAAGCTAGTGGATATAGAAGCCTTTATGCAGCATTTGAGACACTCTTGGGAGAAGAGGCCTGCCTGACCCAATTCAGTTTTATATGCTAAAGATAAAAGTTAACAGCAGGACAATTTTACAGTTCCAATGTATTTACATTGGTTCCTTTGAATTATATATCATGTTTAAACACCTTCGTCTTCACAACCACACTCCAGACACCCCAGGTGAATGTTAATTCCCACCGACTCTGGGCCACATTCATGCATATACAGGCTTCTGCGATCAAATGGAGTGATTCTTTGTTTGCAATCAACCCCCAAAATGCTGCTCCAGGAAGATCTTTGTTCAGAGCTGGAGTTTAAATTCAATCTACAATCAATGTTCAGATCTGGAGATTGGCTACTGTAAAGATTAGTATTTGCTATATACCATAAATCCAAAATATGCCCTAACATAGACTAGATAATAAGTTTTGCCTTAATTTTAGAGGAAATTTGATAACTCCGGCAATTACAAGACAATAAGAATGCTTGATATTAAGCAGCCATTATAAATCATGTTTATATTTTTGTATTAAAGTATGTTTTTCCATTGTCACGAACTGTAAGGACTGAATTTATTGATTTTGTTTCTCTGTATATATGTATATAGAAAATGTAAATGTTATGCAGTAAATTATACCAATATTATATTGATAATTAGATCTCTTATTTTAAAATAAACTATACAAGTAACTTTCCCAAATGGAAGATTTAGATGCATTTATTATTCCTTTTCTTTCCAATAAACTTTATATTTGCCTATTTGAAACACAAGGGTGTCATTTCACGTGAGATTTCTCATTTTGTAAAATATGGTGCACTGTTTGAGTTGATTTTGGTATAAATGTGCATCTGCATGGAATAGAGATTCTGTATTTGTTGACATTTATTTGTTATCTCAAAGTTGATCTTACATTTTTTTTATGATTTAAATCATTAACTATGTATATCCATAGATATACATAGATGCTAGATAAATTATTTCACACGTCATGATGGAAATAAAACTTCATATAAATTGTGTTGTGATGTATTTTGGATTATAAAATCATTTTCACAAACCTGCATAACATTGAAATTGGAATCCATAGAGCATTGAAGTCAAACTACACTCAGTGTCCACCTCACCTGGTCCACCTCAGTGGTGCCTCCTGCACCTAATAAAGTGACCACTGAGTGTATGTTCGTGGTCTTCTGCTGCTATAACCCATCCACTTCAAGGTTCGACATGTTGTGCATTCAGAGATGCTCTTCTGCACACCACTGTTGTAACATGTGGTTATTTGAGTTAGTCGCCTTGCTGTCAGCTGGACCAGTCTGAGCCATTCTCCTCTGAACTCTCTCATTAACAAGGCATTTTTGCCCATTGAACTGTCAGTACTGGATGTTTTTATTTTTCACACCATTCTGTGTAAACTATAGATACTAATTGTTGTGCGTGAAATGCCTGGGAGATCAGCAGTTTCTGAGATACTCAACCCACCCAGTCTGATACCAACAATCGTTCCACGGTCAAAGTCACTTCGATGACATTTCTTCCCCATTCTGATGTTTGATCTGAGCAATAAAATGAACCTCTTGACCATGCCTGCATGCTCTTATGCATTGAGTTGCTGCCACATGATTAGATATTTGCATTTACAAGCAGGTGTATAGGTGTACCTAATAAAGTAGCCACTGAGTGTATGGCTTTATTTAGATCAAACTCATGTTAACATCTCTAAATTAGGAAGGTCATACAAATTGGAAATGTTAACATGTTTTTATACCAAAATCTTTAAATCAGAACATTTGTGGCATTTGGAATACAAGAATGGCTCAAAACTCCTTGCAAACTTGGACTGGTGATGTAAAATAATAAGAATTCATTACACTGTTGATTTCCAAAAAGCATTTAAACATGACGTTTGGCTTCCTCTAAAACAGCAGCCTGGTATAGCTAGTTCTCCTAAATAATACTTGTATGAGATACGAACATTGCAGATTCGCACCACAGAGTGGTGGAGGATGAAACTGAACTGCGTAGTGGAGATAGGTTTGTGCATCAGGAACTTCCCTCCTCCATAGAACGTAGCAAAATTGCAAAACTCTTTATAAATACACGTATGTTACTGCTACAACAGTTGAAAGGAAATCTCCCTAATCCCAGAAGTCCCAATATTAAATGATGAAATCAAAGGATTATTTTTCTTCCATTTCTTTAAGGTGCTTTATCTTACATTTGGTTTCAAATTTCCACAAAAGTTCTTCTCAAATTTAAAAAAAAAGTTCCAGTCAAGGCTAATAATGTTATATTTTTCTAAATTGATAATTAGTTCAACAATATCATTGTATCATTAGATTAACAATATCATGAGTGTATGAGTTAAAATATAAATTAGCTTAAACCCTTTTGCTCATTGTGGCCAAAATTCAGCGTCAGAAGTTTGCAGAGGAACATCCGAACAAGCCTGATGAATTTTGGAAACAAGTCCTGTGGACTGATTAAGTTAAAACAGAACTTTTTGGCCGCAATGAGCAAAGGTATGTTTGGGGAAAAAAGGGTGCAGAATTTCATGAAAAGAACACCTCTCCAACTGTTAAGCAAGGGGGTGGATCGATCATGCTTTGGGCTTGTGTTGCAGCCAGTGGCACGGGGAACGTTTCACTGGTAGAGGGAAGAATGAATTCAATTAAATACCAGCAAATTCTGGAAGCAAACATCACACCGTCTGTGAAAAAGCTGACGCTGAAAAGAAGATGGCTTCTACAACAGGATAATGATCCTGAACACACCTCAAAATCCACAATGGACTACCTCAAGAGGCGCAAGCTGAAGGTTTTGCCATGGCCCTCACAGTCCCCCGACCTAAACATCATT
This sequence comes from Mobula hypostoma, assembly GCF_963921235.1. NCBI lineage: Eukaryota > Metazoa > Chordata > Chondrichthyes > Myliobatiformes > Myliobatidae > Mobula > Mobula hypostoma. Next base: position 36,900,539 of record NC_086128.1, read on the forward strand.
GAGAATCTGTGCATAGACCTCAAAGGAGCAGTGCATGCAAGATGGCCCAAGAATCTCACAGAACTAGAAGCCTTTTGCAAGGAAGAATGGGCAAAAATCCCCCAAACAAGAATTGAAAGACTCCTAGCTGGCTATAGAAAACGTTTACAAGCTGTGATACTTGTCAAACAGGGTGTTACTAAGTACTGACCATGCAGGGTGCCCAAACTTTTGCTTTGGGCACTTTTCCTTGTTTGTTAATTTTGAAACTATAAAAGATTGAAATAAAAAAGTAATCTTGCTTAAAATATTAAAGAAATGTGTCATCTTTAACTTGATGCCTTTTGGAAATCAGGTCATCTTTTACTCGCTTAGCTATTCACAGTAACAGAAATTTTGACCAGGGGTGCCCAATCTTCTGCATTCCACTGTATACCTCTATAAAATCTCTCCTCATTGCCTGTAGTCTAGGGATAAAGTCCTAACTTATTCAACCATTGTCTAGAACTCGGGTCCTCAATTCCCAGCAACATTCTTTGTGCTCGTTCAAGCTTATCTTTCTTGTAGGTACATGTACAGAACTGCACACAATACTCTAACTTTAGCCTCACCTATATCTTATGCAGTTCAATATAACATCCCAATTCCTGTATTCAATGCTCTGATTTATGAAGGCCATGTGCCAAAAGCTCTTTATGACTATTTTGCATCAAAATATAAAAAGGAATAGCATAATTTCACTCTCATGCTGATATGGTGAATGCGGGTTTGATTGTGAAATTCAAGAGAATGTTGGATTAATACATGGATAAGAGGGATAGAGAGCTAAGGTCCAGCTGCAAGTTGATGGGAACAGGCAGAATAACTATTTGACACTGATTAGATAGGCTGAAGGGCCTGTTTCTGAGCTGGCTAGAGGTTGAGAGTTATACAGATTTCTGATGTCCATGTCCTAATTCTCACCAAGATTTATTTGCCCATCATGGCATTCCTTGCCAACCAACTTAGATTCTCAATTGTCTCCTCTTTTCACCCTTTCCCTTTTCTCTACATTTTAAAATGTATTTTTGGCTAGTTCCAATGCAATCTAATTGACTTGAATTATTAAAATCTATTTCCCTCTCCTAAGGTGATGTCTAACTTGCTACACATTTTCCAGCATTCTGTTTTATTATTATGTATTAATACCTAAAAAAAAACTCATCTCAAATATTTATTAATCCATTTATAAGTTTGTATTTAAAAGGCACAGGCAATCTTTAGCAACAAATATAACTATGCAATTTTAAGTGTTACATATTTTATAATATGCAAATGAAAGAATAGTATTTTTCAGAGCAGTAATTCACAAACATAAATATCCAATCAGCAGCCAGTTCTTAAGTGTGTATAGGTGTTCCAGTTACCTTATTTTAAAGGCCATAACATGCAATAATTAAAACTGCATACAGCAGTTCCTCCTGATGCTATTTTTAACTATGCCTTTCACCTGAGCCTGCTTAGCACCCTTACGAGGGAAATCTTTAACTCTTTAAGTTGAAAAAAATACTGTTCCATCCTTTTCTGATATGAGATCACACTTTTATTTCCACCTCAAATATATTAATATCTTCACTTCTGATAAACTGGAAACAGATATAGAACCCAAAATTGGGTCTATATTTTGTTTTTTTTTAATTTAAAAAAGGCAATGGGTGTGGAACAATCTGTGGCAACTGAAACAAACTGATCACTTCAGGTCAATGAGCTTTCATGAAAAAGATCTGAATATAACTATAGCTTCCTTTAACCTAAAGCTAAAAACTTTAACTTCTTAAACTTCAATTAAAATGAAATGGAATGATTAAATTTTGCTTAAATCACTAAATATGAAGATTATTAATCATTACTATTTTTGAAGTTTCTTCTTCCTCTATTTCAATATCTGTACGATATTTGAAAGATACAAACGTATTTATCACAGACTGCTTGCAATATATCCCTACGTAGTTTGGTTTCACAATTTCAATGAAGATTGATTTTACTATGTGAATATTTATTTTAAACATTAAGGAATTGTTACCACTGAGAAGGAGGTACAGAAGCCTAAAGGCACAAACTCAGCAAGATGGAAACAACTACTTCCCCTCTGCCATCTGATTCCTAAATGGAGATTGAAACCATGGACACTACCTCACTACTTTTTTTATTTCTGTTATTTTGCACAACTTATTTTAACTCAACTATTTATCAGATATATATACACTACATGTAACTCTGTTTTTTTCTCTATACTTATTTATCATGTATTTCATTGTACTGCTGCTGTGAAGTTAACAAAGTTTATGACATATGTTGGTGATATTAAATTTGATTCTGATTCTAATTCATGGGACCTTAAAATACAAAGAAACATAGAACATACAAAGAACTTGTAAAATCTTGGGTACAGTTTGGCAAAGAGTAATTTATAATCAATGTTCCCAGTTTATTGATATCACAAATGTTTACATTCCACTTTACCACATTTTCACCACATTATTATAGACAAGTGGATCTTTCAGCTGCACTGACAAAATATTATTCCCAGATCAAGGTCAAAAACAGCCAAACAATGCATTTTGAAAAATGTGCATCATGATCGGCGTATTTAATATTTTAAATTCCTTGCTAGATGTGTATTTGCTCAGTTTGGTCTTCCACAAATCCAGAGGAAAAACTGTACACGCATTCCATAAACTAATTGTTTCAGTTTGCTGAAGTCCTGGAAGCATTTCTTGCTCGAACGCCTTTTGCCTCTTCTTCCAAGTCATCCAAAAATCGTTCCTGAGATACAGAATAAAAAGTGTATCCATCTAGAGAGATTAAGGAAATATACTGTAGATACATCTGAAGGTATGTTCACAATCCAAATCTGTGGCTAAAAAATCCTATGTATGATGCATTCAAAAATTAATTAGTGGTATAAAAAATCTATTTCATTGGCTAACAAGAGATAGAAAAATTAAAAAATTATGTAATTACAAAACCGGCCTGTAATGTATACAAAAGAAATAAATCATTGAAGCAACTTCACATTACTGGTATAGAGCTAATTAAATCTGCACTCTTTCTATGAATCTTTTAAACGACAGAACTTATTTATTTATTAATATGACTTCTCAATATTGAAGAATTGTATAACTAACCCCATTATCACATGGCTTTACTATTTACTGTCTAAATTTGCTTATCTTTCTCAAAACAAACCAATTTACATTTTTGTTCATTAAAATTTAAAGACTACTTAATCTAAATATGAACCTTGATGATATACAGTTTGTTTCAGTTAAGATTTTCCCTTGTTTTGCTTATTATGAAATTATGTCCAGATGTGAACAGTCCTAAAACAAGCTTCTGATGAACAAAGTTTCATTAAGCACCATGCTGCTGTCCATTCTATTATTAATTTCCTAATCATGCTCAGTCAGAGTACTACAGCACAGAAACAGGCCCTTCGGCCCATCTAGTCAATGCTAAACTGTTACTTGGCATAGTACCATCGACCTGCACCTGGATCATAGCTCTCCATGCCAACCCTACCCATGTCCTTATCTAAACTTCTCTTAAATGTTGCAATCAAACCTACACCCACCACTTCCACTGGCACTAGCACAGGGGTTCCCAACTTGGGGTCCATGGGCCCCTTGCTTAATGGCGTTGGTCCATGACTTAAAACAGGTTGGGAACCCAAATAGTTTGTTCCACACTTGCAGCACCCTCTGAGTCAAGAAGTTCCTCCTCAAGTTCCCCTTAAATACTTCACCTTTCCACAGGGAGGAGGTACAGGAGCCTGAAGACCCACACTCAACAATTCACGAATCCCCGAACACCACCCCAATATTCCTTTTGTTCTGTTGCACCATTAACTCTGTCTTTATTTATACTGGCTCTCCTACTTTACTGCAACCAATTTCCTGTACAATTTAAATAGACTTTACTTTATTCCCTTTGTCAAGCAAGTTTTCAACAACAATATCCCGCCTTCAACACAAATTCTGAAACACACATTCCTATTGATTTGTGTAAAAATATCTACCAGGAACAAAGACCCTGTCCCTTATCCTAGACAATGGTGGAAACTCACAAAATGTTCAAGTTTTCTGTGTTTCATCTTTTTTAAATAAACAAAACTGAAATATATAAACAATCATTAAAATAAACAATTTGGAAAACAGCACAATTCTAACAACATACACTTGTCTTTATAGATCGGGGCATGGAATATTAAAGATTGGCATATTGTGTTGCAACTTAACAAAAAACCGGTTAGACTACATTCAGAGTGTTGTGTGCAGTTCTGGTTACCACATTGTACAAAAGATACAGAGATTCTCATTTTGATTATGGGGAAAGATGGGAATAGGCTAGTCAAGTGACCTCAGCAGAGGCCAAGAGTTTCAAACAGCTGATATCAACACTCATACAGATGAAACAGCTTCCATAACAATATTAAATTCAGAAGTCCAACATACATACATACATTTGTTTTTATGAACAGAAGCAGATCCCCCTCCTCTCTCTCCACTTCTAGTAATTGTTCTTAATTGATGGCATTCATTACTATTTTTCTGTATTTTCTGACTGATAACCAAAATGGAAACCATTCATTATTTGGGAATAATTTCTGTACAAGAAATCTTAAGCGGCATAGAGAGGGTAAATATTCAGAAATTTTCCCCGTGGTTTCACAGAATTTGAGGGGAAAGATTTTATTACATAGAGAATAGTTGACATCTGGGATTTACTACCTACCAGTGGCAGAGGTGGAATCAGATAGTCAAAGTCATACTTTATTGATCCCAGGGGCAAGTGGTTTTCGTTACAGTTGCACCATAAATAATTAAATAGTAATATGTAAATTATGCCAGGACACAATTACCACGTTTTAACAGGCACTTGAAAAGGCACAGCATAGGAGATATGACCTAATGTGGGCATATGGGATTGGTGTACAAGGGTAAAGAAGTTTGCATTTCCATGGTTGGTGGGCAGAAGGGCCCATTTCTGAGCTGTACAACTGTCACACTATAATCCTGACATTGTCTGTTATTATCTCTGCCAGCAAGTGCAGCAACAAAATGAGCCCTATTATCTACCTAACTACAGGCTGGTAAAGTTATCTTCCATTAATAATGAAAATTGCTCCTAAATGTTTTGTAATTAAGTGTATTTAATTACAAAGCCCATTATGTTCATTCTGCTCCAAAGAAATTTGTGCCTCCAGCTCATCAGTTTTAAATGCATAAAACTCATTTTAAGCTCGTCTACAAAGCAATTTTTTAATCAATTCCTGTTATACCTTTTCCTATATGCTTCACCATTTTAGTCATTTCTTCTTGTTCCCTAACCTATGCACCCTACCTACATCACTTGTTATGTTCCTAGCAAACTAATCACAGCTGTGGCTCAATGGGTCACACTCTCATCCTGTAATGAGAATATTGTGGGTTCAAGTGGAACTGCATGGTTAGTGTTGGTCTCTTTGGATATTTCCCACTCAGATGGGCCTAAAATATCTCTCAGCACTACTTTGGAAAGTAGCACAGGCATTATCATCAGTGCCCTAGCTAATACTTATTCCTAGTTAAAAACACCAAAATAGTTATCAATCAAACAATACTGGAAATACTCAGCAGGTTAGGCAACATCTACACAATTAATGTTCATGTAACAGCCAGAGACTCTAAACTCTAATTCCTTCCCTGAACTCCCTCACATCCTTTTGATATTTATAAGACATCTTTCTCTTTACAAACATCTTTAAAACATGTTTCAACCTTGTATCAGCTTTAAATTGCAAAGACAGAGAAAACACTAATTCTGGTGAGTTTGAATGACACAAGAGGTGGTGATGCCAGCTGAAAGGCGATCAACAAAGTAAACCCAGAATAGCTGTAAAGAAAAGGAAAGCGATGTAAATTGGAGGATTTTAAATACCCTGAGAGAAGAGACAACCGAAAATTGAATACTGGAGAAGGGAGTTGCAAGAGTGGAAATAACTGATTATCTGAAACGATTGAATTCATCGTTAACTTGTGAAAAGGTATAAAGTTATGAGTTTAAACCTAAGATCATCGGCACTTTGTAGTCATGGGCTAACCTCAGTGTACAATGGAAGTGGCTCGGTGGCCGAATGACCTTTACGCAAAAAACCAGCTCACGGACACGTGCTTTAATTTCACTTTCTCATTCTTATGACAAACCGCACAATTTGATTTAGTCTTTCATACAAAGGTGTTAGGCAACAACAACTGTGTGAAACCCAGGCTAACTACATTCTTGCTAATGCGACACATAATCAAACAAATTATAAGGATACAGATGCCCAAGACGATGGCTCCAATAGCTAAGCCCGTGATCACATTCCTTCCGCGCCGCTTCTGAAGATTTTTCTGCCATTGAGCCAGCTCTACTTTTCGCATAAACTCTAGTTGTTCTTGAGTCAAGTTATCTTTCTTCGGGTCGATACGCTTAGCAAATTTCGCGTCACCCGGTGAATTTCCTTCCGCCATGTTTCTAAATCACCAACGAAATGCGTATGCGGAAGGTCAAGTACGGAAAGTTGAAGAGCGGACGTCAAAACAGCAACGCGATTTCTTCCCGGTCCACATTTTTCGCAATGTCTAAAGAAAGAACAGCGTGTATTCCGTTTTAGGTGTGAAGTGAACACAAAATCCAAAGCATTACACTCCCAGCTTTCGGTAACTGTGGAATAGAACATAATGAAAGAAAATTTTAACTGTGTGGAGGGAAATAGGATTAGCGTTTCTGGTTAATCAACGGTTACTGATGTGAGATAATAACTTTTACTTTCCACTTAAAACTGTCTGATGCGCTGAATATTTACAACAATTTTCTCCTTTACTTTAGATTTATGCTGTTTAATTAATACAAATGTCAAATATCAATAGTATAGAAAGGTCATAAATATATTGCAAAAATAAACGCTGCTTCTCTAGCTACTTTTGAGACATTCTCCTTTTGGTTAGAGGAGACACAAAAGAATGCAAATCCTGCAATCTGAAGCAACAAACTACAGGAACTCAGCGGTTCGAGCAGCATCTGTGGGAGGAAAGGAATTGTCCACACTTTGGGTTGAAACTGCATCAGAAACTTGCGCCAAAATCTAGATTGCTCGTTAGGTTCTGCAAAGGGCTGGGACATTTCTGATGTATTAATTGTGTCCTTTACCACTGTTGTGTATTTAGAATTTCAGTAATATCGTAAATATATTGTTTGTTTAAGCATTCTTTGTTGTTACATAATTCATTACAGTTTATATGTAGAAGTATGTGAATGGCATAGGTCATTATGCCGCCACTTCATAAGTGCGCACCTCACTAAGGTAGGAATAAAGTAGACACGCTTATCTGTGTTTTTCTTTCAATTAGTTTTATGGTTTGGAGTTACAAAGCGTTACAGAAGTAACAAGTAAGTTTTAAAATGAACCTGAGATGACCATCTACCTGTTGAAGCACAGCACATTTTTTTACATTACAAGGGGGATAGAGAGACAGACAAGTTAAATAAAAAGCCACAATTTTTTTGGAAGCGCAGCAAGATGGTACAGTTTATTAAAAAGGCAAAAAAATGGACATAGTTCATGGGTCTAAGTTTTAAAAAAACAGAAATGGGTGGCTACATTGAAAAGACAGATGTGTTCGGTTGCACAACAGATAACTGGATGATGTATACTGAATGAATTGAGCAGTATTTTAAGGCAAATGGAATAGCTGATAAGAAACGAGTGCCAGTTTTGCTGAGTGCCATTGGTGGAAGAGCATACAGTTTGCTTAGAAGTTTAACTGCACCAACCAACACAGCCAGATGAGCTTTGCTGATATCATGAAAGTAATGCAGGAACTTTTAGAACCTAAACCATTGCAGAATGCTCTGGGTTTCATAAGCAGAATCAAAAGAAAGGAGAGTCCATTTCGGCTTATGTGATTCTCAGATCAGAGATGAGCTTAATGATGCACTGAGAGATCATTCAGTTTGTAGAATCTTGCAAGAAAGCAGTCAAAAACAGTTCCTAACTGAATGCTAGTGGACCTGGAAAAGTCCAGGTGATAACACTAGAAATCAAATTGACTTTATTACTATAGACCAAAGATTTAGAAACTCAGTGACTCAATGCAAAACATATCCAGGTGCAGACTGTAATTGTGACCATAACCCAATAGTATGTCATGTAAAAGTAAAACTGAAAAAACTAAAGAAGCAAAAACCTGAACAATCCCTTGATTACTTACAATTAATTAAAGAAGAAAACTTAAGACAAAAATTTACAATTGAAGTAAGGAATAGATTTCAAAGTCTAGAAATAGAATCTGTTGAAGATGATAGCAATCATGTAGAAATGAAATTTAACTCTCTAAAGGATGCCTTGGTAGAATCAGCAAAGTCTGTGATTCTTCAAAAAGAAAGAAAGCACAAAGAATAAATGGATGACAGATGAAACCAAAAATCTAATGGAAGAAAGGAGACGGAAGAAAACAGATCCTATAGAATATAAATCCTTAGATTAAAAAAAGTTAAAAGCTTATGTCAAAAAGCCAAAGAAGAGTGGTTAAACCAGGAATGTGAGCAAATAGAAAGAATCCCTATTACTGATCCAAAAAAGGTTACATCAACAAATCAAGAATATCACTGGTAAAAAGCTCCTCTGTTCTTCAGGTGGATGTTTGAAAGCAAAGGACGGTACCATTATCATGGAAAAAGATGAGATTATGAACAGGCGGACTGAGTATATTCAGGAATTGTTTGAAGACGATCGAGGCGAAAAACCGGAAATTAAGAAAAACATTGAAGGTCCGAGTATTTTAAAATCTGAAGTTCGTAATGCAATAAATAAGATGAAGAAAGGAAAGGCAGCAGGTCCTGATGAATTAGTAACAGAACAAATTATTGCCCTTGAAGATTATGGAATTGAAAACCTTACAGATTTAATCAATGACATTTATGAGACTGGAATAATACCAGAAGAGATGAAAAATTCAGTATTTATCACTCTTCCTAAGAAAGCTGGAGCAATAGAATGTGAATTACATAGGACCATAAGTTTAATGAGTCATATCACCAAGATACTTCTAAGAATTTTGATGACAGGAGCTGAAAGTAAGATACAAGCTGAAATAGGCAAAGAACAATGTGGTTTTGTGAAAGACAAAGGTACAAGAAACGCAATATTGATGTTGAGGATACTATCAGAACGAGCTATTCAAGTGCAAAAAGATTTGTTTGTTTTATCGACTACAAAAAAGCATTTGATAAAGTGAAGCACAATAAGTTATTTGAAATATTACAGAAAACTCTAGATCTAGATTCGAAACACCTCTGCCTAATCAGAAATCTCTACTGGGAACAAACTGCCGCTGTAAGAATAGATGGAGAAGTGAGTCAGTTTACGAAAATCAAGAGAGGCATTAGATAAGGGTGTGTTTTCCCCCCTGATTTATTTAATGTGTACAGTGAAACAGTATTACAAAAAATAAGAGACATCTTGGGAATCAAAGTTGGCGGTGAAAACATCAATAATTTCAGATATGCGGATGACACTGTGTTAATTGCAAGTATGGAGGAAGAACTACAAAACTTAATTGATATAATTGTTGAAGAAAGTGCAAAAATGGGTCTATCTATCAATTGCAAAAAGACAGAATGTATGGTGATATCCAAAAAGAAGGAGAATCCTATCTGCAGGCTGAGAATAAACAGGGAAGACATAAAACAAGTACAGAACTTTTGCTACTTAGGAAGCTGGGTGACATCAGATGGCAGGTGCGACTTGGACATCAAAAGAAGAATAGGGATGGCAAAAGACACCTTTACAAGAATGAAGAGTACACTGACCAATACTAAACTAGGCATGACAACCCGCCTCAGAGTACTGAAATGTTATGTTTATCCAGTTATGTTATATGGCTCAGAATGTTGGACAATATCTAGTAACATGAGGAAATGAATTGTAGCAGCAGAGATGTGATTTTTGAGGAGGATGCAAAGAATATCATGGACGAAACGAATATCTAACGAGGATGTCATGAACAGAGCAAACACAAAAAGAGAAATAATGTATGAGATCATGAAAAGGAAACGTAACTTCATTGGACATGTGATTAGGAAAGAGGAGTTAGAATGCACGGTAATTATGGGAAAGACTGAAGGGAAGAAAGAAAGAGGAAGACAAAGACAAATGATGATGGAGACAGCAGCCAGAGAACTGGAAATGAATACCAATGAATTGATCCACTTGACCCGAAACAGGAGTGTGTGGGCCATGGCAGTCAAAGCTCAAACTGGGCACAGCTCCTGATGATGATGATGAACTGAAGTACAACTCAGATGTAAAACAGCAGTTGAAATCACTGTAGCAATGGAAACAGCAGCTAGAGACGAGATTGAGTTGCCATCAGGAATAAAAGTGAGCATGAACAAAATTGCAATGCCTAAACAGAAACCTGCCTGGCTGAAAAATTGTGTCACCATTGTGGCAGGGGCATACATACACCAGATCACTGCAGGTTTAAAGGCAATATGCAGAAAATACAGCAAAGTAGGATACATACAAAGAGCAGGCTGGGCAGACAAAAATAAATGAAATGCAGGTAGAAGAGAAAAAGATTTAAAAAAAGTCAAGCTGCAGTTTCAAAAAGAGCACTAATCTGCATGCTGTTGATGGAAAAATCTGATAATGATGAAATTGACATAGGATTTACAATGTGAAAACTATCAGGAAACAAGCAATATGGCTTACACCAGAAGTGAACAGCAAATTAATGAAAATGGAATTGGACACTAGCTCGGCTGTTTCAGTCAGTCCACAAAATGAGTTTGAACAGCATTTCAAAGATACTAAACTGAAACCTACAGATATCCAAATAAGATCTTTTTTACTGGAGAATGACATTCAGAACAGTGAAATGTAACAACCAATAAGCCACATTGGGCTTGTATGTGGTAAAAACAGGGGGGGGTCAGCATTGTGGGAATGTGATTGGCTGAGACAACAACAACTTGATTGTAGTTGTAGATCAAGTTTTACAAAGCCCGTCTGGTTCCTTATATTATCTGTAATAATGTAGCCAGTGAGCTAGATTGCATGGAGGCTGAAGGAATCCTTCCCAAGGTTGAGTGGAGCCCATAGGCAATGCCAGTGGTCCCAGTAGCCAAGAAGAATGAGTCTATGCTGTTCCAACAATTCACCAGCTAAGCTGTTCCTGGGTCGTCCCTTGTGCTCACACTTGGATCTCTTCAAATTCAGTCTCAGAAGGAGTATGCAGGACAAGCAGCTGAGACAAATTGAAGTCTCCTCAAACAAGGAGGTTCAATGTTTCACTCCTGGACAAGCAGTCCTGGTGAGGGTCTACAGAGATGATCAAATGTGGATACTCAGAAAGATTAAGGACAGAACTGGCCCTGTGGAAATTGCGTCTGATGTCATCTGGAGACGATACATTGTTCAGTAGAGGAGAGCAGAGTCAATTGTTAGTGAAGAAAGGTGACAGAGCTTAAAGAACCACATCCTGCAGTCCCAAAGTCAACTCCTACAACCACCACAGAGGAGGCCCCAGAGCCTGAGATTGTTTCACAGCCACAAGTCTCACTGGCCCCTTGTCAGGGAAGACATTATCCCATAAGAGTAAGAAATCCTCCACGGCGATTAAATCTTTAGGCCTGAATGGGAGAATTAAAAATTTACTATGCTGTGGATGTCTATATAGTAGTTGTATTTTATATATATATATATAAAATATGTGTGTGTATATAAGTTGAGATGCATTCTATATTGAGTTGGAGTTTATAGCTAAGCAGGGAAGGAAGTTGTGTATTTAATATTTCAATACCTTTTGACTAATATTGTAAATATATTGTTTGATTAAGAATTCTTTGTTGTTTCATATTTCATGCCAGGTTTTATGTAAAAGTACTGTATGTGAATGGCATACGTCATTACACCACCACACCACATCATAAGTGCGTGCCTCACTTAAGTAAGAATGAAATAGACACTTTTATCCCTGGCTCCATGTTTTTCTTTTGATTAGTTTTACATTTTCGAGTTACAAAACATAGCAGCTACAACAGTCACTTTGGCAAAAGTACTTCACTAACATAAAGTGCTTTAGGAAATCCTGAAGTCATCAAGGATGCTGCAAAAATAAGTTTTTTTAAAGCTGTTGAGCAAGCTTCCATTTCTGAGCACTGGGTGGCACTACAGGACTGTAAAAAAGGAGGTTCACTTCATAACAAATGAATTATTAATCCTTGTTTTGAATAGACTTAGTAAGAGACTCTATGGCCCTCTTGGGTAGTAAATTCCAAAGATTCACATCTCCTTGGGAAGAAATTCTTTCTAACACTCTCCTGAATGGCTGATATCTTATCTTGAGACTGAGGACCCTGATTGTGAATAACAATAGACAATAGGTGCGGGAGTAGGCCATTCAGCCCTTCGAGCCAGCACCACCATTCACTGTGATCATGGCTGATCATCCACAATCAGTACCCTGTTCCTGCCTTCTCCCCATATCCCTTCACTCCGCTATCTTTAAGAGCTCCATCGAACTCTTTCTTGAAAGAATCCGGAGAATTGGCCTCTACTGCCTTCTGGGGCAGAGCATTCCACAGAATCACAACCCTCTGTGTGAAAAAGTTTTTCCTCAACTCTGTTCTAAATTGTCTACCCCTTATTCTTAAACTTAGCCAAGAGAGTCATTATTTCTGTGTCAAGCCCCATGGAACTTTGTATACTTCAATGAAATAATCTCTCATTCTTCTAAACTCAAGGGAGTCTGATTTTCCAGCTATTGAGCAACATTTTTCAAATACAAATATTTTTCAATTCCAATAATATGTTTAATTAAGTAAAATTTCAGAAATCAAAACAGCATTTCTCATTATTTTTGCAGAGCAGTCAAGAGGAAGAGAAATAGTTAAGTTGAAGAAGTGGAAACAAATAGGCTTGGTCAGTACAAAATGGATCTTTGTGCAGTGGGATCACACTGGTATTTGGACATCTGGTTAGTGTCAGTGCAGGAGTACAGCTGAGACAGCTTTTCAGTTGAGATTGCCCCTGAGAACATCCCCACTAAACCTGGACACTGAGGAAAACTGATATGGGTATTCTGATGTGCATAAATATATTAGGATACTGTGTACCACAGACAGACTGGTTAATTGTACAAGGTTATTGAAGATCAGGTTGCTAAGGTGATTATGGAAGGCAGTAGGAATATGAGATATAAGGAAAGTGATGGACTCACAGATATGCAATTGGCTGTAAATCAAGGCAATGTCCAGAAGATATGCATATAAGATATACATAGGTGCCTCACAGGATGATCGAGATTGCCAAATCTTGTTAATATCCAGTGTAGAAGACCCCAAGTCAGGCACTCAAAGAAGAATCAAGGTGACACTGCAGCATAGCAAAATTAGAACGCCAGTGACCCGGGTTCAGTTCTGCCGCTGTCTGCAAGAAATTTGTATGTTCTCTCCATGACTGTGTGGGTTTCCTCTGGGTGCTCAGGTTTCCTCCCATATTCTAAAGACATATGGTTAAGTAAGTTAACTAGTCACGTGTGTAATGGGGCATTGCGGGCTCATTGGGCCAGAAGGGCCTGTTACCATGCTGTATCTCTAACCAAAATAAACTGCTCAGACTGAATCATGGCCAGGTTCATCTGGAGCGAGTAATACACTATATAAGTACAAGTACTATGCTTTGAAAGTTGTGAAACTAACCCAGGAGTTGTGTAACTAAAACATTAATGAGTTTTGTTTGAAACTACAAATTGATTATTTCAGTTGTTTAAACTAATTGTGATTAATAAAGAATACTGGTTATCAGGCAAAGCCATTGTCTGGTGTGTTTTATCATGTGCTATAATTGACAACACTTTCAACATAAAACCCCAGGTTCTCTACTAAAATCTTAATGGTATTAAGGCAGGAAAAGTGTACAGTATATACTTAAAAATAAATCAACACTGAAACTGAAATAACATTGTATCAATAACAATTGAATCTTAAATTAAAATGACAAAGGTGCTGGTGTTTTAGTTGACATAACAAATTTCCTCAAACTCCTAATGAAGTATAGCTGCTGTCTTGTCTTCTTTATAGCTGCATCGATATGTTAGGATCAGGTTGGATCGTCAGAGACATTAACACCCAGGAACCTGAGTTTGCTTACTCTCTCCACTTCTGATCCCTCTATGAAGTCTGGTGTCTAGTGTGTGTTCCCTCATCTTACCCTCCCTGAAGCCCACCATTAGTTCTTTGGTCTTACTGACGTTGAGTGCAGGGTTGTTGATGCGACACCACTCAACCAGCTGGTACATCTCACTCCTGTATGCCCTCTCATCTCTATCTGAGATTCTGTCAACAATGGATATATCATCAGCAAATTTATAGATGGCATTTGAGCTGTGCCTAGCCACACAGTCATGGGTATAGAGAGATATTTAAATTATCCTTAGCGACAGGTGAGATGCCAGAGGATTGATGCCAATGTTGTTCCAGGAAATTATAGGCTGATGAGTCTGACATCAGTTGTGGGAAAGTTATTGGAAGGCATTCTAAGGGACCGGATATATAAGTATTTGGATAGACATGGACTGATTAAGGATAGTCAGCATGGCTTTGTGCGTGGTAGGCCGTGTCTAACCAATCTTATAGAGTTTTTTGAGAAAGTTACCAGGAAAGTTGATGAAAGTAAGGTATCAGATGTTGTCTACATGGATTTCAACAAGATCTTTGACAAGGTCCTGTATGGGAGGCGGGGGGGTGGTCGGTCAAGAAGGTTCAGTCGCTCAGTATTCAACATGAGGTTGTAAATTGAATTAGATATTGGTTTTTTGGTGAAGCCAGAAATGGTTGCCTCTCTGACTGGAGGCCTGTGACTAATGGATTGCCACAGGGATTGGTGCTGGGTCTGTTGTTGTTTGTCATCTATATCAGTGGTCTGGATGATAATGTGGTTAACTGGATCAGAAAATTTGCAAATGACACCAAGATTTGACATGTAGCAGACAGCAAGAAAGACTATCATGGCTTGCAAGGGGATCTGGACCAGCTAGAAAAATGGGCTGAAAAATGGCGGATGGAATTTAATGCAGACAAGTGTGAGGTGTTGCATTTCCCTAGAATCAACCAGGGTAGGTCTTACACATTGAATATTAACACACTGAGGAGTGTGGTAGAGCAAAGGGATCTGGGAATACAGGTCCATAATTCATTGAAAGTGGTGTCGCAGGTTGATAGGTTTATAAAGGAAGCTTTTGGCACATTGGCCTCCATAAATCAAAGTATGGAGTACAGGAGATGTGATGTTATGTTGAAGATGTACAAGACATTGGTGAAACCTACTTTGGAGTACTGCGTGCAGTTTTAGTCACCTACCTACAGGAAAGATGTAAATAAGGTTGAAAGAATACAAAATTTTTCAAGTATGTTGCGGTGTCGGGAGGACCTGAGTTATATGGAGAGATTGAATAAGATAGGACTTTATTCCTTGGAACGTAGAAGATTGAGAGGAGATTTGATAGTGATATACAAAATTATGAGGGTATAGATAGGGTAAATGCAAGCAGGTTTTTTCCACTGAACTTGGGTGGAGCTACAACTAGAAGTCAAGGTTAAGGGTAAAAGGTGAGAAGTTTAAGGGGAATATGAGGGACAACTTTTCCACTCAGAGAGTCACAAGAGTGTGGAACGCGTTGACAGTGCAAGTACATGCAAGCTTGATTTCAACATTCAAGATAAGTTTGGATAGGTACGTGGATGGTAAGGGTTATGGAGAGCTATGGTCCCAGTGCAGGTCAATGGGAGTAGGCAGTTTAAATGGCTCACCAAAGACTAGATGGGCTGAATGGCCTGTTTCTGTGCTGTACTTTTCTTTGACTCCATGACAACTTTAATAATAGACCACAAAATAACAAGCCACAGGGAGCCACAAAACAATAGAGAACAGAAACTAAATACTGTACAACAGACAACAAGGTGAACTTTAGGCAGGGAGACTGAAAGAAACTGGTCAAGACCAGTTGGTTTAATGAGTGAATCAGGTGTCATGAGCCCTGCGGCTTGCCATGGAGCATTGAGGTTCTAGGGTTTTTGAGTACCTGTATTTACTAATCAATATCTTAACTAGAGTTGATAAGCCCTTGTGTTTTTGGTTCAATCTTGTCAAGTTAATTGCTGCTGGCACATTTCCTGCATTCTATGATTATTTAAAGAGGACTCTCATTCAGGGCCTTGGGGGAGGGGTCACATTCACGGTCACGGTCACTGTGTCAGAGAGAATGAATTGTCTTGTGGTGTCGCTCAGTCACTCCTCTGAGGCCCTGTTGGTATTCCAATGTCAAACCTTGTTTCTGTCTCTTCTTGGGGGTCCTGCTGTTCTCTGAACCTGAGTCCAGACTTTCAAGAGCGCACCATGACAGAGTGACCCCCTTCCCCATCACCCTACGGACCCAGTGGAGGTTCTTGGCTTCTCTGGTCTATGTTCAAGAATTTTTCCAAGGTTCTCTGGGTCAACAAGGTTTATAAGATCTCCCATGTTATGCCTTCTTTTTCAGAGCTATATGCTATGCTTCTGAGTCAAATGCTATGTTTCCAAGCTATAAGCTAAGTTTCTGAGTTGTATGCAATGTTTCCAAGTTATATGCAATCTTTTCCAGTCATGCGCTGTTTCTGAGTCAAGTGCAATGTTTCTGAGCTATATGATCTGTTCTAGATTTTCCAGCACTGCCCCCAAGCCTTGTGTTTTTTCAGACCTGCCATGGGACCATCAGAATTGTTCCAGATTTTTCCAGCGCTGCCTCGAGCTCCAGATCTGCCTTGTGTTTTTCAGATCCGGCTTGAGAGCTCCCTGGGCTGTCACGTGCCAGACTTATAGGGGGAGGTACTGTCATGAGCCCTGCATCTTGCCATAGAGTGAGGTTCTAGGGTTTTTGAGCATCTGTGTTTACTATTCAATATCTTAACTAGAGTTGATAAGCCCTTGTGTTTTCAGTTTAATCTTGTTAAATTAATAGTAGCTAGCATGTTTCTCGCTTTCCATGATTACTCTTGGGGGGGGGGTCATTGTGTCAGAGAGAATGAAATGGCTTGAGGTGTTGCTCAGTCACTCCTCCGAGACTCTGTTGGTGTTCCGATGTCAAACCTCTTGTTTCTGTCTTCGTGAGTACACCATGACACAAAGACTGTGGATGAGAACTGGGGTTAAATAGGCTGCAGGTCTGGAACAGGTGGCAGGTGAATCCTATTACCTGGGAGGAGACTGGAAGGTGCCTGCATGTGTAGGCAGGGACATATCAGCGGGAGCAGGCCTGACAGCTAACCTATGAGTTTTTAACAATGAATTAGTGTTAGGGAGCAAAACTGCTGCCTGAATGTTGTCAGTCATCTCCACTGTGTTAAACAGGATAGCAGCATTATTGGTAATGAGCAAGGCCGAGTTGTCCAGATTAATAGGGAATGGGAGTGAATAAATAACATGATATAATTTTGGAAGGGGATCTGTGAATATTACTTCCCTATTTCTGAACGTTGCTGCATGCAGGCAGGGACTGCTTCAGTTCTCAAAACGTCGTGAATGGAATTGATCATCAAACATTCTCCCTTCTGACATGAAGATCATTGATGATCAGTTGAAAATGACCAGAAGTGGAGACTCCTCTGATGAACTACCGATGAGTTACTTCCAGCAATCTGCCCTTTGTTCCAAGCGTTCCTTCTGCTTTCCTTAATCTAAATAGAGTCTTTGTAAAATACGTGAAAGTACGCTCTGGAAACACTTCATCAGCTACGAAGTGCTCTGGGAGATCCTGACAAGTTACCTGCCCTTCCACATTCATTCTAAGTTAAAATGATGGCTTGAGTAGACCTCTTGAGTTTCACTTTGGCCTTTGATGCCGATGACACTGGGCGCGAAACAAGCGGGAACTGCCGACACTCCGTCTGCGCCGTCCACTTGCGTGGTCTGGTGCCACGTGACTGCCAGCGTGTGAGGAGTGTGTCGCCATTTGCTTCGCGCCTTCCCGGAGTCGGGTAGACCATGTAGGAATTTTGCCAGTTTGAATTTTTCTCACACCTCTCGGTTGATCAAGAACGTTAGGCGCGTGTGTTGACGCGAGCAGACCACACACGGTTTTGGGCCTCGGTTCGGAGTTGAAGGAAGATGAAGAAGGCGGTGGTCGTGAAGGCGGGCCAGAGTCAGGGCTGTTCCCAACCGCCCCCTGCACTGGCGTTCATCGCAAGAGATATGCTGGAGGAGTTTCTGGTGGATGTGACAAAAAAGAATGAAAATAACCTGTTGAAACCGTCCCAGCACGCGGGATCTTTCAAAAAGTTACGATTAATAGGTGAGGCCAGGCGTCTGCCTATCGAGTTCAGAAGCAGCTCTGTGTACTTTTCACTCACAAGTAACTTCTCTCCTTCTCTCTATCTCTCTCATCATAGAATTTATTTTCCTTCTCTGTGATCGATTGGGGCTTCATCAGCTAATCAGATACCAAGCAGTGGAACTACTAGATAGGTAATGAGCATTGCTATTAGCTAGTGAATTCTTGGTGACATTTTAAGTTTGACGACTGAGGAATATGCTGCATGGTGTTGAAAAATACTATTTCAGACCCCACCTTGAATTATAATGTAGAAAACAATTATTAAAATAAATTCATTCCACTCTTACTTTTCAAATGATGACCAGGTTCTGCTTCAATTTGCCTACTGGAGCAGCAGGTCCACAGCAGATGCCATTTCATTGGCTCTTCACTCAAACCTGGAACATCAGGTCAGCAAAGACGCATATATCAGGATGCTCTTTATTGACATTCAGTACCATCATCCCCTCTAAACTAACCTATAATCTCCAAGTCCTTGGCCTCAGTACCCCCTTTGGATCCTTGACTCTCTCACTTACAGACCCTAGTCAGTTCGGATTGGCAACAACTTCTCCTCCACAATCTCCATCAGCCCAGGTATATCACAACAATGTGCGCGTAGCTCCCTGCTCTACTCACTTTTATACATACGACTGTTGAGTCTAAGCACAGTTCCAATACCATATTCAAGTTTACTGACATCAAAGGTGGTAATGAATCAGTAAAAAGGAGGGAGATTGAAAATCTGGTTGAGTGGTGCCACGACAACAACCTCTCACTGAATGTCAGCAAGGCCAAAGAGCTGATTACTGACTTCATGAAGAGGAAACAGTTGGTCCTTATCGGGGGATCAGAGGTGGAAAGGGTCAGCAACAATTTCCTCGGTGTTCTGGATCTGCCTTGGGCTTACCACAAAGAAAGCAAGGCAGCGCCTCTACTTCCTTAGAAGTTTGCAAAGATTTTATATGATGTCTAAAACTTTGACAAACTTCTGTAGATATGTGGTGGAGAGTATATTGACTGGTTGCATCATGACCTGGTATGGAAATACCATTGCCCTTGAACAGAAAATCCTAAAAGTAGTGGATATGGTTCAGTCCATCACAGGTAAAACTCTTCCCATCGTTGAGTACATCTACACAGAGCGCTGTTGCAGGTCCCCACAACCCAGGCCATGCTCTCTTCTTGCTGCTGCCATCAGGAAGAAGGTACGGAAGCCTCAGAACCCATACCACCAGGTTCAGGAAGTTATTACCCCTCAACCATTAGGCTCTTGAACCAGAGGGGATAACTTCACTCATGCCATCACTGAACTGTTCCCACAATCTATGGACTCACTTTCAAGGACACTTCATCTCATATTCTCAAATTTATTGCTTATTTATTATTTTGTATTTGCAGTTTATTGTCTTTTGCACATTGGGTGTTTGTCCTCTTGGGTGCGGTCTTTCATTGATTCTGTTGTGTTCTTAGATTTACTGAGTATGCTCACAAGAAAATGAATCTCAAGGCTGTATATGGTGACATAGATGTACTTTGATAATAATGTTACTAAACTTTGAATAGTTATGCAGCACGGACACAGACCCTTTGGACCAACTAGCCCACACTTACTTAGATACGAATCAAAACTAATCCCATTGTCTACGTTTGGACTATATCCTTTACCATCTTCTGTCCCCAAATTAGTCCCAAGGATGTTTTAAACATTGTATTTGTAACTGCTTCTACCACCTCTGGCAATTTGTTCCATATACCCACCACTCTCTGTGTGCCCTTCAGATCCCTTTTAGTTTGAATTCGTTCCCCTCGCACCTTAAAATCTGCCCCTTACTCTTGGAAAAAGCCTTTGACACTAATCTATTCATGCCCCTCATAATTTTATACACTTCTATAAGGTCACCCTTCAGCCTTCTTTGCTCCAGGGAACACAGTCTCAGTCTATCAAATCTTCCTTTAAACATAACTCCTTCACTGCAGGCAACATCCTTATGAATCTGTTCTACACCCTCTATAGCTTAATCATATCCTTCCTATACTTAATAAAAATGAAAAAAAAATTAAAGCAGTTGAGGTGCGTCAAACTGAAGCTCATATGAATTGCCCACAGAACACCATAATTCACAAGTTCTTAGTGGAGTAATGGAAACAAAAGGGGTAGCTAAAAGTCCAATATTATGAATAAACACCCAATCCAAATGACAGTGAAGAAAATGTTCTTGGATAAAAACACCATTTTCAGCGATGATCCTCTGTTGAGTAATTTCGACATTTGAGCTATACGTTATTGCTGAAAAGTCCTGCCCTGTACCATCAGCTTCCTGGTATTTCATAGACGATAGCCAGTAGGAGGATCAGACTGGTCTTTTTTTTTTACCTTTTCCATTGTTAATTTGTCTCCAAAGTGTGATATGTCCTGTCTCACAAGATGATGTTTGTACGTTAGTCCTGAACTAATCAAGTCTAATTTCTGATGTCTATGTCAGACTTGATGATGTCCTGTCTACCACAGCTTATGTTGGATGATCATTACTTTGGTGACATTGGCATTAGAAAAGAAGTTGGCAGTCATGTGATGTTCCATCCACTTTCAATCATCATTCTTTTGGAAGTAGCACCAGCAAAAGTTACTGGTTTATCAAATGATTCTTGAAAATGATCCAGGTTTCACAGCTGTGGAATAGAGTTTGAACTGGAAATTTTATATGGGCCCCAATGTCATAACCATTGAACACTCAGTAACTCAGCCCTTTAAAAATAAAACTGGCATTTCAGCTCCTGTACCCTTGGGTGAGATATGATAACTTTGCAAAATGTTTTGCATTCATTTTAAAGTCACCATGAAACCTGAATCATTTATGAAGTTTTAAATTCATTGTTTCATTACTTCACTATAAAAACAAGAGTTATATTAGATTGTTTGCATCCAGTAGCAGTAATTTTTTTAAAAGAAAAGAGTAAATTTAGTAGAAGTATGATGCAATTTGTAAGGAAATAATATCCACCTGGATAAGAGTTCATCTTAGGGGAAAGTAATATCCACTAGAGTATGAACAACCTATAAGTTATGAACTAAATTAAGCTAAACTAAATAAAACAGGATTATTTTGAATAGCAATAGAGGAGGAGCAACTGAGAGGAAATAAAGCCTGATATCAGACTTCAATGGCAGACTCTTAAAAATGTGTTTAAAGTACACCAAGGCATCATGGATAATAAAGGAGTTTCTGCGAGTACGCATTAATGATAATGTAAAAAAGGAAAGGTACGTTACATCCGGAGTTCCTCCGGTTAGTGGACGATTTCCCTCTATGCCTCTCTGACGTAGTGGGGAACTGCGTATGAGGCAAGTTACTGCGGTGGTTTACCATTGCCTTCTGTCGGGTGAGTCTCCAAAGAGATCACCAGCTCGTAACCCAGCATGGATGGAAAGCGTGCAGGGGAGCTGGCTGGATTTGAACTCGAGACCTTTCGTCCCGAAGTCCAGCAGAGAGGGAAAAGAAAAGAAAAATTGAAAAGTTAAGAGTTCGCACAACTTGAGAAAATTTCATAATGACTTCTTAAGAATTTATAAGATTTGAAAAAATATGACAACACCAACTATAACAACATTTGATATTTGCTTTATTTTGCAGGTTTATGATTCAATACATTGATAAACTGTATTCATCTACGTGCTCAGATTCAAACAATGATACAGAAAACTCTGACTGGATACTGGCGCAGACTACAATCCAAGAACATTTTGTGCTACGAATCATGTCTTGTGTTCAAATAGCAAGCAAGATTTCATTCTATTACCAAGTAATATTTTTAGAACATACCTGTATAATGTCATCAGGATATTCAATACAAGTTCTGTCTTGATGTTTTACCAGAATACAAAATGTGATTTTTTTTTTAAACTTACCTCTTCTTTCAGAGTGTTAATAATACCATGGCCCTTAAATTCCTTCGTTCTCATGGCTACTTATACAAAAGTGAAGATCTCCTGGATTCAGAGCTCCTTGTTCTCAAAACTCTGAATTTTCAAGTCAATGTTCCTTCCCCTTTCACACACACTGAACTACTAATAGTAATCATGGGTGAGTCCAAAAATTGTAATTAATATTTATTAAATATAAGGTGTATTTTAATCAAATGTTTAATCTCTGGGAAGGAATTGATTAAGAATGCAAATTTAGAGAAGAGAAATTATTCCTTTGGTCCAGTGATCATCACTCAAACAATAACATAAAATTAGATGATCAGGTCATGGTCACAGTGTTGTTTGTGGAATTTTCTGAGCCCGTATTAGTTGCCTCATTTTTAATGCTACCACATAGGATATATTTCAAAATGCACTCATTAGGCTGCAGAGCTCTTTAGAATTTCCTGAGCAAAAGGTGCCATAGCAATGTAAGATTTTAATTTAAGGACAGGTATAGATTTCCCTTTTCCTTTTACAGTTTTTTCTCAAGGCTTCCCTGTCATTGTACAGTATACTTAATCAATGTTTCTTTACCCACTTTTACTCCCACCCTTAAGAATCTGGAGACAAGCTCTGCTTTTATCAAAATCCTACTACTTATTATGTAATCTCTTGACTTGTTCACTCTGTGCAAGTGCACTACTCGCGTTTCTATGGATTCCATTTGTCACTTTCCCAAATATCCCATTTCCCTGCAGTTTACAGCTTTTTAACTAGCCTGGCAATTTTTACATTCACAATTTTCTCCCATTTGTTCATAATTGTTATGTGTCATATAAGTAATTGATATGTGCTATGCAATGCCCAGTGGGCTCCCTCTGCAAACACCTCCCTGATCACTATCATTGAGCTAATTTTAAATGATTTTTTTCAGTCTTGATTCCCTAAGTTTCTTTTTCTGATCAGTCTGCATACGGAACCTTGTCATATGCATTGCTAAAATTTGTGGATAGCATATCCCTTGACGATCCTCCACACTACCTCCTTAAAAAGGTAATTTAAGATGCATATAATCTAGACTGATAATACTGCTTAAGCAGCATTCTTTCTCAAAATTTCTTCTATATTTCTATTGTCAACGTTTCACTGATTTTTGGCTAGAACCTCCACTGTTCCCTACCCTGCCTTAGATGTGTTCATTGTTTTCTCCTCCTTCTATTATATCCAGTATTCCACAATTAATAATAGCTACTGTGTTGTCTCTTTTTCTAACAAAAAATCAATTTTGATCATAGCCATCTTTAACATTTACCTATTTTTATCTTCAACAAACCTTTTAATATCTCTTTGCCCTTAATATATATATATGTTTGAGTTTCTCTTGAGTTTTTTCTCAGTTTCATTTTTAATTTGTGCTTTCTATACCATAAGTTGTCAACTGAAATGACTTCTTGGTTTGCAACCAAGTTTTCCTTTCACCTTATTCAATATACTCCAACATCCAATCCTTTACCATAATGCCAACTGAAATAAAAAACCTCTGCTACACTAAGACTCATACATTCACATAATATAAAAGGTAAATCAATTTGAAACAATCTTTTTCACTTGGGCAGTAACAAAATCAAATCAGCATTGTTTTCAATAATATAAAGTTTTGTTAATTATGTTTAAATGACCAAGTGTTACAGAAATGTTACTTTATAGTAGAATTGATTTTGTGTGCCATTACTTGATTGTGAAAAGTCAGCACAAATAACTTAAAACTATTTTAGACTATTCTTTACAATTACTTAATTGGTTTGAGCATAATTTAACATTACCTTTTTAGGGTATAATAATCCATCTGTTCCAGTTAAACGTCTGCACAGTATCTCTCTGAAGGTGCTGACATATGTTTATCTAAGGAGAAACACTATCTATGAAAGTTTATTAAAAAATATTATTCAAAATTCCATGCCCACTGAACTCCAGAGGCAAGTACTTTTCTTTGTACATTAGTCAGTAATTTTGCTTAAAATTGGTTACATTTGTATTTTTAAAAATTCATAAGCAAGGTATTCTAGACGATGCAAACAAACCCCTCAGTTGACTATGATAATCATTTATTCAAAAAGGCTGTATATTGCAAATCTAATACACAGTGTTCACTTAAATGTTATTTTGTTGCTTTTATATATTTTTTTGAGAAATTTTGCTTTTCTCCCCCCTGTTGGGTAGGAAGATAAATACTGGTATTATTTTAATGAGCATAAACATACTTAGCCCTGGCCAGCAGCAATCTCCTTTTGGGACAACTGGTCACCAACTTCCAGGCTTGTGATTAGAAATATGGAAATTAGAGATCAGCTGAATATTAGATGCTACTGCTTTTGTTTTCCCACTCATCTATTAAACTCACATTAAAATTCAGCAACAGAGCACCAACACACGGAGCCAAGTGGTATAAATAACAGAATCCCATTTATTTAGATGTGGTCGCTAATTTTGCTTAATAAATAACATTTTATGAGTCATTGCTTGTAGCCTTCAGTGCCATTCCAAGACAGCCACAGAATCCCCAACTACCAGTTGATCAATGGATTTGCAAGTTGTAGGTGCATCTGAAGCAAAACCACAGAGGTTAGGCTGTATGGAGCATAATTCAGTCCAATAATTGCTTGGTATAAAAGAAATGTCTCCGTTGCCATTTGAGAGTATTTCCGTGAAGGAAGTCTTTATTGTCACAAATCTGAAAATGAAAGACATATTATTGGTCAGCTTACCTTCGTATTTTCATCTCTTTTTGCTTTTTCAATTGTCTTCTGTAGGTTTTTAAAATGCTCCTAACTCTCTAGCTTCCCCACTAATTTTTGCTTTATTGTATGCCGTTTCTTTTGCTTCTATGTCTTTGACTTAACTTGCCTGATCTTTTTTAGGACGAACGAATGCTGCATCTTCCAAATTACTCCTAGAAACTCCAGCCATTGCTACTCCTCTGTGATTCCCTGCTAGTATTGCCTTCCGGTCAGCTTTGGCCAGCTCCTCTCTCATGCCTCTGTAGTTATCTTTACACAACTGTGATACTGATACATCTGACTTTATCTTCTTCTTAACCTGCAGGACAAATTGGATAATATTATGATTACTACCTCCTAAGGGTTCCTTTACTTTAAGCTCCCTAATCAAATCTGGTTAATTGCACAACACCACATAGTCATAGTCATACTTTATTGATCCCAGGGAAAATTGGTTTTCGTTACAGTTGCACCATAAATAATTAAATAGTAATAAAACCATAAATAGTTAAATAGTAATATGTAAATTATGCTGGGAAATAAGTCCAGGACCAGTCTATTGGCTCAGGGTGTCTGACCCTCCAAGGGAGGAGTTGTAAAGTTTGATGGCCACAGGCAGGAATGACTTCCTATGACGCTCTGTGTTGTATTTTGGTGGAATGAGCCTCTGGCTGAATGTACTCCTGTGCCCACCCAGTACGTTATGTAGTGGATGGGAGACATTGTCCAAGATGGCATGCAACTTGGACAGCATCTTCTTTTTGGACACCATCGTCAGAGTCCAGTTCCATTCCCACGACATCACTGGCCTTACAAATGAGTTTGTTGATTCTGTTGGTGTCTGCTACCCTCAGCCTGCTGCCCCAGCAAACATGATCGCACTGGCCACGACATCCAGAATTGCCTTTTCCATAGTGGTCTTGACAATAAGCTGCTCTAAAATGCCATCTCCTAGGCATTCCACAAATTCCCGCTCTTGGGATCTAAAACTGACTTGATTTTCCCCAATCAACCTGTATATTGAAATCCTTCCCCCCTCCCCATTATAACTCCCCCCAAGGGTCTTTTTACCCTTGCAGTTTCTTAACTCTACCCACAAAGATTCTACCTTTTCTGATCCTGTAACACTTCTAAGGATTTGATTTCATTTTTTGCCAAGAGGCACCCCACCCCCTCTGTGCACCTGCCTCTATTTTCGATAGAATGTGTATCCTTGGAAGATGTTTCAACCATGGTTCTAGTGATGCCCACAACATCATACCAGCCAATTTCTAACTGTGTTATAAGCCCAGTTACCTCATGTATTCAAATAGCAACTTCAGTCCTCTATTCACTACCCTTCTCAATTTTATCTCCATATTACCTGAAGTTAAATTCTTATCCCTTTCTAAACTTTGTCTAATGCTTTATTCTGGAGACTCCTGTAACATTTTCTAGACTCTCCTTCCCTTTTACTTTATCCATAGATTTTCCATAGCATCCTCCTACTATTTTGAAGCCCTATCCATATCCCTAGTTAGTGATTTGCCAGAATCCTGGTCCCAACATAGTTCAGGTGTGCCCATCCCATCGGAACATCTCCCTCCTCCCCTAATACTGGTGCCAGTGTCCCGCAAACTCAAAACCACTTCTCTCACACCAAACACGAGGAAATCTGCAGATGCTGGAATTTCAAGCAACACACATAAAAGTTGCTGGGGAACGCAGCAGGCCAGGCAGCATCTATAGGAAGAGGTAGTCGATGTTTCAGGCCAAGACCCTTCATCAAGGGTCTCGGCATGAAACGTCGACTATACCTCTTCCTATAAGTGCTGCCTGGCCTGCTGCATTCACCAGCAACTTTTATGTGTGTCTCTCACACCAATCTTTGAGATCTTATTAACCCTATGCCAATTTGCTCATAGCTCAGATCACTTATTCCTCACAACCACCTCCCAACCAATGCAAGAAGATACGTTTACTCTCTTTTCATTAGATCCCTTGGGATTGGGGAAGATGACTACTACTACAGGTTTGTGGCCATTGGGGGAAGCTCCAAGTTCTTTCAAAGACAATCTGTGCAGTCACAGATTAGTGATCTGTGAGGTGACCTGTTGCTCCACCATCACACAGGACTTTTCTTTATGCTTCTGATGCACTGCCTCAAAGTTTGCAGTAATCATCCTGAAAGCTCATTCTCTAATTTGAACAGAGATTTGCAAGAGTGGGTGGGGATTTCTTCAAGGAGGCTTTCAGATCATCATTGAATCCTGTACTTTATCCACGACTTATTTCAGAGTTAATAAATACTCAGCAAGGGAAACAAGTGCAAGATAAAATGAAAGATCACAAACGCAAGGTGAAACAGGAGCCAGGTGGAGAATTTGCAGTCTGGGAAACAGCAGCAGTTGGGGACAGCCTCAACCAGCAGCAAGCAGCTAGCGATTGAAGTAAGAGACTGACTGGGCAAGAATAGTTTGGAAGGCAGGGCTAGGGAGGGGTGGTGGTGGGTTACAGTGACAGATGGAAGGGGAATGATAAAGTGTGAAAGTGCCAAAATGGAGGGATCATGGAAGGGGGATAAAAGGATGGGGCATCCGAGGGAAAGGAGATACTGTAGAGGGAAGTGGATTGGGGTTAAAAGTTAGGAAGAAAGCGAAGGAAGAGGATGTGGGAGAAAGCATGCATGTTTGTGTCCACCTGAGTACATGATCAGAGTTGTGTGGGTGTAGGTTAACAGTGTCCAATCATCTTAAGCTTTCTTGTCATTGGACCAAGACCTTATTCTTTTATGACACACAGTAACTAGTGTGCAAAGACCTCTTCACATTAAGCTATCATCTTGCACTCCTTAAATGCTGGAGTAGAAGCAAGCCATCCTCAATTGTGAGGAATGAGTCTTTCTCCAAGGAAGTCCAGCTAACTAATTTAAAGTGCAAACAGCCAATCATTTTATGTTAAGTGCACCTCTAATTTTCTTTTTTTTTGAGTTTTATGTTTTAGTTGTTTCAAAATTTATCATATGCAAATGACAAATAACATTTCAACTTCATCATAGAGCAAAATTTTTATCGGTAAAGGAAGATTGCATGCTTTTAGCCGTTGGGGTTATTGGAACAAGTGCATTTATGCTGAACTATTCACCGTGGTGCAAGGTAGTAAACAATACAAATATAAAAATACTATTATGCTAGAAATCAGTGAATTTTGTTCTTTAGTCTCATATCTTGCAGTAATTACTGTAATTGCAACAGTAAAAGCAATGAATTGTTTCAAATATCCCAATTTGTGTTTTTGTTTTTAAGGTTGTACAGCAACTTGCCTCAATTAGCGGTGTATCAGAAGAGAGTATCTTGGAGTTTTCTCAAATAATATTACAACATATTTTTACAAACCATTCGGAATATGTACGTTCATAGCTTATATTGCATTTTGCTAGTATAGTGATGATATGAACTCACCATTGCACATTTGAGACATGCAATTAATTTGAAAACATTTTATTTTATTAAAAATTGTCTTATGTTATTTGATGTGGAAAATTAACATGATTGAATTACACTAAGTGCTCTGTATTAATTTTTTAGATCTGAGTGCACAAATGGAGATTTACTTTAGTTTATGTTCAATTTCCTTATAGTATACAATACATACACAAGTTGCTTATCAAGTGAGTATCCAACTTAAAGAACAAACTCTCCTCTACATTTGTTCTACACTTATTTTTGCACTCTTGCGGCCTCCTCCCTCCCCCCAACAAGACTGCCCTCCAATATCATTATTACTGGTGCAGTTCCTACCGTCCACACCCACCAGTGCAGGATTTTGATGGCCCCTTCCAACTCACTTGCCCCAATGGCATTAGCTAGGGTCTCCAAAATCATTCCACCATCCTACTCCCTGCATATACTGCAGATGTACAAAGCTCCAACAGACCACTGTACAGACCTGTTCAAAAAATGCCACTTATTTATTGAGATGCAGCGCAGAACAGGCCCTTCTGGCTACGTCACCCAGCAATCCACTGTTTTAACCTTAGCGTAATCATGGGACAATTTACAATTACCAATTAACCCACCAACCGGTACATCTTTGAATTGTGGGAGGAAACCGTAGCACCCAGAGGAAATCCACATGGTTATGGGGAGAACATACAAACTCCTTACAGGCAACGGCAGGAACTGAACCCAGGTCGCTGGGACTGTAAAGCATTGTGCTAACCAATCTGCTTGTTGGAGCAAATTGCTGGGCCATCCATTTTTGTTCCAGTTTAATTTGTGGTGCAAGAAAGATTCTGAATTGGGTGAAAGCCAGTTTCACCATTATCAAACAGGACTTGGCAAATGTAGACTGGAAGCAGCTACCTGTGGAAAATCTACATCCAACAAGTGGGAATCTTTTAAAAGTGAAACAGTGAAAGTTCAGGTCCAATATGTTATTACAAGGGTGAAAGGCAAGAGAGCCCTGGAGGTAAAGAGACACCAAGGTTTTATTTAAGGAAGCAGATATTAGGTGTAGAGGACTGAAAATGGAGATTTTTCAGTAGTGAGTGTTGGTGGGATTCTTAAAAATTAAATTTGGAGGGCAATGAGAAATATCAGTGGCAGATAAGAAAAATCCCGAGGCATTTTATGAGTATATTGATAAGAGGGTAGTCAGGGAGATAGTGAGGAAGATACAGAGAAGAATCTATAGGAAGGTTGAATTTACTGCTTGAGAGGGTGGTGCAGGTGGAGATTCTCATAATATTTATGTAGTTGGAGGAGCACTGAATCTCCAAGGTAAAGAAAGGCTACAGATGAATTGCAGTTCTTGGGATTAGCATGCGTACTTGATAGCTGACATGGACAGGATGGGCCAAAGGGCCCATTTCTTTGTTGTAGGTCTATGATACCAAAGTCCCAAGGGTACCAGGTTATCATAATTAAATATTTTACTAAATACTGTTTATGCAAATTTGCTCTTGAAATGTGCTTCATGAGCACTGGCATTGTACAAGATATTTTCAGAAAATGTTGATTAAAACTTTTTGGTACTTTTTGCTTTAGACTAGTTGGAAAATTAGATACAACCAGAAATTATATTTAAATAAACTGGCTTACAATTAGAAAAGCTGCAGCTTATGGTGAACAGTTTAAATGGCCTCCACAAAAAGAGTCATGGACAGGGGACAGGGTCATAGAGTCATACAGCACAGAAACACCCTTTGGCCCATCGAGTCAGTGCTGATCATCAAGTGAATGCCTATCTGACAATATTTTTCTCCTCACACCCATTAATTTCCCCAAATTCTATCAGTCACCTACCCACTGTGGGAAATTTACAATGGCCCATCATTCTACCTACTGGTACACTTTTGAGTCACAAGAGGAAGCTGGAGCACCTGGAGAAAACTCACACAGTCACAGGGACAATATGCAAACTCCATAAAGATAGTAATGGAGAACAGAATTGAAGCTGGTTCATTGGAGCTTTGAGGCAGCAGTTTATTAGCTGCATCAATCTCCCATCATGTTACCCTCTTGAACTCATAACAGGGATAATATAAGAAATAGTTATTTTTGGTCAAGACAGCTCATCACTAAAGATTTTGAAACTAGTAATACTTAATTTTCTTAAATATGTAACTAAAAATGAGGGTTATTTGTTATGACCATTTCTTCTGAAATACTGGATAACCATAGCAGGAAAAAGCCAAATACAAATAATTATACAAGTATACATAATAAATCCAGAAAATTTTTCAGTTTATGAGTACATTTTATTACATATAGAAAGTGAACACTTTCATCATTGTATTACAGTGCACTAAGATACAGTAATACATTGCACCTATCCAGTTGTATACGTATATTGTGAACATTCACACAAAGCTGCAGTTTGCAAAGCTGAAAATTCAGCAACATAAAGGCTGCAAAGGTTATGCAAAGTTCAAGCTTTTTACATGAAAGAGCTGCTTCTCCATTTTGTAAACTAATGCTTACTGAAGCACAAAAGTACATGATTATAGCTGCTAGCATTTAAAGAATATAAACCTTGCCAAAGACATCAATTCTCAGCTCTTGAATTTTTCGTTTTACATGTTATATCACCTTATGGGAGAAACTATAGTAAACATCTCATTGTAGTTCACATCCTTAACCAAAAAAACTTGTCACTTTAAATTATAAATGTGTCTATATTAAATTGTTTCTATTTTCCCAGATCAGTCTTTAGATGGTATGTAGCTGTAGATTTTTGTCATATATGGATATATCCAACATCCTAACAGTAGTATTCTCAATTCCTCAAATCTCCAGTTGCTTTATACGGACAATAGATAGACATAGAAACAGCTGGGCCATTAATAGATATGGAAATCAATTCACTGCAAGTAAAAGATTAAATGAAATATATTGTAGAGATGAAACTATACTCAGAATATATTCAAAATGTATGGATATTTTAAAAGTTTCAATTGAAACAATTTTGTAAAGGCATGTTACAATATGGAAAATCATACTTAATTTCTTAAATCTGTCAGAATTTTTAGATGTTTTTCTATAACGCCTTATAAAAAGGAGCCACTTACACCATTTCAAATGGAACATCAGGTGTATGCACGGATAAGTAAACAAGCCTTTACTCAGAAATAATTATTTTGACAGAAGCTTAATATATCCTTAGATTATAAAACCACCGCTATCTTACAGTATTCCACTGCAGAATAGATTATGGAATTTATGCAATGATTACATTGTAAATTTAATCTTTTAGTGCGGATGTCATCATGCCTCAACTAATTAATGGATCCTGCCCAGTCAGCCATGACATCAGTGTATGATCTACAACCAGCAGCACAACGCACTAAACTTAATTTGTTATAAATAGAACTACAGTATATACACATAATTACTAAAGAGAAAGTGTGAGATGGTAGTTGTAACAGAACCAATCTCACTTATTGTTCAGACAACAAATTTATTTGTGTTTAATGGCTTTTCCCAAATTATTTATAGTCTCTTGTAATTATTCCAACCCATGATGTAAAACAATATGTCCAGTTGAGTAATAACTTCCAAGTGCCTAACATTTGTCATTTTAATGACTCAACATTAAAGCATACATGATTTATGAAATTAATCTTGAATCAATCCAACATTATCTAGAGACCATACCACAAAAAGTGGGTTGGCACAGAAAAGCTTTTGTATCTGTCCTCAAAAAGTCTTTATACCACCCTAATGATTTATCAAAAAACAAAGTTATTTCCAATCATTTCATATGCATATAGAAGACTATTGCATTTGTGCAGCACATGTTAATTCAGTATATAATGCCCTAAAGATCTAGCTGTACATTTCACCAATAAAGCAAAATATTTTGACCCTACCCCATTTCTGTGCTTTAAAAAAAAGTGATTTTAATGTTGAGTCATTCAGTCTCAGCATTAAGTAATCTCAGGAAGGGTGCAGAGAAGAGGTCTCCACTCTGATGGTATGCCTGTATCAGAATTTAAAAAACCCTACCCCAGCAGGTCATATTCTTTGTTTTAATGTCTTGCACCACTCACCCTGTGGCCAGCAAAGAGAGAACTGGGTACAGCTTTGGGATGCAACCTCAGGCTTATTTAACTACACTAAAAATAACTAAAGTAACCCATTTCATACAAATAGCCAACAGTTTCAACTATCTAATTTGGAACAGTGTCCAGAGATGAAAGACAAATCCACTGTGCTAGCCAGTTCTCCAATTTCTCCCCACATTTGATGATGATGTGGATGATTCCTCTAGGAAAGCATACAGCTTTCTACAAGCAATAATGACAGGCTAAATTAAGAAACAATATTCAGCAAAACCTTTGTAGATTCAAGAAGGAAATATAGTGTGCAATCATCTGTTGTAGAATTGAGAAGATACCCAGGCCAGTCCCCATTTCAAATTGGTAAGCATAAACTTGAGTGCTTTAGTCCACTGTTCTTCAGAGTTGAATTGAGTTTTAATAGAATAAGATCCTCCACTTCCTCCTGTGTCTTCAATCTTACCTTTTTCCACATCCATCCTATATTGGAAAAGTAACAAAAGTAACTGAAAACAAAGTTAACTGTCATTATTGAACCCAATGACATTTCTTCACTAGACTGAGCTCATTTCAGTCATAAGAACACAAGAAATAGGAGCAGGAGTAGGCCATCTGGCCTGTTGTGCCTGCTCCACCATTCAATAAGATCATGGCTGATCTGATCATAGACTCATCTCCACCTATCTGCCTTTTCCTCATAACCCTTAATTCTTCTACTATGCAAAAATCTATCCAGCCTGGTCTCAAATATATTTACTGAGGTAGCCTCCACTGCTTCATTGGGCAGAGAATTCCACAGATTCACCACTCTTTGGGAAAATAAGTTCCTCCTCATCTCTGTCCTAAATTTACTCTCCTGAATCTTGAGGCTACATCCCCTAGTTCTAGTCTCACCTACCAGTGGAAACAACTTTGCTGCCTCTACCTTACCTAACCCTTGCATAATTTTATAGGTTTCTATAAGATCTCCTCTCATCCTTCTGAATTCCAGCTAGTACAGTCCCAGGCGACACAATCTCTCCTCATAGTCTAACCCCCTCATCTCTGGAATCAACCTGGTGAACTTCCACTGCACCGACTCCAAAACCAGTATATCCTTCCTCAAGTAAGGAAACCAGAACTGCATGCAGTATTCCAGATGTGGCCTCACCAGTACCCTATACAGTTGCGGCATAACCTCCCTGCTCTTAAATTCAATCCCTCTAACAATGAAGGCCAACATTCCATTTGCCTTCTTGACAGCCTGCTGCACCTGCAAACCAACTTTTTGCAATTCATGCACAAGCACTCCCAAGTCTTTCTGCACAGCAGCATGCTGCAATCTTACCATTTAAATAATCCGGTCTTCCATTTTTCCTTCTAAAGTGGATAACTTGCATTTACCAACATTGTACTCCATCTACCAGACCCTTACCCACTCGCTTACCTATTTATATCTCTCTGCAGACTCTTCGTATCCTCTGCACAATTTGCTTTTCCATTCAATTTAGTGTCATCAGCAAACCTGGATCCACTACACAGTCCTCTCTTCCAGATAGTTAATGCACACCGCTCACCACCAATTGCCAACCAGAGAAACACCCATGTATCCCAACTCTGTTTTCTATTGGTTAACCAATTACCTATCCATGCCAATGAGAAAGCCATTACCTTTCTCAGGAGTAGTGAATTAATAATAGTACAAGATGCTCTGCAAATGTATTACTTTTCCTCCTTATGAAATGATTCACTTTGGAAGGTCAAATTTGACGGCAGAATAAAGGGTTAATGGCAGGATACGAAGCATTGTGCAGGAACAGAGGGACCTTGGGGTTCACATCCATAGATCCCTCAAAGTTGCTGCACAAGTTGGTAGGGTTGTTCAGGTGCATGGTGTGTTGGATTGAGTTCAAGAGCCGCCCAATAAGGTTGTAGTTCTATAAAACCCTGGTTAGATAACATAATATTCCAAGTATTAAATTCTGGTTGCCTCATTATAGGAATTTAGAACAGAACAGCATAGGAACAGGTCCTTTTGTCCATAATGTTGTGCCGAACCAATTAAATTAGTAATTAAATGGTCAACTAATCCCTTCTGCCTATACAACGTCCATTCCTCACATTCATGCATCCAAATGTCTCTTAAAAGTCTCTAATGGTTTTACCTCTATCATCACCCCAGGCAGCACATTCCAGACGCCCACAACTCTTAAAAATTTGCCCCTCACATCTCCTTTGAAATTACCCCCCTCTTACCTGAAATGTATGCCTCTAGTATTAGACATTTCAACCCTGGGAAAGAGATACTGTCTGTCCACTGTACCCATGCTTTTCAATCTTATAAACTTCTATCAGATCACCCCTCAGGCACCACCGCTCCAGAGGAAACAACCCAAGTTGCGGTAGCTTTGGCGAGGGTACAAATGAGATTTACCAGGTTTACCAGGATGCTGCCTAGATTAGAGGGCATGCCTTATGAGGATAGGTTGTGCAAGCTTGGGCTTTTCTCATTGAAGCAAAGGAGGATGAGAGGTGACTTGATAGAGGTGTACAGGATAAGAGGCGTACAAGATAACAAGGCATAGATTGAGTGGATAGAGACCTTTTCCCCAGGGCAGAAATAATATGAGGGGTCATAATTTTAAGGTGATTGGAGGAAAGTGGTGAGTGTGTGAAACGCCCTGCCAGGGGTGGTAGTTGAGGTAGATACATTAGGGGCATACAAGAACCTCTTAGATAGGCACATGGATGATAGAAAATAGAGGGCTATGTAAGAGGGAAGTGTTAGAATGAGTAGACTAAAAAGTCAACACAATATTGTCAGCTGAAAGGCCTATACTATGCTGTAATGTTCTATGACTTATGGGTATAAGGATGACAAAACCCTTAATGGCCAACATATTGGTCATTAACTGTAGCTGTAAAATGGCATCTATGCATTTATACAAAATCTATTACACATTTTAACTCAGGTTTTTAATCATCCTCATTTGACTTCATTTCATACACTCAGGTATTAACTTTGCATTGTAGTAAGCATGATGTTTATATATTGAAACATGCAGAGTTTATAAGAACTGCAGACAAACTGACAGTTTTGATTCTTCATATACTTTAAAAATAGCATGCTGATTTTTGACCATAAGTACCACAATACAGTCACAATACAAGGAGGATTACAAAATCAATAGTAATGGAAACCAAAAGATCTCTTGCAGGAATTTACTTGGAATCAGTAGATTGTGTTTTTGTTACTTTGGGGATGAAAGTGTTTTTGGAAATGGATTGTGCTGCAGTGTGCATTAAATTCCATTTTCTTCAAGAGGAAAATGTCTGACTGATTATGCAACACAGGGCTTTGTTTCTGTTCTATGTGTTGTCACTCCCAGGTGACAACATCCAGAACAAAAGGAGAAACATAACACACACTTATTGAACACTGGTTCCTATTTTGTTTTTTAAATTGGTAAATTTAGTGAAGGCATACTTTGCTACTGATAATGCCATTTGAATGGAAGTCTTACATGATTTTTGACTAGAATTAGATTTGACTAGTTAACCAATCTAAATACCTGTATGGTAAACAGAAGCCAGTGTCACCTCTTTCGACCTCTTCCTTAAATTGTTGTACACAGTCCAGAAAAGCCACCATAGCATGATCAAATTTATTATCCCAGAAGAATCGCAGTCCCCCAGAACAATACAAGGGCAGCTCCTAAAACAGAAAATTAAATTCCAGGTACAAAACTAAAAAAAATATTCCTTGCTCCCTCCACCCACTGCCAAGAAGTTTGCTTGACTTCTTCTGTATTTAATGATTGAACACCCTCTGTTCTTCCATTACTGGAATTATCAACCAAGAATGAGAAAAGTGCAGAAGGGGGCTAAGGATTTCACTTTCCACTAAGTAACAAAGGCCATCCCCAGATTACAGACATCCGTACATGCAGGCAAGCTCCCATAATGTTTTTCAATTCAAAAGTCCAACATCAGTTTGCTGCTACAAAGAACAGAACTAGTTTCCCTCCTTCACTTTTGTCAATTGTTCGTTCTCTTCAGTATTGTGTGCTTTTGGTGCCGATCATTACAGTACCATGAAGGTTTTCTTATCATATCAACTGATTTTTGTGCATTTTCTAACTTATGGATCAAAATAACTTATAGGCATCTGAAAGTAGAACCCTCTCACTCCTAGAGACAGCCTATATGTGACCTCTCTTTAGTTCCTCCCCAAATGACACTGCTGAACTGGGAAGACTGTGGGATAAGAAAATGCAAACTTGCATCCATCACTCTATTAGACTGATGTATAAACTTTGCATCTAGCTACCATCATCTTATTTCTGATCATTAACCATCATTTACCAAACAGAAAGTTAACAGTATATCATATAAACCAATGCTTGCAATACCCTTTTCTGTGAGAATAGCCAAGTATAATATATCCATTTATAAACAGCAAAAATGACCAAGAAAAAGACCAATAATGGGAGTGAAATGTTTCCAATTGTAGCAGTTATGCTGCATGCTAAAACATTTCCTCCTCATCACTTACACATACACATGCCGTCAGCTTAATTGCAAGACACACAAAATCATTCTAATGAGAATTAAATGACTAGTGCTACAGACATTGGCCTCAAATAGATGAGGTATGAGATGTTCCCAAATTCATTTAATTTATAGTCATGTTAGTTTCATGTTGACAGTGGACTTTTAACTCTTTTCTCAAGAGAGAGAATCTAACCCATTATCTTAAAGCAGTAACATTTGAAACCTGGTTATTCCTCCTTTTCAAAACTTACAACTTTTTGAAAATTATTTCACTTTAAGCACCTCATTCTATTTTCAGATTACAACTTTTAAATCGGTTTATTAGCAGAAAACAAAAATATGGTCAAAGTAATTTTTGTTAACTCAGCAAGGATTATTTTACTACCAAGATACAGACCTTGGTTCTGTCTGTAAGTGATTCCAGGTATGAATGATTTCCATAAGGAACTAGGCGATACCTACAAAATAGAAACACCTAATAAATAAAAAAGGTTTGTATGCTTTTTTTTAAAAAAAGAAATTGCATTTTCAGACAAGTTCCATATAAACTGTTTGGTTCCTTGCAGTCAATCTTAGAAGAAAACTCTCGACATCAAAAGGTATCACCAACACTTCCTTGCTTCTCTGATAGAGCATACGATGTGGGGGGGGGGCGGAGGGGAAGAATGTCATCAATTGTTAATAACAATTTTCCAAAGTACAATGATGAGATAGCTTGCAGCAAGTCCTGTTGGAATAACTGAATATGAAGAAAAATCTGCAAAGCTAATACAACCTAGTACTGCCTCAACTTTAAAAGGCGCCGCTCTCAATGACTATATTCCTATTTTGGGCCTTTTGTTTTCCTAAACCTATGATCGTGAACGGAACAATATTTAGGGTACTCAGAGCTCATGTATTGGTGTTCACTAAAGGCTTACAAATCCAAGAAGCCCCATCTCTGCCATTTTTTGTTTTGCCAGTCACATTCAGAACAGGAGCTGCTAATTGGGTTCTAGTGCATAGTTGAGGACAAACTAGAAAAGTAATGTCCTCACCAAGAACTGTCCTGCATCAGCTCCATCAGGTAAAAATTTTAGTTGAAATAAAATGCAGTACTAGACCTGGTGTTGGCTAACTTTTTCTTATTCATGTAGTTCCTATCAGAAGTAAGCAGTGCAAAAAGAGGAAAAAAAAGTAGTGAGGCAGTGTTCATGGGTTTAATGTGTATTCAGAAATCTGATGGCGGAGAGGAAGAAGCTGTTCCTGAATTGTTGAATGTGTGCCTTCAGGCTTCTGTACCTCCTCCCTAATCGTAGCAATGAGAGGAGCATGTCCTAGGTGATGGAGGTCCTTAATGATCGATGCCGCCTTTTTGAGATATTGTTCCTTGAAGATGCCCTGGATGCTGGGAAGGCTAGTGCCCA
This sequence comes from Mobula hypostoma, assembly GCF_963921235.1. Classification (NCBI taxonomy): domain Eukaryota; kingdom Metazoa; phylum Chordata; class Chondrichthyes; order Myliobatiformes; family Myliobatidae; genus Mobula; species Mobula hypostoma. The sequence continues at coordinate 36,939,097 of NC_086128.1, forward strand.
TGATTGAGTTAACTGAGTTTACAACTTCCTGCAGCTTATTTCGATCCTGTGCAGTGATCACCCCCACCCCCATACCAGACTGTGATGCAGCCAGTTAGAATGCTGTCCAGGATACATCTATAGAAAGTTGCGGGCAACTTGGGTGGCATATCAAATCTCCCCAACCTTGAAATATATCTGCAACCAATTGCCTATCATAGTGGTACAACTATGTAATATATATGCAAAAAGAGAAAAAAAAGTAGCGAGGCAGTGTTCATAGGTTCAACGTGCATTCAGAAATCTGATGGCGGGGAGGAAGAAGCTATTCTAAATTGTTGAATGTGTGCCTTCAAGCTTCTGTACCCCCTCCCTTATCGTACCAATGAGAGGAGGGCATGGCCTAGGTGATGGATACATATTTATATTGTGTTAATGTATGCTGAAGGAAATATTCTTTTTCCCTAAAATTTCTTTCCTTCTATTTGAAATTATTAAAGCACAAACAATTTTGTCCTTACTTCTGTAATGAATTGCTCATCTGGCTTTTAAGTTACTTATCATTTAGAGTACTTAAACCAGCTCACTTGAAGATTTGTAATTACAAGTTTCACACACCAAATGCAGTTTCAGAATGCACCTTTGAAATCGAAGTTCCATCTTGTTAGCCAGTGAATGCAGAAGTAGCACAGTCTGTCCCCAAGCTGCATTAATCTCATTCCACTCAACAGGAACACTTGGTAGACGCCCTAGTCTGAAGTTATTGATAGTGCCAAACTGTCCACTGTGCCTGTAATTCAAATTGCTCAGTAATGAAAAATTACATCAAAATAAAAATGCACAAACAATACAAGGCAAATCACACAAAATGCTGGAGGAACTCAGCAATGTCTTTGGAGGGGAATAAACAGTCAAAATTTCAGGTCATGACTACAAGATTCAGGTGTGACGAGTAGTCTTTAATCTGGTCTGTTGTAACTTATGCCAGTGAAACTCAAGAAAAGATTTAACTTTGGTAAATAAACATAACTAAAGATGTGATATTATGCATACAATGAAAATGTTAATTATAATGTCCCTTCCAATATCACATCAAACTTGCACACAAAATTAGCAACAATAACTTAAGTTGTGACACATCTCCTGTACCTTTCACACAGGGAATCACAATCAACCAAGTGTGGTGGGCAAAGAGTAATTTGATAATGGACTGGATGAAATTTACAAGGAGTTTTATATGTTATCAGTGTAATGTTCAATGAGGTTTGTTGGTCTGGCGAGTGATACAGAAAGCACTCTCTGTGAATAAGTATATTAATCATTTATTTATAAATGTAAAAATTCAACCAAACATTCATGTTCCCCAAGTTACAGAAACTACAAAGCTGAATAATCAACATACGTACATTCAACAAACATACTTAGTTAAAAGTGCGTGCAAAGCACACCTTCCCAATGGTCTTGTCTTAAATAAAGGAAGAGAGCAAGCCCCTTCCGTGTGCTAGCTTATACATCCAGAATATTTGAAACTGGACACCAATGGGAAAAGCAGCTGCACCTTCTAAACTAATCACAACAGAAGCTGCTTTTGACAATAATAAGGCACGCCCCCACCGGACAGTTTGAAGGGACGGTATTTTTATATATCAGAATAAACTTCATAATAAAAACATATTTACAAGAATAAAACATGCAATGCCTTTTCATTCTTTACATTCATAATCAATGCTTTCAGTACTTTTGAGAACCCACATTTAACGCACATAACAATGACTAATGATCAAGACCAAGAAAGAAAGACAGTAAATTTAAATACAATCAGATGTAAATTGCTGAGGATGAGTCAAATGGTAGAGACTCGGGGCTACAGTTGAAACTCCTTACTGTATTGTCTTGAATATTCCAATGCTAACAATCCCCTTAAAAAAAAACTCTTGCATATTTGCAAAAACAAAAAATATTCTTGCATATTTTCCATGATAATCCTGGAACAAATCCTACACCCAGAGGTCACATCGTATTGTTACGATGGCTGTTGTAGATCCCACTTCTTACTTATTATTATTCAGAGATACAACGTAGTAACGGGCCCTTCCAACCCATTGAACCCTCACCACCAGTTACACCCGCATGAGCAATTAAGTGGGTTTAGGCCAGTATAAATTGTTCACAGTTTTATTTTTGTAAGCATTATTGTATAGCAGGGAAAAGCAAACCTCACTTTACTTAATTCCAAACCCATTCTCACTAATTAAAAATGGAAACCCACTTTGTTCACATATCAAAAACAATACCCCCTATGTTCCACAGTTTCTGAATAAGCTTTCAGTGAATACAAAGCAACAGATATAAAAGAATCCAGAAGCAAGACAGCAATGAGAATAAATTTACATCCTGTCACAGCATTAATAACTGCTTCTTAGGTGACACCAGTCCATCGTTATAGACTTAGCAGCATCCCAAATTTAAATCATTAATTGATTAGAACGTCACCGTAACATGTTCATTAACACAAAAATCCACTGATGACAACAACAATAAAAGCTGATCAGTTTAACACAGATACAAGGTGACTGGTCCTCACCATATGTGGAATGTAGCATTGAAAACATTGGTTTTCTTGAGTTTGTCGAGCTGAATTTGAGCATATCGCATTTGATTGTCAACACTCTTTAACTCATCATCAAGCTCCAGCTGTTGTCTTTTGAATTCAGAGTACTCTCTCTGGTACCTTTTACACAAGCAAAATGTGCTGTTAATCTTAGAATGGTCACAGTCAGCAATGACTTTTGTTTACACAAGTTATAGATACATGAAAACAACAAAAACCTTAGTGTAACGAAGTTTACTGAAGGGGTGCCAAAAAAAAATTTGCACTAATATTTTTTTTAGAAACAGCAGGAACCAATGGATGTAAATCAGCAAAGTAGAATGGAGGCTGAAAACCTTTTCAAATGCTGGAGCAGACTCATTCTTCTGAATTCTTGTCCAGGCAATCCCCAGGTTATGTCAGGGTTCCATTCCTGTGAACTGTTTGTAACTCAGATAGTTCGCAAGTCAGAAGTGCGACTGCATACCAAATTCCCAGGTAGCAGAAGATGCTTGCAGCCCTGCAGCAGCAGGCAAATCCATACCACTGGTCTCCTAACAGCTTGCTCACATGTATGGGCTCTACAGAAGTCGGGTGTTAATAAGGTGGGGAGGATCTGTGTTTTTAACTTACAACTCATAATTTTGTTCTGAAATGCTGATGGTAAGTTTCTGGCTTACATGAAAAGGAGAATTGCAATAAAATTCTGAACTGCTTCAAAATTTATATAACGTGACAAAAGTAGCATTCAATATCCTTAAGCCTTTCTTCTTCACCAAGTCCATTGTTGGCTCCATCTGCACTAATATTAATGAGAAATATGTCATTCATTTAAATTAACATCAATTTATTGAGCAATTTTTTAAAAATTCAGAGATATAACATGTTAACAAGTCCTACCGGCCCAATGAGCCTATGCCACCAGTTAGCCTACGAACTCGGATGTCTTTGGAATGTGGGAGGAAACTGGAGCATCTAAAGGAAACAGTCACACGGAGAACGTACAAACTCTTTATAGACCTGTGTGGAATTAAACACAGGTCGCTGGTGCTGGAAAATTATACTAACCACTACACTGCCATGCCATCCTAATCTAGCCTTTTGACTGGAGGTCTTGGAGAAAGAGAAGGGAGATCATTGTTTAAACATGCTACTTCATATAAAGTTTTGCCTCTATTTTCTCTACAACATTTGGTACGAGATTCAAGAACCGTGGTAAGGACGGAGAGTTTAATGTGTACTTCTATCAAACAGTAGTAAATTTACAGACGACCAGACAGAAACGATTACATTGACGATTGTTTACTCACTGGGCTTCCTCTTGATTGAGTCTGTCAGTCTCTGCTCTAACCTTGGCCAAATCATCTGCTACTTTCTTCCGTTTCTCTTCTACATTTCCAAGTTCCTGGATTAGATGGTCCTCTTCAGAGTTCAGCATTTTTAGCTCTTCCAGAAGCTGTTCTTCATCTTCCTGACTCATTTGCTGAAGGATCTCTAAACAGTTCCTACACCAAGAACACTTTAATCACTCTTTTTAGCTGTGGGCATTATATTCAACAAAACCAAAGTAATTTTGAAGATGTTACTCTAAAACATTAGAAAAAAACATTATGGTGCAATCTTTCTCTTAGGGAATCCCTTGGGGCTGGGGATAACTTGCTTCCATTACAGTTGGAGAGTGGAAGATACTTGAGGATTGAAAATAGCAGTACTCAGCCATTCAGCCTATTGAGTCTGCTATGCCAGCAGCAAAATATTAAGGTTACTAGAAATCTGAAAGAAAAACCTTTATGAGCTGCACTGTTAAAAGACAGCAATGTACTCCCTCCTTCTGAAGGGCAATCAGAAATGGGAATAAATGCAGGCCTCGGGAACAGTAACAAATGAAGAGAAGGATGAGTTTTACTGCTGCTGCACATTATAATTTTAGTGCAAGATTTCTTTTAGAAATACTTTTTTTAAAAAATCATAACTGAAATCATCTCTGTCCAGTCACTCTAGGGGATGGATTGATTTACAAGCACCAGCTTATGATTCAAATTGATTCATATGGCTTAAGGAACAGTCTGTATGCTTTGCTCCTTACTTGTCTCTGGATTTATAGAATTTAGATTCAAGCTTAACATTACATTGAGAGTTTAAGCTCAAAGAGATGGCTCAGAATTTGGTTTATTATCACTTACACATGTTGTAAAATTTGTTGTTTTGTGGCAGCACTACAGTGCAACACAGAATATACTATACATTATAATAAGAAATAAAGTAAATACTGTCTTACATATACATGCACTTTACATCAATCTTCAGGCCATGCCACTCAGAGACATGTGCTGATATTTTGTGACTGTATGTACTGGATCATAACTACATGTGCTGTGTGTTTGCACTTTCCCCCAGAAAAACAATATTTTGCTTAGTTTATATGTGTATAGTTGAATGACAATAAACTTGACCTTGAAACAAAGAAAAATAGTGCAAAAGCTAACAAAATAGTGAGGTACTACGTAAAAATAGGAATAGTTTTATTTTAAAATAAAAATAGTGGGATGACAATCCAAAGAAGAACTGACTATAAAGTTAAGCCTGGTTAATTGCAAGAATACTATAACTTTGCAGTCTTGACTCCTTTAACTAAACTTTCTGTGCCCCCCCCCCCCCACAACTGAAATAGATCTGGATAATAGTTCTACAGTATAACTAATATCAATGACATACTTGTAATTCTGGCATTCATTTTCTGTAACATTCAGCTGTTGGTCTAATTGATCCAGCAACGTATCTGTACACTCTTCACAAAGAGGGTGGTCCACATCTGTCTGACCAGACATTATGTCAAACAGATCACTAGTCACCTATTTAAAAACAAGGACAGAATCAGTGCATACCCTGCATATGCCATGCATTTCCTCTGTTACACTTACTTTCCAGAAAAAGAACAGAACTACGTCAGTATCAGTTAACATCCTGATATTATGTCAATCATGTTGGAAATGTACAGAGAACTCCACCTATCCAAGCAAAGATGAATAAATGGTGTTGGCACCCTTTTTTGGCCATAGCATCTACGTGGTTGGAGTAGGCCAGGTTATTGGTGATGTTCATTCCTAGTCAACAATGTTTGATGAACATTGCCAACTCAATGGGCCAAAGAGCCAATCTCCATGCTGGAAACTCTGATTATTTTCAGTGCTCTGTCACTGCGTGAATGAACGCAAGTGCAACGCCAAAAGGACAAAGGTTGATGTAGGAGCTTCAACGTAAATGTAGGAGCTTCAATGTAAAAGCAGGAGCAAGACTTGGAGGAGGGTGGTGGAAATGCTGGAGAACTGAACCTGCAGTAATGGGAGAATTATAATCACATGCTTAAATTTTGGCCCAGTGCTTTGACATTGCCTATATTTTTGAAAGACACCTTGACATTTTACTGTGGGCTCCCAGGTATGAAGGATCATTGGGGACCTGAGTCACCCCAACCACAATTTTTCCAGCTGCTACCATCCGGGAAACTGTACTGCAGCATAAAAGCCAGGACCAACAGGCTCCGGGACAGCTTCTTCCACCAGGCCATCAGACTGATTAACTCACACTGATTTGAGTGTATTTCTATGTTACATTGACTGTTCTATGTATTATAAATTATAAATAACATGATTGCACATTGCACACTTAGACAGATGTAACGTAAAGATTTTTACGTTTTACTCCTCATGTACGTGAAGGATATAAGAAATAAAGTCAATTCAACTGGGAACTTTATAGGAGAATTATTTAAATAAGGACAGCTTGGTGATTAATGGAACAGGAAGTACTGTAAATTAGAACTTGCATATCAGAGTGTAACACTGAATATTTGCTTCCTTTCTTGGGATGACATTTTTCAAATTACTATTCATTTGAACAATCATTAATCCAACATCAAGGGTCCTATGGAGGCTAAGCTATTAATTGTGTGTCTCTTAATTATTCCATGAGTTTATTTGTAGGGATGTACTGGATACTCTGTGACTTTGCTGCAGTGAGGTGAAAGATACACTACTATGAGCACATTGTCATGTAACACATGATGGCTATGATCATTTCTCAGGAATGATAAGGGAGGGTAACTGGGCAGACTGAGTAATTTATAAGATGTAGAGGTAAAGGACACTTTTCTAATAGTCACCAGCTGAAGGTTGCTGTACTTAAATGATGGGGAAGGTTGCTAGCTCTTTTATCAGAGCTTCCCAGCTTTGTATACTGCAGTAATTACTTAAATGTGTCCTGTGAGAATGCCGGGAACAGGCTGTAGTTTGGGTCCCTTTCCAGTGTGAAAGTTCTTATTCTGCAAAGCAGTCATATGAAGGAGATCTCCCGTGCAGGTGGTTGTCACCATTCCAAGGGATGTATTGAGATGATGTTTAATTTTTTTTTAAGTCTGGAAGTCATTTGGAAACTGTTCCTCAACGACTGTTGTCTTACCCCACCCCACTTCCTTGTCACATGGACCACAGCTGTAACTATTTTGATTAATGGTACAAGGCCACACGAGAGATTCAATGGCATGGATTTGTTAACTAAGACATTGACATCTCCCTGAATCAGGTCTGTCTGGATACCTTTCATCCTTCTAAACTCCAATGAACATGAGCCTAATTGGTCCAATCTTTCCTTATTTAAAATGAATAAAATAATAGAGGGGACATTACACAACACCAACTTTTAAATTAATTTTTATAAATGAAACTGAACAAATCATAGATTTTTTCAAGTCTTAAATATAATGTTCACTTACTGTGAGCATCACTCCTTGTTAAACATTTTACTTCCTATAGACTTGTTAATCTGTTTTATCAAGGTGTACATTATCTCACTTAGATATTTTTGCTTGTAAGACATACTTAAATTTAAAATACTGACTTTAACTATAATTGAATGTTAAAGACAAACCTACCTTGAGCCTTCGACTTAAATTTTCCATTGTCCCACCATCAGAAGCTTCTCCAATTAATGTAAAACTATTAGCACTTTCAGTGGACAACATCCTACAAAAGATTATGGCCTGTTAACAAGTTCCTAATGCAAACAAAATAGTTCAGGATTTTATTAAAGTTAAATAAAAAGTCATACAATTCTATGTACTATGTTTCTTTGAATATAACTGTATTATTTTCACTTCCAACACATAGAGCCTGATAAAAATATTACTAAATTAACACAATTAAGAACATTCCATGTATTTTAATAGCTTGTTTATAGATGGAAATTTTAATTTTAACTTGTTTGAATGATTTCACTAATTCATTGCAAACTGCTACAAGAAATTCTACATTAAAAACAGACTAGCTTGTTAGAGAGCATAATTGGAAGGGAGAAGTGCACTTTCCTTCCCTGCCCTCTCAGGGTGGGATGAAATTCCATGAAATACAGTGGCATGCAAAAGTTTGGGCACCCCTGGTCAAAATTTCTGTTACTGTGAATAGCTAAGTGAGTAGAAGATGAATTGATCTCCAAAAGTCAAAGTTAAAGATGAAACATTCTTTTCAACACTTTGAGCGAGATTAGTGTATTATTTTTGTTTTGTACAATTTTAGAGTGGAAAAAAAGGAGCATCATGCAAAGGTTTGGGCATCCCAAGAGATTTGAGCTCTCAGATAACTTTTACCAAGGTCTCAGACCTTAATTAGCTTGTTAGGGCTATGGTGTTCACAATCATTAGAAAAGGCCAGGTGATGCAAATTTCAAAACTTTATAAATACCCTGACTCCTCAAACCTTGTCCCAACAATCAGCAGCCATTGGCTCCTCTAAGCAGCTGCCTAGCACTCTGAAAATTAAAATAAATGATGCCCACAAAGCAGGAGAAGGCTATAAGATAGCAAAGCATTTTCAGGTAGCCATTTCCTCAGTTTGTAATGTAATGAAATGAAGAAATGGCAGTTAACAGGAACAGTGGAGATCAAGTTGAGGTATGGAAGACCAAGAAAACTTTCCGAGAGAACTGCTTGTAGGATTGCTAGAAAGGCAAATCAAAACCCCCGATTGAACTGCAAAAGACCTTCAGGAAGATTTAGCAGACTCTGGAGTGGTGGTGCACTGTTCTACTATGCAGCGACACCTGCACAAATATGACCTTCATGGAAGAGTCATCAGAAGAAAACCTTTCCTGCATCCTCACCACAAAATTCAGCGTCAGAAGTGTGCAAAGGAACATCTAAACAAGCCTGATGCATTTTGGAAACAAGTCCTGTGGACTGATGAAGTTAAAATAGATCTTTTTGGTCGCAATGAGCAAAGGTATGTTTGGAGAAAAAAGGGTGCATAATTTCATGAAAAGAACACCTCCTCAACTGTTAAGCACGGGGGTGGATCAATCATGCTTTGGACTTGTGTTGCAGCCAGTGGCACGAGGAACATTTCACTGGTAGAGGGAAGAATGAATTCAATTAAATACCAGCAAATTCTGGAAGCAAACATCACACCATCTGTAAAAAAGCTGAAGATAAAAAGAGGATGGCTTCTACAACAGGATAATGATCCTAAACACACCTCAAAATCCACAATGGACTACCTCAAGAGGCGCAAGCTGAAGGTTTTGCCATGGCCCTCACAGTCCCCCGACCTAAACTTCATCAAGAATCTGTGGATAGACCTCAAAAGAGCAGTGCAGGCAAGACGGCCCAAGAATCTGACAGAACTAGAAGCCTTTTGCAAGGAAGAATGGGTGAAAATCCCCCAAACAAGAATTGAAAGACTCTTAGCTGGCGACAGAAAGCATTTACAAGTTGTGATACTTGCCAAAGGGGGTGTTACTAAGTACTGACCATGCAGGGTGCCCAAACTTTTGCTTTGGGCCCTTTTCCTTTTTTGTTATTTTGAAACTGTAAAAGATGGAAATAAAAAAGTAATCTTGCTTAAAATATTAAAGAAATGTGTCACCTTTAACTATATGCCTTTTGGAAATCAGTTCATCTTTTACTCACTTAGCTATTCACAGTAACAGAAATTTTGACCAGGGGTGCCCAAACTTTTGCATGCCAATGTATACATGTATAATATACAATGTATAATATACAACATATTACTTTGTTGAGTGTGAAACACATTGAGATGTAAGGCACCGCAAGCTGCAGTTGGACCCTCTGGTATTTTAAATGATTAACTTATTGTCAATAATACTAATATAATAAAATATACAGTGGATTCCAGTTAATTGGGACACATCGGGATCAGTACATTTTGGCCCAATTAAGCCGCTGCCCTAATTAGCCGAAGTTGCATGGAAACAGTTAAAAAGGTATAAAATTAAAGGCAAACTACTGTTTTAAGTGAGTAACAAATTATGTACTTAAATGAAATACACAATAAATTACAACACTACCCATACTACTACAGTACTACAACTAATAGGAAGTAACATAGTTTTATCAACGGAGGAATTCATCCAGTGTACACTGATGAGTTCTTTTGATTGACTGTAAATGAACAAGATCAGTGCAGACACATAGTGCAAACAATGGACTGCCTTCAAACAATGTTTTCGATGGATGCATCCTCCAAATGTTCATTTTAATTATAGGATACAAGATGTTTGTCAATACCTTCAAATTCATCATGGTTTATAAATTGTTGAAATAGTGAGATCGTTTCATTTTCATTCCCAGCAGTTTCTGGCATCTCCAAGCCTGAATGCTTGAAACCGCAGTGAGTTATTACTTGCCAACTATCAGTAACAAAAATCACTGCCTTTTGAACACAAGCACATGCAAGTGACCACTATTTAAAAACTGTTTGCTCTAAGCACAGTGTAGTATCTAACAGCCACACGATATACATGCAACATTCTCCAGCCTCAATTAAATGGCATAATATCCCAATTAAACAAGGGGAACCCCAGCAATTTTCTCAATTGTTTTTGTTCTTTAAGAGCTGTCCCAAATCAGCTGCTGCCCTGATTAACCAAAATCCACTGTATCTGATCTCTAGCTCTTAAATCTATCCTCAGTTGCCACTGGATGACTATCCTGTTTGTATTGTCAAACAACAGCTCACTCAACATCACCAATGGTGCTAGCATAGGAACTTTTTGCTTTACATAGGTCAGCAATAACATGCAAAACAATTTGATAAAAATACATTAGCCTATTCTGCAAAGCAGAATTACCCACAGCAAAAGCCAAGAAAATTTTGAAAAGTAAATGCAGCATAATGCACCACACCCACTTGCTCAATTTATTTTCCTTCTACAAACCACCATTTTTTTTTTCCTCCAGGCATTAGTATAGCAATCCAAATGACATCCTACCACTATGAAAAGGTATTGTAAAAGCAAGTCAAGGGATCTACTTTGTCATTCCTGACAGAATGGCAGGAAAGAGATTTTATCTGATAATCATCTAGCAACAAGAAGAGTTTCTCCAAAGTTTATTACCCAACACCTGAAACAAAATTTAGTTCATCAGCATTTATACTGTTGATTGATAAATGAATGGTCTTTGTCATAGCAAAAAAATTTTTTAAAATCGCCCCATATAAAAAGAATGAAATCATTTGTCTTTACCGAGCTGGAGGGATGTATTTTCTGGATACACCATCCGGCTTGTTTTCCATACAAATTTCCTGAAAAATAAAGCATTTTTAGTAAAAACCGATGAAAATGATTATCAAGTTGCACACTTCCTGAAATAATTTAATTAGTGGAATTACTGTTATAAAATCACATACCTATTGTGGCACTGAACTAATACCCAAAACCAAAACTTAAAAATTAGTTACTTTGACAGGCAGTTATGGGTTTGCTGGTGAGCTAATTTATATCAAGATTCTACAAAACCAAGGGATGAAAGACTTATTAACCTGTTCTAGTTATAAAAGTTGTGTGTGAAATATAGTGCAGTAGGTAATCCCTATTTTTCTCCCCCAAGGGATCTGGACAATGAGCAGCCACCTTAACATCTCTAATGGTGTAACACTGGCTCATCTGCTTGTTTTTGCCAGGAAAGGCAACAAAGACTTTCTCTTAAACCACAGCTATTTTGAGATTGTTAATTTTTTCAGCTATTCTGTAACTTGAGACCAACTCTCCAAATAGAAAACAAATACTAATCCCCTCCAGAAATTATTGGTTCAGCTCATAACAGCTGACAACTCTATTACTGTTGGCCTTTATGCATTTAACTGGACACCCAACCTCAGGTTGAAGTCCAGCATTATGTTCAGCTAAATGCTATCATTAAAATCACTGCACTGCTCTGATGGACTGCAAATTAAGTGGAGCATGAACTTCCTCGGATTGAATTAAATTAGTGAGGCTAAACAAAGAATAGGAAGTTATTTCCTACCCATTGATTTAATTTAAACAATTCATCATTTTTAAATGTGTGTGCATACAGCATATTTTGTTCTATTGTTTTAATTATTTAAAAAAAATGAACTTACAATATCTGGAGTAGTGCACTCAGCCTGTTCTGCTTTCCAATCAGATCACAACTGATCTGCTAGCAACCTCAACCTAGCATTCCCATCTACCTTTCACCCCTTTGCCTATCAACTACATCTGCCTTATGGATGTTCAAAGATACTGCTTCTACTGCCCTTGAGGAAGAGAGAGTTCTAAAATTTCATAACTTAAGTTTTTCTAAACAATACCAATATGTTTTATGAAAGTACATATATGCTAAAGATAGCAATAAGAATGATGCACCGCGTCCACAGGAAGATTCCATCCTCACTGTCTACCCTGCCACCCTCAATCCACCATCATATCCATTTGCACCATAAAGCTGCAAAACTGTATCAAACAAACATAATGAGGTCCTCATTGTCCATTTCAAACAATAGGATCAATAAATGCCAACATCTCCTAGTTTAAGCAGAGCACAATATTTGTACTGAGCACAGACAACAATCCAGAATTTTTATTACAATTAAACTGTAGTTGGAGCCCCAGAAACACAATAGACACACTTTGAAATTTGTAGATATCTGGTTAATTTCCTACCTCAGGGAAGCTGCCATCTTCCACCCTGCCTTCTTCTGGTTTTACCGGAGTAACTGTAACTAAAGGAGCTGTTAAAAAAAAATTGTCTTACTGAGTTTTTTAATAATTAATTTTGATTTCAATATGCTATAAATTTAAATAAGCCACATAACGTTAACTAGTAGTTGACTAAATACATTTGGAAAAGGAAAATAATGGACTAAAAATTTTCACAAAGAATTCAACAACTTGCTGAGCATCTTCAGGGTAGTGTTACTAAAGTTGTGAGCAGGACTTCAGTTTATTCAGATGATATAAAACCTAAGCATTTCTCTAACTCCACTATGGGCAATTCCAAGCCCAGCTGCAAGAGGAGGAGGGCTGGGCATGGGACTAGCAACCGCATCCCATAAAAACCCAGCTCTACAGAAACGACAGCAGAAGCTCCAAGAACCTTATCCCTGGGAGAGGAAGGATCTTCAATGGGCTACACAGGACAGAGGATTCTAGTGAGCTGTGGTTGATGGCCTATTCCCCAGTAGAGGTGATAGGCTTAAGAACCAGCAGCATTTCCTTACTTCATACAAGGCTGTTTTTATAATACTATTCCATCACACAAAATTAATTTATAAAGTCACTCAGCACTCTCTCAGAGATAGCTTCCATTTTTCAACGCTGTGTCACCTCTCTGTAAATTAGTCTTTTATCAAACCCCCTAGTATATCCTTTTGTCACCTGTCTAATTGACAAATGCAATGTTCTCATTTTCAGACTCCTACTATAAGTTAACTGTCTTGTTTGCCCAACCTTATGATTCCCATTAGTGTCTGGCATCTCATTTTTAAAACTCTCCTTTGCATGTTTAAAGTCACACCCTGGTCATTTCAATTCTGACCTTTGTAACCTGCTGCTCTTACACAGCCATATTCTACTCCACGACAGACTTTACCCAATGCCAGTCATTTCTAAAAAATATGAAGAACTGCACAAGCTTGAAATTAGAAACTAAAACAGAAAATGCTGGAAATACTCAAGTTAGGCAGCACCTGTACAGACAGAAACAGTTACTATTTAAGGTCAAAGACCCTTCATCAGTTTTTTGTGTCTCTATCATCTCACTTTATCTACCATTGTCATCAATCACTGGGCAATGGCAGCCTATTACTACTTTTGGAGCTAATGTCGAATTTAGATAACCAACAATTCCAGTCATTTTATCAAATATTTTTGGCAGTTGTATTTTCCAGATTTTATTCATTTTCTCCCATCTACTTTGTGTTGTAAATTAATAACTTTACCAACCCCTCTCATCTAGCTCCATCATTACTTTGTCATTGAGTCTCTCCCTTTCCTATGATAACCAATTTCTCTATACTGTCTGCCGCAGTTTTATCTGAGGAAGAAACCTTGCTTTGTCTGAAACGTTAATTTTTGGGATCAACACTAATTTTCTCCTCAAATGCTGCCTGAGTTGCTAAGCATTTACACTATTTTGTTTCTTTTTTTTTTGCCTACAACTGTCTTAACTCCAGGCTCTTCCAATCCAACCATCTCCCTTTATGCCTCCATCACCCCCAATCTATCTGTGATGAACCTTTTCCTTATATCTCGGTGAAGACCCTTGGAATATTTTTGTGTTCAAAACACTTCACAAGTCTATTGTTCCCACTACATGCATGACATTATCTAGAATTTTAAATAAAACTTATAACTTTGGGGCTGAGAAATACCTTTCTAAGATTAGAGATTTGAAAGGGCCAAATTTATGGATCAGCAGTTCCCTTTCTCACCTTCACCCACTGCTCCCACCTTCTTGCATTTTCTAAAACACTCTTTCACCAAAAGGTTTACTCCATCTTTACTACCCTCAGGTTTTTCCATATTCAGCCAACACTTCTTTGATCGCTACTAAAAGACTTTGCACTTCCTAACTATAATTGTTCCCTGACACAACAGCAAGTAATTTGCCTATTCCTTGCAAGTCTCACTAATAGATCTTTAATCTCAGCCACCAGTGCAGAGCATACCAGAAACCCTCAGCACTTCAATTCTGCTCAAGTTTAATTCCTCCTCATTGGCATAAAGACAAAGAGCCAAACGTGAACATGGATATCACCACTGAACTAATACCATCACCAACACAAAAGCTGAAAACTGATCAAATCCAGCAACTTTCTGTTGCACCGAAAAACATAGTGGCTTACCAATAACAGAGTACATTGTTTTTAACCATGGTGCTCTGTATTAAGTTTGGGAAAGTTTACAGAAACATTTAGTCCATTGAATGTTTTGGGGTCTTAAAAGACGACAAATAATATTCGTTACAAGAGGAAGATATTAAAAATACATCCAATTAATTTTTCCCATAAGCACATGACATTTTATTATTGATTCTGGATTATCACTTAGAACAAAAAAACTAAATTACTCTAAATTAAATTCAACAAAAATCCATCATTGAAATTATGTAGCATCTTTTTTGACCATTGGATTCTTAACAGCTAAATAAGTATTCATTGAGATATACTCACTGGTTTAAAAAACAGAACAGAATCTGCACACAGCAAGATCCAAAACAAAATAAAATGTAAAAATACCAAAAATAAATAGTTGATCAAGAGATTAATACTGGGTATGACACGGGGCGGGGGGTGGTAACACTTAACTACTTACTGTCCATCAGAGTATTTTCATCCATCTGCAAGACGCCACATCATCACATCCAAAAACTGAATCTCCAACTGCAACCATTTGACTGAGAAGGGTGTACTACCAATACAGCCATTAATGACAATAACAAAAACATTATATTTATTAATATCTCATACCTGTGAGTTCCTGAATCGTGACTTTATCCAAGACATTGAAGGATGTATCCAGCTTGAGAGGTTGGCTGCAACGCTGGCATACAAAGCTCACCTGCATAGTAGAACTCGATGTCTTTGACCCCTCCATTTCTACAAGATGGGAAAACATGCAATAAGATAACTGAGACATGAGATGGCAGATGGTGGAAGCTAGATTAACAAACAATCTGCTGGAGGACTCAGTTGGTCGAGCAGCATCTGTGAGAGAAAAAGAATTTAAGGTCCTGGTGCAGGGTTTCGAGCTGAAATTTCTTCCCTCCCACAGATGCTGCTTGATCCACTGAGTTCTTCCAGATTGTTCACTACACAGTAAGGCAATATAATTAGGTTCATTAAATTCATCCCTTACGCAGGTTATGAGCAATTTGCCAGCATAAATTCTGTGACCAAATAACTTGGGTCAAAAAATTCAATACAATTTATAAAAGTATATAGCAAGACAAAATATTCATCCATAAAACAGAAAGCAGAGGTGAAAGGCAAGCATATTTGGTAAACACTGGAGGGAATCAATACTAACTCAGTAATTGTGGATGAGGGCGGGGGGGAAGAGGGAACATTTATCATTCTTCAGAATCAAGATTACAGAGCTAAGTTCATAAGCGATACAAAATTAATATTATGTTAAAAATTAAAGGGTCATTATCATAGATTCAATTCTTGTTATCCTAATTCTAATAGATGCTCTATACAAGGTCAATTTATAAGTACAGTAGTTAAAAGAACAAACTGATGCCAAGGTGAGACAATAGAAGGCACGTAGAGATATAAAGGGAATTTGAGTCATACCGAGTAGATGAATAGCTAAGACAATTGTGAGAAAAGCAAACAGAGGAGAGTTAAACTGCAAAGAAAAACTGAGTCAAACTCCTAATGGGAACTGGAGCCAGAGCAAAATAGCAACTCGATACCAACTGTCTTCCATCTAGAGATTCCTAACCATTCTCTCCCTCAAAACACCATCAAAACCATCCACATCAGCATCTCTCTATGCAACTATCATGAATGTCTGATGTTCAATAACACACACAAAAGGCTGGAGGAACTCAGCACTATTTCACTGATGTTCAGTAGTTCATTTTTAAGCGGATACGGACCCCAACACCTGGCAATGTCATTCTGGCCTATTAAAAGCAGTTAGAGAGGAAACTAACTTGACTGATTTTTTTTCAGAAGTTAATGAGGGCTGACTACATAATAACGTTGTCTTTTTTTTAAAAGCAGTATTTTGATTAGGCTGGTATAAAATGCTTATGTAATCCAATGGGAGAGTGGCAAATTGGATCCAAAATTGGTTCAATGCAGGAAACAAATGCATTATGGTTGACAGAGATTTCTGTGATTGAAGAATGCTACCAGTGGAGTTTCATGAGATTCAGTTCCTTTCTTTTGGCAATATGTATTAATTATTTAGACTGAGAGGTTGAAGGATGGTAGTTTGCAAAAGTTATACAAACTAGCTGCACAGTTGACACTGGGTAGTAAAGATTTCGACTATGGGAAGATACAAATGTCTGGTCAGTGGGGCAGAAAAACAGCAAATAGAATTCAAAACAGAAAACTCATGCATTTAGAAGATGCATAATAAGGCAAGATAAATAGGATACTGAATGACATGAAAAGAGGGACTTTGGAGTGTCTGTCCTTAGATCGTCATAAGGAAAAGACCATGTTGATAAACTATATATAAAGGCATAAAGATAAGCAGCAACTTTTATGTGTGTTGCTTGAATTTCCAGCATCTGCAGAATTCCTGTTGTTTGCATAAAGATAAGCTTGCTTTTTAAACAAGACATAAAAGGGAGATGATGTTAGAACTGCATACAACATTAGTTAGTACAATCGTGCAGTTCTGGCCACTAACTTGCAGGAAATATATGAGTACACAAAGATTTGAGAATATTGCCAGGATTTTAGGTACAAAGAACAATTGCATAGGTTGAGATGGTTTTCTTCAGAACAGAGGAGAATGAATAGAATTTTGAAGGGTTGAGACTGAATAAAAAGGATGCTTCCCCTTAGAAGGCTAAAGACTGCAGATCATAGATTTAGAGCAATTGTGAGATTAACAGGAGCAAAGGGAAAAAAAAATCAACCCTCATCATATTTAGAAAGTACCTGGGCATGTACTTGAAAAGCAATAATCTGTAGGGCTAGAAACCAAGTGCCAGCAGGTAGAATAACATTTCAGGCAGTTTCCCCCCTCCCCCCCACTCAGCGCATAGACAAAGTGGCAAAAGTTTCTCCAATTCTATAACATATCATTCCACACTCACCAACCTCCATGTAAAAAAGGAAAGTGAAAATGTATAATTGTGTCAATATGTATCCATTGTTAAAATAACTCACCACATTTAACAGGAATAGAAGCTCCTTCTGCAATTGATTGAAAAATAATCGTACATCACAGACACAGGACCTTCAGCCCACCATCACCACTTTTTCTCTAGCTTGTATCTTGGTGATTCAAATGCTTGTGCTGTTACTTCTTAAGTGTGCCTCCACCACTGTCTTAAGCACTCCTTTCAACCACTCCATTGAATAAAAACATCCTTTCTTAGAATTCCCCTAAAACTCTTATTTTTCACTTAAAAAGCTATGCCTTCTGGTCTTTGACACATCTTCCATGGGAAAAGGTTTCTTCTTCTAACTTTATACACCTCATCTGGTCCCCATTTACCCTCTTCTTTTCCTAGAAAAACAAATATGACCTATCCAATCTCTCCTCATAGGTTAAGTGCCCCGTCCCAACAAGCAACCTGGTGAATCTTCTCTGCATCTGATTCACATTCCTACTATAGTGTGGCAAAAAGAACTGCACATGGCATTCTACCTGTAGTCCAACCAATGTTTTATAAAGTTATACCAGTAACAACCACCTCTCTCATATTTTAAGCCCCAGATAATGAAGACAAATATCGCATTCCCCTTCTTCACCAACCTATCTACCAACTTCAGGGATCTTTGACCTTGTTGACAAAGATCTTTGTTCTTCAAGGCCCTATAATTCATAGTGCATAATCCTAGTTTTATTTGCCCACCAAAAGGCATCTCTTTAGATATGTCAGGATTAAATCTATCTGCCATGGCTCAGCTCAACTGACCAGCTGATCAATATCATTCCAGGACCTTCCTCACTATCTATCAGCTGCAGATTTATTAATCATAGTTTCTGCAGTCACAGCGACAATATTAGCATATAAAAAATAGGGGTCCCAGCACCAATGCACTCTTGGTCACTGACTCGCAAATGCAAAAGCCACTGTTCATGGTAACCCTCCCATTACCAAGCCAATTTTAATCAGTCTACTTAAATTCCTTGGATCCCATAAGCTCTAGCCTAGTGTACTAGCTCCCCTGGGGACCTTGCCAAGGCCATGTATACAATCATGTCTCATGCAGAAATACTGACAATTTCAAATGCTGCCAGCAATTTTCCTTCACAATTAAACCATTACTTTCTTTTTTTTTGCCTAATCTTTGCAGAGGACTCAATACTAAAACTACCTGCCTCTGCCAGATCTTGACAATAACAGAACATCACAAATAACACTGTTACAATTATAAACAGAAGTACAAACTGCAAATGTGGGAAAATACGCAGAAAATGCCGAAGGACTCAGATCAGCGAGTAACGAGTATCAGCGGAAAGAGAAATAATCGCAGTTTCAGGTCAGCAGTCTTTCAAATATTACTGACCTAAAACTTCGTTTCGTTTCTGTTTTACAGATGCAGGCCCATTCAGATTGTTATCATGATTTGCATTTTTAAGACGCGATCGCAACGCACCGCTTTACTTTATACTTGTAATAAATACACAGATGAATTAAAGGAAAATAGAAGCAAAGAACGCTTCCCCACCCCCATCCCCACTTGCCAAGGATAACTTCCAGTATCAACAAGGGAAACAGACGTGCAGAAACAGAAACACACACACACACGCCTACCTAACCCGCCCCCCGACCCAGATAAATGTAAAACAACTGCTGACCGTTCAGCCCAAACCCATCCCACGGTGTTGCCCCAAAAGAACAAACTTCACCACTTAACATTCAATTTCCGTCTCCGGACTTTTTTTCTCCTTCCCCCTCACGGCGGAAGTGACTTAATACTTTTTCCGTTACACGGCGGCGACCAATGGAGACGTAGTGTTTATGACGTCCTTTGTGACGTCCTTTGTGACGTTGTGTTTGTGACGTCGTGCTTGTGAAGTTAGCTACCCGCGCCCGCCGGCAAAATCGTGGTATTTGCAACATGTCGGGTCTCCTTAAGCTGGATAATGCGCTCAGGACTAAGGTAACGGCTCTGGGGCCCAGGGAGGTGGCTTTCCCCCAACACTGGGTAACGTCCCGGGTGCCGGCTGCCGGGCAGCCACCTGCAGGAGGCGAGTTCGGGGGTTATGCGGTTGCTGATGTGCCGTTGTGACCACCCGCCTGGGCCGGTACCACGCGTAATCGTTATTCGCGAACGTTTGGTTGGCAAATGGCTGACTCGACTTCCGCGGGCGAAAATTACAGGCTGGCCCGATTCCCCTCCACCCACCTGGGTTACCATCAGAGAGCGGCAGCGCCCTACCCCCTAAGCCATCCGACATGTGCAAGTAGCGATTGAGGCCTCTGATTTGCGTAATCAAATTGCTCTAAAATTATTGGCAAATCGTTTGCTGTATTTATCCCGGCCAATCTACTTACAGTCACCTAGTTCTTGGAATTGAATGGGGCACTTAGTTATCCAAAATTGTCCTAAATGTACGGAAGCCTTATTAGAATAGGGCTTCACGCGTTTCTTTCGCCCTTTCTAACTCGATCTCCCTGCATACAGACTTATTGAGTCATTTCCTGCTCGTTACAAGTCATTCCCGTTTAAACTATGTTAAATAATTTCTGTAAATATTAAGCTAAGCTTCCAGGCTCAAAGGAACTGTGGTTTTGACTTGCTGAGACATTAATACAATGGTTCGAAAACTAATTGCTGGAAATACTGAGCAGGTCAGTCTGCATCTATTGAGAATAGAATAGCCTTGGGTGGATGATCATTAATCAGAACTGGAAATTTTAAAGATGTAAGGGAGTAGGGGAGGAAGTGAAAAGCTAAATAGGTGAATGGCACTGAAGTCAGGAATATTAAAAGGCAGAAGGTGACAGTTCACCTTGAGTCAGGTGAAATGTTATCTGGAATGTTCATTGCTTGAGTTTCTGCAACATTTTCCCTTTATTGGAATACAAAGATTGATGTATGTTTTAGCAAATGAGTTGAGCACACTATTGCAGTAATTGTTGGCTCTGTTGCTTACTGATTTGGGTGATACTGACAGATTGCTTTGTGCTGAATCGAATTAATTCTTAAGCCCATCATCCCTATTGGGGCATTGGCCGACAACAGGTTCTGTCCTGGTCCAGTCTTTCAATTTCAGGTGTAGCCCATCTATCCCCTTTTAGGCAAAAATCCTTCCTCTCCCAGGGATGAAGTCTTTGGAGCTTCTGATATTGTTTCTGTAGCACTAGGCTTTTATGGGAAGAGTTGCTAGCCCCAAGCCCAACCCTCCTCCTTTTGCAGTCAGGCTTGGGACTGTCCATGGCGGAGTTAACGAGTAAGTTAGGAATTACTTAATACAAACGCTATAGGGAATATATACAGTATAAATGCAAAATTGTGCCTAATAAATCCCATCGTAAATTCACTAGGACTTGGAATAAATAGCTTAAATTAAAGGGATTGTGGCAAGCGTTTTGATCTATTAATGGAGTTAGATGAGACTTAATGGGATGAGACTCGTGGTTATGTGCTGGTTGGGCTTAACTGCCTATCCCTATAGTTGTAAATTCTATAGCTTTAATTATAGTTAACTGCTATTAGAGTCCATTACATATTCCAGAGTAATTTAAGTTTAGGATAGATGATTGATATGGATTGGATGGGTTGGACGTCCTCTTTTCTATGTTCTATCACTGACTTGCACACAGTATCACTTACATCTATTTCCAAACATAAGGGTTCAGTGACACCATAATATCTGTCAAGGTGCAGCATTCTGATCACATCTAGCATGGAGATTACCATCTTCATTACAACGAGCACAACCATGCAGTCGGGGGTTGTTTTCTGTGGAATTTCAGCAAAACAAAATCTTAGCATGTGCAATAAGTCTGCTTGTTTTCCTTTTGGACAAATAAATCAGGTAGAGAGAGATCTAAGGCTTTTTGTAGATGAATCACAGGCAGGTGCAACAAATGGCTAGGAAGACAAATGATATTTTATTGCAAGGGGCTTGGAATTTAGAAACGGAAGCAGGCCACACCTGGAATACTGTGCAAAATTTTTAGTCCTTTGCAAAGGATTTCTATGGGCCTATTTCCTGGAAGGATAGGGTTGACCTATTATGAGTAGCTAAAGAAATTGAATCTTATTCCCTGAGTTGAGAAGAATGTGGGATGATCTTATTGAAACACAAGATGCTAAGGGTACATTTTGAAATGCAGTTGGAGAGTTTCAAATAAGGGGTCATATTTACAACGTTAGGGGACAGTCAGTTAAGACCAATATCTTACAGAGGATGGCGAATTTCTGAAATCCTCCACTCTGGTGGGTGGTGGAGGTAAAATAACTGGAGATATTTAAAGAGGACCAATCACGAACAAGAAACTGGAAATTCCGGTAATGCCACCCCTCCCCCCACCATTCCCCATTCCCATTTCCCCCTCTCACCTTATCTCCTTACCTGCCTGTTACCTCCCTCTGATCTCTGATGCTCCTCCCCCTTCCCTTCCTTCCATGGTCTTCTACACTCTCCTATTACACTTCTCCAGTCCTTTATCTCTTTCACCTATCAGCTTCCCAGCTCTTTATTTCACACCCCCTCCCTGTTTCACCTATTACCTACTACTTTGTATTTCTTCCTCCCCTACCTCCCCCCAACTCTTCCTCACTTCTCATCCTTTTCTCCAGTCCTGATGAATGGTCTCCTGAAATGTCGACTGTTTACTCTTTTCCATAGATGCTGCTTGGCCTGCTGAGTTCCTCCAGTATTTTGTGTGTGGATATTTAAAGAGGAGCTAGATAAGTTTTTGAAAGCTATAGCAATTGACTGTTTGAACTGGCACAAATGCAGGATACTGATATGCTACTGTGTGATATTGATTGGCTGATAAGATGAGCAGAGCAAAGCCAAATGGATTTTTATCCAGATGGGTGCAAGATAAATGCACAAGAAATCTAGAGGGGTTGAGAAAGAACTTTTATCAGCCAGCTGGTAGTCAAAATCTTGGATGTGCTGCCTCCTTGTGTACTGGAGGCATGTTGAGATGTTCTAGACAAGCACTTGAATGGGCTACAGACGAAGTGCTCTTAAACAGGATAGTATTAACACATATTTGATGGGCCACATGGGTTATATGACTTGGCCTAGCTTTATGCTCTATGATCCCTGCCAACCAGGGGTGAGGCAAAAGTCCCTTGTGTCCTAAACCCTTGCACTTATAAAGTGCCGTGATTAATCCAAAGGAGATGCATGACTGCAGGTGCTGTAATCTGGAACAAAAATCAAACAGCTGAAGGAACTCAGCAGGTCAAGCATTCAAAAGGATGGTCAATGTTTCATGTGAACTCTGTGTCATCACCCCAAATTATCTTTAATTTTTTGTTGATGCTTGCTTTAATATTCTGTTTTTTTTAAAGGCTTACTTTGTCAACACTGTTGTTACTAACATCATCCTTTTGCTTTACAGTTAGCCTTTGTAATCAGACTAGATTATAGTACATAAACTTATGCATGCTTGCATGCCATCTTGATCAATGTCTCCCATCCACTACATAATGTACTGGGTGGGCACAGGAGTACATTCAGCCAGAGACTCATTCCTCCAAGATGCAACACAGAGTGTCATAGGAAGTCATTTCTGCCTGTGGCCATCAAACTTTACAACTCCTCCCTTGGAGGGTCAGACACCCTGAGCCAATAGGCTGGTCCTGGACTTATTTCATAATTTACTGGCATAATTTACATATTACTATTTAACTATTTATTACTATTTTCTACTACTATTCTATTACTATTTGTTATTGCTATGACTATTACTATACTATTACTATTTATTATTTATGGTGCAACTGTAATGAAAACCAATTTCCCCTGGGATCAATAAAGTATGACTATGACTATCCTCAAGTAATGTAACAACTGTTTGATCAATTGTTGCTTTTCCAAAGAGCTGATTCATAAAATGCTTCCATTTTCTTAGAAGTCATTTAGGCTTACTGTACAAAGAGCACTCTTATTTTCATGTAGTCTCTTCCAGGTTCCAATGTGAGATTTGTAATATTTAGTCATGGAGTAATGACAATTCTTAGTTTCTACAGCCTCTTGTGCTTTCAGGTATGTGGTTAATCCACTAGCAACGTTTGAATGTCCAACCACCCTTCATTGTGGTCCTTTCTGAAAGGTATTGTTCCTCCCCAGCCAAGGGCTAAAACCAACTTTTTCCCTGCTAGATCCAAATGCAATTAATGCCAGACTGACAGAGCTTCAGTGACCAATAGAAATCTATTTAAAGGCCTCCTGTTTGAAAACCGGAACGATATTTTCAAAATAATTATAAATTACAATTATTATAGAATGTCTTTTTTTTTGTTCGTTTAGGTTGATGCTTTTAGAGAGCGAGTCACTGCTGAAGTAAGTAAATCTATCAGCATTGTAAGCACAAATTGTAGAACTATTTACTGAATTGTTTATATTCTCTATTCAACTAGCACCATTTACTCCCGTAAGGAGACAGCCATCTCCCAGATGTCAACTTTAAGCTTCCATATAGGAATATGAATATAAATATGATATGCTCACTGAGTTTCTTTAATGCACTTGAGCCAATTAAGCCAGCCGGTGGTGTCGTGGCATCCTCACCAGACTTCGAGGCGAATGGTCCTAGGATCAAATGTGGCCAACTCCTTGCGCGCTTTCCATCTATGCTTAGTTCAACGTCGAGCTAGCAACTTGGCCTTGTAAAAAAAAAACAGGCAAAAATGCTAAAGAAACAGCAATGTTCCAGCCCCAACAAGCATGAGCCAATTGACAGTTATAATAAATATGAGGGTGATTCTGAAACAAGGTACTGTAGATGTTGGAAACCTGAAATAAAGAGCATAGTACTGGTAATACTTAGCAGGTCCAGGAGCATCTGTGGGGAAAGAAATGAGAGTTAATGCTTCACATCTCAGTCTTCCTTAGTTATGGATAGTGAGACGCCACTTTTACAGCAATACAAACTATATGCCAGTGGAGAGTGGAAACTGAATGATTGTCCTGTCAGCTATTGTCATGTGATTTTTTTTCAGAGAAGTTGCAGAGCGATATTAATGATTAATTGTATAAAAGCTGGAAAGTCATATTGCAATTGTGCAAACATTGCTTAGACCCCACTTACAGTATTGTGTACAGTTCTGGTTCCCACTCCCTAGGAAGGATATGGTCGCAATACAGAGAATGCAGAAGAGATTCACCGGAATGATGCCTGGAATAGAGGGTTCCAGTCACAGAGAGAGTAGATGAGCTGTGTTTATTCTCACTAGAAAATGGGAGGCTCAGGGCTGGTGGGGGAGGGGATGGTGACCTTAGAAGTTTATAAAATTGAGCATAGATAGTATCATTTTCCTAAGGCAGGGGAGTCTATAACTAAAGTACACAAGTTTAATGTGAGAAGTGAAAATTTAAAGGGAATCTGAGGTGTAAGTTCCTCACACACATGGTAGCGAATGTCTGAAACAAGCTGGCAGAGGAGGTGGTAGAGGCAGATACGATTAGAATGTTTAAAAGGCATTTGAATAGGAAAGGCATGGAATGATACAGGCTTATTGCAGGCAAATGGTATTGGTGTAGTTACGCATCATGATCTACATAGATGAGGTGGTCAAAATAGCCTGATATTTTCTTCAGTGATTCTAGTCTCTTGACTTAGTGCAGGTGGTGTGTAGTCCAAAATTACTTACTGTCAAAGTGAAGGCTTTGTGGTTTTTCCCCCAAATAAAAACTGGCGTGACAGAGTTCTTTGAAGGAAGAGACCTTGTCTTCTTTCTTAACATCTAGGTGCAAAAGGGTAAATTAAATATTTCCTTTAATATTATGGCCAAAAGTTTTGATTATATTGGAAGTATTTGATATTTGTACTGATATTCATTTAATTGTTTAATATTTCTGTACTGTGAATTTTTTATTCTTATTTATAAAAATGCTGACCACCTCCATTCGAGTGTCCTGTTTCATCTGGTGAACTATAACTGCTGTATTAAATACTGAGCATCTGAGTATGTCGGCCTGTTACAGTTATTGTAGCTGTAAGTGAATGAACTGAGCTCATTATTTTAATGCAAATCAGATTTTTGTTTAAGAAAATGCAATAGAATTGATTGCTATGAGTTAGAGGTGCATTGATCATGCAGTATTATATTTATGGAAACAGTTCTTTTTCATATATTTTCTGGTAGCTTAGTGACTGTTCTTTATTTCTACAGCTGCTTGTGTTTTCAGATCTTGTGTGGTTAATCTGCATGAGTTTTCTTATGCATTTCTTTCTTATTTATATTTTAAATGTGTACTTTAGGCAGAAGACTTAGTTGCAAGTTTCTTTCCAAAGAAGCTGTTGGAACTAGATTCTTTTCTTAAGGTATGATTCACAAATGTTTGTTGGATGTACGTAAATCTTTGATTTTAGGACAAAAGGATTTAGACAGTGTTGTAGATATGAATCTCTAATCCATGTTCATTCTGTGTAGGAATAAAAGGCTGGATGCTTTATTACTTTGTGTGTCAACACTGTGTTTGTGTGACATTAGAGTTTTAAATGTCTCCAATATAAGGCTCATTCCTGATACTCATTGAACTGTAGACTGAAACTTTAGTGCTGTATTGTGAACATACTGCATTGTCAAAGGTGTCCACTGTCAAATTAAGTCAAAGCTCCATCTTCTCACTCTCCTGGTTTGAAAGATCCCATAATACGATTTCACAGATTAGTAAGGGAATTATCTCCAGAATATTGCAGAGAAGATGTGTTTCAACCAGTGCCACTTTTAAAGACATATTGTGCATTCATTATCACTTTGCTACTTGTCATTCCAGTGTATGTATTGGCTGCTGAATTACACTTGTGACTGCACTTTTCACATACTTCCTGGAAATGAAAATGTGCTGTAGAAATCTGATTTCCTTTATTTCATGTCAGCTTTTCGTTAAATTATTTTTCTTAAATAATGAAGACATTGTCCCTCTTCCCCCCCCATTTTGTTTATTTCTATTCCATAATTATACAATAATTTCAATTAAGCAATTTCACTTAATTTGCTAAGTTTAACTATGTAAGGTTCTTACTTTTTGAACACATTATTGTGGGACCCTTGAATTTGTAAGTAGTGATATAAAAGTATCACATGACTAACTATAAGATACATACTTTCTAGGAACCGCTGTCGAATATTTCGGATTTGGCAACCATTCACTCAGATCTCAACTTGCCTGTGCCAGAACCTATTGTGCTCACCAATAGCCACGATGGCTTGGACAGTACAATGAGTACTTCAGTAAGAGATGTCTTTCAATTGTTATGCAAATGTATAAATTGCAACTGATCTTGAAAGCTTACAATATATTATGTGATATTTTGGTAGCATTTTGAAGGCAAAGCAGTGCTCTGGTGTTTTAATTTTGTGGTTGAAAATTACATCACACATTAGCTAGACTCTTAAAAGGTATGCCTGGCACAAATGAGCTGGATATCCACAAATATAAAGTTTTATTTACCTCAGGATTTCAGTGTTGGCTGCCGAACAGTGAATAAATGTTTCTTGTTGAAATAGTGAATAGCTTTAGTCTCCTAATTAATGACACATCTTTATATCAACATAAGCAGCTTTCCTGCAATTTCTGCCCACTATGTCTGTAAATCTCAGAATTCCCTGAGCTGCATGAACTAAAACTGATGCATTGATCCAGATGTACTGGGATGTGAGCAGTATTTTAAAAATCAGTGTTATAACTGAAAGATTCTTTGTGTATTTATCATCATCGTTTCAAAGTAAAACCAACATCAGAGGTGTTGTGACTGACAAAAACTGAGTTACATGGAAGTTGTAACTAGGAAATATAAAAGTATTTATTCACACAGCGAGCCTCTGAGGGAGAGAGAGAGAGAGTGTCAGTCAGTCAGTCAGTCAGTATCAAAGAGAATCTCACTTTCCTAGCATGACATTTTATACTTCTTCAACACAAAGATAACAAACAACTAACAACAGTTTCAATTGCTATAATCATCTACTTAACTTTAACATTTTGAATATAGTCACGTAAATTTACAAAATTACATACTTAGATTGGTAGCACATTCCAACTAACAAAACCTCTGAATATTCAATACTGGTGTCTGTTCCTTGAGGGATGGTCTCCATGAATATACCACAAACCAAAAGAGCAGATCTGTCCTGAACTGCGTTAGTGGCAGGGATACAATTGTAACAATGTGCTAATACCAAGAACATTCATTTAGTTTCCTTTCCAATGTAATTTCAATAGGGCAGAATCAGAATGATTGATTTCACTAGCCACAAAGTATTAGTTGAAAGTTAAACTGTGTACAGGTTTTATTTCCCGAAGACTGGTTCTCATTTTAGTTCATCCATAATTATGCTATCCATAATTTCATAACTCCAGAACAGTCCCTAACATACCATTCTGCCCCTGGACAGAAATCTGTCCCAGGAAGGCCAAACTTTGAGGAGGATCTAATTAAGTAGGGAAGCGAAAATGCCATTCACTTAGGATCCACTCCCAATTACTTTCTACTATATCCCTGTGTGAATCTCTATCTGCACTTCTGTGACCCTAACTAGCTAAACGTAAGACAAGCACAAAAGGCAATAAAACATTCCAGGCATTTACTGACATTATCATCCTATTTGTACTCTTGATTTCTACCAGAATGTAAAATTCAGCTTTGCTGTTTGTGAAAGTTTGATTGTTGCCTCCTTTCCTGCTGGCCTACTGTGGGATATATCACACTCTCTCTTTGCCCATTCAATTTCTGATCATTGAAACTTGTCAGACATGACCGTCAGTAGTTACTCTGTAGGCAGGGAGCTCAAATAATTTCATAACTCTAGTATGATCCCTACTGAGCTATTGTGCATCCTGGGCTTCTACAATAGTTAGTAAACATGAGATTAACAATAATTTTGAAACCAAAACACACTCTGAAGTCTAACCTTGCACTGTGATCTGTGCTGCTTTGTGGGATTTCTCCTGAGCTATACTTTTCAACTAATATGGTTATTCATAATCTTACTGATAATGAAAGAGTATTAACCCAGCTTTAAACTGAAATAAAAACTGCAAATGCTGGAAATACTGAACAGTTCCACCGACACCTTTGGGATGAGAAATAGACCTAACGTTTTGAGTTGAAGTCCCTTCATCAGATCTGGGAAGGAAGCCACATCGAGCATATTAATCTGCAGGGAAGATGGGAGGGGGATGTTGGGAATAAGCAGTACCTGGTGATTGAATGAATGTGAGGAGTTAGAGAGTGAGAAAATCGATAGAAGAATGTAGGTGTTGATAAATGTAACGTAGGGAGGCAGGACTGATAGTTGGAACTGGACATGTCCTCCATTTCTGAAGGAGAAATAAAAAGAGGAAAAAAAGTGGGGGGGTAGGAAGCAACAAACAAGGTGATCCAATATCACAGATGGATGGCTGATACAAACAAAAATCAATTTACCTGAAATGGTAGAATTCAATATTGAGTCCAGAAGACACGAAGATGAACTTTCATTGAACCTCACTGTAACTGCAAAGGAAGGCCATAGACAGATAGGTCAGCATGGGAGTGGGATGAGAAATTAAAGTGACAGGCATTGTAAAGCTCAGGGGCCCCTTCAACACATAAAGCAATTACTCAATCTGCATTTAGTTTCTCCAATGTAGAGGAGGCCACATTGTAAGCAAAATGCAGTGAACTAGATTTCAACTGATGAGGTCTTAAAAGAGCATAAGAAT
Source organism: Mobula hypostoma (assembly GCF_963921235.1). Classification (NCBI taxonomy): domain Eukaryota; kingdom Metazoa; phylum Chordata; class Chondrichthyes; order Myliobatiformes; family Myliobatidae; genus Mobula; species Mobula hypostoma. Next base: position 36,968,522 of record NC_086128.1, read on the forward strand.
ATAATTTCTGTTCATTACTGTAACTTTTGGCATATTTTAGAATGTTGTAACATAATTCTGAGTAAGGTATAATGGAAACTAAAACTATTCACGATTTCAACAAGCTTCAGATCAAGATTTCCGCCAGCATTTTATCTGCTCATTTGTGTTGGAGCCAAGTACATTTCTATCAACGTTGGTGTTTAGATTCAGTACTGCACAGAAGCCAAGATATTCCACACATTCTACAGCAAAAGAAAGAAAATATATCAACCAAATTGCAGAAGTAGATTTGGATATCCATATAATTTGGAAATTTAAATTCTTCTAAGGACACAGAAGTATCATAATAAGGTCACCTGCCTCCGGAAGTGTGCTTTGCTGTTGAAATTGCATTTATACAGTATTCCTCACATTGGGAACCTACCTTGTGCTGTCTGAATGGAAAACTTTTTGTAAATCAAGCAAGAAGGAAGAACGGGTAGAATAAATTTTAGGTAACAGAGAATAATTGGAAAATATCTTCAGAGGTCTATAACAAACAGGAGAGAAAGATTAGGCAGAAGGGTATGAAAGGAATATGGATAACACTGAAAGTGCATCTGTTCATAATAGATTGTAGAATGAGCTAAGTAAGGAGCAAGTAGAATAGCAGTATTAGAACAGTAGTGCATGGAATAAGGTCTTAGAGTTATTTGAACATGGGAGCAAAGATACTAACATTGATTTGAAGAAACATTTGTAGCCTAGCAACAAATAAGCATTTTCCTCCATTCCAGTCATAAATTTGGCAATATTTGCAAGTTATTTTGGAAGTCTGATTCAAGTTTCCATTTATCATTGCCAAAACTAGTAGATTTACTAAAGATGAGAGGGTTAATCTGACAGATATGTCTTTGTTTTAATTTAATTATTCCTTTTATAGTGTTAACTGTGAAACAGTTAGCTGGTGCCAGGCAATAAATTACATTTCATTTAAACAATTGGAATGACACAGTTTAAGTACTGTTTAAAATCATTTTCAGTAACTGTTTGCTTTTATATTGGTCTGAATAGTAATTTGCAGCAGACTATAAATTTGACTGAGCAAGAAATTATTTCAGAAGGGAACTATGACGTTGGAATGCATTTGGAATTGGCAGTTCAATGAGTCAATGGATATTTGGCTCTAAGTAATCCTGGAATTATCCAGTATATCTACTGGATGTGGATAATGCCAAGTGTCTGTGTTAAAGTGCAATATGGGAAACAAATTCTTAACATATTAAAACCAGTTCTTGTATGTCAGCACCTTCCAAAGTTGATACAATTGATCTATCTTGGCTGTTAGAATAAGTAATACTATTCAGAAACATTTAATCCTTAATCATACAACCACTTTAAGAGTTATAAATAGCTAGAGAGAACAAAATTATCCAAGATGTATATTTAAGATCATCAGCAATTTAAAATGGCTGTAAAGGATGTATAGGGATAAAATGTAGCAGGAGTTAACTAAAACTGGTTTAAAATTAGAAAAGAGTGTGAATTATTGATAGGGCTCTATGTAGGATATTGAAAGGTACTGGAGTGGCATTTTCTCTAACAAAGTTTAAATCTAGTTGAAAATGAAGATTAGTACAAAATTTCACTGGATTCTTCCTGGTAAATAAAGATGAGAATAAAGTAATACAAGATTGCTTCTTGTCATATCAGAAAGAGTTGCTTGTGCTGAAATGAAGTCTCAATTGAAGCATCCTTATTAAGGCAGACGCTTCCTTAGCAACAGGGAAACCACAGGCGTAAGATAATATTGAGTTTGCTCCAAACAAATAAGAGTTCAGAAATATTTTCTGTATGGATTTGTTACTTTTTAGGCTTGAAGTAATTAGAGATTTTCATTTAGACGGCCAGTAGTCTAGTGAGGTGGCACAGTAGTGTAAGCAATTTCACTAACTGTTTACAGCTCCTGTAATTGTTGATCACTGTTCAATTCTCGTCACAGCCTGTAGGAGTTTGTACGTGCTCGCCATAACCGTGTGGGTTTCCTCTCACATTCCAAAGATGGTACAGTTAGGGTTACTGTTAGTAAGTTGTGGGCATGCTATGTTGGTGCCGGAAGCTTGGTAACATGTTCAAGCTGCCCCTAGCTGACTTGATTTGCCACGGACATCGCATTTCACTGTATGCTTCAATGTACATGTGAGAAATGAAGCTCATCTTTAAGGGGTAGAAAATGCCCAGTACATTCATTGCCATCCATAGAGAAACCGTAACTAGTTCCGAATCTTTTCAAAAATGTGATGGGTGGAGCTCCAAGAGTTGAAGTTCTGAGTGAAAGACTTGAAATTAGGTGAATTAGTTGTACTTGCTGAGACAATGAATGTCTTGGGATAATTCTTAACATTGAAAAGGTTCATAAGTTATGGGCAGAGCATATGAACAGCAAACCACAGATTTCAGCTGAACTAATGGAGCAGTCATCTGAAGATATGTAAAAAGCAGTTATAATGCATTCAAATAACATAACACTCTAGTTTTCAGTTTCCACTTTGTCTCTTGTTCGTTTCATTATTTTGTTATATTTAGCTTGGATAATCTCCCAAAAGCTGTCCAATGTTTTGTAACCTTTAAGTATTGTCTATATCTGATTTCTTCCCTTGTGTTTTGAGGCATCCTAAGAATGCAACCTTGTGTCGCACCTTGCTCCAGTTCCTGCTTGCCTATCACCATGGTGCTTCCTAATCCACATTGGTTCCCAATTAACTAAGGCCTCTTCAAATTCAGATCCCTTCATGACTTGCCCTTCTCTCTTATCTTAAGAATCTACTCTAAGTAGTCTTTGTCCCTTCACTTCTGGTCTCCAGTCATAAATTTATGTGCAACTCCACTGGTAACCATCCTATGGCTTAAGCTGTGGATTTTATTTCTTCAAACTTTCAGCCTATCTCACTTCAAAATGCTCCTTGGAACTTGCCTTTTGACCAGACCAGGCCAATGTCTCCTTTTGAGGTTCAGTCCCAAATTTTGCTTAATGATGTTTTTCTACATGAAGTGCTCTATTTAGGATATGATTATTAGAGGAAGTGCAATGAAGGTTCACCAGACTGGTTCCTGGGATGGCAGATATGGTATATGTGGAGAAACTTAGATAGGACCATGTTCTTCAGAGATTAGAAGATTGAGAGGTAACATTAAAATTGACATTTTTAGAGGGTTCCATGGGGTAGTTTTGGAGAAGATGTTTCCTTTGGCTGGGGATGTCAAGAGCCAAATCCACAGTCTTTGCAGGAGAGTTAGGCCATTTAGGACTGAAATGTGTTCCAAGGATAGTAAACCTATAGAATTCTCAGACGTGGTGGCTTTGAAGCTGGAGCATTGATTACATTCGGAATAGATCAGTAGATTCCAGATATTACAAGGATCAAAGGATACAGAGCAACAAATGGTATTGAGATTCAACATCAATCATAACCATATTTAATAACAGAGTAACTTCAGAATCTGAATGACCTGCTGCTGCTCTTATTTCTCACAATCTCATTTAAATGAAAATTGTTGTGTCTGCATGTTCTTGTTATCTTTTTATGTTTCCTTGTACTTTTTCAATAATCCACCCTTAACTTTTAGCATACTTAAGCATTTATTTCAAGTACTATTGCCTTGTTAACTATAATGCTGTTTAGCTTCACTTTCTACTTAATCCTTCCCAGATCTTGGAATTTGATTTAGAGTATTTATTTAACTAATTTCAGTGCAACTTAAAGAAAAGAAAACTGGAAGATGGTGAAGCTCATTGTCCAGGTACTGAAAACTTGCATGTAAATTATGAGTGTTTTCTTTTCATTGATTTCTGTGATGCTGTTCTTACATGTAATTTAATTTTTAAGAGTCCAAATTGTTTAGGGAGTTACGAGTTATTCTGATCATGATGACAAGTGAAGGTGGAGCCTAAAAGCAAGTAACCATGTTTCATGTAAAAGCTAGCTACCATGTTTCAAGTTTTCATGAAAGTTCTTTATGAACCTGGCCTGTTTAATGCTCCCTCCTCAGCCTGATGTGCTGATTTCTCCAGCACTCTGTATTTAGTTGTCAATCTTATATTTTGTCTCCCCATCATAAAAATACATTGTCTCTACTGCTTCCTCTGTTAATGATTAGGTAGCTTACATAAACTGCACTGAGAGAAATTAAGGTAAAAAAAAAATCCATGGATTGCCCATGAATGCAACAGGCAAAAATGCATAGGCCCAAGAATTCTATTGCATTCTTCAAGGCTTTTGTGCACCATGCACTACATTTTTTTGTAAACCCAATCACCAATTGAGGTTTAGTACCAGAAGCATTGCTGTTCTTTGTTCGTCACAGTGGACTCCAAGGGTATGCAAACAGTATGGGTGTCATACACTGAAATGGACTTTGAGTTTAAGGCCACCTTCTGTGTTGTTAAAGCGGACTGGTGTTCTTGACCCCCATCTTGCATGCCAAATCATCTGCCCAATTAATTTCCTCTGCTGTGCACGGTAGCAGAAGATTTTGGGTATGGTTGGATGGCCAGGGTCAGTTTTGTTGCACATGATGCCTCATGAGGGGGCAAATATAGCTATGGTACATAATTCCTACTAACCAGGAATAGAAAATGGGATGTTTTTGGAAGGAAGTGTGCTCAAAAGAGGAGGCGATACATATTACTAAAAGCACTAGTGCTGACAATTTGAAAGAAAAAATACTTCAGTTAGTTAACGTTCAGAGATCAAAAATAAAATTTGTTCATATAAATATTCTAACATGGGAAGAAAACTGAAGAACTCTGCAAACAACAGAGGGATGTGCAGAAACAGCAGAATTATTCTGGGAAATTTTATCCCCATTCACCCAGTTGATGGGTCAGGATGGAGTAAACTGGTAAGCTAGTTCATTATTGTCACATGAATAAATAACTGTCTTGCAAGCCATCCAAACAGATCATTTCATCACATCAGTACATCACAGCACTACAAGAGCAAAGCAGTAACAGAATGCAGAATATGGCATTACAGTTACAGAGAAAAGAACAGTATTAGAATTTATATTTAAAAGAGGCAAATGATTAAAAGGGAAGTAATAAATAGATCTACAGAGAACAGGTTGCAGTGAGCCACCATTCTTTAACACTTCCTTGAAAAATGAAAAAGAGGAAGAGGATATAAAGTAAACAAATATTGGCAGATTCCTCTGTATAGCATGTCAGGGTGGCTGCAGGCTAAGACCACAAATAAATATGGTTAGCTGCTTGAGAATAATTGCCATAAAGATACAAAAAGAAGTTATCTCTGTTGTCCTTTATAAAAGTCCCTTTTTATCTTTGAACTATTAACTGAGAGAACTTTTGAACTTGTCAGCATCAGGCTTTTTTTTTGCAGCATACGTCCTCCTCCATTACATGACCTTCCCATAAGTACAGCATTTTTTCCCAATTCCTACGTAATTTGCTGTAAAATTGTGTAAATCTGTTGCTAATTTCTTGATTATCTGGGCATGTAATGTACTTTGTGCATATTTCTGGATCTTAACTTGCATCTGTCACTTTTTGGTGGAATTTTTCTACATATGACTTATCAGTCTCATTTTACTTTTTTCTTTACACAGCCATATTTTTTTCAAAATTTTTAATTTTGATGTTAACCCAGTCTATTTCTACCCCTTTGCTTTATTCTTTTTCACAATTCATTCTAATTTCATCTGCCTGCTTCATCTCTGTTCAAATGGTAGTTCAGTTTCATATTCATCCATTTTCCTAGTTCTTATATGCTGTCCATCCTTCTGGCTTAACTCCCACCTTCCTTTAGAACTAATACTTGTCTCATACTCCTAATTCTCAACCTGTTACTAAGTGTTGAGATTCCCAAACTAGAATTTGACCTTAGATTGTCAGCCTTGAACTTCCATTGCACAAGATTCCTCCTCTGCCTTGAAGAATAACCACAATAATGTCTGTGCCCTACGTGCATGGAGTTCTTAATTACCCCTTTAGCACATGATTAATGAAGACTTTTGCCCTTTAACGGTCTCAAAATTCTAACCTTAAACTGTTTGTATCATTTTGTTAATAACATTGGCCGTTATACGTTCAACTATTGGCAGCATATTGGGTTGATAAATTTATGTTTGAAATCTTTTTCCTTTGTTGGAATGTCTTCTAGCTGATAGGGACCACTCAGTATTTCACACTAAAATTCCCCTCGACCATGAGATTCTTTCATGTTCTTGGCGCTGAGTTCAATGATTGAGTGCAGCCTCTGGTACTGGCCACTCTGATGGTGAGCTTTTCAAAAGTGTGTGTGTTGTAATTGTTTTCCTCTAATGCTTCTGGCCCCAGAGCCTGAATTACAATCCAAAATTAAATGGCTTTTGAGTGCTGATATTACTTATCCTTCTGAAATGTAACGATGGCTGATTTTTTTTGACATCTGTTAAAGCAGCGTAAACATTTTGGATAGTTTAACCTTTGTGTTGTTGAGCAGATGTGAACAAACAGATTGACATGTTTATTCAGCATTTGTATATTTATTACTATTTTTGAAAGAAGGATATTTATTTTTTCCGAACATTACAAAGGTATGTTGTAAAATTTGGCCCAGGCTACCATTTTTGTGTGAGTGGAGGTCTGTAAGCAAGATTGTATATACATACATGTAGGCGTACAATAGCCTGATAGTTCAGTTACTCTGCTAGCAGCCAGACCTCTGGACCATTGATCCCAGTTGAATTCAAATCCCACCAAAGCAGATGTGGAATTTAACTTAAAAGTAAATAAGTCTGGAATTTTTAAAGCATAATAATAGTTGTGAAATGACTGGTTTATTCTAAACACCAATGTGGCTCCCTAATATACTCCAAGAACAGCTCATTTCAGTGAGTGACTGAAACCACTAGATTGTTGTAATAATTCACAGGTTCACTAACACCTTCTGGGGGATGAGCTCTGTCCTGGGGCAGTTAGGAATGAACAACAGTTGCCAGACATGTCTGTCTCACTCTATACCACTGCCACAAAATAACAAACTTCATGATGTATGTCAGTGATAATAAATCTGATTTTGAAATTCTTTAAATGCAAATCATATACCTGTACAGTTGATATTGCACAGGAAGAAACCATTCATCCCATCATGTCCATGTCAGCTGTACTGGAGCACCCTGCTAGTTTCCTTGCCTTGTTCTATAGCCCTGCAAAGGTTTCTTGACTGTATGTTTATCCAGTTTGCTTTTCAAGGCCACAAAAGTGCCTGTCTCCACCACATTTGTGTGCAGGCAGTGCATTCAAGGTTTCAGCCAGACATTGTTTTCAAGAAAATGTTTTTTCTCTGGACTTTCCTAGTTCTCTTTTATTTATTTTGTACTTCTGATCTCTGGTCCTTGACCCTTCTATTGAAGGAAACGGTAGCCACTATCCAAACTGTTCAGGCCCCTTATTATTTTATTACTTCTGTCCAATTTCTCCTTGGCCTTCTCAGCTCTAAAGAAAACTATCCCAGTAACTGTTGTCTTTCATCCCAGGAAACATACTCATAAACCTCCCCAATATCCTTCCTACAATGAAGCAACCAGAACTGAACAGAATATTCATATCTAAGACTGCAACATCATTTTATAAAGGTTCTACTTCATTTTCCTGTTTTTACGCTCTGCCTTTATGGATTAAACCCAGACTTGTGCATGCCTTCCTCAGTCTGCCCTGCCTCTTTCAATGATTTTTGCATACATACCTCTAGCTTCCTCTGCTCCTGCATCCCTTTTAGAATGGCCACCTTTACTTCAGCAGTAGTTAAATTCGAACAGCTAATTTGAAAGATGTGAGACATTGTTCTTTAAATTCTAACCAGCTTCATTGCAGATTGTTTTTGGTACAATTGAGGTAAGAATGTTTTATCTATGTGAGACTATATTATCTACTATGCTCTCCATTGTCTGTCATAAGGTTCGGCTTTGTGATCTGGTTAGGATTAGATAAAAAGGAGGCCAGTTACATATAACAACAGAGGTTAGGCATTCTCCTTAACTGGACAATTAAAGTGATTCACGCTTATGAATATAGAATGGTAAAGAAGAATAGGTCCTTCAACCCACGATGTCTGCGCTGAACACTAACATGTTAATTCCTAGCAGATTTGTACAAGTATTAGTTAAATTAATAAAAAAAAATGTAGTCCACCGAACTTCAGAGGTAAGGAAGAAAGGACAGGTCCTGTCCAGGTTATGGTACAGTTTTGTTCCTCTGTTCCACTGTCAGTCCATAGGTTGGAAGTGTCAGTAGTCAGCAAATCCATCCTGGTCTCACAACTGCTTAATTGTATGTACATAAATTGGGTGCTTATAATCTGGGGAGAACTGATTCCATTGGAAAAAAAATTATTCTGGTTCCAGTATCAAAAATCCAGCTGTCTAGAACTTGTACATTTCTGGAAATTCAGGTGACTGACTGTTAGTCATGAAAACAGCCTTCAACCCGTTAACCACCCATTTACACTAATCCTTCATTAATCCCATTCTCTTTTGTCCCCTCATTCTTATTAACTACCCCTGGACTCTCCTACTTGCCTACACATTAAGGGCACTTTACGGTAGCCAGTTAACCTACCAACCAAACTGCAATTGGAGGAATCCCACACAGTCACAGGGAAAACATAACAAACTCCCCACAGACAGGACCAGAGGTCAGGATTGAACTTGGTCCTCTGCTGCTGTGAGGCAACGGCTTTATTACCTGCACCACTATGTCACCCATGAATTCACTATTAGCGAACCATGTTGCCTGGCTTTGCCACTTTGTGGTAGCACACCGGTAATGTTTTTGAGCCCAGATGTGACGCAGCCTGAAGTGCCCAACCTCACTTTGAAAAGGATTTGACTTAACATTTGGTAATACGAAACAAAACTGAAGTTATGTTTTTGTTCCCAAACATCATTTTTCACATTATCCAATATCTGAAATGCAATATGGTCACTGACCCAGCGATGATAAACCTTTGGATCAGGTACCTGTAGGAATAACAAGAAAATACAGAAAATACTTAGCAGATCAGGCAACATCTATGGAGAGAAGCAAAGCTAACATTTCAGGTCAATGTCTTTCATTGTCCATCCATTTGAAATATTGCCCTTGACTTCAGGTCAGAGGAGTAAGTTTTAAGGTTAGTGACAAAGGAGTTCAGTTTTATATATTTGGTTATGACCAGCATTAGTGCTGTGACTAAAATTTAAATCTTTATCTGTGGAAATTTGATTGAAAAATGGTGGCATTATTTCATTGCTGTGATTCTAAAGCAAGTCATTTAATGCAGGCAAAACTTTCCCATATCTGCAGTTCCAAAATTCCAACGCAGAAAGTTATTTAAACAAACTTTATCTAATCCAATATATAATCAGAAATCTACATATAAATTTGCAAGTTCCTCCATCAAACCACAAGATGGAAGATTCTGAGGGGTGGACAGTTCTTCTGTTAACATACAGGATTTGAACTTTAATCTAAAATTTGCTTGTGGCATAATGCTGCACTCCAATACTTCCTACCTGACAGACACATCCTCCACTTGCTGGTCAGTGAACAGACCCAAAGAAGTTTTAGGTTTAGAGTTTGAGATGTAAACTACTGATAACCAGATGGTTACTAGACAATGAAATATCTTGCCTTGATGAAGGCAGCAAGGAAGTTGCTGAAAATGTAGACATGCAATATACCATTCATATTGCAATTTATATTCAAGAGCCAATGCATGCAATTTGACATTTATTGTTCAGAAGTAATTGCATGGTAAAGCATTGTATATTCAGCTTTTCAAAAAGAAATGTAGGTAAAACTTCCATGTTACATTTCTTAATTACACCTTTAATTAGTAAAAAGAATTGGCCTTTTTAGATATGTGAATTTTAAAACATGCACTTTCAGACGTCCAACCTCTCCCGGGAGTTCCAGGAGTCTCCCGCATATTGATAGCTGCTCCCTGACGCCCACAAATAATATACAATATCCCAGAAATCGATTTTTTAGAGAGGGAGAAGGGAAAAAAAGAGAAAGAAAGAAAATGAATGAATCCTGCTTGATCTCTCTTTGTGCTAAGTAGACCTATCAGTTTTCTCTGTGGGCGGGCTTTACAGTCGAACACTCTCTCTTCCATATTCCATCAGTTCAGTTACTGCCATCTGTAATGATGCTGAAATCATCCAGATAACTGTCGGTGATGAAGTACAAAAGCCTGGTGAAGAAATTCCCAAGGCTGGCGGTGACAACCTGACTATGCAAGGCTGTCCTATACGGGTAGGGCGCGTTGGTGTCTTAAAGGGGATTAGAGCAGGGTTTAAATTGGAGCGAAATTCCAAAATCGTCCACTAAAACATCTTTAAAAACGTGCTCGCAGCAAGCAAGTTCTTCGGGGTTTTTTTTTCCTGAAACACTTCCACTTACATCGAAGCCCGTGGTGGACTGGGTTTAAGCGCAGCCATTTTCAGAAGAAAAACTGATTTTAATAAATACCGGGACCCACCGAGGTCTCATCATTAGGACAGCGAACTGTTCACCTGTGCTGCGCACTTTATATGCATTTTGAATTACACTTTATTAAATAATATGGTAATATATCGTTTTATGTGATGTGCGTCATATATGTATTGTGGCTACACCATGGTCCGGACAGAGATTGTTTCGTTTGTGGACAATCAGCCAGATGACAATAAACTTGAAATTGAAGATATAGAACTTCTAAATCACTCATTTAAAATCCCCCATTTCGATGTAAAAAAGTAAGTTCTGATCCTGACTATTGCAGGCAATGTGTGTGTGTGACTACGGATGTATATGTGATCGGACATCGTCCGAATGGATGTTAAGTGGTGCTTTTATTTCTTTTAGGGACCACAGCATATTAGGGAGGCTAAGCGCAGGGAAGACTGCTCAAGTAGTTCACAGTTCTTTTCAGCAGAAAACCAAAGTCTGACAGAGAAGGTCACTAGAGCTGAGGTGTACTTTACCCCTTTCATCGTTGAGCATAACCTGCCATTCCAGGTGTATAAGCACACAGGCAAGCGATTCAGGAAAATGTTTCCTGATTCAGAAATGGCAAAAAACTATGCCTGCTCATCAACCAAGACAGCAGCTATTGTGAACATGGCACATTAAGGCAGAATTCAGAAGTCAGCTGTCTCACAAAACACTTGTGAATCTGATGTCTTGCAAAATTAACAAATTCATTGACACAGACTGCTATGAGGTTGAGACCTCCCTGAAATGAGTTTTTGCAGGGTGGGATGTATGCACTTCGCTTTCCCAGATTGGTTCTTGGAAACTGGTTTTCCACAGAGTCATTAACAAACAATAAATCAACTTTATAAACACTTGGAAGAGAATATTGGCAGGCTTCAAGTACTTTATCATCCTTAAAGTACTTAAAATATTTCTTCCAACAAAATTACATTCTGTTGTACTTGGTGTGTGACTGCCCAGTTACAACTACATCCTGACTAGAAAATTCAACTGATTTGGGGATTTGTAATTCCTTTTGTCAGATTCAGGCACTACAGACAAATTGGACTGCCTGTTTTGAGAACTAAATGTGCAAAATGCTGAAAGCATTTCAGCAAATGTGTCAGGTGATTATCTACTATTGTTGCTGCCACCTGAGCTGTTTTGATGCAAGTGCAGTGTTCAAATGTGAGCCTAGATTTTCTTTGGATTCTTTTGAATTTGCTCTGTAGTTCCAGCAATTTCTGTTTATGTTGCTGGGAATCTTAAGAGTTTTACAGTACTGCATATTTTGGAAATACATTCAACAGGACATGCTTAGGTTTATATGACTGTAACCTGATGAATTTTTTACTGCTTGATTTGATCTAATAGTTTCTATAACTTCGCAGTTACAGGTACAAAAGTGTTTATAATGCCAAATGGAATGCTAAAGAGCAACCAGCAACTCGTGGAGATGATTGAGAAAATAAAACCAGAAATCAGGACACTTATGGAAAAGTGCAATACAGTATGTATACAAGAAGCTGTCCTTTTGGGTTGCAGTTGGGCCAGATTCCATGTGCTATTGTTCTGTACTCCAGTGCTTCAGATGAAACTGAACACAGCCCCACTAGTTGGGCATGTCTTGCACTCACTGATCTGTAGATAAATCATGCTGTGAACTCCACAGAAAGAAAAGTAATAACGATTTTCCCTATTCTTTATTTGGCCTCTCAAGACACTTTTGTATTTTAAAATTGGAAAAGCCAATTGAAACTTGTACAGTGTATGATTTTCATAAAATTCCACATATTTTGCAATCAAGGACCAGGCCTTTTTGCATGAGGCTGTAAACTGGAAAAATAAATGAGATTCTAGGATATATATGGAAACTGGCCTTCAAAAAGCAAATCAATGCAAGTTCCATGTTTTCGAAGTATGAATCATTGGTAATTGGTTTATTGTGACACGTACTAAGATATAGTGAAACACTGTTCTGTATGCCATTCATAAAGATCATACCAAAACAATAGTACATCCAGGCAGTAACAGAAGGCAAATTATAGCATTGTTGTTGGCAATCCTATCCACTTGCTCATTCCTGAATATGTTATTGGTGTACTTCAGCTGTGAAACTTCTAAATTCTGAGTTCATAAACCAAAATGTGTATAAGGTCATAAGACATAGGAGCAGAAGTAGGCCATTTGGCCCATTGAGTATGTTCTGCCATTTCATAATGGCTGATTTATTATTCCTCTCTATCCCATTCTCCTGCCTTCTGCTTGTAACTTTTGACACCATGGCTACTCAGTAACCTATCAACCTCCACTTTAAATATACCCAAGGACTTGGCCTCCACAGCTTTACATGGCAATGAATTCTACAGATTCACCACCCTCTGGCAAAGAAATTCCTCCTTATCTCTGTTCTAAATAGACATCCAACTATGTTGAGGCTGTGGCCTCTGGTCCCAGACTCCCCCACTGTAGAAAACACCCTCTCCACATTCACTCTATCTAGGCCTTTCAATAACCATTAGGTTTCAATGAGATCCACCCCTTCATTCCAGAATCATTCTGATGAACCTCCTCTGGACCTTCTCCAGTGCCAGTATATCTTTTCTTGTATAGGGGGCCCCAAATGACTCTCAATACTCCCAAGTGCAGTCTGACCAATGCCTGATAAAGCCTCAGTATTATTTATATTCAACCCCTCTTAAAAAAAATGAATGGTAACACTGCATTTTCCTTCCTTACCACTGACTCAACCTGCAAGTTAACCTTTGAAGAATCCTACACAGGGACTCCCAAGTCTCTTTGCGCACCTGATTTTTGAATTTTCTCTCTTCGTTTATTTGGGACACTATGTCACTTAATTGGAACAGGAAACTGTTACCGAACAGTTTCTTACTAGCATCAGTTGCAAGCACTTATGTGGCCGTTAGACACTACAGTGTGTTTAGAGCAAACAGTTTCTAAATAGCATCAGTTGTGTTTGCTTGTGTTCAAAAAGCAGTGATTTTTGTCACTGGTAATTGGTGAGTAATAAGCAGTAAGACAATTCAGAACTGTTATTTCCATGAAACCAGCTAATTGGGGCAGCCACTAAATTGGCCCAAATGTACTGGTCTCAATTTGCCCCAATTAACCAGAATCCACTGTACCCCAAATCCCATTCCCTCCCATATAATCCTCCCTTTTCTCTATCAGCCATGTTCCTAACTAAGAGTTCCTGATGTTCTACCACCACCCCTGGCAGCGTGTTTCACGCACCCGCCACTGTCTGCAAAAACAACTTGCCTCTGACATTCTTCCCCCCCCCCCCATATTTTCCTCCAATCACCTTAAATTATGCCCCTTTTTATTAGCCATAGTGATGTTCTTGTACAAAAGGATCACAGTTGGGAGGTGTTGAAGAAGCCTTGGCGAGCAGGTTCATTTCATCTATTGGTACTCACTCCAGCCACAGTGCAAAAGTGACTAAGGGCAGAAGCATTTAAGGTTGTGAATGGCATGACAAACCAAATCTGCTGCCTTGTCCTGAGTGTTGTTGAGCTTCCTGGGGGAGTTATTCACTGCAAATTACCTACTGCTGTCAACTTTTTGTAGCCGTGTCATTTCAGTATCTAATTCCTGGGCAGTAGTGACTCACAACATTCGTGATGGAGATTTGATAATGAAAATATGTTTAAGCACCAAGAGCTGGTGGTTAAATTTCCAAATTAGAGATGGTCATCATCCAGCAAGGGTGTTGGAGCAATGAATAAAATTGGGCGGTATGTTAGCATAGAGCTATTATAGCACTGGTGATTCGTGTTTAATGCTCCTACTGTCTCAAAGGAGTTTGTACATTCTTCCTGTCACCACATGGGTTTCACCCGGTGCTCCGGTTTCCTCTCACATTCCAAAGACGTGTGGGGTTGTCGGTCAGTTGGTTACATGCTTGTAATTGGGCAGAGTGGACTCTAAGAAATCATTAACACGAGAAAATCTGCAGATGCTGGAAATCCAAGGCAACGTACACTAAATGCTGGAGGAGCTCAGCAGGTCAGACAGCATCTAAGGAAAGGAATAAACAGTCGATATTTCGGGCTGATGGCCTAAAATGTGGGCTGTTTATTCCTTTCCATAGATACTGCCCAACCTGTTGAGTTCTACCAGCATTTTGTGTATGTTGGTGAAGAAATCCTTTCCTCAGTTCTAACAATATTGAGAACCATTAAGCAGTTATTGGTTAAGTGCTAAGTTGGTAAAGCCAAGTGAACATTTTGTTCTGATTTTTTTTTTCTCCACACTCTCATGAGTCATATCATATTACTCTCCTACACGCAAAAAAAGGATTAGTGCTACAGATGGAGCTTTTTTTTCGTGTTGTTATCTGAACTTCCTGTAAATGTTTGTGTAGCTGTGTAATATCCATTTTATTAATCAATGCAGGTTAAAATGTGGGTCCAATTGTTGATACCAAGGATAGAAGATGGCAATAATTTTGGTGTTTCTATCCAGGTAATATCCTTCATTGTGTCTTGTACTTTAGATTTTACCTTGCTTATTTTCTGAAGCCTTGTTTAGTTAGCACTTAGGTTTTTGGAGTGAGTTTTTCTACACTTGGACCTGGATATTGTGAGCTGGGGGATTGGAGGGCTTTATCTTGGAACAGTGGGCAGGATATTATGGCATGATATTTTCTGCCATAATATCTTTGTCCTCGCTGCCTTGTCTTATTTCTTTCTCATTTACAATTGCAGGAAGAGACTGTTGCAGAACTTAGAACAGTTGAAAGTGAAGCTGCTTCATACTTGGACCAGATCTCTAGGTAAAATACACATCCTAATGTAGAAATAATTTCCTGAATTTATCTATTAGCCTATTTTAGCCAAAGCATGTCAGATCACAAACTTAAACTGTATACATGGAAATCGCTTTAAAATTTAATTGATTATTGAATTTTTATTAACCCTCAGCACTACAGCAATATTAATGTTTTGGGTATAACTATAATTACCCTTAAACTTTAATAGAAGTAAATTATACACAGCCTTCAGCCTATAAAACATGTCTTTTTTTCAGATATTACATAACAAGAGCAAAGTTGGTTTCCAAAGTAGCTAAATATCCTCATGTGGTAAGTGGAATGAGCTTGTATTTTAACTTGAGTCACCAAAATTAATTTTTAAAAAATTCAGATCACTGATTGGGCATTGAAATAGGTACTTTCTGTGATAACAATGTGAAAGAAATATATGGTGTTCCGTTGAGAAAAGAGTCTGTTTTTCTAAAATAATCCATAGTGGTCATAAATAAAATTCAGATGGGTATACCATATTAGAGGGGAAAAGAGTAAATATTAACAAATTAATTGGTCTTTCTAGGGTCCCTAAATGTGCAAGAGTGGGGCGTATGGCTATTTTTTTTTTAAAGAAAACTATTTTAAAAGTATACTGTATCTTTAATTTCTTGTTTACTCAAAAGGCTTAGACAGGGTAGATGTGGAATTGATGTATCCCCTGGTTGCCATGTCTAGAACCATTGGGTAATACACTCCAAGTAAGAGGCCTACCATTCAGAATGGAGATAAAAAATATTCTTTGTCTAGAGACTGGATACTTCTGTAGAATTCACTACCTGTGGAGATTCAATTGCTATGAATTTTCAAGAAAGATAGATAAACTTTTCGATATGAAGGTCATGGGGTAATTCAGGAAAGTGGCACTGGGGGAAAGGATCAGGCAAAGTCTTGGATAACGAAGCAGATGCAAGGATTGAATATCCTAATTCTGTTTAGAGGAAAGGCAATTGAACAGCACCTAAAAATAGTTATTCTACTAATCTTATTACTTAATAATGCTGTGGGGAGAAATGTTTGGCAAGGTGTTAGTTAATACTAATATTCCCTTAGTTAACTCCAAAGAGGTGACTTATTGAAATCTTTCCTCTACAACTTGGCAGCATATATGCTCTGTACTAATCGATGGGAATATGGTCAATTTTCAGTTTGTTTCCCAAATACAATTGAGAGTCTGCTGTCATACTACTTTGAACCAGTGATCTTCCAAAAACCATTATTTGAGAAAACTAAACATGATTGTACTTAAGTCTAATTCATTGTGTGACTTGCATCACCAAGACTCACCAAAACCGTTAGCACCGATTTGCATTCACCTTTATTAAATAAAACATTTCTTCACACTGATAATTTATTATTTTCCCTGACTTCAAGATTTTTCTCTCTGATTTTCCAGTAGCATGCTGATTGTCAAAGTAAGTTTTTCTAGCACAATTTGTCAACTTGGCTCCTTCCCACTTAAACATTCTCTCTACCTGGGTATAGTTTTTCATTGCAAGATGTCCTTAGCTGTTTACCCCAGTTGGTGAATTTAAGTGCCAATTGTTTTCAGAAATGTGTAATACAAGGCTTGTGCTCCCAAAATAGTTTCCCCTTTACACGCTGAGTGTCAATGGCATGTTTGCAATTGCAAAACTACCTGCATATGTCTAGTTTTGACCACTAATGCAGATGCTTCAGGGCTTTACCACAGTTTTGAATATCAGTGAACTAAAGCTAAAACAATAATATGCCTGTTTTTAATTTTAGGAAGATTATCGTCGCACAGTATCAGAAATTGATGAAAAGGAATACATCAGTCTTCGATTAATTGTTTCTGAGCTGAGAAATCAATATGTAAGTATAAATTTTGACCAAAGCAGCAATGGTCCCATGAAAGATCTTTTAACCTCACTTTCAGTTTTTTGAAGTCTCAAGCTGTGGGTTTAGTGCATTGTTTTCTGCTTGAACTGGGCCTCTTGTTATTTCATTTTTGCCAAAACAACATCTATTATTATATAAATAACTTTTTTTTTTAAATTCCTGAACTTCCTGTGTGGGAATCTAAGTGAACTCATTGCCTCCCTTCAACATCGAAGAATGGAAATTTTCCTTGTGAATATTTGGAAATTCAAAAACCATAACCTAATTCCCTATTGTGAGGAATGTGGGGAGCTTCAATTTTTTTTTCCCATGATGATTAAGGGCACAGAGTTAATCAGAATTATGTGCTTATTGAATGCTTCACTAACAATAATATCCCTCCTCTCCATTTTATATTTTGAAATAATTATGTGGCCATTAATGGTGCAGTGGGACAGTCCTTTGACTTGTACTTGCATCTAGTCAAGACTTATTGATTGGATGAATATCCCTTCTCTGGTTATGATAGGAACAGAATATGTTGCAATATTCTGACAAAGTTTCGAGAATGACTTAATGAAATCATAAAAAGTTGGGTGGGAGAGAGTCCCATATTTGGGGGTTGGTGCAAATTAAGCCTTGCATCCCAAGGTGCAAATTGCCATTCTTTGTATCACAGTCTATTGGCTACCAGCTCTCCTACTAGATGGGGATGGGGAGGAAGAGGCCTCTTTTTATTCAAATTACTTCAAAACCCAGCACATTGGAAGTACAGAACAAAAGTTTGTCCTCTCAGGTAATATGCAAGAACAGCACATTCGCAAATCTCCAGGGTTCTGACAAACATTCACTGACCCTAGCTCAGCAGTCAATATGGGTTAATTAAACATGTTGAGATTCTTCCAAATTGCTTTCTGATGGTTATAGAAACCATTGCTATAAAGGAGCCGGAAACCTGGGAATTCTCTCTTTAGATGGGTCATGCAAATTTAAAGATAGCTGCATTTACACTTCAGAGAGCCCAATTATGGTGTATTGGTCTTTGCTCAGCTTCCTGTATTTAAATAAATCATTTGTTTGCCTACAAGGAAAATTTGCATTCCAAACCAGATAAACAGAAACTATCCGTATATTCCTCAGCTTGGCTTGGACCTTCTAATTGTGCTAAGGCAATGTGTTCATTTCAACTTTGCAAGTACAAACCAGAAGGTTTTAATGTTTTCTTTGCTACCCCTCCCCCAAAACCATTCTGTTCAATTCCTTTGGCTTAAAAATGACCTAAAATGAGATGTGGGCTGTGGAAAGTTAATTTTATAGGATGATCCTATCACAAGCTGTTTAGAGTTGCTACCATTCCTTTTGAGAAAAGCCCCTTTCATCTTAGTGTGGATAAACCAAAAGGTCACCTTAATATTAGGTGCTTTGGATTTGATCAGATCTGTGGGTATCAGAGCTATGTTTGAGCACAGGAAGGTCATTTTGCTTTGCTGTAGAGCACTGTATGTGAAGTTTCTTTGCATCACATTCCATAATTGATCCAATTTGAGCTTCTGAACTTAGGGGCATTATCTGATTCCGTTTTTTTTAAAAGAAAAAAAAACAGCTAGATACTAAAAACTTCATCGGGTAGTGTTTTGGTTGACTTTCTCTTCAAAACTTGTTGATATAAAGTAACTTTCAATGTGTAGCTCTGCAGTGAGAAGCCCTTATTTCCAAAAGTCTAAGTTCCTTATTGGCTGATTCATTTGAATAAACTAAATAACACTCTTGACAGTAAGCTGTTTTTATAGTATGCAAATTTTTAAATGGAGCTTACTGTATTTCTTGAACTCTAAAATATCTCCAAGGAATGCTTTATCTAGTACCTCTGCTCCATCCACCAAAAGCAGTGTTTCCCAGTGGCCAACCATTTTAATTCCTATACCCATTCCGACATGACAGTCCATGGCCGCTTTTCTAACAGTGAGGCCACTCTCAGGGTGGAGGAGCAACACCTTATATATTCCATCTGGGTAGCCTCCAACCTGATGGCATGAATATTGATATCTCCTTCCAGTAATTTTTTCCCCTCCCTTATCCCTCTTCTATTCCCCATTCTAGCTTCTTAACTCTTCTTGACAGCTGCTTCTCACCTCCCCTTGGTTCTCCTCCTTCCCTCGCTTCTATGGTCCACTCTCCTCTACTATCAGATTCCTTCTTCTCCAGCCCTTTGCTTTTCCCAACCACCTGCCATCATTTAGCAGGTAGCTAGTCCTCCTTCCCTCCCCCACCTTTATGTTCTGACATCCTCCCCCTTCCTTCTCAGTCCTGAAGAAGAGTCTTGGCCCACAATGTCAAATGTTTATTAATTTCCATAAATGCTGCCTGACCTGTGGAGTTCCTCCAGTATTTTGTGTGTGTTGCAAAGAATCTCAGAATTGTTTTGCCAATTATTGGATTTAAGTTATGTAATTCCTTTGTGCCACTGAGATACAAATACACCATTCCCCAAAAGATGCCAAATCTTTTATCAAGTAATACATGTCAGGTTGTCTTAGACCATTGATCATCTTAGGAACACACTAAAGACAAAATGAGTCTCTTTATGCAGATGATGTTCAAATGACAACTTTGTTACAACTATGTACCTTAACATAAAAAAACAAAGAAGGCTTCTGCAAAAGTATGTTCTGTTTTTCATACTAGCACCTGTTTGCCCTCAAGTATAAGAGCCATGCTATGAACCCTTTTGGTTTCAAATCCACTTGATTGTAATTGTCCAACCTCATGTTGGCAGACTTTCATTCCAGCTTTGATTCAAACCCAAGCCATCAAGGTTCATGGTACATTTATTATCAAAGTACGTATGTGGTTTACAACTTTGAGATTCGTCTTCTCCAGGCAGCCACGAAACAAAGAAAAGCATGGAAGCTATTCAAAGAAAAACATCAACCACTGCCCCACGCGCAAAAACAAACAAATCGCGCAAACAGCAACAAGAACATCAACTTCCCCCACGCTAAAAAGCAACAAATCGCGCAAACGGCAAGAACATCAATTCCCTCCATGCTTAAAAAAAAATCGCGCAAATGGCAACAAGAACATCAATGCCCAGCCCACCATGCTAAAAAAAATAAGCTATGTTAATGAAGAGAGACTGACTTATTGTTCAGGCCTTCCTAGGGAAGAGTAGATTTGTAAATTTTACATCACATTTTTTTTCCCCTAACAGGTAACGTTACATGACACGATCCTTAAAAACATTGAAAAAATCAAACGACCCAGGAACAGCAATGCAGATGCACTGTATTAACATGCTTGTCTCGTGAAATGGAATCTGACTTTGGTAACCCCAAATATAAGACCATTTTTGCCTTGTCTTATTGAGAGTTTGGTCTTACTGCAGTAGAAATAAGTTGGTTGGAAAGTGAAGCACAGGGTTAGTTGCATTTTAGTGAAACAAATGATAAGGATTTCCATTCTTTTATTTTTCTGATGATTGAGAGGTTTTTTAATCCTCAGGAATCTTTTCCCATTTTGCTCTAAAGGATCTTTGTAATGTACAGTATTAGTGATTATAGGAAGCAGTTCTGTTTAGAAGCAGGTTTTATTTCAAAACGTAGTATTTTTCACATCCATTAAAATCTTTAGTGTGATCCACAAAAGATGATGTATAAAATATTCTGTACATTCTGAACGATTATTCATGTACAACTTTTATGTACAGGGAACCACTCAAAACACGAGTCACATGTTTGCAGGCAGCATATGATATATAAGAAAACAGTTATTGCACCATACTTTACATTTATTGTCTGTCCTTTTCACTATCTAAATCACCTGCACGCACTGTTTCTTTTACAAGGAAGTTATTTGAAAATATTCTTTTAAAATAAAACATAGTGCTGTATGCTTGGTCTGAGCCTCCATAATGGGGCTTAAATGAAGCTAATAATTCTATGTAACTTATATATTTCTGTGATCTAACGGCCATAAGTTAGAATACTGAATATTAGATTCTCCCGTTAATCCATGCTTTCAGCCTGTTTTTTTTTTCTTGTGAAGTTACTCCCAGTTTTTAAGTCAGTCTCTGCACTTTGCTAAGAACTTTTCACCTTTGATCTGCAAGATGTGCGAATGTTCTGCTCCTTACTTAAGGGTTTGGGTGTGTGGGTGGGGAGGGAGGTAGGGGAAGAAACTTGCAAGTCATAGAAATTTCTATTGAGCCCAACCTTCAGAACGCGACAACTATAAAACTATATTTAAAAGCAAATAAAACATTCCTCCTAGATACTTTGTGTTGAGGTCTGTGTATGATAATCTGTCGAGTAACTGATTGCTTTTATATCCAAATATAAAAACTCTGTTTACGTCATGCAGTGTTAAAAGACAATTACATTAAAGACTACAGAACTAGGTTTAATAGAGATTGATGTAATTGTGTTACTGTGCCAGTTTATATGCTGTGTTTATAATATCAAATTAATATGAATTTTTTTCAAAATAAGCTTTCTTTATAAGTACTAAAACAAAATACAGATTCTGGAAAGCTGATATCAGAAGAGGAAATGCTGGAAATACTCAGTACGTGCAGAGGAAAACACACTTAACCTTTTAAATCTATGGACTGTTATCAAAAATACCTATTTGATGGGCAGATAATGCAGAATTTTCAACCTTGTTTAAAAATACCACTCATTAGTTTTATTCATCTAATTTTGCTGTTGTTTTCTGTCATTATCTTCATCCTTCCTTGCACAAGCATTAACTGGATGTCTGGATAATCAAAGCAATGAAATATGGCAGTGCTATGAAACATGTTTGTTAGTGTACTCTAATTTCTCAGAAAGAAGTATAAAAACATGCATATTATGTTTTGCTGGAAACATATTTATGGTACTGCCATTAGAAAGATTAAATTCAAGGTAACCTGCATACAATAATATGAATATATCTGTTCCAACACACTGTGAAACTATTACTGCTCCAGTGGAATCTGCACAGACTTTTAAGTCTGACATTTGGAAATAATTAAAGCAAGAAACAGTAGCAAAAGGTTTTGTTAAAAGTTGTTTCTATATTTTACAATAAGAACATGCTGCTTTAAAATTTTTTTTAAAATTTGAGATCACTACTGGACAGTGAACTTTATCCAAGCACACTTCCGCAAACTTTTAAACGAGCCAAAGCATCATAATACAGCTGCAGAGGGCAATCCGGCGTTCTAATCTGGAGCTTTATGATTATTTTTCAAGATTGTTTAATGTCATTTTCTGTACACAAGTGTAAGGAGAATGAAGTAATTGTTACTGTGGATCCAATACAGTACACAAAAAAACTCACAAAATAACACAATAAAAGAAATCAAACAATAAACATAAATACATAAGATAGCTTGTGTACATAGATTGTATATCCATAAAGTGATGCCAGGCTGTACATAAGGTAACAGGTGGGAAATAAGTAGTGGTGGAATTAGTGGGCGGAGGTGTTGATCAGTCTTACTGCTTGGGGAAAATAACAAGTCTGGTGGTCTTGGCATGGATGCTACGTAGACTTCTCCCTCAAAGGAGTGGGACAAACAGTCTGTGAGCAGGGTATGTGGGAACCTTCATGATGTTACTAGCCCTTTTCTGGCACCTTTCTATATATATGTCCTTGATGGTGAGTAGGCTGGTGCTTGTGATACGTCGGGCAATTTTGAGTACCCGTTGTGGAGCCTTCCTGCCCACCGCAGTACAGTTTCCATACCACGCAGTGATGCGGCTTGTTAGGATGCTCTCTACTGCGCTGAGTATGGATGTGACGTGAGTAAAGCTGAATTCTGCCACTCTCATTGGGGTAACAGGGCCTCTGGTATTCTGCATCGTTACTAAGTTCTGTTCCTGCATTTCCAGTGACAGTATGGTGCCAGGAAGAAAGTCTGCAAAATAATTGTTTAGTATACACTAGCAAATTTTAAATAAATAATTGAACCATGGACACCTAACTTAGTTAAGAAACTGTCTCTGCTAATGAAGTTTTCTATTTTCTATTACTCATCGAAGAGAGCAAAAATTAGTTTATTGAGCTAATCCTCATCTTTGACCTGCATCCTTGGTTTATGTGTGGCCATAACTGCTGTTTTGTATCACTCCATAAATGTGTATTCTCTAGTGTAGAAAGGAAAGCAAACAATACTGTGACTAGAGTTGAAAAAATGCCTTGAACTTAGCAGGCAGGCGACATCTGTGGGGTGGGGAAGTGGACACATAATGTTTTGGGTCTTGATCCTTCATCTGGACTGAAACAGTAGAGGGGAAATGGCCCGTAGCAAGAAGTGAGGAGGAGGGTTTTATGGGTAGATGAAATCAAATGGGAGAGGGAAGGGTGGCAATATCAAAGTTGGGAGGTGATGGGGGAGACAACAAAATGCTGCAGATTATAGGATCTGATAAAGGAATGTAAAAAGTTTTAGGCAGATGTAGTGGGATGTTGGGAGATCTGAGTGGGAGGACCTGAGTAGATCAGACAGAGAGTGAGTGGGAGCAGGTTTCATGAAATTGGAGAATTTGGTACTCATGGCTGTGGGCTTTATGCTACCCAGGGGGAATATGAGCTGCTGTTGTCATTTATATTTAGCTTTACCCTGGTAATGGAGAAGAGGCATTAAAGTAGCTTGCAACTGTGAGTACCACGTTGCTATTGCGGATAGAGCTCAGATGCTCAGCAAAATAGTTGCCTGGTGTACTTCGTCTCACTGATGCAGAGGAGGCCACATAGAGAGCACTGAATGTTAATAGGGTTGTAAGGTGTATCTGAATCTCTGTCTGACTGAGTTGCAGAGGCAGATGTCTAATAAAAACCTTACACTTTGCAGCTGTAAAAGTTCATTCTGGTTGTGGTGAAGGCTGATTGTATTTGGTAATCCTGGAGTAAGCTATTCAGCCCTTTGAGTCTGACCAACCATTCAATATGATAAAGACTGATCATTTACTTCAATACTATAATTCCCACTCCTTTCATGCTTTTTAATGCCTGTTGTATCTAGACATTTGTTTATGTCCTTTAATGTGTTCTGTGACTTGGACTCTGCTAGGTGGAGAATTTTCTCCTCATTTCAGTCCTAACTCTCTGCCGGAGCCTGTTACTCTTCCAGATCACTCAGCTGGGGGAATATCCTCCACAGATCCATTGCCTCACGGAGGTGCTGAAGACTGCCTCATTACTAACCTCATCAACTCAGGAGAGCTCCCATCCACTGCCACCAGACACATAGTTATCTTAGTCGTCACTGCTAGTTTCTATCTGCCCAAGATCCACAAACCTGACTGTCTTGATAGGCCCATTATCTCTCCTGCCCCTCTACTCCATTCTATTCCTCTTGGTTCAGTCCATCCTCACCTACATCTGTGACACTTCACATGCTCTTGGTCTCCTCGACAACTTCCAAGTCTCTGGCCTTGACCATGTTTCGTCCCTATACACTTCTTTCCCCCTCAAGAAGGCCTTAAATCTCTCCACTTCTTTCTCAACAAAAGAATGGACCAGTCCCCCTTCCACCACCACCACCATCCTCCGTCCTCGCATGCAATAATTTCTCCTTGCGTTTCCAAACTTTCTCCAAACCCAAGGAGTACCATGGGCCCCAGTTATGCTTGTATTTTCATTGGCTTTGCAGAACAATCTATGTTCCAAGGCTTCCCTGTTAATACTTCCAACTCTTCCTCTGCTATATTGACGATTGCGTTAGTGCTGCTTCATGCACCCATGCTGAGCTCTTTAATTTCATCGACTTCCACGTTGCCCTTAAACCCTGCTTTGAAGAACGGGGTTTAACTTGCTCCGCTATTGATGTTGTCCTCAGCCGCATCTTCCCGCCATCTTAATAGGGACACAGTCCACTTACCGTTGCCTGCCTCCCCATGACTCTCCGCAACCAACAAATCATTCTCCACATCTTTCGCCACTTTCAACGGGATTCTACCTCGAAATACATCTTTTACACACGTGCGCGCGCTCACTCACACTCTCTCCACTTTCTGCAGTGGTCGCTCCCTCCGTCATCCCCTTGTCCATACATCCATCCCCACTAATCTGCCTCCTGGCACATACCCCTGCAAGCGACAGAAATGCTACACCTGCCCATACACTTCCTCTCGCCTCCATTCAGGACCCCAAACAATCCTTTGCATTTTTTCTGGTCAGGACAGATGCCACTGCAATAACTATACTAGAGCAGCTTGTCTACATGTGATTCTGGAGGAAGTTGTTAGTTTCTAAATCCCTTGCCTTCTTGATGTACGTTGGTATTGGCTGAACATCGATTGTGTGATGATGAGAATCTCACAGGAAATGAATCATTAATTCCACCATCCGGATGACGTTGTGAATGCTTTCACTCTCTCCCACATACTGGTCCCTCGCTGTTACTGTGGGGCAAAAGATTTGCCGTGTTTATACAGACAGTACTGTCGTTGCCGATTGAGTGGACCCTGACAACTTGCACTTGTTCCTCAATCACACTTTATTTACTTATGCATGGTTTGTCACCACACTGCTTTGAAGTTTGAACAAAGAAATGCGTTTTTATACAAAGTTAATTATTTATAAACATGAATTGATCCAATAGAGACTTTGTGTGCTTCTGAATCCCATTATTTGCATATTTAAGCATCAATCGTAATACATATTTCAGGTGCTGATCACCAATTAAACCCACCTGTTAAAGGCCAATAATACTATGAACTGTCCAATAGCAAGGATTGCCCGAGAGTCCTTCGTTTCCATCTTTATCTTGTCTTGTCTAGTCTATACTCAGTGACCTTTATTCCCAGGTTTGAACAGAAAGGCTGTACGTGAGGCTTTCAATGACCACGGTCAGCCCAGGTGACTGCATAATGTCTGCATACTGTCTCTGTGAGCTTCAACATGGAAAGAAGCCGTACGAAGTGCGTGCGCTCTGTTCGGTTAGCACACATTTTAACCCTTGCTTTGCTGTAGTTCCCAAAGTACACCATATGAAAAAGGCCAGGTATATGTAAACCATCAATGGACTCTATAACGAACCCACGGTAGAGCAGCTGTTAAAGCTCGGAGAGTTCCGGAGTCAGAGTTCATCCAGCGCTGTCTGTAAGGAGTTTCTACATTCTCAAAGTTCAAAGTAAAATTTATTGTCAGAGGCCATACATGTCATCACATACAACCCTGAGATTCTTTTTCTGCAGGCATACTTAGCAAATCTATAGAACTGTAACAGTAAACAGGATCAATGGACAGCAAGCTGCAAATACTCATTTTGACTATCAAAATATGGCGGCACTTTCACGAACTCCCACAGTCCCCGATGACCTCGCGATTTCAGTCCCTGAGGCTGAAGTGAAAGCATCCGACTCTGACGGGGTGCCTTACCGAGTACTAAAGACCTGTGCTAATCAACTGGGGTGTTCACTGATATCTTTAATCTCTCGCTTCGACCGTCTGAGGTACCCACCCATTTTAAGCAGGCTTCAATTAAGCTGATGCCTAAGAAGAACGTGGTAACTTAATGACTATCATCCAGTAACATCGATCAACTGTGCTGAAATGCTTTTTGAGAGGCTGGTGATGAAACACATCAATTCCAGCCTGAGAAGCAACTTGGATCTGCTTCAATTTGCCTACTGGAGCAGCAGGTCCACAGCAGATGCCATTTCATTGGCTCTTCACACAACCCTGGAACATCAGGTCAGCAAACATGCATATATCAGGATGCTCTTTATCGACTACAGCTCGGCTTTCAATACCATCATCCCCTTTAAACTAATTTATAAGCTCCAAGTCCAGTGGCGGCGCAAGAGATTTTTTCTTTTTGGTGCTACGGAGGGGCAAAATGATTCAGTGATGGTGCTGAGGGATGCACTGCATTGTAATATGTATTCACAAGGCCAGACGCGTGGCGTTAAAAAGTCAGTTTCAAGCATTACGTCACACACACATCAAAGTTGCTGGTGAACGCAGCAGGCCAAGCAGCATCTATAGGAAGAGGTACAGTCGACGTTTCAGGCTGAGACCCTTCGTCAGGACTAACTGAAAGAAGAGGCGGGCTTAGGCGGAAGCAGGCGAGGCGAGGAAGGTTTGACATTCATTTTCTGTTGTTATTTGAGGAGAGGGGCATTATGAGTGTGAGGGCAGTTTGCTGTTCTCGGTGTCGGATGAGGGAGGCCCAGGAGTCTCCAAGCCTCCCGGACGTCTACATATACGCCAAGTGCATCGAGATGCAACTCCTAAGGGACCGTGTTACGGAACTGGAGCTGCAGCTCGATGACCTTCGTCTGGTCAGGGAGAGTGAGGAGGTGATAGAGAGGAGTGGAAGGCAGGTGGTCACGCCGGGGCCACGGTAGGCAGACAAGTGAGTCACGGTTAGGAGGGGGAAGGGGAAGAGTCAGGTGATGGGGAGTACCCCGGTGGCTGTGCCCCTTAACAACAGGTACTCCTGTTTGAGTACTGTTGGGGGGGACAGCTTACCCGGGGGAAGCGACAGTGGCCCTGCCTCCGGCACAGAGTCCGGCCCTGTAGCTCAGAAGGGTAGGGCAAGAAAGAGGAAGGCAGTTGTGATAGGGGACTCGATAGTAAGGGGGTCAGATAGGCGATTCTGTGGACGCAGTCCAGAGACCCGGATGGTAGTTTGCCTCCCTGGTGCCAGGGTCCGGGATATTTCTGATCGTGTCCAAGATATCCTGAAGTGGGAAGGTGAGGA
Source organism: Mobula hypostoma (assembly GCF_963921235.1). Lineage (NCBI taxonomy): Eukaryota > Metazoa > Chordata > Chondrichthyes > Myliobatiformes > Myliobatidae > Mobula > Mobula hypostoma. The sequence continues at coordinate 36,996,347 of NC_086128.1, forward strand.
GCCAGAGGTCGTGGTACATATAGGTACCAATGACATAGGTAGGAAAAGGGATGAGGTCCTGAAAGGAGAATATAGGGAGCTAGGAAGGGAGTTGAGAAAAAGGACCGCAAAGGTAGTAATCTCGGGATTACTGCCTGTGCCACGCGACAGTGAGAGTAGGAATGCAATGAGGTGGAGGATAAATGCGTGGCTGAGGGATTGGAGCAGGGGGCAGGGATTCAAGTTTTTGGATCATTGGGACCTCTTTTGGCACAGGCGTGACCTGTACAAAAAGGACGGGTTACACTTGAATCCTAGGGGGACCAATATCCTGGCAGGGAGATTAGCGGGGGCTACTGAGGTGACTTTAAACTAGAATGGTTGGGGGGTGGGAATCAAATTAAAGAGGCTAGGCGTGAGGAGGTTAGTTCACAACAGAGGGATGGGAACCAGTGCAGAGAGACAGAGGGGTGTAAAGTGAGGGTAGAAGCAAAAAGTACTAAGGAGAAAAGTAAAAGTGGCAGGCCGACAAATCCAGGGCAAGCATTAAAAAGGGCCACTTTTCAACATAATTGTATAAGGGCTAAGAGAGTTGTAAAAGAGTGCCTGAAGGCTTTATGTGTCAATGCAAGGAGCATTCGTAATAAGGTGGATGAATTGAAAGTGCAGATTGTTATTAATGATTATGATATAGTTGGGATCACAGAGACATGGCTCCAGGGTGACCAGGGATGGGAGCTCAACGTTCAGGGATATTCAATATTCAGGAGGGATAGACATGAAGGAAGGGGAGGTGGGGTGGCGTTGCTGGTTAAAGAAGAGATTAACGCAATAGAAAGGAAGGACATAAGCCGGGAAGATGTGGAATCGATATGGGTAGAGCTGCATAACACTAAGGGGCAGAAGACGCTGGTGGGAGTTGTGTACAGGCCACCTAACAGTAGTAGTGAGGTCGGAGATGGTATTAAACAGGAAATTAGAAATGTGTGCAATAAAGGAACAGCAGTTATAATGGGTGACTTCAATCTACATGTAGACTGGGTGAACCAAATTGGTAAAGGTGCTGAGGAAGAGGATTTCTTGGAATGTAATGCGGGATGGTTTTTTGAACCAACATGTCGAGGAACCAACCAGAGAGCAGGCTATTCTGGACTGGGTTTTGAGCAATGAGGAAGGGTTAATTAGCGATCTTGTCGTGAGAGGCCCCTTGGGTAAAAGTGACCATAATGTGGTGGAATTCTTCATTAAGATGGAGAGTGACATAGTTAATTCAGAAACAAAGGTTCTGAACTTAAAGAAGGGTAACTTTGAAGGTATGAGACGTGAATTAGCTAAGATAGACTGGCAAATGATACTTAAAGGGTTGATGGTGGATATGCAATAGCAAGCATTTAAAGATCGCAAGGATGAACTACAACAATTGTTCATCCCAGTTTGGCAAAAGAATAAATCAGGGAAGGTAGTGCACCCGTGGCTGACAAGGGAAATTAGGGATAGTATCAATTCCAAAGAAGAAGCATACAAATTAGCCAGAGAAAGTGGCTCACCTGAGGACTGGGAGAAATTCAGAGTTCAGCAGAGGAGGACAAAGGGCTTAATTAAGAAGGGGAAAAAAGATTATGAGAGAAAACTGGCAGGGAGCATAAAAATGGACTGTAAAAGCTTTTATAGATATGTAAAAAGGAAAAGACTGGTAAAGACAAATGTAGGTCCCCTACAGACAGAAACAGGTGAATTGATTATGGGGAGCAAGGACATGGCAGACCAATTGAATAATTACTTTGGTTCTGTCTTCACTAAGGAGGACATAAATAATCTTCCAGAAATAGTAAGGGACAGAGGGTCCAGTGAGATGGAGGAACTGAGCGAAATACATGTTAGTAGGGAAGTGGTGTTAGGTAAATGAAGGGATTGAAGGCAGATAAATCCCCAGGGCCAGATGGTCTGCATCCTAGAGTGCTTAAGGAAGTAGCCCAAGAAATAGTGGATGCATTAGTGATAATTTTTCAAAACTCATTAGATTCTGGACTAGTTCCTGAGGATTGGAGGGTGGCTAATGTAACCCCACTTTTTAAAGAAGGAGGGAGAGAGAAACCGGGGAATTATAGACCGGTTAGCCTAACGTCGGTGGTGGGGAAACTGCTGGAGTCAGTTATCAAGGATGTGATAACAGCACATTTGGAAAGCGGTGAAATGATCGGACAAAGTCAGCATGGATTTGTGAAAGGAAAATCATGTCTGACGAATCTCATAGAATTTTTTGAGGATGTAACTAGTAGAGTGGATAGGGGAGAACCAGTGGATGTGGTATATTTGGATTTTCAAAAGGCTTTTGACAAGGTCCCACCCAGGAGATTAGTGTGCAAACTTAAAGCACATGGTATTGGGGGTAAGGTATTGGTTTGGGTGGAGAATTGGTTAGCAGACAGGAAGCAAAGAGTGGGAATAAACGGGACCTTTTCAGAATGGCAGGCGGTGACTAGTGGGGTACCGCAAGGCTCAGTGCTGGGACCCCAGTTGTTTACAATATATATTAATGACTTGGATGAGGGAATTAAATGCAGCATCTCCAAGTTTGCGGATGACACGAAGCTGGGTGGCAGTGTTAGCAGTGAGGAGGATGCTAAGAGGATGCAGGGTGACTTGGATAGGTTGGGTGAGTGGGCAAATTCATGGCAGATGCAATTTAATGTGGATAAATGTGAAGTTATCCACTTTGGTGTGCAAAAATAGGAAAACAGATTATTATCTGAATGGTGGCCGATTAGGAAAAGGGGAGGTGCAACGAGACCTGGGTGTCATTATACACCAGTCATTGAAAGTGGGCATGCAGGTACAGCAGGCGGTGAAAAAGGCGAATGGTATGCTGGCATTTATAGCGAGAGGATTCGAGTACAGGAGCAGGGAAGTACTACTGCAGTTGTACAAGGCCTTGGTGAGACCACACCTGGAGTATTGTGTGCAGTTTTGGTCCCCTAATCTGAGGAAAGACATCTTTGCCATAGAGGGAGTACCGAGAAGGTTCACCAGATTGATTCCTGGGATGGCAGGACTTTCATATGAAGAAAGACTGGATGAACTGGGCTTGTACTCGTTGGAATTTAGAAGATTGAGGGGGGATCTGATTGAAACGTATAAGATCCTTAAGGGATTGGACAGGCTAGATGCAGGAAGATTGTTCCCGATGTTGGGGAAGTCCAGAACGAGGGGCCACAGTTTGAGGATAGAGGGGAAGCCTTTTAGGACCGAGATTAGGAAAAACTTCTTCACACAGACAGTGGTGAATCTGTGGAATTCTCTGCCACAGGAAACTGTTGAGGCCAGTTCATTGGCTATATTTAAGAGGGAGTTAGATATGGCCCTTGTGGCTTCGGGGGTCAGGGGGTATGGAGGGAAGGCTGGGGCGGGGTTCTGAGTTGGATGATCAGCCATGATCATAATAAATGGTGGTGTAGGCTCAAAGGGCCGAATGGCCTACTCCTGCACCTATTTTCTATGTTTCTAAGAGCTAGTAAGAGATTTGAAAGTGGGGGGGGGAGGGGGAGATCTAAAATGATAGGAGAAGACAGGAGGGGGAGGGATGGAGCCAAGAGCTGGACAGGTGATTGGCAAAAGGGATATGAGAGGATCATGGGACAGGAGGCCCAGGGAGAAGGAAAAGGGTAAGGCCATCTGTAAATTTGTCGATGACACAACTATTGTTGGCAGAATTTCAGATGGTGTTGAGGAGGCACACAAGAGTCAGCAGGTTGAGTGCTGTCAGAACAACGATCTTGCATTCAACGTCAGTAAGAGCAAGGAATTGATTGCGGACTTCAGAAAGAGTAAAACGGGGGAACACACACCAGCCCTAATAGAGGGATCGGAAGTGGAGAGTGTGAGCAATTTCAAGTTCCTGGGTGTCAATACCTCTGGAAATCTACCCTGGGTCCAACATAATGATGCAATTTTACAGAAGGCACAGCAACGGCTGTATTTTAGGAGTTTGAGGAGAATTGGTATGTCACCAAAGACTCGCCATTTTCTACATGGAAGGCCTTCTAACTGGTTGCATCACCACCTGGCATGGAGGGGCCACTGCAAAGGATCAGAGAAAGCTGCAGAAAGTTGTAAACTTAGCCAGTCCCATCATGGGCACGAGCCAACCCAGCATCAAGGGCACCTTCAAAAGACGATGTCTCAAAAAGACGGCATCCATCATTAGGGACCTCCATCATGCAAGCTATGCCCTTTTCTCATGTTACCATCAAGGAGGTGGTACAGAAGCTTGAAGTCCCACACTCAATGATTCAGGAACAGCTTCTTCCCCTCTGCCATCTGATTCCTAAATGAACAATGAACCCATGAACACTACCTCAATATTTTTGTGCTCTCTTTTTGCACTACACACTTAATTTAATATTTTATATGTATTTCTTATTGCAATTTATAGTTTAAAAATTATGTATTTGTAATATACTGTTGCCATAAAACAACAAAATTTTACGACATATGTCAGTGATATTAAACCTGATTCTGATTCCAAGTTCTTTGATGTTGTAAATGGCAGAGCAGAAGATATCATGTACTTGGACGTTCAGAGGGCCTTAAATAGGTGCCACACAGGTGGTAATTCAACAAAACGAGAGCATGTGAGATTGGATATTATGAACTGCGTGTGTCAGGAAACCAGAGCAGCTAGAAGAAACTCTTCTGGTCATAGGAAGAATCAGAAACACCATACAAGGTCGGGATTGAATCTAGCATCTGGCTGTACCAACGTCCTGCCCTAAGATCAGCCATGAGCTTATTGAAGGGCAGAGTGGCAGAGTGGGCTTGGGAGGTCAAATGACTTTCTCCTGCTTTTATTTCTTGTGTTTTAATTTTGACACGTTATACACCCAGTGGCCACTTATTGTAGGTACCTCCTGCACCCTGCACCTAATAAAGTAGCCACTGAATGTACGTCCGTGGTCTTCTGCTCCTGTAACCCATCAATTTCAAGGTTAAGGCAACACACATCAAAGTTGCTGGTGAACGCAGCAGGCCAGGCAGCATCTCTAGGAAGAGGTACAGTCGACGTTTCAGGCCGAGACCCTTCGTCAGGACTAACTGAAGGAAGAGTTAGTAAGAGATTTGAAAGTGGGAGGGGGAGGGGGAGATCCAAAATGATAAGAGAAGACAGGAGGGGGAGTGATGGAGCCAAGATCTGGACAGGTGATTGGCAAAAGGGATATGAGAGGATCATGGGACAGGAGGTCCGGGGAGAAAGACAAGGGGCGGGGGGAACCAGAGGATGGGCAAGGGGTATAGTCAGAGGGACAGAGGGAGAAAAAGGGAGAGGGAGATAAAGAATGTGTGTATGTAAATAAATAACGGATGGGGTACGAGGGGGAAGTGGGGCAGCATTATGTGCCTACTATGAATGCCTCTTGTTGCACAAGCAACAGCAATTGATAGATCTAATATAGAAGTGAACTGTTACAGTGTCAACGGCATCGAAGACCACCTGGGCTACACGGAGCATAAACAAAAAAAAACAGCGTATCCGAGCAACAGCGGACAACGTGAATCACGCATCAATTCCGCAATCAGCGTCAAATGCGTGCTTTTCAACTGAAAAACACAAAACGATCCCACTGCTATTCACATTACATAGACAGCAATGCCAAAAGATACACTGTTATTAAAGTGAAACAACAGATGCTAGGCTTTACCAGGAGTTGGACAAATTGTACTCTGACTATGCAATATCTCAATTAATTCGGCTATTGAATTTAAACAAAAATCAACAGAATAACCGCTTGGAAGTCTGAGCAAAACCAGTAGGCTTAATAGCAGTAAATGTAGTATTTTAGGATTTGCAGGAAACATAAGGACTATGGGGTATCCACCACAAAATAATAACAATAATCAACATTAGTCTTGAACCAAATTTTTTAAAAATCAACTGCACTCACCATTAATGTTTTCAGAGAAGCACAATCCGTCTGTTGTTGTGATCGTGGGCAATAGAGTTTGAACAGAAGTTGTAAAGCAGCTGCACAGTTTCAAAAAACTCACCCGCTTGTGGTACATTGCTCACAACATCCACTAAAACAAGGTTAAGTCTGTGAGCATGGCAGTGTATATATAATGCCCGCGGGACCTCTTTCCTGAACCTCTCTTGCACCCGGACATCACTGCCGCCCCGTCATAACACTGACCCAGACACGCGTTCTTATTCCGCTGGAGTGAAGTGCAAGAATTCTTCAAACACTGTCTTGTTATTCAAATACCGCACCACCACTGATATTTGCTCCTTTTTATTCAAGTCTTTACTTTCATCCACCATGACGGCAAAATATCCAGCCTCCTTGATTTCTGCACTTATTTGATGTCTGACCATATCTGCCATAATACCCAAAATTTCATTCTGGATATCGTGATGGGTGTTTTTTGCATTTCCAAGATTGTCCTCTATTTTTTCAGCTGCAGTCTTATCAAACTTCCCGATTACAGTGAGTAACTCAACAAAGTTTCCCCTATTGCCAGATTCATCATTCTCCCAGTGTCCCCGCTGGGCAATGCCTTGGGACGCAGTACAGCGCACAGACTCAACCACTGCTCTCATATACTCACGATTTTCTTGGACAATCTTTGCATGTCCTTTATCAAGCATACTTCCCAGTCTTAAACCGTCTTGATTTCTCAATCTGAATTAGGCCCATGCCTCCATAACAAACTTATGAGCTGCACTTACATGGTGGGTTTTGAAAGCTGTTGTAGCTTTCCGCCAGTTGCGGTAACCGGTGACAGTGAAGGTAGACTCAGAATGGAACCGATATCCTCCACACAGGAAATGCCTGCATGCGAAGCAGAATGTAGTATCTTTTGTGAGTGAATATTCCAGTCAGTCAAAACAGCCACGAATAAAACTCCTTTGCTGATTGCCAAACTGTTGCGAGCAGCGAAGGATACTTTTTCAATGCTGGCCGACGGGGTCCTTCCTCAGGCTGCTGGCTAACGTCGCTAACAGTATTCCCACTCACACTAAGAGCAGTTTCATCCACGTTCTCTTCCGAATCCCGCTCCATTTCTTGTTCCTCTACTTTGCCCTCACACTCCTTCGATGAACTGCTGTCGTCCTCATCCCCACTTACTCCTTTCTGCATGTCACTTTCAATTAAGACAGGCTCAGGCTGAGTCACCACTGATCCCTCTGGATGAGGTCGTTTTCTGACTAAAAATCGACCCATTTTTCACGCCCGCCAAAATCGTGCACGTGCCAGACCCACGCTCGCTTGTGAAAGCACAACATGCGCGTGTGGCATCCGTTAGTCTCGCGAGACCATGGATCTGCGCCCGGATGTACTCTCGCGTGAGTGAGAGTGAGTGACGTCACCACCTTCAGTGATCTTAGATCAGCTTAACTGATCTGAGGACAGCAACGGCAAGACATTGACAACGAACAAAGCGTAGAGTGGATCTTTCAGAGTTTATAACTTTATTGCTGCATGGGTGCTATGGCAGTTGGGGGCGCTGTTTCACTAGATCAACTGGAGAAATAAGCTGTATTCAAAACTATACAGAGAAAGCAAAGCAGCTGCAGTTAATTTCTTGGGGGGCTATAGTGGGGCTACTGCAATTTCTGCTGGGGCTATAGCCCAGCTAGCACCACCTTAGCTCCGCCCCTGTCCAAGTCCTCATCCTCAATACCTCCTTGCGCAATGGGATCCTCGATTCCCTCCCTCACTTGCAGACTCTAGTTAGTTCTGATTGGAAGAAAACATCTCCTCCCCAATCTCCATCAGCACAGGTGCACCACAAGGCTGTGTGCTTAGCCCCCTGCTCTACTCGCTTTAAAATTATGACTCTGAGGCTAAGCATAGCTGTAATACCACATTTAAGTTTGCTGACGACACCACTGTCCTTGGCTGAGTCAAAGGTGGTGATGAATTGCCATATAGGAGGGAGATTGAGAATTTGGCTGAGTGGTGCCACAACAACTACCTCTCACTCAATGTTAGCAGGACCAAGGAGATGATCATTGACTAGGAGGAGGAAACCAGAGGTCCATCAGCCAATACCCATCAGGGGATCAAAGATGGGGAGAGCCATAGAAACCTACAGCGCAATACAGGCCCTTCGGCCCCCAAAACTGTGCCGAACATGTCCCTACCTTAGAACTACCTCGGCTTTACCCATAACCCTCTATTTTTCGAAGCTCCATGTATCCATCCAGGAGTCTCTTAAAAGACCCTATCGTTTCCGCCTCCACCACCACCACTGGCAGCCCATTCCACACACTCACCTCTCTCTGCATAGAAAACTTACCCCTGACATCTCCTCTGTACCTACCTCCAAGCACCTTAAAACTAAACCCTCTGGTGCTAGCCATTTCAGCCCTGGAGAAAAGCCTCTGATAATCCAGATGATCAATGCCTCTCATTATCTTGTACACCTCTATCAGGTCACCACTCATCCTCCGTCACTCCAAGGAGAAAAGGCCAAGTTCACTCAACCAATTCTCATAAGGCATGCTCCCCAATCCAGGCAACATCCTTGTAAATCTCCTCTGCATCCTTTCTATGGTTTCCACATCCTTCCTGTAGTGATGCGACCAGAATTGAGCACAGTACTCCAAGTTGGGTCTGACCAGGGTCCTATAGAGCTGCAACATTACCTCTCGGCTCCTAAACTCAATCCCACAATTGATGAAGGCCAATGCACCGTATGCCTTCTTAACCACAGAGTCAACCTGCGCAGCAGCTTTAAGTGTCCTATGAACACGGACCCCAAGACCCCTCTGATTCTCCACACTGGTAAGAGTCTTACCATTAATACTATATTCTGCCATCATATTTAACCTACCAAAATGAACCACCACACACTTATCTGGGTTGAGCTCCATCTGCCACTTCTCAGCCCAGTTTTGCATCCTATCAATGTCCTGTTGTAACCTCTGACAGCTCGTCACACTATCCAACCTTTGTGTCATCAGTAAATTTACTAACCCATCCCTCCACTTCCTCATCCAGGGCATTTATAAAAATCTCAAAGAGTAGGGGTCCCAGAACAGATCCCTGAGGCACACCACTGGTCACTGGCCTCCATGCAGAATATGACCCATCTACAACCACTCTTTGCCTTCTGTGGGCAAGCCAGTTCTGGATCCACAAAGCAATATCCCCTTGGATCCCATGCCTCCTTAATTTCTCAATAAGCCTTGCATGGGGTACCTTATCAAATGCCTTGCTCAAATCCATGTACACTACATCTACTGCTCTTCTTTCATCAATGCATTTAGTCACATCTCAAAAAATTCAATCAGGCTCGTAAGGCACAATCTGCCTTTGACAAAGCCATGCAGACCATTCCAAATCATATTATGCCTCTCCAAATGTTCATAAATCCTGCCTCTCAGGATCTTCTTCATCAACTTATCAACCACGAAGTAAGACTCACTGGTCTATAATTTCCTGGGCTATCTCTACTCCCTTTCTTGAATAAGGGAACAACATCCACAACCCTCCAATCCTCCGGAAACTCTCCTGTCCTCATTGAAGATGCAAAGATCATTGCCAGAGGCTCAGCAATTTCCTCCCTCGCTTCCCACAGTAGCCTGGGGTACATCCTGTCCGGTCCCAGTGACTTATCCAACTTGATGCTTTCCAAAAGCTCCAGCACATCATCTTTCTTAATACCTACATGCTCAAGCTTTTCAGTCCACTGCAAGTCATCCCGACAATCTCCAAGATCCTTTTCCGTAGTGAATACTGAAGCAAAGTATTCATTAAGTACCTCCACCATTTCCTCTGATTCTATACATACTTTTCCACTGTCACACTTGATTGGTCCTATTCTCTCATATCTTATCCTCTTGCTCTTCACATACTTGTAGAATGCCTTGGGGTTTTCCTTAATCCTGTCCGCCAAGGCCTTCTCATGGCCCCTTCTGGCTCTTCTAATTTCATTCTTAAACTCCATCCTGCTAGCCTTATAATCTTCTAGATTCCTGTCATTACCTAGTTTTTTGAACCTTTCGTAAGCTCTTCTTTTCTTCTTGACTAGATTTACAACAGCCTTTGTACACCACGGATTTTGTACCCTTTCCATGTCACATTGGAACGTACCTATGCAGAACCCCACGCAAATATCCCCTGAACATTTGTCACATTTCTTCCATACATTTCCCTGAGGACATCTGTTTCCAATTTATGCTTCCAAGTTCCTGCCCGATAGCCTCATATTTCCCCTTATTGCAATTAAACGTTTCCCTGCCTTGTCTGTTCCTATCCCTCTCCAATACTATGGTAAAGGAGACAGAATTGTGATCACTATCTCCAAAATGCTCTCCCACTTAGAGACCTGACACCTGACCAAGTTCATTTCCCAATACCAGATCAAACACAGCCTCTCCTCTTGTAGGCTTATCTACATATTGTGTCAAGAAACCTTCCTGAACACACCTAACAAACTCCACCCCATCTAAACCCCTCACTCATTGGAGATGCCAATCAATATTTGGGAAATTAAAATCTCCCACCATAACAGCCCTGTTATTATTACACCTTTCCAGAATCTGTCTCACTATCTGCTCCTTGATGTCCCTGTTACTATTGGGTAGTCTATAAGAAATACCCAGTAGAGTTATTGACCCCTTCCTATTCCTAACTTCCACCCACAGAGACTCCGTAGACAACCCCTCTGTGACTTCCTCCTTTTCTGCAGCCGTGACACTATCTCTGATCAACAGTGTCACACCCCCACCTCTTTTGCCTCCCTCCCTGTCCTTTCTGAAACATCTAAAGCCTAACACTTGAAGTAGCCATTCCTTGCCCCTGAGCCATCCAAGTCTCTGTAATGGCCACAACATCATAGCTCCAAGTACTGATCCACGCTCTCAGCTCATCCACTTTATTTATAATACTCCTCGCATTAAAATAGACACATCTCAAACTATCGGTCTGAGCGCATCCCTTCTCTATCACCTAACTATCCTCCCTTTCGCACTGTCTCCAAGCTTTCTCTATTTGTGAGCCAACCTCCCTTTCCTCCGTCACTTCAGTTCAGTTCCCACCCCCCAGCAATTCTAGTTTAAACTCTCCCCAATAGCCTTAGCAAACCTCCCCACCAGGACATTGGTCCCCCTCAGACTCAGGTGCAACCCATCCTTTTTATACAGGTCACACCTACCCCAGAAGAGGTCCCAATGATCCAGAAATCTGAATTCCTGCCCCCTGCTTCAATCCCTCAGCCACACATTTATCCTCCACCTCACTCTATTCCTATACTCACTGTCACGTGGCACAGGCAGTAATCCCGAGATTACTACCTTTGAGGTCCTGTTTCTCAACTTCCTTCCTAACTCCCTGTAGTCTGTTTTCAGGACCTCCTCCCTTTTCTTACCCATGTCGTTGGTACCAATATGTACCACGACCTCTGGCTGTTCTCCCTCCCACTGCAGGATATCACGGATGCAATCAGAAACATCCTGGACCCTGGCACCTGGGAGGCAAACTACCATCCGTGTTTCTCTCCTGCGTCCACAGAATTGCCTGTCTGACCCCTAACTATAGAGTCCCCTGTTACTGCTGTCTTCCTCCTCCTTTCCCTACCCTTCTGAGCCACAGGGCCAGACTCTGTGCCAGAGGCGCGACCACTGTTGCTTCCCCCAGGTAGGCCGTCTCCTCCCACAGTACTCAAGCAGGAATACTTATTGTTAAGGGGGACAGCCACTGGGGTACTCTCTAGTACCTGCTTCTTACCCTTCCCTCTCCTGACTGTTACCCACTTCTCTGTCTCCTGTGGTCCCAGGGTGACTACCTGCTTATAACTCCTCTCTATTGCCTCCTCACTCTCCCTGACCAGACGAAGGTCATCGAGCTGCAGCTCCAGTTCCCTAACACGGCCTCTAAGGAGCTGCAACTCGACGCACCTGGTGCAGATGTGATCGTCCGGAAGGCTGGGAGTCTCCAAGACCTCCCACATCTGACACCGAGCACGGCACACTGGCCTCACACACATACTTTCTGTCTTTATTTTAAAAAGATAACCTACCTGGCCTCGACCCGTATCGCCAAAGCCCCATTGAGCCAAAGCCTTCCTACTCTGTCTCCCTCCACTCCGACACCTGCTCTGTAAATCTGTTTTCCTTTTAAACTCTTCCCGTTGTTCTCACTGGCCGACCTCCACGCGCTTGTGCAGTCGTGCTGCATTCAAACCGCTGAAGAAAATAATTTCAGAAAATCTGTTTTGGGTTCAGTACACAAGTGCAATTATGAAGAAAGAACAGCCGTGCCTCTACTTTCTTTGAAGTTTGTGAAGATTCAGCACGTCATCTAAAATATTGACGAACCTCTATAGATGTGAGGTGGAATGTATACTGACCAGTTGCATCATGGCCTGGTATAGAAATACTAATATCCTTAAATGAAAAATCCTACCAAAAATAGTGGATACAGCCCAGTGCATCATGGGTAAAGCCCTCCCCACCATTAAGCACATCTACATGGAGTGCTGTTGCAGAAAAGCAGCATCCATCATCAAGGACCCCCACCATCCAGGCAATAATCTCTTCTCACTGCTGCCATCAGGAAGGAGGTATAGGAGCCTCAGGGTTCACTCCACCAATTTTCAGAGACAATTAGTACCCCTCAACCATCAGGCTATTTAGCCAGAGGGGATAACTTCACTCAACTTCACTCGCCTCATCACTGAACTGTTCCCACAACCTATGGATGTACTTTCAAGGACTCTTAATCTCATGTTCTAGGTGTTTATTGCTTATTTATTTATTATTATTCTTTCTTTTTCTATTTGCATAGTCTTTTGCACATTGGTTGTCTGTTCTGTGGTCTTTCGTTGATTCTATTTTTCTTCAAGAAAATGAATCTCAGGGTTGTATATGGTGACATATATGTACTTTGATAATAAATTTACTTTGAATTTTGAAATGAAGTATTTGTGCAACTTCAGTAGCTGAAACCATTGCTAACAATCACAGGGTGATTTACAAGCCATGAGGAGCAGTAGGGGAGCAGTGGGGAGTATAGTTAACTCAGGCTGCTGAAGGGCCAAGTGAGGTTACAACGATAGTGAGGGACCAGAGTGTGAACTGATTGGGACATACATCTGTAAAATCAAGACGTTGCTTCACTGGAGACAGCGTGCTCAGTTGATGATCAAATAAGGCCTAGAGCAACAGTATTTTGGATGACAAATTCAGAAAAAAAACAGTGGCTCATAGAGATAAATTCCAGTAGGCACAAAGGCACTGAGACGGGCATTGTTGGAAAGTGGTTTGACTGGAGCAAAAGCATCAAATTTGCAAACAGATTAATTTAGCATCAGATATTGAGAGAAGGGGAGCTGATTGTCAGATCAGCAAAAGGGCAATGCACGCACAACTCTGAATTTGGAGAGGGAGTACCTTATGTGTATGGATCTGCCTAGTGGGACTCTGGACTCTTAATATTTCAACATGAGGCCATTGCTGGCAATTATGACATTTCTCAACCTTACCGATTGGTGAGGATTCTGTCTGCAAAGGTGACAAACAACTGCCGCGTTTCCTGCAGTTGCAGTGCTTCAAGTGTACTCAGCCCTTTGTAAAGTGTCTTCAGAGATCCTGAGTCACAGACATCAGTATATACTGCTTCTTCTCATGAATTCCCTCAAAAACCACCATTTGCCTACCTCTTACAAGAACTATGTTAAGAACTAGCTTCTTGACCATGTAGTGTAATCAGACCATAAGATATAGGAGCTGAATAGACCATTTTATCATGTCTGATCCAGTTTTCATCTCAACCCCAATCTCCTGTCTTCTCCCCATATCCCTTCATGCCCTGAACAATCAAGAATCTATCAACCTCTGCCTTAAATATATATAAATGCTTGGCCTCCAAAGCTGCCTGTGGTAAAGAACTCACCATTCTCTGGCTAAAGAAATTCTTCCTCATCTCTGTTCTAAAAGGAAGCCCCTCTATTCTGAGGCAGTGTCCTCTGGTCTTAGACTTTCCAACCAGAGGAAACATCCTCTCCACATCCACTCTATCAAGGCCTTTCACTGTTTGATAGGTTTCAATAAGGTCATCCCTCATGCTTCTTAATTCTATTGAATACTGGCCCAGTGCCATCAGACGCTCTTCAAATGACAAGCCATTCAATTTTAGCGTAAACAACAGGAATTCTGCAGATGCTGGAAATTCAAGCAACATACATCAAAGTTGCTGGTGAACGCAGCAGGCCAAGCAGCATCTATAGGAAGAGGCGCAGTCGACATTTCAGGCCGAGACCCTTCGTCAGGACTAACTGAAGGAAGAGTGAGTAAGGGATTTGAAAGCTGGAGGGGGAGGGGGAGATGCAAAATGATAGGAGAAGACAGGAGGGGGAGGGATAGAGCCGAGAGCTGGACAGGTGATAGGCAAAAGGGGATACGAGAGGATCATGGGACAGGAGGCCTAGGGAGAAAGATGGGGGGGGTGACCCAGAGGATGGGCAAGAGGTATATTCAGAGGGACAGAGGGAGAAAAAGGAGAGTGAGAGAAAGAATGTGTGCATAAAAAGGAGTAACAGCTGGGGTACGAGGGGGAGGTGGGGCCTAGCGGAAGTTAGAGAAGTCAATGTTCATGCCATCAGGTTGGAGGCTACCCAGACGGAATATAAGGTGTTGTTCCTCCAACCTGAGTGTGGCTTCATCTTTACAGTAGAGGAGGCCGTGGATAGACATGTCAGAATGGGAATGGGATGTGGAATTAAAATGTGTGGCCACTGGGAGATCCTGCTTTCTCTGGCGGACAGAGCGTAGATGTTCAGCAAAGCGGTCTCCCAGTCTGCGTCGGGTCTCACCAATATATAAAAGGCCACATCGGGACTATTCCTCTTCTCACCCTGTCTCTTGCAAAAACGCCATCCCCTTCTCGCAATTCCTCCGTCTCCGCCGCATCTGCTCTCAGGATGAGGCTTTTCATTCTAGGACGAGGGAGATGTCTTCCTTTTTTAAAGAAAGGGGCTTCCCTTCCTCCACTATCAACTCTGCTCTTAAACGCATCTCCTCCATTTCACGTACATCTGCTCTCACTCCATCCTCCCACCACCCCACTAGGAATAGGGTTCCCCTGGTCCTCACCTACCACCCCACCAGCCTCCGGGTCCAACATATTATTCTCCGTAACTTCCGCCACCTCCAACGGGATCCCACCACTAAGCACATCTTTCCCTCCCCCCCTCTCTCTGCATTCCACAGGGATCGCTCCCTACACAACTCCCTTGTCCATTCGTCCCCCCCATCCCTCCCCACTGATCTCCCTCCTGGCACTTATCCGTGTAAGCGGAACAAGTGCTACACATGCCCTTACACTTCCTCCCTTACCACCATTCAGGGCCCCAAACAGTCCTTCCAGGTGAGGCATCACTTCACCTGTGAGTCGACTGGGGTGATATACTGCGTCCAGTGCTCCCGATGTGGCCTTTTATATATTGGTGAGACCCGACGCAGACTGGGAGACCGCTTTGCTGAACATCTACGCTCTGTCCGCCAGAGAAAGCAGGATCTCCCAGTGGCCACACATTTTAATTCCACATTCCATTCCCATTCTGACATGTCTATCCACGGCCTCCTCTACTGTAAAGATGAAGCCACACTCAGGTTGGAGGAACAACACCTTATATTCCGTCTGGGTAGCCTCCAACCTGATGGCATGAACATTGACTTCTCTAACTTCCGCTAGGCCCCACCTCCCCCTCGTACCCCATCTGTTACTCATTTTTATGCACACATTCTTTCTCTCACTCTCCTTTTTCTCCCTCTGTCCCTCTGAATATACCTCTTGCCCATCCTCTGGGTCACCCCCCCCCCATCTTTCTCCCTAGGCCTCCTGTCCCATGATCCTCTCGTATCCCCTTTTGCCTATCACCTGTCCAGCTCTCGGCTCTATCCCTCCCCCTCCTGTCTTCTCCTATCATTTTGCATCTCCCCCTCCCCCTCCAGCTTTCAAATCCCTTACTCACTCTTCCTTCAGTTAGTCCTGACGAAGGGTCTCGGCCTGAAACGTCGACTGCGCCTCTTCCTATAGATGCTGCTTGGCCTGCTGCGTTCACCAGCAACTTTGATGTATGTTGCATTCAATTTTAGGATCGTTTTCATGAACCTCCTTTGAACCCTCTCCAGTTTCAGCACATCCTTTCTTAATAAGGGTCCCAAAACCGCTCACAATACTCCAAGTGAGACCTCACCAGTGTGTTATAAAGTATCAACATTACATCCTTGCTTTTATATTCTAATCCTCTTGAAATGAATGTCTTCCTCAACACAGACTCAACCTGCAGGTTAACCTTTAGGGAATCCTGCACAAGGACTCCCAAGTTCCTTTGTGTCTCAGTTTTTTTGTATTTTCTCTCCATTTAGTAAATAGTCAACTCTTTCATTTCTTCTACCAAAAGAATGACCATACACTTCCCAACACCGTATTCCATCTGCCAATTCTTTGCCCATTCTCATAATCTGTCTAAGTCCTTCCATAGTCTCTCTACTTCCTCAAAACTACCTACCCCTCCACCTATCTTCATATCGTCTGCAAACTTTGCAACAAAGTCATCAATTCCATCATCCAAATCACTGACATATAATGTAACAAGAATTGGTCCCAACACAGACCCCTGTGGAACACCACTAGTCACTGGCAGCCAGTCAGAAAAGGCTCCCTTTATTCCCACCCTTTGCCTCCTGACAATCAGCCACTGCTTAATCCATGCTAGAATATTTCCTGTAATACCGAGGGCTCATAGCTTGTTAAGCAGCCTCATATGTGACACCTTATCAAAGGCCTTCTGAAATCCAAGTACACAACATTAACAGATTCTCCTTTGTCTACCCTGCTTGTTGCTTTGTCAAATAATTCCAACAGATTTGTCAGGCAAGATTTTCCCTTCAGGAAACCATGCTGACTACAGCCTATTTTATCATGTGCCTCCAAGTACCCTGAGACCTCATCCTTAATAATCAACTCCAACATTTCTCAACCACTGAGGTCAGACTAACTGGCCTATAGTGTTCTTTCTTCTGTCTCTCTCCCTTCTTGAAGAGTGGTGTGACATTTGCTGATTTCCAGTCTTCAGGAGCCATTCCAGAATCTAGTGATTCTTGAAAGATCGTTACTAATGCCTCCATAATCTCTTCAGCCACCCCTTTCAGAACCTTGGGGTGTATACCATTTGGTCCAGCTGACTTATCTTCTACAGACCTTTCAGCTTCCCTCTAGTTATGGTAACTTCACACACTTCATGCCCCCTAACACCTGGAACTTTGACCATACTGCTAGTGTCTTCCACATTGAAGACTGATCAGAAAATATTCAATTTGTCCACTATTTCATTGTCCCCCATTACTACCTCATCAGCATCATTTTCCAGCGGTCTGATATCCACTCTCACCTCTCCTTTACCCTTTATGTATCCGAAGCAACCTTTGGTATTCTCTTTAATATTATTGGTAGCTTACTTTCGTATTCCATCTTTACCTTCTTAATTACTTTTTTTAGTTGCCTTCTGTTGGCTTTTAAAAGCTTCCCAACCCTCTAACGTCCCACTAATTTTTGTTCGATTCTATACCCTTTCTTTGGCCTTTATGTTGGCTTTGACTTCTCTTGTTAGCTACAGTTGTGTCATCTTGCCTTTAGAAAACTTCTTCCTCTTTGTGATATATATATTCAGTATTTTCTGAATTGCTTCCAGAAATTCCAGCCATTGCTGCTCTGCCGTCAACTCTGCCAATGTTCTTTTCCAATCATCTTTGGCCAATTCCTTGCTTATGCTCCTGTAATTACCTTTACTCCACTGTAATACTAATACATTTGACTTTTGTTTCTCCTTCTCAAAGTTCAGGGTTGAATTCGGTCATATTTTATGATCACTGTCCCCTAAAGGTTCTTTTACCTTAAGCTCTCTAATCAATTCTGGTTCATTGCACTACACCCAATCCAGAATAGCTCATCCCCTAGTGGACTCAATCATGAGCTGCTCTAAAAAGCCATCTCATAGATACTCTAGAAATTCTCACTTATGTAATCCAGCACCAACCTGATTTTCCCAATTGACCTGCATATTGCCCTTTTGGCATGCATTTTCTATCTCCCGTTGTAATTTGTAGGGCACATACTTTCTACTGTGTGGGGGTCTCTATACAGCTCCCATCAGGATCTTTTTACCATTGCAGTTCCTTAGCTCTCTTCCCCTTCCCTGAGGTCATTGATTGGAGTACTGCGCATGACGCAACAGATGCATTCCCGCGCAGGTCTGGCGAAGAGCTTTAAAAAGCAAGAAGTTTTTCGACAGGAGTCATTGATTGGAGTACTGTGCAGACACAACAGAAGTGGTCCTGTGCAGGTCCAGTGAAGAGCTTTAAAAACCCAGTATCTATAAAAGAGGGGCACCACCTAGCAGAGCGGTCATCATTGGAGTAGTCTGAGTCAGAGTAGTAAGGCTTTGGCTCAGCAAGGCTTTGTCGAGAACAGGCGGAGGCAAGGTAAGTAAGTAGGTAAGTTCATTCCTTATTTCTTTTCTCTTATTTAACTCTTGAAAGAATAGTGAGTATGTCTACAGGGCCAGTGTTCTGTTTTGGGTGTCAGATGTGGGATTTCCAGGAGACTTCAAGGCCTCCCTGATAACCACATCTGTGCCAGGTGCACCGAGATGCAACTCCTTAGAGACTGTGTTAGGGAACTGGAGCTGCAGCTAAGTTACCTTTGGCTTGTTAGGGAAAAGTGAAGCAGTCATAGACAGGAACTACAGGGGGGTAGTCACCCCAAGGCTACAGGAAACAGATAAATGGGTGACTATCAGGAGAGGGAAGGGGAGATAGTGGAGAGCACTCCTGTGGCTGTCCCCTTCAACAATAAGTGCTCCATTTTGAGTACTCTTGGGGTGGGATGGAACAACCGACCTGGGGGAAGCAGCAGTGGCCGTGCCTCTGGCACAGAGTCTGCCCCTGTGGCTCAGAAGAGTAGGAAACTGAAGAGGATGGCAGCAGTGATAGGGGACTCTATAGTCAGGGGGACAGATAGGCAATTCTGTGGGCACAAAAAGGAAACACGTATGGTAGTTTGCATCCTGGGGTCCGCGATGTTTCTGAACACGTCCACAATATCCTGAAAAGGGAGGGTGAGCAGCCAGAAGTCGTGGTACATGTTGGTACCAGTGACATAAGTAGAAAAAGGGAGGAGGTTCCTGAAAAAAAAATACAGAGAGTTAGGAAGGAAGCTGAGAAGCAGGAATTCAAGGGTAGTAATCTCAAGATAAATATAGGAATATATTTGAGTATAGGAATAGAATGGGGTGGCAGATAAATGCATGGCTGAAGAATTGGAGCAGGGGGCAGGGATTCAGATTCCTGGATAATTGGGACCTCTTCTGGGTCAGGTGTGACCTTGAATCCAAGGGGGACCAATATTCTTGCGGGCAGGTTTACGAGAGCTGTTGGGAGTAGTTTAAGCTAATCTGGCAGGGGGGTGGGAACCAGTATGATAGAGCTGAGGATGACCCATCAGGTTTACAAGTAGATGATGGGTATAACATGAATGTAAGGAAGGACAAGCCAATGATTGGGTACAAATGCAGACAGAGCAAAGAGTTAAATTGTACCACAGAGGTAAAATTCAAAAGGGCAAAGAATGCAGGACTGAAGGTGCTGTATTTAAATGCGCGTAGCATTCAGAATAAGGTGGATGAACTCGTGGCGCAATAAGAGATTGATCAGTATGACGTTGTAGGCATTACTGAATCATGGCTGAAAGAAGCCATAGTTGGGAGCTAAACATCAAAGGATATACTTTGTATCGAAAGAACAGGCAGAACGGCATAGGTGGTGGTGTGGCTCTGTTGATAAGAGATGTAATTTCATCTTTAGAAAGAGGTGACATAGGGTCAGAGAATGTTGAATCTTTGTGGGTGGAGTTAAGAAACCATGATGGGAATCATATATAGGCCTCTAAATAGTAGCCAAGATGTGGGGTCAGGATTGCAAAGGGAGCTGGAAAAGGGATATAATAAGGGTAATGACAGAATTGTAACGGGGGACTTCAATATGCAAGCTGATTGGGAAACTCAGGTTGGTGTCAGTTCGCAAGAGAGGGAATTTGTTGAATGCCTACGAGATGGCTTTTTAGAGCAGTTTGGGCTTGGGCCTACTCAGAGAAAGGCTTTCTTAGATTGGGTGCTGTGTAAGAACCCAGATTTTATTAGGGAGCTTAA
This sequence comes from Mobula hypostoma, assembly GCF_963921235.1. NCBI lineage: Eukaryota > Metazoa > Chordata > Chondrichthyes > Myliobatiformes > Myliobatidae > Mobula > Mobula hypostoma. The sequence goes on from NC_086128.1 coordinate 37,016,537, forward strand.
CATAAAGGAACCCTTAGGAGGCAGTGATCATAATATGATTGAATTCATACTGAAATTTGAGAGGGAGAAGCATAAGTCATATGTATCAGTATCACAATGGAATAAGACATGAGAGAGGAGCTTGCCCAGGTGGATTGGAGGAGGATACTGGCAGATGATGACAGAACAAAGATGGCTGAAGTTTCTAGGAATAGTTCACAAGGCGCAGGATAGATGTATCCCACAGAAGAAGTTGTTCTGAAATGGCAACCATGGCTGACAATGGAAGTTAAGGACTGCATAAAAGCTAAGGAAAGGACATATAAGGTAGCAAAAGCGAGTGGGAAGTTGGATGATTGGGAAGCAGATAAAATCCGAAAAAAGGCGAAAAAAGCTATAAGAAGGGAAAAGATGAAGTATGAGAGCAAACTAACCAATAATATATACTAAAAGTTTTTTCAGTTATATAAAGAGTAAAAGGGAGGTGAGAGTTGATATTGGACCACTGGAAAATGATGCTGGTGAGGTAGTAATGGGGGGACAGAAATGGCAGATGAACTTAATAAATACTTTGAAACAATCTTCGCTATGGAAGGCACTAGCAGTGTGCCACCGTGTCAGGGAGCAGGAGTGAGTGCCACTGCTATTACGAAACAAAAAGTGCGAAACAAACTCAAAGGTCTTAATGTGGACAATTCACCTGGACAAGATGGACTAAATCCCAGAGTCCTGAGAGAGGTTGTTGAAGAGATATTGGATGTATTGGTCATGATCTTTCAAGAATCACTTGATTCTGGCATGGTCACAGAGGACTGGTAGATTGCAAATGTCACTCCACTCTTTAAGAAGGGAGGAAGGCAAAAGAAATGAAATTATAAGCCAGTTAGCCTAACCTCAGTGGTTGGGAAATTGTTGGGGTCTATTAGTAAGGGTGAGGTTTCAGGGTACTTGGAGACTAATGATAAAATAAGTCAAAGTCAGCATGGTTTCTGTAAGGGGAAACCTTGCCTGACAAATCTGTTAGAGTTCTTTGAGGAAGAAACAAGCAGGGTGGACAAAGGAGAGGCAATGGGTGTCATTTACTTGGATTTTCAGAAGGCATTTGATAAGGTGCCACACATGAGACTACTTAACAAGATAAAATCCTATGGCGTTACAGGAAAGATACTGGCATGGATAGAGGAATGGCTGACAGGCAGGAGGCAGCGAGTGGGAATAAAGGGAGTCTTTTCTGGTTGGCTGCCAGTGACTAGTAATGTTCCTCAGGGGTCAGTATTAGGACTGCTACTTTTCACATTGTTTGTCAATGATTTGAATAATGGAACTGATGTTTTTGTGGCAAAGTTTGCAGACGATATGAAGATAGGTGGAGGGGTAGGTAGTGCTGAGGAAGCAATGCGATTGTAGCAGGACTTAGACAAACTGGAAGAATGGGCAAAAAAGTGGCAGATGGAATACAGTGTTGGGAAATGTATGATAATGCATTTTGGTGAAGGGAACAATAGAGCACACTATTATCTAAATGGGGAGAAAATTGGAGCATCAGAGGTGCAGAGGAACTTCTGAGTCCTTGTGCAAGATTCCCAGAAGGTTAATTTACAGGTTCAGTCTATGGTAAAGAAGGCAAATGCAATATTGGCATTTATTTCAAGGGGAATAGAATATTAAAACAAGGAGATAATGCTGGGCCTTTATAAGACACTAGTCAGGCAACACTTGGAGTATTGTCAACAGTTTTGGGCCTCATATCTCATAAAGGATGTGTTGTTATTGGAAAGAGTCCAGAGGAGGTTCACGAGGATGATTCCAGGAATGAAGGGGTTGACATGAGTGTTTGGCAGCTTTGGGCCTGTACTCACTGGAATTTAGAAGAATGCACGGGGATCTCATTGAAATCTACTGAATGTTGAAAGGACTAGATAAGGTGGATGTGGAAAAGATGTTTCCTCTGGTGGGAGTATCTAGAACTAGAGGGCACAGCCTCAAAATTGAGGGACAGTCTTTTAGAACTGAAGTCAGGATGAAGTTTTTTAGCCAGCGAGTAGTGAATCTGTGGAATGCTCTGCCACGGACTGCAGTGGAGGCCAAGTCCGTAGGTATATTTAAGGTGGAAATTGATAGTTTCCTGATCGGTCAGGGCATCAAAGAATATGGAGAGAAGGCAGGTGTATGTGGGTCGAGTGAGATCCGGGAACAGCCATGACAGAATGGCGGAGAATACTCGATGGGCTGAATGGCCTAATTCTGTTCCTATGTCTTATGGTCTTATGGTCTAACACCTTCTGACTCTATGTCACCTCTTTCTAATGATTTTGTTTCATTTTTTTACCAACCGAGCAACATCACCCCTCTGCCATCCTGCCTGTCCTTTCGATACAATGTGAATCCTTGGACATTAAGCTCCCAGCTATAATCTTTCAGCCATGATTCTGTGATGCCTACAACATCATACCTGTCAAACTGTAACCGTGCTGCAAGTTCACCTACCTTATTCTGTATACTACACGCACTCACATACGACACCTTCCGTCCTGTATTCACCCATTTCGATTTTGTCCACCTTTTACATTGCAACTTATCCTGTTGACTGCAATTCTGCCCTATCAACAGCCTCTCCTCACTACACATTGCCTCTGTTTGTAAATCAGCTACCTCATCTTCAGCACTATTATCCGTCTTTCCTACAATACTTCTTGCACTTAAGTATAGGCAGCTCAGGACACTAGTCGCACCATGCTCAACCTTTTGATTCCTAACTTTGTCTGAAGACTAAATAACATCTACCTTCACAAACTCTTCACTAACTGTTCTGATACTCTGGTTCCCATTCCCCCTGTAACTCTAGTTTAAACCCCACTCTACAGCATTAACAAACCTTCCTACTAGGATATTAGTCCCCCTCCAGTTCAGGTGTAAGCTGTCCCTTCTGTACAGGTCCCACCTTCCCTGGAAGAAAGCTCAATGATCCAAAAATCTTATGCCTTCCCTCTTACACCAACTCCTTAGCCATGGATTAAACTGTATGATCTTCCTAGTTCTGGCCTCGCTAGCATGTGGTAGGGGTAGGAATCCCAAGATCGCAAACCTGGAGGTCCTGCCCTTTAACTTAGCACCTAACTCTCTGAACTTTCCATGCAGAACCTCGTCACTTGTTCTTACTCATGCCATTGGTACCTACATGGACCACAACTTCTGGCTGTTCACCCTCCCACTTAAGAATGATGAGGACTCGATCCGAGATATCCCAGATCCGGGCACCCAGGAGGCAACATACTATCCGGGAATCTAGTTCTCGGACATAGAACCTCCTGTCCGTTCCCCTAACTAACAAATCCCCTATCACCACAGCTGAACTCTTCTCACCCTTCCCTTCTGAGTCACAGAGCTAGGCTAAGTGCCAGAGACCTGACCACTGTGATTTTCACCTGTTAGATCATTCCCCCCCATTAGTATCCAAAGTGGCATACCTGTTGTTGAGGGGGATGACCACAGGGTTACTCTGCACTGGTTGTTTAACCCCTTTCCCCTTCCTGACTCTCACCCAGTTTCCTGTGTCCTGCACCTTGGGTGTAGCTACCTCTCTGTGTCCTATCTGTCATCCCTTCAGCCTCCTGAATGATCCAGAGTTCATTCAGTTCCAGCTCCAACTCCTTAACACAGATTGTTAGAAGCTGCAGCAAGATGCACTTCTCAGAGGTGTAGTCATCAGGGACACTGCAGGTACCCCTGCCGTCCCACATCCCGCAAGAGGAGCATTTCACTATCCAGCCTGTCATCCCCACTGTCCTATCTGAGTGGGTATAACGAAGAGACTTCTCTGAGTGAACGTTCTCTTCGCTGAAGCCTTAAGATCACCTCTCAGATGGCCGCTGCTCTTGCCTCTGCATTCCTATTAATTTGCTCTTACTCGTCAATCCCAAATGCCGATTGGTCACTGGTCAAAGATTGTGGAGGCATTAGTAATGATCTTTCAAGAATCACTAGATTCTCAAATGTTTCCAGAGGACTGGAAAATGCAAATGTTACTCTACTCTTCAAGAAGGGAGGGAGGGGGGAGAAGAAAGGAAAATTATGGACCAGTTAGCCTGACCTCAGTAGTTGGGAAGATATTAGAGTCGGTTGTTAAGAATGTGGTTTTGGGGTACTTGAAGGCACATGGTAAAATAAGCCAAAGTCAGCATGGTTTCCTTCAGGGAAAATCTTGCCTGACAAATCTGTTAGAATTTTTTTGAGGAAATAATAAACAGGATAGACAAAGGAGAATCGCTAGATGTGTACCTGGATTTTCAGAAGGTCTTTGTCAAGGTGCCGCACATGACGCAGCTTATCAAGAGCCCTTAGTATTGGAGGAAAGATAGAAGCATGGATGGAGCATTGGCTCTTTGGCAGGAGATAAGGATAAAGGGAGTTTTTTTTCTGATTGGCTGCCGTTGACCAGTGGTGATCCGGCAGGGGTCAGTGTTAGGACCGCTTCTTTTATGTTGTATGTCAGTGATTTTGATGACTGAATTAATGACTTCGTGGCCAAGTTTACGATTCAAAGTTATTCCAGGAATGAAAGGCTTATCATATGAGGAGCGATTGATGTCTCCGGACCTTTACTCGGTGGAATTTAGAAGAATGGGAGGTGGTGGGGGTGGGGGGGGGGGATCTCATTGAAACCTAGCGAAAGTTGAAAGGCCTTGATAGAGTGAATGTGGAAATGTTTTTTTTCTATGGTGGGGTGTCTAGGACCAGAGGGCATAACCTCAGAATGGAGGGACGTCCGTTTAGAACAACAATGAGGAATTTTTTTTAGCTAGAGGTAAGTGAATCTGTGGAATTTATTGTCACAAGTGGCTGTGGAGGCCAAGGCATTGAGTGTATTTAAGGTGGAGGTTGATAGGTTCTTGATTAGCCAAAACGTGAAAGATTATGGGGAGAAGACAGGAGAATAGAGTTGGGAGGGAAATGGATCGGCCTTAATGAAATGGCGGAACAGTCTCGATGGGCCGAATGGCCGAACTCTGCTCCTGTGTCTTATGGCCCTATATTTCCAATGCTAAGGAGTTTCAGGAGAAGAATCACAATCTCAGAATAGGGTAGGCCATTTAGCACCGAGAAACAGAGAAATTCCTTCACAGAGGTGGGTGAATCTTTGAAGTTATTTACGTCAGATTTTGCAGTGGTTCTTACAAACAACACTCCGGCATGGGCTGATCAGTGGCAAGTAATATTTCATGCCACATGAGTGCCACATAACGACCACCTCTGATGGGAGAGTCCAACCATTTTCTTTTGACTGTCAATGTCATTGCTGTCATCACTTCTCCTACCATCAAAATGCTCTTTATAAAAACTCTACTGGGCTAGCCCAGAAACATCATGGCAACAATTATAAGCCAGGGGCTGGGGGTCTTACAGAACTTTTTTTGCTTCCTGGCTCCCCCCCGTGCTGAGCACATTTATAAGGTACAATGATCGAAGAGATCTCGAGAACCTAATCGCTATAGTATCGTGGGTCGATGCTATTACAGCACGGGTCGACGGAGATCGGAGTTCATTCCCCGTGTCCTCTGTAGAGAGTCTTCGTACGTCCTCCCCATGGAATACGTGGGTTTTCCCAGGGTGCTCTGGTTTCCTCCCACAGTCCAAAGACGTACCAGGTAGGTTAATTGGCCATTGTAAATTGTCCCGTGTTTAGGTTAGGGTTAAACAAGAGAAAAACAGCAAACGTTGGAAATCCGACCAACACAAACAAAATGCTGAAGGAACTCAGCAGGCCAGACAGCACGTATGGAAAAGAGTATAGTCGACGTTTCGGGTCGAAACCCTTCGGCAGGGTTAGGGTTAAATCTGGATGGTCGGGGGTTGCTGGAGTTGCGCGATTCGAAGGGCCGATTCCGTGCTATATCTTCACATAAATAAATTTGATACTGTCCAGGACAAAACAACACAAATGATAAATCTGTCTGCTCGCAGAACACAGCAGCTCCAGTGTGTTTCTGCCGTCTAAAAATGCAGTGTGGTGCTCGTCCGGGCTACTCCAACAGCATCTCTTCCGAGCCCGCTACCCTTACCAGCAAGGACAGGTAGAGCTGGTGCACTGAAACACAAATGCCTGCAGCGCCCTCTCCAAACTGCACTCATTCCTGCCTCACTGGCGCTTCACTGTCACTGCGTCTAAACTCGGGAACACCTCACCCAGCAACTTCACCCTTCGTCAGGACTCGGCCTGAAACGTGGACTGCACCTCTTCCCATAGATGCTACCTGGCCTGCTGCGTTCACCAGCAACTTTGATGTGTGTTGCTTGAATTTCCAGCATCTGCAGATTTCCTGTTGTGACCACTTTCTCAAGGGCATTTACTAATGGGCAATAAATGTTGGCTAATCTGATGCATAGATCCCTGAAATAAAACCAAATAACTCTCAGAGTTAGAGACATTGTTTGACTTTCAACGTGGCAACACCCTTAACGGTGTTGATGAGCGGAGGGATCTTGGGGTCCAAGATCATAGATCCCTGAAAGTGGCTGTATGGGTTGATCTTGTGGTTTAGAAGGCATATGGCACGCTTGCCTTTATTAATCGAGGCATTGAGCTCAAAAGTCGGGAAGTTATGTTGCAGCTTCATAAACTCTAGTTAGACCGAATCTGGAATATTGTACACAGTTCTGGTCACTCCATTATAGGAAGGATGTCGAGACTTCGGAGAGAGTGCAGAAGAGGTTTACTAAGATGCTGCCTAGATTAGAGGGCATTTTCTAACGAGAGGTTGGACAAATTTGGGTTGTTTTGTTCGGAGCAGTGGAGGCTGAGGGGAGATCAGATAAAAGTTTGTAAGATTACGAGAGGCATAGACAGGGAGTATATTTTGCCTATTACCATTGGGAATGCATTTAACGTGAGAGGGACTAATCTGAGGAAAATTGAAGGATATGGGCATTGTGTATCCAAAAGAGATTAATTTAGTTGACTATTTGGTTACTAAATTAATTGGTTTTCGCTCAATTTGCGGGCCGAACGGACAGTTCTTGGGCTGTACTGTTCTATGTTCATTGCTTGACACATTCCTATCCGTCTAATTCAGAATATTGGTTGTCTGCTCTTCCCTTCAAGGCAAAGCTCGCTTGACTTTTTTTTAACTGTATCTAATTCTCTTTAATAACTCAATTCTCTCTCACACGGAACTTTCATCAGCCAACTTTAGTCCTTCTGTCCGGAAACAGTTAAATTATCCAAAACGATCCCTAAATCCTTGGCCAATGTAGGACGTACATTTCAGTCACTCAGTTCTGCTATTGGCAAACCCCTTGCAGTGCGAACATAGTCGCGGAGAGGTTGCTTCCAAAGTCAGCGAGAAAACATCACGTACATTACCATAGTTGGCGGCCGCTTTCGGTGTTGGGCTCACTATGAATTTGAAAGTTTTGTTCGCCGTCTTGGCGGTCGCTTTGGTAGCGATCATTGCTCTGAACTGGATCCTGCTGGTGGGGATTTCGAACACGAAAGTTTGTGTGAAACGCAGCCCCTACGATGAACTCGGCAATATGATGGAGCAGCGCCAGCAGAAAGAGATCTTTGCCGATCTCAGCCCCAGAGAGCTGATGCAGGTCGTGCAATACCTGAAGCAGCACCTGGGTGTGATCCTGGTGAACTACACCCAGGCCCTGCCCTCCGATAACTTCATCTACTCGATCGAATTACAGCTTCCCCGCAAAGAGGTTGTCTTGATGTTTTTAGACCGGGGAGGGGATCCACCGAAGAGGGAAGCCAGAGCTGTGGTGTTTTTTGGGGCACAGAGTAAGCCCAATGTAAAGGAATACATAGTGGGACCTCTCCCCAACCTAACCTACCATGTGGATGTCACTTCTCGCAATTACAACAGCCTTCTCTTCAATTCAAGGCCACTAACCTTTCCAGAATATAAACAGTTAAAATTAGCGATAAACCTGGAGAAAGTTTCAAAACTTTTCATGGAAAGTTACGATTTTGATTGGGAGTCTGCGAGCCCTTTAGGTTCATCCCCTCCCGGGGTTGCATCTGGCGACAGAGAAACTTGGTTGTCGTACTTGAAAAATACGAGTGGGGCCTTCCTGCACCCTATGGGGTTTGAGCTGTTGGTGGATCACAGCAGCATCAATATCTCGGAGTGGAACGTGAAGAAAGTCTTTTACAACGGCCAGTACTTTGACAGCATCGACGAGCTTGCGAAGCAGTACAACAAGGGATCTGCGCAGAAGATTAACATCCAACGAAAAGCTTCGTATCCAAACTATGCCTCATTGAAACCCCGTAAGAAATTTCAAAGGTTCGGACCTCTTCAATACGAGCCCCAGGGACAACGATACTACGTTTTCAATAATCACGTTAGGTACTTTGATTGGGATTTTGCATTCCGACACAGCTCCGCTCTAGGTTTACAACTGTTTGATATCCGATTCAAGAAAGAACGACTGGTTTATGAACTGAGTATCCAGGAAATGAGTTCCGCGTATGGAGGGGAGACGCCAACTTTAATGATGACCAAGTTCTTGGACAGTAGTTATGGAATTGGGTCGTTTTCCAATGAGCTGGTGAAGGGCGTGGATTGTCCCTATACCGCGACATTTGTTGATACGTTACACTTCAAGAACAGCGACAAACCGGTGTTGATAAGTAACTCCATCTGTATTTTTGAACAAAATCGGGGAATTCCTCTCAGGCGCCACTTCGAGACTTGGTTGACTGCCCCCTTTTATGGGGGGTTACTCGACAACGTGCTGATTATAAGATCAATATCAAGCGTGGGAAACTATGATTACGTGTTTGACTTCGTGTTCCACAACAATGGGGTGATTGAAACTAAAGTGTATCCGACAGGTTATGCCCTAACGTCGTTTATTTCGGGAGAAGCAACTAAATACGGAACCAAACTTGAAGAGAACGTTTTGGGCAATATTCATACCCACTTCCTACACTTCAAGGCTGACTTGGATATCGCGGGTAGGTTCCAGTGAGTTCTTGTGTACCTTTGTTTTTTTAAGTTAACTTTGACTCCACTGTAAGAAATTATACCCGTGCACAGGACTATGCAATTTCCGTAATGTTGTTAAAACCTATTCACTGCTGGGTTTATAAATCATTGCCGATCAATTGTCACCAAATAACGGCGACAATATCACAAAAACAATCAACTCGTCGATGTGTTTTTTACATGAAAATTCACGTAGCCCAACTCAGAATGACGTTTCTGTTGAAGACTTGAAATAAATCCCTAATCGTGTACAAAATGTTCACTCCACGCGGTGAATTCCCCAGCTACCTTCACCCACGTCCTTTCATAAAGGACTTTGCATGCTCGAACTTGTTATTTTTCTGCCTTTGATTGTTAGTATTCTCCCATGACCCACTCAGCATCGTTTATCAATTCACAAACATAAGGTTCTGCAGATGCTGGAAATCCAGAGTAACACACACAAAATGCTGGAGGAACTCAGCAGGCCAGGCAGCATCAATGGAGGGGAATAAACAGTGGCTGCTTTGGGCTGAAACACTTCACCAGGACTGGAAAGGAAGGGGGAAGAAGCCAGAATAAGAAGGTGGGAGGAGGGGAAGGAATACCAGCTAGAAGGTGATAGGTGAAGTCTTGTGGATGGGGAGGTGGGGGGGGGGGAGATGAAATGAGAAGCTGAGAGGTGACAAATTAAGGGCTGAAGAAGGAATCTGATCAGAGAGGAGAGTGGACCATGGAAGACAAGGAAGGAGGAGAGGCACCAGCAGGAGTGTTGCTTCTCCAACATGAGAGTGGCCTCATCATGGCGGTAGAGGAGGTCATTGAGAGACTATCAATTAACGTCCTTAAGTCTCTATTACTTCCAACACAGCAGGCTGTAGTGTGTGTCTTCTGCAAAATGTAAAGCAGTTACTCAGCTCAACCATTCTGACAACACTCCCATCCTACAACCTATGTCACATGAAATACAAAGGGAAATGGGAAACACCCCCACCTGCAATTTTCACCCCATTCCCCCCCCCAACTCTGACTTGGAAATATATTCGTAGTCCATCATTGTTCTCAAGCCTAAATCCTGAACTTCTACCCAACAGATTTGTTGGAGCACTTCAACAGAACTGTAGGACTGGGTCCAACTGGATTTAGGACTGTAGCAATTTAATGAGATGGCTCACCACCATCTTGTAAAGTTTAGTCCTGGGTTTTCCAGAAATATCTGCATCCCAACATGAAATAAAAAAGGTTGCTAGATATCAAAGCCTGGAAATACGGATTTCTGAGGACATGCTGCCTGAGAACTTAAAAGTCGTATAGAAAAATTGCATTGATGTACATACTGTTTGTCCAAAATAAAGGTTCAAAGGTCAAAGTAAATTTATTATCAAAGTACATGTATGTCACCATATAGTACACCGATATTAATTTTCTTGTGGGCATTCACAGTAGATGCAAAGAAACACAATAGAATCAATGAAGATCTCCATAAAAAGGCAGGCAAGCAACCAATGTGCAAAAGATGACAATTTGTGCAAATACAAAAAGAGAAACGATGTAGTAATAAATAAATACATAATACTGAGAACATGAATTGTAAAGTCCATGAAAGTGAGACCATATGTTGTGGAATCAGTTCAGTGTTGGGATGAGTGAAGTTCGCCCCTCTGGTTTAGGAGCCTGATGGATGAAGGATAATAACTGTTCCTTAATCTGGTGGTGTGTCTCCTGTGACTGTTGTACCTCCTTCCTGATGGCAGCAGCAGTGAGAAGAGAGAATGGCCTGGATGGTGGGGGTCCCTCATGATGGATGCTGCTTTCTTGCAATAGTGCTCTTGTAGATATGCTCAATGATGGAGAGGACTTTAACTGTGATGGACTGGGCTGCATCCACTACTTTTTGTAGGCTGCAATGTGACCAATCAGAATGGAATTTGAGAAAAATCAGAAAAGTCAGTATACTCTCCTCTGTGCAACTATAGAAGCTTGTTAAAGTTTTAGATAACATGCCAAATCTTTGCAAACTTAGAGTCATAGAGTGATAGGAAAGTACAGCATAGAAACAGGCCATTTGGCCCATCTAGTCCATGCTGAGCCATTTAAACGGCCCAGTCCCATCGACCTGCACTGGGATCATAACCCTCCGTACCCCTACCATCCATGTACCTATCCAAACTTCTCTTAAATGTTGAAATCAAGCTCACATGCTCTGGCAGCTTATTCCACACTTTTTGAGTGAAGAAGTTTCCCCTCATGTTTCCCTTAAACCTTTCACCTTTCACCCTCAGCCCATGACCTCTGGTTGTAGTTCCCCCACCCCCCCCCAACCTCGGTGGAAAGGTCTACTTGCAACCCTATCTATACCCATCATAATTTTGTATACCTCTATCAAATCTGTCAATCTTCTACATTCCAAGGAATAAAGCCCTAACCTATTCAATCTTTCCATATAACTCAGGTCCTCCACACCCGTTAACATCCCTGTAAAATTTCTCTGTAAATTTCTAAGAAAGTAGAGGTGCTGCTGTGCCTTTTTTGTAATGGCTAGAACCAGGAGAGATCCTCTGAAATGATACCTTAGAGGAATTCTCAGATGTCCGTTACTGACTCTCTCCATTTCTGATCCACTGATGAGGACTGCTCATGGACCTCTGGTTTCTTCCTCCTGTGGTCTTTGACTCTGCTGATGCTGAATGAGAGATTGTAGTTCTGGCACCATTCAGGCAGATTTTCAATCTCCCTCCTGTATGCTGATTTGTCACCACCTTTGATTTGGGGAACAACAGTGGTATCGTCAGCAAACTTAAATATGGCTTTGGAGTTGTACTTTGCCTCACAGTCATAAGTGTAAAGCGAGTAGAGCAGGGGGCTATGCACACAGCCTTGTGCCTCCTTTAGACATAGTGTAACATGGGAGTGCTGAAACAACATTGAGTACTAGGTTAATTTATTGTCCGTGGTTAGGTATCTTGACCACCAAACAAACAACAACACAACAAATCTCATGACATATGTCAGTGATAATAAATTTGATTCTGATTCACCAGGTGATGTTTGGTCCCTCCTGACTCAGTGAGGTAACAGTTCTGCACTTCTTTCTGAATCTCTGGAGCCCTGGTCTCCATGAAATAAGTAATTTCCTGTAACATTGGGAGGTGCACTGAGGCTGATGCTTTACTGGAGCGCATACAGAGGAGAAAGTGAGTGAAAAAGAATATTGTCTGTAAGTGTAAGGCGGCAAAGAGGAGTGAGAAAGACCAAAGAATCACCTGCTGCCCTATAAGAACAAGACTGAGAAAATCAACAAACATGTACCTTATGCCTTGTCACATCTTCCTTCTCAAAAAGAATGATATGAGATTGACATTAATCTTGCTGAAAAAGGTTCTTTTAGGAGATGGTGTTTAGATTTTTGATACCAGCTTCCTCCAGTGGTCAGTTGGTAACAGTGACAGAAAATGAAGAGGTTTAGCGCAAAGGTGAGCATGTGATTAAAAATTGCCGAAAGGCAAATGTTATCTTCACTCTGAAAATATTGTTAAGACACTGCTAAATTAATAAAATGCTGGAAATCATATTGAAGCATTTGGAAATTTAACTAAACCCCAAAGCAAAAGCACATGCTTCTAAACAAACCCAATGAATTCCGGTGAGACAGAGTTCAGGTTACAGGTTGGAGATTCTTTATAACAACTGGTAAACAGAAATAAAACGGGTAAATTTAAGTTGTGGTGAAGGTGGTCAAAGGGGTGGAACAAAAAGGATATCTCATGAGAGCAACTCATGCTTCTTTTCAACTTACGTATGTTCTCAGTATTCTTTTTATTTGTAAAGTTTGTCTTCTTTTGCACACCGGTTGCTGGTTATCCTTTGTCTGTTTATGTGTAGTTTTTCATAAAATTCTATTCTTTATTTTGCCAGTAAATACCTTCAAGAAAATGAATCCCAGATGGAGTAGACATGGAAAGGATATTTCTTATACTGGGGGAATCTTAAACCAGATGGCACAGCCTCAAAATACGAGGAAATCCCTTTAGAACAGAGATGAGGAGGAATTTCTTTAGCCAGAGGCAAAATGTGTGGAGTTCATGGCAATTGGCAGCTGTGGAGGCAAGTCATTGGGTATATTTACAAACTGTAAATCAGAGATCGAGATTGATAGGTTCTTGCTTGGTCAGGATGTCAAAGGTTACAGGAGAAAGCAGGAAAATGGATTGAGAGGCATAATAAATCAGCCAAGGTGGAATGGCGGAGCAAACTCGATGGGCCAAATGGCCTAATTCTTCTCCTATATCTTGTTGACCTCTGGAAATCTTTTCATAAATGAATTTCCTGAAGGTTTTTGTGTCTCTCTGATCTTGAAGATTTAATGTCATTGTTGTTGAACATATAATGTGTCTCTGACAAAAGCGGTTTGAAATAGTGGGGGACCTTTCATCAGTGAATTTGCTTCCTCAGTGAAACTCCATGAATTTGCTTCTTCATGGAATCAATGGTTGGACATAATTCACTTTCGTCACAAAGTTCTTTTGATTGCCAACCAGTCAATGATCTCCCACTATTTTGAAATTGCTTTGTTAGAGGCACATTATAGGAGCCCTGGGAGGTTTATTTTGCTAGCATTAAGTGAAACAAAAAGATAGTAATTCAAAAGAATTATAGCATATTCTATAATGTTCCTTGCAACATGAGGATAAACATTAGGAAAACACTTTGGAATGTACAATGATTTTTATGACTCTACATTTTCTTGCTTATTTGTTCTTCATGCAGATAGAACATAGAAAACCTACAGCACAATACAGGCCCTTCTGAACATGTCCTTACCTGAGAACATGTCCTTATCTGAACATGTCCTTACCTGAGAAATTACTTAGAGTTACCCATAGCCCTCTATTTTTCTGAGCTCCATAGAACCAGTCCAGGAGTCTCTATCGTATCCGCCAGCAGCCCATTCCACGCACTCACCACTCTCTGCATAAAAAAAACTTACCCCTGACGTCTCCTCTGTACCTACTTCCAAGCACCTTAAAACTGTGTCCTCTTGTGCTAGCCATTTCAGCCCTGGAAAAAAGTCTCTGACTACCCACATGATCAATGCCTCTCATCATCTTATACACCTCTATCAGGTCACCTCTCATCCTCTGTTGCTCCAAGGAAAAAAGTCTGCATTCATTCAACCTATTCTCATAAGGCCTGCTCCCCAATCCAGGCAACATCCTTGTAAATCTCCTCTGCACCCTTTCTATGGTTTCCACATCCTTCCTATAGTGAGGCGACCAGAACTGAGCACAGTACTCCAAGTGGGGTCTGACCAGGGTCCTATAGAGCTGCAACATTACCTTTCAGCTCCTAAACTCAATCCCACAATTGATGAATACCAATTCACCGTATGCTCTCTTAACCACAGAGTCAACCTGTGTAGCAGCCTTGAGTGTCCTATAGACTCAGACCCCAAGATCTCTCTGATCCTCCACACTGCCAAGAGTCTTACCATTAATACTATATCCTGCCATCAGATTTGACCTACCAAAATGAACCACTTCACACTTATCTGGGTTGAACTCCATCTGCCACTTCTCAGCCCAGTTTTGCATCCTATCAATGTCCCGCTGTAACCTCTGACAGCCTTCCACACTATTCACAACACCTCCAACCTTTGTGTCATTAGCAAATTTACTAACCCATCCCTCCACTTCTTCATCCAGGTCATTTATAAAAATCACGAAAAGTAAGGGTCCCAGAACAGATCCCTGAGGCACACCACTGGTCACTGACCTCCATGCAGAATATGACCCATCTACAGCCACTCTTTGCCTTCTGTGAGCAAGCCAGTTCTGGATCCACAAAACAATGTCCCATTGGATCCCATGCCTCCTTACTTTCTCAATAATCCTTGTATGGGGTACCTTGTTAAATGCCTTGCTGAAATCCATATATACTACATCTACTGCTCTACCTTCATCAATGTGTTTAGTCACATCCTCAAAAAATTCAATCAGGCTCGTAAGGCACGACCTGCCTTTCACAAAGCCATGCTGACTATTCCTAATCATATTATGCCTTTCCAAATGTTCATAAATCCTGCCTCTCAGGATCTTCTCCATCACCTTACCAACTACTGAAGTAAGACTCACTGGTCAATAATTTCCTGAGCGATCTCTACTCTCTTTCTTGAATAATGGAACAACATCCACAACCCTCCAATCCTCCGGAACCTCTCCTGTCCCCACTGATGATGCAAAGATCATTGCCAGAGGCTCAGCAATCTCCTCCCTCGCCTCCCACAGTAGCCTGGGGTACATCTCGTCTGGTCCCAGTGACTTATTCAACTTGATGCTCTCCAAAAGCTCCAGCACATCCTCTTTCTTAATATCTACATGCTCAAGCTTTTCAGTCCGCTGTAAGTCATCTCTACAATTGCCAAAATCCTTTTCCGTAGTGAATACTGAAGCAAAGTATTCATTAAGTACCTCTGCTATCTCCTCCGGTTCCATACACACTTTTCCACTGTCACACTTGATTGGTCCTATTTTCTCATGACTTATCCTCTTGCTCTTTACATACTTGTAGAATGCCTTGGAATTTTCCTTAATCCTGTCCGCCAAGGCCTTCTCATGGTCCCTTCTGGCTCTCCTAATTTCTTTCTTGAGCTCCTCCCTGCTAGCCTTATGATCTTCTAGCTCTCTATCATTACCTAGTTTTTTGAATCTTTCGTAAGCTCTTCTTTTCTTCTTGACTAGATTCACAACAGCCTTTGTACACCACGGTTCCTGTATCCAACCATCCTTTTCCTGTCTCATTGGAATGTACCTATGCAGAACTCCACACAAACATCCCCTGAACATTTTCCACATTTCTTTCATACATTTTGATTCGGAGCAAGAAAACTGCGAGTGAACGGCTGATTTTTCGGAGCGAAGGGAGCTTTTTACCACTCGGGGTAAAAGAGAGGCAAGACTGCGCAGGTGCATGACATCAGCCAGTAGAGTGCAAAAGGTTTAAAAAGAAGACTGCCATATCCAGCGGGCAGCGGAGTGAGAGGCAGCAGAGTGATAGGGCTTTGGCTCAGTGGGCTTAGGCAGTAACAGGACGAGGCGAGGTAGGTTTACCTATGTTAATTGCGGAAAGGAAGTAGTATGGGTGTGAGGCAAATTTTCTGTGCTCGGTGTCAGAGTGGGGGGGGGGCGGGTCCTGGAGTCTCCCAGCCTCCCGGACGGCCATATCTGCACCAGGTGTATCAAGCTGCAGCTCCTAAGGGACTGGGTTAGAGAACTGGAGGTGCAGCTCGATGACCTTCGTCTGGTCAGGGAAAGCAAGGGGGTGACAGAGAGGGGTTATAGGCAGGTGGTCACACTGGGGCCACGGGAGACAGATAAGTGGATCATAGTTAGGAGGGGGAAGGGGAAGAGTCAGGTACTAGAGAGTACCCCAGTGGCTGTCCCCCTTGACAATAAGTACTCCTGTTTGAGTACTTTTGGGGGAGACGGCCTACCTGGGGGAAGCAACAGTGGCCGTGCCTCTGGCACAGAGTCTGGCCCTGTGGCTCAGAAGGGTAGGGAAAGGAAGAGGAAGGCAGCAGTAATAGGGTACTCTATAGTTAGGGGTCAGACAGGCGATTCTGTGGACGCAGGAAAGAAACTTGGATGGTAGTTTGCCTCCCAGGTGCTAGGGTCCAGGATGTTTCTGATTGCGTCCACGATATCTCGAAATGGGAAGGAGAACAGCCAGAGGTCGTGGTACATATTGGTACCAACGAATTGGGTAAGAAAAGGGAGAAGGTCCTGAAAACAGACTACAGTGAGTTAGGAAGGAAGTTGAGAAACAGGACCTGTTACGTACCCCGTAACTGGGTTGCCAAACCAGCAGAAATGGATCACTCAGTTGGAGTCTGGAGTACTAGAACTAAGAAAGTTTTATTAAAGAAACAAGCAACACAGTAATCGAAAGGATAATAAATGCAACAATTCAACAATGATAACCACACATGTGCACAGAATTAAGATAACAGCATCAATCAAGCTCTATCGTTGTCTAGGGGTAAATGACCAATTTCAAAATGACTCAAAGTTCAGTCCAGTTAGTAGTTCAGTTCGCAGTAATCGTTGCCATGGCGATGGACAAGGTGGGGGAAGAGAGACAGAGAGAACAGGAACAACTGATCATTCAGAACGGCTTCACTCACAGACCAGCGGGATGGCTCACAAGCAACTTTTGGGCGGGTCCTTGGTGATGTCACCTGAGGTCACCGACTGTGACCCCTCCTCCAGCTGCGGTCGATCCTCTGCAGTGAACCCGGCACCCAGGCAAGGGCGGACACACACCGGGTTCCCGCTGATCGTACCTTTCCACCCTTGTCGTTGTCTGGCACTTCTCACCCACTCGTGAGAGGCGCACCGCTTCCAGGGTCTCGTTACCTCGGGTGGCGTGTGTGTCTGTCTTAGCGAACCTGTCCCTTTTTATCCCCCTGCTGGGGTATCGCCTGTCCATCACTTCAAACAGTTCAGGGTTCAAAGGGGGGAGCCGCTCCAGACAGCTCTCTCTCCCACATCCCTTCATTACACATCTCCAGACGCTGCTCCATTGTTCCTTATCTCTCCTTCCCCTGAGGGCAGGTGGCAGACCAACTGCTGATGTCACTGATGCTAGCCCAGGCCAGCAAACATCTTAATTTTATGTGTATTCTCGTAACAGACCTCAAAGGTAGTAATCTCAGGATTACTGCCTGTGCCACGTGACAGTGAGTATAGGAATAGAGTGAGGTGGAGGATAATTGTGTGGCTGAGGGAGCAGGGGGCAGGGATTCAGATTTCTGGATCATTGGGACCTCTTCTGGGGCAGGTGTGACCTGTACAATAAGGATGGGTTGCACCTGAGTCCCAGGGGAATCAATATATTGGTGGGGAGGTTTGCTAATGCTATTGGGGAGAGTTTAAACTAGTATTGCTGGGGGGGTCGGAACTGAACTGAAGAGACGGAGGAAGAGGCGGTTGGCTCACAAATAGAGAAAGCTTGTAGACAGTGCGTGAGGGAGGATAGGCAGTTGATAGAGAAGGGACGCACTCAGACCGATGGTTTGAGATGTGTCTATTTTAATGCAAGGAGTATCGTGAATAAAGCGGATGAGCTTTGAGCCTGGATCAGTACTTGGAGCTATGATGTTGTGGCCATTACAGAGACTTGGATGGCTCAGGGACATGAATGGTTACTTCAAGTGCCAGGCTTTAGATGTTTCAGAAAGGATAGGGAGGGAGGCAAAAGAGGTGGGGGCGTGGCACTGTTGATCAGAGATAGTGTCACGGCTGCAGAAAAGGTGGATGCCATGGAGGGGTTGTCTACGGAGTCTCTGTGGGTGGAAGTTAGGAACAAGAAGGGATCAATAACTTTACTGGGTGTTTTTTATAGGCAGCCCAATAACAACAGGGATATCGAGGAGCAGATAGGGAAACAGATACTGGAAAGGTGTAATAATAACAGAGTTGTTATGATGGGAGATTTTAAATTCCCAAATATCGATTGGCATCTCCCTAGAGCAAGGGATTTAGATGGGGTGGAGGTTGTTAGGTGTGTTCAGGAAGGTTTCTTTACACAATATGTAGATAAGCCTACAAGAGGAGAGGCTGTACTTGATCTGGTATTGGGAAATGAACCTGGTCAGGTGTCAGATCTCTCAGTGGGAGAGCATCTTAAAGATAATGATCACAATTCTATCTCCTTTACAAATAGCATTGGAGAGAGATAGGAACAGACAAGTTAGAAAAGTGTTTAATTGGAGTAAGGGGAATTATGAGGCTATAGGGTAGAAAATTGGAGGCTTAAATTGGAAACAGATGTTCTCAGGGAAAAGTACGGAAGAAATGTGGCAAGTATTCAGGGGATATTTGTGTGGAGTTCTGCATAGGTACGTTCCAATGAGGCAGGGAAGTTATGGTAGGGTACAAGAACTGTGGTGTACAAAAGCTGTTGTAAATCTAGTCGAGAAGAAAAGAAAAGCTTACAGAAAGTTCAGAGAGCTAGGTAATGTTAGAGATCTAGAAGATTATAAGGCGAACAGGAAGGAGCTTAACAAGGAAATTAGGAGGGTCAGAAGGGGCCATGAGAAGGTCTTGGCGGGCAGGATTAAGGAAAACCCCAAGGCATTCTACAAGTATGTGAAGAGCAAGAGGATAAGACGTGAAAGAATAGGACCTATCAAGTGTGACAGTGGGAAAGTATGTATGGAACTGGAGGAAATAGCAGAGGTACTTAATGAATACTTTACTTCAGTATTCACTATGGAAAAGGATCTTGGTGATTGTAGTGATGACTTGCAGCAGACTAAAAAACTTACGCATGTGGATATTAAGAAAGAGGATGAAAGCATCAAGTTGCATAAGTTGCCGGGACTGGATAAGATGTACCCCAGGCTACTGTGGGAGGCAAGGAAGGAGATTGCTGAGCCTCTGGCGACGATCTTTGCATCATCAATGGGGACGGGAGAGGTTCCGGAGGACTGGAGGGTTGCAGATATTGTTCCTTTATTCCAGAAAGGGAGTAGAGATAGCCCAGGAAATTATAGACCAGTGAATCTTAATTCAGTAAGTTGTTGGAGAAGATCCTGAGAGGCAGGATTTATGAACATTTGGAGAGGTATAATATGATTAGGAATAGTCATCATGGCTTTGTCAAGGGCAGGTCATGCCTCATGAAACTGATTGAATTTTTTGAGGATGTGACTAAACACATCGATGAAGGAAGAGCAGTAGATGTAGTGTATATGGATTTCAGCAAGGCATTTAACAAGGTACCCCATGCAAGGCTTATTGAGAAAGTAAGGAGGCATGGGATCCAAGAGGAAATTGCTTTGTGGATCCAGAACTGGCTTGCCCACAGAAGGCAAAGAGTGGCTGTAGATGGGTCATATTCTGCATGGAGGTCGGTGACCAGTGGAGTGCCTCAGGGATCTGTTCTGGGACCCTTGCTCTTCATGATTTTTATAAACGACCTGGCTGAGGAAGTGGAGGGATGAGTTAGTAAGTTTGCTAATGACACAAAGGTTGGAGGTGTTGTGGATAGTGTGAAAGGCTGTCAGAAATTACAGCGGGACATTGATAGGATGCAAAACTGGGCTGTGAAGTGGCAGATGGAGTTCAACCCAGATAAGTGTGAAGTGGTTCATTTTGGTAGGTCAAATCTGATGGCAGGATATAGTATTAATGGTAAGACTCTTGGCAGTGTGGAGGATCAGAGAGATCTTGGGGTTCGAGTCCATAGGACACTCAAAGCAGCTGCGCAGGTTGACTCTGTGGTTAAGAAGGCATAAGGTGCATTGGCCTTCGTCAATCGTGGAATTGAATTTAGGAGCCGAGACATAATGTTGCAGCTATATAGGACCCTGGTCAGACCACACTTGGAGTACTGTGCTCAGTTCTGATCGCCTCACTATAGGAAGGATGTGGAAACCATAGAAAGGGTGCAGAGGAGATTTACAAGGATGTTGCCTGGATTGGGGAGCATGCCTTATGAGAATAGGTTGAGTGAACTCTGCCTTTTCTCCTTGGAGTGACGGAGGATGAGAGGTGACCTGATAGAGGTGTATAAGAGGATGAGAGGCATTGATCGTGTGGATAGTCAGAGGCTTTTTCCCAGGGCTGAAATGGTTGCCACAAGAGGACACAGGTTTAAGGTGCTGGGGAGTAGGTACAGAGGAGACGTCAGGGATAAGTTTTTTACTCAGAGAGTGATGAGTGCGTAGAATGGGCTGCCGGCAATGGTGGAGGAGACGGATACGATAAGGTCTTTTAAGAGACTTTTAGATAGGTACATGGAGCTTAGTAAAATAGAGGGCTATAGGTAAGCCTAGTAATTTCTAAGGTAGGGACATTTTCAGCACAACTCTGTGGGCCAAAGGGCCTGTATTGTGCTGTAGGTTTTCTATGTTTCTATTTCCCTGAGATCATCTGTTTCCAATTTATGCTTCCAAGTTCCTGCCTGATAGCCTCATATTTCCCCTTACTCCAATGAAACGCTTTCCTAACTTGTCTGTTCCTATCCCTCTCCAATGCTCTGGTAAAGGAGATAGAATTGTGAACACTTCCACCCACAGAGACTCTGTAGACAATCCCTCCATGTTAGATGTGCAGTTTAAATTGACACTGTGGCTGGCAGAGACATTATGGATTGAAGGATCTGCTTCAACAATGTATTGTTCGATCCTTTGAGTCAAAACATATGGTTGATGTGGGGCAAGTGCCAGCAATGGAAACATGATTCCTTTTTCAGCTTTAATATTTGGGGATTCAGGCCTGTTGAAACATAGTTAGAGAAGGTAATTGCTATTTGATCAAGGCTTTATACTGACAGCTGTTTCTAGATTTGAAAAATGTGATGATAGGTTATGCAATTTAACTAACTTATTACGACTTAGTCTTCCTGATGGGAAGCAACCTTTCCTATCAGAGAGAAAAGTAGCTCAAGATCAAACAAGTGAATGAAAAATTCATGTGAGTGCATTCACAGTATTTGATTTTTACTGGGGTAAGTCACTATCAGTTTTGCACTTCATGCTGACTGTGAGACTCATTTATGGTTTAGGTAGGAATAACAGTAACTGAAAATAGCCTGAATTATTTACACAACCTCAGAAAGAAAGGTGTACTTTTAGGCATTATGAAAAGAATTCCAGTGTTCTTGAGCATGAATCCGGTGTTTTGTCCAGAAAACATCGATAGCTTCAATTCAGGAATGAAAATCATATCTCTCTTTTGTGCTCAATTCAGTGATCTGGTAGAAATGATACCTTTAATATTTGATAACTTAATGGAACCCAACAACCTGTGGATAATTGCTTGCAGGTCACAATAATAAATAACAAAGAAGCAAAGATGTTCTGGCATGCCTTGCTTAAAAGAATGGTTTCAGAGACTGACAAGTGATACAACACAAAATTGCCAGTGCTCAGTGCAGTGGACTGCTGTCAAGTGGTTATTCATTATTCCTGACAGAACTGGATGAGTTTTGAGCAAAGTATTATCATTTGTAAATTAAACATAACCATTGCATTTACAGTTTGGTTTATGACTATTATGTGTTACTAAAAGAAAATGTAGAGTATTCTGAACATATTTGAAAGTAATGCTGGCCAAGGCTGATGCCATGTTTAATCTACAGTCAGTGGCCATTTTAATAGGTGCATCTGCTCATTAATGCAATATCTAATCAGCTAATCGTATGGCAGCAACTCAATGCGTAAAAAACATACAGATGTGGTCAAGAGTTTCAGTTGTTGTTCAGACCAAACATCAGAAAGGGGAAGAAATGTGATCTAAGTGACTTTGACTGTAGAATGATTGTTGGTGCCAGATGGGATGGTTTGAGTATCTCAGAAACTGCTGATCTCCTGGGATTTTCACACACAATAGTGCCCAGAGTTTACAGAGAATGTTGCAAAAAGCAAAAAAAACGTCCAGCAAACGGCAGCTCTGTGGGCAAAAATGTCTTGTTAATCAGAGGGGGCAGATGAGAATGGCCAGACTGATTCAAACTGACAGGAAGGCAACAGTAACTCAAATAACCACAAGTTACAACAGTGGTGGGCAGAAAAGCACCTCTGAATGCACAACACATGGAAACTTAATGTGGATGGGCTACAGCAGCAGAAGACCACAGCAGGTTCTACTCCTGTACCTAATAAAATGGCCACTGAGTGTATGTTCCTCATGAGAAATCAATTCTGTAAGAAATTGGTGGTACTGTAGGTTCTCACTGAAGAACTTACATATTCTTGAACAATATTCGGGGAAGAGTTAACCGGAGATAAACTGCTGTAAGGTTCAGGCCCAACCTGGGGCTAAAACAACAGAAGTTCACATGAAGCAAACTGGACATAATAAAATTATCTTCACTGGAAGGCAATAGCAGAAATCCACAAATACACTGCATGGTCAGAAGATCAGTGATCAGAATATCCCCTGGGACTCGAGAATTAATGGAGAGTTTTATAGATGTTAGTGCCCTGCACTTAGATAAATAGACCAAGTCTGGTTTGGGACTAATTTCACTGTCGCGTGTATTACAATGAAATACCAAAAGATAGAAAACAACTAAGTCAATGGAAACAGATAAATAAGATATCAGATATACGTATGCAAGTCAAGAAATTTAGAGTTTGAACACTGCTCTGAAGGGGTCCTGCTAATTTTTTGGCATGAAAAAATTATGACATAACAATTGCAGACTTTTATTATTTCAATGTGCATGAGGATAATAAAATGCATATATTGTGTGGTAAGAGCAATTTTACCTTTACAATAATACATAATATGCAGGATAATTGCAGTCAGCATGCATTTGAACCTTGCACTGGTTCGAATATAACAAGTAATGGTTCAGTGCATCCTCAACATTATGAAAACATATTCCAAGAACAGCTTTAGCCTGGAATTTCTAGGATGTTAAGGTCTAGTGCAGTACTTTTTTCACATAAGCATTCATTTGAAATGTACCTTTCTCAATTTTAGGTACATCTAACTCTTTTGAAACAAGCGATGTAGAATATCAACTCAAACCAGTCCCATGGAACACTGACAAGAAGGTATATGTACCCACTGTGAAAAAGAAGATTTTAGAGACAGAGGATGAAGCAGCCTTCAGATCTGGAACAAAACTACCTCAATACCTGAATTTTGTAAATTTGGCACAGAAAAATAAGTGGGGCCATTCTCGAGGTTACAGGGTTCAAGTGGTAAGCCTCAACCCTAAGAGTGTGCCAGAAGAAAGTCCAGATGAAAAAGGCTTCTCTTGGCAAAGGTATAAAATCTTTACCTCTTACTTATTGCATCTTCTTAAATACTGAAAACTTTTATTAAAATGTTAAACCATATTTGGGTCTGGTTTATTGTTTGAAGTCTTGTAAATAAATACTGTCTTCATTGTATCTCTAATAAGATTTTACACACTGGAGATACATTAATACAAGAAAATGTTAATTTGTACCTTAATGCTTTTACAAAACCTTACTTCTTCAAAAAATCTACAATTCTCTTGGATTTGCTATGTGGTAGAAATGATTCTGAGGTTTATTAGAAGGACCTACAAAAAGGAAAACACTATGGAAGCAAAATATGAAAAATATTACCTTCTGGTTTTCCTTCTATTTTCTGTTTGCCTATCACCCATTGTCACATGTAATGTTACTTTCTATTTTGCAATGCATTTTTGTTCTTCTTTTGCCCCTATGTTCCTGTCACTTGTTTCCATTGCTCCACTTATGGTCTGATATTCACTTCCCTCAAGCTATAATTTGGCTTTTCTCCTGTCTTCACTGTAGCTTCTCTTATTTTCCTGTCAGTTTCCTCCACATTTTCTTTCTCCATGTATTGCCAGCAATTGTTGTGCACCTTTCCAGAGAAAACACTTATTTCTCTGCACTGGACATTTTCTTTTCTGCTTGATCTTCAGACTTTCCTCTCTGCATGACCTGGTGAGAAAAGATCAGACTCAGGTTTAGTCTAGTTTCGGATGTCATCACATTTCTCTACTGGAACTGAAGTCAATGGGTTTTGCCATCTTGATTTTGTAAATTGGTCAGCAGAGAGGATTCTGTCTCCATGTCTGCCAGCAGGTGGAAAGCTTAGAGCAATGCTCATAGTTTGGGACAGGTGATGAAGCATAGGAAGGTTATACTTTCCAGGTCCACTTATGAGACTAGAGTTGTGATGCTAACACAGAGAGAGATTTGTTTTGCATTGGTTCTGCATTGAAGCTGATGTGGCAATGTGGAAAAATGCCGTTTCTCAGCTCTGTGACCTCACATCCAGTAGGAGAGGATCAGTGGTCACACCCTTGCAGATATCTGTCAACTGGACAGTAAGATTTTCCCAAGAGACGCAAGCGTACAGAAGAATTACAAAAAAAATGCAAGCATTTAAAAGTGTGCAAATTCTTGGGATAACTCAAGTTAATAATGTTTTATCTATTATAGGTACCAGTTGGCTGTGACAAAGTACAAAGATCATGAGCAAAGGAGCAGCAGCATCTACAATCAGAATAACATGTGGAACCCTCCTGTTTATTTTGATGAGTTTATTAATGGTGAAAGCATTCAGAATGAGGTTGGTTCATGTGTTTTAATGTAATAACTTGTCCTTAATCTGCAGAAGGTGGATTATAAACACAATCTCCCCATAGAAAGTGATGAAAGGTAGGTATATAAAACCTGGGCACCTGGCGGATAATGCAATTTTCCCAATTGTGGTAAACCTTACATATCAAACACTCTCTGTTGAATTAGCTGACTTATCTAGGATGGTTCTTGAGGTGCTAATAGCCTTTGGCTAAAGAGGATTTCTAAAAAATCTGCATAGAGAGTCAGGAGATATAATGTCTCGGGTAAAGGTCTATTGGCCCAATGCATCCACATGGACAATCAAGAACAGTTAACCTAACAGCCTGCATATCTTTGGGTTGTAGGAAGGTACTGACACAGTCACACAGAGAACATAAACTCCCCGTAGACAGAATTGGAGGTCAGGACACTATTGTACAGAACTCTGCAGAAAAATGAACCAGAGGAGGATGAGAGGTGACCTGATAGAAATATATAGCATGATAAGAGGCATTGATAGACAGCCAGCACCTTCTTCCCCAGGACTGAAATGGCTAATATGAGGGGGCATAATTTTAAGGTGATTGGAGGAAAGTATGGGGAAGGGGACGGATGTCAGAGATAGGTTTTTACACAGAGAGTGGTGGGAGCATGGAATGCTCTGCCAGAGGTGGTGGTAGAGCTACAGTACATTAGGGATAATTAAGAAACTCTTACACTAGTACATGGACGAAAGAAAAATGGAGGGCGAAGTGGGGGGGAAGCATTAGATTGATCTTGGAGTAGGTTAAAAGGTCAGCACAACATCTTTGGCTAAAGGCCCTGTGCTGTGCTGTGTTCACTGCTATATGTTCTATGTCCATGAATCAGATCAGGACTCAATGCCTTTCTTGTTAAATCCTCCTGTTCACAATGGTTAATCTCAATTATCTGAGGGATTATTAATGCAAATGTAAAAGGAAATATTAAACTGATTTTTATGTTAATGATATTTCAAACAATCAGTAATGTCACATTTATTATTTTGAAACAGGATCTTGTAGCTTGGATAACAGCTGGATTCCTTCACATCCCCCATGCAGAAGATGTTCCCAATACTGCCACATCTGGCAATGGAATTGGCTTCTTTCTGAAACCTCTCAATTATTTTAACAATGACCCTTCAGTTTACTCCTCAGATGCAGCTTATATTGACCCTGCTGAAAAAACAGATGAATGCGAGGATAATCCAATGGCATGTTTGTCACCAGTTGCAACCTGTACACCAAACCTCCCAGATTTTACCTATGGGAAGACTTAAATCAATATTAACTGTTTATACTATAGATTATATAACTTCACTATAGTGAGTAGCTACCTGATACTGACCACCACTTTTAACTAAGCATTGAAAAATAATTTTAGATGCTCTGCGGACTCTATGGATTAATTTCATATTTCAGTTGCCATTTAGTTTTAAGGGAGTGATTAATCTGAACGTAACATTATCAAATGACAATGAATAAAAGGGGAGATTTTACAAACTCCTGCTCTCAAGGCTAGTGCACACCAAGCAGAGACTCCCAGGAGCTCCATAAGATTTCCATCTATTGAATTTTATTTGCCAGGAAGTTCTCTTGGGCTGCATTACAAGTGTATTTTTAAAAACTCTACCCATGGGTGTACTTTGGTTGAAAACACTTCATGTTCTTTACTTCACCAGCTCACTGAGATGTGTTCCAGTCTGACATAACTATTTTTTTAAATGAGGAGTTTTCTAAAAATGTTTATTTTCATTATAAGCATTACAAACAGGGGTTATTGAGGAATGCTTCACAGAACTGTTTATCATTAGGTCTAATAGTTTCTAACAGCAAATTCTGAATCTTTCTAAAATCTTTTCTAATGTTTTGAAGATTCAATTCCATGATTTTTTTCAGTGGAGCCTCCTGTAACTAATAAAGTGGTCACTGAGTGTATGTTCATGATCTTCTGCTGCTGTAGCCCATCCACCTCAAGGTTTGACATGCTGTGCATGCAGAGATACTCTTCTGCACACCACTGTTGTAAAGTGTGTTTATTTGAGTTACTGTCACCTTTCTATCAGCTTGAGCCAATCTGGCCATTCTCCTCTGAACTCTCTCATTAGCTGCCATTCACTGGATGTTTTTTTTTTGTTTTTCACACCATTTTCTGTACTGGAAATCAGAAGTTTCTGAGATACTCAAACCACCCCGTTTGGCACCAATAATCATTCCACGGTCAAAGTCACTTAAATTACATTTCTTCTCCATTCTGATGTTTGGTCTGAACAACAACTGAACCTCTTGACCATGTCTGCATGCTTTTATGCATTGAGTTGCTGCCAGGTGATTGGCTGATTAGGTATTGGCATTAACGAGCAGGTGTACAGGTTTACCTCATAAAGTGGACAGTGAGTGTAGTTGGAGGAGGGGAGAATAGAACTATTACCAGTCTCACACTGCCAATTTACCCCTCTTATGCCCCTTTCCCTACCATATCTCTGCTACACTTTGACTTCATTTTCTGTGCTGCTGTGGAGAGATCTTTTTAGTATCACTGGCCCACTTCCCTTGTGCCATTTGCAGACTGTGCGTTCTAACAGAATCCTGCCGTCTGCAAAACATGTGGGTTGGGTTTAATGGTCTTCAAAGGGAAGAAACCAGATTAACAATTTCTTAAAGAAATGTAGTCTATATTTTACAATTTTTTGTGACTTCTGATATGGCATACCTAAATGGGACATCTACTTGGCTCACCAAAAATGTCCGAATTCCAAATTCTGGGCAATCATTCCCACTCTGGGTTTAACGTTTCACAGACTGTTTTTATAGCTTCAGTTCAAAATATATTTTTATGCTTTACACAGCATACATGCCAACATGAAAAACACCTCAGAAAGTATAGCTATTTGTCAATATAATCAGGGTGGAAAATAAATGTAATCCTCAGGATATACTGTATGTGTTTTGCAAATATTGGATAAGTATGGTATATGCCAATGTGTTGTTAACTCCACTTCAAATAAAGCAGCTATGGTCCTCAGCATCTGAGTTCATGTGATACCAGAGGTTGGGATACTCCCAAATGTGGTGGTGATCCCTCGTGCAAACTGATATGTTTTTGTTATCTGTAACGTTATAGCAACAGAGAAGTTAACCACAGCAATATTAACTGTGTATTAAAAGTTCCTGATAATTTGCAAAAACAAGGGTTACTTTTGGAAGTGTGCTTACACCAGCTGGCACTATAAAAATAAAAATTATTTACTAGAGCAAAGATAATCTCCACAAAAATTGATTTGATTTCCATTGCTGAGATAATATAAAACACTCAGTGTCTACCTGCAGTGAATCATGGTCCTTTCCACAGAACAAATTACAGAGATTTCCTTTGATATACTAATAGATTTTTGAAACATAAAACACAGCTTAAGGGAACAATGATCCTAACTTTGTCCAAACTTGAATGTTGATTTTTTGATAGCCTGTTGATTACCCTGAACAATATAGACAGTAAAACAGAAACAGAAGTAGATTGTCTCTTTTGTTCCATGTGCAAAAAAAAAGAAGCCCTGCTTCTTTTCTGCACATGAAAACGGCTTCTTAACTATCTAAGATGGTATAAAATGGAGAGTCTGAGGAACAGCATGTTGTTTCTTCCTGGGGATATCATATTCAAGGCATCCTGACCATGAGTCATATATTGCCTGGTTAGGCAGTGTTCCTGAAGTCCGACATAGCTGTTGTCATGGTCACCATCACTGGTCATAAATGATGATATCTTGCAATATGATGTGTCATATTTTCCACTCAAATGGTTTCTAATCTAATGTACAATGTACAGAAAAAGTCTTCTCAGAAGAATATTGAATCTATTATGAGCTATCTAATAAAAATAAAATGGGGTCTTGGGAACTATTATTAATATTAAAATCTGCACCACAGTGTTGATTAATATCACCATAGCAATAGCCCAGTGCAGCAAGATCACAGGATCACCACACATGGCCTCATCATTATACAAGGAACCAAAGTGAAAATAGTGAAAACAATTCATAAACTCACCTTTTTAAAAACAGTTTTCTATTCTTCAGCTACTATGAGGTGAACACATTATATCTACCTTCAGATCTGCACAATTACTAATGCTTTGGAGCTTAGATATAATATATCAAAAGCCACAGCATTAAGGGACACAAACGCATAAATTTTTAACTAGCAATCCAGAGACTGGGTCCACTAACGAGTTGAAAACCATTATGGCAGCTGGGAACTGAACTAATTAAGTAAAAATGAGAAGCTGATGACTGGGAAGGTATCAGATAATGTAAAATAACCCATCTGGTTCACTAATGTTTTTGGGGGAGGGAAATTTCTCCTTACTCTTTCCAGACTCCCCAGGACCAGCTTTAAGTTTATCTTCCATCCAGGAACAATGAAACCCTCTGCGCTCAATATTGAATAATTTCAGATAGCCTGCTCTTCCTGTTTGTGTCAGAACTGGACAGTTCTGACATAAGGTTATCCTCTATATCTCAGGAATTTTCTCCCCACAGATGCTGTCTGACCCGTTGGACAGTTCCAGCATTCCCTTTTGGTTCAGGTTTCTGACAACTTCCCAGTACTGACTCCCACAGCTCCAGCATGATTTCTTTTTCTTCTAACTACCTTTATTTATCTTGTAACCGAATGGCTCCGAAAACATTATAGATTCTGAACTAGTTTAACACTCCTCTCAGGTGTGAAGAAAACAATTCACTACATACTTCATAAAGGAAATCAGGCAAAGGCGATAAAAGAGTAGTTAAGAGTGAATTGCCCTATTTTTTCAAAAACGCAAACAACAGGAATTCTGCAGATGCTGGAAATTCAAGCAACACACATCAAAGTTGCTGGTGAACGCAGCAGGCCAGGCAGCATCTCTAGGAAGAGGTACAGTCGACGTTTCAGGCCGACATTTTGTCAGGAAGGGTCTCGGCCCAAAATGTCGACTGTACCTCTTCCTAGAGATGCTGCCTGGCCTGCTGTGATCACCAGCAACTTTGATGTGTGATGTCCTATTTTTTCCATCTTTAAGCATTTGAAATATTATTTAACATAACATGATATCCCAAGATGCCAAGATCCCAAGATATCCCAGGATCCCATTAGTTTATTCAAAAATATAAACTACATGCAGAAATATTGAGGTGAATAGCCAAAACTTGGTCAATGTGGTTTATGTTGTCTATTGTAAAAGGACGGCAGATAATGGAAGGAAAGATGATAATGTTTTGGGAGAAAATTCTGGGACTCAAGGCCTCAGTAACTGACAACCATTAATGGTGGAGTGATTCAAGGGTCCAAAGTTGAAGGTACCCAGCTATCTTAGAAGCTTAAAGGGCTGCATGTTATTACAAGGTTGGAGGATTGCAAGGAAAAGAAGGAAATTGAAAACAAGGGTTATGTTTCTAAACGTGAATTATACAATATAAGACCACAAGACACACAGTACTGTGCAAAAGTCTTAGGCATATACAATATATATAGCTAGGGCGCCCAAGACTTTCACACAGTACTGTAGTAATTTTATGTATTGCACTGTACTGCTGCAGCAAAAAAAAAGATTTATGTGAATGATCATTAGTCATGATCTTTCAAGAATCAATAGATCCTGGCATGGTTCCAGAGGACTGGAATGTTTAAACTGTCACTCGACTCTTCAAGAAGGGAAGTAGGCAGAAGAAAGGAAAATATAGGCTAGTTAGCCTGACCTCAGTGGTGGGGAAGATGTTGGAGTCGATTATTAAGGATGAGGTTTCAGGGTGCTCAGAGGAATACGACAAAATAGGCCGTTGTCAGCATTTAGCTTAAGGGTTCAGACGAGGTTCACAAGAATGATTCTGGGAATGAAAGGGTTATCGTATGAGGAGCGTTTGATGGTTCTTGCCTGACAAATCTGTTGGAATTCTTTGATGTAAGAACAAGCAGGATAGACAAAGGAGAATCGCTGGATGTTGTGTACTTGGATTTTCAGAAGACTTTTGACAAGGTGCCTCACATTAGGCTGCTTAACAAGATAAGGGCCACGAATTACAGGAAAGACACTAGCACGGATAAAGCCTTTCCTGACTGGCTGCCGAGTACTAGTGGTGTTCTGCAGGTGTCAGTGTTGGGACCGCTTCTTTTTACGTTGTATGCCAATGAGTTGGATGACAAAATTGATGACTTTGTGGCCAGGATTCCCTATGATATGAAGGTAGGTGGAAGGCAGGTAGTGTTGAGGAAGCAGGGAGGCTGCAGAAGGACTTAGACAGATTAGGAGAATAGGCAAAGAAGTGGCAGGTGGAATACAGTGTCAGGAAGTGTATGGTCATGCACTTTGGTAGAACGAATAAAAGTGAAGTATTTTCTAAACGGGCAGAAAATTAAATAATCTGAGGTGCAAAGAGACTTAGGAGTCCTTGTGCAGGACTCCCTAAAGGTTAGTTTGCAGGCTGAATTGATGGTGAAGAAGGCAAATGCAAACTTAACATTAATTTTGAGAGGACTAGAATATAAAGGCAAGGATGTAATGTTGAGGCCTTATAAGGCACTGGTGAAGCCTCATTGGAGCATTGTAAGCGGTTTTGGGCTCTTTATGTAAGAAAGGATGTACTGGCATTGGAAAGGGTTCAGACGAGGTTCACAAGAATGATTCTGGGAATGAAAGGGTTATCGTATGAGGAGCGTTTGATGGTTCTGGACCTGTACTCATTGGAATTTAATAGAATGAGGGGAGGTGTCTCATTGAAACCTATCGATGGTTGAAAGGCAACAGATAGAGTGGATGTGGAGAGGATGTAACCTGTGGTGGGGGAGTCT
The DNA here is from genome assembly GCF_963921235.1 of Mobula hypostoma. Classification (NCBI taxonomy): domain Eukaryota; kingdom Metazoa; phylum Chordata; class Chondrichthyes; order Myliobatiformes; family Myliobatidae; genus Mobula; species Mobula hypostoma. Next base: position 37,048,414 of record NC_086128.1, read on the forward strand.
AGGACCAGAGGGCACAGCCTCAGAGTAGAGCGACATCCAATTAGAACAGAGATGAGGAGGAATATCTTTAACTAGATGTGGCTGAGGAGGCTAGTTCATTGGGTGTACTTGAGGTGGAGGTTAATAGGTTCCTGATTAGTGAGGAAGTCAAGGGTTATGGTGAAAATGCAGGAGAATGGGGTTGAGAGGGAAAATGGATCAGCCATGATGAAATGCTAGAGCAGACTCGATGGGCTGCATGGCCTAGTTCTGCTGCTATCTCTTATGGTCTTATCACTGAGTCGGTACTTGAGCACAATTTCATTTGTTGTTAAAGCAGCAAAAATACTCTTTAGAAGGTGGCACTGTAATGTAACTTCACTGTAATTCTCCTGTTGGCAATGAACGTTACAGAGTGAATGAAGAATGAGTCTTGGTCAGTCATCAGAAGATTGTCTGACACCAGGGCTATTAAGTACAATTTAAAATAAAGGGAGCAAAGCAATCATTTGAAGGCTGAGCACAAAATTGCTCTCTGCCATTTTAATACCAATAATCTATTTCAAATGTAATTGTAGCTGTCTAAGATAGAAGGGAGTGATTGATGTCACAAGGCTAAACTGTCACACTGTATGATTTCCAGGTCTTATTCTCAACTTTATACCCAGCAATCAGAATACTCGCATTTAGTTCCTTGCAATCAGCTTTTATAACTCTTCTTATAAATGAAGTAAAAGCTAACTTTAATATATAATTATCACATGAAAAGGGAATAAAATTGTGCAGTTTAACTAAAGCTATCAATAACAACATATAAACTGAAAATAAATATGTATACAATATTAACATTGTAGTTCTCGTTAAGTAAATTTGTACCTATTCATTATGTGCAAATTTACTTTTGTTGAAGCATATAAGAATATTTTCTTTTGAAGTTTATTCTAATACACTTCAACAATTTATCTAATATATAGGTTATTATTATCTCCAACTCTGGAGCAACCAGCATACTGCAGACCATGGAAAAAGCAATAAGTTTCAAAGTTAAAGCCAAGAGCTTTTAGATATTGTTCTTGCTCCTTGTTAATGCTCATAGCAACACTAAGTTGAACAGGGAACTTGAATTAAATGGTAGATCAGATGGGATAATTGGCAGCTGAGGGATGAAGACATTTTCCCCAATAGTATTACCAGTCATTATTGTTGCTTCAGTTACATGTGGCAGTAATTTCTGAACTAATAATATTGTCATTGCTTGGTATTGGTGTGTTCAAATTCCAGAGTATTATGATGAGAACAACTTTTTTTAGTTCAAGATTATGCGACTGCACAGCAGGTGGTGACTGAGAGCTGAAAAAAATTCAGCAGGAAAATGTACAGCCTCATCAATGTCTGTCACACTGTAACTAGATTTGTGTTGTACAGGTTGTTCGAGATGTTTTGAAAAATGGTTTATTCATGGGCTGCACTGCATCATTTGTTGGTGCTAAAATTGCTCTTTCATACTACCATTGGTAATTCAAATAGTGTCGAGTGATATTTGGGAATACAACTTGAATCAATTTGTGATGATGTAACAATTCAGCTCAATGCTTTCATTCCTATTGAGTCTTTGTTCTTAATTTCCCCATTTCCTAATTAGAGTAAATTCAAAGCAAGCCCTCACAAATGGATTGTCTGTCAAGTGCTTGTTACATATACCTGTTAGGGTGCATTCTCCAGTTACCTTTTTAGGTAACCGTAGCCTTCAGCCAGGAGCAGATGTCATCAGGTGGTTCCCAACCTTCACCGAGCGTTTCGACCCTTAACCACAACACTCTACAGTTGGTGGGCCAGCAGTGGTGGCCAAATCACTGCCCATCTGCTCCTGGCTTCCAGCTCTCCTCCTCTCGCCTACTCCAAATCCAACAAGAAGCTCGTTCTGCCTCTTCCCCCATCCTACGAGCTGCTTGTTTTTTGCTCCTTTCGTCCAGGCCCAGATCTGATAACAATCGCCATGCTGATTTGGCTGGGAAACCTCTGCAGCCGATCTCCACAGGGAACAACCATGCCTGCTATCCCTTGTCTTTACACTCCTGCACTAAGGGCTGGTACTTCAAGGCCTTTCTCTCGTGGACCTCTTCCCATCCTTCCTCCCATGACACAGTCAGCTCAACCAGAATTATTTTCCTGTCTTCAGTTGACCACAGTACAATGTCTGGGCGTAGGGTTGTATGCACCATATCCCGGAACTGCAGCCTCCTTCCCACATCGACCCTCATCTCCCAGGACCTGGCCGTTAGCTGCAGATTGGGCTTTGTTTTGTTTGGTTAGGAAAGGCCTAGATCCCTCTTTGATGGTGATAGCCTTCCTCAAATCTGTGCCAGTCGTCCTCTTCTTGCATCTCTCCCGCTCTAGTGTGTCAGCAAGAGCCAGAAGCACCTTATCATGGCACCACCTATACCTTGAGTTAGAGCTGTTTTACACCCGGACAGTATATGAGCCAGTGTCCCCTTTTGACCACAGAGCTTACAGTTCGGGTCCTCTCTCATCCCCCATGTGTACAGATGTAATGGTGAAGGAAGGGTGTCATACACAGATCGCAAGAGGAAGGAAATACGGAAGGGCTCCAGTCTCCATAACTCTGCCCATGAGATCTTGCGTTTAGGCAGATCCCATTTTGTCCAGGCACCCTGGGACCCTTGTTCCACTGCTTTTGAAATCCGCTTCTCTTCCTCACGGATCCGTACTTCTGCTTGTATCACGTCTCGCCTGTTTCTTATGCTTGCGTTTCCCCACTTCTGGAAGTGAACTGAGCCGAGGTCTTGCTGCTCGACGCAGGGGTTGCCGATGATATCTCGCAGCTTCAGAGAACACACTGCCTCCTCCACAGCTGCATTGGCTGCCCACTTACGCCCAGATCTGGTTGTAACGCCTGCTTGCTTTACCAAGACATCATTAAAATCTCTCAAGCTTAATAAAGCTCTGCATTTTGCCACCTTGAACTCCTCCACAACAGATGACAGGGGAAGCTGCAGTTGCCCAGAACGAATGTAAAGGCCCACTAAAGAGAAGCTTGGGGAACTCCCAACCATCTCCGCAGGTGCTTGTTGGTTTTCCTCTCGATGCCCTCTACGACAGTCATGGGGAACTCATAAAGTGTGAAGAGCCAGAGAAGCCTGGGCAGAATGCTGTATTGGTACAGCCAGGTCTTGAATTTACCCAGAAGTCCGGATTTGTCTGTCAGTGACACATTAAACCACTTCCCCAAGCATTTTATCGGGTTATCTTCGATGGAAGGGATGACCTCACCCTGAACCTGGAGGCTAAAACTTGCTAGTAACTTTGCCCTTTCTGATCACCATGCACCTGGACTTCTTGGCCTTGAAGGACATCCTTGCCCAAGTGGCTACATTACCCAGGGTTTCCAATACCCATCTTGCTTGGACATGTGACACAGTTGTTATATATTGGTTTTCAAGTGTAATCATTTAACATTTTTCCAAAAATATGATGCTTCAAAACAGGCTTTCAATTTATTGGCTTTTGTACTTTGTGAAATTACTGGTAGCATTTGACAAAAATCTCCAGCAAGCACTAAAGTAACTCCTCCCATTAATTTATTTTTGCATTTAAGGTTTTATAACACTAGATCTAATGCTTCAGTGATTGCTTTGTGAGCCATTTTATACTATCCTGGAAATAAGCTTACAATCTCTTAGAAACTGTTTTCCTTTACAGTTCCTTGAACTTTGTTGCATGTTGGAGTCTCCATTTTTGTAAAACTTAAAGGGAGTTGAAAAGCCGAAAGGGCAGTCTTCCCGCATGTCAAATAAGTTGAATCATGTTTTGTTTTCAAACTTAATCCAAGAAAAAGAGTAAAAGGAAAGTTTTAGCCTTCCACGAGATGCATCCAAAAATATGTTCACTGTAAACAGTCTCTGTAATAGTACCTACGCCAGTTCTTTGGTATCTCACTAAACTGGGGTACTTTCTCTCTGATACATTTGTCTAACTGATTTAAATCATAGCTAGTTTCCCATAGAAACAGTGCACAAACTTTCAGTTTCTCTGTGATTTAGGAAGACCAAAATTACTTAGGTCAGAGCACCCTAAATATTTAGTACACCCTATCCTTTTTATATGCGAGGGATACGTTCCTCGCAGTCAACACATAATGTGAATAATTATTTAAATGGAGAAAATAAGGATGCATTCCAAAGGGCTTCCTAAATATGTTTTATCTGTAATTTATTCACATTTTCATACAAATGCGACACAAAAGCAGTACCACAAGACAACATTTGTACTATATTTCATCAATTTAAGGTAATATTCAATGTAATAAATCATAGTTAACATCCGAGGGTGTACAGTACTCACCAACAGTGGCAGGTGTGTTCGCTCTGGGAGATGAGTGGTTGTTGTGGTGTTGGGCAGTTTTACATGGATAAGGTGGATGGTTGTGGTCGTCAGGATCATCAAGCACAGCAAGGGGTGAAGGAAGACTCACAGAACTCTTAGAACTGCCGGCAGCAGGAGATGACACTGATTTGAAGAAAGTGGTGAGGGTTGTTTGCTTGGCAGCATTTTGTTTTTCAGCATAAATTTGCTTGTAGGGAAGAAGGATTGACGGCAAGGAACGACTGAAATGCTGACTCCGTTCTAAACTTGGGTCCATGTCCATCGCCATTTGTGTCAAGTGTTCCGACTTCCACCATTCCCTCACTGTTGGTAAACTCCCGGGATTTTCAAAATCGCCTGTTGCTTGCAGCAGCTAAGAGATAGTTCGCCATAAAAAAAATACGTACGCCTTGAATGTGGATCACACCTTGGTCGAGTGGTTGAATCAATGGCAGGAAACGCACTGTTATGTTAGGATGAATGCTGTCCAAATGTTTGGGATGGGCTGGTGCATTGTCAAACAACAAAAGAACTGGGTCACCCCCCCCCCCTGTCTTTCTTCCCGGACCTCCTGTCCCATGATCCTCTCGTATCCCCTTTTGCCAATCACCTGTCCAGCTCTCGGCTCTATCCCTCCCCCTCCTGTCTTCTCCTATCATTTTGCATCTCCCCCTCCCCCTCCAGCTTTCAAATCCCTTACTCACTCTTCCTTCAGTTAGTCCTGACGAAGGGTCTCGGCCTGAAACGTCGACTGCGCCTCTTCCTATAGATGCTGCTTGGCCTGCTGCGTTCACCAGAAACTTTGATGTATGTTGCTTCAAAGAACTTTAAAGGCAAGATTCTGTTCCCAGCAGTAGCGTCCCAGAGCTGTGTTACCTTCAGCTGATGCCGCGCTGTTTATAATTTCCAAATTTTTTCCCTAGGTGTTAAAGTGGTTCTCTGCCTCTCGGCTGATGGCCCAGGGCATGATATTGGATGCTTAGGAGGCATAGTTAAATATTTCAAACACAAAATCACTACACCGTATGTAAAACCAAAAGTTTAAGAGCGCAAGATTGCGCATCCACACCTTGCCAAAACCAATGCGAGACTGGCGGGAGTGAGATTGTGAGGTGCGCGCACCTGACTTGTATTGGCGAGAAGCAGTGCTCCTCGCATAACTGTGAGTTTTGAACGTATATAACGAGACGTTGGTAGAAATAGGTTCCTCGCATAACTGTGAATCTGCATTGTCTGAAGACGCATATAACGAGGATATGGCGTACCTCAAAAATAGATCTGCAAAAAGATCAAATCAATCTTCAGTGAGGGAAAATAAAAATCAGTCCCTCTTTGGACTGTGGAGGGCCTCCTGTGATTGGAGTTTTAGTAACACAAAGAGTGCTAAACCAAACTCATATGCAAATTTTCAGATTTCTAGCTTGTTTTGACACTGACGTATGTGTGGATGTAGTATTTTATTACATATCTTTTGAAAAACTTATATATACAATATAACTACTGGTGTCAGCGTAATTTACAGTGTAATCTTTCTGTTCTCAATAAAAGATATAATCAATGATGAGGTAGAGTTTGCCTATTTCTGGAGATAGTCACTGATCAGTGAAGTACAAACAGCTTGATTCATAAAGTCATTAGGGGTTTGAATCCAGCAAGTTTCCATCCAGATCATTTTCCAAAGTTTTACTCCAAGGAGCAAATGACACAAACGTCAATCAATTAGTGCCACGGTGTTTGCTCTATGTGATAAATTTTGTATCATAAACCATACTCCGTCACAGCACAATCTAGATCAATAAAAAAATAAGCAAGGTCTGATCTAAAATGTGATATTGCAGAAAGTGCAAGTTGCTCAAATTCAATGGGTCGAATCACCTGACCCATTGACCCACTCCTGGGTCTGGGGTCTCTGACCTCGCTCTCAGCTGCTCCCAAGGTTTGCTATTTGCCCACGTATCTCAAGACCCCAGACTCACCTGTTTCTTCAACAGGACTGGAAACCAAACCTAGCTCCAGAGCAATGAACAACAAGTGACGTGCATTGGTAACAGAATATTATTACTAAGATTTAACACTCCATAAGCATGGTTCAAATGAACAATTGAAATGTTTTTAAAAAGTCTTTAAATGGTTTTAGTAACTTCATTCCACAGACAGAAATAGACCAATTTTCTTCTGCAAATTACCTAATTTAACAAAAGGGCTAAATTGATTTTAGAGTAGGTTAAACAATTAAGGGGCCTGTACTAAACAAAGACAACATAAAGTTGCCATATTGAATTGAATTGAATTGACTTTGTTACCTACATCCTTCATATACACGAGGAGTAAAAATCTTTACGTTATGTCTCTGTCTAAATGTGCAATGTACAATCATAGTAATTTATAATAAGTAGCATGTACAACAAGATAACATAAAAATACAGTTGCGTCAGCATGAATTAATCAGTCTGATGGCCTGGTGGAAGAAGCTGTCCTGAAACCTGTTGGTCCTGGCTTTTATGCTGCGGTACAATTTCCCAGATGGTAGCAGCTGGAACAGTTTGTGGTTGGGGTGACTCGGGTCCCCAATGATTCTTAGAGCCCTTTTCACACACCTGTCTTTCTAAATGTCCGGATTAGTGGGAAGTGCAGATCTGTAGATGCGCTGGGCTGTTCTCACCACTCTCTGCAGGGTCCTGTGATTGAGGGAAGTACAGTTCCCATACCAGGAAGTGATGCAGCCAGTCAGGATGCTCTCAGTTGTGCCCCTGTAGAAAGTTCTTAGAATCTGGGGACCCATACCAAACTTCTTCAACCATCTGAGGTGAAAGAGGTGCTGTTGTGCTTTTTCACTACACAGCTGGTATGTACAGGCCACGTGAGGTCCTTGATGATGTGTATGCCGAGGAACTTAAAGCTGTTTACCCTCTCAACCCCAGATCCATTGATGCCAATAGGGGTTAGCCTGTCTCCATTCCTCCTGTAGTCCACAACCAGCTCCTTTGTTTTTGTGACATTGAGGGAGAGGTTGTTTTCTTGACACCACTGTGTCAGAGAGATGACTTCTTCCCTGTATGCCACCTCGTTATTGTTTGAGATAAGGCCAATCAATGTAGTGTCATTGGCAAATTTAATTATCAGTTTCGATCTGTGGGTGGTGACACAGTCATGGGTATACAGAGAGTAAAGGAGGGGGCTTAGGACACAGCCCTGAGGGGCTCCTGTGTTGAGGGTCAGAGGGGCAGAGGTGAGGGATCCCACTCTTACCACCTGCCGGCGATCTGACAGGAAGTCCAGGATCCAGCTGCACAAGGCAGGATGAAGGCCGAGGTCTCTGAGCTTCTTGTCGAGCCTGGAGGGAATTATGGTGTTGAATGCTGAACTGTAGTCCAAGAACAGCATTCGCACATAAGCATCCTTATGGCTATGCAACATAAGCATAAGGCTTATGTATCCTTATGAGAAGTAACAGCTGCATAAAATCTAAAGAAAAACATTAAATCAACTATTCAGTAAAAAGAAGAGAGATTAATGCATCAACTGGCTTTCACTCACTCAATTGCTCATTCCCCAACTTTTAAAAGTTTCCAGAAATGTTAAACTTAATGCTTTAGCTATAAACATTAAAATATTGACCAGACTTTCAGAAATCCAAGCTTTGTGGGATTCCAAACAGCAGTTAATGAGTTACAGTTTCTGATTTTGCACTCTATTGGGAAATTAATTGTCCTGCAAGCCTTCCCACACACCATAAGCTCTGTTGCCCACTGCATCCATTATAATGAATATATCTGAGCATAGCATAGTACTTGAAGCTTGCTACATAGCAACAACACTGATGTTTCAGTGTTTCAAGATGTCTAGAATGCGATGAAACACTCCCATTGGCTGTGGCTGCTTGTTGTTACCTGGCAACTGCAACTTGCCGAACAATAAATAGCAGAGCTCTGGTCCTCATCTCTAGGGACTACTGACTGTAATGACTGATACTGTATTCACTGTCACACTACTCCATCAATGGCAGTAAGTCCAGCAAATACTGCTTTCCGATCTTGCACGGTTAATTTATTAAACAACCATTGAAACATATTGTGGGCATTTCTGGGGGAAGCATTTTGTATTCTGGTTAGTCAGACCTTCAATAGGGTCTGATTAACCAAAAGAAGGAGCTATTATTGAATCAGAATCAGGTTTAACATCACAGTCAAATGTTGTGAAAAAACTGTGAATTGAATAAGTAGTGAGGTAGTGTTCATGGGTTCAATGTCCATTCAGAAATCAGATGGCAGAGGGGAAGAAGCTGTGAGTGTGTGTCTTCAGGCTTCTGCACCTCTTTCCTGATGGTAACAATGAGAACAAGGCATGTCCTGGGTGATGGGTGTCCTTAATGATGGATACGGCCTTTTTGAAGCACCGCTCCTTGAAGATGTCCTGGATGCTGGGGAGTTTGGTGTCCATGATGGAGTTGACTAAGTTTACAACTCTCTGCAGCTTATTTCAATCCTGTGCAGTAGCCCTCCTCCCCCCACCCACTCCTGACGGTGATACAGCCAGTTAGAATGTTCTCCATGGCGCATCTGTAGAAATTTGCGAGTGACATATCAAATCTTTGGTGACATATCAAATCTCCTCAAACTCCTAATGAAATATAGCCACTGCTGTGCCTCCTTTGTAGCTGCATCGATGTGTTGGGACCAGGATAGATCCTCAGAAATATTGACACCCGGGAACTTGAAATTGCCAACTCCTTCCATTTCTGATCCCTCGATGGAGATTGGTGTGTGTTCCCTTGTCTTACCTTTTCCGAAGTCCACAGTCAGTTCTTCGGTCTTACTGACGTTGAGTGCAAGGTTGTTGTTGCCTAGCCACTCAACTAGAGTCACAGAGTCACAGAAAAGCATAGCACAGAACAAGCCCTTCAGCTCTTAGGATTCTCTTTCACCTTGCCTGCTCAGGCAACCCCATGCCTTCTTTTAGCCCTCCTGATTTCCTTCTAAGTTTTCTCTTGCATTTTTTTATACTCCATAAGCACACCCTTTGTTCCTACCTGTCTATACCTGCTACACATCTTTTTTTCTTAGTCAGGACCTCAATATCTCTACACCTGTTATCTTTACCTTTTATTCTGACAGTCACATACAAGCTTTGTACTCTCAAATTTTCACTTTTGAAGTTCTCCCACTTACCAAGTACACCTTTGCCAGAAAACAGCCCGTCCCAATCCACACTTGCCAGATCCTTTCTGATACCATCAAAATTGGCCTTTTTCCAATTTATAATCTCAACCCAAGGACCGGTCCTGTCATTTTGCATATTTACTTTCAAACAGGTGGCATTGTGGTCACTGGATGCAAAGTGTTCCCCTATCTCATTCCCTAATGGCAGATCAAGTATCGCACTCTCTCTCATTGGGACTTCAAAGTACTAATTAAGGAAACTTTCCTGAACACATTTGACAAACTCTGTCCCTTCTTATCCTTTTACGGTTTCGGAATCCCAGTCAATATGTCAAAAGTTAAAATCACCTGCTATAACAACCTTGTGTCTCTTGCAACAGTCCGTGACCACTCTACAAATTTGTTCCTCTATATCATGAGGACTGTTGGGTGGTCTGACATATAGATCCATTAATGTGGTCATCTCTTTCTTATATCTCAGTTCCACCCATAGTGCCTCACTAGTCGAATAATCCAGTCTGTCCTGACGGAGCACTGCCATGACATTTTCTGTGACTAGTATCGCCACCCCCTCCTTTAATCCCTCCCTCTCCATCATGTCTGAAACATTGAGCTGCCAGTCCTGCCCCTCCTGCAACCAAGTCGCTCCTGTATGCCCTCTCATCACCATCTGAACTTCTGCTAACAATAGTTGTGTCGTCAGCAAATTTATAGATGACATTTGAGCTGTGCCTAGCCACACAGTCATGGTGTTGAGAGCAGAGCAGTGGGCTAAACGCACACCCCTGGAGTGTGCCTGTATTGACTGTAGGTGAGGTGGAGATGTTAGAAACATAGAAATATAGATTCTGTCACCAATAATTTTCCTCAACACCAACTCAACCTGCAAATTAACCTTTAGGGAATCATGCACCAGGTCTCGCAAGTCTCTTTGCTCCTCGGATCTTTGAATTTTCTGCCCGTTTAGAAAATAGTGTATGCTTTTATTCCTTCTACCGGTGAATGACCATACATTTCCTGACACTGTATTCCATCTGCCACTTCTTTGCCCATTCTCCCAATCTGTCTAAGTCCTCCTGCAGACTCCCTACTTCCTCAACATCACCTGCCCTCCACCTATCTTCATATCATCCACAAACTTGGCCATAAAGGTATCAATTCCATCTTCCAAATCATTGACATAGAACATAAAAAGAAATAGTCCCAACACAGACCTCTGTGGAACACTAGTCACCAGTAGCCAACCAAAAAAGCTCCCTTTATTCCCACTCTTTGCCTCCTGCCAAAAAAAAACAATGCTCTATCCATGCCAGTATCTTTCTTGTAATACCATGGGTTCTTATCTTGTTAAGCAGCCTCATGTGCGGCACCTTGTTAAAGGCCTTCTGAAAGTCCTAGTACACAACATCCACTGACTCTCCTTTGTCTACCCTGCTTGCTATTTCCTCAAAGATTTCCAACAGATTTGTCAGGCAAGATTCCCCCTTAAGGAAACCATGCTGACTTTGGCCTATTTTATCATGTGCCTCCAAGTACCCTGAGACCTCATCCTTAATAATCAACTCCAACATCTTCCCATTACTGAGGTCAGGCTAACTGGTCTATAATTTCCTTTCTTCTGCCTCAGTCTCTTGTTGAAGAATTGAAAGACATTTGCAAATTTCCAGTCCACCAAAACCATGCCAGAATCTAGTGGTTTTTGAAAGGTCATTACTAATGCCTCCACAATCTCTTCAGCCACCTCTTTCAAGGACACTAGGGAGTGGTCCATCTGGTTCAGGTCATTGAGTACTACAGCACAGAAAAAGGCCCTTTGGCTCATTAAGTCCATACTGACCTGGTCTGCCTTGTCCTAGTGCATCTGGACCATATCCTTCCAAAGCTTTCCCATCCCATTACAAATGAACCGGCACCTACAACTTCTGCTGGCAGTTCTTTCCACACTCACACCAACATCTGAGTGAAGAAATTCCCCCTCAGGTTCCCCTTAAATGTTTCATCTTTCACCCCAACCTATAATTTGTAGTTCTTGTTTCACCCAACCTGAGGAGAAAATGCCTGCAAGCATTCATCCTATCTATACCCCTCTTAATTTTGTTCTGCAAGAACGCCCCTCATTCTCCTGAGCTCCACTGAATAAAGCTGTGACCTATTCAACCTTTTCCATAATTCAGGTCCTCAAGTCCTTGTTTTCACTGCACAGAGGTGGAAGATTTTACGTTAGACTGTCTACTCTTCCCAAAGTACAAGTCCTGAAATTAATCTAAAAAGGATCAAACACTTCCCCGTGCAATAGACCTTTAGAGGAAAAAAAGAAGCTGTGTGTAAACATGTTGTACTGGAAATATCAGTGCAGAAATTTGCCAATCTCTCCTGTTGCATGTAAACTTTTTTCTATCCCAGACCAACTGCTCAGAACTTTGGGTACCTGCCTGTGACTATGTTATTGTGTGGTCGATTGCTGGAGCTGTCCTCAGGAGGTGTTTGCAAGTGTAGGCATTAAGGGGAAAGCAGCCAATAAAATGCTGACAAACTTTTCTCAATCAAAGTATTTTTCTTATAGTTAGCAGCAAACATTTGTACTGTATATTGGCTAATTCATGGTCTTGTCAAAGCTAAACAGGTGGTACAATCAAAGGAATAGTCAAGTTGTCCTGATAAGTGTGTTCAGGGATAAGGGGAGAAATCCGTACGGAGCTCAAGGTAGAACCACATCCTGTGTGGTCACCATGGTGATTTGGGTCTAAAATGATCTAGAATTAAAGAGGGGGTAATATTTAAGGTTGAAGGGCAGCTTGCAAGGCAACTGCAAACACAAGGTAAATAAGATTAGGATTAGCTTTATTTGTCATATGTTTATTGAAATATCAAAACATACAGTGAAATGTCCGAATAGTGCTGGGGGCAGGCAGCTCTCAGGTGTTGCCATGCTTCTGGTGCCAACATAACATGCCTACAACTTACTGACCCTAACCCGTACGTATGTCTTTGGAATGTGGGAGGACACCAGAGCACCTGGAGAAAACTCACAGGGTCATAGGAAGAACGCATGAACTCTTTACGGACAACTGTGAGAATTGAACCCCAATTGCTGATTGCTCGTATTGTAATGACATTATGCTAATTGCTGCTCACAATTAACTACTTGTAGAAAGAGAACATTGCCAAGGGTTACAATTAAGTGTTAAAGCTGTGTGAGGTAGAGAATATAGAGCTCCAATTGGAGAATGATAGTTTTCGGATGACTCTACCATAGTTGGATGCATCAGCAAGGGAGATGAGGCTGAGTACAGGGCTACGGTAGGAAACTTTGTCACATGGTGTGAGCAGAATTATCTGCAGCTTAATGTGAAAAAGACTAAGGAGCTGGTGGTAGACCTGAGGAGAGCTAAGGTACCGGTGACCCCTGTTTCCATCCAGGGGGTCAGTGTGGACATGGTGGAGGATTACAAATACTTGGGAATACGAATTGACAATAAACTGGACTGGTCAAAGAACACTGAGGCTGTCTACAAGAGTCAGAGCCGTCTCTATTTCCTGAGGAGACTGAGGTCCTTTAGCATCTGCCGGACGATGCTGAGGATGTTCTACGAGTCTGTGGTGGCCAGTGCTATCATGTTTGCTGTTCTGTGCTGGGGCAGCAGGCTGAGGGTAGCAGACACCAACAGAATCAACAAACTCATTCGTAAGGCCAGTGATGTTGTGGGGATGGAACTGGACTCTCTCACAGTGGTGTCTGAAAAGAGGAAGCTGTCTAAGTTGCATGCCATCTTGGTCAATGTCTCCCATCCACTACATAATGTACTGGGTGGGCACAGGAGTACATTCAGCCAGAGACTCATTCCACCGAGATGCAGCACAGAGCGTCATAGGAAGTCATTCCTGCCTGTGGCCATCAAACTTTACAACTCCTCCCTTGGAGGGTCAGACACTCTGAGCCAATAGGCTGGTCCTGGACTTATTACATAATTTACTGGCATAATTTACATATTGCTATTTAACTATTTATTACTATTTTCTGCTACTATTCTCTTACTATTTATTATTTCTATGACTATTACTATTACTATTTCTATGATTATTTATTATTTATGGTGCAACTGTAATGAAAACCAATTTCCCCCGGGATCAATAAAGTATGACTATGAGACTATGAGACTATAACAATTCATATCGTGTCTTTGATCATTTCAAATACAAATCATACTACTTGTTTTGATTATATTAATATTATTTGTAGCAAATAGTCAATTTTAATTAACAGGTGTAGGGAAAACTACCCCTTCACCATGGTATTGGGGCTATTGTTGTGTCTGTCCATCAATGAAATAAAAACACGCACACAGAGGTGAGGTTAACTGGTGAATTGATGAACTGCTTGACTCCTCAATATCCATTTTCAGATAGGCTTGTGACAAGATAATGTTTGAAAACCTCTTTCCACTTGCCGAAGATGCAAAAATGTCTTCGATTTGTGGCAGGCACAGTACGCAGCACAGGGTTGAAGCTCACTTTGAAGTCCCTGCATTTGTGAACAGCTCCAACCTTCCCTTCCTTGATCACCAGGACAATGGGCATGGCCAATCACTCCACTCAATCTTGGCGAGAATACCAGCTGCCTCTAAGCTCTAAAGTTCAGCATAAGGCACTGGATGCACTTTATGAAATCTTGGTGTTGTTGCTTCATCCAGTTCAGTTCTGGCCTTCCTGCCTTTGAATTTACCAATACCCTTCTCAAACATCTTCTCAGCAGCATTAAGCAGCTGAGACAGTCTCTGGTTAGCGCTACCGTTTGGGCTGCAGTTGCCTGTTGATAACACATTGAGAGGTTTGACTGTGTGCCAGTCTAGTTGGATTTTTCTCAACCATTCACATCCAAAACATGCTGGTCCTCCACGTTTCAATGCATAAAGCTCTAACTGGTGTGTTTCATCCCTGTGCGTCACATTTACTTTCAGTTTTTCTTTGGGAGTCACTTTTTCACCTGTGTAGGTCCTTAGCATCACCAAGGTCTTTTCTAAAGGTAGCTTAGAAAGCAGTCTGTTGTAGTCAGCCTCTGAAATTACAGACAAAGCTGACCCTGTAACCAGCTCCATTTACAGTTTTACACCAGACACATCTGTTGTGATCTGTATGATTTTGTGATTTGTTTCAGTAATACTAAACAGTTCTAGGCATGACAGCTCACCTTTGTCAGACCTGTGTTCTCTGACTCAGTTTCTCATTCAGTCACTTTATGCATTTGTTTAATTATGTGCTTGAAACTTTTCACTCTGTGTGGTTTTCTCTTTGGTTGTGCTTGTTGTCTGACTTGCACACTCTCTCTATGTGAACTTGCCTGTGACACTTTCTGAAAACATTTTCTTTGAACTAACTGTCATTTGCGTCATGGGAGGATTTGCCACATTTTTGGTTTTTTGCACCCTTCAGGGAGATTTTGTGTGTTTCACATTCTAAATTCTTTTTCTGTAGTTCTGCCACATCCTTTGCTGCAATCGCAAATGATATTGCAATGGTCAATGCCCGTTCTGAGGTTCGGTCTCTTTCTGACAGTAGCCTCTTTTAAGTGCTTTGACTCTGCATTCCACATACAAACCTATCCCTTAATCCATCAGAAAGTCCATCTCCAAAGTCACAGTACTGGGAAAGTTTGCACAGTTCTGCAATGTATTCAGAAATGCTTTCATCCTTTGACTGGTTTCTTTTGTGAAATCTAAACCTCTCAGCTATTACAAGCAGTTAAGGCCTCAAGTGATTTTGTAAAATTGCGACAATTTCATCTAACGTCTTGCTTACTGGCTTTGCAAGGGTTACTGAGTTGTATAAAAGACAGTACATTTTAGCACCCATTAAGCTAAGAAACGTGGAGACTTTCTTTACTTTATCCACATTGCTAGCGTTACAATACAGTTCAACCCTCTCAATATACGATTCTCAGTCCTCATTAGCACTATCAAATTCATCAACTTTCCCGACTAAAGCCATCGTCATGTTATTTTCACTTTATATTTGCTAGTTGTGCATCTCTTACTGTGTACCAGCCACTGTTATGCATTCTTTGGTTAGCGTCCGTGACGGCCTTCTCTAAACTGATTTACTCTTTCCTCTTGCTGTCTCTTTCACTTCCTCTGAATTCTGTCGTCTCAGAACTGTCGGTGCCGTTGGCGACATCCACTGACATTCAGGTTCGAGCTCATTGCCAGTTTACTGTGTCTATACAACTACATATCAATTAACTAAAAGTATGCATGTGGAGGTGAGGATAACCGGGGTATTCACTGTGCATGTGTAAATTATCAGTTAATAGTTAGTGCTAAAGGGAGTCATTGAGCTAAAAGAAATAGATCTGTACATTACAGTTATGTTAGACCATGCTTTCAAATCTGATTAAGGGGATAGCGGAATAGTTTAAAGCAGGTTTGTGTGAATAATAAGTACTGCATAAGCATAGACTAATTAGGCCAAATTGCTTGACTCTGGCTGTTGATTCTACCCAGTTCTTAATGCAAGAGCTTCTCAAAAATGTTCAGACAATATTCATGGCAAATTAAAATCAGGAAAACTACAGATGCTGGAAATCTGCAGTGCACCTGCATTCATTAGCAGGAGTAGACTCTGGGTCTGTCACTTTTCAAAAATAAATTTATTATCACCATATACGTACTGCCCTGAGATTCATTTTCTTGTGGGCATTCACGGTAAAACAAAGAAATACAATAGAATTAATGATAAACTACACACAAACAAGACTTGTTGGCCATCCCACTCCCAAACTGAGCTCTCTGTGGTCTCCTGAACCGTTACAAGGTTTACTGCAGGCTCCAGGAACAAAAGAGGCAGAAGAGACGGCAGAAAGAGTAAATAGACAATCTGCCGGAATCTGCGGGAGAAAAGAAATTGTTGACATTTTGGGTTGAAACCCTGTACCAGGACTTCTTTCCTCCCACAGAAGCTGCTTGACCAATTGAGTTCCACAGTACCTTATCTGTTGCTTGAGGAACAAATCTATCATCCATCTGATAACTTGGGACCTCCAGGACTCAGTATTGAATTCTCTGACTCTAGGAAATTAATTTTCTCTTTCTGCTTGTATCAGAGCTGATCGGTTCTCTGTCATTATTTTGACTCCGTTTCTCTTTTTCTACTAGCATAGCCTTGCCTGCTGTTGGTTTTAACAACAAATTGCACAGCAAAGAAGTGTGATCTGGTTTTAACTACTATTCCTGTTGCATTTGAATTTGTTTTTCAAAGACCTAAGATTTATGAATATGTAACAAGAAGGACAATTTCCTTCAGTTGGAGTTAATCTAACAAATAATTATGTTACAAACTAAAGAGGCGAATTTCCTCATTTGCAGTCTTTCCCTTTTTAACATAAGTCTTAAGTTGCAGATGCAAGCTCACGCCACCAAACACCACAACTTTATCATTTCCTGTCAGTCACCTTGTGTACAGACATTCCTGTGCCTAGCATCACTTTATAAACATACAATCAATCTATGTATACAAAATATCTTATGTATATATATTTGTGTTTTTTTTAATTATTGTGTTCTTTATCTTATTGTGTTTTGTTTTTTGTGCTGCATCGAAGCCAGAGTAACAATTATTTCATTCTCCTTCTCACTTGTGTACTGGAAATGACAGTAAACAGTCTTGAATATGCCTACAGGGTATTATTGACAGTATATCATACTGACCTAAGTAGAATTTCCTAATCCCAAATATTTGGAAAATTCTTATCCTGGCACTAGGTTATTTAATATTTCTTGATTTGTAGAGTCCCAGATGTATTTTCATAGAGATTGTGAATGCAGTCATTTAGAATTCAAGTGAGGGGATATACAGACTGTCACTTGGTGCCCCAAACTTGACAATTTAAATCTGGTTCCTTCTTTGCAACTATTCTGAGTGTGAGTCCCAATGTGATCATCCTTGAAGATGATCAATATTTTTTTTCTTGAAATCAGCTCTTTTGAGGTTTCTTGCAAAATTCAAAGACATTAGTAGCTGACTTTTAACCTTCCAATATTTAGAAAACAATTGACCCCACACAATCAAAATTACCCAACCAGACAGTGAGATTTTAAGACGCCCACATTATGGACTACATGACCTTTTGTTCACTGACCGTCTGAACCGCAGCCAATATAAAACCTTCAACCAAAGTAAATCCAAATTTGAAGAGACCTGTATTAGAGACTGCATGGATATGTGCATGTTAATTTTGTTCAAATCCATCTCAAATCCTTATCCAATATCACATGTTTTGATGTACAGGTGTGATTCCTTATAAAGTACCATACACTTCAATGTATTAAAAGCCGTAGCTTAGAAAATATTGTTTGTATCCATCTGTAACAGTATAACCGTCATTATTTTTATGAGAGTGGTCTGAAACAGGTAACTAGCTTCTATATCCCATATACTTAAAGTATATCACACGTCAGATGATAACTGCAAAATATCCAACCTCCTAAAAGATAATTTTAAAAATCTTTTCAGAAAGGCAGAAATTTCTTCCTTTTGCATCATCTCTGACCTGGTAATTAATCTGTTATCGAACTTGTTGCTACACAGTCATCAGCCAGGCTTTAAACGATCTAGCTTAACTAAAGCAACAGAATAATCCACGTCACATCACAGACACGTGGATCCTTTCTCAGCAATGGCGCTGTAACTAAACGATAAATGGACTGTCAACATATCCCTCCATTGCGCCTAATGTGCATTGCACAGATGCTGCTCCTGGTCTGCTCTGCAGTGACCAAGAAAGCAAATTCCACAGCAGGAGAAGCTCAAATATTTAAGTATTTTATTGGAAAATTTCATAATAAAACATGACCAAATGTTACAATTTACACAATGATAAGTAATGTAATCACCACCAATTCTTTCAAATACATTTTATTCATTTCATATCTTTCCCCTAAAAAAAATTGTGACGAGAATACACATAAAAATTAAGATGTTTGCTGGCCTAGGTTCGCATCAGTGACATCAGCAAGTGGTCTGCCACCTGCCCTCAGGGGAAGGAGAGATAAGGAACAATGGAGCAGCGTCTGGAGATGTGTAATGAAGGGACGGGGGAGAGAGAGCTGTCTGGAGCGGCTCCCCCCTTTGAACCCTGAACTGTTTGAAGTGATGGACAGGCGATGCCCCAGCATGGGGATAAAAAGGGACAGGTTCGCTAAGGCAGGACACACACGCCACCCGACGTAACGAGACCCTGGAAGCGGTGCGCCTCTCACGAGTGGGTGAGAAGTACCAGACAACGACCAGGGTGGAAAGGTACGATCAGCGGGAACCCGCTGTGTGTCCGCCCTTGCCTGGGTGCCGGGTTCACTGCAGAGGATCGACCGCATCTGGAGGAGGGGTCACAGTCGGTGACCTCAGGTGACATCACCAAGGACCCGCCCAAAAGTTGCTTGTGAGCCATATCGCCGGTCTGTGAGTGAAGTAGTGTTCTGAATGATCAGTTGTTCCTGTTCTCTCTCTCTCTCCCCCCACGTTGTCCATCGCCATGGCAACGATTACTGCGAACTGAACTACTAACTGGACTGAACTTTGAGTCACTTTAAATTTGGTCATTTACCCCTAGACAACGATAGAGCTTGATTGATGCTGTTATTTTAATTATGTGCACATGAGTGGTTATCATTGCTGAACTGTTGCATTTATTATCCTTTCGATTACTGTGTTGCTTGTTTCTTTAATAAAACTTTCTTAGTTCTAGTACTCCAGACTCCAACTGAGTGATCCATTTCTGCTGGTTTGGCAACCCAGTTACAGGGTACGTAACAAAATCAATAGAAAATGAATACATAGCACTTCATATTTTAAATCCATGCAACTGCCCAAATGGTCTTGGCAATAAAACTGAACTTCAGAGAATGAAAGAACAAACTCTTGTCTTTTAAAAAGGCCCATTACTCTCTAGATAGGCTGGTCACTGGGGATATCTTGGGAACTATTTCCTGTTTTGTTTAAGGAGGGATGCATATTCAGTACATTACTGTTATTCCAATACCAATTTCTTTCTCCCCAGAGGCCAGGGCACAATACCGCAAGGTCTCCTTTCACACTCAGTTATGAGCTTATATGGATGAACCATTATCATATCATGAAGCGCACAATTTATGATTTTAACTCTGGCAAGGACTTGCTAGGGTAAGGATTCCAGTCAAGAAAGATCATGTGTGCTTGAGTGACTCCGGTGAGAATAATGTCACCAGTGGTGGACTAGAGTTAACTTTCACAGGGTTGGACAGAGGCTGGAAGGGGAAAATTCGGAAGGAGCAGGAGTTGAGGAAGGCAGATGAAATCCAGAGTGGAAGAGATGCCAAGACAAGCAAGAGTCCTGCAGCTGGACACAAGAAGCTTTGTTTTGAAGTGAATCTGCCTGGGTGCCCACGGCCTCTGGCTTCTACTACGGAGTATGGGGATACTGGCCATGGCTGGATCAGCAATTAAAATTGTGTGTGCATCCCAATGGCAGATTGATACTCTAGCTTTGATATTCAAATGCAAAAGTAGCATTTCTATACCTGAATTCTGGCAGGTGAAAATGAGATGCAAGGTGCCAAATCTATGAAAGCCTAGGTCCTGATGAGTCCTGATGAAGGGTCTCGGCCAAAAACGTCGACTGTTTACTCTTTTCCATAAATGCTGCCTGGCCTGCTGAGTTCCTCCAGCATTTTGTGTGTGTTGTTTGGATTTCTTGCATCTGCAGATTTTCTCTTGTTTGTGAAAGCCCAAGTCTCCTCATTCCAAGCTCTCCATGCATACTAGCCACAAGCCAAGATGTAGTTAATTAAAACTATTTAATCAGTTTCTCAATTATGCATGGATGAAACATCTGGTGAGTTGGCAGTTGTAATATACTGTGTAAACAAAACTGATCTGCTTTCAAATATAGAGAAAGTTAAAATGATCCAAATACTTCAAATTTTAAAGCAATAAAAAGTGTACAACATATTTAAAGCATTCTTCTGTCAAATAATTTAGTGATATTAATTTTTTTAAACTACCCCAATGTCTCTTATGCATAATCTAGAGAGAACTAACATGTGAAAGCATTTATCTTTTGCCTTTTAATCACATCCAGATGACACACTGTGAAACACCTCCTTGCAAATTTCAGCCATACTTCGTTTCACGTTTTTTTTCCAAAGTGGTCTCATTAAAAAAATCTTATTAAGTGAGCTTTGAATCAAAAAAATGCCACACTTCCAATGCAATGTACATAAACCTGTTAACGGTAGACTGAATCCTCAAGATCCTCTGAAAATGCAATTATGTTACACTTAGTAATCTACAGAACTTTCTCCTCCTGTCTGTGTACAACCTGTGACACACAAAACGGGACAAAAGCTGCAGCTGCCAGAGGCACCGTGGCACTTTTGCAGAAGGACAGGAAATAAAACAGGAATTCCCTCTGCGTTGGAGGCTTCACCGAGTCAAACAGGTGCAGGGTGATCAACGAGGTCACAATGCAGATGAATCTGAAGGAGAACTGCTGGCCTCTCTTCCCCCTGCAGCTCTCGGTGTAAATGGATGAGTTCAGAGCCAATCCCAGTCCAAACAAGGCTCCCATGTTCCTGACCAGCCCAGCGAAGGGAGTGGTGTCAATGTGGACCCACTCGGCTCGGGCACACCATCTCTGGGCTTTCTCCACTGACCACAGCAGGTCGACTCCCAGCACTTTCAAAAGCAGGTAGAAACCCAGAGCAAAGGAGAACAGGAAGAGAGTGATCTGCAGATACTTCTTAAGGCTTGCATTGTAGATTGCATTAATCCGGCCAAACGCCTCAGCTACAGCCACTCCTGAACACAAAATAGGTCAAATGTTAGCACTGAGAAGTATCAGTAAGGATCCTCAAATAAACACAAAGAGCAAAATCCATAGCATCACACACAAAACACTGGAGGAACTCAATAAGTCAGAATGCATCCATGAACGTGAATAAACAGTTGACATTTCGGGCCGAGACAGTCCCATACATGAATTAAACTGAAAAGATCCTGATGTGATATTGCATAAGTTAGTATCGCTTTCTGGAAAATTTTGGAAATTGGCCTTATTTGTTAAGATATATTTAGCTAGTCCCCTTTAAGCTAGAGCCCATAAAGAAATGGATCAATTCAAATTCTGATACTTTTTTTGAATGTCAGTATTTGAATACAGTAATTCAAACCTGTTACTTGCGTGATTTTGAAGGACATTAACAATACATGTCATGAAATTCAGCTTCCATCTGGAATTGCTGCCAAATCACTGGATTGAAAACCTCCAGAAATTTTGCCTGAATTTCCACTGGTGCTGTGGAAAATGCGTAAGTCAATGTAGTTCCTAACTGGAAAATAAGTTTTGGGCAGGGCATCAGGAAATTTGAGGCAAAGGTGTTAGGCGGGGATGGGGTTGGGGTGCAGATGGCATTGGTGGACTTTGGACGCAACGTCGATGGTCCATTTTGCCGGGCTGTTTCATTGGCCAGCACTATCCAATCCACATTACATGTCAGCTGCATTTTTCATGAAGTGAAATTAAAAAATCGCGAATGATAAATAATTTTACTCAACTCATGCTACGCTAGGAACTTAAAATAACAGTATTAAAGTGTCCTGTATTACTAATCTACTACATCCAATTAATCAAAACAAAAATCTAATTTTTTTGCTTATTCAGATTCAAAGTACTATTAGATTTTTCATTGTTTTTTTTCTTTCACTAAGCAAAAGGTGACTGACCTGAAAGGACTCCTAGGAAGACTTGATGAGGGAAATGTGTGGCCACAAACACTCTTGTGTTGAATCACCCAGAATATCATCCAAAGTCCAACACAAATACATCTGCAATATAAGGGAATAACTCAGGGTGAAGAAATGCGGAGTGTCAGAGTGCTTTGTTCCAGTTTTAACCCCAGAACAGTTTTGAGCAGGTCAGTTTAAAACCCAGCCCCAACCTATGTCCCATTTCCCACTCTCCTCTAGAAATAAGGCCTGAGTGCCCTCAAGCCTTGACTTAATACTTGGCTTCTGTTGCTATAGCCCTTGGTTTGGATGTTTTTGCAAGTCAAATCATTGTGGTTGTAAAGAGTTTGGTCAATTCAGCATGGTGCTGAGGGTACTTGTGCCTCACACCTCCAGGGATTCGAGTTCAATTCTGACCTTGGGTGCTTGCTATGTGGGATTTGCGTGCTCTCTCCATACCCCTTAATTGCAAAAAGAAACCAAGAGGAGCTGATGAGTGTGTACAAGAGGGAATAGATAAATAATGAACTGGATAATTTCGACAAATGGGAATGCTCCCCTGGGAGATGACATGGACCCAATGGGCAAAGTGGACTCCTTTTGTGATATTTTGTGCACACAGACCTGGATCACTGTGAAACTTATACATTGGTGTGGAATATTTTTCCTCAGCTTCCCAAGCCCCTCCCCCCAACTTGCTATCCCCCACCCATCTGTGGATTTCAATTTTAGCTGAACACTTCACGAATTTAAAATATGTTTAACTTTTCCACTTTTAACTTGAGTCAATTATGAAAAAAACAATTCAAGTATTCAAAACATTTTCTATTATGAGACAATAAGACATAAGAGCAGAATAAGGCCCACCTAGTCTGGTCCACCATTCCATCATGGCTGATATATTATCTCTCTCAACCCGATTCTCTTGCCTTCTCTCCATAACCTTTGACACTGATTAATCAAGAACCTATCAGTCTCCTCTTTAAATATACTCAATGACTTGGCCTCCACAGCCATTCATGGAAATGAATTCCACAGATTCAACACGCTCTGACTAAAGAAATTCTTCCTCATTTCTGTTCTAAATGAACACCCTCTACTCTGAGGATGTGCCCTCTGATCCTAGTCTCATCCACTTTAGAAACATACATATCCACTCTAACTAGCCCTTTCAATATTTGATAGGTTTTAATGAGATCCCTTCTCATTCTTCTAAGTTCCATTGAATTTAGTCCAGTGCCATCAAATGCTCCTCATACATTAACACTTTCATTCCTAGAATAATTCTCTTGAACTAGACCCTCTCCAATACCAGCACATCTTTTCTTAGGTAAGGAGCCCAAAACTGCTCACAATACTCCAAGTGTGGTCTGACCAATTCCTTATAAAGCCTCAGCATTACATCCTTGCTTTCATGTTCTAGCCCTCTCGAAATGAATGCCAACATTGCATTTGCCTTCCTCACCCCTGGCTCAACCTGCAAATCAATATTTAGGACTCCCAAGGCCATTTGCACCCCGGAGTTTTGAATTTTCTCCCCATTTAGTCTACACCTTTATTGCTTATACCAAAGTATATGACTACAGTATACTCTTCCTGACACTATAATCCCTCTGCTACTTCTTTGCCCATTCTACTAATCTATTTAAGTCTTTCTGCAGACTCCCTCCTTCCTCAACACTATCTGCCCCACCATCTGTCTTTGTATTGTCTGCAAAAAAACTTGGCCAAAAAGCCATAAATTCCATCATCCAAATCGCTGACATACAACATGAAAAGAAGTGGTCCCAGTACCGACCCCTATGGAACACCACTATTCACCAGCATCCAACCAGAATAGGCCCCCTTTATTCCCATTCTTTGCCTCCTGCCAATCAGCTAATCTTCTATCTATACTATTATCTTACCATAGGCTCTTTTCTTGTTAAGCAACCTCATGCACAGCACCTTGTCAATGGCCTTCTGAAAATCCAAATACATAACATCCACCGACTCTCCATTGTCTATCCTCCTTGTTATTTTCTCAAAGAATTCCAAAAGATTTTCCTTTAAAGAAACTATGCTGACTTTGGCCTATTTTGTGCCTCCAAGTACCCTGAAACCTTATCCTTAATAATAAACTCCAACATCTTCCCAACCACTAACTGGCCTATAATTTCTTTTTCTGCTTCTCTCCCTTCTTAAAGAATACAATGACATTTGCAATTTCCCAGATCTCTGGGACCATTCCATTTAATAATATGCATGCTTTACAATTTCCATGTTTCAAAATTTAGTAAAATTTGAAAAATAAATGTTAAATTTGATCAAAACAAATTTTGTTAGTTGAATACATTGTACTGATGTCAAAGATGCTTCCCCCAAACCCTGTTTTCCTTGCACCCTTGTTAGCCCCTTCCAAAACATCTCAGGAAGTTGATTTATATGCCAGTTTTTACGTTAAGTAGGAACCCTGAGAAATATGAAAAGGCAGAGAAGGCTTTGCCAGACAGCAAAGCAAGGGCTAGGGCACATACTTGTAAAGATAAAACCATTTAGTCATAGTCATAGTCATAGTCATACTTTATTGATCCCGAGGGAAATTGGTTTTCGTTACAGTTGCACTATAAATAATTAAATAGTAATAAAATCATACATAATTAAATAGTAATATGTAAATTATGCCAGGAAATAAGTCCAGGACCAGCCTACTGGCTCAGGGTGTCTGACCCTCCAAGGGAGGAGTTGTAAAGTTTGATGGCCACAGGCAGGAATGACTTCCTATGACGCTCAGTGTTGCATCTCGGTGGAATGAGTCTCTGGCTGAATGTAATCCTGTGCCCACCCAGTACATTATGTAGTGGATGGGAGACATTGTCCAAGATGGCATGCAACTTGGACAGCATCCTCTTTTCAGACACCACCGTCAGAGAGTCCAGTTCCATCCCCACAACATCACTGGCCTTACGAATGAGTTTGTTGATTCTGTTGGTGTCTGCTACCCTCAGCCTGCTGCCCCAGCACACAACAGCAAACATGATCGCACTAGCAACCACAGACTCGTAGATCATCCTCAGCATTGTCCGGCAGATGTTAAAGGACCTCAGTCTCCTCAGGAAATAGAGACGGCTCTGACCCTTCTTGTAGACAGCCTCAGTGTTCTTAGACCAGTCCAGTTTATTGTCAATTCGTATCCCCAGGTATTTGTAATCCTCCACCATGTCCACACTGACCCCCTGGATGGAAACAGGGGTCACCGGTACCTTAGCTCTCCTCAGGTCTACCACCAGCTCCTTAGTCTTTTTCACATTAAGCTGCAGATAATTCTGCTCACACCATGTGACAAAGTTTCCTACCATAGCCCTGTACTCAGCCTCATCTCCCTTGCTGATGCATCCAACTATGACAGAGTCATCAGAAAACTTCTGAAGATGACAAGACTCTGTGCAGTAGTTGAAGTCCGAGGTGTAAATGGTGAAGAGAAAGGGAGACAAGACAGTCCCCTGTGGAGCCCCAGTGCTGCTGATCACTCTGTCGGACACACAGTGTTGCAAGCACACGTACTGTGGTCTGCCAGTCAGGTAATCAAGAATCCATGACACCAGGAAAGCATCCACCTGCATCGCTGTCAGCTTCTCCCCCAGCAGAGCAGGGCGGATGGTGTTGAATGCACTGGAGAAGTCAAAAAACATGACCCTCGCAGTGCTCGCTGGCTTGTCCAGGTGGGTGTAGACACGGTTCTGCAGGTAGACGATGGCATCCTCAACTCCTAGTCGGGGCTGTTAGGCGAACAGAAGGGGATCTAAGTGTGGCCTAACCATAGGCCGGAGCAGCTCCAGAATAAGTCTCTCCAGGGTCTTCATGATGTGGGAGGTCAATGCCACCGGTCTGTAGTCATTGAGGCCGCTGGGGCGTGGCGTCTTCGGCACAGGGACGAGGCAGGACATCTTCCGCAGTACAGGAACCCTACAGAGCCTCAGGCTCAGGTTGAAGTCATGGCGAAGTACTACACATAGCTGAGGGGCACAGGCTTTGAGCACTCTGGTACTGACACCATCCGGTCCTGCAGCCTTGCTTGGGTTGAGACGCTTCAGCTGTCTTCTCACCTGTTCAGCTGTGAAGCCCACCATGGTGGTTTCGTGTGGGGAAGGGGTATAGTCATGAGAGCAGGCTGGGGGACTGTGAGGAGGGGTAGGAGGGGAGAGTGGAATATGTGTTGATTGGGGGCCGACAACAGATGGCTCATGTGGGGGATGGGCAGGGGCCACGATGTCAAATCTGTTAAAGAACAGGTTAAGTTCATTGGCCCTGTCCACACTGCCTTCAGCTCCTCTATTGCTAGTTTGCTGGAACCCAGTGATGGTCTTCATCCCCCTCTAGACCTCTCTCATGTTGTTCTGCTGGAGTTTCCACTCAAGCTTCCTCCTGTACCTGTCTTTAGCCTCCCCGATCCTGGCTTTCAGGTCCCTCTGTATTGCCCTCTGCTCCTCCCTATTTCCATCTCTAAATGCCCTCTTTTTAGCGTTCAGGATGTCCTTAATGTCCTTTGTCACCCATGGCTTGTTATTTGAATAACAAAGGACAGTTCTTGTCGGAACATTGCAGTCCACACAGAAGTTGATGTAATCAGTGATGCACTCTGTGAGCCCATCAATATCCTCTCCATGTGGCTCACAGAGTGCCTGCCAGTCTGTCACCTCAAAACAACCCTGGAGCGCCTCATAAGCCTCCTCTGACCATTTCCTCACTGTCCTCGAGGTTGCAGGTTTACTCTTCACCAGAAGCACGTAGCAGGGTTTTAGATGCACCAGGTCGTGATCTGACCTTCCCGGTGGGAGGAGGGGAGAGGAGCTGTATGCATCCTTAACGTTAGCGTACATCAAATCCAGAGTCCTCTCCCCTCTGGTGTACAGCTCACATACTGCGTGAAGTTGGGCAGTGTTCTAGCCATGGTAACATGGTTACCATGTTTCATTTAACGTGTAACATTTAGCATGTTTCTTAGTTATACATGGTATTTGGAAGTGTGATTAAGCTGTAAGCGTGTATGGTAATTGGTACTCTCAATTAAACTTAGACAACAGCTTACTAATTCAGAGCATGTTTTTGTAAAGCCTGAGTTTGCAACAGACCTCAAGTACCAACAAACCCTGACTGTGAGACTCACCCACTTTGAACTCGATGCCACTTTTTCTGATGTACAGAGGCCAAGAATGCTGTCATCATTACATAGCAAACTCCAGATGACCCCATAGCATGTCCTGAGGGCTTCCTGGAACAAGATTTGCGATTAACATTCTGCAAATAGAAACACTGAAAAAGAACTGTATTACTAAAGT
This sequence comes from Mobula hypostoma, assembly GCF_963921235.1. Taxonomy (NCBI): domain Eukaryota; kingdom Metazoa; phylum Chordata; class Chondrichthyes; order Myliobatiformes; family Myliobatidae; genus Mobula; species Mobula hypostoma. The sequence goes on from NC_086128.1 coordinate 37,076,006, forward strand.
CCATCTATTATTAATAGGTGATGCAATGATCTCTCAGTACCTTGCCCTGTTTCACAGGTGATGGGATAGGGCTCCAGCACAGAAACAGATGTGTTGCCAGAGTACAAAGTTTCATGAACCCACCAGTAAGGTCTTTGACCAAATAATATCCTGCAGAAGAGAAAAGGGACAAAGATTCAGAGGTGAGATCAGGTGGATTTGTTTTGCTCTGCTGAATTGGAACCGCAAACAGATTCAGGGGAGATTGTAAAAGGGATGATCACGTCAATTTGAACAAGAATAGATTGCAGCTTGATGGTGAAAGGATTAGCTGGAATGGATTTCTCTTCTGCCATCTTGTGTCACTCTAGAATTCTTTGGCACTCTGTGCTGGTGCCAGTAATAAAAATAATTCTCAGCCATTTTTTCATGAGTCTCATATTCATGCAGGAACTGTATTTCAATGCTGCTTAATCAGAATCTGGTGTCTTTTCACTGACATATGCTGGCCCATGTCCTGAGATTTACTGTTTGGTGGCAGCAGTACAGTGCGATACATAAAATACAATAAGCCATACAAGAGAGGAAAATTAGTGAGGTAGTTTACATGGGTTCATTATCCATTCAGAAATATGATGGCAGAGGGGAAGAAGCTGTTTCCTAAAATGTGTTTGAGGCTGCTATATCATGGTAGCAACAAGAAGAGTTACTGGGCCAGATTCGTGAGTCTAAATTCTATTAACAGCAGCTGGGAAATTGAAATACAAATAATTTAAATAATTATTGAATTAAAAAAATAAGTATTGAAATAACTGGGTTACAAAACCCATCTGGTTCATTATTACTTTCTTTCTACAGGAAAGGAAGTTCGCTATGATTACCAAGTCTGACCTATTAATGTCTCCTGATGTGGTTTATTCTTAACTACCTCCTCAGAGATAATTGGGGATGGATCATAAATGCTGACAACACCAATCACATCTGTTCCACATTAGTACTGTGTACATACATCTATTGATGCTTCTGGACACATCTTCAGTGATGTTCCTGGAATCATCGGGTGTTTCGGGTCTTTCAACATCATACAAACTCCTCCAGGTGACCCAGCCGGGGCTGATCAGACCCCAGCTTGTGTCCAGATGGCTAGCTACTTATGACTCCATGGCTCCCCTCTTTTGAGCCACAGCCATCTTGAGGCCCTCTCTGCCGCATCGGTGGTACTGCGGATGGCTCTCCTCTTCCTCTCTCCCTCGATGCGAAAATTAAGTCACATGTGAACTTCTCCAACAAATGTCCAAAATCTGTTCCTATGAGGAGAGCAACATCCGAGCTTAAACTTTGAACTCACTGCACAGACATTCTTCAGGCCCATCCACAAAGCATTCTATGCAAGGATACTTTGGGTAGGAGGTATATGGTTTAGATTATTTTTGTGGAATTCACTCCAGCTATTTCCTAACCTCACAAAATGAAAGTTGAAATGTTTTTGGCCATGCTCTGTTAGCATTCAGTCTGAGCTGAACAGATGGGGTCCTACAAGATAAATTTGAATATCGATGGAGTCTGCAGCTGAAACATGAAGTGCCAAGACACCTTGGATTGGGAGAGATTACTTTCAATATGGCACTTTTTGGTCCATATTTACACTAGGCAATATCTGTTGAAATGGATCCTTTGAATTTATAAATCCTGTAAACATAAACTGAGCAACACACACAAAATGCTGGAGGAACTCGGCAAGTCAGACAGCATCTATGGAGGGGAATATACAGTCGATGTTTTGGGCTGAGACTCTTCATCAAGACTGGAAAGGAGGGGGGCAGCTGTCAGAATAAGAAGTTTGAGCTTGTTTCCCAGAACACGTTGTAATCTGAAATCCTGCTATGGTAAAAGAGGCACTACTGATTAACATCACACTTAATTCTTCACTCTCATATGACGGATTTATTTATTGTCAAAGAATTTTGTATATGTGTGTGTATGTGTATATGTATATATAGAATTATAACTATCTCAGTTAATGAGGCTTGAATTAACCTCTTTAAAAAGCTCCAAGTGACTTCTCAGAGAATGCTTACCATTTAAAGATGAGGTTGAGCCAGTTTCCGATGACGGCCACCCAGATGAGTTTGATGCCCACTGCCTCATACAGGTGGAACCAGATGGGGAAGAAAACATAGAAAGTGTTTCTCAGGTTGGCAGTGACAGAGATGAAAGTGAACCAGCTCTGGGAGTCCCTGTAGTTCAGCCAGAGCTGTGGAGCATGTCCATGCCAGCCTCCATTTTCTGTGTCAGAAGCTGTCAAAAGTAGTGGCCCATCTAATCCTGACTTTCACCACCTTTCAATTTGTAGTCCAAACTACAGAGGGCCTGTTATATTTAGCCACCAGCCAAATAACTCAAGTGCATTGTGCAATCTTTGCACTAGCAAAGTCAACATGCAATGTAAAATAATTTTCAAACTGACGTAAATGGTTTAAAACATTCGCATTAAAAATGCCTTCAGTATCTAGCCTATTGATTAATCGAATAAGCTTTGAAATTGGACAATAACACCTGATTTAGGATTCTCCAATTGACTCAGTTCAGGGTCATTGTTCAATAATTTTCTTTACTATTTGCTTTTAAAATGACCAAAGCCTGACTTAAAAAATAACTCCAAATATGATAAGTCTGTACCATTTAATCTTGAGTATATCGTAACTTTTTTAGATGGCTCCTTTTGTGATCTTGCTCATAACTTCATTGTTCTGTAGATTTCTATGTTCTGTAGCTACAGTTCAGTCTCAGTCAGATAAATGAATGAGCAAGATTGGTTCTTGAAGCTGGTAGGTTGCCAGTAAGAAGGATCCATTATGCAATGTTTACACTAGCACTAGAAACACTGAAACTCAATTATCCTTGATTCTCATTAGGTCTCTGTCAGATGCTAGAAATTCAAGCAACATTCTGACATGTCTATCCACGGCCTCCTCTACTGTAAAGATGAAGCCACACTCAGGTTGGAGGAATAACACCTTATATTCCGTCTGGGTAGCCTCCAACCTGATGGTATGAACATCGACTTCTCTAACTTCCGCTAATGCCCCACCTCCCTCTCGTACCACATCCGTTATTTATTTTTACACACACATTCTTTTTCTCTCTCTCCTTTTCCTCCCTCTGTCCCTCTGACTATACCCCTTGCCCATCCTCTGGTTCCCCCCTCCCCTTGTCTTTCTCCCCGGACCTCCTGTCCCATGATCCTCTCATATCCCCTTTGCCAACCACCTGTCCAGCTCTTGGCTCCATCCCTCCCCCTCCTGTCTTCTCCTATCATTTTGGATCTCCCCCTCGCCCTCCAACTTTCAAATCTCTTACTAGCTCTTCCTTCAGTTAGTCCTGACGAAGGGTCTCAGCCCGAAACGTCAACTGTACCTCTTCCTAGAGATGCTGCCTGGCCTGCTGCGTTCACCAGCAAATTTGATGTGTGTTGCTTGAATTTCCAGCATCTGCAGAATTCCTGTTGTTTGCTTTCATGGTTTCCTTTGGTTAGTTGAATCCTCTGGTTTCAAATTGCAATGCAACACCTTTGAACTCAAAATAAAATTCTATCATGTTATGGTCCTGTTTCTTTCCTAGGGTTATAAAGAAACTCTAGCTCCTTGCCCAGTCTTACATCTAAAGCAGCCTATTTGTTAGCACACTGACCTGGAAACCATCTCAGATAAACTCCAGGAATCCATCTTCGACATTGTTAGCACAAATTTAATTTGCCTGCTTTAAATGCAAATTACAGTTCACCATGATAATAGCATTACGTCTGTTCAATGTATCACTGATTTCCTTCCTTATACTCTGCTTACATTACTGACACTGTTGGAAGCCTATAAACAACCACCACTTGCTGCTTCATGGTTCTATCTAAACCAGGAGTTCCCAACCTTTTTTATGCCATGGACCAATACCATTAAGCAAGGAGTCCAAGAACCCCAGAATGGGAACCTCTGATCTAAACTGACTAAATCCATGTCACATGCTGCTGAGCAAAAGTCCTTTCCAACAACAATTGTTTATTAACATTGATATCCCACTTGCTTTTCTCTTTTGTCTGTCCTTGCTTGTATAGTTCTTCATTGATCCTATTGTACTTCTTTGTTTTACCATGAATGCCTGCAAGAAAATGAATCTCAAGGTCATATATGGTGACATATACTGTATGTACTTTGAGAATAAATTTACTTTGAAGATACACCAAATGTCCTGCAATAGTTGCATGAGAACACAGAACACAAGAACCGAGAGCAGCAGTAGGTCAGTCAGCCCTTCTACCCTGCTCTGCTATTCAATAAGATCATGGCTGATCCAGTCTAGATCTTAACATGATTTCCCTGATATCTTTCCTTACCACTGTCTCCCTGGAAGTTTAAATGTCCACCAATCTCTGCCTTTAATACATTCAATGATTTTAACTTCATGGCCCTCTGAAATAGAGAATTCAAGAGATTCATTATCAGCTACAAGAAGAAATACACTCTTATCTTCCTCTTATTAAGAAGTTATCATCACAAACAATAATAACCCCACTTGGGTAGGCATCCTCTCATCAGCCACTCAGTCCCTATCTCCATAAGATTACTTCTCATCCCTCTATAGCCTAATTAGTATAAGACCATAAGTAAAATTAGGCCATTCATTCCACTAAGTCTGCTCCGCCGTTTCATCATGGCTGATTCATTTTCCCCCTCAGCCCTATTCTCCTGTCTTCTCTCCATAACCTTTCATGACCTGACTAATCAAGAACATATCAATCTCAGCCTTAAGTATACCAAGTGACCTGACCTCCACAGCCACTGGTGGCAACAAATTCTACAGACTCACCACCCTCTGGCTAAAGAAATTCCTCCTCATCTCTGTTCCAAATGGATGCCCATATTCTGAAGCTGTGTCCTCTCATCCTAGACTCCCCCACTTTCAGAAGCATCATCTTCACATCCACTCTATCTGGGTCTTTCAACATTGGATAGGTTTCAATGAGATCCCCCACTCATTCTTCTAAATTTCAATGAGTAAAGGCCTAGAGACATCAAATGCTTCCCAGATGATAACTCTTTTATTCGTGGAATCATTATAGACCAAAGCATTCAACTTTTGTTCATATATATGTGTGGATAGTCAGAGGCTTTTTCCCAGGGCTGAAATAGCTAACACAAGAGGACATAGTTTTAAGGTGCTTGGAAGTAGGTTGTTGTTGTTTGTCCATCATTGACGTTGATGAGGACCTCAACACCATAATGATGGTGTCGAGACTAGCGCGTGATTTGGATTTAAGTGAGGGAGAGTTGCGCAGCGTCAGCCTCACTCTCTCTTCCCAATTCCCATCTGGATCCAGTGGCAAGACAGAGTCTAGATGGCTGGAGATGGGACTAGGCGCAGTGAATGACCAGGACATCTTCTGTGTCTTGTCCTGCTCTACACGTTCCACGACGCTTGCAGAGACCACCTTCTTGACCGTTGGACCTTCCATTGGTCTCGTCCGCTCAATCCGCCGGAGTCTGTCTTCACATGCTGGGTTAGACAACTCCCTATCTCACCGAGGGTTTGAGACCCGTCGGCTACCCTCACCTGGTTTAGCCGGCTTGTCGAAGCCGTTGCCCAGGGTGTGGCCGCTGTCGCATGCAAACAGCTACAGGGAGCCACAGGTGAGAGCTGAGTGCCAGATGGGGACCAAAGGTGGACTAACCGCCCTGAAAAGGACGCGACATGTTCCCCCACTAGAGGTGCTACCCCTCCCTGACAGGAGATGTCAGGGGTAATAAGTTTTTTTACGCAGAGAGTGGTGAGTGCATGGAATGGGCTGCCAGCAGCAGTGGTGGAGGCAGAAACAACAGGGTCTTTTAAGAGACTCCTGGATGGATACCTGGAATTTAGAAAAATAGAGGGTAAACCTGTTTGTAGGTAGTTCTAAGTACATGTTTGGCACAGCTTTGTGGGCCAAAGGGCCTGTATTGTGCTGTAGGTTTTCTATGTTTCTAAGTTTCATAATCCCCTTCAGGCTAGTAACCAATTTAATAAAACTTTTTAGCATTGTCTGCAATGCAAATATACCTTACTTAAAGCATGGAGACCAAAATTATATGCAATATCTAGATGTGGTCTCATCAGCACTAATTTTACTCTGAATACAACCTGCAATAAGGGCCAATGTTCATTAACATTCCTAATCACTTGTTATGCTTATACACCATCCCTGCATCAATCATGAACTGGATTAATTTTGTAGTTTCACTTAAATAGCAATTTACTTTTTTATATTCTCACATCTCCTTACAAATTGCCAAACCACCTACCTTTGTATCATCAGCAAACCTGACCACCAGTGCACTTGGCCCACTCATCTGTGTCATTGATAGAGATTATAAATAGTTCAGCCTGACTAAGAACCCTGTTGCACCCATTAACTATAGACTGCCGATACAAAATGCATCCCAAACCTCTGCTTGCTGTTGGTTAGCTTTATCAATGCCAATTTATTACCCAAGTGCTCCTACCCTGTATGATAACTTAATATGAGCCTGTTGCTTGCAGGCCACAGCCTCAGTTCAGTAAACCTCATTGAGCTGAACACCGGCCCACCCCTTGCTTCTGGCCCCGACACCCTGACCTTTTCAATGAGACCCAGTGCTTAAGTCAGCTGAACCTCGGTTCGTTCATTGCTCTTGGACCTAGGCCCTGACGCTTCAATATACAATCAGTGATAGAGTGGCTCAGGGATAAAGAGCACGTACAATAGGCCAGTTCATCAGTACTAGAAAGATGTTGCAGAGCTGTAGTTCAATTCTCCTCAGAAGTGAGTACTTTCTTTCTTTTATTGCTCAGTAGGCACTGTTAATGGAAGTTGTCATTGTAGGCAACAGGTTTACTTTGTGAAATGGTTCTGAATTGTTCCTCTTTGTTTTCTCATTATGTTATGTGAAGTACATAGGATATAGCCTAGAGGTCACTGTTTACCAACTGCTGCTTGATGTGACCATCAGAAGATTTTCTAATCCATATGCCTTTATGCCTCTATGAAATAGTGGAACAGAATATTACGGCGCACTACAGACCCTTTAGTCTGTGATTTGCTGGCCTTTTAACCTAAGATCAATCTAACCTTTCCCTCCTACATAGCCCTCCAATTTTCTATCATCCATGTGCCTATCTAAGAACACACATCAAAGTTGCTGGTGAACGCAGCAGGCCAGGCAGCATCTATAGGAAGAGGCGCAGTCGACGTTTCAGGCCGAGACCCTTCGTCAGGAGAGTCCTGACGAAGGGTCTCGGCCTGAAACGTCGACTGCGCCTCTTCCTATAGATGCTGCCTGGCCTGCTGCGTTCACCAGCAACTTTGATGTGTGTTGCTTGAATTTCCAGCATCTGCAGAATTCCTGTTGTTTGCCTATCTAAGAGTTTCTTAAATGCCCCTAATGTATCTGCCTCTACCACCACCCCACGCACCCACCACTCTCTGTATAAAAGACTTACCTCTGACAACCCCCACTATACTTTCCTTCATTCACCTTAAAATTATATCCCCTTATGTTAGTCATTTCTGCCCTGGGAAAAAGTCTCTGGCTGTCCACTCGATCCTTGCCTTTTATCATCTTGTACACCTCTATCAATTCACCTCTCATTTCCCTTTACACCAAAGAGAACAGCTCTAGATCAATCAATCTATCCTCATAAGACACTCTCTCTAATCCAAGCAGCATCTTGATAAATCTTCTTAGCACCCTCCCTAAAGCTTCCACATCCTTCCTATAATGAGACGACTAAAACCGAATGGAGTATTCCAAATGTGGTCTACGGAATCATAAACACAACATCACAAATCCATAAAGAGTATAAATCAAAACAGCACAAGAAAGAAGAGACCATATTTCATCTGGGTCTAGTGATCTATTGATTTTCAAAGATGATACATCCCAAAATACTCCTTTTACATCATCCATTAATTTACCATGTGGTCGCAAGATATCAAGAGAGCCCCTAGGATTCAGCCTCCTCCCTTAATCCCCAAAGGCAATGAAGACCTTCAACCGACTCTCCTCCTCCCTTTAACTCTCCAACTTGCCCAATTCTCAACCCAGCGATTTTCCCCCAAGGCCTTAAATAGATGACAAGAACATCAACTGTCCACCCACTGCATCCGCTGTTATTATTCTGAGTCCCAGCCCTCAAAAGGCTCTTTGTATATTCTAGGAATGTACATTTCTTGGCAGTCCAGCCTCTGAGCCACCGGCACACCCTCACCACCCTCTGATGAACTGACAAACATCCTCATTTTGAATGAAACCACTGTAACTCACCACTTTTGCAGTGCATTTGAAGTAAGTGCTAATTGGCTGCTGGAAATTGCATTTAGTGTGTAGGTCAGAGGTTAAGATAGAGGCAAATTAATGGGAACATAGGGCGAATTGTGACGAGAATACACATAAAATTAAGATGTTTGCTGGCCTGGGTTAGCATCAGTGACATCAGCAAGTGGTCTGCCACCTGCCCTCAGGGGAAGGAGAGATAAGGAACAATGGAGCAGTGTCTGGAGATGTGTAATGAAGGGACGGGGGAGAGAGAGCTGTCTGGAGCGGCTCCCCCCTTTGAACCTTGAACTGTTTGAAGTGATGGACAGGCGATACCCCAGCAGGGGGATAAAAAGGGACAGGTTCGCTAAGGCAGACACACACGACACCCGAGGTAACGAGACCCTGGAAGCGGTACGCCTCTCACGAGTGGGTGAGAAGTACCAGACAACGACCAGGGTGGAAAGGTACGATCAGCGGGAACCCGGTGTGTGTCCGCCCTTGCCTGGGTGCCGGGTTCACTGCAGAGGATCGACCGCATCTGGAGGAGGGGTCACAGTCGGTGACCTCAGGTGACATCACCAAGGACCCTCCCAAAAGTTGCTTGTGAGCCATATCGCCGGTCTGTGAGTGAAGCAGTGTCTGAATGATCAGTTGTTCCTGTTCTATGTCTCTCTTCCCCCACGTTGTCCATCGCCATGGCAACGATTACTGCGAACTGAACTACTAAACTGGACTGAACTTTGAGTCATTTTGAAATTGGTCATTTACCCCTAGACAACGATAGAGCTTGATTGATGCTGTTATCTTAATTCTGTGCACATGTGCGTTTATCATCGCTGAACTGTTGCATTTATTATCCTTTCGATTACTGTGTTGCTTGTTTCTTTAATAAAACTTTCTTAGTTCTAGTACTCCAGACTCCAACTGAGTGATCCATTTCTGCTGGTTTGGCAACCCAGTTACGGGGTACGTAACAGAATAAAATGAGATTAGTGTAGGACTGGTGTAAATAGACGATTGATGGTCAGGGTCAGCATGGCGGACTTTTTTTTTGCTGCATGGTTCTATCATCATAACCAAGGGAGCTTGTGAAATATGAAGCAGTACACCCATGAAAATTGTTGTTGGATCTCAGCTGCAACACCCATCCAGCACATTCATTTGGGAGTTTGGGAATATCAAGTCCATTCCATGGAAAATAGTTTTTCTAATCAGCTCTCATTGATCTCCTGCATTTTGCTGGGAGATAGGATTGACAGAGGCCTGGGAACTGTTCTACTTGGAGCTGGGGTTTTATATGGTGCCAAGAATTTAATAAATCAAGAATATGGAAAAATAAAAAATACATTAAAATAAATCAGCATCATTCTGTTCAAAATATTTATTACAATAAAAACTATCATACAAATTATTCAAAGAAGCACATAATGGAAAAGATCAAAATGGTGACATTTTTCATCCAACTGTGATGAAGGTTTATCAGCCTGAAGCACTAACTCTGTTTCTGTCTCCACAGATGGTCGTAAAGAAGGGTCTCAGCCTGAAACGTCGACTGTTTATTCATTTCCATAGATGCTGTCTGGCTTGCTGAGTTCCTCCAGCATTTCGTGTGTGTTTCTCCGGATTGCCAGCATCTGCAGAATCTCGTGTCCCCTGCCCTACTGACTTTCTGCCATCTTCTACTTTCCATTCCAGATTTCCACCATCTACAGTATTTTGCTAATTGTTCTTCTGAAGCACCTAACAGATTTCTCTATCTCTATGATAGAAAACACTGATATACAATAAATCACCATCCATCCAGTCAGAAAAGAATTGCTTTATCCCATTGCATTCACAGTGCATTCGAGGTATGTACATTTTCAAGTCCTTACTTCACAGAAATTGTTTTGAAGAAGTGGGTCCCTATAGAACAGCAGCTCTTCTCCAACCCCTCTCACCATGCCAAACTAAAAAGCAACATCATTTTTTCCTCAGCTCCCCAAAGAATCATGTGCCTCTGATTGGCCTTTTCTTCACATGTAAGCATATTGATTAAGTATTGGCAGGATGTTCCACCATAGACTGACTCATGCCATTGACCTGTTCACATATGCCTACACATACTAATAACAAGCTGGAGCCCTGTCCCAGGTAACCCAGACAAAAGTATTGACTCAAAAGAGAAGAAAAAATAGTTTGTAACACACTGTGCCCACAGGTTCCCACTGGGTTATCAGAAGGCTTCAATCTTCCCTTGAATTAGATAGCCTAATTGACCAGGAGCCCAGGGAATGCAAAACAATGGCATCCAAAACATATCCTTTTTCTCTTTCATTCTTACCACACAGTGATGTGCAGGGTGATAGCATGATTCAGACAATGTGTAAGTTAACAGAAGAACCAGATTACTAAAACAGATTGCAATTAAAAATGCAAATGTCAATCTACACAGTAAATTCATTCTCAGGACACCTCTGGCACATAAATTTTTTCTGGATCATCTGGTTAAATTACATTTTTAACAAGACCACTCTTTTCAATTCAAGCCTGCTGCCCTTGCACCTTTTCCAAGTTGAGTTTAGATTCTGTCTCAAACTAGCCAAAGTCAAACTGATTTGATTTGGCGAGTGGTTTCTGTGTTAATGGGCAAATATTTAAGTTGCAGACACTTAGAGCACCTTTTTCTCTTGTTGGTTCATGACCTGCGATACTGAAAATGGGATGATTGCCACAGCCGCCAGAGGCACAGCAGCACTTTTGCAGAAGGACAGGAAGTAAAACAAAAGTTCCTTCTGTGCAGGAGGCTTCACCGAGTCAAACAGGTGCAGGACGATCAACGAGGCCACAACACAACTTATCCTGAAACAGAGCTGCTGGCCTCTCTTCCCCTTGCTGCTCTCGATGTAAATGGGTGAGTTCAGAGCCAATCCCAGTCCAAACAAGGCTCCCATGTTCCTGACCAGCCCAGCGAAGGGAGTGGTGTCAATGTGGATCCACTCACCTCGGGCACACCATCTCTGGGCTTTCTCTACTGACCACAGCAGGTCGACTCCCAGCATTTTCAGCAGCAGGTAGAAACCCAGAGCAAAGGAGAACAGGAAGAGAGTGATCTGCAGATACTTCTTAAGGCTTGCATTGTAGATTGCATTAATCCGGCCAAACGCCTCAGCTACAGCCACTCCTGAACACAAGATAGGTCGAATGTTAGCACTGACACTGCAAAGACTAAAAAGCAAACATGAAATTTTATTATTGAACATTAAAATATTGACATGGAAACTGATCTGGTGATTAACAATGACCGACAGTATGCAAGGTTAACTCCTTTGTTTGTGATTCAAGGGAGACACAAGAGACTGCAGGTGCTGGTATCTAAAACAACAATCTGCAGGGAGAACTCAGCAATTCAGCAGCATCCATGAGAGGAAAGGAACCCTTGATGTCTCAGATCAAAATCCTTCACAGGGCCCTGATCCAGAGTTTTGACTCAATGTCAATAATTCCTTTCCTCCATTGGAGGTTGCTCAATTCATTGAGCTTTTCCTGCCCATTATTTTTCGTCTGTGATTCAAGAACAGCTTCCAAATAACACTGGTTTGCTGATTGCATGAATCGTTTAGAGGTACCATGTAGGTGTAATAATATACCAGATTTAAATTCTTAATTGTAGAAAGTTGAGTAATTTCAATTACTAATTTAATTACAATGGTAGCTAAAATAATTTATCAAAATGCAAATATGCTTTAGTCGTGAAGGCAATAATTAAACAACAGTACTTTGTAGAAATAAGGTTGGAAATTCTGATTTGGACTGTTCGCATTAGAATTCCAAGTACACGTTGCTTCTCTACTAAACAACAGGAATTCTGCAGATGCTGGAAATTCAAGCAACACACATCAAAGATAATAATTTCCTTTTGCTCCTCCCATTTCCTCCAAACTAAAGGTGTAGCTATGGGCACCCGTATGGGTCCTAGCTATGCCTGCCTTTTTGTTGGGTTTGTGGAACAATCTATGTTCCGTGCCTATTCTGGTATCTGTCCCCCACTTTTCCTTCGCTACATCGACGACTGCATTGGCGCTGCTTCCTGCACGCATGCAGAACTCGTTGACTTTATTAACTTTGCCTCCAACTTTCACCCTGCCCTCAAGTTTACCTGGTCCATTTCCGACACCTCCCTCCCCTTTCTAGATCTTTCTGTCTCTGTCTCTGGAGACAGCTTATCCACTGATGTCTACTATAAGCCTACTGACTCTCACAGCTATCTGGACTATTCCTCTTCTCACCCTGTCTCTTGCAAAAACGCCATCCCCTTCTCGCAATTCCTCCGTCTCCGCCGCATCTGCTCTCAGGATGAGGCTTTTCATTCTAGGACGAGGGAGATGTCTTCATTTTTTAAAGAAAGGGGCTTCCCTTCCTCCACTATCAACTCTGCTCTTAAACGCATCTCCCCCATTTCACGTACATCTGCTCTCACTCCATCCTCCCACCACCCCACTAGGAATAGGGTTCCCCTGGTCCTCACCTACCACCCCACCAGCCTCCGGGTCCAACATATTATTCTCCGTAACTTCCGCCACCTCCAACGGGATCCCACCACTAAGCACATCTTTCCCTCCCCCCCTCTCTCCGCATTCCGCAGGGATCGCTCCCTACACAACTCCCTTGTCCATTCGTCCCCCCCATCCCTCCCCACTGATCTCCCTCCTGGCACTTATCCGTGTAAGTGGAACAAGTGCTACACATGCCCTTACACTTCCTCCCTTACCACCATTCAGGGCCCCAGACAGTCCTTCCAGGTGAGGCATCACTTCACCTGTGAGTCAACTGGGGTGATATACTGCGTCCGGTGCTCCCGATGTGGCCTTTTATATATTGGTGAGACCCGACGCAGACTGGGAGACCACTTTGCTGAACATCTACGCTCTGTCTGCCAGAGAAAGCAGGATCTCCCAGTGGCCACACATTTTAATTCCACATCCCATTCCCATTCTGACATGTCTATCCACGGCCTCCTCTACTGTAAAGATGAAGCCACACTCAGGTTGGAGGAACAACACCTTATATTCCGTCTGGGTAGCCTCCAACCTGATGGCATGAACATTGACTTCTCTAACTTCCGCTAGGCCCCACCTCCCCCTCGTACCCCATCTGTTACTCATTTTTATGCACACATTGTTTCTCTCACTCTCCTTTTTCTCCCTCTGTCCCTCTGAATATACCTCTTGCCCATCCTCTGGGTCACCCCCCCCCCCGTCTTTCTCCCTAGGCCTCCTGTCCCATGATCCTCTCGTATCCCCTTTTGCCTATCACCTGTCCAGCTCTCGGCTCTATCCCTCCCCCTCCTGTCTTCTCCTATCATTTTGCATCTCCCCCTCCCCCTCCAGCTTTCAAATCCCTTACTCACTCTTCCTTTAGTTAGAACTTCCTTCAGTCTCGGCCTGAAATGTCGACTGCGCCTCTTCCTATAGATGCTGCCTGGCCTGCTGCGTTCACCAGCAACTTTGATGTATGTTGCTTGCTTCTCTACTAGTTGAGCAGGTATTTTTCGTAAACAGGAATCGTGAAGAAGGGAAGCATAAGTTGGATTGCCTATCCGTTGTCTGTGATGGAGGAAGGTTTACTAAATGTCCCACTGACCTGAGATGACTCCCATGAAGACTTGATGGGGGAAATGTGCAGCTACAAAGACTCTGGATGCACAGACACAGACCTGAACCACCCAGAAGACGCTCCACAGAAAAGCACGGAGACACCTGAAACAATAACGGCAGTGACAAGAACATAAACAAAATGCCATGGAAGCCCTTCAGTCTGCTCCATCATTCAATATGAGCATGTCTGTCCTGATTTTAGCCTCGCCTCCATAGCCCTTGCCTCCCTGTAGACCAAAATATGTCCATTTCAGCCTTGACTATACTCAATGACTTGTCCTCTGCAATTTTAAGAAGATTTGTGACCTTCTTACTTTTTTTTTGTTTAAGGTGAATGGGAATGTATGGGGAGACTGAGATTCACTTGGCCTTTTCCAGAGGCTGAAACTGCTAGCTGAATACTGGATCCAACAAGGGAAGTTAGAGGAGGACATTATTATCACTCTCAAAAGTAGTTTTTCCTTCTCGTTCTGTCTTTAAAATATAATTTATTTTCTCTGCTAATTATTTTGCTGATTTTTGTGGGACTTACCAATGCTCTCTGTCTCTTGCATTGATAGTGTCATAAATACATCAAGTTCTGGATGGAATAACTAACTGCTTATTCACATTCACTCTCTCTGCAGCATTTGCTGCCGTCAAAGATATAATGAATGTTGAACTTATCCACACCTTTTAATATGCCTTTAATATCTCATTGCTTTTGGGCTCTGAGGTTTCTTTCCTCCAGTACAGTTGTTCCCAGCTTCCTTTATACCGAAAGATGAAGCTTAGCTGGCCTCAAATTTATCAGCATTAGAAAGCATCAGTATTTCATAGACTCACCAGCTTCTGAAACAATGTTGGTTTTTCCGAAACGTGCTGGTCACTATCGCTGTCACCATCACATAGCAAACCCCAGCTGAACCCATGGTGTGGCCTGAGGGACTTCCTGAAATGTACAGTTGTTCAATCAGTTTCACTTTATTGGGAATGCAGAAGAAAATCTAATCACTGGCTTCTTAAAATTCACAGTTTCTATTATATCAGTACCTGGTCCGGTTTCACAGGTAATTGAGTATTGCTCCAACACAGGAACAGACAAATTGCCATAGTACGAAGTTTCATGAACCCACCAGTAAGGTCTCTGACCAAATAATATCCTGCAAAGGAAAAGAAAAAATATGTTGGAAAGAGTATATACTCATGGATTTCAGGTAATTCAGGATTTTAACCAAAATATTTATAGACTGATGCAAAACATGTGAGAACATAATGTCATCAGACATTTGCTAAACATTTACATTAGGGAATCTTGGAAACAGTAATAAGAAAAAGTTTTTTTTTAAAAGGACATTGACCAACAAGCTGACCTTAGTAGTTGGATCTATTATTAAATTTAGATGCCAAGAACCTTCTGTTTACGAAGAGTGAGGCTATCTTGGAATGTTACCTTTGTCTTGTTAATCACTGATCCCTGCCAATTCATCTAGAAAAAACATTTTGCAGCAAAATGAATCCATGTCTTGCACACGATTTATAAAACGTTACTAATTAGACAAGTAAAACATACTAAAATGGTGTAACCCTTATCTGAAATGGTTGGGGCTGGAAGTGTTATGGAATTTGGATTTTTTTCAGATTTTGGAATATATAATGAGATAGTTTGGGACCACTGTTATTTCTGACTCTGAATTTATGTGCTACTGGTAAGCAATCTTTGTTTTAAACTTGTTCATCACACATATGTACTGATGCAGCTGCTCATCGTGTTAGATTTTTATCAGCGATGATCTTGGCAAACTCATCAATGAATTTTTCCACTGCTTCATGATCAGCAGAAGCTTTATCACCACAAATCTTTTAAAAAATTAATGCCGCGCCTTTTCTTAAATTTCTGCAACCAGCCTGCTGGTTACTTTTACTCACAATTACTTTAAATTTTCAGTTCGTCGTGATAGATCTTTGCTTGTTTTATGATCAGCATACTGATAAACGATGTCTAATCCACTCTTTCAAGACGTAATCGAGGTTTTCACTTTTTGCTTTATGCAATGGTTTCTCTGTTTTTCATTTACTTCTACTTATTACATATGTGAGGTCACTTCTTACTGGGAACATTCCCAGCGCCTTGTGGAACTTTCCATTTGTGACATCATGTGAGCGCTCAAAAAGTTTCAGATTTTGAAGGTTTTTGGATTTTGGAATTTTGGATAAGGGGTACACAACTTGTATCAGAAACCTGATGGATCACTTCCAGACTGTAACAGCAAGGTAACACTTTCACGTCACATCAATGCTATAGTGTTAATCCAACCTAATGCCAGTATTAGCAGTGTTCACTGCTTTTGATCTAGCAGTGAATCATAGGAATATTGGGACTTCCTTGACTTTGGAGTCAGGTTTGGTTTTATGCAGCAGGTCAGGCACATCTATGGGAAATAAAAGAGATCTCTGTTTCTCATAGATGCAGCCTGGCTTGCTAAATATTTCCAGCATTTTCTGTTGTCGTATTAGATTTCCAGGATCAACAATTTTTTTCCACAGGACTGGTCTTAGAGCAAAAGTTAGAGAATTTGGTAATGTAAATACAACTGTTAATGCCTAATTGAATTAGAATCATAATCCTGTTTATCATCACTGACATAGAGTATATTGTGAAACTTGTTCTGCAGCACAGTATAGTGCAATACGTAGAAAGCTATAAATTACAATAAGAAATATAAATTAAATGCTGTAAGTAGTGTGAATAGAGAGCAAAAATAGTGAGGTAATAGTCATGTTGAATTGTATCTTATTCAAATATATGTACAGTTCCAGGATGGCGAAAGCAAGGCAGTTTCTACAATCTGCAAAAGTCTACGTGAAGAACCATGACTGACTTTGCAGGGCATTTTACTGACATCAATTTCTGCCCAAGCATCTGCTCAACCTGTGCCATATCATTCCCTGTTCAACATACACTCAGTGGCCTCTTTATTAGGTACATCTGTACACCTGCTCATTAATGCAAATATCTAATCAGCCAATCAGGTGGCAGTTGAGGCTTTGTAAGGTATTGATCAGACCCACTTGGAGTATTCTGAGCAGGTATGGGCCACTCATCTAAGAAAAAAATGTGCTGATATTGGAGAGAGTCCAGAGGAAGTTCAAGAGAATGATCCCAGGAATGAAAGGGTTAATATATGAGGTGTGTTTTATGGTTCTGAGCCTGTACTTGCTGGAGTTTAGAAGAAAGAGGAAGGATCTCATTGAAACCTATCAAATGTTGAAAGCCCTAGACAGAGGATATTTCCAATAGTAGGGGGAATCTAGGACCAGAGGGCACAGCCTCAGAATAGAGGCACATCCATTTAGAAAAGAGATGAGGAGGAATTTCTTCAACTAGAGGGTGGTGAATCTGTGGAATTCATTGCCACAGGTGGCTGTAGGGGCCCAGTCATTGAATAGATTTAAAACAGATGTTGATAGATTCACGATTAGTCAGAGCATCAAAGATTATGGGGAAAAAGTAAGAGAATAGCGTTGAGAGGGATAATACATCAGCCATGATGGAATGATGGAGCAGGCTTGATGGGCTGAGTGGCCTAATTCTGCTCCTATGTCTTATGGTCTAACTCAATGCATAAAACCATGCAAATATGGCCAAGAGGTTCAGATCAGACATCAGAATGGGGAAGAAATGTGACCTAAGTGACTTTGACCATGGAATGACTTGTGGCGCTAGACAGGTGGTTTGAGTATCTCAGAAACTGCTGGCCTCCTGACATTTTCACACATAACAATCTCTGGAGTTTACAGAGAATGGTGCGAAAAACAAAAAAAAAAATCCAGTGAACGGCAGTTCTGTGGGCGAAAACATCTTGTTAATGAGAGAGGTCAGAGAAGAATGGCCAGACTGGTTCAATCTGACAGGAGGGTGTCAGTAACTCAAATAATGAAACATTACAACAATGGTGTGCAGAAGAGCATCTCTGAATGCACAACACATGGAACCTTGAAGAGGGTGGGCTACAGCAGCAGAAGACCACGAACATACACACAGTGGACGCTTCATTAGGTACAGGGGATCGAATGGCTGGCAGAATGAGCTGAGGGATAATCTGTGGTGGAGGAAGGAAGGGAGACAGTCCAGAGCAGAATGTCATAACCATCCCACGTTCTAAGTGAACAATTCAACTAGCTGTGCAGAATGATGTGTGAGATGTTTGTAGAGGCGATCACTGAAATCTGGGTAGCATTGAACTACCTTTAATTATCACAGGTTAACTGGGGCTAGCCATACATAATATGGACACCCCAGCTGGATTATCCAAGCATGATTATTACAGACAGGATACTCTGTTCAATGCACCAACTAATTGGTGCAATGTACTTACTAGGCCGGGGTTAATCTTGCACACGCAGAAACAGCACCTGCATTTGAGTTTACCACCCTAAATTTTTACAAGCAGATTTTTTTTTTAACCACTTAACTTACCATTTAAAGATGAGGTTGAGCCAGTCTCCGATGACGGCCACCCAGATGAGTTTGATGCCCACTGCCTCGTACAGGTGGAACCAGATGGGGAAGAAAACGTAGAAAGTGTTTCTCAGGTCGGCAGCGACAGAGATGAAAGTGAACCAGCTCTGGGAGTCCCTGTAGTTCACTTGGAGATACTGCACCATCTCCACGCCAGAGCTGTGGAGCAGGTCCATGCCAGCCTCCATTCTCTGCAGCTTTGGAAACACTGTTTCTCTTGCACTCTGTCCAAGATGATCTTTCCTCCGCTGTGCTGTGTGGGACTGTTATATAGAGAAGCAGAGAGCAGCATAATACGCAAACAGTGATCTTTGGACCCAAAGGCTAGACGCACAGAATCAACGGACAAAGCAAGAGCATGTCAGGCTGACGCAAGCATGTTTGGATACTTCTTGTTTGAAAAACACCCAAGTTATTGAATTTATTGATTGAGCTAATAAACAACAAGAGAGAAAGGAACTAAGTGTTCTTGACATTATCACAATGTATAATGTAATAGGAGATGTAACAAAAAGGTTTAATTTTTTTAAATAACAATGAATATAATGATTAATATAGTTTTTAAACTGAAGAAACTTTAACCCTTTAATAGCTGTGCTTTTCACTAACCGCATAAATATTACTACCTGGTCTTCAGGGTACTATACCGTATCTGTAACAAGGACATTGTGCAAAACTGTGTATGGAGTTTCTCCAGTGAGAAGATATTGTTGATGTGAAGATTCTTGATAGCTAGACGGTTAAACGTTAACTATTTCATAATGATTTTTATTGACTCTTTGAAACAAGGTGTAAAAAAAAATGCTTGTTAAATTTTCAGAGTTATTTGCAGTGTTGTAAATACCTAATAAAACCTAAAAATTTGCATTGTGGGCATCCTGCAGGGTGCAGTATATTGTATGACCATTTCTAACACTCCAATAGCTAGTTATGTGCCTACTATGAGGATTTCATGGTGAGAATAAACTGCCAGCCAGAGATCTAATCAGGGTGTGGGGAACTGGTATTGATGAGACCATCCAGAGAATGAGAAACCATTTAGGGCCAGAGCTGACTAAAACTTTCGATCAACTAAAAGGCATGCATAAGGATTGTGATCAAATATCCTCCACTTGCGAGGATAATGCAATATTAAGGAAGCTCTCTGGGAATATATTTCACCTGGAGGACTGGCGTGATTCAGGAATACACTTCACCATGACCACCTTAAGGACAATTAGACATAGACATTATATGTTTGCCTCACCAGTGACACCCACACCCTGGTTAATGAAGAGTAGAGAATAGTTGAGAGAAGGCTGCCTACTTTCTGCATGAAGACACAAATATGAGCTATTCTGAGACCAATTTGAAACCTTGATCAGGGATGGAAATTCAATAAGTTTTTCTTCTCCCCCCCCTCCAAGTGCATTAATAATTAGGTGGGTTTTTAAGGCTGCCATTAATCATACTAGCATTTCTACACTATATAAATTTATTTAAATAACCAAATGTTGAGACTGGAGCAGTTTTGAGTTGAGATTTGAGTGCTTATTTCTGGATTCCAGTGACATAACCTTTACAGTAACAAATTTTGTGCCTGATGAACAGCTAATGAAATAAGTGATTGAAATGCGTATTGTATAGAACAAATATATTGACAACAGAAATTAATAGGTAACAGACATTCATTTGCATCCACAATACAGTCGTAACCTTTTATTATTTTTCAAGTCTGAGAAATTTTCCAAATCATTGATCAGTTTGCTCACATAAGGGATGTTAAATAGCCAAAGGCTTCGTTCCCTTTTCGACCATTAGTCACTGGATATGAAGTGTTGGCTGTAATCCTCACTTACTTCGTTTCAAGTTCACAAGTCATTGCTAACACATCAAGATTGCTCTATTTCCAAACTTTGTTGCAAAGTTTGCAGACGATATGAAGATAGATGGAGGGGCAGGTAGTTTTGAGAAAGTAGATTAGGAGAATCGGCAAAGAAATGGCAGATGGAATATAATGTCGGGGTGTATGGTCATGCACTTTGGTAGAAGAAATGAAAGGGTTGACTATTTTCTAAATGGAGAGAAGCTACAAAAATCTGAGGCGCAAAGGGACTTGGGAGTCCTTGTGCAGGATTCCCTAAAGGTCAATTTGCAGTTTGAGTCTGTGGAGAGGAAGTCAAATGCAATGTTAGCATTCATTTCAAGAGGACTAGAACATAAAAGCAAGGCTGTAATGTTGAGACTTTATAAAGCACTGGTGAGGCCTCACTTGGAGTATTGTGAGCAGTTCTGGGCCCCTTATCTTAGGAAGGATTTTCTTGGACTGGGCCCTCTGTTGGAACTAGTGACCCATGTTCCATCCTTTCCTATTTTTATGTTCTCCTAACATCTAGATGGTAAGTCTCTTTGGCTAGATGTTCAGGAAATGCTGAGTGGCAGCAGAGATTCCAGCGACATAAACAATGGTGTGGGGACTGTTCAGAGTACTCCCACATAAACTCCTCTGGGAACCTGTGACAGCTGTTAAAGCCACAACCCCAAGGTTTGTTAACATTAAAAAATATTCTATCAAAACCTTTCAATATTTCTGAATGCCTCCAACAAGCTGCTTGGAGCATCTATGACTCCATTCAAAAACATTTTAAAAAACTACCAATGAAATACTGTAAGTAATCAAAATACAATAGGTAAAATTGTGACTTTAAAACGTAAATTATCAATGGAAGTTTTAAGAAATGCTTTTAAATAATTAAAACTCAAATAATGAAAAAGACTCATGTTATTTTTTTTCCCTTTTTTCCCAGCAGCCTACACAACCTCCAGGTGTACAGATCTTTCACACAGTATCCAAGAGTGGATTCTCCAGGGATAGTGGCATGATGCAGCTGGAAGGTTGCCATTAGAGCTCAGCCACTCTGCTCAGAATTTTACACCCAGAATCTGTTGGCAATTATGTTGTAAAATGCTGCCAATTTTGTGCAGATCCAATAGGAACACTCAGCAAAACATTATCAGCTTAAAAATTACATCTTCACCTTTTAACCCTTCAAAACTCCCACAATTTATCTTCAATATTGTTATGATAACAGCTCTGACCGAGACCGCAAGAACCTGCAGAGATGTGGACTCAGCTCAGCACATCTCATCACAATTCTCGCTGCCTCAGTAAAGCTGCCAACATAATCAAAGACCACACCTCCCCTTCACAAAGGCCAGAAGATACAAAAGCCTGAAAGCACATACTGTTATATTGAGTAGGATAAGATGGACTTTTGACCTCACAATCTACCTCATTATGGCATTGCACTTTACTGTCCACCTGTGCTGAACTTACTCTGTAATTGTAACATTTTATTCTGCCTAGTTATTGTCTGCACTTGGTACTAGCTCAATGCATCAATGTGATGAAATGATCTGTCTGGATGGCATGCAAAACGTTTTTCACTGTATCTCGGTACATTTGACAGGAATAAACCAATTTACCAAATTTCAATGAGTAGGATAAAGACCAATGTTTATACAAGTCGATAAACTGTGTATCTTTAATCGTTGGTTTGCAGTGGATTTATCAAAACAGTTAACCTTCTAATTGGCCAACAAAACAAAAGGATTTCAGTGCAAATTATCTTAAGCAAAGAGTCATGCAGTCCTCAACATTGCTTTTAAAATCATTGTGCTTTGCTCTGTAGGATACAGCTGAAGATATCCAAGTGGGCTTGTATTTTCTATTACAAAGGCATGAGTACAGATGTTTAAAAGCTTTTACACATCAAAAAATACTGAACTTACTGAGAAGTGGACAAGTATACACCAATGAATCTGGTCACTTTTTTCATCGTAAGTTATTTAGAATTTGATTGGTGAAGTAGATGCATGTTTAAAATTCATATTTTTGAGAAAGCAGTCAGGTTACAATTCAAATATATAAAATATATAAACATTATAAGTTCAAAGAAGTATTGATCAATTACATTCTAGTATGCTGCATAGTGATACTGGTGCATGGAAGCTTTTATAGTTGTGACTTTGAACAGAAATTTGAACCTACACTTTTGGAAATCTAAGTAATTTGAACCCAGATTGGTACAAATCATTAAGTGGTGTGTCCAGTATTCATCTTGTGGAAGCATGTGCAGAAAATTTAAGGAAGTTACAATATTCTCCACTGAAATCTCATCCATGCCTTTGTTACCCGTTGACATGACTCTTCCAGTGCTTTACAGGTTATCCCTTCTTGTACATTGTGAACTTACGGTCATCCAAGAGTCTCCAGAATGAATAAATAAATTGCATCCCAAGTTAAACAACAACAAAAAAATGGCATTGAGCCACATTAGTAAATATTAGGACAACTGGGCAAAAGTCTGTTAAAGAGTTCAGTTTTAAAGGTGAAAAGGGTAGAGGAGACGCAATCTGAGGGGGAAGTCCTTAGCGTTTTACCTTGACGTCCAAAGGGAAGGCCACTAGTAGTGGAAGACTTAAATTCAAGGATTGCTACAGAGGCCAGTGTTGGAGCAGTTTAAATATTTGAGAAGAAATAAAAGGAGCATTTAAAAGGATTAATGCCCTTTAGATGGCTGAATGGGGATATTACAGTTGAAACATTTTTCTGTTGGGACTCAGTATAAGTCAGGGGTGATGCATAAATGGGATAGACCACCTCAAGTCCACCACCAATTGAATAATTACTTTGGTTCTGTCTTCACTAAGGAGGACATAAATAATCTTCCGGAAATAGTAAGGGACAGAGGGTCCACTGAGATGGAGGAACTGAGCAAAATACATGTTAGTTGGGAAGTGGTGTTAGGTCAATTAAAGGGATTAAAGGCAGATAAATCCCCAGGGCCAGATGATCTGCATCCCAGAGTGCTTAAGGAAGTAGCCCAAGAAATAGTGGATGCATTAGTGATAATTTTTCAAAACTCTTTAGATTCTGGACTAGTTCCTGAGGATTGGAGGGTGGCTAATGTAACCCCACTTTTTAAAAAAGGAGGGAGAGAGAAACCGGGGAATTATAGACCGGTTAGCCTAACGTCGGTGGTGGGGAAACTGCTGGAGTCAGTTATCAAAGATGTGATAACAGCACATTTGGAAAGCGGTGAAATCATCGGACAAAGTCAGCATGGATTTGTGAAAGAAAAATCATGTCTGACGAATCTCATAGAATTTTTTGAGGACGTAACTAGTAGAGTGGATAGGGGAGAACCAGTGGATGTGGTATATTTGGATTTTCAAAAGGCTTTTGACAAGGTCCCACACAGGAGATTAGTGTGCAAACTTAAAGCACACGGTATTGGGGATAAGGTATTGATGTGGATAGAGAATTGGTTAGCAGACAGGAAGCAAAGAGTGGGAATAAACAGGACCTTTTCAGAATGGCAGGCAGTGACTAGTGGGGTACCGCAAGGCTCAGTGCTGGGACCCCAGTTGTTTACAATATATATTAATGACTTGGATGAGGGAATTAAATGCAGCGTCTCCAAGTTTGCGGATGACACGAAGCTGGGCGGCAGTGTTAGCTGTGAGGAGGATGCTAAGAGGATGCAGGGTGACTTGGATAGTTTGGGTGAGTGGGCAAATTCATGGCAGATGCAATTTAATGTGGATAAATGTGAAGTTATCCACTTTGGTGGCAAAAATAGGAAAACAGATTATTATCTGAATGGTGGCCGATTAGAAAAAGAGGAGGTGCAACGAGACCTGGGTGTCATTATACACCAGTCATTGAAAGTGGGCATGCAGGTACAGCAGGCGGTGAAAAAGGTGAATGGTATGCTGGCATTTATAGCGAGAGGATTCGAGTACAGGAGCAGGGAGGTTCTACTGCAGTTGTACAAGGCCTTGGTGAGACCACATCTGGAGTATTGTGTGCAGTTTTGGTCCCCTAATCTGAGGAAAGACATCTTTGCCATTGAGGGAGTACAAAGAAGGTTCACCAGATTGATTCCTGGGATGGCAGGACTTTCATATGAAGAAAGACTGGATGAACTGGGCTTGTACTCGTTGGAATTTAGAAGATTGAGGGGGGATCTGATTGAAACGTATAAAATCCTAAAGGGATTGGACAGGCTAGATGCAGGAAGATTGTTCCCGATGTTGGGGAAGTCCAGAACGAGGGGCCACAGTTTGAGGATAAAGGGGAAGCCTTTTAGGACCGAGATTAGGAAAAACTTCTTCACACAGAGAGTGGTGAATCTGTGGAATTCTCTGCCACAGGAAACAGTTGAGGCCAGTTCATTGGCTATATTTAAGAGGGAGTTAGATATGGCCTTTGTGGCTATGGGGATCAGGGGGTATGGAGGGAAGGCTGGGGTGGGGTTCTGAGTTGGATGATCAGCCATGATCATAATAAATGGCGGTGCAGGCTCGAAGGGCCGAATGGCCTACTCCTGCACCTATTTTCTATGTTTCTATGTTTCTAAGTCAAGTCAAGTTGATTGTCATGTGCACGAGTAGGGAAATGTACAAGTAAAATGAAAAACTTGCATTTTGTACTGTACGTAGTTACAGACAAAATAAAGAATATAAATTACACAAGAGAGAAAAATAAGCTGTGCTAAAGTGAGACTTTAATGCAAAAAAATAAACTAGGACAATCAGACAAACGTATTTCAGTGCAAGTGGTGATCCATAGTGTTCCATTGCTGAGGTAGGGTTAGGGTTACACAAGAGGTTCAAGAAACTGTTAGATACAAACGGAACAGAATTTTAAATGACTTTAATTACATGAAAAGTGGAGGAAATAAAGTACCTGTCTTCTTTGAGATGTACAGTACTGTGCAAAAGCTGTAGACACAATATACTGTGTACAGCTCTATAGGACCCCGGTCAGACCCCACCTGGAGTACTGTGCTGAGTTCTGGTCGCCTCACTACAGGAAGGACGTGGAAACCATAGAAAGGATGCAGAGGAGATTTAAAAGGCTATTGCCTGGATTGGGGAGCATGCCTTATGAGAATAGGTTGAGTGAACTCGGCCTTTTCTCCTTGGAGCGACGGAGGATGAGAGGTGACCTGACAGAGGTGTACAAGATAATGAGAGGCATTGGTCGTGTGGATAGTCAGAGGCTTTTTCCCAGGGCTGAAATGGCTAGCATGAGAGGGTACAGTTTTAAGGTGTTTGGAAGTAGGTACAGAGGAGATGTCAGGGGTAAGTTTTTTACGCAGAGAGTGCTGAGTGCGTGAAATGGGCTTCTGGCGACAGAGGTGGAGGTGGATACTATAGGGTTTTTTAAGAGAATGCTGGATAGATACATGGGGCTTAGAAAAATAGAGGGCTATGGGTAATCCTAGGTAATTTCTAAAGTAAGTACATGTTCAGCACAGCTTTGTGGGCCGAAGGGCCTGTATTGTGCTGTGGGTTTTCTATGATTTCTATATAGCTCGTGTGCTAAGATTTTTGCACAGTACTATATTTGTCAACATGGACTGGAGAGTGAGTTTGTTAATCTGGCAGAAGCAAAGAATGTTGGGAATGGCAAGGGTGGAATGCTGCAGGAGAGGTGTGGGACACGTGGCAGACAAGGAATGCCAGGGATGGGAGGAGGCATGAGTGTAGATACACTCAGCCCAGAGACACCAGGCAAGGTTATTTGATTCCAAACAATTGGTTTACTCATCATTCCCGAATGTCTCTTTGGTGCTTCCCACTCTCTCTCTTCTCTTTTCCCCTTTTCCCAACCATGATTCCCCCTTCCTTATCCCTTTTCCACTCTCAGTCCACAATAGAGACCCACATCAGAATCAGGTTTATCATCACTCTCATTTGTCATGAAATATGTTTTATTTTGCAGCAGCAGTGCAGTGCAATACAGTGGCATGCAAAAGTTTGGGCACCCCTGGTCAAAATTTCTGTTACTGTGAATAGCTAAGCAAGTAAAAGATGACCTGATTTCCAAAAGGCATAAAGTTAAAGGTGACACATTTCTTTAATATCTTAAGCAAGAAAAAACTTTTTTATTTCCATCTTTTACAGTTTCACAATAACAAAAAAGGAAAAGGGCCCGAAGCAAAAGTTTGGGCACCCTGCATGGCAGTACTTAGTAACACCCCCTTTGGCAAGTATCACAGCTTGCGGCCAAAAAGTTCTATTTCAACTTCATCAGTCCACAGGACTTGTTTCCAAAATGCATCAGGCTTGTTTAGATGTTCCTTTGAACTTTTTGAATAGAACTTTTTGGCCGCAATGAACAAAGGTACGTTTGGAGAACAAAGGGTGCAGAATTTTATGAAAAGAACACCTCTCCAACTGTTAAGCACGGGGGTGGATCGATCATGCTTTGGGCTTGTGTTGCAGCTAGTGGCACGGGGAACATTTCACTGGTAGAGGGAAGAATGAATTCAATTAAATACCAGCAAATTCTGGAAGCAAATATCACACCATCTGTAAAAAAAAAGCCGAAGACAACAGAATAATGATCCTAAACACACCTCAAAATCCACAATGGACTACCTCAAGAGGTGCAAGCTGAAGGTTTTGCCATGGTCCTCACAGTCCCCTGACCTAAACTTCATCGAGAATCTGTGCATAGACCTCAAAAGAGCCGTGCATGCAAGACGGCTCAAGAATCTCACAGAACTAGAAGTCTTTTGCAAGGAAGAATGGGCGAAAATCCCCCAAACAAGAATCGAAAGACTCTTAGCTGGCTGCAAACAGCAATTACAAACTGTGTTACTAAGGGGGTGTTACTAAGTACTGCCATGCAGGGTGCCCAAACTTTTGCTTTGGGCTCTTTTCTTTTTTTGTTATTTTGAAATTGTAAAAGATGAAAATAAAAAAGTTTTCTTGCTTAGAATATTAAAGAAATGTGTCATCTTTAACTTTATGCCTTTTGGAAATCAATTTATCTTTTACTTGCTTAGCTATTCACAGTAACAGAAATTTTGACTGGGGTGCCCAGACTTTTATATATATAAAAGACTTTTGCACAGTAACATGTGTACTTATTTTAAAAAAGTTTTTTACTAAAGTGCATTATCATGTTATGATGCAAATGTTATTCGATGATATTCCTTGGAAAATCCTATGGCAAAGTTTTGAAATTCAAAATAAATTTGCTATTAAAGTATATACATGTTACCATATACTACTTTGAGATTCATTTTCTTGCAGGCATTTATAGGAAAATAAAGAAATACAATAGAATTAATGAGGAACTATACATAAACAAAGACTGACAAACAACCAATGTGCAAAAGCAGACAAATTGTACGAATATATATAAATATATAAATAAATAAATAGATAGATAGATACTGAGAATCTATGTTGTAGAGTCCTTGAAAGTGAGTCCATAGGTTGTGAAATCAGTTCAAAGTTCAGAGCTGACGTTCCAGCATGGATAACTTCACTCAAGAAATCCCTTTTCAATCTCTTTAAAATGACATACTGAAAGAAAACCTTAATCATCAATCAACTGGAAGTTTTGCATGCCACTTTCAAAATGTAGGGAGCAGTAAATCTCTCCTGATGCATGAGCCTTTTAGTTCCTGAATGGCCCATTTTGGTTACATAATCAAGTTACCAATGTGTTTGATGAAATAAACGTATTTATTTTTAATAATGAGTGCGCAATTTAAAATTCTGACATTAGTTTAATATTTAGGCCCAAGCCCTGACTCATGCCAGCCCAAAGTCTTCTGTAAGAGGCATGTGAACACATAAAAATCTTCTTACTGAGTCCAGAGTCTATGAAAGATGTATTTAAAACTTAACAATTCTTACCTGGCATGGAACTTAACTTATTGAAATGTTTCTGTTACAATCAAGATTACAAGTGATAGGATTGTGCTTTACTGAGACTCCATGGCAGTGCCCCTGTGTTCCATCAATCTGTATCTTTTCTCTAAAACAATTTAAGAGCCAAACAAAAATCTGATATAAAGCAAAGTATCTCGTTTGCATAACCTCGTTTTGGCCAAAATCTGTGCCTTCCCATGATCTGTATGTAGTGGGTTCAGCACTGATATCACAGAGGCATCAGCGTTAATGACAAACAGGCAGCTTGCTGTCTGCCATTGGTGGACCAAGCATAGAGCTGCCTTTCTCAAATGAGAACTAAATGAACAGAGAATATTACAATGTGTTACTTCAGTACTACAATGATTAGTTGCATTTTAATGCAATTTTATGTATTGATTGATGAATTAAAATTCAATTTTAAAAACAGCACTGTTCAAACTCAAATTTTCTTTCTGTAAACAGCTGAGGTGACTTTCATAAGGACTGTCCTTGTGAATCAGGATGTACGTTATGGGTTCTATCCCAGTTACTGCAATGACGCAGTTCTTGTTGATAGAAAAGACGTTGACTCCTTTTTATTGGGATTGCTCTCAGTAGCAATCATTGACTGACAGTAGTAATGATAACAAAAGTTAAAAAAACACACTATTCTATTGCAGCACTAAGTGTCAGTCATTGGATGATTTCAAGAACCCCTTTAAAACAAGAATTCCTGATTCTGAGATCACTGGCACTGTTCCTAAAGTCAAACTGCTGAAGTCAGGCATTTTTTGTGGCCTGTGTTTATGGGTGGCACATAAAAAAAAGTCCGCCACAAATGGATTTAGTCAATAACAGGTTATTTCTTACAAAATAACCTGTTTTAACTTGCTTTTTTTAACTCATTGAAATTTATTGCATCAGTTTTCATACATGAATTTGGAGGAGGTTCATTGAATGTGTGCATAATATGCATGGAAAAATATTGAAACCTCAGATATAAAGTTACTGCAATGTGCCCATGAACTTTGACAATACAGAGAAAATCTTCTTTAGACATGTATAAAAGAATCGGTTTCTCCATCCTAAGACAATGTGCACTAAAATCTTCCTTGTGCTCTGTCAGAGCAACACCATTTCACATAAAAAGAGACAAAGAGCTAAAGAATTAGTTAATTCTTCAGTGTGTTTTTGTAACTTCATAAGATGTGTACAAGTTGTTCTGACTTTCAAGGAACAAGCAAATTTTAAGACTTTAATGGGGATAAATAAGGGATGATTACTTCAGAAAGTTAATTTTCTAAATGATATCTGTGCACTGATGGTATAATTCATTCAGCTACTCGGTCAAAGGGCCCAGTTGGGATCAGAAAACTGGAAATTGTCAAAGTGGTAGAGGGTATCGGAGGTGCTAACGATGTTAATGAGTTATGATTGGATAAGTGGAGAAAATAGAGTCACAGTAGGAAGAAATAATTTCTGTGGTACAATAACAGGCTGAATCAATTAATCAACTATGACATTCCCACTTGCAGATATTGATGAGTTAGACCACAATACCATAAGACCACAGAAACAGAATTTGGCCATTCAGCCCTTTGAGTCTGATGCACCATCCCATCCTGGCTGATTTTTATCACTCTCAACCCCATTCTCTTGCCTTCTCCCCATAACCTTTGCCATGCTTACTGATCAAGAACCTATCAATCTCCACCTTAAGTGCACCCAATGACTTGTCCTCCACAACCGCCTATGGCAATGAGTTCCACACATTCACCACCCTCTGGCCAAAGAAATTCCTCCTCATCTCCATTCTTCTAGGAAGAGACATCCTTATATTATTATTCCGGGGCTGTGCCCTCTGGTAATAGACAGCTTCAATAGAATAGAATAGTAATAGAAGCACACTCTCTATGTCCACTCCACCGAAGCCTTTCAATATCAATAGGTATCAATGAGATTTTCCCCATCATTCTTCTAAACTCCAGCAAGTACAGGCCCAGAGCCATCAAATGCTCCTCATATATTAATCCTTTCATTTCATTTTGGTTGTAACTCATACCAAAGCATCTTAGCCATAAGAAACTATGATTTTTTTTATTTTAGTGGTTGTTGTCCACATGAAATTCACAAGTCATTTCTTAGTACATACTTCTCATTTCCAGAGATTCATTTGAATGACCCTCTAATGTGAGTCACCTGGCTACACAACTTGGTCAGTGAATTTCCTATTACCTGTACACGTGTAGGCAGGCTATGAATAATGTCTGCTGGATATTCTAGATTGGATCACCTTCCATGATTTTCACAAGAGCTGGCCTTGTGAACCGACTCCTGCGTTAGAATTTCAGCTCAGGTCACAGTAGTGACGTAGGTGCTGTTGCCAAAAAAGGCCATTGACATTGTTTTGCCAGGGTTTGTTCAAAGTCTTGTGATCATTGGCTGCAAACGGAATTGATAACAAGATAACAAACATTTTTGTCCTCTTTATAAACCCCAAGCTCCTGGGAGAAAAATCAAACACCGAACTGAAAGCTTAGAAAAGCTGCAGTAGCTACTGAGGCAATAAAAATGGAGGCTGGCATGGACCTGCTCCACAGCTCTGGCGTGGAGATGGTGCAGTATCTCCAGGTGAACTACAGGGACTCCCAGAGCTGGTTCACTTTCATCTCTGTCGCTGCCGACCTGAGAAACACTTTCTACGTTTTCTTCCCCATCTGGTTCCACCTGTATGAGGCAGTGGGCATCAAACTCATCTGGGTGGCCGTCATCGGAGACTGGCTCAACCTCATCTTTAAATGGTAAGCATTCTCTGAGAAGTCACTTGGAGCTTTTTAAAAGGTTAATTTAAGCCTCATTAACTGAAATTGTTATAATTCACTACAGATGTACAAAATTCTTTGACTCAAATTCAGAAAAATAATATTATAGATCTGCAGTATTTTGTTTTTGGCTTTCTGTCTGCCTAGCTGTGGTGGTGGGCAGACAACTTCAACAACCAGATGACTGCTAGGGTCTCCTCCACATCCTGGTCTTGGGATTGCACCCCAAGACGCTTACCAATGGTTGGCAATCTGATCCCTGCCTAAGATCTTCTTGAGATTCAAACGACTTCTGCAGCTGCTGAAGTGAACGTCATCATTCTGCAGAAGGGGTAGGGTATATCGTGGTTATATTACTACCACCAGCAGCCAGAGTTGTTGGCCAATGATCAAGATGCATGAAGTTGAATCTCATCAGGATAGCTGAGAAATTCAAACTCAAGTATTTATGTAAATCTGAAAATTAGCCCAGGTTTTAGCAAAAGTGAACGTGAAAACATCAGACTAGTACACTGATGTCTTTCGGGGACGGAATTCTGTCATCTTCATCCAGCCTAATTCCAGATGTTACCATGTGTTTGGCTCTTAGCTCAGTTTCAGAGCATTTAGGAATGCATATTAAATGATGACATTGTCATACCTCTCCACGTCCTGTGAATGAAGAAAAATGTAAAGACACAAGGGGGCTCAATACCATTTGGAAATTATTCATATTTACGTCTTTAATCCATGAAGATTTAGAACTAAATTATCAATACTAAAATGAGAATAATTCAGTGATTAATATTTTATGTCATATATTAGAAAATAATTTTTACACATGTTTAGAAGACAAGTTGTTAGTTGAGGGCAAATGTTAAACTGGCATTCAAATCAGACAAGACCAATGTAATTCCCAAATGATATTAGGCCTATCTTCAGACATGCTGGTATAGAAGTGCAAATATTTTCCCTCACCAATCCCCGATGAATTGTCACACTGTGAAGTGCCGAATATTTCAGCAAAACTCTTGGCAGCAGGAAATCTCTGTTGGCCTTCAGCTCACTGGTTGGATTCCAGCTTGGAACTTTTTTATGGATTTCTGGCGTCATCCCTTCCAGACTGATTGACCAATTCAGATTTACACCACACCTGGAGTATTGTGTGCAGTTTTGGTCCCCTAATCTGAGGAAAGACATCTTTGCCATAGAGGGAGTACAAAGAAGGTTCACCAGATTGATTCCTGGGATGGCAGGACTTTCATATGAAGAAAGACTGGATGAACTGGGCTTGTACTCGTTGGAATTTAGAAGATTAAGGGGGGATCTGATTGAAACGTATAAGATCCTAAAGGGATTGGACAGGCTAGATGCAGGAAGATTGTTCCCGATGTTGGGGAAGTCCAGAACGAGGGGCCACAGTTTGAGGATAGAGGGGAAGCCTTTTAGGACCGAGATTAGGAAAAACTTCTTCACACAGAGAGTGGTGAATCTGTGGAATTCTCTGCCACAGGAAACAGTTGAGGCCAGTTCATTGGCTATATTTAAGAGGGAGTTAGATATGGCCCTTGTGGCTACGGCGGTCAGGGGGTATGGAGGGAAGGCTGGGGCGGGGTTCTGAGTTGGATGATCAGCCATGATCATAATAAATGGCGGTGCAGGCTCGAAGGGCCGAAGGGCCTATTCCTGCACCTATTTTCTATGTTTCTATGTTTCTATGTTCTCATGTTTAATTGTGCAGTCTCCTAGTAGGAAAATTAAATAAACAGGAACAAGTACATAAATTTATGCAGACTTTTGGAATATTTCCCAAATTATTAATATTAAGTATTATTCCCACAAAATCATCGGATCTTGGCTACAATATTAGTATATTGTCAACAAAGTCAAATTTAAATTTTAGGATATTGTCTGAAGCCTCATATTTCAGGATATTTTCCACAATAACCTTCATTGGAATAATGCCCATAGTACTAAATTATGGGCTATTCCTCAAATTTTAACCGTATCCCTCTTCTTTCTTTTACAGGTTTTTATTTGGACATAGGCCCTACTGGTGGGTGCATGAGACTACGCTTTACACTAACTCCTCTGTTCCAACACTGCAACAATTTCCTTTAACCTGTGAAACCGGTCCAGGTAAGGATGATTCATGTATTAAACTAATCTCAATATAGGCAAATATTGTATTAAACTGCCCCAAGAAGATGTAATTAAGTTTAAAACTGGTCCAGGAATAGGCAATTCATACTTTAAGCTGTTCTAGTATATGTAACTCCTGCATTAAACTTGTTAAGATAGAAACAATTCAAGTATTAAGCTGGTCCAGATTCTAGAAATTCATATTCTGGAAACATGCTAAAAACATGTTATTTTGTTTTCGTTATTTAGAACCATAGAACCATAGAAACTACAGCACAGAAACAGGCCCTTTGGCCCTTCTTGGCTGTGCCAAATCATTTTCTGCCTAGTCCCACTGACCTGCACACGGACCATATCCCTCCATACACCTCCCATCCATGTATCTGTCCAATTTATTCTTAAATGTTAAAAAAGAACCCGCATTTACCACCTCGTCTGGCAGCTCATTCCATATTCCCACCACTCCCTGTGTGAAGAAGCCCCCTCTAATGTTCCCTTTAAACTTTTCCCCCCTCACCCTTAACCCATGTCCTCTGGTTTTTTTCTCCCCTTGCCTCAGTGGAAAAAGCCTGCTTGCATTCACTCTATCTATACACATCATAATTTTATATACCTCTATCAAATCTCTCCTCATTCTTCTACGCTCCAGGGAATAAAGTCCTCACCTATTCAACCTTTCTCTGTAACTGAGTTTCTCAAGTCCCGGCAACATCCTTGTAAACCTTCTCTGCACTCTTTCAACTTTATTTATATCCTTCCTGTAATTTGGTGACCAAAACTGAACACAATACTCCAGATTCGGCCTCACCAATGCCTTATACAACCTCATCATAACATTCCAGCTCTTATACTCAATACTTCGATTAATAAAGGCCAATGTACCAAAAGCTCTCTTTACGACCCTATCTACCTGTGACGACACTTTTAGGGAATTTTGTATCTGTATTCCCAGATCCCTCTGTTCCACTGCACTCCTCAGTGCCCTACCATTAACCCTGTATGTTCTACCTTGGTTTGTCCTTCCAACGTGTAATACCTCACACTTGTCAGTATTAAACTCCATCTGCCATTTTTCAGCCCATTTTTCCAGCTGGTCCAAGTCCCTCTGCAGGCTATGAAAACCTTCCTCACTGTCTACTACACCTCCAATCTTTGTATCATCAGCAAACTTGCTGATCCAATTTACCACATTATCATCCAGATCATTGGTATAGATGACAAATAACAATGGACCCAGCACTGATCCCTGTGGCACACCACTAGTCACAGGCCTCCACTCAGAGAAGCAATTCTCTACCACCACTCTCTGGCTTCTTCCATCGAGCCAATGTCTAATCCAATTTACCACCTCTCCATGTATACCTAGCGACTGAATTTTCCTAACTAACCCCCCATGCGGGACCTTTTCAGTGTTCAATGCCATTTCTTCAGTAATCAATGTGAATCATTTTTCAAATACCAATATCAGCAAGTTAAATAACATGTTATTTTCAGTATTTTTTTACTTTGAGCTAAAAGAGACTGCCCATAATGTATTAAATCTGTTAACTACCTAATTGAAGATGAATATGAATACTTCCCTCACATCCATTATAAGAATAAGTTCATTCTAGATTAAATTGCAAAGCATTTAACAATGAGGGCTAAAGAAAATCTAGCTGGCAGCATCTAAAATTATTATTTCAAATTTTATTAACATCAGCTTAAAAATTCATAGATGAATTTATGCAAAATTGTATTAAAAAAGAATTGAAGTTATCAACACTTGCACTTTTTATTTTCTACTACAAAGTGCTGAGTCAGAAGGGTTCATTTTCCATTCATATATATTTCATTAGTTTTCAAAATAATAAATGCAAACCCTAAAGTGAAAATGGTTGTGAACTGTTATTTATATAGACTAAAAGTGTTCAGAAACATTGAATGTAAGACAACAGAAAACCGAGTCTCTGAATAATGTTTTTGACAGGAAGTCCATCTGGTCATGCAATGGGTTCATCTGGTGTCTGGTATGTGATGATCACTGCATTCCTGACCTTTGGATTACAGAAGAAGTTCACAGGCTTCCAAAAATGGTAAAGCTTCATGATATTAAATCTACATAAAAGTATGTGTGTCTATATTGAAGAGATTGCACTGGGTGTGCAGTATTTTATATAGATCCTGACATATAAAATGTAGTTCTATATGGGAGCTTGGATGTAGGTGAGCATATACACACTATATGTTAATCTTACAGCTGTGAATGCATAAAGATTTATGATGATTAAAATCAACATTTGCACATTTATCACATTGATTCTCATCTGAACTATTTATATATAGACATCATCTATTCGTTGTTCCATTTTGTCTCCAAGTTTCTTGCATGATACTTACAACAGATCTTACACCAGGTGCACATTATGGTTTGCTTTGCAGTGATCCTGGCTTTCCTGGACTTGGGGATGTAGCCATGGGCGTGTGATCTTTTTCTCAGTTATTGAGCAAAAAGCCAGCATTATGGCTTTATGCTGGGATAACATCAGTGAAGTAACTGTGCTAAATTTCGAAAATGCACTTAGGTTGATGAAAAATGCTGGATCTTACCATTTCATATTAGTAAACACCGACCAGCTTTTATTAAGAAATTTCCTATGGCCATTATAAAATTGAGATAAGTAACATTACAACTTGGGTTGTGTGTTACGTCTCAACATACAGTTCCTCCAATAACATCAAATTAGTTTAATTTACTGTGGTGATCAATAAAAATAATTGCAGATGAATGGCTATTAGAAGCCTGTGGATGATATACTATTTCTTCCCTTCCCTTTCAATGTTTCATTGTAATGGGTTTCTATTTTGATTAACTCAACGAGAATAATATTCCTTTTTTCCAGGTGTCTCCATGTTCTGCTGTGGGGTGTATTTTGCATGATCCAGATCTGTGTTTGCACATCCAGGGTCTTTCTAGCTGCTCACTTCCCACACCAGGTTTTCACAGGAGTTATTTCAGGTTAGATTGCTTTCTTTCATTTGAAAATATAACTGAGCAATGCCATTAACAATGCCATAATTTAACTTACGATATCTTGAACTTCAGCATCCAATTGATGAAAGTTATAGTTGTTTTAGTGTGCTTAAATCCAAGGCCTTTTGTGTCATTTGTTGATTCCATATAGTTAAAAATGGGTGAATAAACTAAAATAACTATGATTTACATTTCATATCACTAAATTTGGGCTTTATGATTGATACATATTTGTACAATACATATTAATTGTCATTAGTAATATATTTTTGATGAAATAATAATTGTGAATTTCTGTACACAGGAGTGGCTGTAGCTGAGGCGTTTGGCCGGATTAATGCAATCTACAATGCAAGCCTTAAGAAGTATCTGCAGATCACTCTCTTCCTGTTCTCCTTTGCTCTGGGTTTCTACCTGCTGTTGAAAGTGCTGGGAGTCGACCTGCTGTGGTCAGTGGAGAAAGCCCAGAGATGGTGTGCCCGAGCCGAGTGGGTCCACATTGACACCACTCCCTTCGCTGGGCTGGTCAGGAACATGGGAGCCTTGTTTGGACTGGGATTGGCTCTGAACTCATCCATTTACACCGAGAGCTGCAGGGGGAAGAGAGGCCAGCAGTTCTCCTTCAGATTCATCTGCATTGTGGCCTCGTTGATCACCCTGCACCTGTTTGACTCGGTGAAGCCTCCAACGCAGAGGGAATTCCTGTTTTATTTCCTGTCCTTCTGCAAAAGTGCCACGGTGCCTCTGGCAGCTGCAGCTTTTGTCCCGTTTTGTGTGTCACAGGTTGTACACAGACAGGAGGAGAAGGAACTATAAGTGTTTTGCAAAGTTTGTAAAAATGTTATGATTTCATTGCACTGTTAGGTGTTTATAACATTGGAACTATGCTCAATGCTCCTCAGCATCTGGATAGAGAAAAGCAGAAGCAAGAAAGGGGAAGGGAGAGAATAGGTGAAGATGTGTTACTTTGAGAAAGTAGAAAGACAGACAGATTGAGTATGCAAATAGTAGAGGGAAATAGTGTGAAATGGAGAAACCAGAAGGGCAGACAAATAGGGAAAGAGTGAGAGACATTATTAATTAGGACAGACAGAAAAGAGGCAGGCAGAAAGAGAGCAAGAAACTGTTAAAACAGCAAAAATGTAGATAAACTGGGATATAAAGATAAAGATTGTCAGGAAAGTAGGCAGCATGAAACAGAGAGAGAACAGAGAGGTTTTCATATCAGTGTTTCATACCAACTCACTTTCCAGATGCTGATGAACATTCAAGTTTTATCTTCTCAGTTTTTTTCTACTTCTACTTCAGATTTTTTAGCATTTGTTTTTTTTACTGGTTTCAAGATATTATCCTGCATTGTGTTGTTTTCTTGATTTTAGGATGCAAAAATATAAAAGTAAGCAGAGAATCTTCTTTAACTTCGGAAAGTTTAATTTTTTTGTGGTTAAAGTTTCTTCACATGGTAGTTCACTGACCTAATTTACTACAGTAGATAATTTTATCTGTTCTGCATTATATCATAAGCCAGGTATGTTCTTCCCTCTTAAACTAGTATCTTGTAAAGCTGAGCTATGGTGTTCTTACTGATAGTCTAATGATATAGCTGCATGGGATCAGCAGGTCTCTCTGTTTGCCCTGTATCTTGCAAATAACATTAGTTCCTGACTTGTACACAGAGTAATAAGAAAAGGTACAACAGTGTGCTGGTCTAGAGTTAAGTTAAAGACTATAAAATGGTACTGTGAACCAAATTAAAATCAGAGTACATTGTGCATACGGCTGTCAACCAATGAATTAGATACAAGCTTTCTTTAGGTTGTCAGCAAAATGTGGATGAATACAGGCTTTCTATCTGTTATAAAGATTCCTTATGCTGTATGTTAATACTTTGGATGTTCTCTTTGCATTCTCTTGTATTTTAATTCCATTCATCCAACGCAAAGGCACTGAACCTAGACTACGATGACCACATAAGCTGCTAACTGCAGCTCTTTCAACGTTACTCTATGATCGGTTGTCTGGGTGCCATTCTACCACTATGATGGTGCTGATCCATGCAATCTTCTATTGTACAGAGTTCCATGGCAAGTTTGAGCCAGAACTTCACCCGCAACAAGCAAGTCCTATGTCAATCTTTGCCTTCTATTTGTTATACTTGTATAAAAGGCTCAGGGCACTT
This sequence comes from Mobula hypostoma, assembly GCF_963921235.1. Classification (NCBI taxonomy): domain Eukaryota; kingdom Metazoa; phylum Chordata; class Chondrichthyes; order Myliobatiformes; family Myliobatidae; genus Mobula; species Mobula hypostoma. The sequence goes on from NC_086128.1 coordinate 37,114,283, forward strand.
TCTTTGCAAAAGAAGTTTCAAATTATATGTGAATTAATTTAATTCTAATAAAGTCACAGAATGATATTTGTATTCAGATTGGAAGTCACCTGTGTTATTATGCCTATTACCTCTAGCTGTAGATTTATACAGACATAAAGACATACTGCACAGAAAAAGGTGCTTCAGTGCATTGAGTTCATTATAACCATGAGGTCTTACATTATCCCACACACTTTATTCTCCCCATGTTCCCATGAACTCCGTTCAGATTCCACCACCCACTTACACACAACAGGCAGGGGGTGAAATTAACAGTGACTGATTAACCTAGCAACCCATACTATTTTGGGGTGTGGGAGGACACCAGAGCACTTGGAAGAAACCTACGTAGTCAAAGAGAGAGTGTGAAAACACCACATCGACAGCACTGGATGCCACACACTCAAAGTACAGCAAACTAAAAAAAATACGATAATCATAATTTGTATCATGGTCACAAAAAGATAAACACAAACAGATTCCAGTCTTCCAGCCACTCTTCTCCTGAACAGACCTAATCTAACTTTATAACTTTTGTTTTTAATGAATATTTAAGTATTGCTATACGTCAGAAGTCAGGAAATCATAGGGATACACATGCTTTTCAGCTCACCAAGTCCATTGCAGCCATCAAACACCCACTTTTACATAATCCGACACAAATCTCACATTCTCCCACACTACCATTAATTAGCCCAGATTTTGCCACTCATCTAGACACTAGGGCCCATCCACAATGGCCAATTAACCAAGCAATTGGCAATCAGAGCGTCCAGGGGAACCACACGTTCACAAGGAGAACACGCAAATTCCACACTGACAGCACCGGAGGTCAGGAATGAACCCAGAGTGCTTAAACTGTAAAACAGTTCCACAACTGTGCTGACCCTTACAAACAGAATGACATCCACTCTACAAATTTTTATGTGTCAAGATATTGTGGCACATCTGAAAGGAATCCCTCCATAATTTTACACATCAAAGACAGGAAATATCAGTATGTTGAGACTAAGTTGAGTTTGTTGAGCGTCACAGTAGTGTAGCGATTAATGTAATGCTTTACAGCACTAGTGATTGGAAGATCCGGGTTCCATTCCTGACGGCCTCTGTAAATTTAATGGAGTACATTCTCCATATAACAGCATAGATTTCCTCTGGGTGCTCTGGTTTTCTCCCACATTCCAGACATATACAGGTTAGGGTTAATAAATTGTGGGCATGCTATGTTAGCACCAGAAGCATGGCGCCACATCGTCGGAGTGTGTTGGTTGTTGACGCAAATGATGGATTTCACTATATGTTTCAATGTACATATGACAGATAAAGCTAATCTTTAAATGCCCAAATACCCACGGGACTCTTGAAACTCTCCCTTGTAAAGAATCACATTTTAATCTCAAATCTGTTCAATTAACACCTTCAAATTTCCTGAGAACATCTACTTTCTGTTCAAATAATTTTCTATAGACAAAATCTATACACTTAATATGAACTAAGGCATGGTCTCATTTAGGCCAGAGATAAAATTAGATGTGTCTGAGCACATTCCAACTTCAATGTGATTAATACGTTCCTGTTTAGACTAGGACAGAAGAATTTACTTCTTCAAAGGAAGCAGTAAGATATTTATGGATGTTTCACAATCACCATTGTCACGAGGAGTTTTCGTTCTAGAAATGTTTTAAATAACTGAATTTTAACGCCTTAGTTACAATTGCAGAATTTGAGCTCATGTCTACATGCGTAAGGCCTATTAAAATTGCATATGCCAGTAATCCAACCATTATGCTACCTGTCCAGTTGGTCTACTGACATCAGATTATTATGCCAAATAAGTTTATGGCATTAAAGATTGGGTTTCGGATAAGATAACGTTTTGGACCTCAGTAGCACAAAAGACCCCAAGGTTTTGGCCAACGTTCTGATGTAAGATCATCATTATAATCATTAGTTGTTCATCTCTCCATAAATGCTGCTTGACCTGCTGAGTATTCCAAGCAACATCTGTTTTTATTCCAGATGTCCAATATTTGCTTTTTAATTAATTCTCTATCTCGACATTAGTTCATCCCTGGCTGATATATCTACCAGCTTAAACCTTGAAAATAGACCCAATGTTCACTTTATGAAAACAATGAGCACCATAATTCCACTAACAATCTGAATCCATTAATAACCCTGATCAACGAGAATGAGCCTGGGGATAATATATGAGGAGTGTTTGATGACTCTGGGCCTGTACTGACTGAAATGTATTGAATATTGAAAGGCCTAGGTAGTGTGGATGCTTCCAATAGTGGGCAGTCTAGGACTAGATGACACAGCGTCAGAACACAAGAAAGCCTCTTTAGAACAGAGATGAGGAGGAATTTCTTTAAAAGGTGGTGAATTTATGGAATTCATTGCCACAGACAACTATGGAGGCCAAGTCATTGGGTATATTTATTTATTGAGATACAGCTTGGAATAGGCCCTTCCAACCTTTCAAGCCGTGCCGCCCGCCCAACAATCCCCCAATTTAATCCTAGCCTAATAACGGGACAATTTACAATGACCAATTAACCTACCAACCAGTACACCTTTGGCTTGTGGGAGGAAACTGGAGCACCCAGAGGAAACTCATGCGGTCACAGTGAAAAACGCACAAACTCCTTACGTTCATGTGAAGCAGATCACTGGCTTCAAGGTTAAGGAAAGGAAGGTCATGGGCTGCCTGGATAAGGCCAACGAGTTGAACTTGTTTATCAACATATTCAGCATGGGACCTCCTGCTGTTCCCTCCCCAACTTGCCCAAACCACACATCCGCCCTCTTGAAGCCTTTTTCCTTCACCCCTCCCTCCCCTCTGGTGAGTTCTTGTGTTCTAAACTCCCCCCCACCTCCCAACTTTGGAGTATCCTGCCTCCATGGGGATGACCACTTTCCCCACCTGACTGTGACTGCAGGTCAGGTTAGGAGACAGCTGGAGAGACTATATCAAGGCAAGGCTGCTGGGCTAGACAGTATCAGCCACAGGGTGTTGAAGGCCTGTGTGAGCCAGCTGTCTGGTATTTTGCAGCATCTTTGCAATCTGAGTCTGAGTCAGGAAAAGATACCGGTGCTATGGAAGACTTCCTGCTTGTTTCCTGTACCCAAGAAGGCAACTCCATCTGAACTTAATGACTACAGACCAATTGCCCTCACATCTCATGTGATGAAGGTGTGGGAGAGGCTGGTCCTGACTTTACTTGGGCCACAGGTGAGATTTTCATTGGACCCTCTACAGTTTGCCTACCAGCCTCATGTGGGAGTGGATGATGCCATCATCTACCTGTAGCAGAGAGCTCACTCCCACCTGGATGATGCTGGTGGCATTGTGAGAATCACATTTTTTGATCTCTCTAGTGCCTTCAATACAATCCAGCCACTTCTTCTGAGTAAGAAGCTGCAAAGGATGGGTGTAGACAAATCTACTATCTCCTGGATTACTGACTACCTGACATACAGACCCCAGTTTGTACGGCTGGGTGGTTCTCTGTCTGAGATGGTGGTAAGTGGCTCTGGAGCCCCACAAGGGACTGTCCTGTCTCCGTTTCTAATCACACGGTACACCTCAGATTTTCAGTACAAATCTGAGTCTTGTCACTTGCAGAAGTTCTCTGATGACTGCAGTGGTTGGGTGTATCAGAGGTGGGCAGGAGTTGGAGTACAGAGGACCGGTGGACAAGTTTGTGGAGTGGTGCAGGAGGAAACAGCTGCTCCTGAATGTGGCCAAAACCAGGGAGGTGGTGATTGATTTTAGGAGGAAGAGGACCGTGACGAGTCCTGTATACATTCTGGGAGAAGAAGTCGCAGTGGTGGAGGAGTATAAATACTTGGGTGTTCACCTCCACAACAGGCTTGACTGGAAAACCAACACCAAGGCTGTTTACAAGAAGGGGATGAGCAGACTCTATTTTCTAAGGAAGCTGAGATCCTTCATTGTGTGCAACAGGACGTTGGATATCTTTTACCAGTCTGTTGTCGTGAGTGCAGTTATCTTTGCTGCTTTATGTTAGGGGAGCAGCATCGGTGCTGGTGATGCAAAAAGACTAAATAAACTCAACAGAAAGGCTGGATCCGTCCTTGGCTACAACCCGGACTCTTTTGAGTTAGTGGTGGAGAGGAGGTCAGTAAACAAACTGTTATCCATTACGGACAATCTGGCACATCCTCTCCATGACCTACTGAATAAGCAGCGGAGCACCCTTTCAAACAGGATCATTCAGCTCCGCTGTCACAAGGATCGTTACAGAAAACCTTTCCTACCAAATGCAATAAGCATATACAACAGTTCATCTCTGTGTGACAGGTGAACACATATCATCGTACAATAGTCTCTGCTTTATTATTTCATACATTATCGCACATTGGTAAATTGTTATTGTGTATATTATTATTCTGTACTTTATTATCAGTTAAGTCTGCACACTGCTAAGTGTGTTTTTAAATGTTGCTGCTGTAACGATAGAATTTCCCATGGAATCAATAAAGTATTTATTAACTATTATTATTATTATTATTATTACAGGCAGTGGCAGGAATTGAACCTGGGTTGCTTCTACTGTGAAGTGTTGTGCTAACCACTATGCTACTGTGCTGCCTGAAGTGGATGTTGATAGATTCTTGGTTCGTAAGGGTGTCAAAGGTTACAGGGAGAAGGCAGGAGAACGGGCCGAAGAGGGTAATAAAGCAGCCATGGTTGAAAGGTGGAGCATATTCATTAGGCCAAGTAGCCTAATTCTGCTCCTCTATCTTATTGTCTAATTGTCAAAACATAATTTGTAATGGTCATTTTATCAGGGCTCAGATGCACTTTGTATTAGATAAATTTATTGGATCTAGAACAACCTAAAGCTGCCTTTCATTTTTTAAGTATTGCTTCCACGTGTACGTCATGAACTATTATTGGACTGAGAATGTGTGAGGTTCCCTACCCATCACAAAAGCCTAACTTTCTTTTTTTTGTGTGTGTGCCATACTCTGCCAGAGCCTTGGTGACCAGTTTTTCAAGTGGTTGTCTTGGAGGAAAGATTCTGTGAGTGGTCCCCCACGTCCTTCTCACAGCACAGTTTTTTTTACGAGGCCGAGTTGCGAGCTCAACCCTCAACCCGGCACGGATGGAAAGTGTGCCCGGGAGCAGCCCGACTGGATTCGAACTCGGGAACCTTCACTCCGGAGTCCGGCGCTGATATTGCTGCGCCACCAGCTGGCCCCTGATTTGCTTACCATATGGAAATCTCAATTTAGTTAATGAAATTGCTGTGTCATAAATTATTACCTGTGTTGAAGGCATTCAATAAGTTAATAACCCTGAGTAATGTGAAGTTAACGTTCTGACTTGTAACATGTTTATCTGCAGAGTTCAATGTTCAATAAGGTGCTCTTTTGAGCTTCCACAGGTCACACGCTAAACAAAGCTACACCGTTGAAAAATATAAAGAAGGGTTTTCTGAAAACGTTCAAGTTAATTTATCATGTGTACGTCGGAACATGCAGTGAAACGTGTCGTTTGCGTTAACAACCAACACATGCAAAAGTGTGCTGGGGGCAGCCCGCAAGTGTCGCCACATAGAATGCCCACCATGCCCGGCAGAACAACACAGAACACAACAAGTGACAAAACAACAACCGCAAAACAAGCCCCTTCCTCCCCCAACTTCCCCCCACCCACTCACAAACACAGTCCTCCAACACCAGGGCTTTCCGTCTTCTTCAGCTTCAGGCGGGCTTACTGATTAGGTTAAAGGACCAAGGCTGGGAAATCCAATAGTATGGATATGATTAATTTGAGTGGGACGCAACAAATGATAATTTCCTTGGTTAAACAGCACAGATCTGGAAATTTAATTGGCTGTTCTCAGTCATCCACAAAAAGTGTGCTTCTGCATTGGACTGCACATAATAATGCAGCACTCACTTATAACTTCGCCTCATAGACCTGTCCTTAGGTGTTCTCAGCCCAAAGAGGATTTAGGGCATTGGTTCCTCTGCTGCAAAATTACCTAAAAGGGGCCTCTCTGAACAGGTCCGAGTCCTACATTAGGAAATCCACCCAGGATGGTTCCCTTTAATTGATATACTAACTTGCTCTCCCACTAGCATTGACCCTTACTTTTAACCTCCAGGATCACAATCTTCACCCAAACTGAATCACTTTATCCTCAGGTTCCAAACTCTCAAACTCTAGACCTGCTACCCACCACCAACTGAGCCCTAGCTCACTCACTTCCATCCGAAGCAACGATCGGCCCCTGATTAAACCACCAATCTCCCTCAGCTCGACATAAATTGTAGGCCCCACAAGTGGTAAACAGCTGCAAATGGTGAACAGTTGCTCCAGACCAGCATATCATTTCTAATGTCTGGCCTCTCTTTCTAGAGGTTCTCCATACCTGCCCGTGGCATCTCATCTGGTTGCCAATGCTGCTTTCCACCACAGCTTTAATTCCTTGCTCAGTGTATGACTAATTAAGTAATGCTCAACACTTGAGAACTTATTGCTACTAAATTCTCAAGAAGCCATGATCAAAACCTGCTCGCAGTGCCATATGCTGTAATGGTCTATGTTCCATTGATAGCGACAGATACATTAGAGACATTTAAAAGACTCTTAGATAGGCACAGGGATGATAGAAAAATGGAGGGCTATGTGGCAGTGAAGGGTTAGATTGGTCTTAGAGTAGGTTAAAATGTTGGCATAATATTGTGGGTTGAGTCACCTGTACTGTGCTGTAATGTTCTATGTTCTTACAATGATTGTTTCTGTGCTGTGGCACAATAGGTTAATGTGCTTCTGTAGTAAATAACTGAGTTATGGATCATTGTTCTGATGAAGAATCATTGACCTGAAATGTACATTCTGTTTTTTCTCTTCACAAATGCTGCCTGAGCTGCTGAGTATCCCTAGCACTAATTGCTTTTACTTATTAAAGAAGATTAGATTAAAATAACACACGGGGTTAGGAGAATAACAATGTATTTTGTACTTGATTTCTAAAAGATGCTGCTTCAGGATTTTTCAACCATTTAATCCAATGTCCTCAAGAGGTTCAAACATTGCCATTTTAAAATAGAAAATAAGTAAACTCTTCTATTCAAAACAAGTTAAAGGAGATTAACAAGGAATTTACATTACTGATTAGTGTATTGTCAGTTGTGGGAAGTTACCAGAGTCCATTGTTAGGGACAGAAGTTTCCAATTCTGCGTGAGCATTGGCTACGAATCACACATTGCAATGCATCTGCAGATTCGGTTCCAAATAAACCTGGATCTGGCACTAGCAATTAAAGCCAGATTTCTCTCCGAGGTAATTAAACATTTGGTCAGAAATGGGATAATCAAGAAAGGGGAATGGGGGTGTAAAGGGTGATTTGTCTCGTAGAAGCCTAGTTATTTGTCAGGGTAACAATGTGGGGGGATCTAGACCGGTAATTCTCTGGATTTACAGAAAGCATTTGACAAAATTCCACACAAGAGGTCATGAAATTGGAGGCAGCCTACCAGTATGAAAGTGGAGTTGTTAGGGGTGTAGGAGATTTGGGGACAGCTGTCCCAGCCACACTCTAGCCTGCCCTTTTGCAACTGCACAACCAGTCTCATTCCTTCCATGGTGCCTACATACCTGGCTCCATTCCCACTGTGTTCCAGTCACATTCTGGGCTTTATTCACAGCCATGCCCCATCCACACACACCTCGCCCTGCTCTATGTTCCCATGGTCCCCTGGCTGCCTAGCAGCAGCCATCTTGAATTGGGTTCAAGAACAGAAAAATATGCATTTGCACAGGACAACAGCCCACCGCTATCTGACTATGGTTATTGTGAGCACAGGACTTTTTTTAACTAGGCACCATAGAACTCCTACTTGCCTATGTATAATGGCATTTCTCTTTTGTTCTATTTATTTATTTTTCCAACAGTAATTTTTTATGTCTTGCATTGTTGCCACAAAACTAACAAATTTCAAGACATACGTCAGTGATAACAAAATTGATTCTGATTCTGATAGTAGTTTCATGAATATTTGGCAGAATTGAGTTAGGTTTTTGTGGAGTACAATAAACATTACGAGTCTGAAAATATGGCACAGTTTGTCGTTTTAGTCAGGGCACCAGTGTTAGGAATTAAGTACATACAGGTCCATCCTGTTAAAAAAAACAGGAGGTGTACTAACCTTACTTTGCTGTATTTAATTTAACCACTGTCCCTAACATTGGTAATAACCAGTCACACATTTCAATCCAAGAGTGAATTTCTTCACCCTGCACAGCTAATCACTGCCACACAGCTCTTAACATTTAGTCACCTGTTATATTTAATCTTCTTTTCAAAATTTATTTCAATTTGAATTTACAGTAGTTCCACTCCACACCTTCATATTGGAGAATTAGCTTAATAAAATGTACAGAAAAGGACAATCAGCAGATGTCCCTGACCATGTGGTAGAATTTTGGACTTGGCATATATTTAATTATACAAATCCATCGATCATTGATATGACCTGAACCAAACTCACTGAATGCTACTCACGGGACTTGTATATTTTTGTACAGATTCAGTTTATCTTTTGTTTTGTGCCTTGTCAGCGCAAAACATTAAAAAGTTTATGTTTGTAAGAGGTTGGAAGTTACTCATTAAAATGCTGCCCTTTGCTTTTTGCCCCACTTACCATGTCATTAATTAAACAAACTCTGGTTTCTCTTTGAACTCTTCAAAGATCGTCAGTAAGAGCACAATTAATGGGAATAGGATTAGCCCATATGGACTCTTAACTCTACTGCTCCATTCAATAAGACCGATGGTTAATTCATACCTCATCCATCACCCTGTCCTATTCATAATTCCCTTCACTTTCTTGGTGAAAAAGATTATAACAGTTTCAGGTTTTAATAGCAAAGAGCTGTAAGTTCTGAAGATCTGGAATAAGAACAGAAAAATATGGTGTTTAGTTAGGGCAGGGTGGAATATTCTCCATCTCCGGTGGTGTTCAGGGCTTCCTTCATCATGTCAGCAGCTTCCACTCGGTTTTCACTACCGTCACACATGCAAGTTCCGGGTGGAGACTCAGGAATACTGTTGCACTCAGATGTAGGAGGATTCTTCATTGCTGTTTCCATAACGGTTTTGTTTAACCAGTCAGGGTTGTTAGCCCTGAGCTGAATTTGAGGATCAGTGGACCACTCTTAGTCTGGCCTCTACCCTTTGACCTTTTTGGCATTGGTGGCCCTACCAAGAGCCAAAGCGTAAAGACCTGACTCCAGCCAACATAGCTCTCCGGGTCACTGAGGCATGCAAGCCTCCAAACCCCAACAAGGCTGTGGTCCTCTTGGTGGTCAGCAGCATCTGTGGGGAGAGAAACACAGTTAACACTTCATGTCCTTAAAATCCTTTGTTAAATGTTAATTTTCCAGGGATATTGCTTGGCTTGGGGCTATTTCCAGCATTTTCTATTTTTCTTTCAGGTTTTAGCATACCTTAAGATTGACTATCCAAACCCTTTTAGAGAGAGAATTCTATAGCAGCCCTCCAAGCAGAGAAATTTCATTCTTAAATTGCTCAAGTAGTATCTGGAAACCTCCCGCCAGGATATAATCCCATTCTACTGCATCATTCAATGTGATTAATTCTTTAGCCTAATGTCGGTGGTGGGGAAACTGCTGGAGTCAGTTATCAAAGATGTGATAACAGCACATTTGGAAAGCGGTGAAATCATCGGACCAAGTCAGCATGGATTTGTGAAAGGAAAATCATGTCTGACGAATCTCATAGAATTTTTTGAGGATGTAACTAGTAGAGTGGATAGGGGAGAACCAGTGGATGTGGTATATTTGGATTTTCAAAAGGCTTTTGACAAGGTCCCACACAGGAGATTAGTGTGCAAACTTAAAGCACACGGTATTGGGGGTAAGGTATTGATGTGGATGGAGAATTGGTTAGCAGACAGGAAGCAAAGAGTGGGAATAAACGGGACCTTTTCAGAATGGCAGGCGGTGACTAGTGGGGTACCGCAAGGCTCAGTGCTGGGACCCCAGTTGTTTACAATATATATTAATGACTTGGATGAGGGAATTAAATGCAGCGTCTCCAAGTTTGCGGATGACACGAAGCTGGGTGGCAGTGTTAGCAGTGAGGAGGATGCTAAGAGGATGCAGGGTGACTTGGATAGGTTGGGTGAGTGGGCAAACTCATGGCAGATGCAATTTAATGTGGATAAATGTGAAGTTATCCACTTTGGTGGCAAAAATAGGAAAACAGATTATTATCTGAATGGTGGTCGATTAGGAAAAGGGGAGGTGCAACGAGACCTGGGTGTCATTATACACCAGTCATTGAAAGTGGGCATGCAGGTACAGCAGGCGGTGAAAAAGGCAAATGGTATGCTGGCATTTATAGCGAGAGGATTCGAGTACAGGAGCAGGGAGGTACTACTGCAGTCGTACAAGGCCTTGGTGAGACCACACCTGGAGTATTGTGTGCAGTTTTGGTCCCCTAATCTGAGGAAAGACATCTTTGCCATAGAGGGAGTACAAAGAAGGTTCACCAGATTGATTCCTGGGATGGCAGGACTTTCATATGAAGAAAGACTGGATGAACTGGGCTTGTACTCGTTGGAATTTAGAAGATTGAGGGGGGATCTGATTGAAACGTATAAGATCCTAAAGGGATTGGACAGGCTGGATGCAGGAAGATTGTTCTTGATGTTGGGGAAGTCCAGAACGAGGGGTCACAGTTTGAGGATAGAGGGGAAGCCTTTTAGGACCGAGATTAGGAAAAACTTCTTCACACAGAGAGTGGTGAATCTGTGGAATTCTCTGCCACAGGAAACAGTTGAGGCCAGTTCATTGGCTATATTTAAGAGGGAGTTAGATATGGCCCTTGTGGCTACGGGGGTCAGGGGGTATGGAGGGAAGGCTGGGGCGGGGTTCTGAGTTGGATGATCAGCCATGATCATAATAAATGGCGGTGCAGGCTCGAAGGGCCGAATGGCCTACTCCTGCACCTATTTTCTATGTTTCTATGTTAACAAATTTACATTTGTGCATTAATAATGAGAGAAGAGCGCTGTCAGATAATTTTTCTTTTATGTTGCAAATATGTGTTGATGGTATCCAATATACTTAAAACAGGAAGATTTAAGGTGCAGAATGGGAGAATAGTGATGGCAGTAGAAGTCAGAGCAGGGAGCAGCAAAAAGGATACTGAACAGCAATTATTGCAACATGTACTCAGCTCAATAGTCCAAGATCATAGCGGATATGGAAGAACAAACTGCAAAGGAAGGCTAGGGTTAGATACTAGTCAAACCAGTATCAGAGGCAGGTTTGACATACTAGTGTTGAGAATGCATAGCAACCTCCTGTGTTGTATTACTGAGGTCCCAACAAAAGGTGTTTTACCATATGCTTTCAATGCTGACATACCGTAGAACTTCACACCTATAAACACTGGCACTGAAAATTTGACCTATTAGATGGATCTGTATCCCTATTTGGAACCAGATCAGGAAGTGTTGTTTATTTGCTTTGGGAAGGAGCGCATCCAATTAATGTAATTGTTTTATCACACTAAATTTTGCAAAGATGCATTTCGATCCCATTAAGCACACTGGAAAAAGGATTTTCAAAAAGATTCTGTCACTTCAGGCTAACTGGAACATCACCATGCTAATCAATTACAATCACTGTTATTCTAAAACATGCTAATTTTATTTAGATTAGCCAGAAGTTTAATTTTTTTTTAGAATGCCATTAAAATATCATTAGAACTTCCTTCCATAATGGGAAGGAAGGCGCCAGGATGGTGGGGAAATAGCGTGCCTTTGTGAAAATAGGAAACCTGACCTCAGCCAAGCAGACTTCCAGAGTTCCAGTTTAACTCCATGGTTGAGGGGTCAGAAGCATATCTCCATTTACAGTCAGGGAATTAATTGCAGCATTCAAAGTCTGGCCTCCTGATATTTTGTCAGTGATCGGGATTAAATTGTTGCAAGGTTTGGGAAACCTGGCAGCTGAAGGGAATCAGGAACTGTCATTAACTGTCATTGAAACTCTTACCAGGTGAGGCAGAGGAGGTTTGTCCCCCTTGAGCGCCCCTCTCCACCTAACAAGGCTAGCTTCCTTGTCAGGTAGCTAGGAGTACCAACAAGGTACTCCTAGCCAACCCACCTTCTTCACCATGATCTTTCTTCCCTCTAGCCCCGTCAGATTCACTGTGTTCTAATCCAAACCCATGGTTGCTCTCCAGCAAGCCCCCACCCACAGTCAGAGTCCAGCCCATAATCAAAGCTCACCACAAGATCGAGCCCATCCCATGATCTCTCTCAACTTAATAGATTAGTGAATACTGTCCCAGGTGGCTCCCAGCTACAGACTTCTTCACAGGATCTCCTGCCAGTCAATTTTCAGTCTACTGGGTTAGAAACAGAATGAATAACTCTGATATGGTCTCACTATTGAACCCAACAGGATTCTCAGCAGTTTGAGACTCCCTATCACTAACAGATTCCTTCCCTGAAAATCCAAAAGACTGCAGACACTGGAAATCTGAAATAAAGGCAGAAAATTCTAGAAATACTTGGCCCGTCAAGCAGCATTTGTAGAAAAAAAAAACTAAGTTAACGTTTCAGATCAAAGAACCTGACTCAGTTTTGACGAAGGGTCTTCAACATGGAAAGTTAAATGTGATTTTCTTTCCACAGATACTGCCTAATCTTTAGGTGGTGAATCTGTGGAATTCAGTGCCACAGGTGGCAATGGAGGCCAGGTCATTGGGTATATTTAATATGAGGTTCTTCATTAGTAAGGGCATCAAAGGTTATGGGGAGAAAGCAGAAGAGTGGGTTTGAGAGGAAAACTAAACAAGCCATGATGGAATGGCAGAGCAGACACGGTGGATGAATGGCCTAATTCTGCTCCTGTGCCTTATGGTCTTATGATCCGTCAAGTGTTTCAAACAGTTACTTCTTTCATTTCACAAACCTTCCCTGTCTTCCTGAAAATATTGGGACTGCAATATTAATAATTAGTAATAGTTGTAAACTGGGGTGGGTTCATTATCTTGATAAAAGCTGAGCAGAGTTTATTTCGCAAACAGCCTGATTTTGCTGTCATTGGGGCATTACATGTTTCTGACTAATCAGTGCTGTAGAATCAATCAATAGGTATACCGTTTTGAGGATAAACATTATAAATTGTATCATGCTTGTACTCTTGGGAAGAGGGATGATGAAATATTACCTGTGTCAATACTCTCAACAGGAGCAATAGAAAAGAATCCTGCAGGCAATTTTCCTGTGTTCCAGAGAGCCCACATGAGCCCAACCCTGAATCCTATGAGACCATTCTGCCCGACGACATTCAGTTGGACAATGAGAAACTTGTTGAGAAGCCACTGCAGGTGATCGCTGGCTCTTAGTCTCCGAATGGCTCTGGAAGCTCCAACCTGCCTCCAGTGCTGGCCAGCCTCATGGACAGCCTGATGGTGAAGGCACATCAGGCTGGCTCCTATTCCAACTCCAGTGTTAACGTCCGGGAGCTGCTCACCTCCATCACGAGCAACCAAAATCTCGTCGAGAAGTTGGTCAGAGTTTTCAGATAAAAACATTCAGTTTGGCCACAGGATGTTCTCACTTTTTGGTTTACATATTATTCTCTAGCAATGATACAAACACTCAATGTGCTTATTGGCATGGGTTTAAAATTGATTTGCAGTTACTAAAAGATGCAACATTCTTCATACCAGTATTGCCACATCACTCAGTGAATTATTGAGATAAATTCATATTTTTTTCGGTGACTCACACATTGCATTAGGGTAGGACATTGAGAAATCAATTAGTCTCCGATGTCCCAGGTGCGACAAAGAGTAAAACCAGCCCTACAACCAGCTTAGCTGAGAGAAGCTGAACTTAAGTCTACCTGAGGCATGCCAGTTTGAAAGAGAGGTGACCCCAGGGTTTCAATGCAATGTTCTTGATGGAAGCTACAAGGTAAAACAATATTAAATTGCCGAACAAAGAGTAACAACTATGGAGAAAGTGCAGTGCAGGTAAACTATAAGGTACAAGATCAAAATGAGCTAGATTGTGAGGTCAAGAGTCCAACTTACTGTACTGGGAACCATTTAATAGTCTTATAGCAGTGTGGTAGAAGCTGTCTTTGAGCCTGGTAGCACAAGGCTTCAGGTTTTTGTATCTTCTACCTGATGGGACAGGGAGAAGAGAGAGTGTCCAGGTTGGGTGGGGGTCTTTGATTATGTTGGCTACTTTACTGAGGCAGCAAGAAGAGTAGACATAGAGGGGAGGCTGGTTTCTGTGATGTGCTGTGCTATGTACACAGCTCTCTGCAGTTTCTTGCAGTCACGCACAGAGCAATTCTCGGGCCAAGATGTTATGTGTCCAGATAGGATGCTTCAAATTGCACTGTCCCTTTAGCAACAATAACATTAGTTCATAAATCAATAAATGTTTTGGTTAAATTTATCTGAAAAACTTTCAAATATATTTATACATTTGTTCTGAATGTTAAACCACATAATTTTAAGGCTTATATTATTGAAACTGACTGCGTCAGAATCAGGTTTAACATCACTGGCATACGTCATGAAATTTGTCTTTGTGGCAGCAGTACAATGCAATACATAATAATAGGAAAAAATGTGGATTACAGTATATATATATATATAATAGTTAAATTAAATAAGTAGTCCAAAAATAGAAATAAAAAAGTAGTGAGGCAGTGTTCATGGATTCAATGTCCATTTAGGAATCTGTTGGCAGAGGGGAAGAAGCTGTACCTGAATCATTGAGTGTGTGCCTTCAGGCTCCTGTACCTCCTTCCTGATGGTAACAATGAGAACAAGGCATGCCCTAGGTGATTGTGGTCCTTAATGATGGATGCCTCCTTTTTGAGGCGTCGCTCCTTGAAAATGTCCTGGATACTACGGAAAATTCCCAAACAATAGGACAATATTGTATTGCAGGACTATTTGTGGTTACTGCTTTCACTTCTTGTATGAGCCTCTAAATTATTTGTTCACTGTTTTAATACTAGATTCTACAAAACTTTCTACCAGCTCAGGCAGGTTTATTATATTGTGAAATTTTAATGCCGCCGTTATTCAAAAATAACAATGATGAAGGGTCTCCACCCACAATGTTGACTGTTCATCTTCTTACATAGATGTTGCTTGACTTGCTGAGTTCCTCCTGCATTTTGTGTGTATTGCTCAAGTTTTCCAGCATCTGCAAAGTCTCTCATGTTTATAATAGGTTATAGACCACTGCTCATTCTGTACCTGTCTCCCCATTGTAACTCTGCCCATCATAATTCTATTGATTTATTAAATAATTACAAGGGAATTAACTCATTATTATAGTGATGTCCGATATGATGCTTCATGTTTATTTAAACATTATGTTATAATTATACCAGTATGATTCAAGAAGGATGTACTAAAGATATTTTGATCTTTTCCATTTCATGAATGTGAAGCATTCAAAAAAAACCTCCACAAGTACATTACCTGTTCTTTGGGGTTTCCACCTCAAATTTAAATGTAAATCTTTTAGCATCTTTACTATCTTTGATGAAAACAGTAAATGCCAAACTTCAAAAAGTTGAACTCAATAAAACTCTTTCACATTCCCATTCCTAACTGATTTTCACCAGGGATACGGTGCATTCTTAGAAACGGTGTACATTAGATAATTTACATTATTTCAGGTTGTAGTTAAACCTTCATTTGTGTGTGATTGCTGAGTGGAAAATATGATCACATAAAAAGAAGCATTACTTTTCTGTTATGGGATGTGGATGGGAACAACACCTTATATTCCGTCTGGGTAGCCTCCAACCTGATGGCATGAACATCGACTTCTCTAACTTCCGCTAATGCCCCACCTCCCCCTCGTACCCCATCTGTTACTCATTTTTATGCACACATTCTTTCTCTCACTCTTCTTTTTCTCCCTCTGTCCCTCTGAATATCCCCCTTGCCCCCCCTTGTCTTTCTCCCTGGGCTTCCTGTCCCATGATCCTCTCATATCCCCTTTTGCCTATCACCTGTCCAACTCTTGGCTCCATCCCTCCCCCTCCTGTCTTCTCCTATCATTTTGGATCTCCCCCTCCCCCTCCAACTTTCAAATCCCTTACTCACTCTTCCTTCAGTTAGTCCTGACGAAGGGTCTCGGCCTGAAACGTCGACTGTACCTCTTCCTACAGATGCTGCTTGGCCTGCTGCGTTCACCAGCAACTTTTATGTGTGTTGCATTACTTTTCTGTAGCCATATTCTCCTTAGAACAAGAAAGCTGAGACACCTGACATGCTTCCTTTCCGAGGTGGCCTTCCATTACATTTTAACCTGATGTTGGCTTTGGCTATCTTCATCTGGTGGAAAACTGTTTTTCTTAAAACTCTGTCCATCAGTTCCTTCGGTAATTTCTCTCCTCTCCTAGTCATTATTAGAAATTAGTTGTTACATATGCACAGAAGTCCATAATATTGAATCTGGGTTCTGATCTGACCTGATTCAGGATAATTACAACTGAAGTCTAATGGCTTTATTCTGTCTTCTGCAATATAACTGTGATTATAACTTCATCCACTTATTTAATTCTAGAGAAAGATTAAAGAAAAAAAATTAAGATAACCATGCAAAATTCTATCCAGTCAATTGAATTCTTACATAAGCGTGTTACTTAAAACCCATTGACATTTCACTGATTAGGTACAATGAACTATTTTCTCATGCTCAGCTCTTCTTATCATGTACAGATTGTTTATTTGAAAATCATGGACTTCAGTACATGGAGTTAATGTGTGACTTGCAAAAAATGTGCAGGTCATAATGCACTGAGGGAAGGATCTATACGAACCTGCTAGACTTCACTTATTCATTTCTCACGGTAAACTGAATCTAACATTGGCATAGATCTTTACAGAAACTTTTCTAGTGTTTGTAAACTTACCACTAGTGCCACATTCACCAATCATACATTCTGCTCAGAGGCACAATCACTTTCTTCCAAATGAACAACCCCTCTAACGCTATCATCATCCTTGTAGAGTCACCTTACCAAACCCACATAGAGGCAGCTCACCAATCTTCATTCTATACTGCCTACTCTTGTTTTCAGGATCTTTGTTAACCACAATCGTACTTATAGAACATAGAGCATTACAGCTCAGTACACGCCCTTTGACCCACAATTTAACAAACTCCAAGGTCAATCTAACTCTTCCCTCCTACATAACCTTCCATTTTTCTGTCATCCACATGCCTATAATTTGCAGGATTATTCTAATTTCTCTTCTGAGACAAAGGAACAATATCAATTATTTGCCAGTGCTCTAGCGACCTCACCTTTGGCTAGAGAGGACGCAAAGATCATGGTCAAGGCCCCAGCAATCTCTTCTCAGATTATGAGTGGCATAGATAGACAAACTAGCATCTTTCTCTCAGCATCAAAGTTTCTTATACCAGACAGCATGCATTTAAGGTGAGGTGGGATAAGTTCAAAGGGGATGTGTGGGGCAAGTATTTTTTACACAGTGGTGAGTACCTAGAAAGAGCTGCCTGGTGTGGTAGGGGAGGCAAATCTGATAGTGGTGCTTCAGAGGCTGTTAGATAGGCACATGAATGTGTAGAGAATGGGGGGGATATGGACATTGTGTAGGCAAAAAGGACTCATTTAGTTTAATTAGATTGACAAACCATGGTGGGCCAAGGGACCTGTTTCTGTGCTGTATTGTGACAACAGTCAACTGAGGTCTGATATTCTGACTTTAATTGAAAAAGGTTATGAGTAACAATGGTAGGTATCTGTATGTCTGCTGTCGAAGCTTTTTTTCTGCCTGTCCCTCCATCTCCCTTTATGATAACATTGGGGTCTTTCTCGTGCATCCACTCTTGTTTATATCAACAGTTCTTTATAACACATCATTTCTTTCCATCTCTCTCGCCTCTCCTGTTAAAGAGCTGCTGCTTTATTTATTCATTTCTGGGCTGTGGACGTTTAGTACATCTCTAATTGCGAAGCCATTAGCGAGCTACTTTCTTAACCAGTGTCAATGAAGGGTCTCAGCCTGAAACGTTGACTGTTTATTCCTCTCCATAGATGCCGCCTGACCTGCTGAGTTCCTCCAGCATTTTGTGTGTTGCTCTGGATTTTCAACATCTACAGAATCTCTTGTGTCTCTTAACCATTGCAGTCCTTGTGTTTGTTGTACCATTAGATTGGGAACTTTAGGATTGAGACCCATTAGATTCAGGTTTATTATCACTATTTTGTGAAATTTGTTGTTTTGTGGCAGCAGTACAGTGGAAACATAAAAATTACTATAAGCTAATAAATAAATAAATAAACAAATGGATAGATAGGTAGAAGGTACAAAAGAGGAATAGCAAGATAGTGTCCATAAGCTCATGGTCGATTCAGAAATCTGACAGCAGAGAGGAAGAAGCTATTCCTAAAGCATTGACTTCATGTCTTCAGGCTCCTGTTTGATGGTAGTAATAAGAGGCTATGTCCTGGATAGTGAGGGACCTTAATGATGAATGCAGCCTTCTTGAGTCACTACCTTTTGAAGATGAAGAATCCATTTTATAAGAACAACAATGGTTCACCATTTCAGGATAATGTATTTTGAATTTCTATTCATTCTGATTTGATCAGGTCTCCTTTGGAAGACCAACACAATTAGTTTCAGTGTTAATGTGCAGTTCATACTGTAAGTAGCTCAGGAATCTCTTGCAAGCTGGAAGAGAACTTCTTTTTACCCTTATTGGTTAAGCTTGGATTCGATAAGGTTCGTATCTGAGTCATAGTCCCAGGTAACAAAGTGGTTAAATCTGTCTGTCTAGTTCATTAACAGAACATAGGTCTGATTTTTCAAATGTCTAACATAGATTCAGCCCTATACCCAGACAATATTTCTCTACCAATAGACTGCTAAGCTATTTGTTTTAGCCAAATCCAAAATGCACTCTCTGATTCCTGTTCAACTCAGTACTGAGCTTTGAATACCAGATCCTAAACCTCACTAATACCTCATACTTCTACTGATGCCTTATTTTGTGTCTATTTCCACATCTCCTGTCCACATCTGCTGAAACACCTGTCAGCTGTTTTAAATATGTAGCTCTTCCAAATGCCCTTCTGATATTTTCACACCCCCCACCTTTTCAAAATGCCTCCATCCACATCCTGTCCCCTGCACCATTATCTCCATTGTCTTCAATGCTTTCCATTCGAAATACTCAACTTCACTTACACATTGGTCATGGCTTTGCTCTACCCAATCCCCGCACAATCTTAAACTCAAGAAATTTTGCAGATGTAGGAAATCCGGAGCAGCACACACAAAATGCTGGAGAAACTCAGCAGGTTAGGTAGCATCGACGGAGAGGCATAAACAGTCATTTCGGCCCAAGACCCTTCATCAGGACTGATCGTTTTAACCCTACCATGACTGCATGGTCCATTCTTTCTTCTCTATTAAGTGTTGGCACGTGGCCAAGTAGCTAAGGCGTTGGTCTAGTGATCTGAAGGTCACTAGTTCGAGCCTCAGCTGAGTTGTGTCCTTGAGCAAGGCACCTAACCACACATTGCTCTGCGACGACACTGGTGCCAAGCTGTATGGGTCCTAATGCCCTTCCCTTGGACAACATCGGTGTCGTCGAGAGGGGAGACTTGCAGCATGGGCAACTGCCGGTCTTCCATACAACCTTGCCCAGGCCTGCGCCCTGGAAACCTTCCAAGGCGCAAATCCATGGTCTCATGAGATTAACGGATGCCTGTATTATGTATGGATCAATGTGTTTTCCCAGTTAAATTTGCTACAAGGCAATGTGTTGTTAACAATTCAATCTGCCTGTCAGTCACCACCGCTACAATTGTAACCACCACCCCTCCCCCCCCCAGCAACCACTTCACCTGGCAGTTCATTCCAGATTCTCATTCCATATTTTAAAAAGAATATTAGCCAGGACACTGGGGATAACCCCTCACACATTGAAAAAGTGCCAAGAGCTCTTTTACACTCCTAAATTTTAGGCACCTCCTGATTGGTTAAGGGCCTTGCTGAAGGACACAACACGTAGCACTGAGTGTCTATTCATGGTCTTCTGCTGCTGTAGCCCATCCACTTCAAGGTTCAACATGTTGTGCACCACTGTTGTAAAGTGTGGTTATTTGAGTTACTGTCACCTTGAACCCATCTGGTTATTCTCTTCTGACCTCTCTCATTAACAAGGCATTTTCACTCACTGGATGGTTTTTGTTTCTCATACCATTCTCTGTTAACTCGAGACTGTTGTGTGTCAAAATCCCAGGAGATCAGCAGTTTCTGAGATACTCAAACCACCCGAAATGGTGCCAGCAATCATTCCACAATCAAAGTCACTTAGATCGCATTTCTTCCCCATTTTGATGTTTGTTCTGAACAACAACTGACTCTCTTGACCATTTGTCCATGCTCTTATGCATTGAATTGTGCCACATGATTGGCTGATTAGATATTTGCATTACCAAGCAGGTGTACCTAATAAAGTGGCCACTAAGTGAAAATCAACCTGAGAAATCAGACAGGGCTTCAATTTAGCATCTTATCTGCAAGGTGCAATAATTGACAGTGTAATAGTCCCTTTGACCAGAATTCACAAACTCAGTGAACCCTAACCATGACAGTAATGCCAGTTGCACTCAGAACACTGAAGGGTTCAATCTTTAACTGAAGGAAGTGATTTGTCAGGAGAAGTACAATTGGCACCACTTACACTTGGCTTATTTCCAGGCCTCTGCCAAGACCAGTTACAACTGGCCATCAAATGGTATGTGGCAGCAGCCCAAGTTAACTGTGTCTGCACTTCAGTTATTCTTTCTTTCTGTTAAGCAGCCAACTCTCTCTCGTGGTCCAGCCTCTGATGCTTAAGATGTGTTCAGTAGCTTGGCAGGTGATAATTCGAGAGTGTGAATTCAAAGCAAGCCAGATGTGGTGACAATTGTTAACCTGGTAACCTAGTTAGCCTACCTTTAGGCCTTGGGAACAAACATCATCTTAAATTTCATAACAGCAGCTGAGAAGTTCAAGCTCCACTATTTTTTTAAACCTTAAAATCATAGAAATTTAATGAAATAGGAGCCCACTTAAGACTCAGAGAGTATTTTTATTTGTCACATGTACATCGAAACATACAGTGGGATGTGTCTTTTGTGTTAATGACCTACACCGTCCAATTAGAGACAGGCATTAAAGCAATTAAACCCACATAAATATGAATGAAAAAAGATCTGAAAATTATTTTACAGAATATCAAATGTCAATGGCTTGTTCTCAACTGTTCTCAGGATGAGGGCACCATCCCAAACTGAATGGCTTGTGACACCATTTCGGAAGACAGTTAGCATTCGGTCACGTTGGTGTGTGTCTGCAGCGAGGCCGATGTTGGAAATGCAGGCGGGGAGTTGTTGCTGGGGTCTTTGCGCAGGAGGCTGGTGTTGGGAGTGTGAAGAAGGCTGGCTTTGGGGCTGTCTGTGGGGGGGATATATGCTGGAGGGAGTTACTCTTGGGGATGTGTATGGTGTGTCAGCGTTGGAGAGTGTGTGGGGGTAGAGACTGGGGGGTGTCGTTGTGGAAGACTTCATGAGGGGTTGGTGAGTTGGAGCCGGAAGGTGTGCAGGGTATTGGTGGGGGTGTGTACAGGAGGGAGTTGCAGGTGTCTATGATGGGTTGGGGTTGGGGGAGAGTGTAGCACTTGGTGTTGTCATCGTGCAGTGGGTTGATGCTGATGCATGTTTGGGTTTATACACGGGAGCTTGTTGCTGAATGTAATTATTGGGGGGAGGTGCATAAGAAGCTGGGGTTGATCTTGTGTACAGTGATTGGTGTTAGAAATCATGTGTGGAGCCTTGTGGCTGGGCATTTCCCTGATGGCTGGTGTTGAGTTTGTTTGGGGCTCAGTTGTAGGGGTTACCTAGTGTTGGGTTTGTGTGGGGTTGGTGTTAGGGTGGGTCTGGTGTTGGGGGTTTCTCTGAGGGATGAGTGTGCAGAAGGTGCATGGGGACCAGGGGTACTTTGGGGTTGTGCAGAGGGGCACTAGAGTTGTGGGTGTGCAGAGGCTAAGCTTGTCTGGAGAAATATGGAGCAGGTCCTTTGCCCCACGATGTCTGGGCTGCAACACTGCCAAATCAAACTAATCTCTTCTGCCTGAACATGATCCATATCGCTCCATTCTCCCCAAAGCCTCGTAAATACCACTATCAAATCTGCTTCCAATATACCATGTATTTATGAATTTCTGATATACCAATTAAATATATTTCTACCTATTTGCTACTTAGGCTGCAAAAAAAAGTCAGAAAACTTTTCCAATGAGATATACTGAAGTTTGGTACAGAGTCCAATGTCTACGGTGACTGGAGACCAAGGCTGCTGATTAAGCCTGTTATTAATTTGTGGTCCTCGTGCAAATGTTATTCATTAACCCAGCCAAATAGTACCTTTTTATATTTGTGTTTTCTTGTGTTTTTTAAATGTCAATAGCAAGGTCAGTAAAGGTTTCAAAACCACTGCCATGCAGTCATCAATAAGTTAAACAAGACCACTTTTCCTTCTTTCAGTTCCCACAAACTTGGGTTGTTTTCTCTAGAGCACCAGAGACTGAGGGGGGACCTGATGATGGTTTATAAGATTATGAGAGACATAGACAGAGTGGACAGACTGTACCTTTTTCCCTGGATTGAAATATCTAATACCACTGGGCATGAAGTTAAGGTACTATTTATTTATTGAGACACAACGCGGAATAGGCTCTTCCAGCCCTTCGAGCCACATCGCCCAGCAATCTCCCAGTCTAATCCGACCCCAATCACCGGACAATTTGCAGTGACCAATTAACCTGCCAACCCGTACATCTTTGGACTGTGGGAGGAAACCAGAGCACCCGGAGGAAACCCTCGTGGTCATGGGGAGAACATACAAAGTCCTTATTGGCAGCGGCAGGAATTGAACCCAATGCAAAGCATTGTGCTGACTGCTACATTACCTTGTTACATTACTTCTTTATGCTCTCAGTCATTGGTGAGAGGGGGCCATTTCTATGGCGATTACGAGGGGCCAGTTTTTTACTCCACTCTTCATGGATCTCAAAAGATCTCTGCCTAGTATTAGAAAAACAATATAAAAACACACAAACATTATTTTGATCCATACATCCATTGCCAGGACAGTTATCTGCAGCTTGCTAATGTGAAATGCTCAATAACCGCCTGCCCAACACATGTCATTATCATTGTGACAGATATGAAGCTTGAAGATAAATATGAGCATATTATGAACTTTTACTTCCTCAAGGATTGATTTTCATGTTTGGACAACTTGCTTGCACGTATATGAAAATAAATAAAGTTTTTTATAGATGCAATGACATGCTAAACCAACAGCTTAAATGCTTTGTACTTTTCTTCCAAAATTCCATCAGTTTACCTCAAAGGGAGTAACTTTCAAGAGCAGAGTAAAACTGCATGATAATCTTCCTAAGCAAGCACAAATGTTCTTCCATTCATGTCAAAAACTGTAATTCTCCAAGAAACTGAATAGTATGCACTGGTAAACAACAGGAATTCTGCAGGTGTTGGAAATTCAAGCAACACACATCAAAGTTGCTGGTGAACACAGCAGGCCAGGCAGCATCTCTAGGAAGAGGTGCAGTCGACGTTTCAGGCCGAGGCCCTTCGTCAGGACGAACTGAAGGAAGAGTTAGTAAGGGATTTGAAAGTGGGAGATGGAGATCCAAAATGATAGGAGAAGACAGGAGGGGGAGGGATGGAGCCAAGAGCTGGACAGGTGATTGGCAAAAGGGATATGAGAGGATCATGGGACAGGAGGCCCAGGGAGAAAGAAAAGGGGGAGGGGGGTGGAAACCCAGAGGATGGGCAAGGGGTATAGTGAGAGGGACTGAGGGAGAAAAAGGAGAGTGAGAGAAAGAATGTGTGTATATAAATAAATAACAGATGGGGTACGAGGGGGAGGTGGGGCATTAGCAGAAGTTTGAGAAGTCAATGTTCATGCCATCAGGTTGGAGGCTACGCAGACGAAATATAAGGTGTTGTTCCTCCAACCTGAGTGTGGCTTCATCTTTACAGTAGAGGAGGCCATGGATAGACATGTCAGAATGGGAATGGGACGTGGAATTAAAATGTGTGGCCACTGGGAGATCCTACTTTCTCTGGCAGACAGAGCGTAGGTGTTCAGCGAAACAATCTCCCAGTCTGCGTCGGGTTTCGCCAATATATAGACGGCCACATTGGGAGCACCGGACGCAGTATATCATCCCAGCCGACTCACAGGTGAAGTGTCCCCTCACCTGGAAGGACTGTCTGGGGCCCTGAATGGTGGTAAGGGAGGAAGTGTAAGGGCATGTGTAGCACTTGTTCCGCTTACAAGGATAAGTGCCAGGAGGGAGATCGGTGGGGAGGGATGGGGGGGGGCACAAATGGACAAGGGAGTCGCGTAGGGAGCGATATTCCTGCGGAAAGCAGGGGGGGGGGAGGGAAAGATGTGCTTAGTGGTGGGATCCCGTTGGAGGTGGCGGAAGTTACGGAGAATTATATGTTGGACCCGGAGGCTGATGGGGTGGTAGGTGAGGACAAGGGGAACCCTATTCCTAGTGGTGTGACGGGAGGATGGAGTGAGAGCAGATGTGCGTGAAATGGGGGAGATGCGTTTGAGAGCAGAGTTGATGGTGGAGGAGGGGAAGCCCCTTTCCTTAAAAAAGGAGGACATCTCCCTCGTCCTGGAATGAAAACCCTCATCCTGAGAGCAGATGCGGCGGAGACGGAGGAATTGCGAGAAGGGGATGGCATTTTTGCAAGAGATAGGGTGAGAAGAGGAATAGTCCAGATAGCTGTGAGAGTCAGTAGGCTTATAGTAGACATCAGTAGATAAGCTGTCTCCAGAGATAGAGACAGAAAGATCTAGAAGGGGGAGGGAGGTGTCGGAAATGGACCAGGTAAACTTGAGGGCAGGGTGAAAGTTGGAGGCAAAGTTAATAAAGTCAATGAGCTCAGCATGCGTGCAGGAAGCAGCGCCAATGCAGTCGTTGATGTAGCGAAGGAAAAGTGGGGGACAGATAGCAGAATAGGCACGGAACATAGATTGTTCCACAAAGCCAACAAAAAGGCAGGCATAGCTCGGACCCATACGGGTGCCCATAGCTACACCTTTAGTTTGGAGGAAGTGGGAGGAGCCAAAGGAGAAATTATTAAGAGTAAGGACTAATTCCGCTAGACGGAGCAGAGTGGTGGTAGAGGGGAACTGTATCAGTATGCACTGGTATATTTTTTAATCACTTTCATATTACTCGCAGCTGAGCCAGATTGCAAATAGTCATTTAGTTGCATTGCATTTGCATCACCTGGTAAAAACACAATAAATGCTTATAAATAAGTGGAAACATCAATTATATTCCACAATGCTGCTTAATTGCACTCATTTATGGAACAATTCAGACCTCTGATTAGTCAAAATGAGTTTTAATTAAGAGTTAAATTGCAATCTAACGAATAAAAGTTCTCAATCAACCACCCTGACATTATTAGTCCTTTGCTAACTGAAGAGCAAGGTATGTTGGACATCTGAAATGCTCTGATGCAGTATTGAAATGTTGATTGATTCCCATCCACATATGCTGTCTGACCTCCTGGATATTTCCGCTTTTTCTATTTTTTTTATCGATAGTTCCTCTTTCACATTCCTTGATCAATTGAGCTGGGTGATTACTTGTTCTGAAACTCTGTGGTATGAAGGGTTGATGCCCCAAAACATTTGTCTCCGGCTGGGTCCGAATAAGAATTCAAATATATTCCCAATACATTTTTTTCACAATCCCCTCAATCAGAAACATAATGTCAATGAGCAAAGATTAGTTTTGAAAAATAAGATTATTTCATCTCAGAGAAATTATAGGAAATAAGATAATGGAGTCATCGTTGAGTGAGATTCATCTGGGTCTGTCTGCAGATACAGTACACCCATATATGAGCTTAAGGTGAACAGAGACATAACACAGCTAGACCCAAAGCACCTCACAAGTGGTGCTGCAAACTTTTCAAGTTTTCTAGTGACCAGGTTAACTGAGAACATGTCCAACAAGCAATGACTGAGAAAATTAGCTGTTGACAGAAAGGTAAATAGAGGTTCTTAAAGTCAGAGTGTATTGTCATATGCAATCACAAGACAACATCAATTATGCATGTTTTTGTTGTCTTAATTAAATAGGTTTAAGTTCAATTTTAGTTTATTAACTTTTAAATCTTAAAAAATAATTTAAAATTATTTGTCATTTAACTCAGATGGCAGCTTAGACAGCTGGTGAACCTGTTGGGGAAGCCTTACCAGCTATAAATTCCCGCTGAGCTGCACAGCACTGCCTGGGGCCTCACCCTTGAGCTGGTGACTGGGCTCGAGAGGAAGACCAGTCCACAATGCAAGGAAACGCATGGTCATGCCCACAGGCAACTGGTGACTTTTGGGCTGAGGAAAATTTGACCCCATAAAAATCCTTAAAATCTTAAGTATTCAAAAGTTGACACGTGTTTAATTCTTGTACTTTGTTTCTGTATTTCAAATGTCCAGAATTTACTATATTCTTAAAGATTTCAATACTCCTTCCTCAGTAACTACCAATGTAGTAGATCACTGCAAGAATTAAAGGCTTGATAGAGGCCTCCCAACAGCTGTGAGATGCAAACCTCAGCACTATCATACACCGCTCCAGAGAATCTCTGTGGGTTTACTGTGCATGCACTTTCTGCATGCTTACAGTATGGTCACTAGATGCTGTGTCATCTGTTACACAATAGGAGACTGGCTCACCAAGTCCAACTTGTCCAATTACAAACAGTGAATGATTACACAGGAAATCCTGATACAATTGAAGCCCTTTACCATGTGATACCACATTTTACAGATTTCTGTGCTCCATATCAGTGTCTCACTTAAATATTGCAATTGGAATTGACCTTGGTTTGTTTTTGTTAAATGTACCAAGATACAGTGAAAAGCCTGATCATACAGGTCAAACCATTGAGTTAGAAAAACAATAACAGTGCAGAACAAAGTTCAAAAGCAACTGAGAAAGTGCAGTGCAGGTAAACAATAAAATGCAAGTTTGTAACCAGGTAGATTGAGAGGCCAAGAGCCCATCCTATCGTACAAGAGGTCTGTTGAATAGTCTTAAAAGCTGAACTCGAGGCTGGTGGTACGTGCTTTCAGGTTGTTGTACCATCTGCATGACTGGTGACAAGTGGTGTTCCACAGGGGTCAGTGTTAGGACCACTTCTTTCCACACTATATGCTAATGACTTAGATGACATAACTGATGGCTTTGTAGCCAAATTTGCAGACGATGTGAAGAGAGGTGTTGCAGCAGGTTTTGTTGAGGAAGCAGGGAGTCTTCAGAAAGCTTGGGAGAAATGGGCAGTGGCAGATGGAATATATTGTAGGGAAGCATATGTTCATGCACTTTGGTAGAAGGAATAAAGGTGCAGAAACTTCAAAAACTCTGAGATGCAAAGGCCATTGGGAGTCTTTGTGCAGGATTCCCTAAAGGTTAACTTGCAGGTTGAGTCAGTGATAAGGATGGCAAACACAATGTTAGCAACATGATTCTCTTTACATTCTCACTGCATGACGATCACAATATGATCTTCCACTCTAATATAATCTTTCAGAAATCTAGAGGTGTCACAGAGGTGTAGCAGTTAGCACGATGTCATTACAATTCAGGGCATCAGAGTTTGAACATTCTCCCCATGACTGCATGGGTTTCCTCCGGGTGCTCCAGTTTCCTCTCACAGTCCAAAGAGGTACCGGTTGTCCATTGATTAGGCTTGAACAGCGCAGCTCAAAGGGCTGGAGGGGCCTATTCCGCACTGTATCTCAATAAGTAAATAAATAAATCCTAAGGTTAAATTCTAATATTTGTGAAGAAACATTTTTCTCAAACAGGTAAAGGCAACTAGTTCAAAGTTCAAAGTTCAAAGTTCCTGGTTGCCACTGTAATGTGGGAGAGCAGGTTCGAGGATCCAATGAGTGAAACCGGAGACACAGATTTAAAAATGAGTGTGTGAGGTATTTATTTAAGAAATGAACATTAAAATACTAAATTGGGCATCTAGCTCAACAAGTGTTCATCTAAGCTACCCGAAACCACTTCACTATACATTCAGTTACCCTTCAAATGAACAGATACTCTGCTAAACCTCCCTGATTTATTAAACCCAAGAAGTAAGCATGCTACTTAACTAAACAAACCGCGGAGGTGGGGGGTGTTTATGTCTGCAGTGCTCTTTGTCAGTGGTCCTTCAGGACTGATCACGAATTCAGCCTGAAGATGGGCAGAAAAGGAAGAGGGCGAACCCTCCGCACGTGCCATCCTTTATACCCCCCGAGTTCCCCGGAACTGCAGATGGGCTCCAATGCGCCCATAAGTCAACCATAGGAAAAGAGCGTTGCAAGCTTTAAACAGACCAATCTGCGTGCTGGAAGTGGCTTTTGATCAGAATGAACTACGCCCTCAAGAGGACAACTGCGGCTTGTTGGGACCCCATGACTTCATAGGGCCTTTGTCACCATCATTCTACATGTAAGATTCGAAACCCAAAGCCTTGCATGATTATGTCTGGACTCTCTTAGTATTACTGTAGTACTTTGAAAATTGGCAATGTCCTTTATTGGCATGATGCTTCACCTTGCCTTCACAAAAATATGTTATTTTTATACAGTTTCCCAGTTAAATTTCACAAAGTGCACTTGTTCTACTTCAATACTCAAAGTGTCACACCCTGCTCAGAGTTTAATCAAACAAAAACTCCTGAGGGTAGGAAAAGAATGCCGGACAGTCATTAGTCCGATTAATGGTGTCACAAGGAAGGGAAGTGACAATGGTTAGTGGAAGAACTCCAGAGATCGGAGCAAAGAGCATTGAAGTCATTTTCATTCAACTGGGGCTAAATCAAGTGAAGAATGCACAAAATCTCAGAAATGGAGGTACGTAGTGCTCTGAAAGAACTGTAAGATATACAGAGTTGTGAAGATCCAAATCTGTGTGGGAATTTCAAAATGAGGATGAGAACTCTAAGAATACAAGAGTTGGTGGGTTAGGACCCAAAGACTGTCAACAAGCAGAAGATGGAATCAGGTTTTCATTAGGGTACGGAGAGCAAAGGTATAATGTTTATGAAGTTAAGAGTTAATCAAGCATAGGGGTAATTGAGTATTGTGGTTACAAAAACATCAACAACAATTTCAGTAACAGCTGGGCTGAATTAAGGGAACAAGTAACATTAAGGGAATGTCAAACACTAGTGAGCACAGTCTTAAGGTGAGAGGGGGAATGTTTAAAGGAGATCTGAGGCATTTTGTTTATACACAGAGTGGTAGGTGCCTGGGAAGTGGTGGAAGCAGATACAATGGCAACGTTTAAGGGGCATTTAGGAAAGCACAAGAACAAACCTGGCATGGAGGGATGTAGACCATGTGCGGGGAGATTGGATTGGCATGGACCTTGTGGGCCAAGGAGAAGATTCCTGTACTGTTCCATGTTCTATATGGAAACGTAAGTTCTGTGATGAAGAGGAAATGGATCTGATCAGCTCAGAGGAAAATGAGAAACGAACTTCAAACAACACACATCAAAGTTGCTGGTGAACGCAGCAGGCCAGGCAGCATCTCTAGGAAGAGGTACAGTCGACGTTTCAGGCCAAGACCCTTCGTCAGGACTAACTTCAAACAATTGGTTTAGCCTTCCTCAATCCCATTCTCCTGCTTTCTCCCTGTAACCCTCAACTCCCTTATCAATCAGTAACATATCAATCTCTGCTTTAAATACACCCAATGGCTTGACCTCCACATCCCTCTGTGGTAATGAATTCCACAGGTTCACCACCTTCGGGCAGAAGTAATTCCTTCTTATCACAATTCTAAGGGGACGCCTTTTCTGCCTGGTTCTGCTCGCTGCTCCGCGGCGTTTACTCTGCGCTGCACTGCGGCCGTGGCCGGCTCCAGCTGCAGTGATGCCAGCCTTCGTGTCTTTCATAAAACTTCCGTTCTGAATGCTATTTGCTTACTTTTATTGTTTGCACGATTTTTTTTCTCTCTACACACTGGGTGTTTGAGAGTCTTTTTTTTAACTAGTCCTTTTGGGCTTCTTTGTTCTGTGGCTGCCTGAAAGGAGATGAATCTCAAGATTGTATATAGTATATGTACTTTGATAATAAATGTACTTTGAACTTTTCTTCTGATCCTGTGCCCTCTGATCCTAGCTTCTCCACATCCATTCTATCCAGGCCATTTGGAAAAGACAATTCCCTGTTAAAGAAACTTTTGCTCATTCAGGCCTAGGTGTCACACAAACACTCTGATGGCACAGAGGAAATCAAGTAAAAGAAGACATTGACTTCTGGATAAAAATATTGTTCTTTTTTTTTTAGCATCTTATAGATTTAAATCAACAGCTCGGTGACAGAGCTGCAGCATCAGCCAACTCCTTGACCTGCACAAATTCTGAAGTATAATATAATACAGAAATTCTAATTTAACTATTTAACAGGGAGCTGTGAAAGCGTTGATCAGCAACCACAGAGGCAAAAACCTAACAGAAATGTGTGGCCACTTGAAGGAGTAGGAGACTGTTGAAGATTAATTCTTGTGGATGAAATGCAAAAACATTGCCAGCCATGTTTTCATTACATTCCCAATGCAAGGAAAGAAATTTTGCACTTTTCACAAAGCATTTTGGTTTTTTGTACACTCACTCACAAGCAAAAAATATGGGCATTTATAAACATTGTCATCATTGCTAAATTCTGAATACTTTTGCACGCTCAATAATTCACTGTTCAGCTTCTTCCCCTCTGCCATCAGATTTCTAAATGGACATCGAACCCATGAACACTACCTCACTTTTTTTCTGCTTTTGTACTACTTTTAATTTAACTATTTAATATACATATATACACTTACTGTAATTGATGTATTTATCTATTTTTCTTCCTCTCACCGGGGATCGTATACAAACGTTGTTCCTCAGATAACTCTGCTAACAGCCATGTGACTCAGCGGTGAGCAGACCACCTTTTATAAATAATATACGTCTAGGGTCGGTACGGTTTGGGGTTCAACCAAACAGGAACGTTGGGATCTTCTGATTAAAGGAATCTTGATTTGAGTGAATACTGTGTAAATACTACCCACACAGAATTAGCAGTCGCCAAGAAATAACAGATCGTACACTAGCATAAAATTATAAAGAAAGTATATTTACCAACTTTCAACTTTATCAAACAGTTAACAGAGAAAGAAAAGATAAAAGGACCTATTACAGTTAAATCAGTCCAATTGTGCACATAAACATTGGAGTTCGTTTCTGTAGTAGCCGGGTGTATCACTCTACTTACTGCGCTGAATTCTCATCACCAGCCACAGGAAGATCTTCCCATCTCATGAAGCACTCCTTTCAATAGGGTCTCCCCTTCAGATGGGATCCCCCCAGCATCTTCCCTGGTGCTCCTCTCTCCGCAGCTCCCCACAAAAGAACACAAACCAAACTACCGTCCTTCAGAAATCGCTTCCCATTCAGCTCTCAAGAATGTTCTGTGCCATCCAACTCCTGATTGGCTGACACAGCATTCCTAAGTCGGACAATGTGGCTCCTTATCTTTAGCCGAAGCCAAAACACTTACCAGCAGGACACACCGCTTTTACAGAAAAGTGCTAAAACAAAATATCTCACAGCACAGCAGTAGAAATCTTAACGGGGCATAATAACGTATTTCATTATACTGCTGCTGCTAAGTGATCAAATTTCACAACATATGCTGGTGATATTAAACCTGATTCTGATTCTGATGAAGTCAATGCTATGTAATGACCTAATCATCAATCATTTGGTCAGGTTCTGAGATATTCCAGTAACCAAGGTGTAGGAAAAACATGTGTTGGAGAGAGTGCAAAGGAGATTCGCCAGGATGTTAGCTGGGATGCAGCAGTTCTGGTTTGAGGAGAGAATGGAGAGGCTATATCTGTTTTCTGTGGAACGGAGCAGGTTATCAGAGGACATAAATAAGATATATAAAATTATGAGGGGTTTAGATATGGCATACTGCAGAAAACTTTTCCCTAATTCAGAAGGAAATTTTAAAACCAGAGGACACAGATTTAGCAAGTGGGCAGAGGCTTAGAGGGGATTTGAGGGGGACATTTTTCACCCAGAACTAAGTATGTGGAATGTACTACCTGAAAGGGTGTTGAAGCTGGGCTGCTGACAGCATTTCAGAAATCTAGATCAGAATCCGAATCAAGTTTAATATCACTGACATATAATAATAATAATAATAATAATAATAGTAAGTACTTTATTGATCCTGAATGGGAAATTCTTTCATTACAGCAGCAACACTTAAAAACAGCAGTATGCAGACTTAACTGATAATAAAGTGGAGAATAATAATATACTCAATAATAATGTATCAATGTGCTATAATAATGTATGAAATAATAAAACAGGGAATATTGTACGATGATATGTGTATCAACAGAGATGAACTGTTGTATATGCTTATTGTATTTGGTAGGAAAGATTTTCTGTAATAATCTTTGTGACAGAGGAGCTGAATGAGTCTGTTTGAAAGGGTGCTCTGCTGCTTATTCAGTAGGTCATGGAGAGGATGTGTCTGATTGTCCATAATGGATAACAGTTTGTTTAGTGACCTCCTCTCCACCACAACTCAAAAGAGTGAAGAGTGAAAATGATGTGAAATCTTTGTTTTGCAGCAGCAGTACAGTGCAATACATAAAAACACAATAAACTACAATAAGAAATATATATAAACATTAATTTAAATACATAGTGCAAATAGAGAGCAAAAATAGTGAGGTAATATTCATGGGATTGTTCATTGTCTGCTCAGAAATCTGGTGGCGGAGGGGAAGAAGCTGTCCCTAAAGTGTTGAGGGTGTGTCTTTAGGCTCCTGTACCTCCTCCCTATGAAGAGCTTGAACAAGCAAAGAATGGATGCCAATCTCAAGATATTGTTATTGTCATGGGAGATCTAAATGCTAAGGTGGGACAAGGTGCTGATGGAAATACCATAGGAAAATTTGGACTAGGGGAAAGAAATGAAAGGTGAGAAATGGGTAGAATGGTGCAAGATGAATAATCAGGTCATTATGAATACCTACTTTAAAAACCATCCAAGACGCCTGTGGACCTGGAAAGGTCCAGGTGATAAGACTAGAAATCAAATTGACTTTATTACCATAAACCAAAGATTTAGAAACTCAGTGAGTCAATGCAAAACATATCCAGGTGCAGACTGTAATAGTGACCACAACCCAGTAGTATGTCATGTAAAAGTAAAACTGAAAAAACTAAAGAAGCAAAAACCTGAACAATCCCTTGATTACTTGCAATTAATTAAAGAAGAAAACTTAAGACAAAAATTTACAATTGAAGTAAGGAATAGATTTCAAAGTCTAGAAATAGAATCTGTTGAAGATGATAGCAATCATGTAGAAATGAAATTTAACTCTCTAAAGGATGCCTTGGTAGAATCAGCAAAGTCAGAGATTCCTAAAAAAGAAAAAAGCACAAAGAATAAATGGATGACAGATGAAATCAAAAATCTAATGGAAGAAAGGAGACGGAAGAAAACAGATCCTATAGAATATAAATCCTTAGATTAAAAAAAGTTAAAAGCTTATGTCAAAAAGCCAAAGAAGAATGGTTAAACCAGGAATGTGAGCAAATAGAAAGAATCCCTATTACTGATCCAAAAAGATTACATCAACAAATCAAGAATATCACTGGTAAAAAGCTCCTCTGTTCTTCAGGTGGATGTTTGAAAGCAAAGGACGGTACCATTATCATGGAAAAAGATGAGATTATGAACAGGCGGACTGAGTATATTCAGGAATTGTTTGAAGACGATCGAGGCGAAAAACCGGAAATTAAGAAAAACATTGAAGGTCCGAGTATTTTAAAATCTGAAGTTCGTAATGCAATAAATAAGATGAAGAAAGGAAAGGCAGCAGGTCCTGATGAGTTAGTAACAGAACAAATTATTGCCCTTGAAGATTATGGAATTGAAAACCTTACAGATTTAATCAATGACATTTATGAGACTGGAATAATACCAGAAGAGATGAAAAATTCAGTATTTATCACTCTTCCTAAGAAAGCTGGAGCAATAGAATGTGAATTACATAGGACCATAAGTTTAATGAGTCATATCACCAAGATACTGCTAAGAATTTTGATGACAAGAACTAAAGGTAAGGTACAAGCTGAAATAAGCAAAGAACAATGTGGTTTTGTGAAAGACAAAGGTACAAGAAACGCAATATTGATGTTGAGGATACGATCAGAATGAGCTATTCAAGTGCAAAAAGATTTGTTTGTTTGTTTTATTGACTACACAAAAGCACTTGATAAATTGAAGCGCAATAAGTTATTTGAAATATTACAGAAAACTCTAGATCTAGATTCGAAACACCTCTGCCTAATCAGAAATCTCTACTGGGAACAAACTGCCACTGTAAGAATAGATGGAGAAGTGAGTCAGTTTACGAAAATCAAGAGAGGCGTTAGACAAGGGTGTTTTCTCCCCTGATTTATTTAATGTGTACAGTGAAACAATATTACAAAAAATAAGGGACATCTTGGGAATCAAAGTTGGCAGTGAAAACATCAATAATTTCAGATATGCGGATGACACTGTGTTAATTGCAAGTATGGAGGAAGAACTACAAAATTTAATTGATATAATTGTTGAAGAAAGTGCAAAAATGGGTCTATCTATCAATTGCAAATAGACAGAATGTATGGTGATATCCATAAAGAAGGAGAATCCTATCTGCAGGCTGAGAATAAACGGGAAAGACATAAAACAAGTACAGAATATTTGCTACTTAGGAAGCTGGGTGACATCAGATGGCAGGTGCAACTTGGACATCAAAAGAAGAATAGGGACAGCAAAAGACACCTTTACAAGAATGAAGAGTACACTGACCAATACTAAACTAGGCATGACAACCCGCCTCAGAGTACTGAAATGTTATGTTTATCCAGTTATGTTATATGGATCAGAATGTTGGACAATATCTAGTAACATGAGGAAATGAATTGTAGCAGCAGAGATGTGGTTTTTGAGGAGGATGCAAAGAATATCATGGATATTCTTTATATCCATGATATAAAGAGGAAGACAAAGATAAATGATGATGGAGACAACAGCCAGAGAATTGGAAATGAATACCAATGAATTGATCCACTTGACCCGAAACAGGAGTGTGTGGGGCACTGCACCTGATGATGATGATGACCTCCTCCCTGATAGTAGCAATGAGAAGAGAGCAGGTCCTGGGTGATGGGAGTCCTTAATGATGGACGCTTGGAGACATGATTAATAGGAAAAAGTGGCCACCAATTGGCTTAGATGAGTAGGGTCAAATGGCCTCTGTCCATACTGTACAATTCTATGACTTTATAACATGACAATATGCCCCACAGGATTTCAAACATACATGTACCAATTATAAGTGCTTTACCACTGACTTCAGCTTACCTCCAAAGGGAACTGATGTATGTTAGGAATCTGATCTGGGCAGAGGGCAAATTACAAATCAGAGAAAAATTGGGTGAGTGGCAAAAGGTAAAGAAATTCAGCTGGTAAACTGCTTCCTAGATGAAGAATTTCAAATGCAATACTATGAAGTAATAATGAATCATGAAAATAATTAACCACATCTTGCCCACTTGGCAATAATGTCATTGGTATTATGTCAGCCAAATCACACAATCCCTCTGCAGTTGAGCAGAATAAGAACCAAGGAGACTGCTGCCACCTGCTGTTGAAGGGAGTTACTGCACATTCATGCTGAACACCAGATAATGTCTATCTGTTCAGAAAAAATAAGTAGATCGCAGAATTACAATGGGGTTACTAAAAGTTTTCTGTTCACAGTATGGGTCAGAGCTTTAACTAAATGGTAGACTTCCTACCCAATAATAAAGGTGTGGAAATTGAATTTGGTTGTACAAAAGTCTGATGAGTGGAAATAAAAGCTTTAGGCTTAATATGTAGTCTGATGTTTCTACAATTCCTATTAGGGGAGGATTATTGTTCTCAAGGTAGGAACCCATCGAAGTCTTTTGATGTGCATACCTATCCAACATACCAGTTCAATGCTATGAAAGTTTTGAATGGAGGTAGTGCCAGGATGCACTTTTAATCATCGTTTAAGATTAGCCATGCAGCTGGATGTGAAGTATTAAAGACAATTCCAATGGAAGGAGGTTGTGGATTGGTCATCTAGGTTTAATTCCTCAGTATTAAATGGGATTAGTTAAATCTTAAATGTTACTATTAATACAGGACTATTCCGGACTTGGCAAAGGTGGAAGTAAGTTGCTTACGTAGTGATTACAATAGAGAAAGCAGCCATTTGGCTCATCAGATGCAGTACTTAAGAACCTCCAGCAGAGCAACACCCCGGTCCCATTACCCCTCTGATTTTCCCTGATGTCCTGTAACTTATTCTCTCTCACATACCCACCATATTCTCTTTCTTTTGCCACTTACCTACACAAAGCAGCAATTTACAGCGGCCAATTAACCGATTAGAATTTGGGAGGAAGCTGGATTCCTGAGCTGAAACCCACTTAGTAATACATAGAGTGGACAGCCAGCAACTCTTGCCCAGGGTGGCAATAGCCAACACCAGAGCACACCCATTCAAGGTGAGAGGAAGAAAGTTTAGGGAGGATGTAGGTGTAGTTTTTTTTTAAAACACATGAGGAGTGGTGGGTGCCTGGAATGCACTGCCAGGGCTGGTGATAGAGGATGATACATTAGGCACATTTAAAAGGCTCTTAGATAGGCACAAGCATACAGGAAAATATGGTGAGTTATAGGCTGTGTAGTAGTGAAGGGTTAGATTGATCATGGAGTATGTTTATATGGGTTGACACAACATCATGGGCCAGAGTTGTGGGCTCTGCTGCACTGTACTATGTTCTCATAGAAAGAGCATGCAAACTGCAGTCAGTCAGGATGATTGAAACCAGATCCCTGATGCTTATTTATTTATTGAGATACAGTGTGGAACAGGCCCTTCTGGCCTTTTGAACAGCACTACCCAGCAACCCCTGATTTAATCCTAACCTAATCACAGGACAACTTACAACGACCAAGCAACCTACTTTGGATCGTGGGAGGAAACCAGAGAACCCGGAGGAAACCCACGCGGTCACGGGGAGAACGTACAAACTCCTTACAGACAGCGGCGGGAAATGAACCCGGGTTGCTGGTACCATAAAGCGTTGTGCTAACCACTACGCGACAACACCACACTGGTGCTGTGAGGTGGCAGCATGGCAATCGTGCCATGATTGAGATTCAATGATTTACGCTATTTAAATGAACGGAAATCAATCTTTCATTGTAGCTGTTGGTAGGTTGGCATGTATCTTGATAACAGAGAGCATTTAAACAAAAGAGGACAAAATTAATGCGTTTTCTGCATTGAACTCTTAAGCACATACTGCTTAAAAATGTCATGCTATAAATTCCTGTTTAGTGCATCAATATAAAGTTCAGCTGCAGGTACACCATATATTCTGTGATATTGGCAGAGATCTGTCAAGAGTAAGACAGTTTGTTGCAAGTGCCATTACAAAGTAGGCACAGCAGTGCCTCTACTTCCTTAGAAGGTGCATGGTTGACTTGCAATACTCAAAAGATGTTGGCCAAAAGTTGTGTTGTTTCATCATGAGCTTCACAAAAATCCTATTTCACTAGCTGCCTTGCCATTGAAGTGTACTGAAAGCAATGTACGTTTCAGTTCCATGGGTCTGTTGTGAACATGGAACTGAAATTCCATCTACAGGTATTTAACCTTATCTTTCTAGTTCAATTCTCAGTCGTGCCAGATGAGCTAAATTCAGTAAGATGCAAGTACATTAATAGACACATGACTGCTAACATACCTGCATCGTAATCAGTTATCTTAGTTGATTGCGTTCAGCTGGATTCCAGTGCACATCAGTTGCCAGGCTCCACCAAGTTAGTTAAGTAGGACACGCTAGAAAATGCACTGAACCTCTACCTATATAATTCTTTCATTGACTAGGTTTTGATACATTACCTTCTCCACGAACATACCGACGACATCTGAAGGCACTTGAAAAGTTCTATCAACGCTGTCTTTGAAACATCTTAAGTATCAGCTGGGAAGATAGAAGAACCAACGTCAGTGTGCTAAATGAAGCAAAAACAACAAGCATTGAAGCGTACGTCATCAAGAACCAACTAAGATGGAGTGGTCATGTTGTTTGGATGAAAGACGAACGTCTGCCGAAACAAATCTTCTACTCCCAGCCTAAAGAAAGCAAACGCAAAAGAGGCGGACAACAGAAGAGATTCAAAGACGTCTTAAAAGCCAACATGAAGAAATGTAACATTGACATCAACAATCACCAAGGACAGGAAACTAGCCATCATCCGAGAAGGAACAGCAACTTTCCAAGCCAACAGATGTGCAGAATTAGAAGAAAAGAGAAGAAAATGGAAAGAGAGGCAGCAACAACCAAAGCCTGATCTGCCATCTGGAATTACCTGTCCTGAATGCGGAAGAACTTTCAAAGCTAAGATTGGAGTTATAAGCCACTTGAGAGCCCATAAATAGATCAACAGAACGAAGACCATCATCCTCGACCTCCAGCGATAGCCACGACGATTCAATTTGCCCATCTCCCACACACACCTCCCACTGTGTTCCCCCACCACCACTACTGTTCCCATCTGGCCACACCACCTCCCTTATTTAGTTGCAAGCTTCAGCTTCCTTTCCTTAGCAGATTCCATCGCCTCCAAGCCCCTGTAGCTCTTTCCATTCTTCCCTCCTCCATCTGTCATTTCTCACCTCAAATCACCTATCACTCAGCAGGTCTGGCCCCACCCCTTACTCCTCATCTCTTTATATCGGTCATCTCCCCTCCATTCTTTCCATCCAAATGAAGGATCATGACCTGGAACATCAGTAGTCCTTTTCCCCTCTACAGATGCTGTCTGCATTGCTGTATTTCTTCAGCAGTTGTGACATTTTGCTTTTATACATTTAAACCTGCCAACGATCAGTTGGGAAAGCCTCAATTACTGCTACAAGATTAACTCAATCAAGAAAAAAAATCCTTCCCCATCCTCAAAAATTTCTCAACCCCTTCCAGCAGCATTATGGTACAAGAGCTGAATCATTTCATTTGTGACATCACTTGGGCAGTTGATCAGCAGCTTTGTTTACTATTTTGCAAATTAAAATCCTTTCTTAAGCGATGTTCTTGTTATTCAATTACAAATGCCAGATGCTGGCTTGTTCCCAGGGTAATGATCTAATACCTCAATGCAAAGGCAGAAAGTAGTCATTTCTATGGAGCACTGATCTTTGGAGCTTTGTAAAGATGTTATGCCAAAGAGTTGGAGTCCAACTGAACAAAGTACAAAAACCAAAAAAGCATCTTACATTGATTAAACACAAAAAAGCAGCCCAATTTTTGTGTCAGTTCTGAAAATGTCAAAGGAACAATGAAACTATACATCTATGAGAAACTATTTTAGATGCTGAATGCACTGAAGGCCCTTTGAAAGTTCTACAAACTATGTAGAGATTTATAGCAGGAGCCAGCCATTCATCCCTTGGAGTATTGTGCACTTGAGAATGTTATGTGCGGTTCTGGTCAAAGTTCAAAAGTTCAAATTAAATTTATTATTAAAGTACATATATGTCACCATATACAATGCTGAGATTCATATTCTTGCAGGCATATTCAATAAATCCATGATTGAATAATAACCATAATAGAATCAATGAAAGACTGCACCAACTTGGGCATTCAACCAGTATGTAAAAGACAACAAACTGTGCAAATACAAAAAGAAAGAAATAATAATAATCAAATAAGCAAAAAATATCAAGAACATAAGACGAAGAGTCCTTGAAAGTGAGTCCATATGTTGTGGGAACATTTCAATGATGGGGCAAGTGGAGTTGAGTGGAGTTATCCCATTTGGTTCAAGAACCTGATGGTTGAGGGGTAATAACTGTTCCTGAACCTGGCGGTGTGAGTCCTGAGGCTCCTGTACCTTCTTCCTGATGGCAGCAGTGAGAAGGGAGCATGTCCTGAGTCGTGGGATTCCCTGATGATGGATGCTGCTTTCCTGCGACATTTCATGCAGATATTCTCAGTGATGGGGAGGGCTTCACCCATGATGGACTGGGCCACATCCATTACATTTTGGAGCATTTTTTGTTCAAGGGCATTGGTATCTCCATACTGGGCTGTGATGCAGCCAGTAAATATACTCTCCATACACATCTATAGAAATTTCTCAAAGTTTTAGATGTCATGCCAAATCTTCACAAACTCCTAATGAAGAAGAGGTGTTGTATTGCCCTTATGAGCTGGGCCCAGGACAGATCTTCTGAAATTATAACACAGAGGAATTTAAAGCTCTGACCCTCTCTACCTCTGATCTCTGATGAGGATTAGCTCCTGGTTTACTCCTCTTGTGTCACCTCTCAGCTAGAATTTCGATCTCCCTCCTATATGTTAATTCATCACCACCTTTGATTCAGCCTACAACAGTTGTGTCATCAACGAACTTTAATATGGCATTGGAGCTGTGCTTAGCCATCATAAGTATAGAGCAGGGGGCTAAGCACACAGCCTGTAGTGCACCTGTGCTGAGCGAGACCGTGGAGGAGATGTTGTTGTCAATCTGAACTGACTGGTGCCTGCAAGTGATGAAATCGAGGTTCCAGTTGCACAAGGAGGAATTGAGGCCAAGAACTTGAAGCTTATTGATTAGCTTTGAGGAGATGATGGTATTGAATGTGAAGCTGTAATTGATGAAAAAAATACATCCTGATGTATGTATCTTTGCAGTCCTGATGTTCCAGGGTTGAGTGAAGATCCAATGAGATGGCACCTATTGTGGATCTGTGACTCCGGTAGGCAAACTGGAGCAGATCCAAGCTGCTTCTCAGACTGGAGTTGATATGTTTTATCACCATCCTCTCAAAACACTTCATCACTGTAGATGTAAGTGCCACTGGAGAATAGTCACTGAGGCAGCTTACCACGTTCTTCTTAGGCATCAGTATAATTGAAACCTGCTTGAAGCAGGTGTGTACCTCAGACTATCGTAACAAGAGACTTAAGTTCTCAGTGAATGCTCCAGCCAGTTAATCAGAACAGGTCTTTAGTACTTGGCCACGTACTCCATCTGGACTGAATGCTTTCATGGGTTCACCCTCCTGTAGGCTGCTCACATGTCAGCCTCAGAGACTGAAATCACAGGATCATCAGGGACTGTGAGAGTTTGTGATGGTTCCTCCATGTTTTGAGAGTCAAAGCATTGAGCTCATTTCACTTTATAAGAGGTGATGGCATTCAATCCCTGCCACAATGGTCGAGCATCCTTCGTTGATTCAAGTTTAGTCCAGAATTGCCATTTCACCCATGAGGTAGCTTTCTGGAGATCATACTTGGACCTCTTGAAACTTTCTTGGTCACCAGACTTGAATGCCTCTGATCTGGCCCTCAGCAAATTGCAGATATTATGGTTCATCCAGGGCTTCTGATTGGGGAAGACTCTGGATGATCTTGTCTACGACTGTTTTTATGAAGTCTTTAACAACTATGAATATTCAGATCTACAGATGAGTCCTTGTACATGGCCCAGTCTATTGACTTGAAGCGATCCCTTAGCCACTCTTCTGCCTCCCACGACCACCTCTGGAGTTTTGTTCTTTAGCCTCCGCCTGTGTGCAGGTAGAAGGACAGCCAAGTGATCAGATTTTCTGAAATGTGGTCTGGGCATGGAACAGTTGGCATTCCTTATCTTAGTATAACAGTGGTCTAGTATGTTGGGACCTCTGGTGCTGTGGGTTATAAGCTGATGGTAATTGGGCAAGGTTTTCTTCAAACAAGCCTGGTTGAAGTCCCCGACTGTGATTTGAAATACATCAGGATGGAGATGGTATCATGCAGAATCTCGAGCACTTTTTATAGTCAGCCACTGGTGGTATGTAAACTACAGTCAGGATGATGGAGAATAACTCTTAGGTAAATAGAACAGACAGTATTTGGCTGTTTAGTGTTCAAGGTCAGGGGAACAAAAGTTCAACTAAACGGCCACATTAAAGCACCATCGAGAGTTTATCATGAAACACACACCTCTACCTTTTGCATTTTCCGAATCAGCAATTTGACCATTCTGTAAACTGAGAAGCCCTCTGGTCTGTTCACTGTACCTGGTGTGCTAGGAGAAAGCCAAGTCTCGCTCAGACATAGAACACAACAATTCCTCATTTCCCTCCAATACAGCAATCTTGACCTCGGGCCCACAATTTTGTTCTCCAGCGACTGCACATTTGCTGACAAGATGTTGTGTAGATGGGGCCTCATCCCTCTGTGTTTCAGCCTGGCTTAGAGTCATCACTTCTGACCATGGCGATGAACTTTCCTCCACTTAAAGGTGCCTGACCTGCTTGGTCCACCAAGTCCTGACTAAGGGTCTCGGCCCAAAACGTCGACTGTACCTCTTCCTAGAGATGCTGCCTGGCCTGCTGTGTTCACCAGCAACTTTGATGTGTTTCGCTTGAATTTCCAGCATCTGCAGAATTCCTCATGCTTATATATTTTAAAGTATTGTGTGCAGCTCTCAGGATGTCACTGTGGTTCACCATGTCATCACCTCCTCCTTTTATAAGGAGGACATCATTAAACTATAAAGAATGCAGAGAACATTTACGAGGATGCTGCCAGGACTTGAGGCCTAAGTTCTAGGCAGGCTAGAGTTTTATTCCTTGGCGTGCAAGAAACTGAAGGATGGCATTATAGAAAAGCATAAAATCACATGGGGGAAAGGACATAATCATTTTCCCAGGGAAGAGGAACTGAAAACTAAATGGTGTAAGGTTAAGGTGAGAGGTGAAAGATTTAAAGAGACCTGAGGGACTTCTTCACACAAATGGGGGCAGCCGAGGCAGATACCGTAACAACATTTAAAAGACAGTTGGTAAGTATCTGAATAGGAGTAGTTTAGAGGGATTTGGGCCAAAAGTGAGCAGGTGGGATTTGTTTGTTGGGCATGAGGTCAGCATGGGCAAATTGAGCCAAAGGGCCCAATTCAATGCTGTATTACTCTGACTTGATTTCCACTTACTATCCAACTCCTTTATCTTAATCACTTCTGCCTGCCTTTTTGGCATTCATTCTTTGTCTGTCCAATCTCACCTGAACATTGACAGTTCTCACTTGATTACTGAACTCGGAATGACATCTAAAACTTTGACAAACTTCTGTAGATGCGTGGTGAAGAATATATTGACTGGCTGCATCATGGTACAATGCTCTTGAACAGAAAATCCTATACAAAGTAGTGGATATGGCCCAGTCCATCACAGGCAAAGCCCTCCCCACCATTGAGCACATCTACATAGAGCACTGTGACAGGAAAGCACCATCCATGATCAGAAGCCACACAGACAAAATGCTGGAGGAACTCAGCAGGCCAGATAGCATCCATGGAAAAGAGTAAACAGTCAATGCTTCGGGCCTGAGATGCTTCATCAGAGACTATTTATTCTTTTCCGTAGATGCTGCCTAGCCTGCTAAGTCCCTCCAGCATTTTGTGGGAGTTGCTTTGGATTTTGCAGAATTTGTCATGTTTGTTATCCATGATCAGGAACCTCCACCATCCAGGTCATGCTCTCGTCTTGCTGCTGCTATCAGTAAGAAGATACGGGAGCCTCAGGACTTGAACCACCAGGATCAGGAATAGTTATTACCCCTCAACCATCAGGCTCCTGAAACAGAGGGGATAACTTGACTCACCCCATCACTGAACTGTTCCCACAAACTACAGACTCTTTTTCAGGTACTCATCTCATATTCTTAATATTTATTGCTTATTTAGTTATTTTTCCCTTTCTTTTTGTATTTGCACAGTTTGTCTTTTGTACACTGTCAGCACTGTAACTGCTGTCTTTCATTGCTTCTATTATGGTTACCGGATTTATTGAGTATGCCCATAAGAAAATAAACCCTGGAGTAGTATATGGTGACATATAGTATGTACTTTGATAATAAATTTACTTTGAACTTTGACCTCCACGGCTTCCCACACCCTGCTATAAATAAATCTCCTGAAATTTGCATCTTCCATTCTTGATTTATTGGAAATATTCAAATCTTATTTATTCTGTCGCACCCATCATAACCCAACATTTATTTAC
This sequence comes from Mobula hypostoma, assembly GCF_963921235.1. Taxonomy (NCBI): domain Eukaryota; kingdom Metazoa; phylum Chordata; class Chondrichthyes; order Myliobatiformes; family Myliobatidae; genus Mobula; species Mobula hypostoma. The sequence continues at coordinate 37,158,683 of NC_086128.1, forward strand.
CATGGTTTGTTGGTATACCCAATGCATTTTGTACCAATGTAACCTTTAAACATGTGTCTGCCTAACATGCTTAATATCAATTTTCAACCAGCATTGGGAATAGTTATCTTCACATTGCTAGCGCACTGAAAGGCACTATCCCAGAATACAACCAAGGCCATTTTCAACAGAAGGCATGGCCAGTGGCCATGAGCCTGATAAGGGCTAATGCTGTGGTCTGCAGAAGACACATATGGAGAGACGAGCAAGGTTCATGATCAGAGCTGATGAAGAGTCTCAGCTCAAAACATCAGCTGTTTATATCTCTCCGTAGATGCTGCCCAACCTGCTGAGTTCCTCCAGCATTGTGTGTGTGTGTTACTCTGGATTTCCAGCACCTGCCGAATCCCATGATGAAGATCAAAGCTTTTTGATGTTGGGTCGAATCAGAGACACCTCGGGCAGTTAGGGAGGGTCTAAGTTTGAGACTGGTCCTTTGGGAGGTGGGGGAGTGGTCAGAGGCAACACCACTGGACAGTCAATGAATTGGGAGTACAAGGGCGGACAAGTTAAGGACTTCTGTAACAGAGAGCCCATTCCACCTTTGCGAGAAGACCCTGCTACTCCAGGCCTAACTAATAATAGTCATGGATGCATAATTAATAATAGTCTCTTATGTGACTAAATTCCCTTGCACTGGAAAATAAAGTTGATTTTCAATTGCTGTAAAGGAATGTTTCGCAGCATTTTCTCAAGAGCAGTTAGGATGGACATTTAAAGCTGCACTGACAGCCATTATCTCACAAATAGGTAAAACTACAGAGTATATCACACACATCAAGGACCATGCGATAAAATACTCGTGTGCTTAGATACTAAATTGACAGAAAAACATGAAAATTAATACAAGGGACAGATGTTAACAATGAGTACCAACAATGCTACACTGTCCTCAACTTTCTCCTCTCCCCAATGAATCCTGACATTTTTTTCCCTGTCCCATGTTAATCTTTCCTATCTTCTCATGAAGTCTAAAGTTGATGAATGATTGTCACTGTCATCCATCCTTTAAAATGGATTCTAGTTGTAAACAAGAACATAGATGTTTAGAAATAGTAGTATTATTAGCAGCAGTGATGTTGATTCTAAAGAAAAATAAATGCTGGATTCAAAAGGACATTCCAGCAATATCACAGGCAAATGGACGGGAAAAAATAACTGAAGCATGGATATTTAAAACTTCCCATTGGCATAAAGACAGTCAATGTAATTGGGAATGCTGGGATTTATTATCCATCCATACATTCCCCCTGAACTGAATTACTTCTCTGAAATAGACTAAGAGTCAGCCCCAAAAGTTGGTCTTGAATCACACACAGGCCAGAATGAGCAAGGACAAAAGAAGTATGAGTGAATCTGATGGATTAAACAAGCAATTACCCTCCAATAGAGCAATTTTTCTTTCATAGGGCATATTTTGGAAATGTACGGAGTGGTGAACAAAATTTGGTCACATTTACAAGTGAAAAACTTCCACCTTCATTTATGACAGAATCATTTTATTTATTAAACTTGATATGACAATCAAAACTTTGGTAGGAAAGAGTGATTATACTTTCATCATTCATTCTGACTCACAGTTACACAGTGAATACAGCCTGAATCTAGCGCCAAGGAGAAACAGTGCTTCCCTGAGGTAACCTCACTTCCTTTTGGAACCAACTTGGTACTAACATTGAACTTACAAAGTTGGATGTGAGAGAAAATATATAGTAATACCAAATTAATATAAATATTCATTTAAAGAGGAAGTATTTTTCAAATAAAACTAAAACGCCAAACATTTAAATTTTCATCTATCTCCTCTGTAAATTCATTCTTCTTTTTTGTCCTTCATGAGCACATATTGCTGCAGGAGGGCTTCCACTTCTGGACGCCTGCTCATTTTATTCGCTTTCCCCTGATAACGACCATGTTTTCCAGCTCCTTTTCCATCAAGGATTCCAGCAACTCTGCATTTGAAAAAAAAAACAAGTCAAAAATTCCACTAAGTAATCAGCCAGGAAATTATACTCTCCTTAAAAATTTATTGAAACCATGCCATTGCTCTTTTCTAATAAGTACCTTCCCCAAGCAGTGTGATAAAACCCTGTTTTCACTATGTGAAGAACAGAATATAATAGATTTGGTTTGTGGTAACAATTCTTTCCCACCTTTTCTCCATTTAATTCCCTCCCGCTTAATTCCTAGCTTAATTGAGAGAAACTTCAGCCTCCCCACCATCATCAACTCTGAGATATTTACAAGAATGATATATTAGTTTCAACCTTCCATTTCTTAAAAGAAGAACCAAGTCTCTGCTGGGCAACAAAACAGGACACTGAAATCGTCATTTACATTTCTTATCATTATTTGCTAATTTTGTGTGGTATTGAAACATCAGCTTCAAACAGTATTTTTTTTTAAATGGGGTAAAGTCAGAAATAACATTTTCATTATCTTGTTTTTTTTTTAAAAAAATTAGATGTCGACAACTTCTATCAGTTAAGAGGTCAAAAACTAGAAAAATCCCCCAGACCTGTGATGTTCACGTCACTGCACAGTTCCCCAGAAGAATTTTGGGGCACATAATGAGTAAGCAAAAATTTGTTTTGTATAGAAGGGAATACTAACATGACAGGACTGACTTTAGTACTTACAGAGGGAATTATTTGAGTATTCAGGAACTCTGGCACAAACATTAATTGTCTATGTTACAAAACATTCTCTCTTTTATAAAACCAAGTGATGAATGATTAGTGACAATATAAATGATCAAAGTGGTGCATAAGCCCTCCAAATATATTAGGCAACCATTTTGCAAGTTGCCTCAACACAGATAAAGAAATCAAGCAATAATGTCTTACTTTGTTCCTAATGCTTCAACAGCATCCACTTGACCTGCCAAAAGGAATAACCCTGCTCCTTTTTCATCTCCAACTGTTAAGAACAGCAGTATGACCTAAAGATAAAAAACAATAAACATCAGTAATATTTCAAATACTTAACATTTCTGGACTACCTGAAGGTGATTTCTTTCATACAGTGGCAAATAAAACCATGTTCTGCTTTTGGATTCTGCATCAGTTTCATTCTGAGCTTTGGTATAGGTGAAATGTTCCATTAGATTAATGCAACAATTCTTTTTGATTTCCATTAATGGTTGCATTAGTGTGACATGTTTCTATTGTCCACTCCAGTGGCCTTATTGATTGGCAATTTTGTGTTCATTAATACCTACAAGTTTTGATTAATTTTGTTATGGGAATTGTCAAATAATACACTAATTGAAACTTCCAAACTCAATTCGTTCTTAAACATTGTCGCCAATAGAATGGGAACTTGGAAATCACCAACTCACACGCATGGGGAACTGAATCAGCAGCAGCTAGTATTGGAATAGCTGATTCACTGAGGCTCACATTTAGGAGTGTATAAGAAAGGGCAAAGGATTTGAGAAGGCATAAAGAAAGAATGGGCAAAAGCAAGACAAAAAAAAAGCTAAGAACCAGCATACAGTAAAACAATCCAAATCTGAAGGATAAATGACAATGTTTCATAATCTCTATTTTACACTGCCTTATAAAGGTTCCCTATCTTACCTCAGTGACAATTTCATTTGCTATTATGTTCATAAATTCACTGTCCCCTTCTTTCCTGAAATAAAATACACAAGTTCCAGAAGTCCAATTCATAATAGATAATGTAACAATCAGTAAAAATACATGATTATAGATTTCTCCACAGAGTATATGTTAGCCAAGTATGATTTACTAAACTTCCCTGTTGTCTAAATTTGAGTGCTCCCAGTAGCCAGTGTCAGATACAAGCAGCCCAGTCTGCACTAACAGCAGCTTTACAGTGTCTCCTGGCAGTTCGTTCCATACAGCCACCAACTTCCACGTGAAACCTTTCTTCTCAAGTCCCTTTTTCGACCCAACCAAGCTCTGAACGTTCTGCAATTTCTACACACCCTTCAACTATCTTTAAGATTCTATTCGTATCAAACCAATCAGGCGAGCTCAGGTTTCCTCAAACAACAGCAGGAAAGATTGCTTCGATCACCTAGTAGCTGTTAACTGTTTCCAACGTCTCCAATAAACTATCTGCTGCAGTCTGTATGAAGAGGTATCCACAGTGCTGTGAAATATGGTGTACTAATATAAATACCACCAATAATGGAAAAGTAATATAACTACCAATCAGACTAATGTAGCAACTTCAAGAGGAATCTGTACCTGGGGATGTTGCCATTTCCTGCTGTCTTTCCCCTTCTCTATAATGTTTAGGAGAAGTTGCTCAAGAATGTAGAATCTCTGCAGTGGATCCAGCAGGTGGTGCACACTACAGCCATACTCTACCGGAGACACTGAATGTTTAAGGTGTATGATGGAATGATAATTTGTCCCAACTGGCGCTGAACCTATTTGAGCTGCACAAATGCAGACAAATGCAGGGTATTCCCCACATTCCTGACTCGTGCCATATAGATGATGAAAGGGCTCTGGGGAGACTGGAAGTGAATAACTTGCCACAGAACATTTAGTCTCTGCTCTACTCATGTGGGCGTGTTTAGCTGGTCCCATTAAGTTTCAGGCGATATAAAAGAGATCAGTGATGCAGAGGTGCTCAGCAACAATAATACTCAATTATCTGCCGTTGCTTTCAATGAAATAATGCAAGAGCTGTGCCCAAAACTCAACCATCTTTATCATATGTTAAGAATATTGGTAGAATATCCAGTTACTCACCTATGCAAAACAAATATCTTGCATTTGTTTGGATCACTTTTAAAGTTCTTTGCAGTCAACAGAGCCAAATCCCTGAGCAGACTCAAGTTATTCTTCAGATTAAAAAAGAGGCATTGTGAATATTCTATCTGAGAGCTAAGTTCTTCCCAAGATTGCTCAAACTAATATAATATAGTTACGTACATGCCAGAGTCTAGTATCTGGTGGCAGCTACAAAATACCTGGTTTAACTATAAATATGAATTAGGGTATTATTTTAAAAGGTTTTCTACTAATAAAAACACTTGTGCGAAAGTTCAAACTCTGATTTCTGAAGCACGTAGCATTAGGCCTCAGAATAAACCTGTTTATTTAAATGTAAATTTGTGTAAAATTTTAAGATTTCTGAATCTAAATACTAGAAGGCCCTATTCATAACACTATGGGAGGTAGAGTGCTTTCCCCAGAAGGAATACAGTAACAAGAACACAGCTCATCACTACCTTTTCAACAGCAATTGAGGATGACTAAAATTGTTGATCTTGACAACACTCACATTGAATAAGTGAACTAAATTCAAATTGACATTTGTATACAAATCCCTCATATATTCTATTGGCATGTTAATATGACACCAAGAAGAAAAATTATATCAAATACAAGGAACTCATGAGTTATAATTGTTTGCGATAGGACATGAAAATGATTGCATAAATTTAGTAACCATTTAGCAAGTACATTGGAACTAATTGTTTGACATGAAAGCTAAAAGTTGAAAGTAATCATGTAGCATTCAGAGCTGGATGCAGGTGGGATATAGTTTTCAACTGAACTAACTTGGAGCTTGGAGGTAAAAATGTACAAGGATTTGACAAAAGAATGTTTCTATTTCTTCCTAAGCAACAGAATTTGTAATTTATTTTCCTTCTTCAATAAATCCTACCATTTAATATAAAACAATACTGTCAGAACGAATTAAAAACACTCAATTGAGGTAAAGATCCCTTCAGCTGCAGATGATAAAGAATGTCCACTTGAAGTCCTTTACTGTCAAATCCACTAACATCTTGTTGTAATATGCAAGGATTAGGCCAGAAATGACTTTGATATTAATCAAGTGTTTTGCTATTAACTTTTTTTCTCCTATTTATAAGACGGTATTAGTCCCATTTATTTTACATGGTTTAAACGCTGTGAAATAATAGTATTGCTACTCTTCGGTTTATTTTGGAAGTGGATTATATATGATAACATTCTAAACAAACTATTTCTACAGTTGAAAAATGATAAAACTAAATTTAAAACAATATAATTTTCTGAGACAGCACTACAGCCAAAAAAACTTTCAACAGAAAACTCCTCCCCCCCACCCCCCAAAGATCTTCGAAAATTTTCCCTTGTTATTTCATTTTGCTTTTTGGATACATAGTGGCAAACTAAAGTCCTGAATTGGAAACATATGCAATCAGACTGAAGTTTCTGCAATACCTTTTGAAGCAATTTAACTGATTTTTGCAGTCTGTCCACAGCTTCAACGTGTTGCTCTGGTCCATTTCTGCAAAGTTACGTGAAGATAATTCACATAAACAGCCAGTAGTCTGCATTAATTTTACACACAACAAATATCACACATTTTGAACAGCCTAACTTGTGCTTTTTATACTTTCACATGATATTGAAATGGTACAGGTAGTAGGGCTAACAATGACTGAAACAGTCTTTCAACAGTCCCTAAAACAATTATAATTTAAGAAGCTTTTGATTTATGGGCTAGAAGCCTGTTCCTGAATCTAAAGACTTGTTGTTCTCATTCCAGCAGTTCCTGACGTATGGCTTTAACAGTCAAAGCCAACTGTTACCTTTGAAATAATGAAAGGAGCTACAGCCCAGAACACACTCAAAGTGCCGTTGCTGCAGCCTTATGGTTTTGTTTCTGCTGTAAATGTACACGAACTCCAATATCATAACAACATAAAGAGAGAAAGGTACTTCTAACACAACTTCTGGAAAAGCTGAGCTGCAGTAAAGAGAGTCATATGCCATCAGAAAGTAATCACAAAAAACTATAGCTCTAGATCATTCTCCTGAAAACCTGCCTAGTACAACAAAAGCTATTTACTCAGATTTCTCATTCTCAACAAAATCAAAGACGTTCTACCTTTTAATCAGTTTTTAATTGAAAAACTGTAAGCTGAAATCATATATTGAAATCCCATTATAATATTGCCAGTCCATAAGCTGACAACCAAATACATAATTGCTTAAAATTACTACATATCATAGGTATTTTTATAATGATGCAGTTTAAAGAAATTAGTATAATACAGAAATAGAGCTGTAAAGTGCAAAAGTCGATGTAAATTTATTTTACATTGTGACCTACTGGGAAGAATAAAGAATATTCCACTTACTTGAGAAGCGATGTCAATGCCTTTTCCACTCTCAAACTTTTCTCTGCATACTTTAGCACTCTGTTCCCGACCAGGAAAAGCAAATTTATTTTTTTCTTCTTACCTTTTTCTGTCCCCAAAATTTTAATAGCCTGAATAATGAACCAAGACAAAATTAAAATTTGATTATAATAGGATCAACAGCAATAGCATTACTTCTGCCTGTCTAGCTAAGCATTTTCTGCAGTATTTTGTTTTTGAAAAACAAATACTCATGTGATCTGTATGTGTTATCAGTTGAGCAGAGTCACTAACTCTGGAGGAACAGTGATTGAGGAGCAAGACATTGCATTATGGAATTAGATTAGATTCAGTAACAAACGATAAGAGAGGAAGCCTGACAAAAAGCTCAGTCCAGCAAAAAATAAGCCTACAAAGTATTAGACTACATATAAATTGTTCAATTCACATGGTTATGCTAAATGGCATGAATAAAACACCATATAGCTGTCAATATGAGTGAAAAATAAATGTACTGTACACAATCTGGCTACAGTCTGACTAACCAAACCAGGCCCACGTGTAGATTAAGTCAGGTTTTAACTTTACACCCATAAATAAATAAAGGCATCCATTAGTCTTGCGAGACCATGGACCTGCGCCTGGAAAGTCTTCACTCTTCAGGGC